>NC_136057.1:1309119238-1310400309 GCF_964261635.1 Lissotriton helveticus | reverse complement strand
CATGAGTTGAGGGCAGACATCAAGGAAGCTAGGTAATCTGTCAGCATATTACATGAAACATCAGTAATACTTCGGGGTCTAGGAGTACCCCACATGTTAGGGGGGCGGCCGAATACGACCTCATACGGGGACAGACCTGATCTGGAATGTGCGACCATGCGCATATAAAACAAAGCGACTGGCAGAGCTACTAGCCAGTCCACACCTTTTTCTTTACAGACTTTGGCAATACGGATTTTCAGGGTCTGATTATGTCTCTCGACCAGACCGGCTGCTTCAGGATGGCGTACACAATGAAACTTCCACTGGTACCCTAACAACAGGGAAACATGCTTCATGAGTTCGGATGAGAATGGCTGACCGTTATCAGAATATACGACTCTAGGGAGTCCGTATCTAGGGAAGAATTCACGAACCAACTGCTTGGCAGTGGTCGCGGCTGTGTAATCTGGGACTGGATATGCTTCTGTCCACCTGGACAAAGCGCATACAACTACAAGGACATACTTGAAACCTCGACATCGCTCCATCTGAATATAATCCATCTGGAGGACCTCAAAAGGGTGGTCAGGGGGCTGGAAACCACCTTGTTCCACCGGGACACTTTTACCTGGATTAAACTGACAACATATCATACAGGTACGGACTTTCTGCTTGGCTGCAGCTCGTAAATGCTTGTTGAACCAAATGTTCTGGATACTGTCTAACATAGCTTTCTCTCCTAAATGTGCTGGACTATGTGCGGTATTGATAATGACTTGAACCATAGAATCGGGGAGAAACCATGTGGCTCTACCCTTCGTTAACCATCCTTGATCTGTCTGGACCCCTCCTTGTTCGGACCATTTCTTGATTTCATCGGGGGTAGCATGTAACTGTATATCTATGACGTCTTGTGTAGGGTCCTTAACTGTCATGCATGTAATCGGATCTGGAGTATGTGTCAGGTTAACTGGAATGTCTGGAGTCTGTGCTGTAAGCTTGGCTGTGCGATCTGCTAGATCATTACCTTGAGAAATAATGTCAGTAACTTTCGTATGTGCTTTGCATTTCATGATAGCAATGGATGTCGGTAAATGTATGGCATCTAACAGGGCTTGAATAAGGAGACCATGCTGAATCTTGGTTCCATGAGAAGTCATGAAACCTCTCTCCTGCCAGAGCACTCCGAAGTCGTGTACAACTCCGAATGCGTAACGTGAATCTGTGTAAACATTAACTTTCTGGTTCTTGGCGTGTATACAGGCTTGTGTCAGAGCGACTAGCTCTGCTGCTTGAGCGGACAGGGTGTCAGTACGGTGTGTCTCAATAACTTCGGTGTCAGTAGTTACTGCATACGCGGCGACTAGTTCTCCTGTACTAGTTCTCATACATGAACCATCCACATAAAGTGTCAGGTCAGGATCTGGTAACGGAATGTCTGTCAGGTCTTGTCTTGGCTTAGTCGTAATATTAACTACTTCCACACAGTCATGTGGGTCAGGATTTAAACTAACTGATGGTAACAGTGTAGCAGGATTCAGGACGTTGCAGCGTCTAATTTCTATGTGTGGTTGGAACAGTGTCAATTCATAACCTGTTAAACGTGCAATTGTCAAGTGCTGAGTTTGTGTTCGGTTTAAAAGAACTTCTACTGAATGTGGAACTTGTACTGTCAGAGAGTGTCCTAAAACTATGGAATCACTTTGTCTGATAGCTAGTGCTGTGGCTGCAACTGACTTGAGGCACGCAGGCAACGCCTGGGCGACTGGATCTAATGTGCTCGAAAAATAAGCACAGGGCTTGTATTGACCTGCTTGATCTTGTGTGAGAACAGATAATGCTGTACCTTCGCGTTCAGTAACGAAAAGTGTAAAAGGCTTACTGTAGTTCGGTGTAGCTAGAACTGGAGCTTGACATAAAGCTTTCTTTAACTCGTTGAAACTAAGTGTATGGTCAGATGTCCAAGGGAGGACAGTCGATACGGCTGCCTCCTGTGTCGTTAACTGTATCAGTGGCTTGGCTAGAAATGCATACTGGGGAATCCATTGTCTACAATAAGAAGTAAGGCCGATAAAGGCACGTACCTCCTTCTGGGTTCTGGGCTGGGGAAGACTCGCTATTAACTGGATGCGGTCTGGTGTCAACTGCCTACCCCTCTTGGACAGCAAGTGTCCTAAGTATACCACTTGCTGAACACAGAATTGAAGCTTCGAAGGTGACACCTTGTGCCCCATCTCGGCTAGAAAATACAGAACTGTAAGTGATGCTCGCTCGCAGTCACGTTCAGAACGGGCTGTGATCAGTAGATCATCGACATACTGGAGCAGGGCAGTGTCAGTTGGCATGTGAATGTTGTCTAGTTGTCTCTTGAGTGCTTGACTGTAAATACTAGGGCTTTCTGTGAAACCTTGAGGAGCGCGTGTAAACATATAGCTCCTTCCATTTAAACAAAATCCGAAAAGAAACTGGCTGTCTGGATGAATAGGAACACTAAAAAATGCATTCTTGAGGTCTATGACAGTGAAGAACATGGCTTCGGAATCAATGGCCGTTAACAGGGAAGAGATGTCTGGGACAACTGGGTACTGCGGAATAATACATTTATTAAGCTCTCGTAAATCAATCACTAATCGATATACTGGGGGTGCATTTGGATCAGTACGTTTCATGACTGGAATGATCGGAGAATTGCATACATTGGAGTCAGTTTCTACAACTACTCCTTGAGCCATGAGCTCGTCAATAATTTTGGATAAGGCTGCTACAGCCTCAGGTGGCAATCTGTACTGTCTGATTCGGGGTAACACTACACCTGGTTTGAGAGTCACACGATGGGGTGTGATTTGCATGTAACCTACATCAGTTGGACCTTGCGCCCATAAGTGCTGTGGAACATTAGACAATCTTGAATCAAAATCTCGTAATACATAGTGACCCTTAAAGTCACGTAGGAACAGACGTATTCCCTCTGGGGAACAGCAAATAACTGCACCTAACTCTTTCAGTGTCTTAATGCCTAACAGATTTTCTGGACATGACTTAGTAAGTAACAGATCAGTAGTACGGGACAATGGACCTACTTCTAGAGTGACTGGCTTTGATATCTCATTAACTATTGGCTTTCCTGAAAATCCAAGGGAAACATTTCTTGAGCCTGAGAGCGGAGCCCCTGGAACTTCGGCATGACTAATTGTGGTCCTACTTGCCCCTGTGTCGATCAAAAACTTTCTGTCTTTCCCTAATACTTGACTGTGAACATAGGGACCTTCTTGATCTACAGGTATCTCGATGAGAGGCAAGCCTACCTCCCTCTCTAGGCTGTTTCATGAATATGACTGGTACTCTGGATACTCAGACTGCGCATACTGGTACATCTGCGATGTAACGTGCTGTGTTGCAGCAATAGGCTGCGGTGCGGGAACTGTCTGTTGTGCATTCTGTGACTGAGGAATCTGTGAAACTTGTTCTTGTCTCGGCGGACGTGGTCTTTCTTTAGTCTTACCAGTAGCTATATTATGTTTCAGAACTGCACACTCGTTTATAAAATGACCTGGCTGTTTACAATAATTGCAGTTCCCTTTAACGGGAGCTGCAGGATGACTGGCTTGATTCGGACCCCTCTTCTGACTGTCTTGAGGAACAGTTTGTGCAACTAGCACTTTCATTTTCGTGTCTTTCATACGTTTTCTCTCGTGTTCTTGCTCTTCTCTGATTCTATTCTGGTGGTACTGGAGCATCTGGAGCATTTGGGACGGAGTATTTGCTTGCCAGGTGCTTTCGACTTTCAAAACTCGGTTTTTAATTTGTGGACTTGAATTCTCGACTAATTTGGTAACAAAAAGATGAGGGTATGACTCACTACTTGTCTTGAGACCACTGTTGATACTGAAACATTTTTCAAATCTAGAATAAAAATCACTAATATCTTCATCTTGTTTCTGTTTACAGGCTGAGATTGCATCCCAGTCTTCTTTTCTCGTTGTCAATAATCTGGGTAAAACTTGAATCAATAATTCTGGTAATTCTTTACATTTATCTCCAAGACCGGTACCTGGTACTCGTGCCTTGTCTTCAGCTTCTAGAGCTGCCCAATCGATCTTTTTCTCTCCCACCTCCCATTCTTTTTCTTTTAATTTTTCATATACCCCTGCGGGTAACAGGACCTTTAACATTTTAATGATATCTGGGTAAGTGTATTCTCCCATACGGAGCATGTCTTTTAATTCTCTATGGAACCCTGCTGGATCTTTGTCATGACAGGGAATTAATTTCTTCATTTCAAGAAGTTCCATCTTTGAAATCGGAGTGTATACAAACACTCGTTGCATTACGCCACCCGCCCCTTGGACTGGGTGGACTTCTCGTAACGGATTCTGTCTGTCTATGTAGAATGATTTACTTTCTGGGGGTGAGACATGAACAAAATGCGGGTTCAGAAACGTTCTGTATTTGTGACGCTGTTCTAGAATGACACTAATTAAATCGGTACCTAGACCTCTCCATCTATACTGGAGTAACTCGTTCAGGATATCATGCAACGGACCTGGATCAGAATGTTGACCCTCATACAGAGTAATGAGGTGCTGGATCATATACATACCCACCAGTCGTTGCTCGGCTGGGGGCAATTTCAGAAACATTTGTGCCACTATTTCGTCTGGAAAAGTGGTAGAATCAGTAATCCATCGGACTGCTGATCGGGCTAGTTCTTGTTCATGCATGGTACTTAATTCACTATAACCGACTCGTGATTTCAGAATGTGATCGGTAGCTTGAAATACTTGTTCTAGAGAACCTAGTTCTGGTGCTGGATGATGAAAAATAGACTTGTGTTCTAGACGTAAATGGCGATCTGGAAATCTAGATTTTCCTACATACGCTATTCTGGCGGAATTCTCGTCTTCCTCTTCAGGATCAGAGATACTTTCTTTCTCGCTTACTTGTGCTGCTTTACGCTGTTCGTGTATCTTTACTATCTCTTTACGGATTTTCTTGTACATACTCTCCATAGCACCGACGGTCTTGTGCTTACCCTCGGCTATATTATCACTCCACCTTGTCAGGATTCTCATCTCGGCGGAATCTTTAGACGGGTAATCTTGTTCTCTTATTAGACAATTGATCAGGAACTTTAATATCATGAGCTGGATCTCGGCTTTCCTTTGAGACATAATCTCGCCAATACTTTCTGGATCATCCCCTGTACGGATGAAACGATATATTCTGTCTAGATCTTCTTTCATATTCGGCAAGGTGACTAGATACTCGGTCACTTTTCTTACACGGAATGAATATAAAACCATATTATCCTCGCCTGGGACTGGATCATAGCAACATTCGGCAAGGGATTTTCTTATTTCTGCAACAGACTGATATCTAGGCGTACGCTGTGATGCTTGTGCATGTAATTCGGCTAATGTTAAACGCTTGTGTGGCGGCGGGGTTTGAGGAAGACCTCCTCCTGCGGCCCCTAGACTGGAATCGTCGACTGAGGCTCTTCGTCCTGGCAGAGTCGGTAATTGTAACGTGGGCTGGACTTGTATGGCGGACTGGACCGGGGGTACCGTAACAGGTACTCCGGTGTCTGGAGGAGCGGGAAGTGCCTGATTTACAGGGACTGGCGGAGCGCGAACAGGATTTGCATATTCTGGGACTGTGTCGTCCAAGTAGGACGAAATAAAAATATCAGCTGCAGTCGGTTTGTGACGTAGCTTGGTCGGAACTAATGGTGGCGGGAAATTACTAGATGCCTCTGGGGTCGCTTTTGGCAAGCCCTCGGCAAGAAGAGGATACATACCCTTAATGAGGGCATGCCTCTGTCTGTCTGACTGTTCGGTTTTGACTTGTTCACCTATCTCGATTAATTCTCTTTCTTGGGCTCGTTCTTGGGATTCTCTACTTAACTCTGACTTTCTGACTTCCTTTTCCGTTCTTCTATGCGCTTCTTTACGCCATAACTCGATGGCATCTTTCTGTGACTGTCTGGCTTTCTTTTTCCATAATGCTTCTTCTACTCGCATGATACATTCGGCATCCCATGTACCCGATACGGGCCATCTATACTTTTCTTCTAACTGTTTGGTATACTCTACCCATAAATCTAGATACATTATGGCGCTTATGCCATGTTTCTGATACATAAAGTGACCTGGACTGTCCCTAGGCGGGACAGGAACTGCTTCCTCTAATAAACCCTTTCTAGTTTTTAACTGACGTAACTTGGAAAATATAGGCATGACTGAACTGTAATCTGGACACAATACAATACACAATGAAAACACAAAATCACGTCGCACTCATACCACAACAGTAAAATACATAAAGAACATTATAAATAACAGTTCGAACAGAATATTACCTGAAATACTGAGAACAGAAATACAAGAATTTTCTCGAGAACGGAACAGACTAGGGTTACTGGATGCACTGCTGTAACAGTACGGAACATACCGGTCCCATAAAGGGACGCATCAAGACCCGTATCCACCTAGGTGAACACTTCGTTTGTGAGTCTGGGCACCACCAACCCACGGACCAGGAGTCAATTTAGATTGGTCCTGTCTAGATACTACCCCAGCAATGGTACTCACCGGGCAGCACGGAACGGAAGGCCTCGGACTGGACTGGACGACGGACGACGAACTTCGGACTTCAGTTACAGGTGGGCCTCCGGATACCTCGGACCTTGGACTCTCGGCTTGGGCTCTGGTCGGGACTCGCCGCGTTCCTCCACCGTCTCGTTTGGATGCTGGACCGCCTCCTCCGTCTCCTCCGTGGGCCTGAGGGATACTTGGAGCAGAAATATCTGCCAGTGCACGGTATGGTTCCGTCACGACTGCAGAGGGTCAGGGGGTCGGCGTGGCTTCACCGACGCGTGGGGAAAGGGCAAGTCCCTGTTCGGGCGCCATTATGTGGTATATAAATAAATAATACCGGATCTATTTTTGGATGAATGAATGAATAACAGATAGCTCAATAAAATAAGAGTCAAGATTCGAGGTAGTAGGAGTTTCTGCAGGTTTATTACAGCATAAGGACGGGATCAGGACAACCTGCATAGAATGACCCAGCAGCTGCTGGGGCCGGGTCTGGGATGAGCGCGCTAACTTTTAATAACAATACATTGACTTATATACATAGCGCAAACACATAGCATTACATTGCAGTAGGTGTACCAGTGGGTGGAGCAGAAGGCGTGACGCGTAGCAGTCGCGAAAGATAACAGTAAAAAGAGGTGTAACTGGGAGTATACTTAGGCATGTGATGAAAACGTAACAGAATATGTCATGAATGGGCGGAAACATAGGAGGGGGCTACCTAAGGAGCCGGGACCTCTAACCTAATGGTGCGCGAAAACTGGCAATGACGTGTTACTAGGAGAAGCTGGGGGCTACGAACTCTGTGCTAGGAGCAGAGACTAGAGTCTGGAGGGTCGGAGCGACATGTACCTAAACCCTATCTGGTATCTGATGTTTAGGGAACATGTTGATATAAACTAGGAGTCATGAGGGGAAAAGCTAACTTGACTCTAAGACTGGACCATGCATTATTCTACATGTAGTGCGTGATGAAGAATATTAAATGACCAGTAAATGCAGTATTTCTCTAACATGGAGACGAGAAGGCTAGACAATGACGGAAACTATTGATGCAGTTCAGTAGCTTAGGAATGCAGAGGAGGAGGACTGAACTGATAACTGGAACTATAACATACTTTTGGCAGACTCAGAGGCAGAGCCAAGCTGCACCGGGCACTGCGAGGCAGGAAGTAAGTGAAGGATCGAGGATACAGGTGGGGGCTGTATCGCTCCTCAGCGAGGCTTTTCAGGAGACAGGAGCTGAATCTGTGGTCCGGGCCCTGTTGAGGCCTGGAAACGGGGACTTTATAATAAAATAACGTGCACACTGGGAAACGTGGCAACATAACGTTACATAGGCCTGATATTCGTAGTATTCACGAGGACTGGAAACTAACATACTAGAGGTGGACACAACTGTAATTGCGTCATTAATCGGACATGGGGAATAACATATGCATATTGGTCATGCACACATAACATATGATGGATGAGGCGTAGGGACACAGAACATGGCAAAATTTACTTTTCCACAGGTTGTGTACCTTGGACACTTGGTGGGTAGGGGGTCAGTGCAGCCCCTGCAGGCAAAGATTGAGGCAATCATGGCCTGGGAACCCCCCAAGACACAGACTGAGGTCCGAGCTTTCCTGGGCCTCACAGGTTACTACCGTCGCTTTGTGAAGGGGTATGGCACTATTGTAGCGCCCCTCACAGAGCTCACCTCCAGGAAACAACCTCGACGGGTAGTTTGGACAAAGGCTTGTCAGCAAGCCTTTGAAAAGTTGAAGCAGGCCATGTGTGAAGCACCGGTCCTGAAGACTCCCGATTTCTCCAAGGAGTTCATTGTCCAAACAGATGCATCCGAACATGGCATTGGGGCAGTGTTATCGCAACTAAATGAAGAGGGCCTGGATCAGCCTGTAGTCTTCTTATCCAGGAGACTGCTTCCCCGGGAACAGAAGTGGAGTGCAATTGAGAGGGAAGCTTTTGCGGTGGTGTGGGCTCTGAAGAAGCTGCGGCCATACCTCTTTGGCTCGCACTTCCTGGTTCAGACTGACCACCGCCCCCTTCGTTGGCTGATGCAAATGAAGGGGGAAAATCCCAAGCTGTTGAGGTGGTCTATCTCCCTACAGGGAATGGACTTCCGGGTGGAACATCGGCCTGGAGTGGACCACGCCAATGCAGACGGTCTCTCCAGGTATTTCCGCCTTAGTGATGAGGACTCCCAAGGGGTTGGGTAGTTCTCCCCACTTTCAGCTGGGGGAGACGCGTGTTAGACCTGTCTGGATTTTTTGCGTAGTCCCTCCTCATTATTATTTATTTTGTCCCCTTTTTGCCCCTCACCCCCTTAATAATTTTGTGTCTACTACTTTTCATAGGTATTGGTCAAGGGGATAGGTGTTCTTTTTCCCCTCATAATCTTTCACCTCAGGCCCAGAGGTCTATTTTTGACAGGGAAAGTTGGAGCCACAAAATGGTGGCTCCCAACTGCCCTAACTGCCAAGCCTAGAACTTGTCCATAGAAAGTATAGGGCGTTCCAGAACCTTCTGGTCCATTCTGGACCACTGAGGGGGCAGCCTATATAAGGCGGAATGCTGGACAGCCATTTTGTCTGTCAGTGAGGAGCAGCTAGAGTGAAGGTTGAGGTCTGGCAGGGGTAGGATCCTGAAGGGTGGTTCCCTCTACAAGAGTAGCCCTCTGTCTAGGTTTCTTTTCCCCCCATTTCCTGTTGTCCTAGCCAAGTTAGCCCATCCTGCTGATCCTGGGCAGATAGGTGAAGGGGTTAATTCTGGTAGTTTTGGAAACTGAGAAGAGCCCTGCCCTGGGAGCTGAGTTAAGAGTTCCCCTGAGCCCCTAGTCTGTCCAGTAAGGAGGGATAGGAGATTAGAGCTAAGAAAGTGCATTTTGACTTTATCCTAAAGGAGCCCCCCCCCTCCTCGTCGTTATAGTGAAGAAAGGAAATACCTTCACTGAACATCTGTAATATTTCATTGCTATTGACTGGTCCTGTGGCGTGTGGCAAGCCCCTCTGCCTGTTGGGTGGAAGGTGTGAGGTGAACTGGGAGCGGGACCTCTGAAACACCGATCGCGCTCTGTGCCAGCACCCTCCCGGGATCCACTGAGCCTGAGAAGCCTGTCGAGGCTTCCCTTCGTGAGCGGGACCCCGGGGGCACCTGTCGCGCTTGAGTCGCGTTGCCGGTAGTGACCCAGACTTGAAGAAAGTGAAGGCGCCATCGCGCATGCCCCGTCTGAGGTAGATATCCCCGGAAGGAGGGGCAAAGAGGTGAGCAGGCCCGAGAGTGTAGCGTCTCTCCCTGGAGCGGGATCAGTGGGACGCGACTTCGGCAAGAACGCTTCCGCGCATGCCCGCCGGAGAAGTGACTGCGGAGATCAGCGCTGAGGAGAGGCGCCGGAGGGTTCTTTAGCTGGCCGAGTGATCGGCTTGGTCCCTCCTGTTCGAGCGCCGCGCTGAGGAGCCGGTCCGGGCAGGGAGGGAGAGTTCCAAGGCCCGGTAGAGGTCTGGGGGCATTGAGGCGTCTGCCTTTGTGGTTTCCTGAGCGGGAGCAGCACGGAGGAGCAGGCTCGAGCCGAGAAGTCTTGTGAGGCGTGAGAGCCTCGTCAGCCTTGTTTCCCCAGCCCCTCGCGCCTGATAAGCCTTTACCTCTGATGCAGGTCTATCCCAACAACGACAGTCACAAGTAAGGAGGTGGTTACGTGGGGGATTGTCTTCCACAGGATTAACTGGATAAATTGAGACTCTGACTCTGGGAGTACAGCGTCTATGAGGAATCCCTGACAGGGTTCTATTGAAGCTGACATAAATGGTTCTTAACCCATTTCTCTTTAACCAGATAAGAAAGTGAACTGTAATGCTATTTATGTAAAGGGAAGTGTTACCCTGATCTAGTTAAAGGGCTGATCTTACCAAACTGTAGAGTAATACTGTAATGAGAAATTATACAAAGTAAGCTGAGTACAGTAAATGCCTAACTGAGCTATAAAAGTGTAAGAGTTATCTGCCAGTTGTGTTTAAGTGAACTGTCTATACCATAAATGCTGGTTGTTAATACGATTAGAACTGAAAAGTATTCGTGCTATATTCCAAACAAACTGAAATGTAATTTAATAGTGAACTCTGAAAGTAAAAGTACAAAGACATTATTTTTATAAACCAGTACGTATTTTTACAACAAATTGGTGTAGTGTCCTTTTTAAGTGCTATTGCGTGGATTTACTGCTGGGTGGTCTGCAACCTTCACACTGTGCCTCTAGAATTGCATACCTTACCCCTAGGCCAGGCTACCCTAGGTAACCTGACATCCCAGGTTCCAACATACGGGTACTCGGTACCAGACAGTACCTGCCCAATTAAAGCCCTAGCTTGATCCATTGAAGGGACGCATGTGCAACAAACAACTGGTTCCAAACTAAGACTGATTTTGTCTGGATCAAGTAAGGGGAGCGTTGAATGCTCTGAGAGGAAATAGCAACTCCACCATTTCGGGCCATATTATCAAGAACGGTGATAACATTATCGCCGCTTTAGCGGCAGGAAACTGCCGCTAAATCGGCGATAAGGGGCTCATAATAAGCCGTTGAGAATTCCCGTAGAAGCTCAGGTTCTGGTGTGAAGGACATCAAACCTGGGCTTCTATGGGAATTCTCAAAGGCATATTATCAAGCCCCTTATCACCGCTTTAGCAACAGTTTCCTGCTGCTAAAGCAGCGATAATGTTATCGCCGTTCTTGATAATATGGCCCTTAATGTTTATCTGTGTGCCCAAGAACACATCCTGGGAACAGGTGGAGTAATCAACAATCCAAGAACTGAGTTTTAATGTGCCCAATCCAGAATTTCTCCTACTTCCTGATTAGTGCTGGCATGCTCCATATTGACTCTTCTATTGCTACAGTTTTCTCGCCAAACTCAGCAGGATCAGCCCTTTACTTCTTCCAAGCCCTCCTTAGTAATACAAGATGCCCTTACACCCTTGTGCACCTCCGCTATTTTCCTCATGGTTTCCAGGAGTGGTACCCTAATTCTTCACCACAAGTTATAGGGCCAGATGTAGGTAATTCCGATTTACCTACTCTTAAATACCGAATCATACCGATTTGGTATTTAAGAGTAGGTAAATTGGAAGTAGGCAGATGTAGTTAATTTTTATTTTACAATTACCGATTCTGTAAGATTCGGTATTTCCCATTGATTCCTATGGGCCTTGAAGCCCATAGGAATCAATGGGAAATACCGATTCGGTATTTACCGAATCGGTAAATACCGAATCGAGGCAGGGGGAACGGGGTGTCACTTTGACACCCTGTAGCACCCCAATTGAAGGCTTGTGTGCCATGTGGCACACATACATGCCCTAAGGGCATGTCTGTGTGTCACATGGCATAGGTGTACATGCACAGATGTGCATGTACACTGGAATTCGGTATTTTACCACCCAATAGGATTGGGTGGTAAAATAAGAAATCCTAAGGGCCTGTGGCACTGCAAACTGTGCCACCTACATATGGATTAACAGAATCGGTATATTTACCGATTCGGAAAAATACCGAAGTGGTAAATTTACCGGATCGGTAAATATACCGATTCTGTAAATTCCGAGCCACCTACATGTCAAAAGCCAAATACCGGTCGGTAATGGCCGAAATCGGCCGTTACTGACCGGTATTTGGCTACCTACATCTGGCCCTAATAGTGACGTGATTCTTTTGAGCACACTCACCTCAGTGTAGCGGCCTACTCATCTCTCTAACTGAATAATAAGTAGCTTACCCCCAGATGCATCAAGCATCCATTTTGCGATTCCTTATTAGCGAAAAATAAGGATTCTTTAATAAGGAATAGCAAAATGCCATGCACAAAGAACGCGCTTTAAAATTTGCGATTTCTTAAAATTCCTTAATTGCGATTTGCAAATTGCGAGTCGCAATTAAGGAATGCCTCCCCATTCATTCCTATGGGCCTAGAGGGCCATAGGAATGAATGGGAAGACAATCTCAATTTGCGATTCTCAATTAGAGAATCGCAAATTGAGATTGCAATTTCAAGGGTGCCAGGGTGTCAAAACACCCCGTTGCACCCCTGAAATCTGCATATGGGTAACATCTTGCACACACACATGCCCTAAGGGCATGTCTGTGTGTAAAATGGAACTTTGAAAAATGCACTTTAGTGCATTTTTCAAAGTTTTGGCAAAATACCATGAAGTTCAACTTCATGGTAATCTACGCCCCCTATTAGCGAAATCACAAGTTTTTTTACTTTAATGCATTGCATTTAAGGAATCTCAATTTGAGATTCCTTAAGTGCAATAGCAATTTAAGTAATCGCAATTTTGCGATTTCTTAAATTGCAACAATACAGGTCGTAAATGGGCAGATTCTCAGAATCTGCCCCTTTGCCAGCAGATTTTAGCTTGATGCCTCTGGACCTTAGTTCCCTCAAAGTTTTCTTTGTTGGCTCCATTGCACCACCTAGTTCCACTCCCCTGCAATTCTTGTTTGTGTAATAATACTCAAGGTACCCCATCCAACTGCACTGCCTCCTCCTTCTGCACTCCTCATCCCTTATATACTCCCACCCACTCCCCTTTCCAACATTGGAACACTCAAGAGATTGGCTTAAGTCTCCTCAAACCCCACACATGCCTTACTTTTTCCCGTGGCCCTGTTCACACCTTTTTGCTCTTATTTCCTCCATGAGGGCTAGCAGTTCCCCATGGAGACCCCTCTCATCTACCATTTTTTGTGATCTAGTAGAGTCTACCAAAGCCTTGAACACCATTGCTGTGCTCTTGTTAGTGACGGGACATTAAATAACCACCCTCTTCTAGTCCCTTGCCACCGCAGACACCCCCGCCATTGCTAGCCACCGCATAATACTGGCAGAGACCCCAGCGAACACCCCTTTACTTCTAACACTTTTTCTGCTACTGAGAAACTTTCTCTGAGAAACAGGGACATTATTTGTACTGAAGTCAAATCTATATCTTGGATTTTAAAGTCTACATACATGGATCAAGTCAGATTTGACTCTGACTTGATCTTTGTGACCCATCATGCACTTGATGAGAGACAGTAGATGGGGAAATATTGAGAGAAGATTAGGTGTTTGATTTAGACAGAAAAGAATGAGAAAGTGTGACAGTGAGAGTGAGCGACACAGCTAGAAAGAAACAGCATAAGAAAGTGTGAGACAATAAGAAACAGAGAAAAAGACAAGAGGTAGAGAGAAGGAGAAACAAAGCGAGACTGAGGTGAAGGGAGGGAGAAAGAGAGAGAAAGAGTGAGGGCGGGACAGACAGATGCAGAGTAGAGTGGAGTAGAAGAGTGGCACGGCATGGTGTAAAGTAGCATAGAGTGGAGTGATGAAGACTAGAGCAGCATGGAGTGAAGTGAAGTAGCATACAGCAGAGTGGGGTAAAGAAGAATGCAGTGGCATTGAGTGGAGTGCTGTTGAGTAGCGGAGTGCCGTAGGGTGCGTGTGTAAGTTGAGTGAAGTGATATTGCGTGAAGTATAGTAGCATAGAGTAGAGCGGTGTAGAGTGGCATGTATGAAGTGGCACAGAAGAGTGGCATGGAGATGAATTGTGCAGAGTGAAGATGAGTGGCGTAGAGTAAAGTGGTGTGGAGTGGAACAGGGTATAGTGGAATGGTGTAGAGTGGAGTGGTGTAGAATAGATTGGTGTAGAGTACAGTGGCATAGAGTAGAGTGGCGTGGAGTGGTGTAGAAGGGAGTGCAGTGATGTAGAAGGGAGTGCAGTGGTGTAGAGTTGTGTGGTGTAGAGTGAAGCAGAGTGGCATAGTGTGGTGTAGAATAGGGTGGCATGGTGAGGATGGCAGAATAGAATGGAGTAGAATACAGTGGAGTGGAGTGGGGAATTGTGGAATGATGTTGCGGACAATGGCATAAAATGGAGTGGCATAGAGTAGAGTGCGTTGATTGGCATTGTGTGGAGTGGAGTGACATAGAGTAGTGTAGAGTGGAGTGGTAAAGAGTAGCATGGAATGGAGTGGTGCAGTGTAGAGTGGTGTAGAATGGAGTGGCTTATAGTAGAGTTGTGTAGAGTAGATTGACACAGTTTAGTGTGGCGTAGAGTAGGGTGGCATAGAGTAGTGCTGTGTAGAGTGGCGTAGAGTATAGTAAAGTGGCATAAAGTGGTGTAGCAAAGAGTGGAGTGGCATATAATAGAGTGCTGTGGCATTGAGCAGAGTAACATAGAGAAGAGTGGAGTGGCACAAAGTAGAGTGGCATCAATGGAGTGGAATGATGTAGAGTGGCTTAGAGTAGAGAAGTACGTTGAGTAAAGTGTGTAGTGTGGCATAGGGTGGCGTAGAGTGATGTGGGCTAGAGTGGAGTGGCATAAAGTATAGTGGAGTAGAGAAGTTGACGGAGTATGGTAGAGTGGCACAGAGTACAGTGGTTTAGAGTGGCATAGGGTGGCATAGAGTACAGTGGTGTAGAGTGGAGTGGAATAGAGCTGAATGGTGTGGAGTGGCATGGTGTGACAGAGTGAAGTTGACAAAGAGTGGCATAGAGTTAAGTGGTGTAGGGTGGAGTAGCATAGAGTAGAGTGGTGTCGAACAGTTGTGGGTGTAAAGTAACTTAAACAAGGGACTGAACTTAAAATCAATGGAAAGGTATGATTTATAAAGGAGCTGAATGGCTGAAAGACAATGAAAATAAGTGTGTGGGGGCAAGCATCATGAAGGTGTAAATGACCTATTATTATAGCATTTGTACATACGGACTACTTAATACAACCCATGTAAAATGTTCTTTTATTTTAGTTGTACTCATAAGGCAAAAGATGAAGGCATAGATAAAAATTGTCTGGAAATTGCACTTGAAATCAGAATGAATGGAGAAACCAGCACAAGTCCTGGAAACAGAGGAAGTGTCCTGAATTGCCTATGTCAATCACAGTGCGATCAGCAGTACGGACAATAATTACATTTTTTACCATACACTATGAATCAACAATTCCATTCTTCAACTTTATGCAACATGGGGTTACATGTCAAATCAGAAGATTTGCTATTATCTAGACAGTTATCTAAAAATATATGAAATAATTTATAAAAACAGAAACCATGTACCTCTGCTCCGCATTTGTGAAATACCGATTTTTAGGTCTCGCCTGTGACAGTGCATGCACTGCATGCGCTCTTGCTTGCGAGTGGTATTGTTTACCGTAAATGGTGTAGAGCCCAGCTTTCTATTAATTGGCTTCATTCTCACTCTTCTTTGCTGCCTCCTAATTGGCCAGCGCGTGCCAGGTATCACTTCCTTTTTCTTTCTGTGGAGCTAGACCAGCTTGATTCAACTTAATTTCCGACATAAAACAATGTAATACGGATAAACATTAAAGAACATGTTTCAGTGTCATGTATAAGAACGTCTTCTCTTTAATATTTTTTTTTCTAAGAATTAAACATTTTCCTCGAAAGAAGTCAAAAGCGGTCTCCTCAGTAGCAAAAGGCAGTGCCCAAAATTAAGCAAAATTAACTGATTTATAACTCCGCAGAGGAATAGTGGACATTGCCTAGCACTTGAGGTTTGAAAACAGACTGGGCACCTTAATTTTAGGGCAGTCTTCCTTTGCAGAATTGAGATGGACCCTTTGGGGAATGTTCTGCGGCCATTTGTCATTACTCTGTAACTTAATCATGTGTATATGTGATAAACAGTGCTCTCCATAGTAGACAGCCAAACAGGACAAACTCTTACTGCTATACAGGCAACTACCACTTAAGACTCCGGCAATGAGTAAAATGTGATGCCTCTTTTCTTGAGTGCTTGTTATGATCAGCCAACCACAGCCCTTTATACCAATTCAGCCCTTTCTCCAAATGCTACTTCCATATGCACACTAACATTGACATCTTGGCCTGTGACGTCACAGCTAGACAATTTCACCTCTATCCTTGCCCCTTCTAAGCTTCCTTTAAGCTAACACCCTAAAATAAACCTCCTGTGATGGAATTGGGCAAGTCACTTGGAATTTGCTGGAACCTCTGAAACTGACTTCTCGCCACTGCACCATGACAATTTGGGCATTATGCTCCCAGGAACCCCTTTTCCTCATGTTTGGAGAGCAGCAAATAGTCCTGTCTGCCACAGAACCGGTCATCTGTCTCAAAATGGCATCCAATCATGTTGGGTCTAGATTGGATGGAACCTGAACCCAGCATTCATTTTGAAGTTTTATCGACTCTCCGAGTGGGACATCACTTTCAACTCTGCCGTCAAACAGGTATACACTTGTACACAGGTAAGTAACCCACAGAACCACATCCAGAACAAAAGGGGAAGTGAGCATAGAGGGAAACTGACAATGTCTAACTACAAGCAAGAGGGCAAGCAATAATGACCCAACAGAAAATGTCAAAAAGGATGCAGAGTAGACAGGCAGAGCACTTTGAGCTGACAGTTGGACAGAAACGATTCAACATAGGATGTGCCCACTGGGTGCAGACTGAGACTGGCACCTAAAAGACCAGGCAAGGTCCAACAGGGAACTACAGGTGGTTGAGGGTTGTTGATTTGGAATTAGAGGAATAGGGCAGCATAAAATCGCTAGAAACCAGGCTCTGCAGGTCAGGGTATGATTGCTTGCTCTTTTTATTTATTTGCCAATAGCTTTGATGACAAAAAAGAGAAAGTGTGTCTCGTAAGCAGTGGCGGTCAAAACATTCAGCAGAAACAGAATGCAATATCTGACCTGGGGAGAAATGTTGTATGTGAAACAGATTCGCAAATTGATTCTGCTGGGTGGAATTCACGGAATTCCAAGCAATTTCACAGTATTATGAAGTTATGGACATGGGAGTCCGCAGAAATTTTTCCGGGGGGGGGCAACATTTATACTTCATCACCATCCTCCGACATGATTGAGCACAAGTATTAAATAAATAAATAAATAATCTAATAAGGCAAAGAGCTTAAATATACAAAGAAACCCATGGGTGGGGGGGGGGACGACAAAAATTGTGTGAGGCTCCACAGCAGATGACCTGGCAACTACAATGAAACGGAGGAAAAAACAAACAAGCATTGGCATAGCCAATAGGTCTCGCCTTTGGGACCTTATAAGTGTTTAGCCATGCAACACTTGATGTTGTTGCACCAAGGTTATTGTACTGGACAACTAAACACTTATAAGGTCCCAAAGGGGAGACCTATTGGCTATGTCAATTCTGGTTTTTTTTAAAGGACAAGCAGTGCTATAGGGCTCCGGCTGCTACTTAGTCCACCACATCCCACGTAGATGCTGCAGCCATCTTTGAATGGTTTTAAAGCCAATTCCAAAGATGTCACCAGTGTATGTGAATCCCTATCTCAAATGTGAGACTGTTCTCCTGTTTCCCAATTCTATTCAATACAAATTATGTAAAAAGAACATCCCTTTCTGAGCTGCACGGCTCATCCTACCCATGTTTCATGCGCAGATTTGAAATACTGATGGTTTGGGCTTCCTGGAATTCAACTGGTTGAGAGGTGGAGAGGTGTAGAGAGGTAGAGAGGTAGAGAGAGGTAGAGAGAGAGAGGTGTAGAGAGGTAGAGAGAGAGAGGTAGAGAGAGAGAGGTAGAGAGAGAGAGGTAGAGAGAGAGGTAGAGGTAGAGGTAGGTAGAGAGAGGTAGAGGTAGGTAGAGTGAGGTAGAGGTAGGTAGAGTGAGGTAGCGGTAGAGAGAGAGGTAGAGGTAGAGAGAGAGGTAGAGGTAGAGAGAGCGGTAGAGGGAGAGGTAGAGAGAGGTAGTGAGGTAGTGAGGGGTAGAGAGGTAGAAAGAGGTAGAGAGGTAGAGAGAAGTAGAGAGAGGTAGAGAAAGGTAGAGAGAGAGGGAGAGAAGGAGAGAGGGAGAGAGGTAGAGAGAGAGGTAGAGAGAGAGGTAGAGAGAGAGAGGCATGGGCGTCTGCAGAAATTTTTCCGGGGGGGGGGCAACATTTTTACTTCATCACCATCCTCCGACATGATTGAGCACAAGTATTAAATAAATAAATAATGTAATAAGACAAAGAGCTTAAATATGCAAAGAAACCCATGGGGGGTTGGGGTGGGGGGGACAAAAATTGTGTGAGGCTCCATAGCAGATGACCTGGCAACTACAATGAAACGGAGGAAAAAACAAACAAGCATTGGCATAGCCAATAGGTCTCGCCTTTGGGACCTTATAAGTGTTTAGCCATGCAACACTTGATGTTGTTGCACCAAGGTTATTGTACTGGACAACTAAACACTTATAAGGTCCCAAAGGGGAGACCTATTGGCTATGTCAATGCTGTTATTTTTTTTAAAGGACAAGCAGTACTATAGGGCTCCGGCTGCTACTTAGTCCACCACATCCCACGTAGATGCTGCAGCCATCTTTGAATGGTTTTAAAGCCAATTCAAAAGCTGTCACCAGTGTATGTGAATCCCTATCTCAAATGTGAGACTGTTCTCCTGCTTCCCAATTCTATTAAATACAAATTATGTAAAAAGAACATCCCTTTCTGAGCTGCACGGCTCATCCTACCCATGTTTCATGCGCAGATTTGAGATACTGATGGTTTGGGCTTCCCGGAATTCAACTGGTTGAGAGGTGGAGAGGTGTAGAGAGGTAGAGAGAAGTAGAGAGAGAGAGGTGTAGAGAGGTAGAGAGAGAGAGGTAGAGAGCGAGAGGTAGAGGTAGGTAGAGAGAGGTAGAGGTAGGTAGAGTGAGGTAGAGGTAGAGAGAGGTAGAGAGAGAGGTAGAGGCAGAGAGAGGTAGAGGTAGAGGTAGAGAGAGAGGTAGAAGTAGAGATAGAGAGAGAGGTAGAGGTAGAGAGTGAGGTAGAGGTAGAGAGTGGTAGAGGTAGAGAGAGGTAGAGAGAGGTAGAGAGGTAGATAGAGGTAGAGAGAGGTAGGTAGAGAGGTAGGTAGAGATAGAGGTAGAGAGAGGTAGAGAGGGAGAGAGAGAGAGAGAGGTAGAGAGAGAGGTAGAGAGAGAGAGGTGGAGAGAGAGAGGTAGAGAGAGAGAGGTAGAGAGTGAGGTAGAGAGAGATAGAGAGAGAGAGAGAGAGAGAGGTAGAGAGAGGTAGAGAGAGAGAGGTAGAGAGAGAGAGAGGGGTAGAGAGAGAGAGAGGTAGAGAGAGAGGGGTAGAGAGAGGTAGAGAGAGGTAGAGAGAGGTAGAGGTAGAGAGAGAGAGAGAGGTAGAGAGAAAGGTAGAGAGGTAGATTGTAGATCCTAGCATTTCCAGAGCATTAAAGGCACTCCTCATTTGTAGCGTCATTCCTTTCACTGCACTTCCTGCTTTATCTAAATAACTAGGGCCCGCATATACAAAAGGATTTTGTGGTCATGAAGCTTACAATTTGCAGCATCACAGTGGTTGCTACTGCAAAACCCCTTTTTAGAGTTGTGTATAACCTTCATGATTGACAAAAGGGGTTCTGCATCTTACTCCATATTGGAATTTGGAGGGGCAGTGAAAAGGGTGCTACCTTCAAATTGCAATTTACAATGACATGTATCAATGGTTTTCAAACGCAATGGCAATCACAAACCATTGATCTGATACCAACACTGAGCTGCAGTTGGTACATGATTCAGAAAAGAAAAGTTGTCTCTGTGGGACAGCTTTCCATTCGGGAATCATGTCAGGCGACAGTGAGTCCAGACAGTGGTCCAGGGACTACACTCGATGCTGCAATTAACATGAGGGACTGCCCCTTTGGAGCTCAAGGCGTAAACGCTTTAATCCATCTCAATGCAGACCCTTCTGTAATACTACTGCTTATGGTGCAAAAAACAGGCAGACACACCCATTGCATCTCTGGGTGAATTGTGTAATTCGATGCCGGGTCTTCTGCCTTCGTTAGTATGGAATGGGGGATGGATGCTCATAGGGAACAGCATTGCCAATGACATGAACAGTATTCTGAAACCTTATCAATCCCTTTTGCTGCACTATTTCTAATTCTAAAGTTCAAACCGTTCTCCTAATTCAATAAAGAGTAGACGGTGCAACGAGTGTGGAGCTGTGGGAGAAGATTGTGGAGAAGTGAGAGAGGATTGTGGAGAAATGGGAGAAACTCCTAACAGTACAAACACTCTATAACAGAGCTTCCTTTGTGTGTGGCAGGCCGGGATGAGACAGTTCCCGGGCACACACACAGCCGCACCCGAGTACTTCACAGGTCTTTTAAAGACCTTTTGCTAATGAAGCTTTGATGGTTTTCACCCCTTCCTAGGGCCCCTGCAGCTCCACTCTGCCTTTAACTCGGCCCTGCAGACAAACACCACTTTGGGGGCTGTCAATAGTGACGGACCGGTGATCCGGGGGGGGGGGGCAAGTGCCCCCTCTTGCAGACGCCCATGGTTATGGAAGCTGTCCATGTTTCCCACCTTCCTTGCAAACCATCACAGATCATCACAAATTATGAATTAGCAAACATGAGCAGATATTGAAAATGCGGTTTGTTGCATTATTTTACTTTTGTGTTTTGTGAATAAACACCGACTCAGGCATACTTCTGAAGTGGTACATTCAGGAGCTCGTAGCATAGTCCTCTTTCTCTGCCAGTTCCTGTATATCACTTTCTCCTCTGTGACCAAAGAAGTGGTCAGAGCTGTGTCAGGTGCAGTGGTGCTGGAACAATTATTAATGAGTGCGGTGATAACATCGATGTTACACTACTGAAGTCAAAGGGATTGTGAAAAATCCAAGCGTCACACGAAGAATAATTGAGTCATGTCCACTCGGCAGGATAGTGGCAAAGGTGTGGTGTGTAGCCGGAGGTACATTGTGAAGCAAATTAGCATACATGTATTACTAAAGCATAGTGTGGTAGCACACAGTCATTTATTGACAGCAAATTTTCTTTTGAAATGGACACTAGATTTGCACTGACATGCAGTCATACTGATAAAACTATGCAGTTCACAAGCCATAATGTGTGGAAATCGGTTATCAGCAAATATGTACCTTTTGCACATCACCAAGTAAAGTGTCTTGATATGTTTTGATCCTATTAAACTATTTTTTTCATCACACTTCAGAATTACAAAAGAATGTGCTTCATATGTGCTTCCCTAACTGCTGATATATTTTGAAATATTTGTACAGTGATTTTACAGGTATTTAGATGTTCTGAGTTAGAAAAGAAATTGGCATCCTACAGCCTTTCCTTTCACACTGTCTCTAGGAAACTCTCTAATTTTACAGTCAGAGAAAGTAAAGGAAACATCGATCTCCAAGTTAAAAAAACACATAAGCAGCAATTTCTCAGAAGACACAGCCTGACCGTTGACCTCTGCCTTCGAACGCACAGCAAATGTGGGAAGATAAATATAAAATGTATTGGCATTTTAATCGCTCGTTTGCCAGGTAAGCTCCAGCGTGGTTATTTTGGGGGTGCTGCAGCACCTCCCACACCCTTGCTTCCATCCTCTTTGGTTGGCTGATGATGCGACAGAGGCCCGGAGGCTGGTACCGGGCTCTGGCGCTGTGCCATCCTGTACAATTAAAAAAAACATTCAGGTCATCGAATGCACCTGGGGCCGGTTTTTCGCTGTGCATTGACAAGAATTTTATTTTGTCCATCTGCTTTCTTCTGCAATGCTGAAATATGCCCAGCTCCACTGGGAGCCATCCCCATTGCAGATTCATTTGGAGCAATGGAAGGCGCCCAGCTTTTTGCTTGTGTTTATGTTAAATCTAATGACAGATAAGCAAATTAGCGACTCAGCGAACGCTGAATGACATTAGAATTGGAAAGTGGCCTAAAGACACATTTAGTGTGGCTAGACACGCTAGTGCGCCGTTGTCATGGGGCTGGGCATTTTTATAAACATATATGTGCACTGATACTGATGTGGGGAAAAGAGCTGAGGCCGGTGACGAGCTGCTTCAAAATGGGGTGCCTGTGTCCCCCAAACCTGAAAGTGCTTACCTTACGTAGGTTGGAATACCCAATCATCTTTCTCCCTCCCCCACTCATGCGATCCTTTGACTTTCTGTGAGTGTGATCGCACGGGTGCCCCTTACAGTCATTTCCCGTCTCTGGAGAGGCGAATAAACACTAACAGAGTCAGACCCGGTCAGCAGACATCCTGAGCAGTCTGTCCTCACCACAACACAGTTGGACTGGTAGTGTGCTGACTGAGGTTGGCACGAAACCAGCCCACCCAGGTCCGTGTATACATGTAAAAAAAAACATGATGACGATGTCTACCCTAGGTTTTAATTTGTTGTGCTAAAATCTGTGGATATTATAGTGCCAATATCTGCAACACTCACCACCCCTCATGCAGCATTATACCGAATAAATAAACAGACAAGACACTTTTTTCGTGGAATAAATTGCTGAAGGTTTATTAGCACACCAACTATGCCAACATGGTGGGTTATCTTACAGGCGATCCAAAGGCAAGCCGCCCCTCGCTGCCTACCACCTGATGGGCCAACGGTCGGTCCACCCCATTACTCACCCCCCCGCCACGAGGGGCGGAGCATTCAAACGACTCCCAGTTGTTCAGGTTTCCAACCGCCCGTAGGACAGACGGGGCACTGTCGCACCTCAGGGTCCACCGCAAAGACTTTCTGGGAATATTTGGCCTCAGCACCATTTGCGCTCATGTAGAGGGTACCCCTGGGTACCTTTCCGCCTCTGGATCGCCCTATAACTCCACCTGCAACACAAAACAACAGATTAGAAATTTCTTCTCCCCCAACCTGATTACGCCGGGTAAGCGGTAGGGAGGTTACGGTGCCAGGGTGAGGAGAAAGAGGCCGCTAGGTGGGCGGGGGAGGAACTTATATCTCTCCGATTCCCCCACCTCGGACGGAAATGATGAGCGGGACCCCGAAGGGGTCTCACGACGCTGGGTTTTCCCGTGTGCCATCTTCTGGCACTAAAGTGGCTGCCCTCTTAAGAGGGTCCCCTTCATGGACCTCGGGCAGCCCACATAGTGCCAATATCGGCAACACTCACCCCCCTCATGCAGCATCATACCGAATAAATAAACAGACAAGACACTTTTTTCGTGGAGAAAATTGCTGCAGGTTTATTAGCATACCAACTATGTCAACATGGTGGGTTATCTTACAGGCAATCCAAAGGCATGCCGCCCCTCGCAGCCTACCACCTGATGGGTCAAATTGCATCGTGGCCTTAGCCAATCGGTGCTTAGCGGTTATAGTGAGGGTTTAGCCCCTCCCACCTCCGGTGGACCGTCAGTCCACCCCATTACTCATGCCCTCCCTATGAGGGGTGGAGCGGTCAAGCGACCCCCAGTTGTACAGGTTTCCAACCGCCCGTAGGACAGACGGGGCGGTGTCGCACCTCAGGGTCTACTGCGAAGACTTCCTGGGGATATTCGGCCTCAGCACCCTTTGTGCTCATGAAGAGAGTACCCCGGAGTACCTTTCCCCCTCTGGATCACCCTGTAACTCTGCCACAGCCCTGGGTGTGGTGACCGTCGCAGCTAGGGCCCCCCACCAAGGACGGCATTCCTACTTACATCCTGCTATTTCCAGGGCCTCCCCCAGATCCAGCAATAACAAGTCCATGCCTATATTGGAGGTATGTACCACATCGTCCCCGAAACACCCTGTGGATTTGGCGTTCAGCAACCCATATCTAATGAAGCCAAATACCCTCTGCTCTGTGAATTTACACATTGCGCAGTTGACCCTTCTGCAAGCAGCCTCCATCGCCTCCCCTGACTGAGCTCCATGCCACAGAAGCCAGGGGGTGATCTCAGACCACCAAAGTTCCTATGTCCCCAACTGGTTGCTGAATTCGCACATTGTGGTCTTCATGTTTTGAAGCAATGTCCTCTTTCCCAGGGCAGTCAGGTTTTTCCCCTACAGATGTATAACTAGAACGTTGGGAGGACGGCTGCCTCCCCACAGTCTCTGCTGCAGTTTACCCAACAACCCATTCCATCGCATTCATGGGTGCCCCAGCCAAATTATCTCGGTGTTGAAAAAGCCATGCCTCCAATTCTTGCTTTCAGCCCACTGTGCCAGTCTCAAGGTGCCAGAATGGCCAATAACCCAGACCTTTGTTCCTGGCAAATAAACAAGTGTAATGTTGCAAAATGTTTGTTGCCACCACAGCACACCAAAATTGCAATGAGTTCGACAGAAACTCCTTTCAGCCACGGCCTTGTGACAGCTTGTACTCGACGGCCACTGACCCGCGTGTGTGTGAACTATGACCATGGTGACACAAACAATAGCACCATGAGCTGGACACAACCAATGTCAAAGCTCGATTCAAAGCCAAGCAAACTGTCTGGGGTAATGTGATTTGTCGATGTGCACTTAATTTGTTGCAGAGCCCTCTGACCTGAAAAAAACCCCACGAGAGAATGGATTAACCGGTGCAGGCTGAAAATTAGCCCAACGGTCGGGCCATGTGCAGTGACTTAATTATCCATGTCCGTTTCTATAGCGCGAAATGGCCCCCAAACATGACACCAAGCTCATTACGGAAAATAAACTGTTTAAATAAAAATGAGCACAAATATTTGCTGACACTAAAAGATGCCAAAGACGCTTCGCGGGAAGGACCGAGATTGAGAGACACAGTCCCTGCAAGTAAACAAATGTTAGATTCCAAACTGGACATTTCCTTTAACCTGTACCCTGGTCAAGCCAAGGTGGCGTCGCCTGTTGTGCACAGGCCATCTGTACCTGAATGATACTTGTCTGGGCGGGGCGGGTAAAGCAGGTGGTGGCGAACTGCTGGGCTCCACCTGAAAGGCTAGGACACAAAAACAAGACATGTATTAGTGTAACATTCCCGCTCGGGTGCTGCATACATGTCCCAACCCTTGATACAAGATATGAAGGGGCAGGCCCGCAACACAGATGACCAGGGCGCTGCCTGTGCATACCCGCAAATTGTGTTGTCGTTTTTTGCAGATGATAGAGCGCGAACTCGACCCAAATGTATTGGAGCGCATTCCATGAGCTCCAGAAGGATACATTCATTATTTGGTAGGCGTGGGGAGATTAAGTGCTTGTCCAGAATCACGGCTGGAGTGGGACACCAGCCATCCTCAGTAGATGTTGTCTCCCCTTGCCTGCCGCTTTGCCCCCCCTAGCCATCGTAATCCTCCTTGCCGATAAACGAGACACGGGCCTAGCACCGTGAAGCACCTTAGACTAATGAGTCTATTAAATGTGCTACTGAATCCAGAGGCGTAACAAACGCCCCCGCAGCCCCCGCGGTGCGGGGGGCCCACTCTCTTCAGCAAATGAAGGGTCCCCCAGGGGGCCCGGGGCCCCCTCAGCTCTTCTGAGAGCTGTGAGAGAGGCTTGCGCTGCAGCAAGCCTCTCTCCCTCCAAAGCAGCTGCTGTCTGCAGCCTGCTCCGAGCCCCTCGCCCCCTCCCTCTGATTGAAGAGAAACAAAGTATCAAGTTAACCTTGTTTCTCTTCAGCCAGAGGCACCAGGCCCCTGATTGTGGGTGCAGCCAGTTCCACAGCGAGAGGTCTGGTCCACCTCAGATTTGGAGAGGAGTAGACCTGAGCAAGTGGGGGGGGGGGGCCGCCCAGCAGTATCAATGATGGGGCAGCCTAGGGAGAGGTCGGTGAGGGGCGGGGTGGGGGGACGTGCTTCGAGTTGTATCCCTCCTCCTATACATTTATTAAAACCCCGGTGGCTGCAGATACCCACCCTTCCCACGAGGGACCAGGGGACGCCCCCACCAGGGGCTCCGTGCCCCTGCAGTCTGCCTAAGTGTCTGCACACTGGCCCCCCTGGGACAGAGAATACACTCCCCACTCCGGCACAGTGAGCCGCCCCCTCACTCGCCTCGACAGCAGAGCTCAAGCAGCAGCGCTACCTCGCTTGTGACAGACACCAGCTATCCATTCATCTGCTGACTGCACCCTCGCTCGCTGCTGATAGCAGAGCTATCCCTCGCTTGTGATAGACATCAGCTATCCATTCATCCGCTGACTGCACCCTCGCTCGCTGCTGACAGCAGAGCTATCCCTCGCTTGTGACAGACATCAGCAATCCATTCATCTGCTGACGGCACCCTCGCTCGCTGCTGACAGCAGAGCTATCCCTCGCTTGTGACAGACATCAGTTATCCATTCATCCGCTGACTACACCCTCGCTCGCTGCTGACAGCAGAGCTATCCCTCGCTTGTGACAGACATCAGCTATCCATTCATCCGCTGACGGCACCCTCGCTCGCTGCTGACAGCAGAGCTATCCCTTGCTTGTGACAGACATAAGCTATCCATTCATCCGCTGACGGAACCCTCGCTCGCTGCTGACAGCAGAGCTATCCCTCGCTTGTGACAGACATCAGCTATCCATTCATCCGCTGACTGCACCCTCGCTCGCTGCTAATAGCAGAGCTATCCCTCGCTTGTGACAGACATCAGCTATCCATTCATCCGCTGACTGCACCCTCGCTCGCTGCTGATAGCAGAGCTATCCCTCACTTCTGACAGACATCAGCATCCATTCATCCGTTGACTGCACTCTTGCTCGCTGCTGATAGCAGAGCTATCCCTCGCTTGGCCACAGACAGCAGAACTATGTCTTACTCCACTGATATTCCCCTTGTGAGGTACGTTCATGTGTTCTTAAACTGAGGACACAGGGAGACTCATACCGAGCACACAGGAAGACACAGGGTGCTGTTGACACAGGGAGACAAAGGTACAGTGGGCATAGGTACTGAGCATACAGGAAGACAGGTAGCGAGGACACAGAAGGCATGGGTACCGATAACACAGGAAGACACGGGTACTGAGGACACAGAGAGACACATGTACCGAGGACACAGCAAGACACAGGTACTGATGGCACAGGGAGACATAGGACCCAGGAAGACATAGGGTGCTGTGGACACAGGAAGACAAGGGTACAGCGGCATAGGTACTGAGCACACAGGAATACCGGTAGCGAGGACACAGGAAGACACAAAACTGAAGACACAGGTACCGAGGACAAAGGAAGACAAAGGTACTGAGGACACGTGGAGACACATGAACTGAGGACACAGGAAGACACAGGTACTGATGACACAGGGAGACAAAGATACCGAGCACACAGGAAAGCACAGATTCCGAGGACACAAGAAGACATGGGGTGCTGTGGGCACAGGGAGACAAGGGTACAGCGGCATAGGTACTGAGCATACAGGAAGACAGGTAGCGAGGACACAGGATGACACAATACTGAAGACACATGAAGACACAGGTACCGAGGACACAGGAAGACACGGGTACTGAGGACATGTGGAGACAAATAAACTTAGGACACAGGAAAACTGGTACAGAGGACACAAGAAGAGACAGATACTGATGACACAGGAAGACAGGTATCGAGGACACAAGAAGGTACAGATACTGATAACACAGGAAGACAGGTATCGAGGACACAAGAAGACCCAGATACTGATGACACTGGCAGACACAGGTACTGAGGACTCGTGGAGACACATGTCCTGAGGACACAGCAAGACACAGGTACTGATGGCACAGGGAGACATGGGGTGCTGTGGACACAGAGAGACAAGGGTACAGCGGGCATAGGTACTGAGCATACAGAAAGACAGGTAGTGAGGACACAGGAAGACACGGGTACTGATGACAGAGGAAGACACGGGTACTGAGGACACAGAGACACATGTACTGAGGACACAGGAAGACACAGGTACTGATGGCACAGGGAGACACAGATACAGAGGACACAGGAAGACATGGGGTGCTGTGGACACAGGGAGACAAGGGTACAGCGGGCATAGGTACTGAGCATACAGGAAGACAGTTAGCAAGGACACAGGAAGACACGGGTACCGATGACACAGGAAGACACGTGTACTGAGGACACAGGAAGCCATGGGTACTGAGGACACAGAAAGGCATAGGTACTGAGCATACAGGAAGACAGGTAGCGAGGACACAGGAAGACACAGGTAAAGATGACACAGGAAGACATGGGTACTGAGGACACAGAGACACATGTACTGAGGACACAGGGCGACACAGATACAGAGGACACAGGAAGACATGGGGTGCTGTGGACACATGAAGACAAGGGTACAGCGGGCATAGGTACTGAGCATACAGGAAGACAGACAGGTAGACAGGACACAGGAAGACACGGGTACCGATGACACAGGAAGACACGGGTACTGAGGACACAGAGAGACACATGTACTGAGGACACAGCAAGACACTGGTACTGCTGGCACAGGGAGACACAGATACAGAGGACACAGGAGGACATGGGGTGCTGTGGACACAGGGAGACCAGGGTACTGCGGGCATAGGTACTGAGCATACAGGAAGACAGGTAGCGAGGACACAGGAAGACACGGGTACTGATGACACAGGAAGACACGGGTACTGAGGACACAGAGAGACACATGTACTGAGGACACAGCAAGACACAGGTCCTGATGGCACAGGGAGACACAGATACAGAGGACACAGGAGGACATGGGGTGCTGTGGACACGGGGAGATAAGGGTACAGCGGGCATAGGTACTGAGCATACAGGAAGATAGGTAGCAAGGACACAGGAAGACACGGGTACCGATGACACAGGAAGACACGTGTACTGAGGACACAGGAAGCCATGGGTACTGAGGACACAGAAAGCCATGGGTACTCATGACACAGGAAGCCATGGGTACTGAGTACACAGGTAGACACGGGGTACTGAAGACATAAGAAGCCACGAGTACCAGGCATGGTGGTGCCGAGGCGTACACACGGAGTTAAATCAGCTGGTTAATACCAGGGAGCCCCCTCAACACAGTAATTTCGCATGAGAGTTCCTGACAAAATTAGGAAGGGGGCCCCCTCCATGCATCTTGCAGGGGTGCCCCCTCAAATTTCGTTACGCCACTGACTGAATCCGCGCTTACCTGAGTATAGGGCAGGGGCAGCACAGAGGCACAAGAGCCTTGGTCACCCGCAAGGCCGCACCGGCGGCAGGGAGTTACCGGCGATGCTCCGCAGTCGAGCCTGCTTTGCAGCCTGCTGCTCTTTACGGCTTCACCACCAGCCCCTGCGGGTGTCGCTCCCGGTAGGGACCAGGCATCGCCGGAATGCGGGAGAAGCGGAAAATCCACCCTGCCTAACCAGGGGAGGGGACAATCGACATCAGGCCTAGACCGCACACCTCATGGTGTTAACCTGTTGTCCACAACGAGGCTCTGTCCTAATGTGCGGCACAAGCCGGGGCAAGCTATGCCCAACCACGGCTCCAACGTACTGTGGCACCTGCTGGGGCGCCACGCTGCATGCGCTGCCCCCCAGCCGCCGGATGCACCTGTCCAAAGACACCAAGGCAATGGTGCGCGCCCCTTACTTATGCCCGTCGCAGCTGGGTCCTGGACACCCAGCACTGCTGCTGAGGCATACAGGACTTGGCCGACCCATGTGTTCCCAGGCTCTGCAAGCACTGACCCCACCCCGGCCCTGGATGGGGCCCAAGACCACAGTGCTCCCACCCAGAACCCTCCATGAGGGGCGGGGTGCTGTGAAGCAGCTGGTGCCCAACACCGACCCCCAGAAACAGCGACTCCCCAGAACCAATGCGGGGCCATGGGCAGCCCTTAAAGGACAGAAGAAACCCCAAGGGAGCTGCCCATGCTCCCCCCCCCCCCAGGGCCACTTGCCGCGAGGCCGGGCTGCTCTCGGTGTCACCCCACTGGGGCGATTGCGATCGGGCGGGGGGGGGCTGTGGGCAAAGGTGCGCGACCCTTGATCTTACCAAGCAACCGGGCCAGCACCAATCTAGTTGCTACCGCCTCCTGGTTGTCCCATGGATGGCCGTAGGGAAAAGGCCCCAATACTTGATAGCGGCAACCCTCCCACACGGACGAACGGAGGGGCGCGGGTGCTGGAGATACAGCTGCTGCCACCAACACTGACCCCCACCCCCACACCATCGCGAGGCCAGGGAAGGGGCCAGAGGATACCCTGTTAACAACCCGAGGGAGCTGACCAGACCAGCCCCCCCAAGGCGGCTCGCCTGACCGGGCCGCCCTCCCCCGGGTGCAACACTGGGTGATGGGGGGGAATGGACAAATGCACTCACCGTGCAACTAATGCTGGTAGCTCCCGTGGGGCACATCCAAACGGAGTCAGGGGTGAGGAGAAAGAGGCCGCTAGGTGGGCAGGGGAGGAACTTATACCTCTCCTCTTCCCCCACCTGGGCTGGAAACGACAAGCCGGACCCCGAAGGGGTCTCGCGACGCTGGGCTGTCCTGTGTGCCATCTTGTGGCACTAAAGGGGCCGCCCTCTTAGGAGGGTCCCCTTCGTGGACGTCGGGCAGCCCACATATTGTGTGGTGACAGTCAGAAGTGTTTTGGATTTGTTATGGTTTAAATAAACATAACCCGTGTGGTGCACTCTCCCACCTAGTCAGGTTCTGTCATGGTCTCGGTTGAGGTGGAGAGAGGGGGAGGAGTGAGAGCTGGGTGCCTCCCAGACTTATAAATCAAGTGCTCCCTTCGTTTCTAATGCTGCAACACGGATATGTACAGCGTGGTTCTTAACACAGACTTATCCAGTCTAACTGTATGCAAGCTTTGCTGCGTCAAAGAGAAATAAATGAATCCACACACAGTCATGAAGTGTGTGTCATTTGGCTGAAATAGTTTTTGAAAAACAGGGGACCCCTACATATACTAAGTTTGCTAGTCGTAGGGAACAATAGACAATTGTGGAAAAAGAGAGAAGGTTCTCACTAGCAAACAAAAGGTTAACACCTGCCCAGTTATTTATTTAATATCAGAGCGACTGTCTTTAATTAATAAATGATTCAACACCATGTATTAAAATTCAAAAAACTTTGTTTTTGTTTTTATTTTATCTATTCTTTTTTATATAAATGTTTTAAATTATTTTTCATTCCATGTTGTATACTTTATAGAAATATTGACATATTACAGAGATAAATATATATACACAAGACAAAAAATGAAAAATAAACCGTGAAGGAAAATTTTCGGTCGTTGTAGTAATGAAGTAGGCAAAGCGATGGAATAGAACTACGAGCGTTTCGGCCAGTAGCCTTCGTCAGGTGACCGTCATTCGCAACTAACAAGACATGACATTGTGCAACATAAATTATTAAGATATGTTAGTTGATGTTTCAATTTTTTTTATTAAAAAAACATTTAGTTTTTTATTTCCCCAACTTCGATAGGTTCCAATAAGGACGCTCGACTTTTTGGTTTGTGGTGAGTGCTCTGGAGGGAAGCTGTTTGATATTATTTTCGATTCTTGTAGTATTTATTGAGAGTTGTTTTCAAAAACGATACAAGAGAAGTGAAGAGCAAAGCCTTGAGAAATATTATGTCCTGCCAAGCATTTATTCTACGAAGTCGGTACCTCCGTACTGTACGATCATCAGATCTACTTGAACACTTTCAGTATTGTCTCTACGGGTTCAGTCTTTTGTTTCTGTTAAAGGGATGTATGAAGACATCGGATATCCTTTTGATAGGGTTATCTATACATCTTTGTTCCGGTATGGCCTCTCATATATAGTAATGATCCTCTGTTTTCAGCCGAGTCTCCACAGCGAAATAAGCTGAACTAGGACATTCGTTTATGATTTGCTGCCTCAAAACCCAGAGCTGTCATTGAGGACCAAGTTTCTCAGCCAAAGGGCCAGACACAAATAGAAGTCCTAATAACTTGCTGCAACACTTTTGCGATTAAGGAGAAAAAAACTTTAAGTGTGGTTATTCAAGGAATGCAATATAAAACTGTAGTGGGCACAAGGGTAATGTTGTGTATGATGTAATTCTGTTCTCGGCTCGGACCCTTCATTCTAACTCTATTCTAGCGTTTTGGGTCCGTGCCGTGTCTCTGGTTGTCAGTTGGAAGCTTATTACTGACGGTGTTGGATGCTTCCTGTGGTGCTACATGTTCTACCAATAAACTATGTTTCTACTCAGTTCCTGATTACTGGATTATTACATAACAATCTTGGCGATAATCTGGGACTCGGCACCACCACCACACGAACCTAAGTGTGCATCTCGATTTTTTTTTTTTTTTTGGGGGGATTTAATTCTTCACTTGCGTTGTGTCTGGATCTATTTTGTTTACTTTTCAGCTTGAAGATCTCTATATGGATTGCTCCACATCGTTTTTGCTCACTTGCATATGTTCTACATATGCTTTCGCTTGTGGCATTTAAAAAAAATAAGTTTTGCATGGCACTCACAGTTACTGCGAAGGTTCAGTTGAGGCAGAATTCCTCTTCTCTCCAGATTCCAGGTGACAACGTCTTACCAGCGAACTCCAACTTCACAGACATTCTCGTTCTTATTTCACAGTGAGTTCTTTGTGATTTCATCGCCTCAGCATACTCCGACGTCAAGGAGGCTACGAGTAATCTTTCTCCTATGTTCTACACGTTGCTTTGCACATGACATAATCATGCACACTACGTTAACTTACATGCGGCCATCTTTATTTACCTCAATGTTGTGCCATTGCTAAGCAACCACCGGATCTACACATCGGATGCTTCTACATTGATCATTTCAACTGGCTTTGCCATTTTTCCTCCGATTTATCAAATCGGATGTACCTTCTATCCTGAAACTACTGGTGAGCTACATTTTCTTGGTGAGTTTTTTTTCCACAGTTTGTTGGACACGATTTTAAAATGTCTACACACATTTCAACTTGGCTCCTCCTCAGGCTTTATGGCCAGCTAATAGTTCTCCGTGCATGAAGTGGCCAGAATGGAAAGCATATTTTCTCAACTACATTGACACTTTGGATGTACAGGGAAAAATGACTCCTGAACATAAAAAAGGAATTTTTCTGCATTCTATAGGCCTGAGGGTCTTAAAGCCTTTAACCAAATGACAAAAGTTGGGGGAGGGAGTGATCAAAATGTTTTTTTCTGCTGCTATTGCTGATTTTGATAGTTATTTTTCCCCAAAAGTGTGCATTGGTATTTTGAGATACAAATTTTTCCAGAGAAAATAAAATGTTGATGATTCGGTTGACAATTACGTTTCTGCTTTAAGAACACTTTTGTTAGATTCTCAGTTTGGAAATTTGCAAGAAGATTTTACTAGGGACCAGGTAGTAATGCACGTAAGAGATTCCACTATACAAGACAGGTTGTGGGTCAATGGCGATTCTAAACTTGAAAATATATTCCCATAGTAAGAAAAACGGAAATGTCTTGTAGAAGCCAGAAGGAAGTTAAGGAAGAAGAAAGTGGTAAGTCTAGTAATATTGTAGCCAAAGTAGTACATTCTGGTGTAAATCATAATGAAAAAAGCAAGTAACCTCTAAAGAACGTAATGCCTTTTCTGACAAAGATAAATTTAGATGCTACAGATGCAATAGCAATTCACATTTGGCGAACAAAAAAAGTTGTCTTGCCATTAAACAAAGGTGTTGTGTATGCGTTGTCATCGGACATTTTGCAAAAGTGCACAGGAGACCCAAAAATAGAAAAGTTAAGTATGTTGAAGAGACTGAGTCTTGTGAGATTGATAGTGAAAACAAATATACTGATTTGAAAAATCGTATTTGTTGAATATTAGAGATACGTCTTCAGTTATTTTGAATATTGATAACACTTTAGTTAAAAAGAAACCTATCTGCGATATGGTGATTGGAGGGGTTGAGGTACAAATGTATGCTGATTCTGGATCTCTGTATTCAATTGTGAATGAGAATATATGGAAAAGCAAATTTATAGACAAACTTGGATCTAGTTTAGATCCTCCTGATATTAACCCTGAAGGGTACTAAGGTGAGAGAATAGAAATAATCGGTTTTCGTTCACTTGTTTTCAGATTTAAAGACTGTGAATGTGTGGCTAAATTGTATGTACCCAAACAGAGACCCTCTGTTTTCAGGTGGTTTGAACAAGGAAAACACAACATCATTTTGAACCCCAACAATCCTGATCCTGTCATGGTTGTTAGAGAGTCTGATGAATATGGTAAAATGGTGCTAAATAAGTTTCCTGATGTCTTCAAGTATGATATTGGAGAATTACTCATTTTTAAAGATAAAATAATTCTAAAGGACAATGCTTGTCCAAAAATCTATAAAGCCAGAAACATCCCTATTGTGGTAAGAAATGAAGTAGAAAAGGAACTTAATAAACTGGTCGAGAATAACATTATAGAGAAGATTGAATCTTCAGAATGGGTTTCCCCCGTTGTTGTTGCCAGAAGTGCTAATGGTAACATCAGATTATGCATTGATTTGCGCCATCTGAATAATAACATTATCATTGACCAGTTTCCTTTACCTCGTATTACTGAAATGTTGGGGTTGGTAGGTAAAGCCAAGTTTTTCTCTTGCATTGATTTATCGGCAACCTACCACCAAAATGGGTTGCGCAATGATTGTAAAAAATACACCGCATTTATTACACCATTCGGATGTTTCCAATTTAAGAGAATGCCTTTTGGCCTTGTGTCAGCGGCAGCTGTGTTTCAGCGCATCATGCATAATATCTTTGGTGATTGTAAAAATGTGGTGTGTTTTCAAGATGATATCCTTGTCTTCGCCAACAACAAACTTGACCATGACCATGCAATTGAAATGGTTCTTGTCAGATTTTCGGCTAATGGTTTAACTGTGAAACATGCAAAGTGTAAATTTGGTGTCACCTCTGACTTATTTAGGCCACGTGCTCTGTCAGGAGGGTATTAAACCAAAACCTGATTGTGTCGAAGCTATTCGGTTAGCACCGTCATCTACTTCCAAAGATGACGAAAGATCATTTCTGGGTTTAATTGAGTTTTACTCAAAATAAATTCAAAACTTTTCTTGCAGAGCGTTTAAAATCTGGCGGTTATTAAAGAACAAACGCTAATTTGTTTGGAGCACGGAGCGTGAAAGTGAATTCAAAGACATTAAATCGGCTATCGAAAAGGCTACTGCCCTTAATACTTTCAACTCTCACCTTTCGTTTGTCATTACTACTGATGCAAGTTCAAAAGGTTTGGGAGCTGTATTAGTGCAGAAGCTTGAAAAAGGTGGTGAAGCTATTATTGCTTATGCTTCAAGGGCGCTATCTCCTTCTGAAGAGAAGTTTTCAACTATTGAAAGGGAAACTTTAGCCTGTGTGTGGGCATTGGAGCACTTTAGAGTGTTTGTTTGGGGCACAAAATGTGAGATCAGAAGTGATCATAAACCTTTAGTACGTTTACTCACCACGAATGGAATGTTAAATGCTTCTGCACGGATTTCCAGAATGTCCATGAGATTGCAGGACTTTGTTTACAAAATAGTACATGTTCCTGGCAAAGAAAATGTGACTGCTGATTTTTTATCAAGACTGCCCTTACCTGTTAAAGAAAATTTTCAAAATCCATGGGATAACTTTCAAATTGCTTTAGTACACAATGAAGGTGTTTTACCTATTAAAAATGAAGATTGGTGTGCTGAATATTTGAAAGATAAAACACTGATTACTTTTCAAAAGTGTTTACTAGATGGTTGGCCTCCCAAGAAAAATCTTACTCCCGAATGTAGGAATTTTTGGGAGGTGAGAAATGAGTTATGTTTTACTAATGGTACTATTTGGAGGGGTGACAGATGTACCTCCCATTTGTTTGAGACGCATCATTGTCTTACATGGGCATGAGGCCACAATGGTATTGTTAGTACTAAGCAATCTGTTAAAAAACATTCTGGTGGCCGGGATTAGATATTTTTGTGGACCGTGTTGTCAGAGAATGTGTCAGTTGTGCTAATGCTGACAAGTCTTTGAAAACTCTAAATCCTAACATGGGTGATCATTCTATCCCCAATGGGCTGTGGGAAACCATTGCCATGGACATCACGGGTCCTATTGGCCCTAAGAGTAAATTAATTGTGGCAGCCATTGATGCATTTTCAAAGTGGCCTGTCATAAAAATTGTTGAAAAAGTCAATACGAAGGCCATTTTGCTGTTCTTAGACAAAGCATTTACTGAGGAAGGGTTACCTATACGTGTTATTACAGACAATGGTGTACAATTTTTGTCTAACAAGGCTAAGAACTATTTTCAAAGCATTGGTGTCATGCATTCTACCACCTCATTATACAATCCCAGTGGAAATGGGATTATTGAGAGGCTTAATAGGGTACTTAAGAGTGCTATTCAAATTGCTGGTGTTGAGGATAACAAAGGGGAGATTCAAGTGATAAAAACCATTTGGAAATATAAGACTACTCCCAATGACATGACCGAGTACTCGCTGTTTGAGATAATGAGAGGGAGATTACATAGGACAAAAAGTAATCCTTCTTGGTTGATAACATCTTCCAAGAGTCCTGTCGACTTAAACTTGGTCAAAAGAAGAATGGAGAAAATCCCACATTATTAATAAGCATAAATTTGATTTAAGGAAAGGGTCTAAGAAAGATCCCTTATGCTCGTGAAGGTAAAAAAACCTTGAAAGGTATGTAAGGGGGAAATTCAGTTTATGGGACCGTTTGTTGTTAAAGATGTTTAAAAAAATTGAGTGAGACTATCTAATGGTAACATATGGATTTTAAGGAACAATTGCTGTGCTGAAAGGTGAAGAAAAATTATATAAAAAAGAACGTTCTGCACCCAAGTACGATTTTGACATTGACAATGAAAGTGTTGTTAATTTTGGTGACAAAGACAATTGTTTACAAAGTACTAGTGGCACTGGTGTCACTCATTTTCCAGATTCCATTCCTCATGATGATTCTAACAATGCCCATGTACAAGATGAAATTCGTGTTTCTTTGTTTTCTGATGCAAAACGTTTACGCAAAAAACCTTTATGGTTATCTGATTTTGTTACTCGCATTTTAGATACATTGTATACTTAGTCTTATTTTTAAAAAATGTTTTTTTGCTGTTTTTTTCTGTGGTTTTTTTTTTTGTTTAAAGGGGGAAGATGTGTTGTGTATGAAGTAATTGTGTTCTCAGCACGGACCCTTTATTCTAACTCAAGTCTAGAGTTTTGGGTCGGTGCCGTGTCTCTGGTTGTCAGTTGGAAGCTTATTACTGACGTGTTGGATGCTTTTCTGTGGTGCAGAATTTTGTACCAATAAATTAAGTTTCTACTCAGTTCCTAACTACTGGATTATTACATAAAAGGTAACCACTATAAATTACTAAAGAAGCCACAAACAAATCCACAAAACTGAAAGCTTTTGTAGACATGTATATACATATTGGAGCAGATTCACCTAGCCCTTTTCAGCTGTAAACTCGGGTTTGCAGCTGAAAATGCCTGTCAGGAATTCAGAAAAAGATTTCAAGCAGGCATAAATGTTTTCGTTTTTACAGGCTTCGCTGCCACCAGTGTGGAAACATCTACAGTTGTATATCTCACACAAAGGATGGGAAGTGGGTGGAAGAAGTTGTGGTTAGCCTTGTGAACTAGTGAGTGCCCACAAATATTTATGTTTGTGGGCATAAAATCCCACAATATTCCACTTTGGAAATGCCAGTCTTTGGCCTGGAGTAAATCCCATTTCCGGGTTGGAAAGGGGAACAGATCACCCCCAGACTAGTTGGCGATAGAAGGGAAGGGCTTTGTTCATGGGGAAAAAATATTTCCCAGCGGCGTGAAAACTTGTTTTTGCACATTCGGATACCTTTACCACTGTGCCCTTTGTGGAATTTGTATGCCATGTGCAATTCCACACAGTGGAGATTAGCTAGCCTTAAAAAAAAAAAGAGCCATATATCAATTGGAATGATATGTCTACGTGGCTTTCCAGGTGTCTTTTACAACAGTTTGAAACGCAAGTCATAGAACTTTGCGCGTATCTTTGTGATTCGGCTCCATTTTGCTGGCCACAAGAAAATGTTCCTTTATGTTTTGGTTTTCCAGATATTAAAAGTTTAGAACCACAACACTAATATCGAGATAATAGTGGACAGCTTCATAGCTGACAGATTTCTCAAGCCCATGCGTGATGTACTGCTCCAGGCCAGGTTTTTTTTCTTTGAATCCTGGGACTTGTAGTCTTGTTCTATAATGGAATAAACAAGACTAAAAGTCCCAGAATTCAAAGGAAACAGAGTGTACCCGGGCAGCACTTCACATATGGACCTGGAAAACTTAGCAGGGCTGCAGGTTAATGTGACTGGCAAGAAACCAGGTTTGAATTCAAGTGTTTGTGCTAAAGCTGATCTTCTGAATTGAAAGATGAACTGCAAGTGTGTTGTTATGACAAACTTTGTCAAGCGGCACCATGTTTCAAGCTTCAGATTTATTTAATAGGCTTCGACCTACAGGCCTTTTGTGCATCATGCCACACAAGATACAGATTTCAAAGAAATCTACTATACAGTGACAAAGGCTTCCAAACACCCTAAAATCGTGACTCATGGAAGAGGCAGTCAAAATCATAAAATAGGTGTAAGCACAAAAGTTGCGAGCTTTCCTTCACCTTTTTGATCCATGAGGAAACTATAATGAGTAGGGATATACTACAGATGGAGGTTAGCTAGGCAGGTTGCACCAGAAACCACGAGAGAAAAGGAAGAATGGTAGCATAATATGGTAAGACATGGAGAAATGTGGCAGAGCGCTGCAGGAACAACCAACAAATGCAGAGTGGACCCTTGAAGCTCCATCCCAGACCAGAGCCTCTGCTTTGCTCACCACAACCTCTACCCCAGTGCTTTAGGGCCTCTGTTGCTCAGGGCCTAGAGCTCCTGCAAGCTTCCACAAGTTTCTCTAGACATGCCCCTGTACCACACCTCATCCAGGGATCTGGGCCCATGCCTGCCTTCGCCTCCTGGAGAGTGTTTCTATCATCCACTGGCATTCCAGGTCAGTAAGAGATTCCCACCTGTGTCTGGATGGTAGTTGAAGGAAACCGAAATGGTAAGACAGCAGCAGCGGGGAAATGGCGTCTCTGGCTTCAGTCAGACAAAGGGAAGTCCGGCCTGCAAAGCCTGATGTGATGAAGGGGGCAGTGGGGAGCCAACAGCCAAACTAGCTGCCGCAATGCTAGCTCCTCCCTTACAGTTCTATGTGATACAAGAACACATGCCTAAGTTTGAGGCTCACAGAAGCTGCCAGTTACTCTAAGTGCTGGGTTAAGCCCTCCACCAAGTAAATATTCAAAATGGAGGGTGTTGCTGCATATATGGCCCCATGCCTCTTTCTGCATAATACAAATATTATTTACTTTCTTGGCCTTATGTAACTCTAACATGCACCAATCATCCAAGAACCCACACTAGAGAGTACTTATAATCAGGGCCGGACCGGGAACCAAAACTGGCCTGGCAAAGAGCTCGGCCCGCCCCCTTGGGAGCGGTCGAGCTGTTTGTGAGGGCCGGTTTCGGCCGATTTTGTCACAGGGAAGATTTTGAAGCTATGCTTCAAAAACGGCACTGTAACAAAAACGGCCCCCAGGGGCCTAAAATCGACCCCCACCCTAGCGGCCCACTGGGGAAATGCCCGGTGCCCGCTACGGCCAGTCCAGCCCTGCTAATAATGTCACTATGATGCCACCATGGAGACCAACGAGGGAAAGTGTCTGACTGCTAAAGCCCAATGAATTAGACAGCCATCTTTAGAATTTTCAAGAAGATATGAGTCGCCGTCCTTCAGAGACTACCTACAGAATGAGAAACGAGATCCCTGTGAAATAATACAGGAGACTCAGCGTAGTCAGTGAGGGTTCCACTTTGCAAGGTAAGCTGCAGGTCCAAGACTTTATGTGACCTGTACAGGACGGAAAATGGAGATTGGTGTTTGGAATTGCAGTGCTTGGAGGATGGTTTCTAAACCAACCAACCATAATACCCTCTCAAGCAAGGTCCTGTCAAGGATAAGTAAATTTCAGCCATCTTGCACTGCCTCAGGAGTTCCAACATCTCTTGATCTTGAAATCAGAACATGGCTCAGCTTCAACCACATTTACAGAGACCTTAGAAGTGCATCTGCAAACTGGCTTCCAAATGCAACTTGTTCTCACCTGCTCTAGAACACTTCAAAACAAGGCACTGCTGGATCCCGCCACCAAAAGCGGAGGTCAAGTGATGCCTGCCCTGTACTAGTCTCAGCCTCCAGCTCCTGGGACACTTTCAAGATGGTGCTGATAGACCCTCCTTGGTCTGCGTCTGTGAAGAGTGAGTTACATGTCACTTACATCTGACCCCACGCTTTCCATCAAGAGGTCCCATTTTCCATTAGTGGGTATGCTTCAGTTCTCTAACTCACAGGAAACCACTTAAGCTGAGTAAGGTAGTATCTAATTTTCAGTTTATGTACATAAAATACATTTGCATAAATTAATATAAATCGAAGACATATGCACAAACAGGTTTGCCTGCATATCTGCCATGTAGTCTGGCCTCCTGTATCCATATTGAACACCCTTCATGTAGCTGATAGGACACAGTGTTCCCTGGAGACAGAGTGTGAGGTCTTTGGTAGTGCTGCCAAGTTAAACAGCTTTTTTAAGACACAAGGGGGACCCAACAGATAGCTAAGTACCATGGGTATAACAACGTTATAGTGAACAAGGGTCCTTAGCTTATTTCAGAATCCAAAAACACAATACTGTATAGAAACACAATGGAAAGCTATACGTTATAAAATTTCCAAACCCAGCCGGGAGAGGAGTTTATTTTATCAAGAAGCAATGTTCAATCCAACAATACAAACGTAATCACGCGACACAAGCCTGTGCCGTACATAAAAGGGGGAAAAGAAAAATAGAATAAGGGTGAAAGCGGTGTCTATCAGGCATAGAAAGAGAGCAAAGACAGGGCACTGTTGATAAGTAAAAAATAAATAACAGTATCGCCTGGAGTGGAGTATAAACAATCTTATTGGTCAATATTGTAAATATAAACCCACTCATGGGTGTCGACGTTTCGATCCCTATTGCTCAATTAGATACATGGGATCATCATCAGGACATTTGTAATGAACAAGACATGCCTGATTGTAAGAAAGCCTCAGTGGGTGCGGGCACGGAGCCTCACATGGGAGGTGTGCTTCACCTCGAGGGTATTAGCCGAAGAGATCGTGCACGTAGTAAAATGTCGTTGAGGTCTCTTTGGGGGTCCGGAAGAATTTTATAATAGAAATTTTAATTACAAAATTGTTGTTTCCAACCGCATACGATGGCGCTTAATTAGCTCATCAGGGGAGCCGGATAAGAAGTTTAAGAAGTTTACGTGTAGGCAGCAGTGGCCGTACACGTGGGATGCCAACGATGTGGCTTTCAGACGATAGTCCAGGTAAGGACTCGTCTTCCCCGTGGCTTCTCGGTCAGTGCCGGATGCAAGTCTGACGTGCCCACACCCACTGAGGCTTTCTTACAATCAGGCATGTCTTGTTCATTACAAATGTCCTGATGATGATCCCATGTATCTAATTGAGCAATAGGGATCGAAACGTCGACACCCATGAGTGGGTTTATATTTACAATATTGACCAATAAGATTGTTTATACTCCACTCCAGGCGATACTGTTATTTATTTTTTACTTATCAACAGTGCCCTGTCTTTACTCTCTTTCTATGCCTGATAGACACCGCTTTCACCCTTATTCTATTTTTCTTTTCCCCCTTTTATGTACGGCACAGGCTTGTGTCGCGTGATTACGTTTGTATTGTTGGATTGAACATTGCTTCTTGATAAAATAAACTCCTCTCCCGGCTGGGTTTGGAAATTTTATAACGTATAGCTTTCCATTGTGTTTCTATACAGTATTGTGTTTTTGGATTCTGAAATAAGCTAAGGACCCTTGTTCACTATAAAGCCAAGTTAAACAGCAGCCCAATGAAAACTTGACTAAAATACAAAGACTTTACTTTTAAGGCTGGTGCAACCCCTACTTTCAGTACGTTTACACCTAAATCAGATGACGCCCACTTGGCAACAGAAAACTGCTGCAGGAGTACACTACCAGCATTCCTATAGCAATTGTCATTTAGCTCTGCTTGAATGAACTTCTCATGATAATATGCATGCACCGTAGAAAGTCGGTCTGGATGAAACGTTATTCAGTTTTAAATATCACAATAGCAAAAAGCAACAAGCATTGGCAAATCCAATAGGTTAGGCCTATGCGAGACCTATTGCGTTGTCAATGTTTTTCTTTAAAGATGCTGCATGACTGAAAGTAAATAAAAGCAAAGCACAATGGTGCGACGAGAGTTGACCACGTCATAGCGCTTTTTTGTTTACTTTAAACGATTTTGCACAGCAGCCCACGCTGCTGTGCAACATCTTTAAAAAAACAATAAGAAAGCCAAATAATAACTGTGTGTGAGCTATTTGGCTATTTGAATGTTTTTTCAAAGATGTTGCATAGCAGTGTGAGCTGCTGTGCAGCATTTCTCAAAGTGAATTAAAACAAAGCAGTATGGCACCACCAGCTTTGACCACTTCATGACACTTTGTTTTATTTACTTTACCACATGTTGAACAGCAGCTTGTGCCACTGTGGAATATGCCTTAAATTCACTCTCTTGGGTGATGTTGACTGTTGCACTAGAGTTAGTAAGACATAACCATAACACAGATGCATTTAAAGGCATGTAAAGGATTAAAGACTACAAACTCATGACAGAGACCAGAACAGTTTTGTTTGGAGAATATTATGTTGCAGGTTTATTAGGCAAGGTAATGGTAGCCAGAGAAAATAAGATGTACGATGGCTGTTTGTCCGATTGGCATAAAGCATCAGGATTGCACAGCATCTGGTGCTGAACTGTTGGGGTGCACCCCATATCTGGACTGCATAGTTCAGGGAAAGGAACTCACGCATTGAGGGGAGCAGCACCAAGCAAGCCTCCAGCCCCTTTGGCATACAACTGCCCATGGGAACAGCTGGGTGCTGCTGCTTTCATCCAGTGGTCCTGTCATAAGGACTCCCAGAGTATAGGCATGAAGCCCACTCTCAGCTTGTTCTTGTGGTTGTTTCTGCCCAAAAATATTTTTGATTGTCCTGTAACTCCACGTGCAACGCAGAACAACATATGCACAATATAAATAATCACAAACTTCTAAATAAGGATAAGTGGTAGCGTGGGCTTTGCTGTGAAGAATCACCCATCGAAGCTGGCAGCAGTCGACAACAAAGACACCAACACAACCCCAGAAAATACTTAACTAGAGGGAGGACTACAGGGCCGGACTGGCCGTAGCAGGCACCGGACAATCCCCCAGTACGACGCACAGGTGGGGGCCGGTTTTGGGCCCCTGGGGGCCGTTTTTGTTACAGGGCCGTTTTTGCAGCATAGCTGCAAAATCGTTCCTGTAACAAAATCGGCAGAAACCCGTCCCTGGCAAAGAGTTCGGCGGCACCCCCAACCCCCGCGGGGGCGGGGGGGGCAGGCGAGCACTTTGCCAGGGCTGGTTTTAGTTCCCAGTCCGGCCCTGGAGGACTAGCCCCCTTCCCTGGATATGCATGCTTCCCCAGACCCATAGTGATGTGCAACCTTTCAGGGGAATACAGTGATAAATTGTTGACCACTAAATTGTCACTCTACGTGGGACACAGGCACAGTAGCGAATCCTCTGCTAAGGCGGAGAAGCGTCGCCCCACTGCCTCGGAGCATTAAAAGAAAGGAAAAAAGAAATGATAATAACAACCGGTATTATCATTTTATTTTGTCCTCCTGCTGCAGCAGCTTGTGTGAGGGGGCGGGGCTGAAGAGCAGAGGAGGATGGTACAACCCTCCCAAATTAGCAATGACTGTTTGGTCAGCCCCCTCAGGCCGCCCAAACCAGTCATGTGCAGTTTCCCCCTTCTCCATGCAGGCTGTATTACAGACTGCACGGAGAACATGCCCACCCAAACAGCCCCTGGCTGAGTGCCATGTCACTGTCCTCAGACCAATCACAATGCTGCATTGCAGCGTTGTGTTTGGCTGCGGAGAGCATGCGAGCCCTGGTGCTTCTTGCTTCCTGTTTCTTACAAGAAGCCAGGAAGAGGACACAGGAGAGGTGGCGGCAGCCAGCCAGCTGGCGGGCAGGAGGTAAGCAAATTTTTTTTTTACCGTGATAGTACCTCCCACCCCACTGTTGCTTCCAAGCAGCAGCCGCGACTGGACCGGCAGCCACATTTCATTGAAATTATAAGGGCACAGAAGTGATGTCACCGACTCTTTAATTACTTGAGGAACTTACATTATTTAATCTTTGACTATAATGACCTTACAAGAAGTGAAAGCCTTTGACCCAGAAGAAACCACATGAAGTGGAAAAAAGTCAGGTATAGAAATCGCAAACAGAAGCATTTAGTTGCAGCTGCAACCTTTGGTTGACCGTGAACATCCTCCTGCCATCAGGTGCAGGTGAGGCTCCTCCATGTGGGCGTTGGAGTGTCAACCCACTGTAGGTATAAATACCATTTTACGTTTCTCCTACTCGCACTGCGAGAAAGCAGAAGAAGGGTATGCCTGGTTGGGGCCAGGTGGGCGGGTGGAAGGGTCGGGGAGGAGTGGCTAGCCTAATGTTATGGGCGCTGACTGGGGCCGACCATTGCAGCATTGTGATTGGCTTAGGGGAGGAGAGGGAGGCTGCCTGCTTCTGCTGCCTGTGAGCAGGGAGAGCAGGAGACGTGACGCGGGAGTCTGGGACCGGAAGCGAAGGTAAGTTTGTTTTTTACATTTTTTAAATTAAATTAACCCCCACTCCCTCCCGGTGCGACCCCCTCCCAGCGCGACCACCCGCCCCCGACCGCCGAGTCATGCCAGCCGCGACTGATCAGGTTTAATACTTCTGCCTGGATTAGAGCCCCTTGCTTGCTCCTATGCTTGGTGCACAAACAGGCCCATGTCTGCTTCCGGGGGTGCTAGAGACTCAGGGGACAGCATATTTAGATTCCCAATTCAAGACAGAGCTCTATAAACTAAAAAGCTTAAGAAAAAGAAGAATGCAATTCTACAAACTTCACAAAAGAGACAGAATTTGTCAACCTACAATCCAAACATTGTTTCACAGGAAGAAAGACTGACTGACTGAGTTAGAGTGCAGGTCGAAATGACACCCTAGAATTCTTCGTTTTTACACAAATCAGTATTAAAAAGTGCTCTACAGTAGTTGTTTGATCACATGTACGTACGACTGATTGGAAATAAGGATTCCAGCTCACACAATTTGTTGAACTTCTCTTTAATATACTGTGGATAAATTCCACAATATTTTTAAGATGATGGAACATTTGTTACATTCAATTCTTCTCAGAAAAGTGGTAAGAAGAGCAGTGGGATGGATGAGTTAAAAGTAAGCTTTGATGTCTAGATGCCACACTTGGAGCACACAATCCCATCAAGCATATATTCTAATCTATAGGTCGAAGTCGAAGCCTCTTTTGTGTCAATATCTAAACATGCTTCCAAGGGACATCCAAGGTGAGTGGAATGCATTCTAGTGGGATCTTTTCCCCCTTGTGAATAAAAACTAAATGTGTATTTGTGTGTGCCAGTGCCAACTCTTAGACATACTTTAAAAAATGTTCTTTCTTTCTTCTATGCATACCCGTTCCCTTTAAGGGGAATGTTCTGCATTTTTTTAAAATGTACTTTATTTAAATGCTATTATAGACATGGTGGTCTGCTGACCCCAGCAGGACACCATCCATGTGATGGCATCAAATGCGAGTGAGCTTCAATTTGTGATGGATCCCGTAAATATAGATGAGTACATAGGTTGATTTGCATAAGTCGGAGTCGTATTTTGTGATAATTTTTTACGCATCGATTCATTGTACGTTTGGCCCTCAAGTAATAAACTGTATAAGGAACTTGTAAACGAGTATGTGCTATACCTGAAGAAGGTGTGGACATGCCAAAACCTCATGGTTTGAATAGCTTCATTTAAACTTTGCAGTTTGTGGTGTCAGTATTGAATTGTATTGATATGAGTACACTGCTTACCATACCCCTCACAAGGTCTAAAGTGAGTATCTCTCCCGGTGCAAACGACCACTCAGCTGGCAATGTCTGAACTGCACCTGGAATACCCCTAGTAGATCTGACTCTCCTCTATCTTCCTTCTGATTTTCTGTGCCTTTCCTTCTACCAAGTGTGTCCCTAGTGACTGGCCCTGATATTCCCTTTTTGGACGTCAGACCTTTGATAGGAAGCTGCAATCTTTCTCTGTCAAACATTAGTTTTCTGGCTGGGAAGCAGTGGGGCTCCCTGGGGGACATGGCGTCTCTTGATGGGAAGTCTCATGCTTGATGGTCTTTTGGATGTAAATCTTTATCAAGAGTGCTTCTGCTTTCCATCATCGCCATCCTAAAATGTTTATGTTAAATGAGTTGGAAAATAAATATTCAGGGCTAAGCATGCCACAGCCTAGAGTGCATGGAGGAAGCATGATAAACACTTGCTGTAAGTAGTAGTGTGTTGCAAGATCTGTGATCTCAGTGTTAGCTTTTGCATTAATGGTTCCAAGACTGAGTTTTCCTACAGTTTGGGCAGAGCGGAGGTCACAGAATAAGCAGTGGTGGCCAGCACGGATCGGGGGTGACAGAGCGGGGGTGGGTGAAAAAAAAAATCAACTTACCTTATCGCCGCATTTCTCCTCGCGTCGGGCCATAAACAGGAAGGACCCAAGTTCCCCTAAGCCAATCACAATGCTGCAATGCAGTTGTGATTGGTCTGGGCGCTGTGGTTCGGTGCTCAGCCAGGGAAAGGGAGCCTGGGCATGTTCTCCACCCAGACTGTAATGCTGCCTGGGTGGAGATCATGTAAAGTGCGCATGACAGCCAGTCACACAATCATGCACACTTACAGTGTGCCTGCTACTCCTCCTCCTGCTCTGAGAGCAGCGTAGCTCCGCACTGCCCCACGAAGCTGCTGCAACACACAAAAAAAATAATGATAATGATTTCAAGTTATTTAATTTTTCAAATTTCTACAATTCGAAAAGCAATGGGGCGGCGCTTCTCTGCCGTTGCGGAGTAGCCGCCACTGAGAATAAGTGAGTTAGGGATGGCAAGATTTAATAACCTTACATAAGAAACTTGTAGCCAAAATATTGACTACCAAACTACTGAGAAGGTAAGAAAACATAAGTAAGTATAGGTTTCAAATACTTCACTGTAAATATGCATTTTGAATAGATATGTATTGACCAGGTATTTCCCAAAAACATTTTGCTCCAATTTTCTTGCAGGATGATATTACTGTGCGTGATATTCTGACATCCGACCAGGAACCACATCCAGAAAACAGCGAGGCATGTGAATGCGGCAAAAGTCTAGTATTTTTTAATAAAAAATTGTTACGGGAACACATGATCTTATTTCTGTCTCCTAAAGGCTGGGACAGAGTCACTGGTGGGATTTATGAATTGTGACCTGCTGGCTTTTTGCATTTCAACAGAACACATCCTCCATTCAAGGTCCTCTACAGAATGTTCTGACCTCCTTAAACTTCCCTCTTAAACCATCTCTCGCACTTGCTCATGTTCTGCCTTTAGGCTAAACACAGCCTTTTCCCTACTCAGCCTCTGTTTCACAGAACAGTATGGTAATGTTAAGCAGTAAATAGCATGGGAATAGATATGTTTCTGTGTTGAAGCAAAGAACTGCAGAGTAATAGTGGTGTAGGTTAAAAGGTCAGGTGATAGTTGCACTGTCAAGCCAGACCTAAATATCCATGTAGGGTAAGAACAGCCTTCCTCCCATCTGTGCTGCTGTCAGAGAAAATAACTCAACTTGTTGTTGATCTCTTGGAGTGATCTGCTAAACCAAAGCGTGTCATGTGTTCATACTAGAGAGGTGAACGGAATTAATTGCACTAGTATATATGTCTAATTGATAGTACTGTTACCTCCAGGGCTCCATTTCAAAGAAGAAAAGGTTTGAATGGCCGTGGAAACAACTATTCCACCACAGGCAGAAGTCATTTCTTCAAGGAGAGGACAAGGATTCATTCAGCATTGATTCCCGCTCTTTTCTCTGCTTTCGATTCTCACTGTAGAAGGTCTACAGATTAAGGGACATATTTACAAGAAACTGTCGGAGCGCGGTGTTACACCAAAATTGGTAACGCCGCGCTCCAAGAGTTTAAAAATGTAAGGCTGGGCAGTATTTACAAGAATGCAGCGCACCCCTGCGTTACCCATAGTGCTGGCGCAAAAAAGCTGCCTAGCGCCAGCGCAGGCACGCTAGCATCCTTTTGCTAGGGTGTCTGTGCTGCAGTGGTAATTGTTTATGTGCAGGAAGGGACTTCTCCCAGCACATAAATAATTTTTTCAGGCGATTTGTTCTATGTGTGCTGCAGAATGCTGCACGCGTGGAAAAAGCAAAATACGAGGAGAAATAAAACATGTCTACTTCCATCACCTGCTTAAGACCAGGTATTCCCTGGGGATATTTTTGATGCTGCCCCATGTCTTGTAAATGCGGGGCAGAGTCAAAAGCAATGGGTGTTGCGGTGGAATGCCCACTGCAACACCCATTGCATGCCCCTTTCAAGCCCCTTTAATGCTAAGTGCTGCGTGAATAGGGGAATTATTTCCAAGGTGGTGTTAAGCCACGTTAAGTGGCTTAATAACACCTTATAAATAAGGCGAAGGAGTTAACACCACCTGAACGTCAGACAAAGTAACATTTTGGTGGCGTTAACTCCTTGTAAACATGCCCCTAAGTTTTTGCATTTATTTAATAAGTGGTAACTTTACCCAAAGGCATTAGAGCACTTTAAATGAGCACCAGACTACATTACACAAGGGCATTTTTTTCTAACTAATGGGGAGATTAAGTGAATTACTGGGAATCACAGGATGATAATATGACTCCGGAAGTGGAACTTGCTTCCCCAGTTCCAAAATTGTCAGCTCCCGGGGTAAGGCAACATCTCCTCCCCCATGAAATCTGGACATGAAAGCTCCATCAAACCATTCAGCATCGGTCGGTCTCTCATTTATCCCTCTGTCTGCCTGTCCTTCTGTAATTTATGTTTGGCTGTCTGTCTCTTGCCTGGCAGTGCACCTGTTTATCTGCTGTTAGGTCTTGCCTACACAGGGCATGTACTGTGCTGGAAGACGTACTTTTTACGCCCACAGCATACAATTAGTTATTTTCACTGTCAATATCATTTGCAGTGTTTGATTGTGTAGTTCCCCCAAGCTTCCCTTCCTTTCTTATTTTAGCACCTCCTTTGAGCATGGCCCAGAGTCATGTATTCTTTCTCATCTTTGTTCTTCTTCATTTGTTTGCAATGTACTATTTTCTTTATTTAATAAGCATTTGCGCTTTCCTACTTTTGACACAGGCTCCATTCTATGCCATTCTATGCCACTCCACTCCACTCTACTCTACTCTTCGTCCCTCCACTCTACACCACTGTACTCTATGCCACTCCACTTTACACTACGCCACTCCACGATACTCTATGCCACTCCACTCTTCTCTACGCCACTCCACACCACTTTACTCTGTACCTTTCTACTCTACTCCACTCCACTCTACTCATTCCACTCCACTCTACTCAAATACATTCCACTCTACTCTAAGCCACTCCACTGTACTTCATACCACTCCACACAATTCCACTTTACATCATTCTTTGCCACTCTACTTCATGCCACTTCACACCACTCTGTTCCAATCTACGCCATTCCACGCCACTCTACTCCACTCCACATCGGTCTATACTATTCTACTGTATGCCACTCTACTCTACATCACTCTATGCAATACCACTCTACGCCACTCTACTTTACATAAATCTACTCTATTCCACTCCATTCCGCTCTATGCCACTCTACTCCACATCTCTCTAAGCCATTCTACTGTATGTCCCTCTACTCTACACCACCCTATGCAATACCACTCTACGCCACTCTACTCTACATCAATCTACTCTATTCCACTCCATTCCGCTCTATGCCACTTTACTCCACTCCACTCTATGCCAATTCTTGCCACCCTACTGCAGTCCTTTCTATGCCACTCCACGCGATTGCCACTCTACACTACTCCACTCTACTCCATGCCACTCTATTGCACACCACTTTTTTCCACTCCTCCCCACTCTATTCTACGCCACTATATGCCTCTTCACTCTACACCACTCCACTTAATTTCACTCCACTGTACGTCACTCCACTCTACACTACTCATCTCTACTCTACACCAGTCCACTCTGATCCACTCCACTCTACTCTATGCCACTCTATTCAACTCCACTTATTCTGTCCCATTCTACACCACTCCGATCCACACCAGTCTACTCCATGCCATTCTTATCCATACCACTCTAATCCATCCCACTGTACACTACGCCACTCCAGACCACACAATGCCACTCTATGCCACTCTACTTTACACCACTACTCTATGCCACTCCATGTCACTCTACTCTACGCCACTCTCGTCTATGCCACCCCAGTTTACGTCACTCCAATCTATGCCACGGTACTCCTCTCCACCCCACTCTACTCTACACCACTATCTTTTTGGCCACTCCATTCTGAGCCATTCTATGCCACTCTACTTTACCACATATTCTATGCCTCTCCCCTCTATGCCACTCCACCCCTCTCTATGCCACTCTGTTCCACACCACTATATTCTATGCCACTCTACTCTTCTACACTCTATTGCACACAATGCCACTCTACACCACCCCACTCTACGCCACTCAAATCTATGTCCCTCCATGCCAGTCTACTCTATGCTACTTTACTCTATGCCACTCTACTCTTTACCACTCTATACATCTCCCCTCCTGTTGTGTATCGATTTAGATTCCGTATGCATTTCCCGATTCATGCCCTTATATAGGTACAATTGACATGTTGCCCTTATATAAACATAGAAATCCAGTCCTTATTTAGGCATAGCCCATGCTACCCAAATACAGGCATGCCTACTACCATCCGTTCATCTACGTTACAACGATTTCTTGGAAAACCAGACTCTTAAGCCGTTAGGGACTTCCCCTTGCTTGGATATTTATTTCTCCAAGAACTCATTTATTATGCATGAACATCTATTCCTTAGGGGTTCATTCATGACGTTCATATGCCCGACTTTACGTCAATACTGGCATTCTCAAACACCTTCAAGGTATAAATATACCTTCACTTGCTATGGCAAAGCACGGTGTGGTTTGGTGTAGTTCGACTACCTACTTGCACGACGCAGCTCGCCACAGCAAGTCCCAAGGAAGTCAACTCTCCAGCTGACGCACTGACTAGAATATGTCATCTTCCTGCCGAGAATCCAGCTCCAGTGTTTCTGACTCCCCTTGCCGGGTGTTGGGAAATCGAGTCCCAGGAAAGAGATACCAACCTCTCTCATTCAAAGGTATGGAGCTGATTAGAACCTAGAGAAACCTTTGGCAGATTCTTCGCAAAACTAAACTTAGCTAAAACAGCATCTACTACTTCCTTCGTACTAGACTTAGGTTAGGTACACTGGGGTAGGCATATTTTAGAAGCACCAGTTGAGTATTTTAGCCTGTGTTATTTATGTATGTATTTTTATATATGTCATAGCAACAGACAATGCTATTACAGTATTATTTTATATCACTGTTTACGCTGTACGCATTATACTTTGCATTCTGTCTAACGATTGTAGCAGTTCATATCTCTTGCATGACAAACAAGACTGTTCAATTAACCCTTTTATTGAAATGCAAGTCTCACTATTTCTGTGCAACTCTGTAGAAACTAAGCATGCACGATTGACTGAGTCAAATAGTTATCTATTGTTTCCACGACTCTGAAGATATTGTTTTGAATGTAGGGGAAACAAAGTTGCCATGTTTATACGGTTGTCAGAGACTAATCCCTTCTTGTTTATTCAAGAAAGTTTCTAGTGACCTCAAAGTTAGCTGGCACACACACAATTAAGTTTAATATACTTGATAGAGACATACTGACCTCAGTACTATGTCAAACCTATAGTGTATGTTATTCCAATGTGCAGAGCCTATTAGGGATATAGGAACTACACTACACTCCATAGCACTCTACTCTATACTATGCTCCATCCCTCTCCACTATACGCCACTCTGCGCCATGCCATTCCATGCCACACCATCCTATGCCTCTTCACTCTATGCCAATGCACTTTATCCCACTCACTCTATGCACTCCACCCCACTCTACTGCACGCCACTCAATTCTAGCCCACTCTACTCTATTCCACCCAACTTTTTTCTAGGCCACTCCTTGCCACTCTACTCTGCAATAATCCATGCCACTCTACTCCACATCACTCTACTCCATGCCACTCTACTCCTCTACACTCAACTCTATGCCACTCTACACCCACTCTATGCCACTCCACTCTACACCACTCCACTCTATGCCACTCCATTCGTCTCTATGCCACTCTATGCTACTCTACTCTACCCCACTCTACTCTACACCACTCAATTCTATGCCACTCTTATGCCACTCCACTCTACCCTACCTCACTCCACAAGCCACTAGCTCTCACATAGGAGAGACCAATTGGCTTTGTCAATTCTTATTTAGGTTATGAGGGTCCCTATGCCAAGTGGTCTCCGTGCATGGGCATCTGTAATTTGATGTGCCCAATTGACTGTATGAATGCTAGTCTGTATGACTTGCTGTCTGAATTGTTTTGGTGTGTCTGTTTATGGATGTCTTTGGGGTATTGAGTGCTTGGGGGAATGTATGTCCAGTGTCTTGTGTGTATTGGTAGGTGCCTATAAATTAATGTGCATAGGGGCCTGCTAGTCTATGTGTCGATATCTAAAGTTTTGCTGGTCACTGTGTACATGGATGTCTGCAGTATGAATTCAACAAATGGAAAGGAGGGTCAATGTATCCGCTATGAGATCCAATCAATTATTGTTTTTTGAGAATCAAATCCATAGGCAAACTTGTTTCATGTGTATTTTCCATTTATTCATTCAAAGGAAAATCATAGCTCCAAAATATAACAGTATCCAATCGCCAGCCAAATATAACAATATACATTTATCAGCCTACGCGTTTCGTCCTCAATTGGACGTCATCAAGGCTGGAAAAAAGGATAAGTATACAAATCAATATAAATCCCTAAGTATTTTTAGTGAATCAATAATTCAATCACATTCCACAAAACTAAAAACATCATATCAATTTCATTCTTGAACAGCCCCTTCGTGTCTGCCTATTTATAATTTAATTTCCATATATTATCCTCATAAAGAAAGTTCCATTAATTGTTTTTCCGATGGAAATCATCATGTGGTATCAGCACCCTCCTTATTGCTACCACATCAATCCTCATCAATTTCTCTCATGTACTATATACACTGTTATTGCCATACACCATAAAATTATGTTTAAACTTCTGGCAAAAATTAATCATACATAAATCTCTAAAATTCCTATTCGTCATTAACTCTCCAACTGCCATACTGTCTGCTAAATTTCTTTAGTCGCCTTCTGGAACATACCTCCAAATTATATCTCCTAAGCATTTATCCTTACAATTCTTCAGCTCTATATTAGGTCAACCCATACAAGTGGAAAAGATTGTCCTGAACATAAAAAAATATATATGTATGCTTTAAAACAAGTTATAAAGCCCTATTCGCTTGGGGAAATTATTTTGATAAATCTAATTTTTATATTTAACTTTTTACATACCCCCAAACTGAGACATAGTGAGAAAACGGAATCCAGCACCTTTTTCTAATGTGTTATCCAATTATGTAACAACAGAACCCAAAATACTTGTTGTTCTCATGATTGCTAGTCCCCAGACTCTATAGAGCTATTGCTCAAAAGCCCCAGTCGGGCAAAGCTCCCCTATATCACCTCCTGGTTCTCACCTCTTGCCAGAGTGTCTTATACTCTGGTTTTCCTTCCATGGTCTGGCCCGATAAATCCCGTCGTAGAATTGACCGTCTCGAATACCTGTATTTAAATGTATCAAATGACCAATAGGAAGTCGCTATTTCAAGCATCCTAATTAGCATTGCTACAACCTCGGTTCCCTCTCAGGTCTTCACAGTACTTGACCAATCACCTTTCACAAGCAAATTGTACTATTATTTGAGCCAATCGCCGTCAGTTTTATTTTTATGACAGTTTTCCCTCCGGTTCTCACTTTTTCAGACCAATCATGAGTCAAACATACTCCTTCCCTACCTCCCATGTGTCTGTGTCAGGGCTTCCGCCTGACCTTCCTGGCGTTGGGCGGTAATGTGTTACCATGTCCGAATACGTGGCCACAAAATTCACATAATACATTAGATTAGTTGCAAAGGCCACCAATAACTATACTATCTATGTTTTTTTAAAAACTACAATTCACGTGGTCATTGCAAGTCAAAATACTCACTGAAATATTGTAATTCTATTCACCTCCAAGCGCGCTCAGGAATTACGATGCCTGACCAGCCTGGAGGTGGGCGTTTTTTATCACATGACTTTCATTTCCTGTCCCTTATGCGTACCATGTAAAGGTTTGCATTGAGTAGGGACAAAATCGATCACCCATAATAATTTTGTTCCATCAATGTCTAAGCTTTTGTTAACTCATTCTAATTACATTTATATTCCTTAATACCCAGTAATTGATTTGACACTACCCGACCTATCCAGGATTGTGCATGAGTACATTACAAATGGTCAAAGTTATACAGGCATCTAAACGGTGGCATTCAAGCACTTTTAATATGGTATTTAAATATTTATTCATTTATTGTGATTACATTTAAATTAGTCGCTTTACAATAATTAAAGCGATCCTATGTGACCTGTTATCAGTTTTACGTGGTGATATTTCACTTAATCTCAGTCAAGTACAGGTTCAATATTACGGCTTGCAGTAACCAAACAGATATGTTCTAATAATAGCTATTAATGCAAACATCAATGTACCATCTCAAGTAAATAACAAAAAATCTATATACCTCCAACATGTTGTCAAACGACTTACACTAGATACAGACCTATTGCTCACGTAGTATGTTTTCACAAGTTGTAAATCTGTTATAAAAATAGTGCAACTCATTGTCACTATTTACACCCTGATTACTCGTTCTATATTTACTAATTCATCTAGCTTCCTGTTGCCTTATTTTTAGTTCCCAATCACCCCCTCTCACATTTGGAATATTCTTCTGCATTCCGTAAAATTTGATATTCCTTCTCATAGGGTGGTTGTCTCTAATATGTTGAATAATTGGCGATCTAAAGTCCTCATTCACAATCGCTCTTATATGCTCTTGTATCCTCCACTTTAAAATTCTTTTTTTGCTGCCTATATAGATTTTAGAACATTCACATTGCAGTACATAAATCACCCCACAACTGTTGCAACTACATAGAACCTAGGAATATTAGGGAAGGGAATTGCCTCCCAGACCAACCTAAGGGATTCTTCACATGTGGTTCATGCAATGTTTGTGCGGTTAGAATCAATCGGATCAAAGAGTTCAAGTACAATACCAACAAGTGGTATAGCATTAATGAATTTATGAATTGCAACAGCTGTGGGGTGATTTACGTACAGCAATGTGAATGTTTAACTTTGACTATTTGTAATGTCATCATGCACAATCCTGGATAGGTCGGGTAGTGTCAAATCAATTACTGGGGATTTAGGAATTTAAATGTAATTAGAATGAGTTAACGAAAGCTTAGACATTTATTGTAAAAAATATTTATGGGTGATCGATATTGTCCATACTCAATGCAAACATTTACATGGTACGCATAGGGGACAGGAAGTGAAAGTCATGTGATAAAAACACCCACCTCCAGGCTGGTCAAGCATCGTAATTCCTGAGCGTGCTTGGTGGTGATCAGAATTACGATATTTCAGTGAGTGAGTTATATTTTGGAGCTATGATTTTCCTTTGAATGAATAAATGGAAAACACACATGAAACAAGTTTGCCTATAGATTTGATTCTTGGAAAAACATTAATTGATTGGATACCATACATTGACGCTCCTTTCCATTTGTAGAATTCATTTTTGAGGACTGGGTCTTTGGCTGCGGGACCTGTGACAGTGAAGTGTCATTTATATACGACTTCGTGATTTGCAAAATAAAACGTTATATTTCTCACCAGTGCGCTTGGTTGTTGTGCTCCCATCGCCTACAGGAAAGAGACATGATGTCTGCACTATGCCTGGGCAAACTTATTTAATTTGGCCACTGAAATGTAAGAGATTGCAACATGATGTTTTTGAATTTGCTAAGATTCTCAAAATGTTATATTACATAGTTGTACGTAACTATTTTAAACGAGCGGGCACAGGCCTTAAAAAAATTTCACGCAAGGTCAGCACAAAAATTTCATATGCAAAAGGCCCCACATAAACATTTTCTGTGCAAACCAGTTCCCATTTTGTATTTTGTATGGCTTTTTTTGCGAGGTGCACGTCTAATTAAAAAACAGACTTGAGATAGTAAAGGTGCCTGTTTGCATGATTCAATTAAAGTTTTCATGTCATTTCGTGAAGTTCACAAAAGAAAAGGACACAATCCCTCACACCTCCCGTCGAGTTGCTTTGTCTGCATTTGTGCATCTATGCGTGATTAGTCTATGATTGTGTGCATGTACATTGTGTATCTGCCTTGGAGTGCTCTTTACAGAGGTCAACCCTACTGTATTTGCCAAAGCCTGCCTATTCTCATGTTGCAGTTGTTGCACTAACCAGTGCCGGCTTTAGGGCATTGTGACAGGTGCTATCGCACCAGTGGCCAGATGTACGACAGATATTTGCATGCGCGAACGGGTCTTAGACCCATTCGCGCATGCAAAAATCCTTTTGGCTATGTACAAACCCTATTTTGCCAGTCGCTTTGTGACTCGCAAAATAGTGTTTTGCGACTCGCTATTAGGAAAGGCTGTCCCTTCCTAATAGAGACCCCAAATGCCATGTATGACTGTTTTGCGATCGCAATTGCAGTCGCAAAACAGTTGCAGTTTACCACCCTTCACAGAAGGTTGGTAAACCATTCACAAACGGGAAGGGGTCCCCAGGGGACCCCTTCCCCCTTGTGACTGGGTCTTAAAATATTTTTTAAGAGCAGGCAGTGGTGCCCTTAAAAAACTGAAAGAAAACGTTTAATTTTTCTTTTTTTAAAAGCATCCCATTTACCTTTAAGGAAAAAAACTGCTTTATTGAAAAGCAGTCCCAGATATGGAGTTCTGCTGAGCCCAGCAGGCCACCATACCTGGGAGGGCCAGCCATTCCCAATGGGGTCTCAAATTGCGAGTGCCTCATGAATATGCATGAGGCATGCAATTTGCGACCCCATTTGGAATCGCAATCAGTGTCGCAGACACTGTTGTACATACCAATTTGCAACTCACAATTTGCGAGTCACTATTGCGACGCAATTTGCAACTTGCAAATTCCTTCGTCGTACATCTGGCCCCAAGTGACATGGTCGAGGGCGCACTTTGAAGGACAGGCCGAGGCCGAAAAGAGCAGCCTGCGAGATCTTTTTGTGCGCTGAGTTTTGACAGGGAATAATAACAACAGCACATGAACTCTAATGAATAATGAACAGGATGGAGAGATCTGTGATTTGTCTAGTGATATGTTTGACTCGTGCTAGAGTAGCGGAGAGGGTTAAGGTTCCTGCTGCAAAGCATAATGTGAAGTATGCATATCACAGAGGTGTAGTTCTTGTAGATACTCAATGGGTTAGTGCTTTTCTCACAAAGATCACGGTTATTGGTACTTCATAAGTTACTATCTTTATAATATAGCACAGTGAACTATGAACTGACATTATAGAGCGGAATGCAAATATCAAGGCATAGGTTTAAAATCTTTGCTTTTTTTAAAATCTTCTTTTTAGTCCTCATTTGCCTTAAAAGGCAGGGGCTCAGGTAACAAAAAGGACATTTTATAGAAAACCTGTAATTCCCCAGTTCCTGGTCCAAGACCTACTACGACCTTCCCAAGGAGGTTCATAGTGGCTCCTGGTGCTCCTCATTTTGTTGGTTGTTTTTATATCGTAATCATTGGACATCAGATTTACGTCACTGAGGAAGCTCATATTTCCCTAGACTTTTCCTTATACCAGTGCTCACCAAACTCCCACATCTCTACTCTTTTACCAAAGTGACAACTGCTTTCTATCTTGTTGACCCACTGAGCCGAGACTAACCAATCCATAATAATCAGAGGTGCAGATAACACACATTTGAAGCAAATCTCCCTCTGTGCAAGCAGGATTAGTGAAAATAATAGCGATGACTGTTTCTTTCCCTAATTTTATCAAGGATCCAACACCATCTAAAATGCCAAAAATCACCAGTGCAAGGGTTACCCTAATTTCCTTTCCTATTATATCAGAGAGAGGCTTACCCACTTCTTGAGAGAACACTGGAATAGTGGGACACCGCCAGACCATATGAACGTCTTCTGCCCTCTCCACACCACACTTAAGGCAAACCTTTGTCTCTCGGTTCCTAAGCTTCAATCAATCAATCAATCAATCAATCAAACAATCAATCAATCAGGGGAATTGTAAGCACACTACTCACCCGTGAGGGTCTCAAGGCCGGGAGGAGGGGGAGAGGGGGAGCAGCAGTTCCATTCAGCTGGAGAGCCAGGTCTTGAGAACCGTCCTGAAGGAGTTCAAGGAGGGGGCGCATCTGATGTTGATAGGGAGCTCATTCCAGGTCTTAGCCACTATGTAGGAGAAGGCTCTTCCCCCTGTTCTGGCTCTGCGGATGTGCGCAGTTTCTGCGAGGGCGAGGTTGGGAGAGCGGAGGTTCCTGTTGGGTGCGTGGAAGGTTATTCTCTTGTTGAGGTATTGGGGTCCTGTGTTGTGTAGGTATTTGTAGGAGTGGGTGAGTATCTTGAACATGACTCTTTTCTCGACGGGGAGCCAGTGGAGGTTCCATAGGTGTTGGCTGATGTGTTTGTGTCGGGGGATGTCAAGGAAGAGTTTTGCTGCGGTGTTCTCTATCATCTGGAGCCTGCGGAGTTGGGACGTGCTGATGCCGGTGTAGAAGGCGTTCCTGTAGTCCAGTCTGCTTGTTATGAGTGCGTGGGTGACTGTTTTCCTTGACTCAGGGGGGATCCATTTGAAGGTCTTTCAGAGGATGTGGAGGGTGTTGAAGCAGCTTAACATGACGGGGTTGACCTGCTGGTTCATGGAGAGGGAGGAGTCGAGTATGATGCCAAGGTTTCTTGTCTGGTCCATGGGGGTCGGGGGCTGCCAAGGGCGGTGGGACACCAGGTGGTCTCCCATGATGACGGGGTGGTTCCGAGTATGAGGACTTCCGTCTTCTCTGTGTTGAGCATCAGGTAGCTGTTGTTTATCCAGGATGCAACATCCTTTATCCCTTTTTGGAAGTTGAGACCGGTGGTGGTGGGGTCCTTGGTGAGAGAGAGGATGAGCTGGGTGTCATTGGAGTAGGATTCTATGCTCAGGCCGTGCTATCTCACGATGGTGGCGAGGGGGGCCATGTAGAAGTTGGAGAGGGTGGAGCTGAGTGACAATATCTGGGGCACTCGGCAGTTGATTTCCATTGGTTCGGAGAGGAAGGGTGGCAGTCTGTTCTTTGGGTTCTGTTGGTAAGGAACAAGCGGATCCAGTCGAGGGTGGTTCCTTGTATGCCGGCGTCGTGAAGCCTGACAGTGAGTGTGCAGTGGAAGACGGTGTCAAAAGCTACTGACAGGTCAAATAGGTCAGGGCTGGGGTGTGGCCTTGGTCGAGGAGGGTGCGGATGTTGTCTGTGGTGAGTAGGGAGGTCTCGGTGCTGTTCGTGCTGCGGAATCCAGATTGCGAGGGGTCAAAGATGGGGTTGTCTTAGATGAACTTTGTTAGCTGTGTGTTGACCGTCTTCCTCGCTACCTTTGCAGCGAAGAGGAGGAAGAAAGATGGGCCGGTAGTTTTTGAGGTCCGTGGGATCTGATGAGCGCTTCTTGAGCAGGGTCTGACTTCTGGGCATCGTCGGGTCAAGTGCTGGTTGTGAAGGTGGTGTTGATGGTGCTTCACAGTTCTGGTGCGATGGTGGCGGCGGCTCTGTGGTAGATGTGTGGTGGGCACAGGTCCGTGGAGGCCCCTGAGTGGATGCCTTTCACGGTCGCGGTGGTTTCTTCGATCATGACCGGTGTCTAGGTGGCGATGGGGGGCTGGCTGGTGTTGCCGGAAGGCGTGGTGATTGCGGAGTCCGGAGTGTGGTCGCTGAAGTTTTCGTAGAGGTTCCTAATTTTCAGATGAAAGTATGATCCGAGCTTGTTGCAGAGGTTCTGAGATGGGGCGATGCCCATTGTTAGCTTGATAGTTTCTTCAGCATCCAAAACGGTCTACTATGAATAGAATTTATTTTCTGAGAGGTGCAGATTTTACTGAAGCCCTTAGAGAAGACATCGACACTTGCCAAAAGTGTGTTAACTCCAACATCTGCAGGTTCTTCTTCCAAGTCTTATCTGGCAAGGTAAAGGATCCATCCTCGCCTTGCACTAGCATCCAATACTCCAATACCATTTGGAAACTTCTCTTCTTTGAGGAGGGCTCCCTTGTAATTTTTCCTCCCACTCCATAATTCCTTCCCTGTCTTTACCCAGTCCACACACCAAACTTGTCAATTGCTAAACCTTAAATTTAGATAGTCTGTTATTCATGATCCAAATGAAGATTCCCCAGGGAACCATAAAAGTTGACCCCATTTATTAAAACCTGCTTCTATTAAAGGTTTTGCTAGATTATCCTGTAAACACTCCGGTGTTCCAGGTGAATTCTATATGGGTGCAAAGTCACTATAGTAGGGTATCCCCAGTACCCGCCCGACCTGGAACCAAAGTTTACAAGTTGCAGCTAGATCCTTCAATCTAATCTTTTAAATAAAATCTTTCAGTGGCTAAATTTGAAAAGGAAATGATCGCCACCCTGGGGCAGATTTATCGTCAGAGCTTGAAATAAGGGACGAAATTAGAAACCTCTGGAGAGCAATATTCTTACCTTATTTCGCTGAAAAGCCTAGCAATACCGCTGGAAAATCTGGACCTGCTATGCCTCATTCCACTTTATTCCTACAAAGTTTCCTCCAGGTAATTCTCAGCTCCTTAGACAACCAGATAAAACTACTTATCTCCCCCTCTAATTTCTTAAACCATTCTAGTTTGAAAGTTAATAGAATTGTATTAAAAATGAAAGTACATTTCGTGAATTTCGCCTTTTTTATTATGTTGGTCTTCCTTAAAATCAAAAGGGGGAAGCAGCCACATGATCTCAGTAATTTCGTAGTTTCTGTCATTATTTTATCAAAATTGACCTGGGCCGTCTTATCCAATTCCTGTACAATAAGTATCCTATTTCCTTTTCTTGCAAGAGGGCTATTGCAGTGGGTATGTCCTGTCATTATTTCTATTTTTTGCTGGTTGACCAGGTATCCGGAAACCATACCAAAGTCATTTGAAGTTTGAGAGGTCACTGGGAAAGAGCCTGCAAAGTCCGGTGTATAGATCATCAGATCATCAGCATAGAGTGCAACTTTCTTCACCCATCCATTAGATTTGAAGGGGATGGCATTCTAGTTTTTTCTAATTTTATTTGCCATTGGCTCAATATACAGGTAAAGAGCAAAGGTGACAGCGGGCATCCCTTCTTCGTCCCTCTTTTTATGATGATCTGTTTAGCTAGATTTCCATTTGCTACAATTTCTCACTGTCGGCTATTTGTAGATTCATGTAATTGCCCTTGAAAATTCTTCTCCTAAGTCATATTGCTTGAGCACATAGTGTAAAAATGGCCAGCTCACCCCATTCAATGCTTTGGCAGCGGCAAAAGTTAGTATAGATAATAGAATTTTATTTACTCTGGACATATCGATCGCATCCACCAAATTGTGTGTTAGCTCGTGAAGTTGTCTTCCCTTAATGAAGCCCTTTTCATCTTTAGGAGCTAGGGCCCAGATCACTTTCTCTAATCTCTTTGCTAACACGTGTGTATAGATCTTATAATCGCTATTAAGTAGTGAGATTGGTCTATATGATTTGCAGAGCTTCGAGATTAGAGAAAGTGATCGGGACTAAGGATTTATTGGGTTTCAGGATTATGCTGATCATAGCTTCATCACAGGATCATGGCAAAGCGTGGTCTTCAGAAAAAACATCATTAAATAGGTTGATTAGAGCCGAAATTAGCTCATCTTTTAAAACCACATACAGTCCGTCTGGTAACCCATCTCGGCTGGTTGCAATCCCTCTTTTTAGAGTTATGATCTCCCCCTCACATCCTCCATACTAATTGCCTGATTTAAACTCTGCTTTAAATCAGCTTCAAGTGTCAGCAAGGCATCTTCCCTAAACCATTTCCCAGTCTGGTCTTCGGATGCTTTTAAATTGGCCGTATATAAGGCTTGAAAAAAACTGGTAAAGGCCTGCTCTATGTCAGAGTCCTCTGTACACCATATAACTGATTTTTTTATTTAAATTTACTTAATGGTATTTTTGGTGTGTTTCACCTTCATTTTCCAGGCTATTAACTTCCAGCAGACCTCTCCTTATTTGTAGTGAGCTGGTTTACTAGCCTTCCATTTGCCATGTAGATTAAGCATATATTCTGCTAATTCAGCTCTTGCATTTTTGATCTTATTCTCCACGGCAGTCTGATCCTGGGCATCCCTGCATCCCTCTGTAGTCTCTTGATTCTAGCTTCTAAATATCTTATTTGGTTCTTAGTTTTGTTGTGTTTGTTTGCTGCCTGGTTTATTATTAACCTCCTTCTAATAAAGGCTTTATATGCATGCCAGATTATGCGTGGTGGGGCAAAGAAGTTGTTTATTTGGAAAAATTGACTGTATCTTTTTTCAGCTGATCAGTTGCTACTTTGTCCAGCAGCAAAGTTCTATTAAAGACCACCTCAAGGAGGCTGGTAGTTTATCAAGTAGTAGATCAAATCTCACTGCAGAATGTTCTGAGAGATGCTCAGGAAGGTGGCCTACCTTTTTGACTGTTTTATCTAGCCTGTAATCCACAAGAGAGAAATCGATTCTGGAGGCATGTCTATATGTTGTTTATGGAAGGTAAAGCTTGTATTCCTATTGGCTTGCTATCTCCAGATATCGATGGACCCCAAGTCGTTCGTCAGCTGCCTCACATACATCCTAATTTTAGGGGAGCTTGCCATACTCCTCTTAGTAGAATTATCAAGGGTGGGTTCCAATAATACATTAAAATCTCCGATCACTATAGGGATTTTAATCTCCAGCAGCTGGCAGTATAGAGCTCTGAGGGATGCGGGCTCATCAATATTTGGCCCATATTATCCAACAAAGGTATATCATGCACTGTATATCTTTATTTTTGCAATTATCCATCGCCCTCCTGAATCTACAATACATTCCCCCAAAGCTGCCTGGCCGGAGCATTTAATCAGGATTGCCACACCCTTAACACAGCACGATTGAATAGTGCACACAGTGTTCAACCCCTTTTTGTTTCTTTAGAATATCCCTCCATTCCTCTTGCAATAGATGGGTCTCCTGTAGTATCATAGCATTATTGTCCGATTGTCACAAATACTCCAGGATTCTTCTCCTCCACCCTAAGGCCATTCACCTTTCATGTTAGAACACTCAGTGGTAAATATTTTTTGGGATCTAACATTGTACTCTAGGGAATCCTATTATTCTTTGATATGAGCCCCTCCCTGAATTCATATTGGGTATTCTCACTATACCCATTTGAGCCCTCTTCTCCCCCGGTGTGATTTGTTTTAATTTCTGGTGCACCATAATCTGTTCCACTAAGTTTCCTACCGCCTTTGGGCCTCTTATGTTATGCATTTTGTTGTCTCACATGATTTTTAGAGTTGCTGGAATCTCATTTGGGCAGTGGCTCCTAGCATTCTAAGCTCTTGGATATATTTCCCCAACTCCTTTGTATGTCTGCTTCAAGCTCATTGGGGTCTACAGAAGGAATACGTTCCTAAAACAACTTTATCATGAACCCTTTAAGGTTGTCTCCCTCTGAGACTTCCGGGATATTCAATACATTATTTCGCCTAGCGTTATTTTCCAGAGATTCTATCTTGTCATGGAGTTCTTTCTCCCCCCATCTTTAATGCTTGGATTTCTCTGTGATTAACTTCAACCTCCCTATTGAGTTCCTATAGAGAGGCTTCCATAACGCACATTATCTCCATTAGGGAATTCATTTTGCTCTCTAGGGCATAACACACCTCCTGTATCCTTGCTTGATTGTTTCTTAAATTGCAAATTTGCCTCTGATCTCTTCTGTTAAGGTTGCTAGTATCCTTTCAATTCCTGGCTGGTCTTCAGGGCCTTCGGACTGTGCTCCATAGGACTGTGTTTGTTCATGTGTCTCACCAGCCTGGTCTGCTTCTGCCCCTTTTGCTACTAACACCTGAAATCTGTTATCAGATTCACAGTCTTCTGCTTATCAGCCTTCATGGGAGTGATAGTTCCTCTTTGTGGACCTAACACGTCTGTTGAGCAATGTTGGAGGTATGGGTGGCTTGACCACTTCTTTTTTAGATTGAACCTTAAAAAACAATCTTAAAGAGGGATTAATCTTAATGCGGTCAGCCAATTAAAATCTTTTTGCTTTATTCTCACTCTTTAATCATTCTCAGGTTGCTAAGAAAGGTTTCCATTGGGTAGTGATACATTTTTATTAGCATATGCCACCCCAACTACTGTGCTACATTTATATCTTGAGTGTGTGTGGCTGATTTACTAACACTTTGCACTGGATTTACATTACAAAAGTGACACAAAGTGACACTGGAGAAAAGTGATACCTTGAGATTTACTTCCAGCGAGAATCCTGAATTTTGTTTAAAAGTAGTCCTAGACTAACGCAAAGTGGCACAATGCTCCACTGTGCACAACTGCGTTAAAGAGATGTACCATCGGTGATACATGGATGTTCCCATGCAAACACCCATGGAATTTGTTGCTAATCCCCATCTGCTCAGCACACATACAAAGTGGTAAAGTGTTAAACCTTGTCAAAGCACATCATTTTATACTGGAAGGGTAGCCTTCAAGTACCAAACCTATGATTGACATCACATATACACCCTCGCACTATGGTGCAGGAGTGTGTGAGTTGGCTCAAGGCAGCCTAAGGTAAGCCAGTGTTAGGGGAAAGAGCAACAGCGACATATCTTAGCAGAGATGGCGCTGTTTTCCTCTCTCCTTTTCACACACCACAGCGCAGCAACTGCTGAAAAGTTACTAAATCTGCCCCTTCGCTTCATATAACGCCTACACGAATGGGTGGCTGTGACTCCTGGTCTTTGCTCTTTGTCTTATCAAAAGCGTCCTGACACCCTTCTTTGGCATGAGAAGAAATAATCGTGTGAGAGAGTCTAAGGTTAGCCGAGGAGCACCATTGGAGGGTGATGCTGAGCCAAGCCATAGGGAAGCATGGGTGCCCCCGGGGCGCACCAATAAGGATTGTCGCACTGGGCGCCACCAGCGCTAAAGTCGGCCCCTGTGCTGATGTTTGGGGCCTTTCTCGACACCACTGTAGGTTCTTGTGGCACCACGGGAGTTGGATGTGTCGTTTGCCATTTTGGATAGTTTGGCTGCAGGGTGCCCAGGCCCTGCACGCTGATTGGTGCTTATGGGGGCGCGTGATCCGATCTTAAAGACAGTCACGATGGGGCCATGCACGTCACATTGCCCCTCGTGCTGGGAAATCTGGGGGCCGGTTTAGATCCTGTCTCGGTGATTTGTGTTTCAAATTAGCGCTGCTCCGATGGGGAGCGCGCGCTGTCCCGATTGGCCGCCACATTTCCCCGGGCTATAAGCAGATGTTTTATGAATTAATGGAATGCCCTCTTCTTCCTGTGAAATGGTTGTACGAGAGTAAATGTGCTCGTTATTACATTTGAGAAGAAATGCAGCTCAATCCGACCTCTCTGTACGTTAGAGACACTTTTGGGCAAATATAAAACTGCAAAAGAAAACCCAGAAAGTCACATTTTGGCCTCAGGCCCAAACCGAGCAGGCTGCCAGTAGGCAAAGGCAAATCAGCTCTTTAATCTTCCAGTAGAGACTCTGGGCCAGCTGCAGACACACCCTATCTTGGCTGTAGTCAGGCTTGTGTACCATGATAGCATCAGTAGCTAAAAGAGGGATTGCTGCCATGCTAAGAGACTGGCAGCTCTTAGGGCGGTGCCCCCTCTCAGTGGTGGCTCCTCGAGGGAGTGCTGCAGGGCGGTGAGGCGGGGCGGGAGAGGGGCAGGGTGGGGGGTGGTAAACTCTGGCATACGGCTGAAGGGAGTTAAGTAAATAAATAAATAAATATGCAGCGCCATCCCACCGCCCCGCAGCACTCCCTCGAGGAGCAGCCACTGCTCCCTCTATTAAAGGGTGTAGTAAGTACTCTCTGTGCCAGCCTGAACTTACGTGTTGAATTGCGACAGACACAGACACTAAAAAGAACAGAAAGGAGATGCAATGGCACAGTTGTGGGGTGGGGCAAGCAGTGACTGAAGTAGAAAACAAGGTACAGACAGAAGGAGGAAAGAGGAACATCCTAAAGAGAATGTGAGAGACAAAAGGAGTGTGAGGAGGAAAGAAGAATGCAAAGAGGAAACAGATGGAATTAAAATAGAAGAGAGGAAAAAAATGAGGAAGGAAAAGGAAAGGAAGAAGGAAGGTAACTTTCTTTGGGGGGAAATTTCCTAGTGAACTTTCTTGAAAGAGTCTGAATCACGCTCAATCAGTAGCAGCTGTTCAAATTGGGGTGTACCTTATTTACCTGCCTCCTCTCTTACCTCTGTTGACTGGAATACACAACTGATTAACTTTCAGAAAATGATCAGCAAAGTACGGTCAGAGGTCGTGACTTCATCTTTAAAGGAGATCCCCTCTCCTGTCAACAGTTTATACGATTTGACAAGGTGCCCACCATGTGTACATCATTCTTCTAAGGCCCCCTATCATGTTTGCAACTGTTGATTCTTTTTCTGCATTCGTACTTATTACAATTTGACAATATGTGTTGCATGTATTCTGTGTTCTGCTAGCGTGCCCTTGACCCATCTAATCATAATGTTTTAATATAAGAATAGATGAGCTGTAGGATGAAACACGCTCCTTACGATGGCTGACCTTTCAGCGCTAATTTTTATTTACCAGGTGTCAGTAAAAATGGGTGTCAATATAATGGAATTTGCTGTCTGCTTTTATATTGTTTACCCTTTGCACATTCATAATCTCCACACTTGTTTTGATATCTTCTGTAATATTTTTAACATTTACCATGCACTAGACCAACTTTGAATATAGTCATAAAATCCTTATGTATGTTATCTTGTGTTTGTGACAGATAATGTCACATACCTAATGCAAACTACCCCTGGGTAAGTTCATTGTATTGTATTGCATTATTTTGTTGTAAGAAATTGGGTTGTTGGTTGAGGGGGGTGGAAGTCACACTCAGGCAACAACCACACTCCTTGTCAGGGTGAACCAGAAAAAATCACTAAATTAACTTGTGCTTAACCCTCTTGTAGCTTGGCACAAAAGCAGTCAGGCTTAATTTAGAGGGAATGTGTAAAATATTTATGCAGCACACAAACAGTAATAAAGTGAAAGCACAACACAAGAAAAATCTTAATCCAATCTAGAAAAATAGAGCAAACCAGGGGAAAGTCATAAATTCAGGGTGAAGCGATGAAGCGTGGGCTGGATCAGTAACCATATTAGTTCAGCTGAAAAAGTTACCTTCTCAAAGTCTGATTTGAAAAGTTCAGTTCTCAGTAGAAGAGGCCACGAGGAGCAGGGAGAGTGTCGTGGATGGTTGTTGCACAAAGAGCAGGCTGGGCGGTGTGAGCTGTAGTCGGTATAAAGCGTTGCAGACAGACGTTGCTGGAGCTTCGCTTTGGGGGGTCACTGTGGGCTGTCATTGTTGCAGTGTGAACTGCAGATCTTGTGTTGCCAGCTATCACTGGCAGTCGCCATAGCATGAAGACTCAGGTATACTGGAGCTTAGCGTTGGTGGGGGTCATGGGCAAAGGAGTCTTAGTGCAAACGGTCCTATTTACAGTCGCAAAGAGGCCAAAACAGGATTACTACTTTTCGTGTAGAAGAGTGCACTCTGATATCAGTCAAGGGTCCAGGACCTTGGAGGCACCTCTTTGGGACCTGGGACTCAATCTAGCAGAGGCTAGCAGGGCTCAGGCAGGTCCAGGTGAAAGTTCAGGCAAGTCAGTTTGCAACAGGTCAGTACAGCAGTACGCACAAATCAAACAATCAATCAATCAATCAATCAATCATATAATTTGGAAAGCGCACTACTCACCTGTGAGGGTCTCAAGACGCTGGGGTGGGGAATGCTGCTACTGCTCGAAAAGCCAGGTCTTGAGGAGTTTTCTGATCTCTATGTAAAATGCGTACAATATATGTTATCCCAATGCATTTCGAGCCCTCGGGGCTCTTCGTCAGGGGAATGTAGAACATAAAATGAAACAGTGTCACTTGATTGTGCCATTATAATTAATGTATGCTGACACTGCAATTTCAAAACTGTGAAAATACTGATGCAAACCCCTTCATGAACCATGCCCTCTCCCTTCGTCAAGTCATATAAAAGGGACCGTGATACTAACTGCAGCTCTCTGGTATCCTCCTATCTAAACCAAACTTATTTTTAGGCGAAATCTTTAAGCAGGTCACGCTCAATTACTTCCTGTGAAGGCTCAGCTCCCATTCCGATATTCTCCCGTTTTCACTCGTAAATAACACATACTCTAAGCCATCCATTACCATACTCCTTTCCTTCCAATCACATCAATGTTACAATTTAATCCTTGCTCGTACCTTCAAAACACTACCTTCCTTTCTTGCTATCCCTCACTGCAACGTCTGTATACCCTCATTCCCTACCTCACCCTTTTCTTTCCTATTCACATTCGCATGCAGTCACTTCAAACAACCTCGACTGCTTTCTCTCCACTCTGTGAAAAAATTACATCCTTGTGCTTGCTGATATAACAAACCCAATGTGATTACTCTGTTTACTCTAAAGGATCTGATATCTTACCTCTTACATAAATTGACATAATTGTGAAACTGCGGGACATTGAGACGTGTGGAAGATTTGTGAAATCTAACAGTTAAATATATGAAATATTGTTGAATATCAGTTATTGAGCTAGTTATATAAGTTTATATAGCGCCTGGTTACACTGTACTAGTGTGTCCCCGCGCTGCGGACTGCTCTTGAAAAGTGAACTGCTGCAGAAGGTGGCTTCTAAGCCTGCTCTAGCAAGCCAAGCCCTAATCTTTGGGGAACAGGAATGTTTTCAGTTTTTTTCGGAACTTGAGCTCAGCTTTCTCCAGTCGTAGTTCCAGGGGAAGTTTGTTCTAGCCCTGGGCTGCCAGGACCCGGAAGGAGTGGCCACCCATTCTGACTCTCCTGAACTTGGGCACCTCCACCCTTCCTGTCCCGCTGGATCTTAGGTGGCGGGCTGGATGGTATGGTGCAAGCAGGTTGTGCAGGAAGGAGGGGCCTTTCCCCTGCAGAATCCGGTGGCCAATGCAAAGTGTTTTAAAAGCCACACGTTCTCTGATTGGAAGCCAGTGCAGAGTACTCAGCGCTCTCTTAGAGGCGGCTCTCCTAGGCAGCATCAGGACTAGGCGTGCAGCCGCGTTCTGCACGTTCTGCAGCCTTTGTAAGCATCTGACATTGGCTCAGAGGTATAGGACATTGCCATAGTCCAGCCTGGATGTAATCAGTGCGTGTACCATGGTCGTTCTCGCAGTCATGGGCAGATAGTCCAGCGTCTTCTTCAGGACCCTCATAGTGGCGAAGCATGTGCCTGCCACGCGTTTGGTGTGGTAGTCGAAAGAGATCTTATTATCGATCCACATCCCCAGATTTCTTACTTGGTTACTGGGTTGAGGTAGGGGACCCAGTTCAGTTGGCCACCATGCCGAAGTCCACACTGATTGGTCTTTGCCCACTATTAAGACCTCTGTCTTATTTCCGTTTAATTTAAGACAGTTGTCGGCCAGCCATAACGCCAATTCCTGCAGGCAATAGCAAAAATTGTCCGCTGCCTGTTCTTTCGGCTGGGACAGGGCCACCACCAATTGCGTGTCATCTGCATATGTCACTGCTTCTAGCCCATACTTTTCCACTATCTTGGCCACCAGAGTGACCGCTTTGAGGAAACCGCTGTCTTTTGAAAATTGCTCGCAGGATACCAGACATAGATGTTTTTGCCCTGACGAAGTTCCTCCGTGAACTAAACGCGTTGGCTGATTTCCACAAAAAGATTTTAATTTGAAGACCTAATAAAGAATAACTTTGGATTATACCTGAGAACTTCTGATTCCATTCTGGTGCACTGTCCTTCCATTCTTGTATCCTTGTGCTTGCTGTTGGTGTAATCAATTCATACATGTGAATGTGAATGTGAATTTACAGAATTGTTACATAAAATCTGACTTTTCCAATAAAGAGGATTTTAAATTACAATATATTTAAGTAACTATATACATAACATGTGTACCGGCTCCCAGTCAAAAGATAGCACTTAGTAAAAGTAATAAGGTAACCCAATGTTATCCAATGGGAAAGGTAGGCCTTACAGTAGTGGAAAATGAATTTAGGAGTTTTTCCATTACCAGGACATGTAAAAATTAGACCCACATATCATACTTTTTACATGTAATCCACCCTGCTCTATGAGAGTTATCGTCTACTTTAGGGGGTACTTATATGTAATAGCATCTTTAATTCAGAATACATAGGTTTTTCCTACATCACTTTACTATCCCAGTCCATCTTTTTAGTGCCCCTTTTACACACTTTGATCACCATCTCTGTTGAGGGGGGGGCTGGTCAGGCCGGGCAACCATTCCTCCCACTGAGTTTCTCTGGGTAGCCCCTTTCCCCCATCGCTCGTCTATCCAACAACTGAGCTAGTTCTTGTTGGGAAGAGAAGGCCTATCATTCACGATGAGTAACTGCGCTGCCCAGTGATATCATTGTAAGTTGGGCAGGGTAATTCCACCCACGTCTGGACTTCTCAGCAATGTCTGAGGTGCAAATCTAGGGGAACCCCCATCTCACAAGAGAGCTCTGTCTTGTCAGCCCATCAGCCACCTCAAGAAATCCATCTTGCACTTTCAAATGTGGTATATTGCAACATGTTCAAAAATGTGGGCAACATTAATATTTTAAATACGGAAGCCCTGTCTGATAGAGAAATGGGAAGCCACCTCCAGTGTCTCACATCCTATTTGTACTCTTCTACGACTCTCCCAAGGTTAGTGTGATCAAACGCTGCAGGGTCTTTTGTCACAGAGAGCTCTAAATACATGAATGCCTCCAGTGACCACCTTATGGGGAACTCCGACTTGTTCGGCAGCCCCCATAGTTTGATCAGAAACAATACTGATTCATGACAATTAATTTGAACGTCCAGCATGTGCGGAATCAAGTGGGTCGGATCTGCCAAGTACAGCAGCAGGTCAACTGCATACAGGGCTATCCTGTCCTCCTATGCTGGTTCCCAACGTATGCCCAGTAGCATGGTGTCGATTCTCATCTAACATGCCAGGTGAATATTAGAGGAGACAGTGTGCACCCCTCTTTGTCCTTCCACTCAATGACAACTTCTCATATATTGTCCTATTGTCCCATACTCTTGCCAACAGGTTAGTATACAGTAGTTGACCCCAGGACCGAAACTCTGGACCAAAACCCATCTTTCACAGATTTGTTCATAGATATGGGCACTCTAAGAGTTTTCGCTGTTCTGAGGTCTCTCAAAATATTACCCTCTTTTTTGGGACCTTGGAAGATGGCTGGCTCTCAGTGGTTCCCCTATCTTCTCCCTAGTACACTTGAAAAATTCTGAGGGAAAACCGTTAGGGCCAGGTGTCTTCCCACTCCTAAGATATTTAATCGCTTCCAACAGTTCCTTCAGTTCTATTGGCTCCTCAAGCAGTACTCTGTCACCCCTTCTAGGAACTGCGTTGGGATATCTTCCACAAACCCTCTCAGGTATGGTATACTAAGGAAGTTTTGTTGCTTTATTTCCCGCTTTATATAGCCTTTGCTGCTGGTCCCTATATTTTGTTCTTGCTTCTGCGTCTACCAACTTCCTATAATTCTCTTTGATCAAATCAATTTGATGTCTTGACTCATGGCTTGTCGACCGGATTAGGTCATTTTCTCTTTGAAACAGTTGATTTCCCATCTCTATGACCTCGTCATTCTTTCTCTAATTTTACTACATTATTTCTACATTTTTACCAGTGCTGTGAAATATCAAGATCCCCTTGTAACTGACTTATAGGCCTCCCATGCTACCACACCTGATCTGACCTTCCCCACATTTTCCTTAAAGTATAACTCTGCGGATTCAGTCAGGGGACATCTTATCTCCCAGTCGGTAGGCTCTTAGGGATCCCAACTTGGCAAGCGTAGTTATGGCCGGGTTAGAAGGATGGCAGGCATGCCAGCAGTTGGGGCGCCCTGGGGTGGCTGCAGAGTGAAGCAGGGGAGTGCTCAACATGGAGTGATTCAAGATCCCCTTGCCAGATAGTGAGTGGACCTGAAAAGACCACCATCTGTCTGGGGTTCTATGATATAATCCAACAAAGGTATCACAGTCATACCGTTGTATGACTCATGCTTGGGTGTTCTCTAGCAATCCAAGAGCCTGCGTGAAAATAATCAGTCGTCTTTCTTCCCTTCCCTTCCACCTGCCCGCTTGATATCACCCTCTCTCTTTCTCCATTCATGGTTAGTCTGAATACCCCCTGAAATGCCTCTGACTCAGTAACCTTACTAGTGTCAGGAGTGTCTGTGATCCATTCCCCTGGGTTCCCCGGTATCGTGATCTGTAAGACTGGTGGGAGATTCTAGGAGGCTACTGTGAACTTGAAACCATTCATTTCACTACAAATTGCAGCATAACAGACTCTCTAATCTGTAAGGTTTTGGAGACAGTCAGTGGAAGCGACATCCGGGCCACAATAACACCCTCTCTTCCCCTTCACCCTCCCATCCCCATCTTCCCCAGAGGTGTCTGTCAACCCCCTGTATTATTAACTACTCCTTTGTGTTACTATTCTTGGTCATCACCATGGTGTCTGGTGTTGAACACTCCGAGACTGTCTTTCAGTTTGACTACTTGCCTCAGACTTCAACCAGCATGGCCTTTTAATTGTTCCACATCCTCTATCTCTTCGCCATCCAAGTCTCCCATTACATTCTCAGCTGTCACCACCCTCCTCGGTGCAGACTCATTTCTCTTCTGGTCCCTGTTCTATGTCTTTGGACCTCTGTGGTTTCTTGGACTCAACTGCATGGCAGCCCTCCAATGGTTCCCACAAGTTTCTTTACAATACCGTAAATACAACACATGCGGCATTACCATGTGTGCATTTACAAAGACATTTTTTATAATGCATATGTCTTCACCACCACGAAAAATTTGTGGTAAAGGCATAGCTGGTAAACGTATATACCTGGTCAGAATGTTGCATGGGTGGTAGTGGCCAGGTTAGAAGGATGGCAGGCATATGAGCAGCTGGGGCACACTAGGGTGGCTGCAGAGTGAAGAAGGGGAAGCAGAGGCTGCAGCAGATTGAAGGCAGTGGCTGCAGGGAGTGAATCTGGGGATGCAGACTGCAGGGAGACAGAAAGATACTCACGTTGTCGGTTTTTCCTGGCGGAGTCTAGCCTCCTGCACTTTTGGGAAATCATGGCTCTGCGGGGATGTTGAGAGTCCCCGGCACTCCCAGAGCTCTCCCCGGGGTGCTACTGCTGCACTGGTTTAGTAGGGACACAGAAGCTTTTCAGCAACTGCTGCCCATTAATGCAGGAGGAGCTCAGCACACAACTTCGTTTCGGGGGCTCCTCTGTACCTTCCCCCATTGCACCAGCAATAGTCAAGATCAGGTCCAAACCAAGAGCCATTGCCTCCTGCACAGTATATGGGTGTAGGAAGGTGGCTACCTGACTATGGTTACCCCAGATTTTTTGCCTGTGTTTAGCTGGTTTTTTGACTTAGTTGACCTGGTTCCCTGCTAATCAGGGCCCCAGGCCATCTGCTCTCTCTGTAAAATGGATTCCATGTACCCTAGGTACATACCACAATTGGAAATGGACTCCTTGTCAGCCCCTGTATAATGCACTATAGGTGCCCAGGGCATAGGGGCCACCAAAGGCCTACCAGGGGCTGCAGCATATCTTTTGCCACCCCTGGCTGGTTCTTAAATTGACACAACTGGCTGATCACTCAGCTGGGGTAAGGTGGTGTAATCACCCCTTGCTTAGATATAGTATACCTATATCTAAACCTATATCTGGACACATATTAACCTGTGAGCCACTCCTATGGAAGGCCTCATCAATCCTGGAGGCAGAGTGCGTGGTTTCATGTGAGATGGAGCTCTAGCATGAGCTGAGCCTGTCTGCAGCTGTCGGGAACAACTCCCTAAGCTGTTTCAGGATAATGCCATACCATATACTCTTAAGTGCCTTATAATCCTCGCGGTTATATAGCAACTCTGGTTTGGCTTTATCAAAACATGTCGTGTAAGGTGTCATACGATTTGGAATACTATCCCCTCGCCAGTTCTGGCGACGGGGATAGCATTCCACCCCTCTAGAGGGGTAAGACATGTTCCTTTACTTTAATGCGGTTAATTTCTAAAAGGGCCTTAGATCCACAAAATGGATGCCTCTGCCACAGACAAGAGTCTGGACCCCTGCAGCTGACCGAAACTCAGCAAATGGGGCCTGGACAAAGGGTTTCCTGCCACAGGAGGGTGTCACCACCCTCCAGACAGGAGATAGTGGATTGTAGCAGGGAGGTCTGAAAGAAACCAGACACTGCCTGGGGCGCACAAGGCTGCCCCTTGCATAATCCGGCCAAACCGGTTCTGGGGCACTCCAGCCCTCGTGCCAGGGCGGCCTGGATCAAAGGAAAGGGGTGTATCCACCCCCTTCCTGGGTCCCACCCATAGGGGGGGACCTAGCAGGTAATCACGCCCCCCAGATTCGAATAAGAGTGGGAGCAGTGCCAATGCACATCAGATTTCCTGGAAGAAACATTAGAAACGAAACTCTGGACCCTTGGACCTCCATCTCAACGTGGAAGCCCGAAGAATCTCCCTTGTGGTCAAGGAGTGACCACCCTGCAGCAGCAGGCACCATCCAGCCCTCGATGTCTACTTGGTTGCAGTTCCCGCCGGAACTTGAGCGACTGAGATCGACGAAATCAAGCTTGCCTGCCTTCCAACAGCCCGATCCACAGTCCCTGCAGAGCTGAGACCCGTGGAGGCGACCGGAAGCGTGGGGCACGCCATCTTGAATTGACCACGAGACGCTGACCGTGCAGCCCACGAGTGACCCTCGAAGCTGTGCACCGGGGTTTGAGAAGCCCCAACCTTGAGCCACTCTTGCACCGAAGATCACCCCTCTACACTCATCGAGTGCTGCGTGGGGCCCTTCTGCTACTTTTGGCTCAACGCGTTGGCCCGGTCACTTGCCAGCCGGCTAGTGGCCCCTGTGCCGACGAAAACTTGAAACCGACTTGTGAATCAGTTTGCTCCAGATCTGCACCAGCTCCCCTGAAAAGGAGCCCCCACTCTGACCTTCCTGGTTCGAGTGAGAAGCAATCTCCCGGTTCCGCGTGGATTGCTTTTGCCAAGTGTTGTTTGCTCCAATCTTGAAGCCGACAGCGCCGACGGTGAGAGCCTGCGTGGGACAGATTGTGACCTGCTCCTGGACGTCGTAGATGCCCCAGAGCCCACGTGACAGCGGAGAGAAGCACCGCGACAGCGACCTGATTGCGCCCGACATTGCCTGGTTCCGTCCTGGTTCCACCCTGGTCACTGCTGAGTGACCCAGACTCTGTCCCCTCTGCTTTCAGGTACTTTTCGACTCGAATCCACCCTTGGACTCCACCGGACACTTCTCTTTCACCCCGCCTGCAGCCCTTTCAGCTTCAAGCACCAAGAGCCTGCGTGACGAAACCCGACTCAACTTCGACCCTGTGCACCCGCTTCCTGTGGGTGAGGTAACTTTGCTCCGCCGGTGTTCCCACACTGGTGCACACCTCTAGGGTCTGTGTCTTAAGTTTTGTTCCTCTAGGTTCAGCGGAAGTGTCCTTAAACTCTAACTTTGTCATTTTTACGCACCATTGGTTAACATTGGTGCATGCGTGCGCTTTCCGCACTGCTCCCGAATCCCGTGGGCCTCTCCCGACTTCAGCACTGCTTGTCCTGACTGCTCCCAGCGATTCCCTAGGCCCTAGGCCTAACCACTGTTCGATTGGTATCTCTTATACCACTTGTTTAGTATATGGTTTGAGTGGCCACCCGCCCTCATCCATAATTGTGCAACTTGTATGTTTAAACTGTGCTTTTGATTTAACGCTTGTGCCCCTTTATTCATAAAGAATACTGGGGATTGTTTTTAGTAATAAACACATATATTTTTATAATATATACTTGTGTGGTGTCCTTTCATTTGATATTACAGGATTGTATGTGGTAAAACAGCTCGCTTAACACGACCTCTTAAGTTAAGCCTTTAGGCTGCTTAGTCCATGCTACCCCTAGGATAGCTTGTCTAACAAGGTTGACTTACAACCTGACACCATAAGGGATTGCTTGGTCTGATAATAGGTGGTTCCAGAATTGGAAACATCACCTATCAGGCCAACTTCTCACATTGGTGAGCAGCGGTGCAGATTTGAGCTTGCTGTTGTTTTACCATTGCAATCTTTTATCAAATTGAAAGATCACATCAAGTACCTCTAGGTACATATAAATCAAAAGCTTAGCATATTAAGTTCTACTGAACTTAGTAGTTGTAGATTAAAGGGAGTAGCACACCCTGACTACAACTCACTAGCAAGGTACAGTAGGAAAACACTTAGTGTAGGTAGGTGCATCACTTACACCACACTAGAGTCATGTCTGACACAGGAAAAGCCTCAGGGTCTACTCCTGTGACAGTTGACCTTACCCAGGCAACTTCCAGCTATGACAAACTAACCCGAAAGGACTTGATTGCCTTGTGCAAATCAAGAGGGTTAAAAAGGGGCAGAAGCCCCACCTGTCCAATCCTGATAGCCATTCTAGAACAGGATGACTTAGAAAGGGCGAAGGGAATTCCCCTAGGGTCAGGAAATGGAGAGAACCCACCTGTAACTGGTACCCCTCAGGAGGAAGAAGAAGGAGAAGAGGGGGATGAGGACTCAGAGGTTGAGGACACAGAAGACCAGGGTCAGGAGGGTAGCCAGGTTGGAGTTGCCAGGCTTAGCCAGGCCAACTTAAGCCTACTAGGGAATGGAGAGGGCCAGCACCTCCCCAGATCCTATAGCATTCTCCCAGGCAACAGAAGAGTGAGATCCCCCTCAGGGGACTCTCATATTTCTAGTGCCTCAAGAGAATCTGAGAGAGGTATGACTGCCTCTCAAAAGACTGAGCATAGGGCCAGAATGAGGGCTGTCAGACTCCAGATAGAGAGGGAGGAGGTAGCCCTGGCTCAAGCTAAACTTACCTTGGCTCAAGCTAGACTTACCTTGGCAAGAGAGCAAAAATTGTGTGGCTTAGATGCCACTGGTGGCAGCAATATTCCTAAAGAGAAACCCAGGTCCTATGATAGTAGAAACCTGACAAAGATTGTGCCCCCCTACAAGGAAGGGGATGACATCCACAAGTGGATAACTGCTCTTGAGAGAGCCTGCATGGTACAGCAGGTTCCTGAGGAACAGTGGGCAGCAATCTTATGGTACTCCTTTTCAGAGAAAGGGAGAGATAAGCTCCTCACTGTTAGACATGAGGATGCAAACAATTACAAAGTCCTGAAGGGTGTCCTAATAGATGGGTTTGGCTTAACCACTGAACAGTACAGGTTGAAGTTCAGAGACACCCAGAAGACACAGACTCAGGACTGGACTGATTTTGTTGATTGTGCAACTAAGGCTCTGGAGGGTTGGCTACATGGCAGCAAAGTACATGACTTTACAGGATTGTATAATTTGATTATGAGGGAGCAGATCCTAAGTAATTGTCAGAACCAGCTCTTACACCAGCACCTGGTGGACTCTGATCTGACCTCTCCCCAAGAATTGGGAAAGAAGGCAGACAAGTGGGTCAGAACCAGGATTAGGCCTAAGAATCAGGACAGTAACCAGAAGAAGGAGTCTACCAAGCCTCAAGATAAGGGTGGGGATAAAAATAAAGAAAAGACTTCCCCAGGGCCCCAAAACTCCAAGAATGGGGGTGGGTCCCAAGACACTTCTTCAACAGAGAAAAAGCCTTATTGTTATGCCTGTAAACAGGTTGGGCATTACAAAACAGACAACTGTTGTCCCAAGAATAACAATAAAGAGAATATACCTCCAAAGCCAGCTCCAACACCTCCTGTTACTGTCAGCAGTAATCCCCCAGGAAGTGGGAGCACACCCAGGAATCTGGGTGGGTTTACTTTTGGAGCACAGGAGGACCCTGGCCTATCCAGGTCCCCCTCCCCAAATGATCTTGTTTATGAGACTGGCAGGGGGTTTGCCAACTTCTCTGATTGCCCAAATACTTTGAGCAAATATAGACAAGAACCCATCATCAATGGTTTGAAAGTTGAAGCTTTTAGAGACACAGGGGCTAGCATCACCATGGTGGCTGACTGTATAGTCCCCTCTAAGCAACTTTTACCTGGTGCCACATACCAGGTAACAAACATTGATGGCATCAAAACAAATCATCCCATGGCAGTAGTAAGTCTCAGCTGGGGAGGTGTCATTGGCCCAAAGAGAGTGGCAGTGTCATCAAACTTGCCTGTGGACTGTCTACTTGGTAATGATTTGGAAATCTCAGCCTGGGCTGAGGTTGAACAGGAAATCCATTCTAGAATGGTAAATTCCAATGGAAAGGTTAGTGGGGCTGTAATGGCTACAGCCCCAATTCAAGATGTCCTTCCTGAAAAGGTTGGTAGGGCTGAGAAACTCTCTGCCCCATCTTTAGCAAAAGCTCTTCCTGAACAGAATAGCAAAGCTGTTATGATAACAGCAGAAACCCAAACTGAGTCTCCTCCTGAAAAGGTTGGTGGGGCTGTGAGGGCCACAGCCCAAACTCAAACTGATATGTGTGTTGTGAAACCTGAAATGATGGATAACTCCACACAAACTGAGAGCATGGAGGAGGAAGAGGAATCTCCCCCTCACCAGACTTTAGGACAGGATCAGCCTCCTCAGGGAACTGATCTTACCCCTGATGAAGGAACTGCCCCAGAGGTGGTTGGGCCTAGCCTGACAGAACCTCTGATGTCAGTGGACCCTTCTCAGGTGGGACCCAGTCTGGAGCAGGTAACCTGCCCCTCTCTACCTTGCCTTAGCCAGCCCAGGGCTGCAGAGGACAAGAAGGACAGTGAGACCCAGAGGGCCCCCTGTCAAATAAAGCACCCCCATCAACAGATTAGGGGCACCAAAACTAGTAGCCCTAGTGAGGTGAAAACTTTAAAAACTACTGAGGGAGCCCCCTTAAAAACAGTTAGGGACCTCCCACAGATGGATTCTGTTGGGCACAGCCAAACCTGGGACCCAAAGGGCCCAAACCTGAACTGTCCCTCCAGCAAGCCAAACAGAGGGACCCAGCCTCCAGCTTTAGGTAGCCAGAGGTTGACCCTGAGAGCACAGTGCAACTCAGTTGAAGAAAGAAAGGCACACATGGTGGAAGATAATTGGAGGAAGCTAAGCCCTAAATTAGTAGAGCCTCACTTCAATACTCCATATCCAAACCAGCCTTTAACTTTGCATAAACACACCCAAGGTAGTGATTCCCTATGGTGGAGACCCTCTAATACCCCAAGGGTGAGGGACTGCTTAGTGGACCATGAGACAGGGGGTACCCATGCTAGTGCAGGTACTTCCTTATATGGCCACTCAGGCAATATAGGCTTACCTGGCCAAGGATAGCCTTATCTCCTTTCGTTTGGGGGGGGGGGGGTTGTGTAGGAAGGTGGCTACCTGACTATGGTTACCCCAGATTTTTTGCCTGTGTTTAGCTGGTTTTTTGACTTAGTTGACCTGGTTCCCTGCTAATCAGGGCCCCAGGCCATCTGCTCTCTCTGTAAAATGGATTCCATGTACCCTAGGTACATACCACAATTGGAAATGGACTCCTTGTCAGCCCCTGTATAATGCACTATAGGTGCCCAGGGCATAGGGGCCACCAAAGGCCTACCAGGGGCTGCAGCATATCTTTTGCCACCCCTGGCTGGTTCTTAAATTGACACAACTGGCTGATCACTCAGCTGGGGTAAGGTGGTGTAATCACCCCTTGCTTAGATATAGTATACCTATATCTAAACCTATATCTGGACACATATTAACCTGTGAGCCACTCCTATGGAAGGCCTCATCAATCCTGGAGGCAGAGTGCGTGGTTTCATGTGAGATGGAGCTCTAGCATGAGCTGAGCCTGTCTGCAGCTGTCGGGAACAACTCCCTAAGCTGTTTCAGGATAATGCCATACCATATACTCTTAAGTGCCTTATAATCCTCGCGGTTATATAGCAACTCTGGTTTGGCTTTATCAAAACATGTCGTGTAAGGTGTCATACGATTTGGAATACTATCCCCTCGCCAATTCTGGCGACGGGGATAGCATTCCACCCCTCTAGAGGGGTAAGACATGTTCCTTTACTTTAATGCGGTTAATTTCTAAAAGGGCCTTAGATCCACAAAATGGATGCCTCTGCCACAGACAAGAGTCTGGACCCCTGCAGCTGACCGAAACTCAGCAAATGGGGCCTGGACAAAGGGTTTCCTGCCACAGGAGGGTGTCACCACCCTCCAGACAGGAGATAGTGGATTGTAGCAGGGAGGTCTGAAAGAAACCAGACACTGCCTGGGGCGCACAAGGCTGCCCCTTGCATAATCCGGCCAAACCGGTTCTGGGGCACTCCAGCCCTCGTGCCAGGGCGGCCTGGATCAAAGGAAAGGGGTGTATCCACCCCCTTCCTGGGTCCCACCCATAGGGGGGGACCTAGCAGGTAATCACGCCCCCCAGATTCGAATAAGAGTGGGAGCAGTGCCAATGCACATCAGATTTCCTGGAAGAAACATTAGAAACAAAACTCTGGACCCTTGGACCTCCATCTCAACGTGGAAGCCCGAAGAATCTCCCTTGTGGTCAAGGAGTGACCACCCTGCAGCAGCAGGCACCATCCAGCCCTCGACGTCTACTTGGTTGCAGTTCCCGCCGGAACTCGAGCGACTGAGATCGACGAGATCAAGCTTGCCTGCCTTCCAACAGCCCGATCCACAGTCCCTGCAGAGCTGAGACCCGTGGAGGCGACCGGAAGCGTGGGGCACGCCATCTTGAATTGACCACGAGATGCTGACCGTGCAGCCCACGAGTAACCCTCGAAGCTGTGCACCGGGGTTTGAGAAGCCCCAACCCTGAGCCACTCTTGCACCGAAGCTCACCCCTCTACACTCATCGAGTGCTGCGTGGGGCCCTTCTGCTACTTTTGGCTCAACGCGTTGGCCCGGTCACTTGCCAGCCGGCTAGTGGCCCCTGTGCCGACGAAAACTTGAAACCGAAAAGGAGCCCCCACTCTGACCTTCCTGGTTCGAGTGAGAAGCAATCTCCCGGTTCCGCGTGGATTGCTTTTGCCAAGTGTTGTTTGCTCCAATCTTGAAGCCGACAGCGCCGACGGTGAGAGCCTGCGTGGGACAGATCGTGACCTGCTCCTGGACGTCATAGATGCCCCAGAGCCCACGTGACAGCGGAGAGAAGCACCGCGACAGCGACCTGATTGCGCCCGACATTGCCTGGTTCCGTCCTGGTTCCACCCTGGTCACTGCTGAGTGACCCAGACTCTGTCCCCTCTGCTTTCAGGTACTTTTCGACTCGAGTCCACCCTTGGACTCCACCGGACACTTCTCTTTCACCCCGCCTGCAGCCCTTTCAGCTTCAAGCACCAAGAGCCTGCGTGACGAAACCCGACTCAACTTCGACCCTGTGCACCCGCTTCCTGTGGGTGAGGTAACTTTGCTCCGCCAGTGTTCCCACACTGGTGCACACCTCTAGGGTCTGTGTCTTAAGTTTTGTTCCTCTAGGTTCAGCGGAAGTGTCCTTAAACTCTAACTTTGTCATTTTTACGCATCATTGGTTAACATTGGTGCATGCGTGCGCTTTCCGCACTGCTCCCGAATCCCGTGGGCCTCTCCCGACTTCAGCACTGCTTGTCCTGACTGCTCCCAGCGATTCCCTAGGCCCTAGGCCTAACCACTGTTCGATTGGTATCTCTTATACCACTTGTTTAGTATATGGTTTGAGTGGCCACCCGCCCTCATCCATAATTGTGCAACTTGTATGTTTAAACTGTGCTTTTGATTTAACGCTTGTGCCCCTTTATTCATAAAGAATACTGGGGATTGTTTTTAGTAATAAACACATATATTTTTATAATATATACTTGTGTGGTGTCCTTTCATTTGATATTACAGGATTGTATGTGGTAAAACAGCTCGCTTAACACGACCTCTTAAGTTAAGCCTTTAGGCTGCTTAGTCCATGCTACCCCTAGGATAGCTTGTCTAACAAGGTTGACTTACAACCTGACACCATAAGGGATTGCTTGGTCTGATAATAGGTGGTTCCAGAATTGGAAACATCACCTATCAGGCCAACTTCTCACAATGGGCCTCATTTATGAGGCTCTGCGTCACTTTTATGCCGCAGGTGCGTCACTTTTTGTGACGCACCAGTGGCGTAATAAATGCGCCTTGTTGCGCCATATTTACAAAGTGACGCATCTAGGTAGATGTGTCACTTTGTAAACCCCTGCGCCACATTATACCTGCGCCAGGTATAATGTATGCAAGGGGGGGCGTTTTCACGCAAGAAAGGGTCATGGAAGTGACGCAGTGAAATCAATAAGATTTCACTGCGCCATTTCTTGGCCGTTAATTCGTCAAAATCTTACGCCTGCTTCATGGCAGGCGTAAAACTGACGCAGGCACTGACAACATGGAACTTGCCCATGTGAAAGTACACATTGCTGGAGTTGCGTCACTTTTGTGACACACTCCAGCAATGCATCACTTTTGCGCCTACAAATACGTCAGAAATACTGTCGTATCCGTAACTCCTTGCGACATGATGCGTCATATTATAAATATGATGCATCAATCATGTCGCAAGGAGTGCGCACTGAGAAGTGACGCATCGCTGCTTTCACGCAGCGATGCGCCATTTCTCATAAATGAGGCCTCATGTCCCTAAGGCTAAGGGTTCCCCCCACCCAAATAAGCTGTAGGCGGGGTCCCAGGTAAAACTTGCAATATAGACGCAAGCAGCAGCAGGCAAAGAGCCTTTGCCCTGTGCTCTGGGGTCATCCTCAGACATTGCAAGACTCTTGGCTGCCTTCACTGTGCTTCGCAGCCAGTGCAGGCATCAGGAGTGAAGCAGACAGGGGCGGGGCGCGATTGACGGGACTTTTGGCAGGCATCTTAGAAAGGAGCTCTTCTCACTGTGTTGCAACTGAATTATTTATTTGAAAAAAAATTGTATATTATGCGGGCGACACCCAGCTGATTGTTACACTGTCACCAAATATGAACTGCGTTTCCATGAGACACAACAGCTGCTTAGCATCTGAGTACCTGAGTGCATGGCAGCCAGCTGTCTGAAATTGAATGGTGGTAAAACCGAGGATCTGGTCCTAGGAAATAACCCAACGCTTTGGGATCAGATCACTCTGACCATCTCCCTCAGGACAGCGGATGACCCTGGACACCAACTAATCATGGCCTCCCTAGCAAAGAAGGTGGATTGCAGTTGTTTTGGCTGTTGAGAGACTTAGACCCTGATTTAGATCTCGGCGGACAGCTTACTCCATCACAATGGTGACAGATATCCCGTTCACTGAAATATAAATCCCATTATATCCTATCACCACTGTGACGGAGTAACCCGTCCCCCGAGGTCTAAATCAGGCTCTAAGTCTGGCACCTGGGAAAAGAAAAAGAATAAAACACTTCTCCAAACACAAAGTCAAAAACAGAGTGGATCACTGGAAGGAAGCATTGAACAGTTCCTAACAGCTAACTAAAAATAAAAATAAAAATGATAGGTGTTATGGAATATCTATTCTATTCTATGTTGGTCTTCTATTGCGCTGAAATCACATGACTGTCAGCACATATCTGGGTGATCATTTCCCAAGTAAGGAACCACCATCTTAGTTTTAGGGCTATAGCACCATTGGTTTCCTTTGATGTAACAACCTTCTTCTTCACACTACTCTTTGCTCCATGATTCATCTTGGGAAGCTGCCCCCTTTGCTATGACTACACCTTTTTCGTGTTTGGCACCATTAGAAGATCAACAAGGAACTACATCACCACTTCTAGAGCAGCAGTGTGGAATCAGAGCTTCACCAGAGAGGTTCCTCAGACACCCTCTGTACCACACCGTGGCAACTTGCAGACCAGCAACAGATGGTTCAAAAGGCAAACACCAAAGACAAAGTGATGTAGAAAACGGTGCGTAAAAGACAGAATCATGAGTGTACTGTCTTCCCACATAACTGTAATTCATAGAGCTTGCACATGGGTAGTAGATATACTGAAATTATACAATTATATCAAGGACCCTAAACATTACAGTAAATAAAAAAATCAAAGGTTTCCTTCGTCAACCCTGATCATCGCATATTCTTAGACTTCGTATTCTTGTGGCCTTGCACCATTACGGGCGGAAACTGGCGTACAATCACATTCACAGGTTTTACTGGAGAGACATGAAAAATGAGATGAATCTGCCACATAGCAGTCATTCTCAATGGCAAAGCACAGGGATGCAACAACCCAAATTTTGAAAATGGCTGGTGAAATCGAAGGGTCAATTTTTTATTTTTTTATTTTTTTTATTTCAAACGATTTTATTAGAAAAAAATGTTTTTTCCAATGGAGATCAAAGCTTGAAAAAATGTGTAGACAGCCACACATTGTTTCCGACGGATCGGGTTGCTGTTTCCAACTGACTATTTCTGGTATCCCATCTCCTGAGAGCTGCACTTGAGGCCAAAGAGCATTCCAGCTGGAACCGGATTGACAAATGTTGTAGGTAAGGTTCAAGGGTGCTAGCCAAATAGAACAAACAATTGGAAATACTTTGTAGAAGTATTATTAATTTTATTGTAAGCGAAATCCACAGATGGTAACAGCATCTTCCAAGTTTATGAAGTACAATTGGAAATGCTGTATCAATATTGGTTTAGTATCTCACCATATCGATAACAAAAATATCTCTGTCAGAAATATTGTGGCCGAACTATAGTATAAAAAAGATCTCACTATTACGTATGGATTATTTTAATAATGCCAATAGAACATTATTCATGCAAACAATATTTTTGTCAGACAATATTTAGACCGTGATATTCTGGAGCATCCCTCCCAGCATACAATTGGTTAATGTTGAGATGGAAATGTCCTGTGGGTCCTCAGCCTCAGTGAGATGGGATAGTTTTGTTGTGCTATTGTAAATGCACTGTTTGTTGTGTTTTATTTTGTCTAACCAAAAAGGGGTCAGCTTATGTCTACTGGATTGTCACATTATCTATGTCATATTAGGGATTTATGACGTTACAACGCATACTTTTACAATGCATTTTTTATAACGCAACATCCTTTACAACGCATTCCATTACAACGCATGCCATTACAACGCATACTACCTTTACAATGCATACCATTACAACGCACACCACGCGTTGTGATGGTATACGTTGTAATGACTGCGTTGTAATGACATGCATTGTAATGGTATGCGTTGTAATGTCTGCTTTTTAATGGCATGCGATGCGATGGATCTTGAGTTGTAAAAGTTTCGTTGAAATGGTAGTGCGTTGTAAAAGTTGCGTTGTAAAGGTTGTTTCCCCATATTAGAGATATAAAGATCAACCAGCGATTGTACCGACCATAAAAAAAACTTGCAATTCTAGATTTGCTTTCCTGAAATTTGGCATGAAACGTCCCACTCGCGCCAGCTGGGTGTGTGGTCCCTTGTACTTTTTGGCTGAGACCCAAACAGTCCATGCTCTCAGGAGATTTGTCAGGGGTTTCCCCTGGGCAGAGTCCTGCCTTCCGTTTAAAAATATTAGGAAGCTTTTCTGGGCAAGAGTTGCAGAGGTAACGTGTCAAGAACCACGTTCGGGAGGGAGATATCCAGGGAGAGGTAGATAACTGCAGTTATCAAATTTGCCACATTTAAAAAAGAAATAAATGTATGTTATGAAATGAATAGCGCAGAAACATAGAAGGCTGCAACATGATGGCCTGTGTTGGCACAAAGCAGTCAGGCGCCTGTGCTATGCACCTGCAGGGCGTAAAGTAAATGTATGTAATCCTATATATTTCGGAGTTAGTTCTTTATTTGTTGTACAGCACGGTTGAGAAACAAAAAGAGGCAAAAGAGGACTATTTGAAAAGAAAACACAAACTCAGAGAAAAAGACGGCCAAATGAATATATATTTACACCTGCAGGTGCATAAAACAGGCACTCTGCTCTGCGCTATGCCAGCAAAGTGCCAGAAACGTTTGATGGGGGGCATGCGCAATTACCCTCTTTGCCTATGCATTAAAACGTTTAATGTATGGGCAAAGAGGGTAATTGCCCATGGTCCTCTTCTACTAAGGGGCCCTCTGAGAATCTACATTTGACCTCTTTATTTTATTTTTCTACCTAAACATCTCTCCAGCTCTCTGTCTCCCTTTACCTCTGTTTCTCTGTCTAGGGTCATCTTAAGAATTTTAAGGGTCCTGGGCTAGAGACTTTTCAACTTTTTAGTGTGATTCAGTCAAATTTTTTTCATATAAGTTAGTATTGATTGTAACCATGCAGCCTTGAATTATCACCAGGAAGTTCATAGTTGCACTTTACAGGGCCCAAAAATATATTTTGCCCTCAAAATGCTTAATATGACACTTGAAATCCCTTCATGATATCGAGTGCCTTTATGCTATGGTTTATAGGGCAAAGGGCGTGGGGGTGTGGGGGGAGGGGGGTGTCACATTTTCCTTTAAATAAATAAATAATAAACTTTGGGGCAGATTTACAAGCCCCTTCCGCCTCTTTTACGCCGTCGTTGCATCACTTTTGTGACGAAGCAGCGGCGCAAAAGATGCGCCATGATGCGGGGTATTTACAACGTGACGTATTTGAGACATGCGTCACGTTGTAAAGCCCTGCGCCACATGAAACCTGCTTCAGGTTTCATGTGGGCGTTTCCACGAAGGGGGGGCGTTCCATCGCAGGACTGCCCTGAAAAGTGACTCAGTGAAATCTACAAGATTTCACTGAGTCACTTTACCAAAGCTGATGCGTCAAAACCCTGCGCCTGCTTGAAGCAGGCGTAAGGCTTGACGCACCACGTTAACAGATAGGGCAAGTTGGAAAAGTGCTGAAGTTGCGTGCCGCATGCAACACAACTTCAGCACTGCGCCAACTTCACGCCCTAGATGCGACACGCATCTGTTTATTCCTGCGCCATGGTGCGCCGTATTGTAAATGCGGCGCATCATGGGTGGCGCAAGGATAAACTTGCGTGCCACATCTTTCCTGGCGCATCTCTGCTGATTTGCAGAGATGCGTCAGCCAACGTAAATCTGCCCCTAAATAAATATAATTCTGGGGTGCAGCAGGAGAACAGCGAGCCCACACTGGAATAAAACGTGGACAGGATAGAATATGTTGTGATAGTCCTGTTCTGTGGGTGGAAGGGAGGGGCGGACTGCACTCGAAAGATAAAAGAGATGGTATCATTATTACACGGTTAAAGATGAAATAGGAAATGCATGATGAAACGACTCTTTGTGATAAGAAAAACCCCCAAAAGAAGACATCTTTTGAAATAAAGAAGATAAGAAATACATTAAGAAAAAAGTATTCTATGGACCTCTTTCAATAAAAATTGCCCTTTTAAGTATGATTTACACATGCCATACAGCCTTTTCACGAGTGGAAAAGCGCTTTTGTAATTCACAGACGAGAATGTGACACCCCTAGAAGAGATTACTCACATGAAAATGTCCATGTGAGTACATCAGCTGTGGGTGGGAAGTGGGCTTACCAAGGCAGGAAGGCTGTGGGAGGTTGTAAACACCCACAACCACGCACCTGTTGGTGATCATGAACGGTTCTGTGATCCCTTTCGCGTACTTTAAAAAGGTCAAAGATTTACTCAAAGGCAGAAATGCCCCGCATCTCGGGAATGACGAGGGTGCAGAGATGGTCAGAGATAAACAGATAAATATTTCCCGAATCGAGAAAACTTCCTCATCGTGCTTTCGCGCGCAAAAATGCACTTGTATATTATTTTCATATTCTAAAAAACAGATTTCACCAAACATTTTCAGAATTACGCCCTGCCCGGTGTATCTTTGACTGGTTTAATGAATCAGGCCCAATCCTGCATAGAAGGGAATTGTCATAAGAACATTCTTATGCAGAGAGTCACACGGAGGGCGATATCACGTGAAAGAACCGTTTGAGTAAAAAAAAAAAAAAAAATACTGTACAATCCTCGCTGCCCCCAAAAGGCCTGCTGGAAACCTTTGACGGATCCCCCACGCAAGGGAAAAAAGGAAAACAAATGTAATCTTTAACTGCACCAGCTAATAATGACTGAAGAGGTAAACTTATGGCTTGTAGAGTGGGAATATGATGTTATAAGTGTGGAGTGGAGTGTCTATTAACTAATTATGGGTGGATAAGTGGGTACGCCACCTACACAGAAGCAATACCTTCGTACGGTCATCACCACTTAAAATGAGAACTCACAAAGATTTCTGAAGCAGATCAACAATTGAATTCTCTGTCGATAAATTTGTACAGAGTATTTTTATACTCAGGGGTTTAACCATTCTGTAAGTGTTCGCATTCCTGAAGCAGATGCTTTTCAACCCCTATACACTTTGGTGCCGCAAGCAAACCTACCATCTCTTTATTCCTTAGCAAACCTAAAGATCCGAGGAGGAGAATGGTACAAAGTGAAATACAAAGATCAAAATGGCAGCTAAGGATCACCCCAAGTCAGCCATGTCAACATCCCCCCTGCCTTATGTGCAGGTTGGCTCTTGCCACTTTGGGCATCGTCATAAAGTAATTTGCTCACATAATTATGCAAATAGTTTCATTTATAAGTACAGATTCACTATTGCAATTTACAAAAGTGAATTTACACCTATTGTATTATGGTATGATGTAATGTTACATGGCAGTAAATTAGCTCCTGGTGCATCAATTGAGAGCTAGTATATACCCTGGAACGTTTGTGCACACCCACAAACTCATTATTTTGTGGGTATTCACTACCATTATATCCCCACTTGTCACCTTGAAAATGGTCACGTTTTACTGTATTGTATTGTAATTGTATTTATATAGCGCGTACTACCTCTGACGAGGTGTCAAAGTGCTTTTCGGCCAGTAACACACTACTCCGGAACCTAAAAAGGATTAGCGGCGGATTAGTATAATGAAATTTGAGCTGATTTCAGCAGTGGACATGTGGACACATGTAAATATCTTTCTGTGTGAGAGAGCAGCCGAAAATGTATCGTGCATTAAGGAAAGATTACTGATTACTGTTCTTGAGTCACTCCTTATTGTTAGGGATTACATAAGAACAGGGTATACCCAATCTCAGTTGGAAGTGGACCAATATTGATACATATAACAAAGATCCAACTGATCGATGAATTCCTGAATGTGAAAAGCACACAATTGTGAAAAAACCTGTAACAACTAAAGCATATATGGACCAGGTTGAACTTGGTTATCAACACAATGTTTATATAAACAAGTATTGCTCAATATGCTACTTCGATTCGCTGTTACAAAGGTTGCTCCATAGTGATAAAGTGACAAGAGTGCTCAAAATAGTGCTTGTGTAGTGAAGGAAATGTGAAGGGTGGACATTTAGAAATATACAGTTTTTACAGGAATAAAAGATGACCTGTATAACATGATTTTTTTAGACTAACTTAAGAGCCTACGCAATGAAAAAGCGTTATTGTACAATAAGCTTGTCCACTTCTGGGCTTAGATTAATTAGTACAGTAAACAAACATGTGAAAAGTCGATGTTTTGACCCCAAATTAACGTGGTTGTTCCGTCCTTACTGCGGGGTCTTCTTCAGGACCCGAAAGGGGCAACCTGCAGAGCAGTAAACTTGTTGTTACAACTATAGTATCATTTGAAGGAGCGCTTCAATGTAGGAGAAGGCAAAAAGGCTCACCTTAATCATGACACTGTACAATATACAGTGTAAACTAGTTGTAGTGAGGTCTGGATCGCTCCAAAGAAGAGGGAAAGAGACACCAGGGGTGTCTACACTGAAAAACAAAATGGGGCACGTCAGTGCTCCACGAGCTTAATGTTATGCGAACCGATCAAGATAGCATGGGCAATACTCACATGGAAAGAATTTGCCTTATAGCTAGAGTCTTGTCATGATGCTCAGTAAATCCGGGAAACAACGTGATCAAACAATTCACTTAATGCTGAATTAATCAGTTGACTTCTACAATCAAACACAACAAATACTTTGCATCCTCCCAGGAGCAACTAACAAACTCACCAGACATAGCAGTTTGCTCAGAAACAGAGCAAAATGTATTTATTGGTACCCATGCATCATTGCTGAGCAGCAAACAAGAAGTCAGGTCTCCTGCATTAGAGGCTCTCAGCCTGCTTCTTCCCTGAGTAAGTGGCTTCTGGGTCCTATACACATTTTAATAATGCCATGTCAGCCAAACTAGAATAAGGCACCGAGCCAAATATGAATAACAGGGATATGTAAGATCTGCATCATGCCAATTATAAACAGCTAGATATGGGCAGACCATGAAAGGCTGGCTCGGCACTGTGCCAATTGTACTGCAGATCTACTGTGTAATCAAATTGCCAAGCTTGTCCATGCATGGTCTGATTTGGAAGCCCTTTGGAGCTCCGGGCTTCTTGTTAGTGATATATCTTAGCATGATATCTTTTTAGTGCATGCATATGAATATATATCAATATATATATATATATATATTTTTCAACACTTATTGCCTATCTAAAATTAACATTGTCATTGTCTCCCACGGATCTGGATGTGTTTCCGACAGACTAATTGTGGCATCCGATCTTGCATGAACTGCAAATTTTAGGCCAGATAGGTCACTTGAAGTCCAAGAACAGCAGCTGGAACTGGGTTGACGAAGGGTACAGGTAGGCTTCACGGATGGTAGCCAAATAGAGCAATTAATTAAAATATTTTGAAGAAGTATCAATAGCTTTATTGTAAGTGAATTCCATAGATGGTAACAGTGTCTTTCAGTTTTGTACAGTGCTATTGGGGGATACAGTATCAATACTGGATTAGTATGTCACAAAATCGATACCAGAAGTATCTCTGACATAAATATTGTGGCCTAACTAATGCACGAAAATATCTCACCATCTGGTATAGATTATTTTAATAACTTCAATTTGGCATTATTTCTGTAAACGATATTTAGGATACAATATTTTTGTCAGACGACATTACGTCCATGGTATTTTGAAACCTTTTCTTCCACAACAGAATTGGTTTATGGTAAGGTGGAAACGTCCTGAAAACAGACGAACCCTAATAAAAGATTTCAGGAAAGGTAAATAAAACACACGGTGACACTGTATTAAAAAAAATGAATTTTACAGTGTTGACTGCGACTGTTATTTGATAATTGGAGGCATTGAGAGCCTGTTGCTGTGTATTATGCTTGGAAGATATTAATCTCTCCAAAATACCTTTTACGATGATAAATGTATGTAAATCATGCGTCAAATAGCTTGATTCATACATTGGTGGTATTTACTCTGTCTGTCAGGGTGGTGGACAGAGGATCGGCCTAGCGGTGATCTCTGCACCTTCGGATGATCTGCCATCCCAGCAGCTCCTCTGAATACACCAACAGTTTGATGGACAGCAGCTGCTGGTTTTGACAAGCATCCACCAAACTTTTTTGTTTTTCAAAAACAAACTCCAAAAGTGAGAGCTTGTTTTTGAAAAACAAATGACTAGTGACCCCAATCTATCAATCAATTATATTTTGTATAGCTCAACTTATTAACCCCTGGGGCATCCTAGTGATGTGCTGCAGGTCTCAGTCAAAGAGCCAGGTCTTGAGTCGCCTCCTGAAATAGCTGAGCGAGGGAGAGGTATGGTGGGAGGTTGTTCCAGGCTTTGGCGGCAAAGTGAGAGAAAGAGCATTCTCCGGTGTGACTACGGCGGATGCGTGGCAACTGTGCAAGGGCGAGCACAGCTGACGGTCTTTTTCCTCAGGGTGCACCAGTCATTAGGTTTTTTTTCTGTCGATCAGCGGAAATCTAAGAACACCCCATTGAAGGTTTGGTACACCACATACAGGTGCTTTGGAGCAAAAGGCCTATATGACTTCAGACAGCGACTCCCAGCTACCTCCCCCGAGGGTCAGAAGAATCACGGTCATTGGTCGCCAGGATCAGGTTATCACCGCCTTCATCTTTTGCTGTACTGCCCTTAGCTTCAATCACGGTTAGCACTTTGGTCGGAGACAGAGGCGCAACTAGAGCCAAATTTCAGGGGGGCTAAGAAAAAAATTCGGGGGGGGGGGGCTGAACCTTACATCAGTAGGCAGAGTGGAGCTGCAGGGCCTCCAACAAGGGGTGAAACAACTGCAAAGCCTAATTAACATTCAAATGGTCTTTTAAAGACCTGTGAAACGTTCGGGTGTGGCTGTGTGTGTGCCCGGGATCTGTCTCATCCCGGGCTGCCACACACGACGGGGGGTCTGAAGCCCAGTGAGTTCAATGGGTGTTGCGCGCCTGGTCGGAGACATTATACAAATGGTACAAAAAATGAATTGGGAGATGTCTGCTTATTGTTTTAAACACATTACCTTGAATTCGGTATCAGACATCGAGTGAAACGTATGTTTTATCTGAGTGCTTCGAGTCTCTCTTGCAAGAGGGTTCTGCGTGCACTCTGACAGCTCCCGTGCACTGTGCTCATAAATGTGAACCTTTGAACCTGCAGACATAAAACCATAAAGCGATTAAATAGAACCTTGAATCTAAGGGTGCCAGCCTGCACCTCGGAAGTGTTGTCTGAAAATGGAGTGTCCGGCCTCACTGTAAAAAATAATCTTTTCCTGCATAGTGTTCTTTCATCCCTGTGTGGTGTCCTTTCTCCACATAAAGACTATATAAAAGTAAAGTGTCCTATCCCGGTGAAAAGCGTCATATCTCTGTATAAAGCAACAAGTGTAAAGTTTCCTGTCTGGGGTTGTCTCCATGCAAAGTGACCTTTCCATGTGTAAAATATATCCTGTTGCTGTGTAAAGTGTCCCGCCTTTGTGTACTACTAGATTCCTGTGTTAATGTAAAAATGACCTGTCCCTGTATAAAGTTTCTTGTTTCAGTGTAGTGTCCTGTCCTGCTGCGAAGTGTTCCATGCTGACGTAAAGTAACCCCCTATCTCATGAAGTGCTCTATAACTATATAAAGTGCATTGAGTGTACAGTCTTGTCACCGTATAAAGAGGGTCATCGCTCTGTAAAGTGTCTAGTATACTGCCACCATATAAGGTATTCTGTGGCCGTATAAAGAGGCCTGTTTCCCTGTAAAGTGTCCTATAATTGCATAAAGTATCTCACCTGGCATAAAGTGCCCTGCCTCCCAGTAAAGTGTCCTGTCCGGAAAGAAAGCGCATTGCCTTCCGACAACAGGAGAAGTGCTAGCTTGCATGCCTCTGCCTCCCAGCCCCTCATCTCCCCACGAACTGCCAAGTGAGGTCTTCCCTGAACCAGAAACAGGCACGGGGTAACACCCCTTAACAGCCAGGCTAGATTGAATCCAGTGGCAAAGTAAGCAAGGGACCCACGTCTGGGCATACACTGCCAACTTAAGGCAAGCAAAGCAAACACAAGGCGAACAAAGCAAACACAAGGCGAACAAAGCTAACACAATGAGAGGATGGATGGATTTAGCTCACTTCCCCACCCCAGTTCAGACATAGCTATATGCAAATCAGTCTTTTTTGTTTTATTAAGTTTTCAGAAAAAGAAAGACAATATCAAGCAAATGAACCCATTGTGAATAACATATAACAATTAATATATAAGGGAAAAACATGAGCATTTAATTTAAGAGAAAAAAGAGAGAAAAGGGGAAGTAAGAAAGAAAGAGAAAAGGGGATAGAAAGAGCTAGAGAAGAAAGGTAGAAAAGAGAGAAAAAGAGAAAACAAAATATCTATATATATATAGAAGGATATATGAAAATAGAAAGAATAAAAGGAACTTAAAAATTAAGACGCAGGTGCATATGTAGAAAGATAAGAAGTAAAGGGTAACCAGAGTAGATCAGATTTAGTTTTTTTCTGAGAAAGAGTAACAGAAGAAACATTGGCAATTCTGTGTTCATCACAAATATAGTTCCACCAAGTTAACAATGATAATTTAGAATTATCTTTCCAGCAGGACAAAATTACTTTAAATGCTAGAGCAAGAAATAGATCAAACAACAAAGAAATAGGAGTAGAAAGATACAAAACAGGTGAAAAGGAACCTAGAAAAATATTTTGCAAAAATAATGGAATATCACGTTGAAATATTTTCATAAATTTAGACCAAATAGATTGCCAAACCTTCAATACATTAGAACAATCATAAAGGTGATGAATTAAAGTCCCATTGGACTCAGAACAGGACCAACAAAGGGACGAGGAAGTAGGGCAAAACTTGGATATACAAACAGGAGTAATAACAGTTCTACTATAAATAAAGTATAGGGTTGAGTAATACGAGCGGAAATAGAAGTTTTAAATAACTTGAACCATAGTTTATCCCAAGAGGAGATAGAGAGCGATAAAGATAAGTCTGCTTCCCAGAGTAATTCTGTATGGAATTTGGGTCGTTCAGTAACAGGCATAACAATATCTTATAAATATAAGCAGCCTTCGGCCTATGCTCCTGAGAAACACTATATAACGTTGTGGGTGGAATAAGTGAGGGAAAAGCTGAAGGAAAATTATTGGAAATTAAATAGGACTGCAAAGCTGTTGATATTAAAAGCTACTCATTAAGAATTGGGAGGGACGGAGGTATTGGGATTAGGCATATGGACCAGAATGTCATCAGCATATGCTGACAATTTAGTTTCTATAGAATTATGTGTAAAGCCAGAAATAAGTGTATTAACACGAATGCGCTCAAGAAAGGGTTCAAAACATAGAGCGAATAACAAGGGGACAACCCTGGCGTGTACTCCTATATAAAGGAAAGAATTTAGAAAAACGATATTTCACAAAAATACTAGCACGAGGAAAAGAATGTAACAGTTTACCATAAGAAATAAAATGTGGACCAAAACCAAACCATCAAAGTGTATTAAACATACATTTCCAGTTTATACGATCAAAAGCCTTTTCGGCGTCTAAGGACAGTGCTGCAAGTGGAGCCTCGTACTTCCTCCCGAAGGAGATAACGTTAGCAAACATAAGAGCATTGTCCGCAGCCAATCTGCCCTTAACAAAACCAGCTTGATCAGTTTTGACCAATAGTGGAATAATATTTTCGAGTCGAGAGGCAAGGATTTTAGCAAATATCTTACAATCATACTTAGTTAATGAAATGGAACGATAGCTTTTACAGCGGGAAAGATCTTTATCAGGTTTGGGAATAAGGACAGTCAAGGCCTCCATAAAGGAACCAGAAGTTTTAGAATCAACAAGAAATTAGTTAAAAAGGGCCAGAAGTTTGGGAGCAAAAATAGAGGGAAAAGTAGAAAAGAATTCAACAGAAAGACCGTCAGGGCCTGGTGCTTTCGATTTTTTTAAGGCTTTAATGGCATCTGTTATCGCTTGAAGAGTAACCTCTTTTTCTAGTAATTCAAATTCATCAGGAAGTGAAGGGGGTTTAGGGAGACCTGAAAAAAACGTGTGTACATTTTGATTAGAGGTTTTGTGTCCTCAAAATATAATGATTGGTAATAATCATGAAATGCAGTAGCAATATCTTCATCAGAGAATGCTAAATTATTAGTAAATTCCTTTAGAATAGGACCAATACTTTTACGTTCAAATTTAATTTTTAAGTAATTGGCCAGCATCTTGCCAGCTTTATTTTGACCCCCGTGATATTTAGACTTAATTTTAAGAAGTACATTACAAGCATCACCTGTAGCAAGTTTGTGAAGAGCAGATTGGCTTCAATGAATTCATGAAGAACAGAGGAAGATCTAGAAGTAAAGTAATTGTGTTCCAGCAGTTTGAGATGTTGTAATACTTGGCCTTTGTGGTTTTCTTTTTTCTTGCTGAATATGAAATAGTAAAGGCGCGAAAGGAGGCCTTAAAGGCATCCCAATTATTACGAATGGAAGTATCCGAAGTATTATTAATAGTAAAAAACTCGTTAATAAAAGTAGTGGCTTCAGAAATGAAAACCGTATCTGACAACAAAAAATTATTACGTTTCCAGCAACCAAACTTTGGAGTACTCAGGGAGAGATCAAGTGTAGAGAGGACAGGAGCATGATCAGAAATAAAAAGAATGTAAGTAAGTAAGGGTTTACTAACTAAAATATAATCAATTCTAGAACGGGTATGATGGAAATTGGAAAAAAACGTAAATTCAAGGGAATCAGGGTTACAAGTCTTCCAAACATCAAATAGTGGACGGGAGGCAATGGCAGATTGAAATGATCTCTGAGATTCATCGTGATTAAATTTGCATTTAGACTGTCTATCAGAGAAGGGATCTACCATTGGTTAAAATCACCAGCAACAATAATATTGGAACCATCAATAGAGGAAAGTAAGATCTTGATATTATTCCGAAAGTCAGGATCTGGTTTGACAGGACCATAAATGTTCAATAAAACAAGTATTTTATTTTGTATAACAACCGTAGTCATTACCCAACGTCCATCAGTATCGCATTGTGTAGATAAAATGTGCACATGTAATGACTTATGAAATAATATAGCAACACCACCTTTCCGATTGGAGGCTGGAGAATAAACAACTTGACCCACCCACCGTCTTTTTAACTTAATTGATTCAATATCAGTACAATGAGTTTCTTGAATTAACAAAACATGAGAATTCAATTCAGACAAATGAGAGAGTACCTCTTGTGTTTTGACGGGGTGTCCAAGACCACGAAAATTCCACGTAACAATGTTACAAATATTGGAAGGCGGGGTAGGTAATACATGAATGGAGATGAAACACTTCAGGAGAACAACTGGAAACAGAAAAACACCACTTATTAGATGAATACGAAAAACAACATGTGTAACAACAGATAACAACAAAAAGCACATGCGTCATACAAAATATTGTCAAATAGAAAGACCAAACAAAAGAGAATAGATAAAGAGAAGAAAAAAAGGTAGATCAAGGAAAGAGATCCAGATCTATGAAAAAGAGGTAACAAAGTGAGCATGGGACACAACAGCATCGAGAACAGATGGAACGGCAGAGGAAGAGATATTAAGAAGTATGAAAAAGAACAGCCATAAGAAATCGGCTAGAAAGATGGAAGAAAGAAGAAAAGAAAAAGAGTTAGAGACGTTGAATAGAATTATCCACAGAAGTCGGAGAGAGACTCTGAAGAAAAGACCTCAATTTAACAGGATCATCGAATGAACGAGAGGAACCATTGTGAGTAATTTCACACAGGCAAGGGTGCAAAATACCATAGCGAATATTTAACTGTCTCATCTGAAGGCGAAGGGCCAGAAATTCCTTCCTTCTGGCATTGGTAGCGTTGGAAATATCCTGTGAGAGATATATTGTGTGACCAGACCATACAAGGCGACGCTTTACTTTTGCTGCTTGAAGTACACGCATAAGGTCTGTAAACTCCAGAAATAACATAATAATACCTCTAGGTCTGATTGAGTTTGTTTGACTACGTCCAAGGCGATGAGCACGTTGGATGATTAATGATGGCTCATATGGAAGATCAAGGAGCGCAGGTTGGAACCTCTTAAGAAGAAGGTCTGGAGCCTCCAAATTTTCCAGCAAGCCATAAATATGAAGATTATTACATCTATTACGGTTTTCAAGATGCTCAGTGTGAAGTTTAAGACGTTGAATTTCCTGTTACAGTATAGGAATTTTAGTAGAGGCATCATGTAAGTCACTGATGCACTGTTCCATATCAAAAACCTTCGCCTCCATAGTAATCCACCTATCTTCAGTTTGTTGAAGCTTCTCCTTAGTAGTGGACATAAAAGAGTTCAGACCCCTCACCTCATCAAGAACAGTATCAAGGACAAGATTATGCGATGACAAAATGGGTGAGGGAGGGTCATTTTTAACTCTCTTGGGTTTTGGACCAGATGATGAAGCTCTGACAGGCGGAGAAATGTCACTAGCCATTTTGGAACGTGCGGCAGGACGATATACAACTTTTAATGGAGATCTCAGTCTGCCCATATGATGTGAAAAACACACAGCCTCACTCAACAGAACACTTGAAAATGCGTGCAACAGGTGCAAAGCAGAAGTTGTTACCAGCACAAGGACAATATTGGACCAATAGCAGAGACCACAGTATAACAGACCTTTGATGAAAATTAAAGGAGGTCACAATCTGCCCACATGTTAATTAAGCACACTGCAAAAGCGCACAGTGAAGCAGAGAAAATGCAGATCAACCAAGGAAAAGCATCATCACATTCCCTCTTGGTTTATGAAAAAAGTTAGTCAGCAGATATGTGGAAAGATAGAAAGGGAGAGAGAAAAAAGAAAGAAATTCCCCTCCCTTCCACTCCTTCTCAGTAAGGAGAGTCCATGCGATAATAAAATGCTAAAACATAAGGCACCCACATGAGTTAGGCTGAAGATGAGGGCTAAATAAGTCAAAAAGAGCCTTGTAAAATAGGCAAAGCCAAACTGAAGAAATTCCCATATAGACATGCAGCCATAATAACACTGGTACTGGATGTGAAGAAAAAAGAGAAGAAAAGAAAAAAAAACATTGCCGCGCGTTTAAAAGCAAAACGCCGGTTTTACCTGAGCAGGAAGTCAAATGCAGCGAGCGGCAGGCACAAAAGGGCGGCCGCTCGCATCCACTGTGAGGAAATTCACTGCTGCCGATGCCGGGCCACACAAGGTGGGAAACAGAACGAGAGAGGCTCCATACGCCGCTCCAGCAATTCAGAGGCATCGGGACAACTTTCTCCACTCTCCGACGATGAGTAAGAGGCTGTTAATAAGAAAAGAGCTCCGCGTCCATGCGGAGCTCAGCCGAAAGCCGCCATCATGCGAGTGACCACGCCCCCCTTGCAAATCAGCCTTGACCCTGTTCCTCATGGGAACAGTCTAGCCCGAACTGCCAAGCCATGTCTTCCCTGGACCGGAAAGAAGCATCCTGGGACCGGTTTCGGGGTAACACCCCATATCAGCTAGGCTAGCTTGAATCCAGCTGCAAAGTAGCAAGGGACCAACTTCTGGGCATACCCTGCCAACTTAGGGCAAACAAAGCAAACACAAGGAGATGATGGACGGAGTGTTGAAACTTTTCAGAAACACCCCCAGTCACAGATTTGGGTTGAATCCATCATCATCTCAGGATGCTTGTTTCCAGTCCAGAGAAGAGCTGGCTTGGCAGTTCAGCTGGACTGTTCCCATGAGGAACAGAGTCAAGACTGATTTGCATATGGCTGGGTCAGACCTGGGTGGCAAAGTGAGCTAAACATAGTAGTAAATGACAGTATGTAAGAGGAGGAGTGGGAGTAAACAAGAATAATTAGCAGAGTAGGAGTAAGTCTGAGTATGAATGGAAATAATCAGCAGAAGAGCAGGTGCGTGTAGTTGTAAAAGTAGGAGTACATAGGTAGTTGGAAGTAGGACTATGTAAAAGTAAGAGTGTCAGTAAGAAGGAGTAAATAAAAGTAAGTAAGAATAAGAGTGGACCTAAGTAGGAGCAAGAATAGATGTAAGAGTGATAGCAAGGGTACGTTGCACTAATTATAGGAGTAAGAGTAACAGGGGAAATGGCAAGTACAGAATAAAAGTATGAATGACTGCAAGTAAGAATAGCTATTTAAAAACAAATTATTGCTGTGCCACTGACTGGGGTTCAATATTGGTCTGTACAACGGGTTGTAGACACACCAGCTCTCTGTAACATGTTGTGTGTGGAAGATGCAAGCTGTGGACAGCGTACGGGGTGCTGTAGGGAGCAGCCAGCCCAGGTCTGCAGTCTCCTGTGAGCTTCCCCATATAGACAGTCTGTGGTACCCTGCTGAGAAGAGAGATATGAAGTGTCCGAGACAATCAAATTACGTGTATTCACACTGCATCTTTACTGTACAGTTTGAAACCATGCTTGTCTTACGTTGAAGTGGAAAGTGTGTGTCATCGCTTTGAAGGTGCAACATGAATTGTGTGTGACAAATGTGTTCGGGAAAGTCTGGGTGCACAGCGTTTGCAGAATGTGCTAAACTGCACAAATGCCTTTCGTGGTAACATTTCATTTTTGGAGCATGTGTGCAAATTTGAAAACGAATGTCTTAGTATTAAGCGTTTGAGGTACTTATAGCATACTCTTCACTGATTCTTATGCTATGACATAAGAACTCAAACACACAAAGGGTAACGAGAGGAATCCCTGAAATAAATCTAACCAATGGCAAGCTTTTGGGGTAGCATTCCAACCCATCGTTCTTCTGCCTCGGTTTGGGCACAGCCATATGCAAGTTAGTCTTGCGCCTGTTCTATTTGAAACATGGCGCTGCTTAGCATTACTTTGCGTAATGGGGCGTACCAAGGGTGGTGTATGGGCGCCCCCATGCAACCATCCAAGGTTTCTCGCGCTAAACCCAATTTACTAAATAAAGTTGATCGGGTTTAGCGTGAGAAAACTGAGCCCTTTTCAAGTAGGCGCAAGGAAAGAGAAATGCTTTCATTTCTCCTTCCTTTTCTGACTTTGCATGCGTGCTGCACTGTACAGCACACATACACAGTGGGAAAATGGTTAAAATTAGTCTGTGCGTAGTATTTTGTACTGGAAAGGTTCCTTCAGGTTCAAAACCTATATTGGGCTCACAGAGATACCCTTGCACCATAGCGCAAAGGTTTCTCCTTGGCGCCCGGCAGCTGATTTCAGTACTGGCATTAGTGAGAGGGGAGGAGAGTGCCTTATTTTAGTAAGAAGGGTGCTCTCCTCCTCTCTCCTTTTCACATAGCGCAGCCCAGCATTTGTGACTGCTGCAGTGCGCTACATAAAAAAATTGTAAATCTGCCGCTTAGAGTGTTACATCGAAGACACAGCAGGTCATTGGAGGATTGCATGCAATAAGTCTACCTCAGGCAATCGCTAGGGTAGTATTCCAATCCATTGTTCTCTTGCCCACCATGCCACCTCAGTGTGGACCCAGAAATATGCAAATCAGTGTTGGCCCAGCTCCGATTGCAATAGTTATACCCGAACTGCCAGGCCAGGCCTGAACCTCCATGGACCAGAACACAAGCAACCCAAGACCGATTTTGCCCTGATAGGGCTTGTCAGCCATCTGTAGCTTGGTTCCAGTGGCACAGTGAGCACTGGATCCTGGTCTGAGCATACTTGGCAGTTAGGATGTTACATCAAACACACAAAATGTGAGGGGAGAAATGCTTGAAATAAGTCTATCCACTGGCAATCGGTCGGGGTAAAATTCCAACTTATCATTCTTTTGACCACCATGCAACCTGTTTGGGCCCAGCTGTATGCACAGAATCATGGTCCTGCTTCAATTGGAACTGTCCACCCCCTAACTGCAAGGCCAGGTCCTCCCTGAACCAGACCTCAAGCAGCCCACAACTGGTTTTGCCCAGTTGGTAGCTTGTTAGCTGGGTGTAGCTTGGTTTCAGTAGTGCAGTGAGCACAGGACTCACATCGGGCATACCCTTTCCACTTAGCCCTTGCCACTTAGAGCGTTAAATCAAACACACTAAGGGTGATAGGAGGAATGCATGCAATACGTCTAACCGGTGTCTATCGCTTGAGGTAGCATTTAACCCATTGTTCTTTTTCCCACCATGTCACCACAGTTTGGGCACAGCCAGATGGAAAATCAGTCTTGACCGGGAATAGTCTGGAATGCAGCAAAGAGCAATTGCCAGTAGCTGAGTTTAATTCAAGCATTCCTTCTATCACCTTGTTTTTCTGCAGTATAAGCCCTAAGTGTGACAGGTATGCCCACACTTGGGAACTGTGCTCACTCTACCATAGGACTCAAGCTATACGTCACTGATGAAACCTAAAGAGGTCGAAACCGGTCTGGGGTGCTTGTGTCCTCATCTGGAGGGAACCTGGTCTGGAAGTTCGGGTTAGACTATACCTATTGGGGCAGGACTAATGCTGAGTTGCATAAGGTGACTCTCTGTCTAGAATGGAGCAGTGGGTGAAAAATGATAGCCTGGAATGCGGCACAGAGTGATTGCTGGTGGTTAAGATTAATTCAAGCATTCCTTCCATCACTTTGTTGTTTTTGCAGTAGAGGGTCTAAGTGTGAGGAGTACCCCCAGACATGGGTCCCGTGCTCACTGGGCCATAGGACTCCAGCTATGCCTCACTGATGAGACCTAAGTAAACTGGTCTGGGGTTGCTTGTATTCCCATCTGGAGGGGACCTGGTCTGGCTGTTTGGGGTAGACCGCTCCTATTGAAGCAGGAGCATAACTGATTTGCATAAGGCAGATCTCTATCTAGAATGCCACAATGAGCAAAAAATTATGGTCTTGAATTTAGCCCAGAGCGATTGCCAGGGACTGAGATTAATTCAGGCATTCCTTCCATCACCTTGTTGCTTTTTTATGATAACCTATGTTTATATTTAAGTGATCTTGCACAAAACGTTTTACATACAATTTTAAAATGTATGAAAGGATTTCTGACATCCATGTAAGCAGCACTTCTGAAATGATTATATCAGGCTGAGCTGCTTGTACGTAACCCCCGGTAACCGAGCAATTGTTTTATCTTTGAGCCACCCAATAGCAGTGTGTTTAGCCGGAGTGCACCACCATGACAGTTAAGCCAATTTGTTCAACTCTCTGGCACTGTCTAGGACGCAAAAAACACGAGAGGTACTTACAGTCTGGATATCAAGAGTCTACTGGAACCTAATTGTGTCCCGTATTCATATTCAGACCACACAGTTGATCTAAACAAATGACAGTGTCATGACAGAGAAGTGAGACAGAGAAGATACAGAGTCTAAAAGGCTAGAAAAAGTACCCATCAGCCCACTCAAAAGTGGAATCTCGTCATCTGGGTTGTTCAGTGTTGGAGAAAGGTGTCCTATAGGCTCCTCCTCAGGGAGAGTCTGAGGTTGCCTAGTAGCGGACCCTGGGATCAAGCATCCAACCAACAGATGACAGTGTGTGAGCGGAAGGGGCAGAAATTGCAGTGCTCAAAAGAAAAACAGGAAAGGAAAATAATCCTTGTGATTTAAAAATACCTACTTTGATGACATAAAAAACTTTATTGGGTCTGACCATCAAGGTGGTATTGTTAAAAGCAGTATGCTGATAGCATGCAAGGAATTGCTATCCACCATTTATGTTAATTGGTCGACATGTTTCAGCCTAAAGCGGCTTTCTTCAGGACCTATGATTTGCTACTGCAACACTTACTTATTGTGATTTAGAACGTGATTTACAACCACTCTCCAATTATTAAGAGGAAGATGGTGTGTCTTCTCCCTAATTGCAGGGAGAAAAAACCTCACCTCACCTGGCAACTGCTCAGGGTGAAAGGAGGCCACGCACTCTCCGTCGTTGCCTCGGATGGAAACCTGAGAGGATTTCTGACATCCATGTAAGCAGCACTTCTGAAATGATTATATCAGGCTGAGCTGCTTGTACGTAACCCCCGGTAACCGAGCAATTGTTTTATCTTTGAGCCACCCAATAGCAGTGTGTTTAGCCGGAGTGCACCACCATGACAGTTAAGCCAATTTGTTCAACTCTCTGGCACTGTCTAGGACGCCGCAGAACTGCAGGTTACGATTGTGCAATGCCATTGGGCACTCAACGGCCCATACATTAACTGTCCTCATCGGCGCCAATGCAGGAATTATTCATGAAGATGGACAGGGTTCCCCCATATTGCCATCACTTCTGTTAACAGCTCTGTAACCGGCGCTCACTAATCACCCGCTGAACACTCCGGCTGACAGCCTTGCAGCGCCTGCCCCCCATGCATCCGTTACTCCTTCATTCTTCCCCCCGTGACTTGCGATTACTCACAGGCTGTCACTCGGGCTTAAATCATTGTGTCCTGATGATGATCCTCCTATTCTAGTGGGTATCGAAACGTCATTGGCCCTTGCATCTTGACTCCCTTGATTTTCTGTGGAGCATAAGATGCTTGTTTAATTGTGACTGTTTAAAACTGTATTCCTTTACAAAGTCACCAGGTACTTAAATGCCTGAGGCCTGGAAATCTGCTCACTTCCAACCTTTTACACACGTAATTTTGTATATATTTTTGCTTTTTACCTTCAATTGTTTTATATTTAATAAATGCATTGCATCTCCACTGAGGAGAATATCATCACAGAGCTTACTGTGGATCTGTGTACCGTTGTGTTTATATACCCTTCCAGGAGGGGCCAATGCTTATTATAATGCCACCATGACAGTTAAGCCTGGTGATGCATGCAACAAGAGTTCCAAATCCTACCGCTCTGACTTCCCCTCTCCCCCTCACTCCTTGGCAGCAATGGCAGGTGGTTGGGAAGGAGGAACCCACACTCCTTTTAACACATCTCTAAAGCAGGTCATCACCAAAACAAACACAAATTCGGGGTGTAACTCATGACCAAGCAGAACAGGGACCCCCACCCTCCAGGGACCTCCTAAGCCATCAAGGGGGCTCCATTCAGCTGAAGGCCAGTGAATATCTGTGAGATATGGAAGACTCAGGGGCCACTCTTCACATTCTGCAGAGAGGCCCCTTCATTTTGCATTACGCCGCTGACACAAATAGCTCCTGGTTTTGAAGCTCATACGCCTGGTAGTCGCAAGGCTGATGAACTAGAGATCTAGAAGCAGAGTGAGCGTTGACCAATGCTGATCAGAGCAAGACCCTGTCAATGTATACCAGCGAGAGGAAGCGGCATTCTGGATCCTGGCAGCTTATATCAGCGAGAGGACGCGACAGTCAGGGGTTTACGGCTATCTCTCCACTGTCATGTGGGATGGGTCTTCTCATCCCTGAAGTGTGAGGGCCGATTGTGAGAGCTGCACACACTTTGCCAATGCTCCTAAAACAATTAATCAAGCATTTGTAAAAGTAAAAATAAATTGCGCTAGCACCAGATGGCATGTGCACTGCTGGCTAAGGGGGGAGGGTCCAGGGAGTATTGCGAGGAGTTGGGAATGTATCCTGTACTGAGGTAAGCTTTTGGAGACAGTGACAAGGGAGAGTTAGCTGGCGGGAGCTGGCAGCACGGATGAGAGTTTACAGAAGGGACTAATTAAAGTCTGTAGGCATGACCCAAAAAAAAGGGACTGTGAGGGCAACAGAGGAGCGGCTGGGAGGAGAGGGTGGGGAAAATAATTAGAAGTGGGTGGGGGATCACATAAAAATAAAGTTGGGTGAGGGAGGAGGGAAAAGGCAGCACACAAGGGAGAGAACAACAAGGGGGTAGGGGCTGAAGCATATTAGAGAGAGAGAGAGAAAAACGGAGCAAGAAGGTGGGAGAATTTGGAGTGGGAGAAGCAAATGAGAAGGAGCAGCAGCACATTGTACAGCTGTACATATTAGGTGTAGGAGAGGCACACGAGTGATAAAGCTAGAAAAGACATGCACTCTCATGGAGTGCTTAACCAAAAAGAAAACTACTTAAAAGTGAACAGTGGAAGGACACAAGTGAGCCAATCATGGATGGTAAAGAGGCTATGCTCGATGGAAGGGGCAAATATAAGAAGAGGTAGACAAGCCATTACATAAGAAGCAAGCAAAGGCAGGTGACAGTGACGCCAGACAATGGGGAGCGATGGGCGGGGGGGCACTGTAAGTTCTTGGTAACCCTACAAAAGGTCTTGGGCAAGCAGATAGCATGAGTTGTCTTGCAGACAAAACCTAATACCCCCACCACATCCAAAGAATACCAAAAATTAAAATAAAGACGAAAATGGAGTAAAGTATACAGTTACTTATTTTTAATCTGCCAAGAAAAATAGAAGAGTAACTAGCTGCTCCGTAGAGGTAATCGCCATCCCCCTCTTGGGCAATTGCTGTCCCTCCCAACTCATGTTCAGCCACAAATAACTTGCCCATTGAGTCAAAGCCGGGGCTCCCACCACAATCTCATAGCTAGTGAATCAAAGATCATCCACTGGGAAGTGTAAAATTATTACAACACATGGTTTATGCAAATAAAGGGTCAGTTTACAGGAACAGCCATGGAAGCTGAAATAAGAAATAGAATAATAAGATTCAGCTTGGGCAGCCCCTTTCTGTTTTTTGGCCTGCTGCATGGTTGCTTCAGTGCACCACCAATGACTAAGTACCAGATTTGCTATGATTTTGTGTCACTTTTGTGTCGCAGCTCCAATGTGAGATAATTCTTCGCATTTACTTAGCCAAGCATTGGCTTGCTTCGTTTAGTAAATACAAAGTATTTACTAACGTGGCACATGGTGCTGCCTTGCATTACTTTGCATCATGTAGGCATTCCATGAGTGGAGCATGGTCATTCCCATGCATCCACCCATGTATTTTGATGCAAACCCAGATTTACAAAGACTTTTAATTTTGGGTTTGTGCCAAAATAGCTTTTGTTTAACCATGTGTAAAAGTAATTCACACAGACTCTACACATGATTGTGTACGTCAACACTCAGGTTTGGCATCTTTATGATATACTTGAAATTCTGAGAGCCCGTGATTGACTTTCACAACACATGGCTAAATCACATTTCTAACACTTCAAATTAAAGACTTTATCTGGGTGCCTGTTTATAACCAAAATCAAGCAATGCAAAGCCTTTGTTTAAGCGCATGTTGTAAAGGTAATTGACACACAGTCATAATTAAATGTAATACTGCACCAGCAAATCAAAGTTAAATACTTTCAACATACTGCGTTTATTTTTTATGCTGATTTGCTGGTGCAACATTACTTTTAATTCTGAATGCATTTAATTTAATTGCAAAACTTATGCTTGAAAGAAGGGTTTTAATCATTTCTCTAAACAGGTGTGTAAATATGGTGCGCAGTCTAAATATCGAGTTTTTTATTTCGACTGGACATAATACCGACTCTAGAATATCGAGTTGGCATTAATATCGAGGTAAGTAATATCGATGTATTATCGATTGTTATGTTTTAAAAAAAATATCGATTGATAAAATATCGAGTAAGTAATATCGTTAGTAAAAAAATATCGATTTTTCTAGTAGTTTAAAAATATCGAAAGTTGCATTATCGACAGTCATGATATCGACTGTCATGATATCGACTATTAATATGGATATAAATAATATCTAATAGTTAAAAGTACATTGTTTTAATGTTTTATTACTACATTTATTGTTAAAATAAATGTAATTTTGTATTTGTTTATATAGAAATAATTAAAAAAATAATTAATAATTTAAAAAAATATTTAAAATACTATAATAATTTCTAGGAGCGGGTAGTGGGTTTTTAGGGGAATAGGGTGGGAAGTATTTTAAATATAATTAATGAAATATGTAAATGTATTAATTGGTATTAATATTTAATTAATTGTTAATTAATTATTTTTATATATAATATTTAATTGGTAATTAATTTAATTTAATACATTAATTGCTAATTATGTTTATTTAAATAATTTATGTCATGTAGTGGGTTGTGAGTTTATAGGGGAATAGGGTGGGAAGTAATTTAATTTAAAATAAATATGTTAATTAATTAATTAGTATTAATATTTAATTAATTGTTAATTAAATAATATCTCTTAATTATGTATAATTTAATTGTTAATTATTTTAATTTAATTGAATAATTGCTAATAATGTAAATTTATATATTTTATGTTATGTAGCGTGTTGTGGGTTTATAGGGGAATAGGGTGGGAAGTAATGTTAAAATAAATAATTAATTATTTATTTTTATTAATTGGTAGTAATATTTAAATAATTGATAATTAAATCATATATTTTAATTAAATAACATTTAATGGGTAATTATTTTAATTTAATTGAATAATAGGTAATTATGTAAATTTATTAAATTTATGTCATGTAGCGGGTTGTGTGTTTATAGGGGAATAGGGTGGGAAGTAATTTTATTATAATTATTTAAAAAGGTAAATGTATTCATTGGTACTAATCTTTTAATATTTGTAAATTAAATAATTTATATAAATAAAATTAAAAATAATTGGTAAATAATTTATTTTAATTGATTAATTGCTAATTATGTTATGTAAAATAATTTATGTCATGAGGGGGTTGTGAGTTTATAGGGGAATAGGGTGGGAAGTAATTTAATTTTAATGTATTAAATATGTCAATTTATGAATTGGTAGTAATATTTAATTAATTGTTAATTTAAACATTAATGTTCATAATTTAAAATATAATTACTAAATAAGTTAATGTAATTGATTAATTGCGAATTATGTTAGATTAAATTTATACTTTTCTGTAGTGGGTTGTCTGTTTATAGGGGAATAGACTTGGAAGTAATATAATAATAAATAAGGAAATAATAATAGTTACTTAAGGTATATAACGTTTTGCACACAGTGTTTAAAAAGCACTACCTTTACAATTAAAATTTTACAACTAAAAAACCATAGCAACGCATGTATGTAGATAAAAAGTTTATACTATGCTGGTATTTTTACAACGCATACCATTACAACGTAAGTGTTGGTAAGTATATAATTATTTTTAAAATGTTATAGGTTTTTATTGTTGGGTAAAGGGGTATTTGTAGGGTTCAGGGTCAGTTTTCAGTATTTGGATAATGGAGCATTTTTAGAGTTCAGGGTCAGTTGTAAGTTTTTGGGTAAAGGGGTATTTTTAGGGTTCAGGGTCAGTTTTCAGTTTTTGGGTAAAGGGGTATTTTTTGGGTTCAGGGTCAGTTTTCAGTTTTTGGGTAAAGGGGTATATTTAGTGTTCTAGGTCAGTTTTCAGTTTGTGGGTAAAGGGGTAGTTTTAGGGTTCAGGGTCAGTTTTCAGTTTGTGGGTAAAGGGGTATTTTTTGGGTTCAGGGTAAGTTTAAAGTTTTTGGGTAAAGGTATTTTTAGGGTTCAGGGTCAGTTTTCTGTTTGTGGGCTAAGGGGTATTTTTAGGGGTCTGGGTCAGTTTTCTGTTTGTCGGTAAAGGGGTATTTTTAGGGTTCTGGGTCAGTTTTCAGTTTTTGGGTAAAAGGGTATTTTTAGGGTTCTGGGTCAGTTTTCAGTTTGTGGGTAAAGGGGTATTTTTTGGGTTCAGGGTTAGTTTTCAGTTTGTGGGTAAAGGGGTATTTTTTGGGTTCAGGGTAAGTTTTAAGTTTTTGGGTAAAGGGGTATTTTTAGGGTTCAGGGTCAGTTTTCTGTTTGTGGGCTAAGGGGTATTTTTAGGGGTCTGGGTCAGTTTACTGTTTGTCGGTAAAGGGGTATTTTTAGGGTTCTGGGTCAGTTTTCAGTTTGTGGGTAAAGGTGTATTTTTAGGGTTCAGGGTCAGTTTTCAGTTTGTGGGTAAAGGGGTATTTTTAGGGTTCAGGGTCAGTTTTCAGTTTGTCAGTAAAGGGGTATTTTTAGGGTTCTGGGTCAGTTTTCAGTTTGTGGGTAAAGGGGTATTTTTAGGGTTCAGGGTCAGTTTTCAGTTTGTCAGTAAAGGGGTATTTTTAGGGTTCTGGGTCAGTTTTCAGTTTGTGGGTAAAGGGGTATTTTTAGGGTTCAGGGTCAGTTTTCAGTTTTTGGGTAAAGGGGTTTTTTAAGGGTTCAGGGTCAGTTTTCAGTTTGTGGGTAAAGGGGTATTTTTAGGGTTCAAGGTCAGTTTTCAGTTTGTGGGTAAAGGGGTGTTTTTAGGGTTCAGGGTCAGTTTGGGGTTTTAGGGTAGAGGGGTACAGGGTACAAATAAGGTAAATTTACATTTTCATTATTTTAATTAAATTTAAATACATTTAATTAAATTATTTTCTATTAATTTTCATTAAATACAATATTATATCATTATAAATACTTATGTTGTAATGCTATGCGTTGTAAAGGTCTTTGCTTTGTAAAAACATTCGTTGTAAATAAATGTGGTGTAATGGTATTTGCGTTGTTAAAGTTTTGTTGTAAAGGTATGTGTTGTAAAAGTATGTGTTCAAATGTCATACATATTTTATTTATTTGTATTTAATAGAAAATAATTGTAAAATAATTTATAATTAACAAATAAATTACTGGTAATTAGTTGTAATTTTGTATTAATAGGTAAGTTATAGAAATAATGATAGTTAATTAGTTATTTTAATATATTATTTATTATGTTAAATTTAATAGTTAATCATTTGTTAAAAGAATTACATTTATATTATTTATTTATTTATTTAATAATATATGAAGTATTTACTTTCCCTACTGTTGCACCCACTGGAGTGGGAATAGTAATTAGTATGGGTTTAGTGTCCGGCACCTTCCATGAGTTTACAATTGGTGAAATGGGAATTGTAATTTGTATGGTTTTAATGTGTACTATGGTTTTGTGAGTTTATAATTTGTGCTGTGGAAATAAGAAGACTTTTTTTATATAAATAATTATTATTGGTAGGATACTATAATAAAGTTTTAACATTACATAGAATTTTTTTTATATTTATAATTATTGTTATTGTAGTACTTAAAAGATTAATACATTTTTTAAATTATACAAATTTTAAATTCATTTTTATATAGAATATTTTATATATAATTAATATTTATATACCATAATAAAGAAGGAAACATACACAGGGTTTAATGTAATAAATGAAAAACAGTTTATTAACATATAAGAAATAAATTGTAAGTAGAGATTTATTTTTATTTTCAATTGAAAGTTTTTATTAAACAGTTTTTACTATCCAAAACAATATATGAAGTGCATATATATGTTTTTAACACATAAATGATATTAACATAATTTTATGTTTATTAACATATATTGTAATTTTAATAGTTAAAGAAAAAAAATGGTAATATGTACTTTTCATTTAATAACAATTATTTTATTCACATAGACATTGAATATTTGTCATAGATAAATATGTACATTTCTTTTGTAACAGTAACATTTTTGTTTCTTACAAAGTATTGATATTTTTTTTTAATTAATATTATGAATATTGAACATATTTATAATATTAATTTTTACATAGATACACACAAAAATACATTTTTATATACATACATACTGTTTAAACTAATATTTTCTATTTTTATAAACACATTATTTGTAACAAAGTTATAGATGTAAATTTGTTTAACATATACATTATTTTTAACATGTATATTTAAATCATCAAATATTATTTAAAGTATCACATAACAGTTGAATAATTATTTGAAAGTAATGAATATTTAGGAAATAATTTTCTACAATTTAAATAATTATTTACACTTAATATAATACTCAGTGTATTTTTTTAAGTGTTGGAATATAGAAATTAAAGAGGATTTTGCTGTATACAGGGACTACTTTTTAACCGCGTAATGTTACTTAGGCGTATTTGGTGCTTCAACAGATCGCGGTTGGATGCTGCTTCGCGTTAGAGAGGGTACGTTTGTTTTAATTGTATTTTACAAGTTAATGAAGTTATTGTTAGTGTATGTGTGGTGTGTTTAGGTTTATGTAGATAGGGTTATTAAGAGAAGATTGTGTGTTAGGTGTTAGGTAGAGTGTATGATATTAGATTTTTACCGCGTTTTAGTTGTGGGTGTGTGAGGTGAGGTAATATGTTGAAATGTTACAAAGATAATATGTTTGGTGTATAAATATGTGTTTTTATATATGTATGGGTGTTTTTGTGTGGGTGGGTATGTATTTTATTTTTTGCAGGTTATCGTCGCGTTTTACTGTTTTTGAGGAGTTTCTTCTTTTTCGATCAGAGTTGTGTGACGAGTATTATATACTCTTATTTTTGCACACAATTAGTTTGGATTTCAAGTTTTCCAGGAGCGTTTTTTTTTCAACATTACTATTTTCGGGTTTTCTATCGTATATCGTGTCTATTACATTGGAAAGGAGTCGCTATGGATTTGCTTGTATTTTTGATGTTTTTTTTGGACTTCTATGGATTGTATGGGTTTTTGCAATGGTGTCGTATGGATTGCTTGGAATTGGATTACGTTTGAAGCTGCAACAGCACTGTAAGTATTTACCAAAATTTTTGTGGGTGGGGAAACTGTTTTAATTTTTGCTTTACTTACGTTGTATGTAACATTTTGTAAATACATTATCTAAATACATTTTATATATGTTAATATTATGTATTTGATAATTTAATTGCAAATTGTTACATGTTAAAATCAAGGAATTTAGGAAAGAATATGCTTAATTTAACGTGTATAGCTATGTAATGTTTTAAAGAATAGTTTTTGCAATCATTGATAGATATTCTAGTCCTTTGCTAGTTGGATAGAGGGTAACTTGACTTTGGAGTGTGTTATTCATTTTTTTAGTTTCTTTGGTGAGTTTAGGTCCGATCAAAGTTACTGATTGCTCCATTCGGAGTTCCTGGTAACTCTGTTCTTTTTGTAAGGGTTGCATTAATTTGTGAAGGGTTGGCGTTCCTCGGCCTGTAGTTGCTTGGAAGGCATTGTGCCATCCTTCAACTGCATTGTTTGTTTTTGCTTCCTTATTTAGTGTGCTAAGGTAGACATTCCACCAAGCTATTTGGTATTTGGGTTGTCTTCTATGGCCTGATCTGTGTAGCCTTCCTACCCATGTGTCTTTGAAGTAGTCAAGCATAGGGCTTAGTTTTTCTTCGTTTCTTTTATAGTAGGGGCTGTCTATTAATAAGTTATAGTGCTCAGTTACATCTGTTAGTGGAACATAGGCTAGGGCGATGAGTTTTTTTATTTGATAAGCAAATGTGCTATCAGTGGCGTATTGGATACTCAAGGTAGATTTTTGTAGATGTCGCCAGATACATTGATTAAAATGGTAATAGCAACCTTGTATTGCTGTGTGAGGGTATGTTTTAAGGATGCTGTTTAACATTGCTTTTTCAAAGTCAATGATAATATTTTGTGGAAAATAGTTGTTAGTATGTTGAATGACTTCAGTTAGTATTTCTTGATATGTAGCTTGCTATTTGTTTGGTAGAAGGGCATAAAGGAATGGAATATTTGCATTTTGGAAATGACCATGGATGGTGTATAATTGATAAAAAGGTTTGGGGCATACAGAAAAAGTACCGTCCATCATCCAAGTTTGGCATTGGGTAAGTTTAGTCATGTTGTTTGCTGTGGCAAACAGTATAATTCTTTTATCTTTAGATTTGTTGTCATAGAGTATAAAATTTTCTTTATTGTGAGTTACAGAGAGTTCAGGGGGAATTAGCACTTCTTCAAAAGTTTTTGGTGTGGGAGGAGTAGTGCATGTTGCTCTTTTTTGTCTAGCTACAGTTCTTTTAAGGGATTCGATAGATGGTAATTGGCTAGAAGCATGTTGGGGAAGTACACTTAAATGGTGTTTCAGAATTGCAGTTGTTGGTTGATCAGTTCTAGTACTAGCTTCTTTAAGGGAATCTAGCATTTGTCTAATCTCTATTTCTGTTACATTGGGTGGGTGATTATGTTCCTTAGTATAAGTAACAGTAGTTTCCTGAGTTATAGCTCTACCATAACATTTGTTGGCATAATATTTCGTACACTTCCAAAACACTTTCAAATCTTTTTGTTTCTCTTGAGTGTAGACATATCCCATGTAACAAAGAAGCATTTTCCCTTTTTGTGAATAAATGAATTTAGCTCCTTCAGTCATAATTGTATTGTAGTTCTAGGAGGTAATTAAAAGAGAATGTCATTACATTTTTTGTAAAAATAATGTTGTATTCTAATAATACAGTTTAATACATTTTTTATGTACCTGTAAGTCTTGTGATGATTTCAAGTAGATCTTTTCAGGTGTTGATGTTCTTCAAACTGTTATTTTCTGTGTATATCTTTTTGTACCTGTGGAAGTTGAGAAAATGTGTACACAAATTTTATTACTATTTATGATATTTTGATAGAGGTTTTTAGCTAGTTTCTATTTAGTTACCTATCTATTAAATGTCGATTTTACATTTCAATTATATACTTACTTATTTATATTTAACTTTTGATGTCCAGGTGTTGTGTAGGTCTTCTGTATTTTCTTTTTGTCTGTAGGACAAGTAGTAAAAAAAAACAAATATATTTTAAGTATTTGGCTTTTAAATATAGGTGTGAGGTTTGAGAGTTACATTTTCGATGGCTAATAATGTAGTAGTACTTACTTTAGATAGGTGTAGCTGTCTTTATGTTGAAGTCAATCAGTTTTCTTTCAGAAATCCTGCAGAGTTTCGTCTTCCTTTAGTTAGGAGATGTAGGATGCATTTTTTGTTTGCTGTAATCTTGTTTATATAGTATTAGTCTAATTGTTTCAGAAATAGGATTGGTTGTTTAAATTGATAGTCTGTTTTTATTTGTGGATTTGAATTTTTTTACCTGTTATACTAATTGCTTTCCTTATATGGGTGACGCCAATTAACGTTTTTTTAAAGTGTAAGGCCTTATTTGGTATAGGTAATGTTATTGTTATATTTGTAAAGTGGAGGAATATATATAATTTGCAGTAAGAAATGTTTAGTTGTTCGAAATATTGTTTATGTATTATAAAATGTATATTTGTTTTTAATTTGTGTTATAAATGTTAGGAAATTATATAATATATTTTATCCATTTATATAAACAATATATGAATAATTATAATTTGTATGACTAAATTTTAACATAATAAAGTGATGTATTCAAGGATGTAGTAATGTCGATATTTTAAAAAAACGATAAATTTGCTATCTATATTTTTGTATTCGATATTTTGACTGTTTTTTATTTAAATATGTGATAATCGATGTTTTTGAAATCGATAATGTTGTTAGTCGATATTGTTGTAGTCGTTGTTTTTTGTAGTCGATATTGTGGTTTCGATATTTTTGTGGTTTGTTGTTTAAGTATAGGTAATCGATATTTTTGTAGTCGATAATTTGTCATCGATATTTTGTCCAGTCGATATTCGGTCTGTCGAGGTTATGTCAGTGATCCGTAAATATTGTTCTTATCTCGTCACATTTGCTCCGCATTCAAAGACCAAGGTCAAATGCCAGACGTTGCTTTCTGAGAGTGCCTGTTTAGCAATTTTACAGATGATTGGTAAAATTGGTCGGCAATTGGTATGATACTAGTTTTTTTTTTAATTTCGATTTGCCGGTGCAATATTACTTTTAATTCTGAGTGCATCTGATTCAATCACAAAACACACACTTAAACAAAGGCATTGAATCACATGATTTTCTTTGTAAATACTTACCTAAATAAGCTCTTTCCATTGCAGTGATAGAGGAGCGATTTAAGTGTTTTTTGGGAGCAATCACAAATAAAAATGTTTCCCATGCAAATCAGGGTGCATATAAAAGCAATGATTTACCAATGCAACATCACTTTTAATTTTGATTTACTTTCAAAATACTCACTTAAAAAAAGTTTTTACACCGGTTTCACGTTTCAGGTTTCAGACATGCACTTACATGAAGCCTCTATGAAATACACAGATGTGTTCGTTTATATTTACATCTCCTCTTGACGTATTATTTTATCATGCCTGTGCACTTAATTTTCAGTTGTCATATCCATCAAATTAAAGGCTGACCATCACATTTAAGCAACAGTGGCTACATTATATTTACCAATGTACATTTTCTTTATATACTATTTATTAATCTCTTTCACGTGATGGAACAAAAATGATATAGTGGAAACAAACATACTCAGTGGGAGAATATACATTGTTCCATGCATGCACAGAGACCAATATAACAAAAACAAGTGCTTACATTATGCCAACAAATGTAAATGATATTATTATAATGTTATTACACAATGCCGTTTGTAAGTGGAGAATTGCTGTGGAGATGTCACTTCTCTATGTGGATGCATCTCTGCTGCACTGCTTTCAGTGCTCCTGCCCTTGAAGGGGTAAATGCACATTTCACATTCCGCTAGTGACGCTGAGAGGCGGACAGTCCTCACCTGCCATCGAGTGCACATGGCTGCACTCATGTGCCACTAGCATTGACAACGCATTGACAACACCTATAGACATTAACATTGACAATGTAGTGTAGTTCCTATCTTCCCAATAGGCTCTGCGCATTGGAATAATACCTACAGCAGTAAAGGCCTAGGCCAGACGTTAACTAGGTCTACTACTGTCGATACTAGACTTAAGTTTTGGGTTTGCCAGCGTAGCTCAGAGTTCGCTAGAAACTTTCTCGAATGTTCAAGGAGGAATTAACTTCCCTGATTAGACAAGAAGGGATTTAGTTTCTGACAACCATAGAACATGACAACTTTGCTCTCCCCTAATCAAGAGTCAATCTCGAGAGTCGTGTGAACAAAAGGCAAATTATTTTACTCAGTCAGTACGTGCATTCTTAGTCTCATCAGAATGTAGAGAAAAGGAAGAGACGGGCGTGTTCAATAAAAAGGTGTTATTTATTGATCAGTCTCTTTTCTCATACAAGAGAAATGGATCGATATTATTGCAATACTTATAGTTAAGTAAAGTGCATACATTAAAAGCAATAGTATAAAATAATACTGTAAAAACATTGATATGGTTTCTAAGCCATATGATGTTTTAAATGAATAAAATATATTTACATACACATATACATTTGACTAAACGTGCTCAACTGGTGTTTCTAAATACGCCTACCCCGTGTACCTGACCTAAGTCTAATACGTGGGCGGGAATAGAAAGTTACAGTTTAAGTTAAGTTTGTTTTTGCCAAGTGAATACCTAAAGAATTCTCTGTGAGGGGTTATTCAGTTCTGTACCTGGAAGTTAGGATGAATGAGGAATGGTATCTCTTTCTCTGCTCTTGATATTCCAGGCTGCCTGCGAGGGCTACCCGGAAGCGCCGGTGCTGGGTCTCTCGGCAGGAGATAGCAGCGCGTCTCTCAGCGCGTCAGGAAGGCAGGGCTGCTGCCAGCGGGGTCTGCTCTGCTTCTGGGCTTCGGCAAGTGTGGCTGCTCCGTCTCGTCACCACGCGTGTGTTTGCATATGGCAAGATCGGTAATATTTATACCTTTAAGGTGCCGAGATTGACGTAAGGATGGACATAGATACGTCAATAAAGATGTCATACGATTTGCTCGTTAGCACATTCTTTACTAAAGTTCTGGGTGAAATCAAAACAATGGCCGCAGGGTTTTGCCCAGGTTGTCATAGGTTTGATTTGTTATGAGAACTCCGTATGCCTTATCAGGGGCTGGAGGAATATCGCTTGTCTAATTAGATCGCAAGCGTTATGACCTAATCAGATAACACGTTCCTGTGCCGTAGTGTGACTGCGTCAGATAACGGTATCTGCATCATGGGGAATTTCTGCCTCATGGGCTGACTGCTAGTTAACTTGTTGGTTTGTTTAACTAGAATAGGGGGATCGATTCAGAACCGATAGGAATACATGACACCCACTCCACGCTAACTATGGACATATTTACTAATCTAGGCATAGTATAACATAGTACAACATACTATAGAGTAGTGTGTATACCTTACCACCCCAAAATACATAAATGCATTATGAAACTTTCAAATATACTGAAAAATTGCAGACATATATATATAGTATGCACTCAAGCTGTAGAATAATGCCAAAGTAATTGCATTTGTATACATTATTGCTTATTTGGTATATGAGAATTACACATGAAATGATTTCTTACAGAAAAAAGTTTCGAGACCATTCCATCACAGAATAAAATATCTTTATGAACATGCCAGCGGGCAGCTAATGTCTATAAGCTATCTAAAATTTAGAAACCTTAGTTCTCTAAGAATAGTTCTTACTTTAAGCAGAAGATAGTGTCCCGAAAAATATGCAAAAATATTTGGGGCTGCTGAAAAAACTGCTGTCCGTGAACTTGAGCGAAAATGTTCATGTGACTTTATTTTTAAAGTTGAAGGCCGAATTCAGGGAACGCCGTGTGCGCGCTTGCTCAAAAGTCTCTATTTCTGTTCGGGTGAGAACATCATATCATTTAGGCTTTCGAAAAAACTGTCAACAGCTTCCTGGGAAAGTTCCACTAACTCGGAAATAGGTGTAATCATGCATTCTTGCGCATGATTGTCTCCATTGACATTCTGATTTGCATTACTGACAGAAGGTCGTACCTGTTCGATGCTGCTTTCATCTTGAACTTCACTACCCATCAATCGTAGTGGTGAAGCTTCCACGAATGCCGTCATCAGGATTGGCAGCCTTTGAGGGCAGCACAAAGCATGAACCTTGATCGGGCTCAACAATGTTTCTGCATCCATCGGCGCATCCGATTGTAGCGTCAGACAGGTGTCTAACACGCATTCTTCTCCGCATAGCAGACACCTCAATACAGGTAAAACACATCTTTGCCACATTGGTCGAAATGATAGAAACCAAGTCATGTTCAGGTCTCTAAGCCGGGAGAGTCCCAGGATTTTTGATATCCGGTCCCGGTATCCAATGGCTAGGATTGTTTCTTCCCTTGTCGCAAGAGTTTTGTCTGTGACATGGGTTGCCATAACGAAAAATAAGGACTAAGAATAGTATTCCTGCAATTAGTCCCAGGATCAGGGGAAGTCAGCCAAAAATCGAATGGACGAAATCTGGAAAGATACCCAGTATGGCTTTGAATGGTGTTAATGCCATCGAAAATACTGTCTTAAATACCCCTGAGATCCCATTGGTATCAGAAATATTTAGGATTTCATTCAGGATTTCCGCGAAATGTACGGGGGAATTAGTTGATAATAATGTATGTATCTCTGCAGTCGTCCTTGCGACTTGTAGATCATACGTTTCTTTTGATGACGAGAGCCTGGTAGGCGTCTGAAGAAGGACTGTTTTCATTCTGCTTAAAGTATCTATTCGAATAGAAGTAATTTTCAAATCGGGCCATGCCCTTGCCTCCCTGTCTGGGAAGGAGCTGGGGAACAATGAGCGTCCACAGCACTTGACCTTCGCAGTCGTAGTAACTAGATAAGGAGTCCCGGGCATAAGACTACAACATCTGCGGTCTACAATAAGAATGTAACTCCCATTATAGAGTCTTTGAAAGAATGGTTCTATTTCAGTTGCAGGTGCGCCTTGCTGGTGACATGAAAGGTTGTATGAATTCCCTTCACAGGCTCCATGCAAACTAATTCCGTTACACAGAAGTGTGCCACTTAGTGACATCGCACAATTGTTGCCACTAAGAAACACTTTCTGGCCTTTATTACTGACACATGCATGTGAATAGGGCAGGTTCCAAGTTGTTTTAAGGTACCCCTTTCCCAATTTCTCGTACATGCCAGCCTGTATATATTTTTGGCAGTATTGAAACCTGGGTGGGGGGAAAACATGGCGGCAGTCGGCTGACTGCAGCAGTGCTCCGCTCCGTCCCGTCCCTCGGATGCCTAGCTAATGGTTTAGGAACCTGACTCGCTAGCGTTAGTCAATTCGAAGTAAAATACGTGGGAATATTTCACAAAAGGTCGAGTCAAGGTGCAAAGTGTTTTAATTTTCACAGCACCGGTGCTAAACATTCATTAGCTCATTACTCACAACATGAATACACACATATTAAACACAATTACAATAAGCCCAGAAAGGGGGGAGAGAGGGAGAGGGAAGTGCAAGGGGGAAAAAAAGAATTAACATTTCATGCTAGTTAGACATCACTATTTCAAAAAACATATTTACAAATACATGTGACCATATTTGGAAATTCACAAGAGAGAATAATGTACACAGCCATATAGGAGATTCTGTATAAAAAAGACACAATAACAAAACAAAACATGATGCTGTTTTCTCACACGCTGTTGTAGACCCCACGCTTGGGGATCTGTGGATATTCTCTCTTGTGAATTTCCAAATATGGTCACATGTATTTGTAAATATGTTTTACTTCGAATTGTGGAATTTGTTGTGTTGTGTCTGGGACCCCCTTCTTCCTATACCGAATAAATACCCAGGTCCCATTGACTATATGGGTTCAACCCCAATATTTACTAAATCGCTAGCGTTAGTAACTTGCAAATCTGCGGGTTTTTTTTTCTTCCTAATTTCTACGCTCGCATGGTTTTATACTTCTCTGCATATTAGCGTGTAAACAATACCTGGTTCGATGTGCCGAGTCTTTGGTGTTTGGAGCTGTGACCGGGCGGAAGGGCGCGGCAGTCTCGGCAGCCGCGGAGACAGACGAAGAAGTGAACGCCCTTCGTGTGGCAGGCCACCTGCGCTGCATCTGTGGAGAGAAGCCGCTCTGGGGCTGCGCAGAGCGAGACAGGTTCAGAGTCTCCTCGGCGTTGTCAGAGCTAAGAGCGGTAACGGAGTATACGGAGCCCTTAACAAACAGATAATCGCACCTAGCACTACACTAGGTATCAAAATACACGCTTCTCCTTACATCAGCGCTACTACAAAAGGCGGTTCCTCCGAGTCCTCTGAGTCTTCTGCAACTCATGTAGTAAGTAAAAACTGTGTGAATGAGGTGATTAATAGCAGTGCTTACTACACATCTCCTAGCCAAACCTTGGCACACATGAATGCTCCAGAGTCCGCTAGGAAGCTAAGAAGCAAGAGTGCAGCAAAGGACATAGTGGGGGCCAGCTTATCACGCAAAAAGAAAGTAAAGAGCACATTGAAGGACATTGAAGAAGAGTCAGATAAGAAAGCCTCTGAAATAGGAAACAGCCCACAATCAGATCAGGAAACTTCCTCATATCTCTATACTGAGGTTAAAGCAAAAAGGGGGAGGAAACGTTTTAAAGCAAAACCCTCCACAGCTCCTATTCCCAGAGTAACCCCCTCTTTGCGCTCTTATTTTAAGGCAATTCCTCAAATCTTGAACCTTGGGAAAGATCAAGCTCAGTCTAGCAACAACATTTCCAAACTCGGGTTTGAGACCATGGAAAACAAAGAATCAGCTTTGCCACCCGAGGCTTCGACCATTCCAGCTGAGAATCAAGCTGTTAATATTAATCAGTCTCATTCAACGCAACTAGAGGAGAGTCCATTGGAAGAGCTTGAGCTTGAGGAAGAGAGTTTAGTGCCTAAAAATATAGCGGACTGTGTCACAATAGACGCTGATATATTAAAGGTAGTGGATGAATTAATACTACCTCTTCCTTCAGCAGTCGGAAGGAATGATCCGGTCGTGACTTCCAACACCAATTCCAACATTGAAGATAATTTTGAGGCCGGGATATTCTCTGTAACTCTGCAAGAATTAAGTGATGCGGTTGTTTCACGTGTTGAAACAATATCTGTAGACTCGGTACATAAAATGTTTGCAGCATTATCTGCTGAGATTAAGCAAGGCTTTGCTGAGTCAGCCTCTAATCATAGAGAGATAAGGAGCTTTTGCGAGTCTTTGGATGAGAGATTAGGCAACTTGACATTAAGGACTCAAGCTTTAGAGGAGACAGTGGGCCAGATATCAATGAGAGCCGAGGGCACCACGGATGATATCGTTAAATTAAGGAAAGAAGATCAAGCCCTCTCAGAAAGAATGGAGATTTTAGAAAACAATGCGAGGCGGAATAACATACGCATTTTGAATATTCCTGAAGGGTCTGAAGGTGCTGACGTTAAGAGCTACATAACCACTCTTCTGAAAGAAACTCTAAATCTCCCTCAATCTATTGAGGAGCTAGCAGTAGATATTCAGCGTATACACCGGGATCCGTTCAGGCGGAACATCCAGCGGACCAAGCCTAGGAAAATCCTCGTTAATTTTCACACCTATTCATTAAAAGAGCATATTTTGAACCAAGCTCTTAAGCTTAAAACGCAAACATATAAAGGTTACAATTTCCAGATCCGCTCAGATTTGTCCCACTTCACATTGGATAAACAATGGGAACTCGGGAAAAGGATGGACGCTTTTCGCAAGCTTGGCGCTACGGTACAAATGGGGTTCCCTGCATCCCTTAAAGTCATGCTAGACAATAAAATGCACAATATCAGATCAGTACAAGCAGCAGATGAACTTCTGTTAGCCTTTGGCAATAGGAAACAAAGGGAGTAATATCAAGTTTTGTTGAAATTATCACTAGTACAATCATAATTAGATGAATAAGGGATTGTAACGGAATATGGCTATAAGGCCGAGAAGAAAGAAAAAAAAAAAAAAAAAGGGAAATAAGCCAAAGGGAATAAACTAAAGGGTATAAATGGAAAAAAAATAAAAATATAGGTGTGTAATGGAAAAAAAAAAATATATATATATATATATAATCTAACCACAAACACAAACACACAAACACATGGCTTACATAGTCATGTCACGGCGAGTCATTTTGTAGATATCGGGGGCACGAGGTGTCGAGACGGGGAAGAGCTAGGGGCACTTACTTCCGGAAGGTTTCCGGTTGGTGAGTACGGGGTTTTCCCAGGGAGGGAGTCGGGGTGGGTTTGGGGGGGTAAGGGGGCAAAATCACATTCCTAGTAAAGAGCTCCAATCTCTGTATATAAACAGCTCCTTTTGCAGCATAATGTCTTTTTCTCATCTTAAGATACAAAGCAATAAGTTGCTTGAATTGTTTATTTTCTGTCTGTCACAGCCAGCCTTAATAAATGTCTCAACCTTACCATCTAATGAGTAAACTAAAAATATTGTCCTGGAACGTTAATGGTCTCCGCACCAAACCACGAGCTAATAAAATTATGCAGTATCTTCGAGATACCGATGCGGGAATCATTATCCTCCAGGAGACTCACTTAATCGAGAGTGAGATACTTGACTTGGTCCGTAGGAACAGATGGATAGAGTCATCAATTTCCACAACACAAAGTTCTAACACTCGGGGGGTTTCAATCTTTTTCAAAAAATCTGTCACATTTAAAATTAAACAGCAGAAAGTAGATACCGGAGGTAGATGGGTTATCGCGGCAATAGAATTAGGAGACACCAAGTTAACACTTGTGGGATATTATGGTCCTAACATCGATGACCCCTCAACACTGGAAACTTTATTTAGTCACTTACTTAGCTTCCCAGACCCGGTGATCATAGCAGGGGATTTTAATATAACATTGAATCCACTCTTAGATAAAATCCCTAACAGTAGGCAGAAATGTACTTCTAAATCTAGGAACTGCCTGTTAGGTCTGATGCACCAATATGACTATGTAGATATCTGGCGGTCTAAAGAGGGCCAAAGGCAAGAATTTTCATTTAGAAATCAGAAATATAGACACAGGTCTAGAATTGATTTCATTCTCACAAGTAGAGCTTTAGTCGAAAACACTATCTCAATACAATACACCCCGATGCATCTCTCCGATCACTCTGCAATCGAACTGCTATTAAAATTGGCTACGACTCCTCTCACTAGAATATGGTCCTTTGATAGATCCCTTCTCTCTTCATTAGAGGATATTGCTTTTTTACAATCAGAGACAAGTCATTTTTTTAATACCAATAAGGATACTGCTCCTATAGGGATAATTTGGGACGCGTTTAAGTGTACACTTAGAGGCCTTATTAAAAATAAAGTAGCCTATCGTAGCAGACATTACATAGATGAAGTCACCTCCATTGAAAGAAACATTTCGATAGTACAAAACGACATAGACACTATCGATTCCATCAATTCCATAGGAAATCCAACCCTTCCTGTTAAACAAGCAGAATTGAATAGGTTGAAACTTTCACTGTCAGCAGTTTTGGAGAAGCGGGTTATGCAGAGGTGGGAGGCAAGCAAACTTTCGCATTTTCAATACGGGGAGGGGGCAGGTAAGCTACTTGCCTGGAAAATAAAATCTGACCGGGCACGTAATAACATCTGCTCAGTTACATCTACGGCAGGTACTTGTTTCAGAGATGAGGAAATCAGAGCAGTCTTTAGAAAATTCTTTGAAACAATATATCGAGACGATCTTAGGCCAAATCATTGTGACGTAACTAATTGGTTGGAGGGTATATCACTTCCTTCCTTAACAACAGAACAATCTCGCTACTTGGACGGGGAAATAACTATAGTGGAGGTGGAGGAGGCTATAAAGAAATCAAAAAATGGTAAGGCGGTTGGAACAGATGGGATGCCTAGTGAGATTTATAAAAATCTTATCTCGGAGGTCTCACCAGTGCTGACTACACTTTTTAATCAAATTCTTAGAGAGGGCAAAACACCACCGGAGTCATGGAATAACGCTTCTATAACCCTAATTCTGAAACCCGTTAAGCCCGCCTCTGATTGTGGCTCATACAGGCCCATTTCTATCTTAAATGCCGATTATAAAATTTTTACATCTATTCTAGCTAATCGGCTGGGTCGGGTGGCTCCGGATATTATAGCTCCGAATCAAAAGGGTTTTATAAAAGGGAGACAGCTCTGTGAACTCACATACGAATTGATTGGCTCAATCGATATTGCTATAAAGGAAGAAATTCCTCTAGTTGTTCTCACTTTAGACGCCACCAAGGCCTTCGATAGGGTAAACTGGTTGTACCTATCGGAGGCCTTGAAGAGGTTTGGCATTGGGGATGGATTTCGGAGGACGATAGAACTTTTATATCGCAATCCTTCTGCTTCACTGCTAATTAATGGAGGTTTGACAGAACCTTTCAAAGTTACGAGAGGAACCAGACAGGGTTGCCCCCTGTCCCCCCTTCTTTTTGACATATATATAGAGCCATTTGCTCAGACTCTTAGGGACAACACACGAATTAAACCTTTTATTTACGGTGGCTGGGATAAGAAGGTGGCATTGTATGCAGACGATATTATGATTTTTTCCACAGATTACGAAGAGGCATACCCAGAAATAGTTGAACAGGCACATATATTTGGGAAAGTCTCAGGGTATGAGATCAATGCTCTCAAGACAGAGGCAATGTTTTGGAACTGTAACAGTGTTAACAATAATGTGACATTAAAAAGCCAAATTCGTTATTTAGGTGTGAATATAGTTGAAGATATCAATGAAATTGCTTCTCTTAACTTTAACAAAGTAGCTGCAGAGTGTAGGAAACTCATGAGAGATTGGTCTCATCTCCCGCTCTCTGTTCTGGGTAAGCTTAATTTGGTGAAGATGAGTATTTTACCAAAAGTTTCTTTTTTATTTAATTCAATTCCACTTCATTTTGACCCAAAACTAATTTCTAAACTACAGAGTGCTATTACCAGCTTTATTTGGAATAATAAAAGTGCCAGAATCTCGTGGAAAAAAATTAGACGGCGGAGGGAGAAGGGAGGGCTGGCTGGTCCAGATCTTCAAATATACGCATGGGCTTTCCAGTTATCGCACATGCGTATGTTGCTTAAAACTCCGTTATCTATTGGGATGGGACCTCTTTTTTCTACCTTATTGGAATGTGAAGGAGTTAATCATGCCGGCTTCTTGTTTAAATTCAGTGACCCAAAATTCTTTAAAAAAATCAAACTGAAAGTTCTAAAAAGCTGTGTATCTACCTGGTACAAAGTTAGACAAGCTATAAAGATTGGTTATTATTCAGCAAGGGCTCCGATATGGAACTTACCTGCCCCTCCTTCATGGACAACAGATGCCCTTAATAACCCCTTAATAGAAGCTGGTATTCATTGTTGGGATGATTTGTTCATGGATGGGGCTTTACTTCCATGGGACTATCTTATCAACAAAGTAGGCCCAGAACTGTCAAGATTTAAATATATTCAGATTTTCAGTTGGGCCCAGTCATATAACAGTCAACCAATGCGACGCAACAAACAACCAATAGGCGGCCTTAGTGACTTGGTAACCTCTTTATTAGACAGCCCAGTGGTAAAAAAAGAAACCTCGCGATGGTATAACAAAATACTAGACGAAATAGATGTCAGTTTTCAATTACCAACCAATTTGTGGTCAGAATTAATGCCAGGTCTTGATGTGGAAAAGCTCTGGACTACTTCCTGTTCATTGCTTTGGGATTTAGTTAAACCATCGTGGCTCCGTCGGAACCACCTCTTTACCTTGCATAGGGCATACTATTCTCCTCATAGGCTAACAAAATTCTCATTAACAGGTCCAGTTTCATGTCCTAGATGCGGGTTAACCGCAGCCACGGATACACACATGTTTTTAGATTGTCCGAATCTATCAGAATATTGGGAAGCTATTAAAAATAAGCTGTCGCATTTTGTGGGTGAACACATTACCATAGACCTCGCTCTTGTGATTTTTGGTCTGAGAAATAATACCCACAACGCAGCAACTAGATTGATATTCTATTCCATCCTTGCGGCACGTAGGGAGATATGTAGACACTGGAAGGATGCTCTACCACCTACGGTGTACGAATGGCGAACATCACTCCTCCAAATTTCCAAACTTGATCTTGCCAGGGTAGGAAATCCGAATACTAGAGCTTTCTGGGCAATGCTTGGTCAGTTGTGATCTCACCTGGGGTTTTTTTTTTTTTTTTTCCCCAGGTCCTATGATTAATGTGAGCATTGCCTACTCTGGCTATCAAGACTAATAGTCTAGATTCCAACGGGGTCTCGATGATTCGGGCACTATCAACTGAGGTACCATCCTAAGCGAGTTCAAGATTGGTCACTGTATTTTGTGCTGTAGGGAACCGGCCTTGACTCTCGTTAGACACATCCCCTTACCAGCTATAAGCTGAGTTGGCACAGTACATGACCAGTTGGCTCTTTTGCTCTGTGGTGGTTTCTTTTTCTCGGTTTTGATAGATTGGAGCTATGCACACAAATGAGGAATAAAAAAAAAAAGAAAATAAAAAAAAAAAAAAAGTATTGAAACCTGAAGGTTGAGATTGGAATATTTATGATTCCGTGTATTATCCATTCACTGACAGGTCATTCTGACATTGTCATTGGTAATCTTTCTAGTTTTTCAATGCTCAAGATTGTATAATCAGCACCCTTTTGCGCCATACCGATTTGTCTATCAGTAAGGTTAAAGATTTGGAATAGTGACCTTGTGTTTATTAAACGCCAAGGCACATAGCCTGAAAGCAGATTTTGTAACGTCCAGCCAAGCTGTACAATAGAACGCAATTGTGACTGACCATGTTGTAATAACAGTAAGTCTTGCGATAATATATCGATTGCTGAAGACACAATGCTGTCCAATGAAAAAATTCTGGAGGACAGAGTCATTAACCCATTGTCCACTACAGAAAGTGATTTTTCCAAATTAATACGGTCAATTTCCCGTATTCTTTCTGCTGTTTCAATTTGATTAACCTTCCAGGCCTCATTGTATGCTGCATATACAGAGGCTGCTATGAAACGCTTTTGACGCTGTTTGCGTGGTCCCAAAGTGAAATCACGCAAGTCAGCACCATCAGTAAGTAAAGTTAGGTGTTGCTTAATTTCAGGCAGTGTGGAAGTTTGTAGCCACTGAAGGCATAATTTGCCCACACTGTAGGTGGTTATTATCCCTGGGTGATGTCTTTGAGGATATCTAGGGTCTGGCCTGGTCATTTTGAAACCCTGTGTTTTGTTCAGGAATCTGTATTGACAGTTATTAGTATCTGAGGGCCAGATCAACCACTGTTTCCAATCAGGATGTGTTCTGTTTTGGTTTAATATATGGTTTACGTCTATCTCTTCATCTTTAGAAGTGTTGCTAAACATTGTTGGCTTTGGAATAGACGGGTTATTTAAATCTTTGATTTTGGCTAAGCCAAGACAGGTGGTCTGTTGAACAGTGTCATTTAAAAATATCATTTGTTCTGGGATCATGCAGGCTCTAAACAAAGCTTCTATACCCTGTACTTGCCATTCTTTTGTACCCCAAACACTTTTCAATTCAACATTTTTGTCCCAATAATCAAATCCAAAAGTATTCATTTGTTCAAAAAATGAGTCTGAATATAACAATTTTGTGTTGGTTATCATGGTTTTGGTCCCTGTCTTGTTTGACAATTTAAAATAAAATGTTTCAGCATTACTTGTGTTATAACCTGAAAAATATGAATATTTGTCGTAAACGGTTCTTGAGCTCCCTTTTGGAGGTGTTGCACAGTGTTCCCATTGATTATAATTTAAAACATTTCTAGGTTGTGCAGATCTATGTAAAAAGTGATTACCATAGTGGTTATAGCAATACATACTGTCATAGTTTGTAGAACCCTGCAAATAATCATGTTTGGTAAATTTAGCAGACATTACTAAGTCAGACATCATATTATTAATGCTTTCGAAGTCCCAATCATCAGCAAAAGAGTTTGGTTTTGCAAAGTCACTCAAGGAGATCTTAATTTGGTGTGGATATTTCAGGATCTCGACCGGACCATAAATTTCATAGTCAGTGTTGTCCCAGGCTACCCCACCAGGTATAGGATTGGCTGTGAAGTTGGCTGAAGAAAGTTCTCTTTTCTCGACGTGTGAAGATGTGTGTGGTTTGAGGATCAAGTTGATGTTCTGACTTGCTGTGTCCATTTTAGCATATTTTCCCTCAATGAAGCGTCCCAAAGTAAATACCATGATGAGCCAAAGTATGAGGATAAATGCACCAAAACCCACCCAAAATTCAATCCATGGAGAAATCAGATATGTTTCTTTCAGTTGTTTCAAAAGTTCCTTAGCTTTGTCTTTAAAGGATTTTGATGATGGCTGTGTCTTTGATTCACTGAGGCTTTCAGAGGAATCATCGAAGTTTATGAAGTAGCCGGATGCAGTTCTGTCAATTGTTCCAATTGGTTCAGGATTTTTGTTTCTTGCATTTTCACTTGGTACTTCATTATAGATTGGTGTGTCTCTGCTAAATGTTTTTATTTGGGTTTTCAGAGGTCTGAGTTCTATTGCATTGTTGCATAGTCCTTCTTGTTCTTCTGTAGGCGTTTCGAATGTGATGAGCCTCTTCGTTAGGACCTCTGTACTGGTAGCAAACCTTGGTGTTCTGCTACTTATTGGGAGTCCACTTGGCCTACTGTTTGTTATCGGCCACATGTTGTGGTTTTACCAGGTCGATGGATACAACTCGGTTCTCCTTTTTACCAGCAAGTGGCGGTAGTACAACTGATCTTGTCCCGTTGACAGACAAGACAGGAACTGCTTTTCTGTAAGAAGGCCCAAATTCCTTCTTTACCGCGATCTTTTCCCTGACTAGATCCCCGACTTTTGGAATCCAGACAGGTCTTGCTGGGACAGGTGGTGGTTCTTCAGTGGTTGTTGGCTGTTGTTTCAACTTTATGTTGCTCAGGTCTTTTCTTGTTTTGTTTAAGTCCTGCAAAATAGCCAAACGGTCTTTGATATCAAAGGTTTTTTCTTTCACCACTGAAGTCTGACTATCAATGTCAGAGATAATCATCCTAGTTCCAAATAATAATTCGTACGCACTGAATCCCTTCAGAGAATTTCTTGGCAAGTTATTGAGACTACGTTGGACACTTATTAGATGTTTGACCCACCCAGCTCCCGAACCTAATACCTTCGCCGTTATAGATTGCTTTATGTCACGGTTTTTTCTTTCAACAATTCCGTTCCCCTCAGGGTGAAATGGACAAGAGTACCTCAATGTCACGCCCATGCTGACCATGGCCTCCTTATAAGCCCGAGAGCTAAAAGCAGGACCATTGTCCGAATGCAGCATGCCAATTGCGTATGTGCCGATAAAGACTCGCAAATCTGTTATAACAGTTCTGGCGTCAGCCGTTCGCTGGGGCCACATCCATATGAATCTCGTGCATGAATCCACTGCCACCAAGATATATTTATAGTTACCATCCCTTTGTAAGGGACCGCAGTGGTCTAGATAAACACATGCTAATGGTTTATCCGAGATTAGAAGGGGCGTCTGAGCTGGACGCCTCACCGTTGATACTTTCATTCTTTGACATATTTCACATTCTAGAACATAGTTCCTTATTTGTCTTCTCATTTGTGGCCACCAGTATCTCTGTTTTAATAACGATACTGTGGCTGAGACGCCAGCATGTATAGAAGCAAGCCCTTCGTGTGCCGCTATTATCAGTCCTAACCTATGTTCCATGTTTGGAATTGCCCTATCCCCCACTCCAGGGATTCGAGCAAAAGGAACATTGTTTGCATCAGTTATGTATGAGTATTTTACTGGAAAGCCTTTAGGGAGTGGTTCTATCGAATCCTTTTCTGAAGCGCTGACAGCTTGTAATATTTCGCTGTCTATTTTTGTTTTTGACCGGGTGATGGCAGCTACGGAAGCCGTTTGCACAGCTGCCTTCGCGGCCTCATCAGCCAATGAATTCCCTGCAACGTGAACGCCATCACGTTGATGACTCAACGTATGTATCACGTGAGTCTTTGGTAGTTCTTTCTGTAAAAGAACTACTTGTTCCCAGAGCATTTTATGCTTGATTGTGCCACCTTTCGCATCCTTGAAACCATTCTGAAGCCAGATCTGCAAGTATTCATTGTAAGATTGAACACAATAATACGAATTGCACACTATGTGTGTGGGGAATTCTCGATCGGTATTTTCAAGCGCCATCTTGAACGCCAGTAGTTCAGCTCGCTGAGCTGTACAATCTCCCAAAGATTGTGTTTTAGTGATTGCTGGTTTAAATTTTCCTTCGTGCCAGCGGCCTTTAACGATCGCGCACGCAGCACTGTAAGCTTGCTTACCCCCCACTGCGGGTTGTGCTGATCCGTCTGTGTATATTATACAGCCGTAGTGGTCTAGAGGCAGAATTTCGGTTGGCAGAGGACATTCAAATTCATATTGGAGGAATTCTTGTGTTTTTAAGTAAGGATCAAATTCGTACACCACGTCTGTTGCAGCAAGAGAATTAGCCCATTGTATCCATCTCGGATGGAGTGCTTTAGCATTTGGAATGCTTGCCTTTGTTACCGCCTCTAGGGCTGGTATTGGTGTCACGATTATTATTCGTTTACCTTGTGCCAGGGCTCGTTCTTTTGCTATAGCTGTCTGTGTTGCTGTAAGAATTTTTTCCGTTGGGCTAAATTTCATTTCAGCCTTAGTGTACAAGTGTGATTTGAATGCAATTGGTACCTTTTCTCCCTCATTAGAGGTCAAGTATGTGAATCCGCATCTCCCTGGGATGACTCGAATCACAAGATTGCGTGTGTTATCACGTGTTTCTAATTTTGTTTTAATTAGCATGTCTGTTTGTAAGGATCTCAAAATTTCTGTGTGTATTTGAGTCCAACTGGATCTTTTAAAGTCTGGTTTAATTAGATCATAAAGGGGTTTGACCCTTTCTGCGTAATTTGCAATGTATGTTCTTCCGAAATTTAGGAAGCCTAGAATCGACTGTAAGTTTTTTAGTGTTCTAGGTGCTTGGAGTACGGCACATTTCTCTAGGAAATTGTCAGCCAGGCTTTTGCCTTCACTTGATAACTCATATCCTAAGAATACGACCGTCAGATGGGCAATTCTGGACTTTTTAAAGTCGAATTTGTAACCCTCTGCAGCGAACCCAAGTATTATGGTGTTCACTCTCTTCAAGTGAGTCTCCAAGTCATCATCTGTTAAGTAAATGTCATCGACATAAGATAATGCTTCATCATCATATAGTTGTAGTAATTCTGTTACTTTCGCTGAGAATACCCCCGGGCTGTTCTTGTACCCCTGGGCTAACCGACAGAATTGTTTTTGAGTGCCATTTACTGAGAATGCAGTTAAATATCTGCTCTCTGGTGCTATGTTTTGACAAAAGAATCCATTGGAGATGTCCAAGGTTGTTTTGTATTTTTTGCACACTATGTTATTCATTAGTGCAGCACTGTGTGAGTTTTGCACTGCAAAAGTTTTGCAACATGTGTTAAGGTGTCGGTAATCCAAAACTAGACGATATGAATTGTCTGGTTTGGAGACCGGAAACAAAGGATTGTTCATTTGTGAGGTGCAAGTTTCAATCACCCCTGGTATTCTAGCTGATCTAGTATTTCATTTACCTGTTTTTTAGCTTCTTGCTTAATTGGGTACTGCCTTTGTGCAGTAGGTTGTGATTTTAACTGGATTTTGTGAGGAGGAGAATCCTCATCCCATCCTACGTGATTTTTATATAAAGCAGGTGCTAGAGCCACTGCCCACTTTCTAGCAAGTGTGTATTTTTTATGAATTGGAATTTGATTTGAGAAGGCAGGCATAATTACTTCTTCGCCATGAGGGCACTCCCTGACAAACTCTGGTGGCCAGTCTTTTTCAGATAGAAGGATATCATAGCCCTTGGAGAGATTATCCCAAAATAGTCCCCTTATTTTCCTAGTCTTATCTCCCTCTATACGTAATGTTATCTCGTATATCTTGTGGGGTTTGCTAACTCTGGTGTCTGCAGTTTCCACTTGAAGATATTCATTCGTGTCCACTGTCTCCAGATGATTCATAAGGACTTTGCGAGCTATGCTCACTTCTGCTGCGCTGTCTAGCATTGTCTGAGCCCACTCTCCGTTTTTCAGTTGTGTCCTCAGTATTCTCGGCATTGTTAACTACCTTGATACTGGCTACCTTCTTTTTTGGAAATTGTAATTTCTTTTTTAGTTGAGCAGGTTCCTTGTCTTTGGACTTGGCGTGCTCTTCTCTTTGTTCTGATCGTCCTCTTTTTTCCGATTTCTGCGAGGAAGTCTGAAAAGATTGAGAGGGACGTGTATCAATGTCTTGATATCTATCAGGTTTTTTAATATTATCCCTATTTCTAAGGTTATATCTATTCCCAGAGGGGTCACTCTGCGGTGACCTCTGTCTTCGGTTTGGAGATTTTTCTCTTCGCCTAGGAGACCTTCCTCTGGACTGGAATTTCTTTTCTTTAGGATTGGATTGTTTGTTTCCATCCCAGTTCTTTTTTGGTGAATTATTATTAAAAAATATTTTTTCTGGACTTTCAGTCAGTTGCGGTTTTACTGGTATTCCACCTAAACTATCTCTACCTAGTTCCTCATAGGATTTTTCTATGATTCTGGCAATTTCAGCTGGTTGGTCTGCTATGTCTGTCTCTTTTAACCTCTGGCGGATCGCCACGTTTGCTGCTTCACCTTTTATGTTGGCTAATAATATAGCCGAGACCTGCTTGAAGTCTTTCAGTAATTTCATACCAAGGGTTAAAGCAGGCTCTGGACCGTATTCGTCTTGAATTTGTTTTAGCACATCTGGTATCACCGAAATGGATGGAACACCGTGCGTTTTTGTGTAGATGGAAGCAAAGACTGTGCCCCAAGTGTCACAGTCCTCAATGTGTGGTGTGATTCCCATAGGAAGACAGATAGTCAGAATCCTGTGTTTTTCTAGCGGGGTGGTGTCAGGAAACACCGCCTCTATTTGGGTAATTTTCTGTGCCAACCAGAATGGTATTTGTTCCCGTTTAGCCGGTACTTTACCTAGGCAGGACTGGATGTTCTGTGGTGTAATTTTATTTGTGTTCCCCTGGTGAGGGGTCAGCTGTGGAAGTTTAATCGTTGGCTGAATTGTTGAAGTCCGCATTACATACTGGACTAATTGTCTATGAATTTTTAGTAATTGTTTTAGCTGTATTAACAGCTCTCCTGTAGACATCCCTTCGATGTCTGGGTGTGGTGTGCATCCGGCTAAGACCGGCCACGTTGCTCCTGGTCTACCTAAAGGACCGAGCCTTGTAATGTGATTGTTATGTATTAGGGCGCCATCAAATAAGAGCAAATGCTCTTGGAATTTGAGTGGTACTTCCACCTCCTCGAAAGGAGTGTAAATGTCAGGTGGTACCTCTATTTTGTAATAGTGGAAGTACTTTGTTACAGCATTTGCTGCTGGAAAATGTATCCATGTATAGTATACCTCTGTCTGCCGATATTCGTGTGCCTCAATTACGAATATGACTGTGCCACCTCTAGGCGTCAGTCCATTTTCTATAAGTTTTAAGGTTATAGATTTCCTTTTGCTGACCGGAATGAGTATTATATCCGCGTCTGCATCCTGTAGTGCAGTATCAGCTGCTGCTATTTCAGCTGCTAATCTAACTGCCTCTCTTTCATCATCACTCTCTGCCATTTTACCGACAGGATGGTATTATGTTTGTTTGCAGATCAGGTTTCTTATGGAACAAAGATTAGATGCACAATATTTTGGAACTGTTTATCCTTCAACGTTGACTAAACCAAGAACCATACATAGGAGTTCCCTCCTGCGAGGTCTTGGAGGATATTACCTTTCACCCACTCCAGACGTCTTTGGAGTATTTGGGAAAAGGGGTCTGAGTGAGAAAGCACGACTGAGTTACTCTAAATGTCTTACGTTAGTTTTATCGCCCTTTCCAAACGCGTTGGGCGCCATGTAGTGTAGTTCCTATCTTCCCAATAGGCTCTGCGCATTGGAATAATACCTACAGCAGTAAAGGCCTAGGCCAGACGTTAACTAGGTCTACTACTGTCGATACTAGACTTAAGTTTTGGGTTTGCCAGCGTAGCTCAGAGTTCGCTAGAAACTTTCTCGAATGTTCAAGGAGGAATTAACTTCCCTGATTAGACAAGAAGGGATTTAGTTTCTGACAACCATAGAACATGACAACTTTGCTCTCCCCTAATCAAGAGTCAATCTCGAGAGTCGTGTGAACAAAAGGCAAATTATTTTACTCAGTCAGTACGTGCATTCTTAGTCTCATCAGAATGTAGAGAAAAGGAAGAGACGGGCGTGTTCAATAAAAAGGTGTTATTTATTGATCAGTCTCTTTTCTCGTACAAGAGAAATGGATCGATATTATTGCAATACTTATAGTTAAGTAAAGTGCATACATTAAAAGCAATAGTATAAAATAATACTGTAAAAACATTGATATGGTTTCTAAGCCATATGATGTTTTAAATGAATAAAATATATTTACATACACATATACATTTGACTAAACGTGCTCAACTGGTGTTTCTAAATACGCCTACCCCGTGTACCTGACCTAAGTCTAATACGTGGGCGGGAATAGAAAGTTACAGTTTAAGTTAAGTTTGTTTTTGCCAAGTGAATACCTAAAGAATTCTCTGTGAGGGGTTATTCAGTTCTGTACCTGGAAGTTAGGATGAATGAGGAATGGTATCTCTTTCTCTGCTCTTGATATTCCAGGCTGCCTGCGAGGGCTACCCGGAAGCGCCGGTGCTGGGTCTCTCGGCAGGAGATAGCAGCGCGTCTCTCAGCGCGTCAGGAAGGCGGGGCTGCTGCCAGCGGGGTCTGCTCTGCTTCTGGGCTTCGGCAAGTGTGGCTGCTCCGTCTCGTCACCACGCGTGTGGTTGCATATGGCAAGATCGGTAATATTTATACCTTTAAGGTGCCGAGATTGACGTAAGGATGGACATAGATACGTCAATAAAGATGTCATACGATTTGCTCGTTAGCACATTCTTTACTAAAGTTCTCGGTGAAATCAAAACAATGGCCGCAGGGTTTTGCCCAGGTTGTCATAGGTTTGATTTGTTATGAGAACTCCGTATGCCTTATCAGGGGCTGGAGGAATATCGCTTGTCTAATTAGATCGCAAGCGTTATGACCTAATCAGATAACACGTTCCTGTGCCGTAGTGTGACTGCGTCAGATAACGGTATCTGCATCATGGGGAATTTCTGCCTCATGGGCTGACTGCTAGTTAACTTGTTGGTTTGTTTAACTAGAATAGGGTCAGGAATAGGGGGATCGATTCAGAACCGATAGGAATACATGACAACAACACCTATAGTTCTCGGATTGCCGAGACCTATAGGCTTTGTCAATGCTTGTTTGAGTCTCTTTCAGCAATAGCCTTAGGACTTTAACCCCTTCGCTGCAATTCCGCCGCAGCGCTAAGGGGGCGGGGGGCCGCGCGGCGCTCCCGTGTTCGTGACGGAACCGCTCAGTCACTAGCCTCGGGAGCGCAGTGCTTATGACGGAGCGGTTCCATCACGGCCCCACCCGTTCAATAGAACGCGCCGCGCAGGCGCGAAATCAGCGCCGCGCTGGCCCGCCGAGCGGGCCATGGCGGAACAGCTCCGTCACCAGCACAGCTCGTCCGAGGCTGGTGACGGAGCGGTTCCATCACCAGCATGGGAGGGGTTAATGGCCCACTGGGAGCTACGCCAGCTTTTTACAATTGCTGCGTGACCCTTCCAGAGTCACTGGGTGCAAGAGATCACTGAAACACAATAAAATATTATAACATTCCAGCCATGCTCACTGTGCCTCATTGATAATGAGACTGTCACACCTTTTATCCATGTATCTGCTTTTTGGTAAAGTCCACCTGCTGCTTCCAGGGACATGGTTCGATTACAGTTAAATTGTGACTCACTCAGGTAATGGTTGGGGAGCTAGCATTAACATGTATTCCTGCTGAAGAAGTGGCTTTGTGGCAACATTTAGTGAGTGACAGTGATATGGGAGTAGTCTCTTTGCTCCTGTTTGGGACCTCTGCTGCCATGATTGGTGGCGGCAACACCATGTCAGAATAACGTCACGGAAGTGGTGAGCATCACTGTAGTGCTGCGTGCACTACTGTGGCGTTTGTTCCCTATAGAGAGCTTGCAGCACTATCTGGTGGGACACCGAGCTGACAGGCACCCGTTTGGGAAGTGTCTGGCGAACAATCCCAGGTTCTCTCCAGTGTGGATGACCTCAATAATTCCATGATTTTTTTCTGTGGTAAGCATTCCCTAGCAAAGGGGGGATTCCTTGCTATCTGTTTTAATTGTAGTGCTTTTGTAGCCTGTGAAAGGTAATGCTGTGAATTACTGACCAGCCCTGTGAGCCTCCTCCACCCACTAACAGGCTGAGGTCAAGACTCGGCTATCTGGGTAAACTTGAGACAAGTTCTGATGATCTTCCATCAATCGCCTCTCTGGGAGGGCACGTAAGTGAACATGGATACTGAGGCTCACCACTGTGACCTCATCCGGGTAAAATGGGGATAAGGGGTTCAAGAGAGCGAGAAAACAATACAATGATGTGATCCCTCGTCTACTAGATGCAGGTTGGAGTTGAGTCATTAATGGATAATCAATGGTATGGATAACAGTATAGGTGGGGGATCTTTGAAAAGATATTATATAATGAAATATGTGGTATGAATAGCCTTCACAGATTCCTTTCATCGGACAGTGAACAAATTACTCCAAGCTTCAGGTAATGGGTGAATGACAAAAACCAGGAAAGAGCCAGGAGACCCTCTCCAGGTTCAAGAGTATAGGAGACAGCGGCGTGGAAGGCAGGATGGTAATGCCAGTACATCTCACGATTATGACAAGGCTACACTACCCTACAGAGAGAAGAAACATATAGAAGTGGGTGGAAACAAGAAAGGTCCAGGAAATGCCACCGGTGGACTAACTGAGCAAAACAGAAACTTTACAAAGCAGCAAGCACTGATGGTTACTCACCGCCACTACTTAAAGTTATCTGAAAGAGACCGCCCTATTCTGTTAACCCCTTCCATGCTGCCGTCGGCACTACCTCGCTGGTGCTGCTGTCGGCCAATGGCTGACGCGGCCCCGCCCGTTTCGCGGAAGTGCCGCACTTCCGCAAAATCGGCGGCGCAGCCAACGGGTTAATTGGAAGAGTGCCTCTATTGGAATCTTTGACTGAGGTTGTACTGTCAGAACCTCCTTCTTAGCCCCAGCCTCCACAGGTCCGTCTGCTAACTTTGCCAACTGACCCCAACTTACGCACGCGCTATCTTCAAATGCATCCAACTACAAGTACTTCTTTCTGTCTTCCTGTTGACCTGGTTAGTCTCGAGAAATCTCTGCAAGGGTTCCTGACACCCGCTGAAGGCGCAGTTCAAAGAATGGGAGACCACAAGAGGCGGCCATCTCTAGATGGATATGTTAATACTCACCATCTAATTATACATACATTTTGTAACTTTGTAGTATAATGCTGGCACAATAGACATCATTTGTGACCTGGCTGTATTTCTTTAAATTACTATAACTTGATTTACCAAATATGTGCCAACCTACCATATAATCATTTCAAATTATGTTACCACTTTTCTGAGTAATTGCCAACTTCCGTAAACACATTTATTTTACCATTATGCAAAATGGTACCAGACAATTTATAAAGTGTTTTATTTCGTTTTTGGGATTTTTAAGTCTATAGCCTACCATCCTAATGTTCTGTTATACCTTTGTATGGTACTGTACAGTACCATTGTTAGAAATACATTTCATGCAATGCATATAAATAAGTAAAATGATTGTAACTTTAAGTTTTGTTTTCTCAATATTCAGTCTAATTGAGAAAAGACTTTGCCCACTTTAAGTTTCACTCATCTGTAAAATCTAGTTGACACGTGTTTCAGAGAACTTCATCAAGACCCATGCAACTTGTAAGTATTTGCTAGTATTTAGAACACGTGGGGCAGAGATGCACTCCTGTTCATCGCATCTTTGAAGTCTGATATTTAGATTTTGACTCTGCTTGGCCCACTGGATTTCTGTTATTTACAGCTAATGGGCTGATTATGATGTTGGGCAGAGTTTCCTCTGCCCGACATTGTCTCCGTCATTGAACCGACCGACACTCGGTCAGCGGTCCCGACCGACTAATTAGGATGCGACTGATTCCTATACTTTATAATGGGAGCATGCATTCCGCCCGTAAACCGGCCGGAATGTATTCTCCCATTGTAAAATAGGAGGTGCAGTTCATCCATGCACCCTGTGGCAGGCACCTGAAGGTGCCTGCCACTGGGTTTAGGGATCAACAGGGGGGAACCATAGGTGTCGCAGAGGCTGTGCAACCAAGGGGCCCCTGCTGGGGGCCCCCAAAGTTGAGTTCCAACAGCCTTTCTGTATCAGAAAGGCCGGCATGGAAAGGCTGCCAAAATCCGACATCGTGATCCCAAGAGCGGAAAGAGCTGCCTTTGGGATTACTGGCTGCACTCCAACTGGTGAAGCCAGTTGCAATGACCGCTCAGATTCCTTTCTGACCACCTCCATTGTAATGAGGTGGTCAGAAAGGAATCCTATCGGCATATTACGATGCAGTCAGAAAGGCTCCAACCGACGGCTGGAGCCAATTCCGACTGCATCATAAATGGACCCTAAATCTGCGGGGTTACTTTTCAGGTTTATAATTTGGAGATTGTCACTCCTGTATTCTTTGTTAGTTGCCGATTGTAGCCCCCACAGGAGCAAAATCATCATTTGGCTATATAAGGTACATACATCTACTATTAAGAATATACAAATGATACTGCATAAAATACACATTGCAGAAAACAGCTATGCACCAGCGGCGGCTGCTCCATTGGAGCAGAAGAGCGCCGCCCCCCAGAAAATTAAATGATAATAAAAAGGGGTTTTAAACCTGTTTAATGGTCGTTCTATTTTAATCCCCTGGACCCACACCCAGGGCTCTGACGAGTCTTGGGGGCAGGTCCAGGAGAGAACTGCTGGTGGGGGAGTGAGGCACTCCCTTCACTGCGCATGAGGAGTTTGGCCGGCCGTCTCAGGCTGGCCAAACACCTCATGCACAATAAAGCTCTCTCCAGCCAGGGTGTTGTGTTTACATTCTTAATTGTACTGTGTCTTTAAATATAATTATACCTGTTATGTCAAATTCTAGAATGTAGAATACTACACATGTCATATTGCATTGCATCTTTTGTAAAGCTCAGTTATACCTGTATTGCTGAATCTACTGGATGATTTGTAATGAGCTCTTCGAATAATTAAAGGATTAACTTCTTCACATCCTGAGTTAATTCATCATTTCACTGGCGACGGGATTCGAAGAGCAGAACCTACGTGGACAACTCGTATTTGCTTAATTGAGGATTATTACAATAGAAAATAAGAATAAGTTCTTCACTGCATTAATTTACCTTGGATGCCACTTTGGAAAATAATTGCTTATTCAGCCTTAATTGAGGAGGATACAAAGACCTTTCGTGCGATTTAAGTGGTGTTTCGTTACCCTTTGTTCACCTGATCAACATGCGTTTGGGAGAAACAATTCGACTTTGACGCTTTGGGAAAAGGAACATTATCACGTGTTGTAAAGGTAACATTTTAACTTTTACGCGTTTGAGAAAAGAAGAAAATCTCATTAATCTACCTTTTACAGTTATTGGCACGCACCACTTTCGAAAGTAATCGCCTCCTCGTTCGAATTCTGTTCCTTCACGCACCATGTTTACATGGTAATCCTGGCTGTTCGATAGTCGATCTTGGAACTTCCTTCAAGGAACTCCTTCAAGAGATTTGGACGAACTGCATTGTGGGCTGTTTGCGTCTGACGTCACACGCACAAGCGGCCATTTTGGTAAAACGTGAAGTTTGGAACTGACATCCTTCACCGACGATCATTGTCTTCAGCGGTGATTCGCACACCTTGCGTTTCATTTCAGCGGCGATTGCACACTTGTGCATTATCATCATCGGTGATACGCACACCACTGCCTTGTGATTATTAAAAAAAACCGAATAATTTAATAGGTTTACGGCAAATCTACTCTGGTGAAGTATTTTAACTATATTAATTACAACTGTTTAAGGTTGTTTAATTTTAACATCCAGTATTCTGTTCAGCATTAAATTGTTATGTCTCAACCCAACTACAATATTAGTGCACCTCAAGCTTTTTGGGTTGCAGGCAGTGAACCGCCACTTAAATGGTTAGAGTGGAAACCTTATTTTTGTAACTATATTGATGCATTAGATGAAGATGGTAAAATGTCTTATGCACAAAAGAAAAGACTTCTTTTACATTCCTTAGGTCCTGTAGGACTAAAAGTATATGAAACTATGACTAAACCTTCCTTTCCAGGAGATTTGAATGTATATATGCTAGCACTGGTACATTTGGACACTTACTTTGCTCCTAAGGTTTGTATAGGTGTAACTAGATACAAATTCTTTTCAAGGAAACAAACTAAGAATCTGACGCCCTTTTCTTCTGTGAATAGTTGATACATTAATCGCTGGAAAACAGCGGCTGCCGAAGCTAAGCCAAAGGGCATGCGCTTATAACGGAAACAACCAAAAGGAGTTACAAAGGAAGTAAATTTCATTGACTCAGGGCTTAAGGATATCTGATGGTATGCCGAGGAGAGATCAATTGTCGAGAACCATTGTGCATTGCCTAAACTAGATACCATTTCATTAATCTTAGGAAGTGGAAACTTATTGAACACTTGTCGTCCTCCAATGTTGGAAGGAGGCTCTTTTCCTGAACATCCTTGGGAGTGTATAGCAGTGGATATTATGGGTCCTGTTCAAAGGAATGATGGTTCACAGCAGTTTTTGATTGTCATTATGGATCTTTTCTCAAAATGGCCTGTTGTTAAGCTGGTTGAGAGAGCTGACACAGATTCTGTTCTTTCATTCCTGGATGAAACCTTTGTTGCGGAAGGAATTCCTTCTTGTATCCTCACGGATAATGGTGTCCAATTTTTATCTTTAAGAGCAAAGATATATTTTAAAAAATTAGGTATTAGACACAGAACTACTTCACTCTATAATCCTGGTGGTAATGGTGTTGTTGAAAGTTTTAACAGGGTTTTGAAGAATACCATTCAGTTAGCTATAAGTAATGATTTAGATTGGCCTACACAAGTGGGGAAGTTAGTTTGGAATTACCGCATTACTAACAATAATTCTACTGGGATTTCTCCATTTGTACTAATGAAAGGTAGAAATCCGCGCTCAAAAACAATTCCTTCTTGGTTATGTCAAACTTTGGTCTTGTGATAAGGTGAAAGCGCGTATGGAACTTGTGCGTGATAAAAGTAAAGAATATCACGACTTGAAGCATGGTTCTAAGGAAGTTCAGATTGATATAGGAGATTGGATTAAAGTCAAGAAGCCATTTAAAGTTCAGAAAGGTGAGTCACAGTACTCTGAACCTTTTCAAGTAACAGAAGTTTTGAAAAACTCAGTTAGACTTAACAATGGGAAAGTTTGGAATTTGAGTCGAATTGCTAAATGTAGACTAGATTCATCTCACACTAATTGGAAACCAGAAGATTTGGAGGCAGATTTGAATAGTTTGTCTGGGAACGATGAATTACCGGTTAATTCTGATGTGATTAGTTGTCCAAGTATAAGGGAAGTTCCTTCTACTAGTGAGGTTATGGATTCCTCTACTGATGGTCCAGAGAGTCCTGAAGGTTCTAGTTCAGTTTCTGTAAATGAGGAATTGTCTTTGTGTGAGGTACCGGGTTTTTTAAGAGCCCGGTGGTGTCAGGGGATAACACCCGAAGACCTCTGAGTTCCCCCTTGTTTCGGACCACAGAAACACGGAGTCTTCTAGTCGCAGTCAGAGATCAAGTTTTATTGGCAGCTACCAAGTAACAGGTGTCCTAGAAGCACGACAAACACGGGTCATGTGTTCTCAGGAGACTGTTCGTTTTTACAGAACCAGCCTTCTCCTTATATACAAAAATAATAGCTGCAAGCAAGAATTCTTGAGTTTATGATATGGCCATATACATATTTCTACAATAATAGAAAAGAGCGAAGTCATGTAGGCAAGTCCGTATTTTAGATGTCCAATTCGTGATAGATTACCTAGCCAGGCCCGGAACTCCCATCAGATATCGGTGAAGCCCCAATAAAAGAAGGCACCTCCTAGTCATAAAACTGGCCATAAACAGGGAGCGTGGACAGGTGTGTATGTGTGTAGAAAACATGATCTGTATGCGGTGAATGGTTTGTGGTATGTTGTGCATTGATGCTATCGTGTTTGGCCACTGGGCGAGGAGCTGCCCAAACAGGTTTGGCTGGAGGCAAGGGAGTCAGTTGGGACAGGTCAGGGGGGAGTCAGGGAAGGTGGACGTGTCCTTTTAGATCAAGCTCGACCTTTAATTGACTTATCATGAGGGCAAGACACAAGATGGATACCGTTTACAAAATGGAGTCTGAGGGGTCGGGACGGAAACTACGATTCAGGGGTGTTAGCATGCCTCGATCATGACGTAAATGCATAGGAATGATGTCCTAATCATTATCGGTTCGTCGACACCAAATTCGTCATGGTACGTTGATGTTTCGGGACACGGGTATTGGACCTCGATACCGGAACAACGGTAGGGTCCAGAATTTCAGAACCACAGACCCTCCTTTTGCCCTCGTATAAGGCAATAATTCATGCTAATCCGAGTCTAAATCTGTATGAAGGAATTCGTGGAGATGCTGTTGTAGCATCATTCTGTTGCTCAGTTCGTCCCTTGACACAGGCTTCCGTACACATGAGGTAGCACAGAGGCTACATAGTGCAGGAGCGCACTGTACACACAGGCAGAACATAAACAGAAGTGCTAAGATCAGCCCAACGAAGATCAGTGTTTTCCATCCCCAGGTAGCGATCAGTTCCCAGAACCACCCTAGAAGGACCAGTCCCCTTTTTCTACGTGGAGGGAACCAGATATCTCGTGTAGCTTAGAGATGGCCTGGTACACTGTCGGTGCGTTATCAGGGATGAAAATGCAACAACTGGATTGGATCACTCTACACACACCACCACGATCGGCGAGTATGATATCTAGGGCAACTCTGTTCTGAAGGGCCATAAGTCGATCCGACTGAAGTTCGGTCGTCAAATTTCCAAGGGCTCCGGCCGTTGTAATTACGGCCGATTCAACTATCCTCGATAACTGGCGAATATTTCTGCTGTTCACCATAGGCCCCCAAAATGGCAGAAAACCCTTTGCGAAGTCAGCGAATTCCTGACCCGCGGTGTCGTCTTTACTCACGACACCTCTAGCTGTCCTTGTCCGATGGTAATCTGCTCCGGCCGTGTAGGTGGGAGGCAGCAGAAATGCAATAAAGCATGTACCTGAGAAGTCAGGGGCAACCAGGTGTAGGCTTGGTCATGGCAGACGAAATACGTGCCTTTGGCTGCTAAGAATATAGGGGAAGTTCGGGAAGCGAACACATATGTTTCCGCGCATATACTCTTTCCTAATTGTGCTTTGGGATCCCTACCGATACCTTGTAAACATAAGTGACCTCGGTTGGGTACTATCCAAACTGGGCGGGATTTCTTTGCTGACTGGCTCTTACTCAGGTAAACCCCATATTTAGTTACGTTCCAACGAGTGTACGGAGTGAGTTCATCTTTGGGAATCGTTAGATATGTGTCGAACTCTCTACTCATATTTCTTATCCCTGCTACTAGTGCCTTGTTACTGGAATCACTCTCAGTAGAACGTGTCGGATATGGTTCTAGGGCGAATAGGAACATTGTATGGAAAGCCCACAGAGAACCATAATAACTGAAAGGCAGGATGAAGTATGGGATACCCTTATCCGTTGTGTGTGGCATGAGTCCACATATCCAACAGTTCGATGTGTTCATTATGGACTGGTGTTGGTGTAGGAGTTGAATAAATGAGTTATTTACAAATTTGAGTCTTCGGGCAGACTCGTGTTCAGGTAGGGGGTGAAAGTAGTGTGGAGAGATAGTCGGAGGAGGCGGTGGCCGGGTGTCATTTGAAAAAGTAACTTGGAATACGAATAGAGTATAACCAGTCAAAAACATCGTTATGCTACACAACATTAAAATACATGTTATCAAAAACCTTCTTTTGGCCAGTACAGTGCATAGTTGTCTTTCAATGTTCGTGAGTCTTGTAGGTCTCTTTACCCTAGGAAACTCCATCCTCTAGTTGCTGCCCGCGGTGGTAGGTTGGTTCTGCCAGGGAGTGCGCTCTGTTCAGTCCGGGGTAACTCCCTTGGACCAACCAGAACCGTTGACCTAAACGTCCCCAGCTGCACTCCCCAGACTTCAACCGCGACCCTAGCAGCAGAACCGGATGGCGGTTCGAAAATCAAAAATGAGCAAGTTTCCTGAGAGTGAGAGAGCTGAAAAGTCAAAAATAGTTCTTGGGGGAAGGGAAAATCACATTAGTTTGATTTTATTAGTCTCTTCGTTTAGACCTTAAATTGTACCGTCGTTTTCCTGGTACGGTGTGGTCTTCAAACAATGTCTCAGGTTCGGTAGTGTCCAACTGCATAGACTGTGGCACAAATCCTTGTAAAATATGATCACTCTCCTTTTCGGTACCAGTTTCTTTTAAACGTGCATCGCTGAAAGGGATGAAGCGAGGTATGGATTCTGTCTCGGAGTCGGCAATTCCTTCGTTGACCCACCGGTCGTATGGAAGGGGCAGAGGGACCCGTTTACAATGGGTCCCGTGCACCCAGTTCTTTTTGCTTTCCACCCGAACCGCTGATCTCGTGGAAAGAAGTACCAGGTAAGGTCCGGTCCACCTCGGCTGTCCGTTGTTTGTGCGCTGGAAATTCCGCACCAAGACCCATGTGCCGGGTGCGATGGAGTGACCTGGATCGTCAGAGGCTGGCGGAGAGGAACTGTGAACCTGTTGGTGTAAAACACGCAATTTAGTTGTCAATTCGCACAAATAGTCAAGCAGTACGGGGTGCTCTATTTCGCTGAGTTTGTTTGGCCTTGGCACGCCCCAGACGTTGGCTGGGCGGCCAAACACTATCTCATGGGGGCTAAGTCCTAACCTGGAATGGACTGTCATTCTGGTTGACAAGAGTGCTAGGGGCAAGGCGTCAGGCCATTTAAGACCTGTACAGGCTTGGATCTTGGCTAATTTGAGCTTTAAAGTGCCATTGTAGCACTCTACTAATCCAGCTGATTGGGGGTGATTCGCAGAGTGAAACTTTTGTTGTATGCCTAAACACTCACACACTCTCTTCATCACGCGTCCTACGAATTCACTTCCATTATCACTCCAGACGATTCTAGGCATGCCAAATCTCGGGAAGAACTCTTTGACAAGGGCTTTGGCAGTTGACAAGGCAGTATTGTCCTTGAGGGGGTACGCTTCCACCCACCTGGAGAAAGCGCAAACAACAACGAGCACATACTTCAGATTGTTGCATCTCTCCATGTGAATGAAATCGAGCTGCAAAACCTCGAACGGATACGTTGGAGGCGCAAAATGACCAGCTGGAGTTGGGGTTCCCCTACCGGGATTGTACTTCAAACACACCATACAATTTCTGAGCACATTCTCTGCATATTTTGGGATATTGCTGTTTTGCCATACTGGGGCCAATACTTTACAGATTCCTTTCGAACTGATGTGCGCAAATCCATGAGCCATTGTTACTACTGCAAGTACATAGGCGTTAGGTAATAGCCATTGCTGGTGTTCTGACAATTCGACCCAACAACCATTCGCATCTAACCTACCCTTACTTTCTCTCCATTCATTCACCTCTTTCTCAGTTGCCTCTGCTTGTATGGATTTCACGCTTTCGATGGTGTCCTCACACATTCCCACATCAGTAATCCATCTAGCGGGACCTACAACATACATCCGACTCATTGTGTTCCTTGCAGTCTCTTTCGCAACCTCGTCTGCAAATGCATTCCCGCGGCCAAAATCATCCTGAATCTTTTTGTGTGCACTGCATTTTACAATGGCAACTTGTAGTGGCAAGGTCAGTGACTCGAGGAGTTCATTAACTAACTGACCATGTTGTATCTTTGCACCATGTGACGTAAGAAACCCACGTTCACGCCACAATCTCCCAAAACTGTGAGCCACACCAAAGGCGTATTGGCTGTCAGTGTACACATTCACTCGCTTTCCTTTCGCTAACACACATGCTCTGGTAAGCGCAATTAGCTCTGCAGCTTGTGCAGAATTATGGGAAATGCGCGCAGTCTCTATAATGGTGTGTAATGTCGTTACGGCATATGCTGCAGTCCTTTCACCATTCGGCAGCTTGAAACATGAACCATCAACCCATAAAGTATCGTTGCATTAAGGAAGGGGAGTGTCCTGTAAGTCTACTCTCCCTTTTGTCTCTTCTTCTGTCCTAAAACAGCAGTCATGGTTATCAATCTTGTCTGTTTCTGTCGGAATGGGTAATAACGTTGCGGGATTCAGTGTATCACACCTCTTTATGTGGATGTGACTTGCTAGCAGCGTAAGTTCGTAACTGGATAGTCGAGCGCTAGTAAGGTGTTGTGTCTTCGTCCTGTTTAGTAAAATGTCTACTGCATGCGGAACCATAACGATCAGAGTATTATTCATGACTAATCAAGCGGATTTTCGGATGCAGACAGCTGCTGCGGCGGTAGCCCTCAGACAACTTGGTAGGGCTTTAGCCACAGGGTCTAGGGTTGCGGAAAAATACGCGCATGGGCACTGTCTGTCCCCAAAATGTTGTGTTAAAACTGATAATGCACAACCTTCCTTCTCATGGACATATAATGTAAAAGGCTTACTGTAGTTGGGGTTTCCCAACACAGGAGCCGAACATAATGCATCACGCAACTCGTGGAAACTCGTCTGGCAATCTTTAGACCAAGGCATAGGATTTGGCGTGTCTTTGCAGAGTAGTGCCAGCAAGGGTTTAGCTAGTAGTGAGAAATTCGGTATCCATTGTCTACAGTACGATGTAATGCCCAAGAAGGCTCAAACCTCTCTCTGTGTTCTTGGGGCACTCAGTTCTGCAATTGCCTGTATTCTTTCTGGTGTCAGTCTCCTTCCCTCCTTTGACAAGATGTGACCTAGGTAGGTTACTTCTTGTCGGCAAAATTGTAGTTTGGAGAGAGAGATTTTGTGCTTCATGTCACATAAGTTACGTAATAATGATAACGTAGCTTTCTTGCAAATCTCTTCAGTGTCTGCAGCGATCAGCAGATCGTCTACGTACTGAATCAGAGTTGAACCATTCGGTAGAACAATCGTGTCTAGTTGTGTTTTCAGGGCCTGACTGAATATTGATGGGCTTTCGCAGTAGCCTTGAGGAGCGCACTTGAAGCGGAAACTTCGTCCTCCTAAATTAAATCCGAAAATATCTCTACTCTCCTCAGCAATCGGGATGCTGAAGAAGGCGTTCTTCAGGTCAATCACCGAGAACCAATTTGCTGAAGCTGGGACCATCGTCAATAAAGCAGTAATGTCAGGGACAACTGGAAACTGTGGGATAACTATCTTGTTCACTTCTCTGAGGTCGATGACGAACCTATACACAGGCGGTTGTAAAGGATCAGTACGCTTTAAGACGGGCAGAACTGGACTGTTACAAACATTTCCTGTTGTTTCTTCGATGACGTCCTTATCAATCAAGTCATAAACAATCGTCAATAACGCCTTTTCACATTCGCTACATATTTTGTATTGGGGAATACGTGGCAACCTAACGTTGGCTTTCAATGTTATGACATACGGTGCTATCTCCAAACGACCTACATCATTAGAACCGTTTGCCCAGAGTATATCAGGAAGTGATGACAATTCAGTCGGAATATTGTCCTTTGACAAATACATTGGAGAAATGACTTTCTTACCTAAAGTAAGTTGTACTCCCAAGGGTGAACAGTACAAAGTCGCATATAACCTTTTTAGCAAATCCAAGCCTAACAAATTTTCACCGCAACCTGTTGTCAAAATGAGGGGTGCTTCTAATTCGCATGGGCCAATAGAAAGAGATACAGGACTGGAGATCGGGTTTCTAACATGGGCGCCAGAGAAACCTACTGAAACATTCATTTCGCCAGACAAAGGTGCGCCAGGAAGTTTCGAGTGCATGATAGAACTTTTTGTAGCACCAGTATCCAGCAGAAATGGCTCTGACACTCCTGAGGTAATTACCTTGACATAAGGTCCATTCTGATCTACTGGAACTGAAACAACTCCCTCTCTTTGTCCATGGCTGTCCTAGCAATCGTTACCCTCATTTTCGTGTTCGGTGTAATAGTCGTCAGCATAGTACTGAGCTGACCTGGACGACGCATTATTCTGTTGGTCAAAGCTGTTCATCGAATTCTGAGGCGGAAAAGAAGTTGTATTTTGCGTGAAATTTCCATGGCCCCTACCTCTAGGGGCATGTTGAACACCTCTTCCCCTTACACCTGAAGCACCGCTCAAACGTCGCGCAAGAGCCGGACAATTACCTTTAAAATGACCCTCTTCCTTGTAATACGCACATTGATTCGGGCCATAAGCAAATACGCTGATGGGAAAACTCGTTTCCTTGCGCGTTTCTCGAATACTGCTGTTGTTGTTGATAATTGGGCTGACTAGCCGTGCGAGGCGGATAGGCTTGCTGGAGAAGAACTTTAGTTTTTGTTTTTTTTTCTTCAAATTTTTATTTTGGTATTTGCTCAAGAGTGAAAGAAAAGGTAGAAAAGTAAAGGGGAGAAAGAAGGAGATGAACCATATAACAGGCGACATAACGCCACATTTCCCGCACAGGGGATGCCAGGAACCCCGCCATAGCGCCCCCCATAGAAATAAGATATGTTGCCTCACATATCAATGTTCGCGGTCACTAAATCAACGAGCGCGGCAAGTCCATAACGATTGTTCATCGGGCTCGAGGCGGCGTCCCAAGGCAAGCTGGTGTCACGTAGGAGCGCCGCTGGACACTCCCACATGGAGGCTTGTCGCAACAAGAGTAACTGCAACCCCCCAACGTCCCCCCAGTCCCCCCCCCCACCCACCCCTTTCCCCTGGAGGTGGCGACCAACATCCATACATCACAACCACACACACTGAACGGTTAAACTTGAAATAGGTGTAGTGCACGAAGTGCCGGGGGACAAACTGCAGAAGGGAGACCCCGAGAGAGGAACCTCACCAAGGGACCCCAGGTAAATATGAAGTTCTTGAAGTTCCCCATAAATATATCAGACAATCTCTCCATACTCAAAAGACGCCACAGTCGCGCATGCCACAATGAAATAGCCGGAGCAGACGGGCTCTTCCAGGCGGTCGCTAGTGTCAATTTGGCCGCCCCCAAACACAGCCATACCATGCGCTTATCAGCCCTCGTTTGGTGTTCCAGCAAGGGATCTCTTAGCCCCAGCAGGACATAATCCATGGAATTCGGAATTGGATAGCCTAATATGTCTTTAATATGGGACAGGATCTCGGACCAGAAGGGACGAATGCTGGGGCAATCCCACCAAATGTGGCGAAAGTCCCCTAAGCCACCACAGCCCCGCCAACACCTATCCGAAGTAGTCGGAAAGATCCGATGCAGCCTAGCTGGATGTAGATACCAGTCAAACATTAGTTTAAAATGAGCCTCGCGGAGGTTCGTGGAGTGGTTATGCTTCGTCACATCCCGCCAGAGATTCCTCCACTCGGTGTCAGAGATATCCCTACCCAGAGTAGCCTCCCAGTGGTCCATGTAACGAGGACGGGGGGAATCTGCAGTATCAAGTAACATCCTATATAAGAAGGAAATCGCCCCCTTCATCTCAGACGTGCGGAGGATGAAAGCTTCAAATTTCGTCAGTGGTCTTACAGCGGCGTCCCCAACTGTAGTCGAAGTCGCCCAGTGCAAAAGTTGAAGATGACGAAAGCGTTCCGTGGGCGGCACCCCGTAATCTCGCATACAGTTATGAAAAGTGAGTGGCGCTGTCCCGTGAAACAGGTGAGTAAGAGCTCGGCAGCCGCCCTCCCTCCAAACCTCAAACTGTCCGCCCGACAATGCCGGGGGGAAGGCCGGATTAAAATGAATAGGAGTAAAGGGAGAAGGGAAGGTGGTCCACCGGTCGTCTCCGCTAAGTGTATCCCAGACCTTCAACACCGTGCTGGTAGGCGTGCTAATGTACGCATTCCTGGGGCGGTCAGTCTTGGGTTTCCATGCCAGGTCCCAGATGGATCTGCCAGCCACACACCGGTCCATATGGAGCCAATGCTTTTCCGAGAGCCTCTGCGACCATTCAACAAGGACCCTCAACTGCGCCGCCTTATAATACAGGACCATATCCGGGAACCCCACCCCCCCCTCCGAACATGGACGGCGGAGCACAGCATAGGAAAGTCGCGCCCTGCCACCCTGCCACACATATTTCAGCATCATAGATTTTAGTCGACGAAAATAGTCTGAATCCACCGGAAGAGGTAAAGCCTGGAAGAGGTATAGAAGTTTAGGAAGGAGGACCATCTTGAGGGCATGAACCCTACCCAGCCATGAAAGGAACTTGGCTTCCACCTCTCAAGTTCAGTGCGAAGCACATTCAACATGGGTGTAAAATTGGCCGAAAATAAGGCACCTATAGTAGACGTCAAGTGCACTCCTAGATACATCAGCGAGGAAGTCGACCAGGACAAGGGTGTAAGTGCCCGCAAACGTTGCACCCCTGCGGGTGAGAGAGTCAAGTTCAATATATATGATTTGGTAAGATTAACTTTAAAGCCTGCGACCTTCTCAAAGACAGAAAGCACAGTATGAACATGGGGCAAAGACAGTTCCGGTTCTTTAAGGGAGAGCAGCACGTCGTCAGCAAACAGCGAGATCTTATGCTGTTCCCCGGCGAAGGGGATGCCTAAGATGCCTTCGTGTTCCCGGATCGCGAGCGCCAAGGGCTCAATACTTAAAGCGAAGAGGAGTGGTGAGAGAGGACATCCCTGACGTGTACCCCGTGAGTGACGGAAACTGCCAGACCTGTGGCCATTCACCAACACCCGCGACATAGGGTTGCTAAAATTGGCCTCAAGCATCTGAAGAAAGCGAGGGTCAAACCCAAAGGCCGCGAGAGTATGGCGCAGGAAGCCCCAGTCAACGCGATCGAAGGCTTTCTCCGCGTCAAGACCTATTAAGACCGCCGGAATACGGAATCTAGTAGCCTTTTCGATCAGATGGACCACACGCCGCAAGTTGTCGTGGGTCTGTCGCCCCTTGATGAAGCCGGACTGGTCCGGCTGCACCAAAGCCGGCATCAAGTCCCGCAACCTCCCCGCAAGAATAGAAGAGTACAGTTTAGCGTCTAGGTTGAGGAGCGCTATCGGCCGGTAGGAGGCGCACTCAGCACGGTCCTTCCCGGGTTTGGGGAGAACCGTGATCAACGCTTCGGCCATCGTGTCAGAAGTCCTGCCCTCCGATGCCATGGAATTAAAGAGGAAGACCAGGAAGTCGCAGAGCTCAGATGCAAATGTCTTATAGAACAGAGCGGTGTAGCCGTCCGGGCCCGGGGCCTTGTGGAGTTTCAACGCCTTAATGGCGGTCAGAACCTCCTCTCTGGTAATCGGGGAACTCAACATGTCGTTCCACTCCGCGGAGACCTGTGGCAAAGGGAGACCCCTCAGGAATGCAGATTGAGCCTCCGAGTCGGGGGCGTCACCTGCATAAAGAGTGGCGTAGAAACGGCCAAAGATGCCAGCTTTGTCCGCATCACCATGGTGTACAGAGCCTGCCTGGTCGCGGATTCCCCCAATGTAGTCCTTTTCGCGCTTATCGTGGAGCTGCCGCGCCAAATGCCGCCCGACCTTATTCCCCTGGGAGTAGGAGATGCGGCGGAGGCGGAGGAGAGTGAATTCCGCCCTATTATTATAGTGGGCCTTCAATTTCCCTCTCACCGCCGTCAGTGGCCGGAGAGTCACCCTGGAGGGGTTGGACTTGTGCGCTTGTTCCAAAAGGGTAAGCTCCGCCTCCAGGGCCTCCCTCTCCGTCCTCCTAAGTTTGTTGAGGTGTGCGTTGAGAGCGAGGCAGGTACCCCGCAAGGAAGCCTTGCATGCGTCCCAGGTCACATAAACCGAGGTATCTGAGGGCGGGTTAAGCGCCATGAAATCTCCAAGGGCCTTCCGCAGTGCTTTACAAGATTCCTCATCTCGAGTGAGTGCCGCCGGAAAGTACCACTTCCGCCAGCCGTCCCCACCCATACGCCATTGCAAGCCAAGAGTCACCAAGCCATGATCAGAGAGGGAGATCGAAAAGTTATCAGAGGATTGGGCATCTCCCCTAAGCGCCTGGCTAATAAAAATGTGATCAATACGGGAGTAAGACTGATGTACTGAGGAAAAGAACGTATAGTCCTTAGTCTGTGGATGTAGGAAGCGCCAGCTGTCCACGAGACCCAAAGCCCCTATTTGTCGCTGCGTCTCTACTGAAAAAACCCCGGACTCCGCCCTCCGCGCACCCGAACTGTCCAAGCTCTTGTCCCAGACCATATTAAAATCTCCCAGGAGGAATAGGTGCCCTTCCACAAAGTTCCCCACCCTCTCCAACAGCTCCTGCAAGAACCCGTTTTGGCCAGCATTAGGGACATACACAACTACAAAGGTACATTGTCGACCATACAGGGACCCCTTCACCATGAGCCAACGGCCCTCCTTGTCGCTACTCACACCCAGAGGCTGAAAATGGAGGGATGCCTTGAACATTAGGGCCACACCTCTATGCTTGGTGGACGCAGACGCCCTGTAAATGAGGGGAAATTGTCGGTGACGAAGCCGAAGTTCGTCCCGCCTAGCAAGGTGGGTTTCCTGGAGGGCCACCACATCCAGATGATGATCCAACAGGTACTTCCAGAGCTTTTGACGCTTTTGCGGGGAGTTGAGACCTTTAACATTCCAGGTCCCTACAGCAATAGACATGACAAAGTCGGGAGGTATCGCTCTGGGAGTGCGGCAGCAAGGACCCCGCCCCTACCCCCACCAGGGACATCGCCATTCCACACTCATCCGAACCAGGCCAAACTCTAAGCATCCCCCTCCAGTCATCCCCATGACCCCCCCACCCCAGCAGAGCAGCACAATCAGGTCCCCCAGAACGAAGCACACCAGGCGGCCCTCCGAACAAACAATCCAGGTGCCAAACATCGAGGCATCTCGCCACCAACAGCCAGGCTAGCGTCCTACCCAGAGGTACCAGGACCCACCCGTCTAAGAGGCGCAGCATTCCCATCCGCACATATCCCAAATCAATTAGGGGGCCAATAGGCCCATATGAGGCAAAGAACACTCCAGAAAGCAGCCCCGTGCAGTGAGCCTTAGAGGAGGACACACTAAACGCAGACCATATCTCGCAGACATAGCACCCAGTCGCCACCCCCTTCCCAGCACCCCCTCCCCCAACCCCCACCCCTCTTCCACCCCTTAAATCCCCAACCACCCAAAACATTAACAAACTGAAAACAATACTCATCAGTCCCATTGGTCCATAGTTCGCGGAGCTTCGGCCACTCCTGGGACAGGACAGGGAGACCTCTCCGGTTCCTCCCAAGTTCACGGTCTGGGGAGTCTTCTCCAAAAGTACATCCATTCACCCAGACCGGGGGGGTCCGTGCCCCCTCCAGCGCCGATCCACGCGAAGTAGGTCATCTCACGCTGCTCCAGAGCTGGCCTGAGACGCCGGCATCGTTGCCGAGGCCACGGAAGCTACCGCGCTCCCCCTCTCCTGTTGGCTGGAACTGCGGTCCGGGCGCCCCCGAACCGGAGAAGACCCCACTCTGTGCCATGAAGAGGACCGTCGACGCCGCCGGGATGGGGACGCATTCGATCTCTGGGACGGCGTAGTATCCTCCAAGCCCAAGAGGTCCTTTGCTGCCTGGAGGGAGCGTATCTGCACTAATCTGTTCTCCCACCTGAAGATGATCCTGAAGGGATGCCCCCAAGAATACGCGATGTTGCGCTCCCGCAGAAAAGCGGTCACCGGCCTGAAATCCCTCCGTTTTTGGAGTGTAGAGGCCGCCAAGTCTTGAAAGAGCTGAGGGCGGTGATCCCGAAACTGCAGCGAAGTGATGGCTCTAGCTTTACGGAGGATGCGCTCTTTCACCTGAAAGTCATGAACACAGACCAGGATGTCGGGGGGTGGCCCCCCCCCTCGCCTGGGCAAGCCAACGCGATGAACCCTATCCATCTGGATGTCCTTCGTTTCGTCCTCGGCCAAGATCTGTAGAAACAGTTCCGTCACATAGCCACGTAGGTCCCCTGCCTCGCCGTCCCAAGGCACCGCTTTAATGCGAATGTTATTCCGACGGGAACGGTTCTCAAGGTCCTCCGTGTGCGCCTGTAGGTCCAAGTTCTGTTCTGTAAGACGAAGGACATCCTGTTGTAGTAAGTGGACATCATTGGCCGTGTTCAAATCATGGTCTTCCAGGGTCGCCACTCGTTCCCCAATCCCATCAACATCTCTCCGCACTTCACGGAGATCAGAGGCCAGCTGCGCCCGCAGCTCGGAGATGTCCTCCTTAATAGAAGCAAAAAGTTCGGTCATGAACGCCTTGGTGGCCGGGGCTTCGTCGTCGGACATTCTTGGCGACCCACTCGCCCCCGGGGAAGCCGGCTGTTGCGAAGATTTAGATGCTCCGTCCTTCAACACGCGTCCCTTGCGGGCCTGGTTAGCCATACTGCTAGGTACCCCACACCAGGGTGGACGAGGCCTCGGTCACTTCTCAGGCCCAGCCGGGCCACACGACTCGATACCAACCACTCTGCTCCCGGCCAGCGGCACCCTGAGGGTCCTTGTGTGCCGCAGTCCCAAGGGGCAGCGGAAAAAGCCCCCGAGGACCAGGAAGGTGGGCGCGGGGGTGATGCACCTAGATGGCCTGATGCGGCAAGCAAAATGGCGGCAGCATGTCGTCAAACCTGACCACCTCCAGGACACCAGGCGTCATTCCGAGCCGCACTCCCAATCCCACAGCCCAAGAGGGGGGCCTGCATAGGTAAAGTCTCTTGGTCCACCCGGTGATCAGGCACAGCAAGGCGGCGGCAATTCCGGGGGCCCTTATGCCAAGCAGACCGGCGTCAGGCGCAATCCCCAGGACTCCTCTGCACCACAGGAGGCCGAGCTGCCCCCTTGCGGCGTCCGCCTGGTCGCCGGGCGAAAGTGCTCCTCCTCACCCGGCCAGCGCACAGCTCCACAAAGCGATGCTGTCCCCTGCTGTGCGTCCCAGAGGGGCGCCGCCGGCGGGAAGCACCCGGGGCCTCCTCTACACCTCCAAATCGGCGCCTCCGGGCCCCACGCTGCTCACAAGGCCGGCCCCTCCACTCACAAGATCTGGAGCCTCCAGTGGTCTTCGGCAGGAAACCTCACCCTCCGCCACCCGCTTGGCTCGCGCTCAGCCGCTGGCACCCGTGGAGAGCTCGGGTGGTGGTCGCGGGCCTCCTCCACAGTCTTGAACTTCCGGCCGGCCACCAGTATACGCGAGGCCGGGGATTGCAAGGCCGCACACTCTCTCCGCTCTCTTCGCCTCCGCGAGTGAAACAGCGCTCCGCCGGTGGTACCGGAAGACGGCGCACCACTCCGTTGACCTCGACCAGCCGTCCGGTGGCCGAATCGGGCTGATGACAGCAGCTATAAGCCGCTAAGAAGGATCGGCGCCGGAGAGGCACAGAAAGAGCGTCCTACTCCGACGCCATCTTGGCCACGCCCCGAACTTTAGTTTTTAAATCTTTCGTCTTTCTGTCGACTTTATCTAGCTCGTCTTTGCGCCTATTTTCATAGTACTGGGCTGTAGCTAAAATTTTAGCTGACGTAGAGACAGCCCAAGCACTCTCTGAATCTTTCAGTTTATGACACAGTTCAGGGATTAAATTATGTACGAATTTGTCTACAAACAATCTTTGGCCACCCTCGGTAGCCATATCCTGACCACTATGATCGGTGAAAGTCTCCTCAAATCTTGTGAAAAAGTCAGACACATTCTCATCTTTCTTCTGCTTGCACGCAGATATCTTGTCCCAATTTACGCGTACTTCAGGCATTATCGTTTTCATGTACGCGATAATTCTACCGGGAAGTTCAGCTATTAACGGCTCAGGTTTAGAACCACCAATTTGTCTAGCATCTATAGCGGCAATGTTCGCCCATGAGTCACCTAGTTCTTGGTCATGGTTCGTATGACGTATTTTGCTCCATAGAGGATGTGGAACAACGTTCCCAAACAACATGTCTATATCCGCTAAATTCATTATACATGAGCTTGCAGTTTGCGTTAACTCCTTATAATACCCAGTCGGGTTTTTACGAGGATCAGGCAGTGTCTGTTTGAGTGCTAAGACATCGGATCTTTTCCAGGGGACATGTACCCATACACGCTGGAAATGAGGCAGAATCGGTGGATTCGCATTCGCATCACCTTCCCTCCAAACCGGAGGAACCTCTCTCATGGGGTACTGTCTCGCTCTTTTCCTACCTGATGCATCGTCTTCGTGACATGATCTAGAGATGTTTCCCTTACTCCTATAAGAGAGCAATAACTCTATCGCTTTCTCAACATCTGCACCTATAATCATACCTTCATAGAACTTAAAGCGTGTACGCCATAGTTCGTTCATTGTGCATTTGGAATCATTCGTTTCCAAATCTTCGCCCAGATATACACACATCTCTTCGAATACGTATCTCTGAGTGGGTGCATTCCATTGACGGAAAACTTCCATAACAGACTGAACATCATATCTAACAGTATCCGTAATCCATTTACGGGCTAGTTCATCCAGCACTTTTCTTTCCTCGTAATCAGGCAGTTGACTACGTAACTGTCTATGTTCTGTTTTAGGGGTCGTTTTAGGCGACCCGAAGAAAGGTGAAAGCAGACCAGTGACGGTACCTGTCACTCTTTGTCTAATAGAAGGAGAAGCTTGCGGAGGGGCAAGTGCATCGGAAAAAACAGGCTGAGGCAGAGAAGAAGTAGAGGCAATAGCAGAGGAAGTTGAAGTAGTAGCAGACGTAGTATCATAGACAATAGCTGGAGCTGTAGGCAAAGTCGTAGAAGTAGATGGAGTAGGTAGCAAAGATGGCGGCCTTTGAGAAGGCTGCGCCGGAGAAGTAGGAACCAGCTGAAGAGTAGCTGGCGTGTGTGCAAGAGCTGTGTTTCGTGCGCCGGGGCGCGGTATAGCAAAACGCTTTGGCGTTGTAGTAGCGTCTAACGCATACGGTGGAGGTGAGCTTAATAAGTGGGACATTAATGGATCTTTCTCGGATCTCTCCTCTTGACCTTGTCCCTTATTTGGTAACATCGGGTAGCATTTATCTACTGCTAGTTTCTTGCTCCTAAGTATTTGTTCGCTTTCTTGCTCTTCCTCGTTATCCCTGTATGCAACGGCAGCTTGCACCATTGACATACCTCTTTTATTCTTTTTTGCTAATTTTATTTCTTTCTGTTTGGCTTCTTTGCGCCATAAGCGGAAAGAGTCAAACATCGCCGGCCGGGCTTTCCTCTTGAATAATTTGGCCTCCAAGTTATCTAATATTTCTGAGTCGAAACTACCATATTGGGGCCATTTTAAAACACCATCCTTGCGGGTGTATTTTATCCACACTTCATTATATGTGATAGGACCTACGCCGTGCTTTACATAGAGCTCGTATGTTGGAGTTCCAATCGGTGGAACCGGACAGGAATCCTCTAATCGGGAGTCCTTACTATAACCAAGACAAAACAAGTTTCCAAGTCTGCTAAAACCAGGCATCTTTGCTCACTAGTCTAGCTTCAAACTTCAAAGGATTATCTGTTACGATATTTCTCGTGAATACACAAGTCCTTCGGCTTTGGGGCTTGCAAGTACCAAATCAAAGCGTATCTCAAGGATACCAAAAACTAAGGACAAACTAAGGACTGGGAGACGCTCCACTTATACTTAACTGAAGTATTTGAAGATCGTTGACGTTGCTAGAAGACTCGTCTATCGTTTCGCTCTACCAAGGATCGCTGGGTCCAAAACAAGGCGATAGTCAGGGCAGCAGTCCTTCGTAGCCGTCGGGACACGGGGAACTTCGCAGCAAAGACCTTCGGAACCACGTCGACATACAGGGGTGGCTGAAGTGGCTGGCCGTCCTCTGGAATTTTCACACGAAGCTCCTCACGAACATCTGGCTTGGACCGTCGCCGCTTGATACCGCCCCACGTTGGGCGCCAACTGAGGTACCGAAGGTGGTTCCTCTTTGGCTTAAAGATTACATTATGAATAATAAGTAGTGGTCTAAGGTTAAATATGTACAACAAGGGGTGGTGATGGACAGAGTCTCTGAATTAAGCAGAGTACTCTCACCCAGTCAAGAGATCAGGGCTAGATCCAACACCGTTTTTTAGCTCATTGCACCATCCCAGTTTCAGAACCTGGCTGTATGCAAATTAGTCTGTCCCTGGCCCAGTGCATCATGGGAACAGGGCAGACCAGACTACAAAAGCCAATTCTTACACTGGGAAGGAAACAAGCTTCCGGGGACCGGTTTCTGCCATTTCAGGCGTCTTCGGCCCGGCTTGCTTGAATCCTGATGGTGCAATGAGCAAGGGACTCACATCTGAGTATACCCTTCCACGCTTAGGGTGGACAAAATTATTTACAACAAGGGGTGGTGATGGACAGAGTCTCTGAATTAAGCAGAGTACTCTCACCCAGTCAAGAGATCAGGGCTAGATCCAACACCGTTTTTTAGCTCATTGCACCATCCCAGTTTCAGAACCTGGCTGTATGCAAATTAGTCTGTCCCTGGCCCAGTGCATCATGGGAACAGGGCAGACCAGACTACAAAAGCCAATTCTTACACTGGGAAGGAAACAAGCTTCCGGGGACCGGTTTCTGCCATTTCAGGCGTCTTCGGCCCGGCATGCTTGAATCCTGATGGTGCAATGAGCAAGGGACTCACATCTGAGTATACCCTTCCACGCTTAGGGTGGACAAAATTATTTACAACAAGGGGTGGTGATGGACAGAGTCTCTGAATTAAGCAGAGTACTCTCACCCAGTCAAGAGATCAGGGCTAGATCCAACACCGTTTTTTAGCTCATTGCACCATCCCAGTTTCAGAACCTGGCTGTATGCAAATTAGTCTGTCCCTGGCCCAGTGCATCATGGGAACAGGGCAGACCAGACTACAAAAGCCAATTCTTACACTGGGAAGGAAACAAGCTTCCGGGGACCGGTTTCTGCCATTTCAGGCGTCTTCGGCCCGGCTTGCTTGAATCCTGATGGTGCAATGAGCAAGGGACTCACATCTGAGTATACCCTTCCACGCTTAGGGTGGACAAAATTATTTACAACAAGGGGTGGTGATGGACAGAGTCTCTGAATTAAGCAGAGTACTCTCACCCAGTCAAGAGATCAGGGCTAGATCCAACACCGTTTTTTAGCTCATTGCACCATCCCAGTTTCAGAACCTGGCTGTATGCAAATTAGTCTGTCCCTGGCCCAGTGCATCATGGGAACAGGGCAGACCAGACTACAAAAGCCAATTCTTACACTGGGAAGGAAACAAGCTTCCGGGGACCGGTTTCTGCCATTTCAGGCATCTTCGGCCCGGCTTGCTTGAATCCTGATGGTGCAATGAGCAAGGGACTCACATCTGAGTATACCCTTCCACGCTTAGGGTGGACAAAATTATTTACGTTCCCATGATGCACTGGGCCAGGGACAGACTGATTTGCATATAGCCAGGTTCTGAGCTGGGATGGGGCAGTGAGATGAATACCGGTGATGGATCAAGCCCTGATCTTTGGACTGGGTAAGAGTGGTCTGCTTAATTCAGACACTCTGTTCATCACCACCCCCTTTTCTGTATCGTTTTTGCCCACTATAGGTGTGGCAGGGTATACTCAGACATGAGTCCCTTTCTCACTGCTCCATCAGGATTCAAGCAAGCCGGGCCGAAGAGGCTGAAATGCCAGAAACCGGTCCCCGGTAGCTTGTCTCCTTTCTGGTGAAGAATTGGCTTGGTAGTTTGGTCTGCCCTGTTCCCATGATGCACTGGGCCAGGGACAGACTGATTTGCATATAGCCAGGTTCTGAGCTGGGATGGGGCAGTGAGATAAATAACGGTGATGGATCAAGCCCTGATCTTTGGACTGGGTAAGAGTGGTCTGCTTAATTCAGACACTCTGTTCATCACCACCCCCTTTTCTGTATCGTTTTTGGCCACTATAGGTGTGGCAGGGTATACTCAGACATGAGTCCCTTTCTCACTGCTCCATCAGGATTCAAGCAAGCCGGGCCGAAGAGGCTGAAATGCCAGAAACCGGTCCCCGGTAGCTTGTCTCCTTTCTGGTGAAGAATTGGCTTGGTAGTTTGGTCTGCCCTGTTCCCATGATGCACTGGGCCAGGGACAGACTGATTTGCATATAGCCAGGTTCTGAGCTGGGATGGGGCAGTGAGATAAATAACGGTGATGGATCAAGCCCTGATCTTTGGACTGGGTAAGAGTGGTCTGCTTAATTCAGACACTCTGTTCATCACCACCCACTTTTCTGTAAGGTTAAATATGGTCAAGGATTTAAATAACCTTTAGTTTTAGTTATTGGCATATAACCTAGTTTATAGTTTAGTATCTATAGTTATGTTTAATGTTGGATTTTTATTTAATGTTTTTTTTTTTTTTACTTTTTGTTACTTTATTAGGAAAGGGGATGTGTTGTGTTTACATTCTTAATTGTACTGTGTCTTTAAATATAATTATACCTGTTATGTCAAATTCTAGAATGTAGAATACTACACATGTCATATTGCATTGCATCTTTTGTAAAGCTCAGTTATACCTGTATTGCTGAATCTACTGGATGATTTGTAATGAGCTCTTCGAATAATTAAAGGATTAACTTCTTCACATCCTGAGTTAATTCATCATTTCACAGGGCTTCGTTGCTGGGGCTGAAGAGAGCAGGCACAGACTCCCAGTGTGCCTGAGAGCGCAAGTTGCAGGTGCTCAGGCCATTCCTGGAGCTGCTTTTCTGCAGCATCAGGATTTGCCCTAGTGCATTCTGGGAGCCTGTGGGGGGCTAATTGTTATTTCCTTGTGTAAAGCCATTGCGCGTACACAAACCGTTTAGAGAAAATTTGCAGAGCAAATCCAGCAAACCTTTAACAACGGCCATAGAAAATATTCTCAAAAAGTAAATTCAGAGAAAAAATCTGTATAATTTTTCCAATTTGACTATACTCAATTACAGTGAAAATTATCCATTAGCACATGAAAATCTTCTCACACAAGTTCTGAAAACAATTTATGAAGAAGGAAAAAAACTTTATACAGACAAATGCACAGGTAATCCCTGAAACCTCAACCATAGCAAAGTGGAAAAACTGGAAGTTTCTCAAAACTTTGGTGGTGGAAAAACAACTTTCTAAACCCTTCGTTAAAACAAGTGTAAAGCACACTGGTTGTGAGAATAAGCAAAGATGAGCATATAGGTGTGCACGGTTGCAAAGGGGAGTGTGCTGAACTACGGATCACTGACATAAAATCGATCATAACAATATTGTGATACAGAAATTGCATGTTAAAATTATCGATTACAAAAATATTGTTTTCCCATACTCATAATGCTTAGTACGAAAAAATCAGAAAAAAATATAATTTCACAATAATATCAATACAAAACATACAAAAATATCATTTTCTAATATATATTCAGTTAAAAATAGTAAATCTTAAATATTCTAATACATAACAATAATAAAATGTAAATGAAATAAATGTAAGTAACATTTAAATATATCCTTATATAAACATACGCACATAAATAGATATGTGTATGTTCATATATACGTATACATAATATAACATTATTATTAAAAAATACATGACATTATATTACATTTTTTGTTATTTTTTTAATTTACTTCTATAAAAAGCATATAAAACATACATTTGTTTAACAAATCACATGGAAAACATTAAATACATTTCCAAATTAATTAAATATAACAAAAAAATAAGGCATTTACTAAATATATTAAAAACAATTATATATATAAACAAATAATATAAAATGTAACAATTAAATAAATAAATAATAATATTAGATATATTTGAACAATATTCTAAAACGTATTAACCCCTTCGATGCTCATGACGGAACGGTTCCGTCATGAGCTACGGTTGAGCTGTGCTCATGACGGAACCGTTCCGTCATGACCACGCCCGTTTTCATTAGGGCCCAGCACCGGAGGGGGAAACGCGGTCGTGCTGAAAAGGTTAAAAGTCTTTGCTTTATTGAATACTTCGCCTTATTTACAAGGCGGCATTAAGCCACTTAACGCCACCTTGTAAGTAAAGCACTCTTCCAGGGTGAAAGGGGTGGGCAATGGTTGTTGTGGTGGGCATTCCACTGTAAAACACATTGATTGTGACTATGCCCCCTATTTACAACGGTGGCGTAAATAGGAGCCATTGCCAAAATTAGGACCAGGGAAAACCTGGGGGCATATGTACAACAGAATGATGGAGCGTGGCGTTAAGCAAAGCTTGCTAATGCCACGCTCTGCCATTCTGAAAATGCAGGGATGCACCATGTTTTCAAAGATACAGTGCACTCCTGCATTTCCCCTAGCACTGACTCTAGATTAAGCTGCCTAGCGCAAACGCAAGCACCCTTGCACCATAGTGCAAGGGTGCCTGCGTTGTGGAGAATGATTGTTTATGTGCAAGAAGGTGTCCCTTTCTGCACATAACCAATCACAAATACTGATTTGTAACTCCTATGTGTGCTGCATTGTGCAGCACAAATAGAAGTTGCAAATTGCCATTTTATTAATGATTGTTAATGTGCAGAAACGGACACCATCCTGCACGTAAACAATCCTTCATGGCATTTTGCTGTTTCTATGTGTGCTGCACAATGCAGCACAAATAGAAACAGAAAAAACAAGGAGAAATAAAGCATTTCTCCTTGTTTTGGCATGTTAAGACCAGGCAACACTTGGTCTTAATTTTTACACTGACTCATATTTATGCCACCCTTGTAAATATGGGGAAACGTCAAAACCAATGGGTGCTGCGGCAGAACACCCACCACAACACCCATTGCCTACCCCTTTCACGCTAAGTATAGCATTAAAGGTGCCTTATTTACAAGACAGTGTTAAGCCATGTCAAGTGGCTTAATGCCGCCTTGTAAATAAGGCAAAGCCCCAACCACCACAGGAACGTTGTAAAAAGTGACGTTCCTGTGGTGATAGGGACTTGTAAATACGCCCCTGGTATTAACATGGTGAAACGAGGAGAAATGCTTTATTTATTCTCGTTTTTGCTGTTTCTATGTGTGCTGCATTGTGAAGCACACATAGAAACAGCAAAAAGCCATGAATAATTGATTATGCGCAGGAAGGTGTCCCTTCCTGCACATAAACAATAATTTCAAAAATGATGATTTGCAACTTCCATGTGTGCTGCACAATGCAGTACACATAGAAGATACAAATCGCCATTCTGGATTGTTTGTGCAGGAAGGTGAGACCTTCCTGCACGCAAAGAATCATTACCTCTACGCTGGCACGCTTGCACTATGGTGAAAGGGTGCCTGAATTGATGATAGGTCGCTAAGTTCAGCGCCAGCAGGGTTGCAATTGCACCGTATTGTTGTAAATATGATGCATCCCTGAGTTTTCAGAATGGCGGAGATCAGCATTAGGTATTTTGGCTTAACGTTATAGTCCGCCATTTTTTTGGTATTATGCCCCTGTGTCTGCAGGTCTGCCATTGCAGCCTGCGTGAAATGGTACTTGCACCTTTCACTTCAGATATAAGGTTTACCTTATAGACCGGGTCACTGGTCTTAAAACCCATAAGTCCCCCTAAGGTAGGTCCTTCTGCCGAAGGGCAGGGTGCATGGTTCTAAGTGTGAGCGTTCACCTGCATGAACAGAGGCACCCCTGCAAGCCCCAGACTCCATTCTCTGGGCTTTGTAAGTGAGAGGAAGCCATTTTTTGGTGTGTAGTGGACACTGGCAAACTTGAGATGTCGAACTACATATTAATTTCACCAAACCTCGTCATGTGGTATCAAACTAGTTGGAATCATGCAACTAAACCGATTCCAGTGTTAGTTGCATGATACCATGTACTGTGGGGGCTTCTTAGAGGGCCCCCCATGTCTACCTGTGTAACCTTGCATTATCTTAGTGCCAGCCAGTGCTGCTACCGATCCCAGGCACTGTTCTGCACTCCTGCTGATAAGCCTAACTCAGGCAAAAGAAGGCAGATCAAAGGATTTCCTGTACAGGAGAGTTGTAGCCACCTCTCCTCTAGAATTTGATGTCTCTGGGCTAGGTGGGTAGTGCTTCCGCGTGCCACCGGCCTGCTTTGAAGTGCACATTTAGTGCCCTCCTTGCATAAACCGGTTTACTCCAGTGCAGGAGCCCTTGCTTCCCACTCTGGTGTGAAACCACACAAAGGATAGGAAAGTGACCACACCCCTGTCCAGGGAGGTGCCCCAAGCTTCACCTGGTGGCCGCTTGATTCTGCCATCTTGAAAACAAGATAAGCAGAGGCCCCTTGGAGCCTTTGACTGGTCAGACCACCAGAGCAGTATCCCTGACCCCCCCCCCCCCAATAGGTTGGTCCCCGCAGAAGGTGTCCAACACCCTTCCTGGGTTACTTAAGAGCTCCCGTGAAGGTGGGACCCTAGATTTGTCTGGAGCAACGGTTCCTCTGCAAGAGTCGTCTTCAGCATCCTCCACAAGACTCTTCTGCTGCTGGAAACTGGACTCTGCTGTTGGGCTGTGCCAGACTCAAAACAAGACTGCTCCTGGTAGGAAGGCCCCTACTTCAACTTCGTATCAGTGCTTTTCACTCATCCTGCAACATCCATGGCCGTGCATTCTCCAGTCACAAGGGCTCTGTGTGCATCAAGGACAGCTGGATGGGATCTCCCTTCGAATAAAGGAGCCACTCCTCTGCTGCAGTGGGCTCCTAAACGTCAATGACCAGTCTGTGGATCCTGCTGTCTCGCTGACTATTCAAGGCTCTACAACACAGGTGGTGGTTTGGAAGTTCTCCCAAGGCCTGACCTGTCTTCTATGCAATTTGAAAGACTGCAGTCCCTCACTGAGCAGCTGGAATTAGTCCCCTGTGCACTGCACCTGTCTGTCATTGCCAAGGCTTGTTGACTCTCCAAACTGAAGATCTTAGAGCTCCAAGAAGCCCCAGCTTCAAGCATCATGCTGCTGCAAAAGTGACATCCTCACTGCATCTCCTGCAACGTGGGCATCCATCTTTGTTGTGCTGCTGAGGCCTCTCTGTGACTCCCTGTGTCGGCTGCCTGAAAGTCCCTTCTGGGTCTTTCATTGATTCCTGCTGGCCCTAACTTACCTGTGCTGGGGGAGTTCCCTGGACCTTGATGGTCCTCCTTTCTGCAACTCTTCCTGCAATGCGACTGCTGCTTTTGCCAAGGCTTGTTGGTAGTCCTGCTGGCAATTGACCCTCCCCCTGCAATTCATCGACCATTATGGAACAGCTCGTAGATGGCTCCTATGTTCCTACATCGTCACCTGGTCTCCACAGCTGTAACTCCAAGATCTCCATGCTACCGTGAAGTACCCCAGAGAAGGGTAAGCATTGTGCTACTGCGCCTCCTGGATGAATCTGTGTGGTTTGGACTCTGTCTCCTCTCTCCTCTTTCGGAATACACATTTGGGTTCCACTGACCTGGCCCATGGGTCACGGTAGCAGCTGGATTTCCGAAGGTCCCCATTGACTTCAATGGGTGGTTCCGACATCACTTCACACCTGTGCACCCAGGCTCCCTGGTGTGGGTTTCATGCCTCTCTGGGTATCCACGGGTCGGGGTCCTCTCCAACCTCATTGGTTTCAACGGGTTTCCTCTGGGTCATCTGGGAAGGTTCCTGAATCCTGAAAATCATAACTGCGATGTCCCCACGTTGTTCTATATGGACACTGACCCGGGTATCTTCTCTGCACCCTGACACCTAAGGACTCCTAGTTAAATACCTTTGGTGGTTCCGTGCTTCCCCTGTCATACAGATCCTTGGGTGGTAGTCTTGGTTAGGTACCCCTTTCGCATTCCCCTTTAGTAAATGGTTTGGCCCATGTTCTTTTATGTGTTTTATGTACCTGTTTTCTTGATATTGTTATTGTGTGTGCATATCTCTGGGTAAGAAATATACCAACGTAGTTTAGTGTTGGTGTGTAATAAATACTACAGTATTTTTCGTCGAACACTGGTGTGGTTCTTTCTTGTGTGATTCTCACTGATTGACGTGTGTGAATGCACCCGCTTTACAACCTCCTGGGTAAGCCTTTGCTGCTCTCCACAGCTACCCCTTGAGAGCTTTGGTTATCAGGGCCCTCCTACACTATCACTAAGGGCTGCCTGGACTCAGTACAGGGTGTATCACCAATAGGTGCACACCATATAGTGAGCCAGCCTCCTAGAACACCTGGCCCATTTAGTCCGCCACATGAGAACAAGTATAAGTGAAAGAGACAATAGTTTTCATGTAGGTGGGGCAGAGGGTCACTGGGCAGCCTAAGAAGAAGGGGTGCACACTCTAATCCATCCAGCCTCAGCAGGAGCATGGCTCCAAAACAGATGCCCAAAGTCAGGGATGGCTTTGGATGGTCTAGTTTAGCAGCTTGTTGTGTCTAGCTGTGTTTTATTCACATAACTACAGAGTTTCTCGTGCCAAACTGGCAACTGCAGATTGTTGCTGCAGAAACAAAAAAATATGCGGTATATTTACCAGGAAGTGGTGGAATCCGCCGTGCATTGGCATAGCAACGTCTATTTCAGTATAATAAACGAGGTTTTATTTTCCAGTGGTGGGTGAGATGGGCTGGCATCGACTCATCTCTGTGTTTGGGACAGCTCTGTCTGCGCGTTACTATGCAAAATCTGCCAGTTTGTGCCAGTTCCACCAGATGGTGTTTGGCTGGCATGGGCACACTCTCGACTTGGTGCCAGGAGGAGGCTTCTCAGCCTGGGAGTGAAAACCTCAGAGAAGTTACAGGCTACTGGAGCTCACAGCTGTTTAATTATATGATATGAGAGATCCCACTTCCTGCTGCTTGTAAGAAGACGTGGTCCAAAACCTAGGAAAAAATGTAAAAGTCTAGGAACGTTTCCAAATTTCTGAGGGAAACAATGCAAACTTTGAAAGAGTGTTAAGAAATGGGAAAAAACGACAGCCTTAATTTAATAACAAAAACAAACTACTGTATTTATGCTATATTTAGTGCATATACATATATATATATCCTCTGGATCTTCATAGTCCGATTCACAAAGATCTTCCTGCGCAATACTCATGAAGTACTACTGGCGAATCCTAAACTCCAGGAGTATGCCTATAGTCCCCCAGGCCAACTTCTGAAATTCAAAAGTACGCCTGGAGTAAGTACTACACGAGTAAGGGGCATATTATCAATGGCCAGCAATAATGATTGTTGGCCGTGCTCAGCGATACTTTTATTATTGCATGCTATCTCTGAAATGTATCGCCCTGGTAGCGTGATATTAACAAAGCATTGCTCCAGGGCGATAAAAATTCCAGCGATAGCGAGGTTATCGCCGTTTTGCAAGGAACATCGCTAGTTTTCCAGCGATGTTCCCTGCAAAACGGCGATAACCTCGCTGATACGACCCAGAGGGTCGTATCAGCATAATCCACCCCAATGTTGGGGATTGGTAAATCTGAATTTCAGCAGACATTAGTTTTTGGAGAAAACAACGGTTTTCTCCAAAAACTAAAGTGTGCTAAAATGCTGGGGCAGCCTTGTAAATATCGCGATGTGAACATCAGCGATATTTGCAAGGTTGTACATCCGGGGTACGCCCAGTAACGCCCACTTTGCATCTCAATAGAGATGTGCTAACATGCAGTTATGCATGTTAGCACCCTCTTGTAAATAGGGTTATAGTTCTATCTCCGCTTTTTTGTTTTTTTAAGCCAAAAAAGCAGAGATAAAGCCCTTGTAAATAATATGCCCCTTAGTCACGTTGCCCAGCACTGTCAAAGTATCACATTTTGTGAAGATTAGATGGGAAGGAAGGGAAAGCGATGCATTCCGAAGGCCAGAGGAGTACACGGCTGGATGCAAAGGAAGATGTGGTCCAAATCCTAGGAAAAAAAAATTGAAAATCTAGAGAAAAGTGTCATAACAGACTTGGCAAGCGCTGCAAATCGCTTTAGAAATGTCCTTATTGGGGCAGGGGAAGAGGAAAAGAATGCTCGATAAATCTGTGAATAGATAAAGATAGGTAAAGAAGAAAAAATTATGTAAGTTCAGGACACGTATGTAATGAGATATTATGAGGAGTAGCGGGTAGTAGCTGTCGTTGGTGCATCATAACTGCGGCAATCCATTAGTAACCAGAAACGCGACAGGGGCGTTCATTAACCATGACAGCATTCGGGGACATGGCCTCCTTGCTCAACCACTGGAGAATACACGTTGTTACATATTGTTTGATATTTGGCTACAAGTGTTCATGATTCCCTTTGAAGCAACTTCCTTAGCCTCTCTTTCATGACACCCTTAAGGGTATCGGGGTGTGGTCAGGGTAGGATTGGGATCATTATTCGGCCTGGCAACACCAAAAAGTGGTCCATATTCCCGGCTCACGCCCGTTCATGAAACAGCATTTGACTAGTGTCATTGGGCTCGTTTTGAGAGAAATGTTTGATGAATTATGTATTTTAAACATTGGTGAAAACTAGAAGCAATACATTTTGGCCGGGCTGGCGGAATGAAATAAAGTGGCCCAAAGGCCACAACTCCTGATCAGGCTATGTTTGCCACCTGTTGTTCCCATCATGCACTGGGACAGGAACAGACTAATTTGCATATAGCCAAGTTCTGAGCTGGGATGGTGCAGTGAGCTAAAAAACGGTGATGGATCAAGCCCTGATCTTTGGACTGGGTAAGAGTGGTCTGCTTAATTCAGGCACTCTGTTCATCACCACCCCCTTTTCTGAATCATTTTGTCCACCATAAGCGTGGAAGGGTATACTCAGATGTGAGTCCCTTGCTCATTGCACCATCAGGATTCAAGCAAGCTGGGCCGTCGACGCCTGAAATGGCAGAAACTGGTCCCCGGAAGCTTGTTTCCTTCCCAGTACAAGAATTGGCTTGGTAGTTTGGTTTGCCCTGTTCCCATCATGCACTGGGACAGGAACAGACTAATTTGCATATAGCCAAGTTCTGAGCTGGGATGGTGCAGTGAGCTAAAAAACGGTGATGGATCAAGCCCTGATCTTTGGACTGGGTAAGAGTGGTCTGCTTAATTCAGGCACTCTGTTCATCACCACCCCCTTTTCTGAATCACTATGTTTGCCACCTGGCAGTCTTTTTAACCAGCATTACCAGTACTTTAATGTCCTTGCAGGTACAAAATGAAGAAAACCACCTAAAGCTGGTATTTTCTCCTCTGGTCACTAAGTCACTAATACTTTAACCCCTTCCACGCTCATGACGAGCTGGGCTCGTCATGAAGTAGCCTCCTCGCACGCTCATGACGAGCCCAGCTCGTCATGATGTGTGGGATTTACGATTTCTCAGCACAGCAGGGAAATATGCCGAGCATCCAAGAGGTTAAAGTGTAAACAGTAAACAAACGGTGAAACAGTTTAAAATGTGGTCCGAAGCTGATTTAATGACCTGTGGCTGATAGTTAAAACTAAACAAAGGAAGAAAAGCCAGGTAAAGAAAGAATGCAGCCTTTTTTGTTATTTTATAAAGAATACTCTTTCATTATTGTGTTCCAGCCTTTGAAGACACTTAAAACATGAGCAAACAGAAGGTTCTTTTATTGTAGTTTTCTAGAGCGTGAACTCCGCCCATGGGCAGAGATTATATGAGCACCAATTACATTACAGAAGATCAAATTAATTTGTATTGCCAATTAAGCCATTTGCCCCAGATTCACAGGATGCTGAGCTGAGGCTGGGACTCAAACTTATTTCCATAGTTCCCATGCAGCAGTTCTGATCCTCTCAGCTTTTCTCTCTGGGAAAGGTGCCTCACAGCGAGGCCTATGCAAACATACCCCCCACCCTCTTCCAAGACCTGAAAGACACTGGAGCCGAGGTGCCAACAACAGGCTCTCAGCGGAGCCAATTCACTTACACTCTACCCCTTCCCAGCCAAGTATAGCCTCAGGACGGTGGCCTGGCAGAGGAGGGGTGCAGAAAAGCACAGAACTGCTTCTGCTCCATGGGAGCTGAGGTGATGATGGACCAACGACTATTTCACCTGCCCTCATCCAGGCTGCAGCATTCTCAACACCCTGCATCAGTTTAACAGCACGGCACAGGAGTTGGACACTGGGGCACATTACCAAGGGTGGCGATAGGCAATTATCGCCGGTTTTGTGGCCGTTTTCAGCCACTAAGCGGCGATAATTCTATCGCTCTATTAGCAAGCTGTCGCTAACTGATGTTAGCGACAGCTTTTAGCCGATAGCGAGCGGTTTGGGGCCCGCTTTGCATGTCAGCGATATTTATCACTAATGACATGCAAAGTGGGCGTACCCAACCTGTTAGCAACTGAAAGCAGTCGCTAATGTCGCTATCGCCTATTAGCAAGGCAGGCGTAGCAATTGAAATATTACCCTATCGACAAAAACCAACGCCTGCCCAGACCAGTTCTTAGCCATGTTATCCAATGGGAGGTGGATAACATGGCTAAGAGCATTTTGTCGCTAATGCGTGAATATCGCTGTATTCTCAGCGATATTCACGCATTTCGCCGCTATCGTTGGATATTTTAGCACAATGGAGAAAAACTTTGCTAATAGCATGTTTTCTCCGCTAACATATCCAGCGATAGGCAGCGATAAAGAAATCGTCGCTAAGCCTATTTAGCGATAATTATCGCTACTTGTTGGAAATATGCCCCACTGTTTCTGGGCATCATAGCTGGCCCCACCGGGGACCCAACTAAAGTCCATAGCAGACAGCGACACTGATGCAAGCTACCCCCTCAGGTGCTGGCCCCACATTACAGTGGCCTGGTGGGGAAGACAGTAAGGCTCTGTAGGCCGGGTAACAAAAACTGTCCTACAGGTGATCCTTAGGCACTGGACCATCGCCCAATGCCTGACTGCCCAACCGTACCAATCTGATGCTTGGTGTGGTTTAGAAGTTAAATCTTGGTGCAGTCCTATCACTGATGTGGTACTCTGGCAGCACTCTTGATCGTCTTTTGGGTGGTGGCCTGGCCTGGTGTCTGGTCTCCTCTAGCTCTGCATGGCTTTTCAAGCTTCGTTTTGCAATTAAACTCGGCTGGACACAAGCTCCTCGGAACCCCTTTGGTGACAGGGATACGCAGTTCCACTAATGCTACAGATTATTTTAGGATACTGGCAGAATGGTGCTGACCCATCCCTGGTGCAGCAATGATTGTCTTCTGCTGCTTTGTGGCTCCTCTCATTCTGAGCAGCATTTTCCTTGTGCCAGGGCACCTCCAATGCCACTTCTGAGCAGCATCTTCCTTGTGCCAGGGCACCTCCAATGCCTCTTCGGAGCAGCATCTTCCTTGTGCCAGGGCACCTCCAATGCCACTTCTGAGCAGCATCTTCCTTGTGCCAGGGCACCTCCAATGCCACTTCTGAGCAGCATCTTCCTTGTGCCAGGGCACCTCCAATGCCACTTCTGAGCAGCATCTTCCTTTCTTGATTACCCCAACAAAGTTAAATTGTTATTAGCCACATTCGACCTCCATCCCTCTCTTCACATTTCTCCTCAGCGATCTCGCATGTCCACCATTCTAACCTTACGCATGCAAGTAGCTTTTAACCTCCAACTCACCGCACACCTATATTAGCCTCCGGTCCACCTGAGGATTGAACTCATTTGCCACCTTTATTCTTTGCAACTGCTATGTCCATCTCCGTGTCTTACACTCTGTTTCTCTCTATGATGAAAAAGAGTCTAGCCAACACACCACAACATGCTGCCTTCCTCACACACATGTCTCTAAGGCACATAAACAGGCGTACACAAGTGGCACACAATCTACACACAACTGATGATCTCTTACCTAAGCCTATTCACCACAGCAGGGCACCAGATCTCCCTACTAAGGTACATCAATGCCCAACTCTTCCTCCTTAATTCTCCCCAATCAATGCCCAACTCATCCTCCTTAATTCTCCCCGGCTGCTTCAAGTCACACGCTTCAGGAAGGCAAATGGATACAATCCGATCGACATCCTGTCAAGGTATGGCAAAGGTCCGAATCCTCAATACAAACGACATGGCCGGTGAATTCTTGTCCCTGCAGAAACAGGCATCAGGTAGCGAGTGCTCTTACTGAGACATAGAGAGACACGCCAGCAGACTTCCAAGCCTAGCATTGAGAAGAATGAAGAACCTACAACGGGGAACTTTTCGTTCTAGCATTCTAATGTACACCAATGAAATGGACCAAACCAATCACTCACCATCACCAGATCAATCTCAAGAAACCCAGCAGACCCCCTGACCTTGCAATGCAAATATAAACGCATGGAGAATCATCAAGATACCCCTTCAAGGCAAAGGCACACTATGTTCTGATGTTAAAGAGAGTCAGATTCAGATTCAGATTCAATGATCTTTATTCGGTTAAAAACAAGTAACCAAGAAAGAAACAAACATCAAAAACAAATTACAATAATTACAGCTCTTAGAGTAAGTTCAATAGCGAGGACCAAAAAGACAGATTCTTAAAACGGAAAAAGAACTAGGCATTTATCAGATTTCTGTTATCATATGTTTCCGTAATTTAAAAACACTCTTTAAAAATTTTAAAACCACAGATACAGATAAAACCGTGTCCATTCTCTGGAGCTCTAAAAAGGCTGGGCGACATCTGGTAAGATTCATTTCTTTTAAAAAGGGGATTATGATTTCTCTGCGTAAGGCACTATAGAATCTGCAAAAGAAAAGGATATGGATATCCGATTGTTGTGAGGTGACATCGCATGGGCAGAGGGGCAAAATACGTGTCCATGAGTTCATTTTTGGAAGTGACACCAATCTAAAAAATATACAAAATCTGAATCGAGTTAAAAGAAAACGATCATAGTTTGTCATAGGCAGGGATAGATATGGCTGTACAGACTTAACCTCACATAAGGTCAGGAGATGTGACTGTACTGAATGTTTTAGAGATTCAACTCTCCTCCTCTTAGCTTCAAGGTGAACCAAGCAGAGGGCCTTCAGTGAGCGCCTTGAGATGCTATCCATTGTAGATGGATCCGAATAATAAGAAAAGCACCCAATCTCAGTCAAAAAGCTCTTAACGTAGCCCAACCATTGTGATCTCTCCACGTGATCCAAATTGAGGGTGTCCTGTAATAGAGCCCGGTTCATAACACATTCATTTGTAGTCCATACCCTGTGCCACAACAGGATGGGTTGAATTTTAATAATGTCAGTTATGTGAGACAGGGCAAGTTCAGCGTGACAATTAAAAGTGGCAACACACTGTGGAACAGCAAGGGCTTCCCTCAAAAATTTGTTTTCCACAACCTGAATTGGATCAACATTTGAGTACCCCCACAAGCCTGAGCCGTACATAGCCACCGACACACATGTTGCTTTGTAAATGGTTATCATTTCTTTTATCGGCTTCCTGCCCAGTTTTCTTACAAAATTCTTTAAAGCCATGATAGTTTTCATAAATAAAAGGGTTCTCGCCTTGATGGCACTTGTCCAAGAACCTGACTCATGGAATAAAATGCCTAAATACGAAAAAGTTGGGGTATTGTCTAGTGGAACGTTGTTTAAAATCATCCGTTTCATCGGTTTACCTGATTTGGGACCACAGTTCATTGTGAAAGTTTTGCTACAATTAACTAGCAGGTCTAGATTAAGCATAAAATTCTCGAAGCTTACTACTAGTTTTTGCAGAGCCCGGGGAGTGCGTGCCATAAGCACGGCATCATCCGCATACATTAGTGCAGGGATTGCCCTCCTCCCCACTCTGGGCATATCCCCGCACTCATGCAGCAGGTGGTGCTCAAGCCCATTAATGTAAAGCAGGAAAAGGAAAGGTGCTAAAACGCATCCTTGGCGCACTCCACGACCCACACTAAATTGTCTGGAGCATTCGCCCCCCCTGCCGTAGCGAACAGAAGCTGTGGCTCCACTGTACAATTCCCTCAAGAAAGAGATGATGGTCGTGTCCACTCCCAAAGTTTTCATAACTGCCCACAGTTTGGTGTGCGACACACAGTCGAACGCTGATGAGAGGTCCACCAAAGTAAAATACAAGCGTTCCGACTTGATCCTTATATATTTGTGTTGCAGTAACATCACATTTAAACCTTGTTCGATTGTGCCAATCCCTTTTTGGAAACCAAATTGGAGGTCACTCATAATTTCGTTTTCCTCCGCCCAGCTTTGGAGTCTTGCCAGCACTATTCGACCCAAGATTTTGATTGAGGAATCAAGAAGGGAGATTGGCCTATAACAGGCGCAGCTGTTTCTATCGCCCTTCTTATAAATGGGAACAATGACTGAAGTGAACCAAGACTCCTATGGGCCCCTTGATAAGGCCGCATTAAAAAGTTGTACCAACAAAGGGCCCCAGATTTCAGGGTTTTCTTTGAATATATCCGCGGGGATCCCGTCAGGTCCTGCTGCCTTTCCTCCTTTAGTAGCTCTTAGAGCGAGCATTACCTCGTCAAGTGAAACAACCAGGTTTATACCTGGTTCCAAGGCCCAGCTGGTCTGTGAATCGCTACTATGAGTATCAACCTGTGCATTGTAAAGATTGGAAAAATGGTCAACCCAATTGTCTTCAGTAATAGCGATCTCCAATCGCGCCTTATGGGTTTCATAGGGAAAAGGGGTGTTGATTACTTTCCAAAATGCAGCGGGGTTTTTTGACTTTGAAGCCTCACAGAGTGAGTCAATGGCCTCCTTATTTAATGCAGATTTCCTTGCTGTAAGGGCCTGATTGTATGCCAACCTACATGATCTAATTTCGCCAATATCCCTGGGGCTTCTATGCACTGCATGTTTTAGATTTTTCAGAGCCCTGGTGCATGCATTATCAAACCAGCTCCTAGGGCCCTTACCTCTACGCTTCGACTCCACCCTTAAACTGCTTTTTATGTTTTCAGCTATTATGCCAAAGTGGTCAATTATTTGTTCACCACTTGAGTTATGCCCCAGACAGATCGAAAAACTAGTAGAGCACGCCTCCCAGAGTTCCTTGAAAAAAGTCGAGGGGATTACTTTACTCCAGTTAAGTGAATAGCCATTATATCTCCCAAGAGCCACATCAACCGCTGCCTCAACAAGTGGCGCGGCCGTAGATGGGTCATGGAAGAGATCTACAATCTTAAGGCATTGGGGAAGATGATCACTTATAGGCAATGGAATGTTAGTAACCGTCACGACTCTATGGCCAAGGTTACTGGAGGCGATGATAAAATCAATGATGGACAAACCTCTACCAACAAAGGTCGGGACAAAGGGTGTGGGTTTTAATGCTAATTCATTGGCAAACCCTAAGTCAAACATAAACAATATTTCATTCAACAAATCCCCCATTAAAGTGTGATCGAAGTGGGTCAGATTCACATCTCTCTCGGTCATTAGGCCGCATAGGCCCTGACTCCCTTTGGTACAAAGCGAACAGTTAAAATCCCCCCCCATAAGATTACTAGTTCTTTGTCATTTTTGTCTACCTCTAATTGAACTTCCTCCTTAAGTAGCTTAATCGCGACCACGATTTCATCCCTCGGGACATTATTGTAAAAGTTAATAATAATCACCTTTGCTCTTTTAAGGTCTCTAAGGATTATTAACTGGAAGTATTTGGAGTTTAAGTGACATTGGGCCTGTTTTATTTTAAGGTGGTTAGAAACATAAGTAGTCAAACCCCCTTTTGCCCTACCGAAATGGCCTCCAACTGCGGGGGTAAAAAAGGTTCTATAGCCATTTATATGGATTGGGTCCTGGGTCCATGTTTCTTGTAGGGCCACTATATCCTTGCCTCCTATTACAGACTCCCAGGCTGGGTTAATAATTTTTTGCTTCAGCCCAGCTACGTTCCAAAAGAGCAATTCACAAAAAGTACTCTTCGCCTGCCCTGGACCAGTACCTATCTTTCCCCTGCTCCCATTATTATTAACACCTACGAGGGAATGCACCTGATCCAGACAAACACTGTCACAAGGTGTCAGCCCATCGGAGGCGCAAGTCTTATTTAATATGGAAGGTTCTTGTAATGGTTCGCTAGGGGCATCTATACCATTAGAAATGATATTAGAGAAAAAAACTCCATCCTTAGTGCACACTACGGGAGCTGGAGACAGGGGCTTATTCCCATCCAAAGATTCTATAGGGAACTGGGCTTGTTGTCAATCTACCCCATCCAGACCAGAAAAAATCTGGTATCGATTTTGGATTGGTAAATTATACATGTTTGGTAGTAATTCTCTGTGGTTCCCTAATCTAGGTTGGTAAAGGTTGTGTTCCAGATGCAATGGGTAATGGTCACTGAGAGGGGGGTGTTGGTAGGATAGATACCCAGTTCTGGGATAATAGTCCTCTGGTCTCTGGGTGTAGAGGGAGGAACCTTGACCATTTACATAACCATGATTACCCAACGGTGGCGGTACTCCCTCCAACTCAGCCATGTCCCATAATCTTGCATTTCCGAACCTCCGATGTTGTTGAGCAGGCTTCCTAATAAGTTGCCTATCCCTGCCCCAGTTGTTAGTGTTTTCGGGGGTGCGTAGGGATAAAAGTAGGAAAGGAGATGTGTAGAAATTGAATCACTACTACTAACATCAAACCAGTCCCCGATATCCTTAAAATTGATGATTATTACATCACCAATTTTATCCTTTGGCCTCACTCCTACCCAGTTAGCACGCCTTAGGCTTAGAATTTCACCGTTTATTGAAGCAGGTAACGGTCTATTATCACAGAGCCAGAACACCACCTTGTTCCGTAACGCTCCCTGATCTTCCCATTTACCTGCAGGCAGTTCCGGTACCCCTGCCAATACAATAACATAAGGGGCTGAGTCAGGGGTTAGGTCTATATTATGGTTAGTTTTAGTTTTAGTTTTTTGGGGGACAGTGGGATTATTGTTAGCTATATTCGACTTGGTCGTTACCATGTCCTTACTAGCATCTTTAATTTGACCTCCCCCTGCCTTAGACGGTTGCTCCTTAGTTACAGGAGCCACCGATTGTGGTGTGGCTATCGGTGGGGTCGGGGTGATTAATGTAATCGCCGGGCTGGCCGAGCTTACTCCCTCTTTCACTGGTTTTTGCTTAGGCTTTGATATTATTTGTGCTGATGTCGTTATTACTTGTCAAGATTTCAGCAATGAGAACAGCTAATGTGTACTGACTATCTGGCCCAGCAGTGGCATGGATAAGATATTCAGGGGCATAGGTACAAGCCCCTATCGCCATGGTAGCGTCACTTTTTGGACGTTTCATGGTGATTGGGGCTTTGCCTTATTTACAAGGCAGCGTAAAGCTGCTTAGTGTGGCTTAACGCTGCCTTGTAAATAAGGCCCCATTTCACGCTATGCTTAGCATGAAAGGGGTGGGCAGTGGATGTTGCGGTAGGCGTTCCACCGCAACACCTATTGATTCGCCACTTCTTTGTAAATATTCCCCTCAATTTGTCCCACCTATGTTTTCCCGAAGCAAGTTCCTAACACCGAATCCAGCCACTTTGAAACTTCACTACACAGCAATTGATGAAGACACATTCAAATTAAATCTACTAAGGTAGCCAACAGAAGGAGGTGAGCTTCAGTGCAATCAAAGCCTAGGAACACCCCAAAATAATTCTAGGATAAGGTCATCATGTATGCCTTGCAGTCATCAAAGCACTAAGAAATGTAAAGTCCATCGCTTGGTTGGCCGAACAATTATAGAAGTATGCCAGAGGATGTGATACAACCTAGGACTGTAATCAATTGTTATATACTGAAGAGTTTTAGAACTGTAAACGAACAAGCTGCGCTTACGGACCAGACACTGTTTAAGGACCACATATACGACCAAATCATTTTGTGAGTCTCTAATTTAAAAATGTGTGATTCGCAGTTAGTAACACGCCAAATGCGATATACAAATGTGTTTCAGACACGTTTAGCGGATCCTTATGGGTTCATAATTGACCTACCTCATCAGTATTCATGAGGTAGGCCCAGTGGTTAATTAAAAAAAATGACAGGGCTCTTGTTAGGAAGCAGCTTGCACCAGCCCATTTCTCCTCTAATTGCCGCCTAAAAATAGAACCAACTGCTAATCATGAAAGTGAGGAGAGCATGTAGTGTAATGGCCAGAGTTGCCAACTTCGGAGCTGGGAGCCAGGTTCAAGTCTCTGCATCAGCTCAACATACCTTAATCTCTTCATGTCTACCACAAATTATTGTGTCCTTAACTGGTGGTTGTGAAAAGCGCCGGTGTCGATGATTAAGTGCCGTTGCTGAGCACCAGAAACTACCGGCTCAAATTAAGCACTGGGTAGGTCGCAATTTTCAACCCATTGAGAATTGCAAAAGACACACGGATGTTGGCTTGCTGGGTACAGCAGACCACTGTGTCTGTATTTGCTTTACATAAAGTAATTTTTTTTTAAATGCAGCCCACTTACCTTAACCCCTTCACTGCGGCGGCTATTCCGCCGTCACGGCCCGCCCACTCAATAGAATGCGCGGCGCAGGCGCGGAATTCGCGCCGCGCAGGCGCGCCGAGCGGGCCGTGACGGAACCGCTCCGTCATCAGCACAGCGCGACAGCAGCTGATGATGGAGTGGTTCCGTCACCAGCAGGGGAGGGGTTAAAGGAAAACGCCATGCTTTTCAAAAAGAAAAAAGAAATGTTTCAGTTTCTTTTTTTAGGAGTAGGCAGTGGTCCCTGGGTCCATTGCCTGCTCTTAAAAAAGTTTTCACTGCCATTCACAAAGGGGAAGGGGTCCCCTGAGGACTCCTTCTCTTTTGCGACTGGCTTACCACCTACTACTTACCTAGGAGGTAAACTGTGAATGTTTTGCGACCACATTCTAGTTCCAAAACATTCTAATATCCCCCTGCACCTCACTATTAGGAAGGGACGCTCTTGATACACCCCTTTCTAATACTGACTCCCAAATCCTATTTTGCGAGTCGATAATAGGTTACCAAATCGCAAAATAGGGTTAGTACATGCCAAAAGGCTCTTTAACGGTTACAAACGGCCTGATTCTCGGTTGCGACCCGTAAAACCTGTTGTACTAGTGGCCATTCGTTTTTAAAGAATAAGTGCAGATGCCTACATTTTTTGTAGCACGCTGCTGCATACTTCCACCACTAGTGCCACTCACTTCCACTGCTTGTAGCGGCCCACTTTCATTAGTTGGTGCTGCTGACTTCCAGCACTGATACCATGTACTACGTACATGGTCACTGCCCAAAGCAAGGTGTGGTACCTTATCTGAACTTTAGTAAGGGAGTCTGCCTTCCCCAAATGGGATTCAATAGATTGTCTTTCCCCAAAAAACTGGTTTTTTAAAAAAGTGGTTTAAATGGTGCAATTTACAGTACATTTTTCCTTAAATTTTCGGAAAAAATGTAGACTCTGAAAGGACGCTCAAAATATTCTATAACTTACATGTAAATAAAAGCAACTCCATCGATTGTTTCTGATTCTCGCACTGAAAGAAAGCAGTGGGGCGACGCTCCACCGCTCAGGTAAAGGAGCCGCCCCTGCCCACCAAAATGTAATGAAGGGTGAGATATTTAATCACCCAGTGATTACTGGGTCCCGTTAAATAGCACCCAAGTCATAATTTCGGGCCCTGCATAAGCAAAAGTTAGCACAGGGTCGGAAAATAAAACACTGACCCACTCATAATCAGGACCTTTTATTGTCAGGCTGATAGTGCACGTACACTGCAAGCATGCACAAATACACATACATTCATACATACACACATGCATGCCCCACACATTAAAAAAAACATAGCAGGCTATCTTGGTGATCATTTGCGGTGGGAGGAAGGTTATTTGTGGGAGATTGGGCTTGCTGCCTCCCCTTCACTCGCTGACCTTGCTATGGGTCAGCCAATGAGAGGAAGCGTCAGTCCCTCACTCATTACAGAGTGAAATGTGGCCAGTGAGACTGCTAACCCCACCCCACTCTGTGACAAGCATCACTGGTTGACACTCTGTCGTGGGCACTTCAGAGCTTATAACTTAAGCACTGAGGTCCGAGTCTATCTGTGGCATGCTCCCTCGTCATGAGGGGGGAGGGACTTCCAAGCACTTGACTGGGGTGAGGAGGTCTCATCCACAGGGCTGTGTCAGCCTCACAATGTTCATCTGAGGCAACCAGGTGCCTGCGCATTTAACACGTGTTCAGGGCCTGACTGCCTTACCTGCACACGAAGAGTGTCTATCAGGCTGAGCGAAGGTCCTTGGCTCAGCCTGACAGAAACTCTTCGTGTTCGCAAAAGGTGAGGCCTCTCCGCCCTTAAGGACAAGCCGCTACTGGGAGGAGAAGGATTATAGTTTATGGAAGAAGGAAAAAGGTTGACTGGAAGTACAGGAAGAGTAACAGCGTCAGTGCGGGAAGACAAAAATTGAGTTGGTTCTAAGGGGTGAATTGAGTTGGTAAGATAGTGCATGAGGAAAAAAGATAGTGTGAGCTCAGAAAGAGGAAGAGAGCAGTAGCTAGGGAATGATGAACTGTGTGTGAGTATATAGGGGCAGATTTATGAGGCCCTTGCGCCACGTTTACGCCGCTGTTGCGTCACGCAAGGCGGCGTAAACGTGGCGCATCCCTACGACCGATTTACAACGTGACGCATCTAGGCAGATGCGTCACGTTGTAAAGCCCTGCGCCGCTTGTGGGCGTTCCGGCGCAGGGTGGGCGTTCCGGGGCAGGTGCGCCGCGCAAAAGTGGCTGAGTGAAATCTATAAGATTTCACTCAGTCACTTTCAGGCCAATGCTGCGTCAAAACCCTGCACCTGCTTGAAGCAGGCGTAGGTCTTGACACAGCATTGCAAAGATGGGGCACCCCCAAGCCTTGCTGGAGCTGCGTCGTGCTTGCGACGCAACTCCAGCAATGCGCCACCTTAACGGCACAGATGCGTCACGCATCTGTGCCGTTTTTGCCCCATGGTACGCCGCATTGTAAATGCGGCGCACCATGGGTGGCGGAGCAGCGGCGCAAGATAACTGGCGCATCCCTGGGGATGCGCCAGTTATCATAAATCTACCCCACAGTGTGTGCCCGAAAAGGAATAACGTGAGTCTGGAAGACAAAAAAGATGCAGCACAATGAAGGGCCACGTATTATTGCTGAGAGAGAGTTTCAGAAAAGCCTGAGGAGAATTTAAGACTTAGGGGCAGATTTATGAGGCCCTTGCGCCACGTTTACGCCGCTGTTGCGTCACGCAAGGCGGCGTAAATGTGGCGCATCCCTACGAACGATTTACAACATGACGCATCTAGGCAGATGCGTCACGTTGTAAAGCCCTGCGCCGCTTGTGGGCGTTCCGGCGCAGGGTGGGCGTTCCGGGGCAGGTGCGCCTCGCAAAAGTGGCTGAGTGAAATCTATAAGATTTCACTCAGTCACTTTCAGGCCAATGCTGCGTCAAAAGCCTGCGCCTGCTTGAAGCAGGCGTAGGTCTTGATGCAGCATTGGTCAGATAGGGCACCCCCGAGCCTTGCTGGAGCTGCGTCGCGCTTGCGACGCAACTCCAGCAATGCGCCGCCTTTACGGCACAGATGCGTCACGCATCTGTGCCGTTTTTGCCCCATGGTGCGCCGCATTGTAAATGCGGCGCACCATGGGTGGCGGAGCTGTGGTGCACTGTGGCGCACATTAACTGGCGCATCCCTGGGGATGCGCCAGTTAACATAAATCTGCCCCTTAGAGCTTGAGGAGAAGGTTAGGGTGTATGCTAGAGGGTGTAGAGCTGGACTACGAGTCCAAGTCGAGGAAGTGTGTTAAGGTATAAGACAGAGTAAGTAACAGAGAGAGGATGTGTGTGAATACACAAGGAGAGAGTGAGGGTGGGTGGGGTCAGATGGAGGTGGAAAGTCTGAGTACGAGTGCGGTAATGTAAGCCACAGGACAATAGTGTGTAGGTTAAGGAGTATGTGTGAGGGAAGTCTCAGTCCTGGAGGAGAGAGTAAAACAAAAGGACAGTCTGTAAGTGAGTAAGGGATTTCCTATTATTTGAGGAAAAGACGGTGAGTGAGAGTACATGGTGAGAGAGAACATGTAGGAAGCGGGTTGTGAACGAGGCTCGCCACCGTGAACCGTCCCAAGCTATCAGTTGAGTGGTATACAAATGTTTTCTTTATATAACACTTTATTGTCACAGAATGGATCATTCTCAGACACTTGTGTCCTGCTAGTATTTGAACCTGAGTCAAATCACAATATAAGTACCTCTCTCAACATCGGATGTGGCAGGTGTGGGATCTTCTAAGTAAACTAATATCTCGAGACATCCCTGGTTAACTAATGGTATTTTACAGTACAGGAGGTGATGACCAGTTATGGCTCACTGTGCGCCCCTATGGCGAGGAAAGCGCCCAGATCCACTCTGTGCTGGAGCAAGGCCAGACCCACTCACTGTGCTGTGGCAGCACACAGACTCACTATATAGCTATGCAGCTTTGTATGCCATGGATGTGCAACTGTTCGGTGCTTTTGCCAGAGCCACTAGGGTTGTGGCCAGATATGCTCTGCTCTGAATTTCTCCAGATATGCCTATACATAATCAATCAATCAATCATACCATTTGTATAGCGCACTACTCACCCGGGAGGGTCTCAAGGCGCTTAGGGGAAGGGGTATGCTACTGCTCGAACAGCCAGTTCTTGAGTTGTCTCCTGAAGGCGAGATGGTCCTGGGTCAGCCGAAGGTGGATGGGGAGGGAGTTACATGTCTTGGCAGCCAGGTAAGAGAAGGATCTTCCTCCGGCGGTGGCTCTTCGGATGCGTGGTACGGCGGCGAGGGCGAGGCTGGTGGACCGTAGCTGACGGGTGGGCGTGTAGAAGGTCATGCGGTCGTTGAGGTACTTGGGGCCCAGGTCGTGGAGAGACTTGTGTGCGTGGGTGAGGAGCCGGAACGTGATCCTCTTGTTGACGGGGAGTCAGTGCAGGTTCCTCAGGTGGCTGGAGATGTGGCAGCGTCGGGGGACATCCAGGATGAGTCGAGCGGAGGCGTTCTGGATGCGCTGGAGTCTTTTCTGTAGCTTGGCTGTGGTTCCGGCGTAGAGGGCGTTTCCGTAGTCCAGTCGGCTGGTGACGAGTGCCTGGGTGACAGTCTTCCTGGTCTCGGTCGGGATCCAGCGGAAGATCTTGCGAAGCATACGCAGGGTGTTGAAGCACGATGAGGAGACGGCGTTGACTTGTCTGGTCATCGAGAGTGAGGAGTCCAGGATGAAGCCAAGGTTGCGTGCGTGGTCGGTTGGCTTGAGTGCGGTGCCCAGGGCCGGGGGCCACCAGGAGTCGTCCCAGGCGGAGGGCGAAGATCCCAGGATGAGGACTTCCGTCTTGTCCGAGTTCAGTTTTAGGCGGCTGTCCTTCATCCACTCGGTTACATACCTGCCAACATTTGGAAAACACACATAGGGAGGTTTTATAAAAACATGGGGCCTCATTTATGAAAAGTGACGCATCGCTGCGTCAAAACAGCGATGCGTCACTTTTCATTGCGCCCTCCTTGCGACACCAATGATGCGTCATATTTACAGTATGACGCATCATTGCGCAAGGAGTTACAGATACGTCAGTATTTCTGACGTATCTGTATGGTGCAAAAGTGACGCATTGCTGGATTGTGTCACAAAAGTGACGCAACTCCAGCAATGTGTCCTTTCACATGGGGCAAGCCCCATGTGAAAGGGCCTGCGTCAGTCTTACGCCTGCCATGAGGTTGGCGTAAGATACTGACGCATTTGCGTCTTAGAAGTGGCGCAGTGAAATCTCATAGATTTCACTGCGTCACTTCCAGGACCCTTTCTTGCATCAATACGCCCCCCTTGCATACATTATACCTGGCGCAGGTATAATGTGGTGCAGGGGTTTACAAAGTGACACATCTAGGTAGATGCGTCACTTTGTAAATTTTGTGCAACAAGGCACATTTTTTACGCTGCTGGTGCGTCACAAAAAGTGACGCACCAGCGGCGTAAAAGTGACGCACAGCCTCATAAATGAGGCCCACGATATGTTCACCATTGCATTGTATTGAACTGGGGGCAGTTTTAGTCAGGAGGAAGCTAAATGAAAGGCATTTCTTTGTTTTAAAAATCGGGAGACCCCATCGGGTCTGTTGCCATGATCGGTCTGTGGCCCTCCCAGCCCTGGAGCGTACCAACACCTGCCCTGATCTGTGTAGTGTTCAGATCTCCCCTGGACGCTGTCCAAACTCAGCAATCCTCTTCTAGACTATCTGGGCCTTTTAACACTGGACAGTGCCAACGGGATGCTCAGAACTGTGACTGCTGTATGAAAACATTTCAACGCAACACAAACACATCACGAACGTGGGTGCCGTTTGCACTGAATTCTCTCACAAAAAGGGTCTGGCCTCTTGTGGTAATAAGAAAAGCTTTGCGTTTGTTTGCAATGGGGTTTCACGATGCTGCTCTCGTTAAGTACGGTATACCCAATACATAAATCCTTGCAAATCAATGTCTCGAACTAGGTTTGTGATATTTTGATATGCAGTTTGCAGGTTAAACACAAACTCCTTTTACGTCGCCATTCTCAGCACAAGCACATCCTTTGAAAAAAACAAGCCTTTGCATTGCAATAGGCCTCGCATTTACGCGAGCTTAAGCTATTGGCATTGTAAATGACAATGCGTTTTATTTACGTTTCAAAAACCAAAACATAAATAAAAGGCATTGTTGTTTACAATGCCACTAGCTCAAACTCGCGTAAATGCGACACCTGTTGCATTACAAATGCTTGTTACAATCAGTTCTCAGGATATTGCACTGCTGCAATAAGTGTATCACCCATACCAGCGATTAAACCAGTATTCTAACCTGAGGTTTGTAGATTTTGAACATAGGCATAGATCACAGATCTCACTTGATAGCGTTGAGAACCCAGATACGATCACTATCATATTTCCCTATGGACGCTACAGTTCAGTTGAACACCAATCACAATTTGAGACACTTTGTTCCACTTTTTTACCACTACTTAAATTCTAATGATCTCCAGTTCAAGCTCAGAAGGGTAATGTGCCCAGTCGTAACAAGAACGGGACGGCACACGTCACGCAGGCGCGTGAAAACCCACTCATCACTTGCAAGAACCAGAAGGATCGAAAGAGAAAGATAACGGGGGAACACCAGAGAATTCGGTTCCCCTATGAATGCGACGGTGAGGTTGTCTTGCAGCTCGTGTCTGTCCCCATCTGCGAGGGTCACACTCAGGGCTAGTCACGAGTTATCTACGATATTCTTTAAGACAACTGCAGCAAAAGTTGTACTGTTAACACGACCGTATATATATGCTAATTTAGATGCAGCAGTGTAGCCAATCTGTGTCCCGGTTTGTAGTTTCTTCCCTTAAAATGACCGCCCACAATTGGTTCTATTCAGTTACAACATAAAGAACGGACTACACATTGTATCCTCAGCAGACATGAAACAGCAACATTTATGTATAAAGAAACGTGGGTTGCAGGGGAGGAAGCTGCGTTTATGGGATATGTTGTGAAGATAAATGAACTCTTGAAAGTTTAACGTAAACTGACACTTATTTCAGCACCATCTCTGAGTATGAGTATGCTACGCCGATCGCAAGCAATTCCATTTACACAACTTTAAAACTGTTATAACTTCGAATATTAAATTGTCCCCAAACCGTTGTCCTAAAAGAGATATACAATTATACAATGGACATGGTGAAAAAGTGCAGCATCACGATATCACCACGTTTGTTTCTTAACCAACTTTCATGAAAACAAGCATTTGCAATGCAATAGGACTTGCATTTATGCGAGACCTATTGCATTGCAAACAGGAGTGCGGGCGGGAGGGTGGAAGGTGTGCGAGAAGGCACAAACAACGGGAGTGGGGGGGGGGGCAGGGGAGAAGGCACAGACAGAGGGAGGGGGGCATGGAAAGAAAATAGTACTCATGAATCACAAATAATGGGGCCAGTAGCCATGGAAGGATACAAATGACAACTTGGTGCTCATAAGAAGGGACTCTCAGTCTATAAACCAATCAGAAGGCCGCATTTACAAAGGACAAAGACACAAGTCAATGAAAAAGTGGGCGGGGGAATGGGCGGGGCTTCCCTCATGTAGTCAACTACCACAGATCAACACCAGAGGAGCGCTTGAGTTCTTGCTCAGGACTCGACCTAACAATGTGAATTAAGCACACGCTTTTACTAGCGTCATGATGGTAGTGTACAGACATTGACCATGAACATCAATTGTAAACGGAAACCAACTTTTAAAGAAAGACGCTCACACCCCTGTCTGTGATCAGCATCTGGGGGATTGGATTTCCAACTGTTAGTCCACCATCTTTCTTGAGTGGTGCTTAGCTTCCGGGCGCCTACACACCTGTCTGCAAACCAATTTTCTTGCCAAAACTACCGCATCGGACTGGAGGCTCAGCAAAGAATGCTATATCTTTAGAGCCCATACCTGACAACATTTTAAAAGAGTTAAGTGGGAGATTTAAAAAATAATTGGGAGAATGTATTTTGGGAATGCAATTTCCCCATTGACTTCTTTTGAAAGAGAGGTAATTCAACCCTGACGATCAATGTATTAGCCTGCCCGCTGCAGATCCAGCAGTGAGCATGACATGCAACAGTAAGTTGAGGCATCAACTTTCACCCCAGTTCCTACCTACTTGTGCAGCTCCTAAAAGGAAAGGCAGGGGTAGGCATCTGCATCTGGTGGCAGAGACCTGGTCTGCTGAAGATGATCACCACAAAGGAGGTCACCTCTTGCTCTGGACCGCGAGAGCCAGAGTTTGCAACACCACCAACTAGAAACGAAGTTCACTAGTCCATTAAAGTGCTGGAAGGCGGTTTAAGAGTACGGCGCCACCCTCTGGCAGGAGAACTCTCTAAAACTTTTCAACACATGACTCATTCTTTCCCTCCACACAGCAGTCCTTCAACACCACATCCTGTTGCTAAGCGGAGATAAATCTGCTCCAGTTGCTGCAGCAAGAGTGAGGGTGCGGCTGCACCCTCCACACCCCTACTTACCTCAACACTGAGCAAAGGAATGCCAGTCCTCCCTTATAAGGATCAATGAAGCAACATGTCACCCACCTGCAACCACCAGAAGCTCAAACTCAGTAACTCTCCCACTAAGAACATAATAATCACAAATGCATGCCAATCTACTAAAGAGCTATATCAAAGAGTAAAGACAATGTACATGAGCTAATATAAAAATGCATGTAAACTGAATATTCATAACCTCCATTGTGCATGAAGCAATAATACCAGAGTATAAGATTATCACAAAAAAGTGGCCAAATAAAAGGAGGAGTCACCGTCATGCATAAGGAATTTGTAAACATGGTAGACCCACATGACTATGCAACTCTAAAATGCATAACTCTTTTTGTCAAAAACCATCCATCCACAACATCTCAATTTTGTTCCTGCTAATGTACCACCCACCACCACAAAGCACCTAATTTGCAACAAAATACTGTGACTGCTGCTATCTTCAGTCTCAGCTACCCAAACCTAACTGTTCTAGGTGACTGAATACATAGCTTTAGAAATCAGATTTACCATCAACAAAAGAACTGCTATTACGTCTGTGGGCTATGGATCTGGCACAATATATAACTAATCCAAGAGTAAAGCGGTACAAAAGGGGGTGGTGATGGACGGAGCATCTGAACCAATCAAACACTCACACCCAGTCAACAGATCTGGGTTTAATCCATCACCGTTCTTTAGCCCACTCTGCCACCCCAGTGCAGACATGGCCATATGCAAATCAGTCTGACCCTGTGCCTCATGGGAACAGTCCAGCCCGAACTGCCAAGCCATGCCTTCCCTGGACCGGATTCAAGCTTCCTAGGACCGGTTTCTGGCATTGCAGCAGTCTTCAGCCAGCCTTGCTTGAATCCAGTGGCAAAGTGAGCAAGGGACTCACGTCTGAGCATACCCTGCCAAACTTATGGCGAACAAAGCGGTACAAAAGGGGGTGGTGATGGGCGTAGCATCTGAACCAATCAAACACTCAACCCAGTCAACAGATCTGGGTTTGATCCATCACAGTTCTTTAGCCCACTCTGCCGCCCCAGCTCAGACATGGCCATATGCAAATCAGTCTGACCCTGTGCCTCATGGGAACAGTCCAGCCCGAACTGCCAAGCCATGCCTTCCCTGGATCGGATTCAAGCTTTCTAGGACCGGTATCTGGCATTGCAGCCGTCTTCAGCCAGGCTTGCTTGAATCCAGTGGCAAAGTGAGCAAGGGACTCACGTCTGAGCATACCCTGCCAAACTTATGGAGAACAAAGCGGTACAAAAGGGGGTGGTGATGGACGGAGCATCTGAACCAATCAAACACTGACACCCAGTCAACAGATCTGGGTTTGATCCATCACCGTTCTTTAGCCCACTCTGCCACCCCAGTTCAGACATGGCCATATGCAAATCAGTCTGACCCTGTGCCTCATGGGAACAGTCCAGCCCGAACTGCCAAGCCATGGCTTCCCTGGACCGGATTCAAGCTTCCTAGAACCGGTTTCTGGCATTGCAGCCGTCTTCAGCCAGGCTTGCTTGAATCCAGTGGCAAAGTGAGCAAGGGACTCACGTCTGAGCATACCCTGCCAAACATATGGCGAACAAAGTGGTACAAAAGGGGGTGGTGATGGACGGAGCATCTGAACCAATCAAACACTCACACCCAGTCAACAGATCTGGGTTTGATCCATCACCGTTCTTTAGCCCACTCTGCCACCCCAGTTCAGACATGGCCGTATGCAAATCAGTCTGACCCTGTGCCTCATGGGAACAGTCCAGCCCAAACTGCCAAGCCATGCCTTCCCTGGACCGGATTCAAGCTTCCTAGGACTGGTTTCTGGCATTGCAGCCGTCTTCAGCCTGGCTTGCTTGGATCCAGTGGCAAAGTGAGCAAGGGACTCACGTCTGAGCATACCCTGCCAAACTTATGGCGAACAAAGCGGTACAAAAGCGGGTGGTGATGGATAAGACACACTCTTGATGGAATATTTTCAACGACATTTTCAACATAACCACTTCCAGGCGTCTATGCCTAATGTGGAGCAATTCGTCTCAACATCATGATCACCAGAACTTCACAATTCCAGTAGGCACCTCAAAGCAAGGCCACTGGATTGACTTGGAAAAAAATGAAATGCAAACACTTTGCAAACCCTAGTTACAACCACAAAACCGACTTCTAAAACCTTTTACTGCATGCACATCATTATTCCAAAAATTTAACAAATTGCTGTCAAAAGCCTTTAATATGTTCATGTAAAGGAAAAGGAGTCCCACTCAACTCACCCAAGGTCGCCTAAATGTTCACTAAGGAACTGTCAAATTTAAAACCCCAATAGAGCGCTTGAGCACAAATAGAGGACAAAGGTAGCCCAGGAGGACAGTGGAATCCAATCAACTCTGCCAACTCCTCTTTTACAGAGCAATGATTGCAAAAGAGCAACAGTAATATGACTCAGCTAGCCTTACCATTTCATTGTGCCTTGCTAAGGAAGTCTTCAGAAGCACCTCTGAATTTAAAGACGTTTCTAATTGCGGCAATGAATCTGTTCAGTGATACTTTGGCTGCTCATTTCATACAAAAAGCCAAAGAGCTACACACCCTTGCCAACTCAAAGGTTCCAAGGATGTAGCCTTACGGCTGGAGCAGTCGACCTCAAAGCTGGGGAATCGCGTTCAAGTCTCGCCAACGGCGCTCAACATCCAGTGATTCTGGGCAAATACTTAATCTCCCCATGTCTAACCAAAAAAAAAAAAAAAAGAATGTGTCCATCTGTATTGAAACTGGTGCTCATGTAAAGCGCTCTGATACCCGATTCCTCAGGTCTAGTTTGCGCTATATAAAACTCTACAAAAAAACACGTAACTTGAACCCGAAGCAGACACCCACATAACTGAAAGAAGAACTTGGTACATTCTCACCATCATCGGATCAATTGTTTGATGATCTAGCATCACATAGTGTGAGAAGTTGGCCTGATAGGTGATGTTTCCAATTCTGGAACCACCTATTATCAGACCAAACAATCCCTTATGGTGTCTGGTTGTAAGTCAACCTTATTAGACAAGCTATCCTAGGGGTAGCATGGACTAAGCAGCCTAAAGGCTTAACTTAAGAGGTCGTGTTAAGCGAGCTGTTTTACCACATACAATCCTGTAATATCAAATGAAAGGACACCACACAAGTATATATTATAAAAATATATGTGTTTATTACTAAAAACAATCCCCAGTATTCTTTATGAATAAAGGGGCACAAGCGTTAAATCAAAAGCACTGTTTAAACATACAAGTTGCACAATTATGGATGAGGGCGGGGGCCACTCAAACCATATACTAAACAAGTGGTATAAGAGATGCCACTCGAGCAGTGGTTAGGCCTAGGGCCTAGGGAATCGCTGGGAGCAGTCAGGACAAGCAATGCTGAAGTCGGGAATGGCCCTCGGGATTCGGGAGATGTGCGGAAAGCGCACGCATGCACCAATGTTAACCAATGGTGCGTAAAAGTCGTAAAGTTAGAGTTTAAGGACACTTCCGCTGAACCTAGAGGAACAAAACTTAACACACAGACCCTAGAGATGTGCACCAGTGTGGGAACACCGGCGGAGCAAAGTTACCTCACCCACAGGAAGTGGGTGCATAGGGTCGAAGTGGCGTCGGGTTTTGACACGCAGGCTCTTGGTGCTTGAAGCTGAAAGGGCTGCAGGCAGGGTGAAGATGAAGTGTCCGGTGGAGTCCAAGGGTGGACTCAAGTCGAAGAGTACCTGAAAGCAGAGGGGACAGAGTCTGGGTCACTCAGCAGTGACCAGGGTGGAACCAGGACGGAACCAGGCAATGTCGGGCGCAATCAGGTGGTCGTCGAGGAGCTTCTCTCCGCTGTCACGTAGGCTCTGGGGCATCTGCGACGTCCAGGAGCAGGTCACGATCTGTCCCACGCAGGCTCTCACCGTCGGTGCAGTCGGCTTCAAGTTTGGAGCAAACAACACTTGGCAAGAGCAATCCACGCGGAATCGGAAGAATGCTTCTCACTCGGACCAGGAAGGTCAGAGTCGGGGCTCCTTTTCAGGGGAGCTGGTGTGGATCTGGAGCAACCAGATTCACGAGTCTTCTTTGTAGTTTCGTCGGCACAGGGACCACTAGCTGGCTGGCAAGTGACCGGGCCAACGCGTTGAGCCAAATGGAGCAGAAGGGCCCCACGCAGCACTCGTCAAGTGTGGAGGGCTGAACTTCGGCTCAGGAGTAGCTCAGGGTGGGGGCTTCTCAAACCCCGGTGCACAGTTTCGAGGGTCACTCGTGGGCTGCACGGTCAGCATCTCGTGGTCAATTCAAGATGGCGTGCCCCACGCTTCCGGTCGCCTCCACGGGTCTCAGCTCTGCAGGGACTGTGGATCGGGCTGTTGGAAGGCAGGCAAGCTTGATCTCGTTGATCTCAGTTGCTCGAGTTCCGGCGGGAACTGCAACTAAGTAGACGTCGAGGGCTGGATGGTGCCTGCTGCTGCAGGGTGGTCACTCCTTGACCACAAGGGAGATTCTTCGGGCTTCCACGTTGAGATGGAGGTCCAAGGGTCCAGAGTTTCGTTTCTAATGTTTCTTCCAGGAAATCTGATGTGCATTGGCACTGCTCCCACTCTTATTCGAATCTGGGGGGCGTGATTACCTGCTAGGTCCCCTCCTATGGGTGGGACCCAGGAAGTGGGTGGATACACCCCCTTCCTTTGATCCAGGCCGCCCTGGCACGAGGGCTGGAGTGCCCCAGAACCGGTTTGGCCGGATTATGCAAGGGGCAGCCTTGTGCGCCCCAGGCAGTGTCTGGTTTCTTTCAAACCTCCCTGCTACAATCCACTATCTCCTGTCTGGAGGGCGGTGACACCCTCCTGTGACAGGAAACCCTTTGTCCAGGACCCATTTGGTTGAGTTTCGGTCAACTGCAGGGGTCCAGACATTTGTCTGTGGCAGAGGCATCCATTTTGTGGATCTTAAGGTCTTTGGAGAAATTAACCGCATTTAAGTGAAGTAACATGTCTTACCCCTCTAGAGGGGTGGAATGCTATCCCCGTCGCCAGAACTGGCGAGGGGATAGTATTCCAAATCGTATGACACCTTACACGACATGTTTTGATAAAGCCAAACCAAAGTTGCTATTTAACCGCGAGGATTATAAGGCACTTAAGAGTATATGGTATGGCATTATCCTGAAACAGCTTAGGGAGTTGTTCCCGACAGCTGCAGACAGGCTCAGCTCATGCTAGAGCTCCATCTCACATAAAACCACGCACTCAGCCTCCAGGATTGATGAGGCCGTCCATAGGAGTGGCTCACAGGTTTACATGTGTCCAGATATAGGTTTAGATATAGGTATACTATATCTAAGCAAGGGGTGATTACACCACCTTACCCCAGCTGAGTGATCAGCCAGTTGTGTCAATTTAAGAACCAGCCAGGGGTGGCAAAAGATATGCTGCAGCCCCTGGTAGGCCTTGGTGGCCCCTATGCCCTGGGCACCTATAGTGCATTATACAGGGGCTGACAAGGAGTCCATTTCCAATTGTGGTATGTGCCTATAGCACATGTGTCATTAATTTAGTGAGAGAACAGCAGGCTGGGGGTCTGATCAGCAGGCCCACAGCCTCAGTAGTCGAAAACCAGTGAAGCAAAAAGCAAAAATTTGGGGTGACCATAGGATAGCAGACCCTACTCTCCTACACAACCCCCCCCCCCAAACGCAGGGACATTAAACTAACCTTGACCAGATAAGTCTTCATGTTCTAAGTGGAAGTACCTGGAGAGACCATCTGCATTACCATGGTCAGTCCCTGGGCGGTGCTCCACTGTAAAGTCCATCCCCTGTAGGGAAATGGACCACCTGAGCAGTTTGGGATTTTCACCCTTCATCTGATTGAGCCACAAGAGGGGCTTGTGATCTGTCTGCACCAGGAAGTGAGTTCCAAACAAGTAGGACCTCAACTTCTTTAGTGCCCAAACCACAGCAAAGGCCTCCCTCTCAATGGCTGACCAACGTTTCTCTCTGGGAGTCAGCCTTCTGCTAATGAAAGCAATAGGCTGGTCTTGACCATCTTGATTAAGTTGTGAGAGCACAGCTCCCACCCCCAACTCAGAAGCATCTGTCTGTACAATGAACTGTTTGGAGTAGTCAGGACTCTTTAGGATAGGTGCAGAGCACATGGCCTTCTTCAGGTCATCAAATGCCTTCTGACAGCTAACTGTCCACTGAACCTTTTTTGGCATCTTCTTGGATGTCAAGTCATTTAATGGTGTCACTATAGACCCATAGTTTTTCACAAACTTCCTGTAATACCCAGTCAGGCCCAAGAAGGCTCTGACTTGTGTCTGGGTAACTGGAGGAGCCCAGTCCTGTATGGCCTGGATTTTGCTCTCCAGTGGCTGAACCTGGCCTCCACCTACTAGGTGGCCCAGGTATACAACCTTACTCTGCCCTATCTGGCACTTAGTGGCCTTGATAGTTAGGCCTGCCTTTTGCAGGGCCTCCAAAACTTTCTTCAGGTGGATCAGGTGATCCTCCCAGGTGGAGCTAAAGACAGCAATATCATCTAGATATGCTGCACAAAAGTCATCCAACCCAGTAAGGACTTGGTTCACCAACCTTTGGAAAGTGGCAGGTGCATTCTTCAAACCAAAGGGCATTACCACAAACTGATAATGTCCACTAGGGGTAGAGAATGCTGTTTTGGCTTTTGACTCCTCAGCTAGTCTGATTTGCCAGTAGCCAGCTGTCAGATCAAATGTGCTCAGAAACTTGGCAGAAGCCAATCTGTCAATGAGCTCATCTGCTCTTGGAATGGGGTGAGCATCTGTCCTAGTGACAGCATTGAGACCCCTGTAGTCCACGCAAAACCTCATTTCTCTCTTTCCATCTTGGGTATGATGTTTTGGCACCAGGACTACTGGGCTGGCCCATGGGCTCTCTGATGGCTCAATCACTCCAAGCTCCAACATCTTTTGCACCTCAGCCTTGATGCAATCCCTGACATGGTCAGGTTGCCTGTAGATCTTATTCTTCACAGGCAGACTGTCACCAGTGTCCACTACATGGGTACACCAGTCAGTCTGGCTGGGTGTGAGTGAAAACAATTGCCTGTGGGCCTGCAAAACTTGTCTGCAGTCCATCTGTTGCTGGTCAGTGAGGCTGCCTGCCAAGGCTACTCCATCAACTGAACCATCATCAGGGTTCTGGGAAAGCAGGTCTGGGAGAGGGTCACTCTCTTCCTCCTGATCCCCATCTGTGGCCATGAGCAAGCTCATGTCCTCCCTGTCCACAAATGCTTTCAAGCGATTCACATGGATTACCCTGTGAGGGCTCCTGGGTGTTCCAAAGTCCACCAAGTAGGTGACTTCTCCCTTCTTTTCAATGATAGGATAGGGTCCACTCCATTTGTCCTGGAGTGCTGCTGGAGCCACTGGCTCCAGTACCCACACCTTCTGTCCTGGTTGGAACTCTACCAGTACAGCCTTTTGGTCATGCCAAGCTTTCTGCAATTCTTGGCTGGCCTCCAGGTTTTTGGATGCTCTTTCCATGTATTCAGCCATCCTGGAGCGGAGACCAAGTACATAGTCCACTATGTCTAGTTGGGCTTTTTGAGAGGTAACTCCCATCCTTCCTTCACCAAACACAATGGACCCCTCACAGGGTGGCCAAACAAAAGTTCAAAAGGGCTGTAGCCAACCCCCTTCTGTGGGACCTCTCTGTAAGAAAAGAGCAGGCAAGGTAAAAGAATGTCCCATTTCCGCCTGAGCTTCTCTGGTAATCCTTTTATCATGCCTTTTAGGGTCTTGTTAAATCTCTCCACAAGCCCATTGCATTGTGGATGGTAGGGGGTGGTAAACTTGTAGTTTACTCCACACTCCTTCCACATGGCTTTCAGATAGCTGGACATAAAATTGGTGCCCCTATCTGATAACACCTCCTTTGGAAAGCCCACTCTTGAGAAAACTGCAATGAGGGCTTTTGCCACCACAGGTGCTGTGGTGGTCCTCAGGGGAATAGCCTCTGGATACCTGGTGGCATGATCCACTACCACCAGTATAAATCTGTTCCCAGATGCTGTTTGGGGGTCCATTGGACCCACAATATCAATTCCAACTCTTTCAAAGGGGACCCCCACCACAGGTAGTGGTATTAGGGGGGCCTTTGTTGTGCCACCTGACTTACCACTGGCTTGGCAAGTGACACAGGAGCGACAAAACTCCTTGACATCCTCTGACATGTGAGGCCAGTGAAAGTGTGAAACAAGCCTGTCCCACGTCTTGTTCTGGCCTAAGTGTCCTGCAAGGGGAATATCATGGGCCAAGGTAAGAAGGAACCCCCTAAACTGCAGAGGTATGACCAACCTCCTGGTCGTGCCAGGCTTGGGGTCTCTAGCCTCTGAGTAAAGGAGTCCATCATCCCAATACACAGTATGGGTACCTTGGGCATCCCCAGCAGCCTCAGCAGCAGCCTGCTGTCTGAGGGGTTCAAGTGAAGGGCAATCTAATTGAGCCTGCCTCAGGTCTGCCCTTGAGGGCCCCCCTGTCCCCAGAAACTCAACCTGGTCAGGTTCAAGTTCCTCAGAGACAGTCTCCTCTTGGACTGCAGAATCAGTTTCCTTTGAAACTTGATCCTCAACCTGGGGCAAGTTGGAAGGCTCAGCCTTTCCTCTCTTGCTCCTCCTCTTGGGTTGTGGTTGGTCTATTGTTTCAAGATCCACCACTGGTTCAGGAAGGCACTTCTTAGCCTGAGCCCTTGTCATGGCAAGGACATGCTCTGAAATCCCTAGCATTTCTGCATGAGTCCTGTACTCCACTTCTGACCATGCTGAGCTTTCAAGGTCATTGCCTAACAGACAGTCTACTGGTAGGTCTGCACTCACCACAACTTTCTTTAGGCCATCAACCCCTCCCCAGGAGAAGTTCACAACTGCCACACTATGGGAAGTAGTGGAGTTGCTTGCATTGGTCACTAGGTAGCTCTCACCTAGTACAATCTGTCCAGGGTCCACAAAGCCAGGTGTCACCATTGTGACACTGGCACATGTGTCCCTGTAGGCTTGAGCCAGTTTCTCATTAATTAAGGGAGTCTGCCTGTATTTGCCCAGGTTACTGGGGCTTACTGCAGTGGGCAACTCAATGTCCACATCATACAGGAGAACTGCCTGTGTAGGGATTCTGACTAGGCCAGATCCTACTTCAATACCCAGGGTCAACCCAGCTACACCCTTGGACTGTGTTCCACCACTGCTTACTGTACTTGGGGTTGCAGTTGCTTTAGGAGCTGGAGTGGTGGGGACTGGATTTGCCTTGGTGCACTCACTGCCCCAGTGTGAAACTGATTTGCAGGTATTACACCAAGGTGTCTTTGGACCTTTGTTCTTCTTCTTCTTGTTTCCATTTTGGGAACCACCCTCCTTACTATTAGTTTGGGGGCCTGAAGACTTCTGGTCTTTTTCTTTATCTTTCTGATTACCACCCTTCTGGTCTGTTTTCTTCTGGTCACCACCTTGGTTCTGGGGTTTCTGCTTAATCATTGTTCTGACCCATTTGTCTGCCTTCTTTCCCAATTCTTGGGGAGAGGTCAGATCAGAGTCAATAAGGTATTGATGCAACAGCTGGTTTGTACAGTTATTAAGGATCTGTTCTCTCATTATAAGATTGTACAATCCTGTATAGTCTGAAACTTTACTTCCCTGCAACCAACCCTCCAAAGCCTTAGTGGCACACTCAACGAAATCAGTCCAGTCTTGAGTCTGTGCTTTTTGGGTGTCTCTGAACAACAACCTGTATTGCTCAGTGGTTAGGCCAAACCCTTCAATAAGAGCACTCTTCAAAACAGAGTAGTTTTTGGCATCCTCAGGTCTAACTGTGAGGAGCCTGTCCCTCCCTTTCTCAGAAAAGGAGTACCATAAAATTGCAGCCCACTGATCCTCAGGAACCTGCTGTACCATGCAGGCTCTCTCAAGAGCAGTCATCCATTTGTGGATGTCATCCCCTTCTTTAAAGGGGGGCACAATTTTTGTCAGGTTTCTATTGTCATAGCCCCTGTCTTTTTCTCTTGGAAAATTGCTGCCACCAGTGGCATCTAAGCCACTTAATTTCTGCTCTCTTGCCAAGGTAAGTCTAGCTTGAGCCAAGGTAAGTTTAGCTTGAGCCAGGGCTACCTCCTCCCTCTCTATCTGGAGTCTGACAGCCCTCATTCTGGCCCTATGCTCAGTCTTTTGAGAAGCAGTCATGCCTCTCTGTGATTCTCTGGAGACACTAGAAATATGAGAGTCCCCTGAGGGAGATCTCACTCTTCTGTTGCCTGGGAGAATAACATTTTGGGATCTGGGGAGGTGCTGGCCCTCTCCATTCCCCAGTAGGTCTAAGTTGGCCTGGCTAAGCTTGGCAACTTGGACCTGGCTACCCCTCTGATCCTGATCTTCTGGGTCCTCAACTTCTGAGTCCTCCTCCTCCTCTTCTTCTTCCTCATCTTCCTCCTGAGGGGGATCAGTTACAGGGGGGTTCCCTCCATTTCCTGTCTCTAGGGAAGCTTCCTTTGCCCTTTCTAAGTCATCCTGCTCTAGGATGGCTACCAGGATTTGGCAGGTGGGGCTTCTGCCCCTTTTTAACCCTCTTGATTTGCACAAGGCAACCAAGTCCTTTCGGGTTAGTTTGTCATAGCTGAAAGTTGCCTGGGTAAGGTCAACTGTCACAGGAGTAGACCCTGAGGCTTTCCCTGTGTCAGACATGACTCTAGTGTGGTGTAAGTGATGCACCTACCTACACTAAGTGTTTTCCTACTGTACCTTACTAGTGAGTTGTAGTCAGGGTGTGCTAATCCCTTTAATCTACAACTACTAAGTTCAGTAGAACTTAATATGCTAAGCTTTTGATTTATATGTACCTAGAGGTACTTGATGTGATCTTTCAATTTGATACAAAGATTGCAATGGTAAAACAACAGCAAGCTCAAATCCGCACCGCTGCTCACCAATGTGAGAAGTTGGCCTGATAGGTGATGTTTCCAATTCTGGAACCACCTATTATCAGACCAAACAATCCCTTATGGTGTCTGGTTGTAAGTCAACCTTATTAGACAAGCTATCCTAGGGGTAGCATGGACTAAGCAGCCTAAAGGCTTAACTTAAGAGGTCGTGTTAAGCGAGCTGTTTTACCACATACAATCCTGTAATATCAAATGAAAGGACACCACACAAGTATATATTATAAAAATATATGTGTTTATTACTAAAAACAATCCCCAGTATTCTTTATGAATAAAGGGGCACAAGCGTTAAATCAAAAGCACTGTTTAAACATACAAGTTGCACAATTATGGATGAGGGCGGGGGGCCACTCAAACCATATACTAAACAAGTGGTATAAGAGATGCCACTCGAGCAGTGGTTAGGCCTAGGGCCTAGGGAATCGCTGGGAGCAGTCAGGACAAGCAATGCTGAAGTCGGGAATGGCCCTCGGGATTCGGGAGATGTGCGGAAAGCGCACGCATGCACCAATGTTAACCAATGGTGCGTAAAAGTCGTAAAGTTAGAGTTTAAGGACACTTCCGCTGAACCTAGAGGAACAAAACTTAACACACAGACCCTAGAGATGTGCACCAGTGTGGGAACACCGGCGGAGCAAAGTTACCTCACCCACAGGAAGTGGGTGCATAGGGTCGAAGTGGCGTCGGGTTTTGACACGCAGGCTCTTGGTGCTTGAAGCTGAAAGGGCTGCAGGCAGGGTGAAGATGAAGTGTCCGGTGGAGTCCAAGGGTGGACTCAAGTCGAAGAGTACCTGAAAGCAGAGGGGACAGAGTCTGGGTCACTCAGCAGTGACCAGGGTGGAACCAGGACGGAACCAGGCAATGTCGGGCGCAATCAGGTGGTCGTCGAGGAGCTTCTCTCCACTGTCACGTGGGCTCTGGGGCATCTGCGACGTCCAGGAGCAGGTCACGATCTGTCCCACGCAGGCTCTCACCGTCGGTGCAGTCGGCTTCAAGTTTGGAGCAAACAACACTTGGCAAGAGCAATCCACGCGGAATCGGAAGATTGCTTCTCACTCGGACCAGGAAGGTCAGAGTCGGGGCTCCTTTTCAGGGGAGCTGGTGTGGATCTGGAGCAACCAGATTCACGAGTCTTCTTTGTAGTTTCGTCGGCACAGGGACCACTGGCCGGCTGGCAAGTGACCGGGCCAACGCGTTGAGCCAAATGGAGCAGAAGGGCCCCACGCAGCACTCGTCGAGTGTGGAGGGCTGAACTTCGGCTCAGGAGTAGCTCAGGGTGGGGGCTTCTCAAACCCCGGTGCACAGCTTCGAGGGTCACTCGTGGGCTGCACGGTCAGCGTCTCGTGGTCAATTCAAGATGGCGTGCCCCACGCTTCCGGTCGCCTCCACGGGTCTCAGCTCTGCAGGGACTGTGGATCGGGCTGTTGGAAGGCAGGCAAGCTTGATCTCGTCGATCTCAGTCGCTCGAGTTCCGGCGGGAACTGCAACTAAGTAGACGTCGAGGGCTGGATGGTGCCTGCTGCTGCAGGGTGGTCACTCCTTGACCACAAGGGAGATTCTTCGGGCTTCCACGTTGAGATGGAGGTCCAAGGGTCCAGAGTTTTGTTTCTAATGTTTCTTCCAGGAAATCTGATGTGCATTGGCACTGCTCCCACTCTTATTCGAATCTGGGGGGCGTGATTACCTGCTAGGTCCCCTCCTATGGGTGGGACCCAGGAAGTGGGTGGATACACCCCCTTCCTTTGATCCAGGCCGCCCTGGCACGAGGGCTGGAGTGCCCCAGAACCGGTTTGGCCGGATTATGCAAGGGGCAGCCTTGTGCGCCCCAGGCAGTGTCTGGTTTCTTTCAAACCTCCCTGCTACAATCCACTATCTCCTGTCTGGAGGGCGGTGACACCCTCCTGTGACAGGAAACCCTTTGTCCAGGACCCATTTGGTTGAGTTTCGGTCAACTGCAGGGGTCCAGACATTTGTCTGTGGCAGAGGCATCCATTTTGTGGATCTTAAGGTCTTTGGAGAAATTAACCGCATTTAAGTGAAGTAACATGTCTTACCCCTCTAGAGGGGTGGAATGCTATCCCCATCGCCAGAACTGGCGAGGGGATAGTATTCCAAATCGTATGACACCTTACACGACATGTTTTGATAAAGCCAAACCAAAGTTGCTATTTAACCGCGAGGATTATAAGGCACTTAAGAGTATATGGTATGGCATTATCCTGAAACAGCTTAGGGAGTTGTTCCCGACAGCTGCAGACAGGCTCAGCTCATGCTAGAGCTCCATCTCACATAAAACCACGCACTCAGCCTCCAGGATTGATGAGGCCGTCCATAGGAGTGGCTCACAGGTTTACATGTGTCCAGATATAGGTTTAGATATAGGTATACTATATCTAAGCAAGGGGTGATTACACCACCTTACCCCAGCTGAGTGATCAGCCAGTTGTGTCAATTTAAGAACCAGCCAGGGGTGGCAAAAGATATGCTGCAGCCCCTGGTAGGCCTTGGTGGCCCCTATGCCCTGGGCACCTATAGTGCATTATACAGGGGCTGACAAGGAGTCCATTTCCAATTGTGGTATGTGCCTATAGCACATGTGTCATTAATTTAGTGAGAGAACAGCAGGCTGGGGGTCTGATCAGCAGGCCCACAGCCTCAGTAGTCGAAAACCAGTGAAGCAAAAAGCAAAAATTTGGGGTGACCATAGGATAGCAGACCCTACTCTCCTACACATAGCAATACATCTAGATCACCAGCTAACCCTTGTCCCGCAGCTATTTTCAAGTAAATACTAAATAGTAAGTCAATTTTAAAAGCTGCTTGAATGATCACCAATCCCTTGCTTACGGTGGGTATGTTGCCGAAAGAGATCAAATGCATTTCATTCAAACAGCTTCTGAATAAATTTGGTCTGGACAGAACGGTGAACTCCAGACGATACAAATGGCTGCTACTTGGATGAAATAATTGAAAGGCAGCACACATACAAATGCAGGAATTCATAGAAGAAAAAAGCAACCTTTCAGATGTCAGGATAATTTCAATCCTATGCTTACCCCAGTCTCTACAGACAAGTGGCTAGGCACACAAGAGGACAGTAGCCACCATCTTGATCCTAACAGGTCCACTCCCAGCATTACTGGTCACACTGAAGAATATGGGGATTCAAGTAATACATTTTTTTAGTTTTACAAAGCGCATGGCTACCCCAATAAGGAGTGTCCAAGCACTGAGAAGTAAGAGGCAGTTAAAGGATAGCAGATAGAGGGAGGAGCCTTTCTAAAAAAGCTAATCCTTCAGATTTTTCCAAAACGTAGGTTCTGGCAGAGATTGCCTCAGCTGCAAATGAAGGGAGCTCCAGAGTTTAGAAGGAAAGCCTTGTATAGGATTGCTTCCTTTCTGTCGAGCCATAGTCACATCATCGCTTTGCCACCATTCACATTCAGACCCTACCAGTTGAATACAGGAATCCTCAAGGGTTCAGCCATTGGCGTCCCAAGGGTTCGACCATCTACATCAGCTCTCTGGCAAGCCTAATTTAATCCTTCAGATGCTCAGGCTACAGCTAATAAACAAAAATTGTTCTGTCTGGTATTTGATTACTTCTGCATGCGCATTCAGTGTTGCATGTATCAATTCAGTTTCCACAAATGTATCCCAAATGCCTAGATGCATGAAACAATTTTACAAACAATAGGCGCATAACTCGAATTGCTGTCTAATGCATGAGTTTTATCAAAATTATATCAATCACATTAATATATACATATACTCATATAATCACATCTGTCAATACAAGGGAATAAGTGGTGGCCAGGTGACATTGGTGCTCAGTGCTCAGTGGTGTGCAATATATACAGGTTGGTGAAACTTATATACGTGTGGGTAACGGGCCAGATACTAAGGGTAATGCAGTGGAGTAACAGGACGCATGCCTGTACACCAATGCTGTGAATTGATTGACTGACTGACTTACTTCTCGAAAGATACACACCACCTAGGCTCCAATTGATTGCGCCAACAGGTTCAGTTCCAGGATTTACTCTGGTCCTTTTAGGGCTGTCCTCTCCCCCTCCCCACCCCCTTACGTCCTGATGAAGACCCACCCTTGACTACCAAAAGGAGATTTTCCTGGATTGAAACGTCCATGACCACATTATGCTCAGATCGTCCAAAGCTCTGCCCAAAAGAAAGAATTATCAGCCACACTACTATTACTTTCCCCTATAGTATCTGGTCCGTTACCCACATGTATATAAGTTTCACCAACCTGTATATATTGCACACCACGGAGCACTGAGCACCAATGTCACTTGGCCACCACTTATTCCCTAGTATTGACAGCCGTGATTATATGATTATATGTGTATATTAATGTGATTGATATAATTTTGATAAAACTCACGCATTAGACAGCAATTCGAGTTATGTGCTTTATTGTTTGTGAAACTGTTTCATGCATCTAGGCATTTGGGATACGTTTGTTGAAACTGAATTGATAAATGAGTCACTGAATGCGCAAGCAGAAGTAATCAATTACCCAACAGAACCCTTTTTGTTTATTATGATTTACCCAGATTCTGAGAAACACAGGGTTACCCCATTTTTGTAGGATTATCAGGCTACAGCTAGGCAGATGACACACAGATTATTTTAAAGTTCAAGAACCTCGAGGACATCATGAAAGGCAGATTAGCACCATGAATGACCACAGTGAAAGAGTAGATTACTGCTGCCCACCATAAACCCAACCCAGAAAAAACTGAAACCCTCACATGTGGAAACTGGCCACCTGTAGAAGAAATATCAGCCTGGCCAGCAGGCCTAGGGGAAGTGCCCCTACAAACATGCACTACAAAAAGTAAGAAACTTACTCTGGAACTGCAAATAGATACTACACTAAATTCTCAAGCACTCTGCATATAATATCAAGGTGGATTTTTCCTTTTCCAGGTTTTGCTCACTGAGTTAAAGCAACAGCTTCAGTTTTGCTCTTTTGACTTGACTGTGCATACGGGTTGTACCAAAGAGTCCTGAAAACTCTCCTGCACAGATTGTAGTGGGACCAATATATAGAAGGCAGACTACTTCTAAATCTGAAACCATGGGACCACATCATCCCAGTCCTTGTGACCTAGCCCTAGCTGCCATCTTGACGGATTGCATTCAAAGCACTCTGCATAACAAATTGAGTCCTATGGGGAATAGGCACAACATTTCTACAGCACAGATTTAAGATCCACCGCCCTTGAAGACGCCTCAGATTCAAGACATACCTACAGCTGAAAGGGCAACGCTTCAATAAAACCTGACTCGGAGGGCGTCCTTTCTCAATACAGGGTAAGCAAGTAGTGGAATTTCCTGACCATCAAGATCACGAAATTTGAAAGCCACCTTGCTTTTCAGAAGGATGTAAAAACATGATTAATTACATTTCTACACCCCGCCCCCAAGAGTGACAGCTATGAAACCAGTTGAACCACAATGAAACACAAGAGGATACTTCTTCAGACAATAAATCATTCATTTTTAGACTCCATCTACCTCTCTGACATACCATTTAAATATGACCGTGGATGTGAGCAGTGCCATATTTGCCCCAACATAACCAGACCATGTGTCAGTGAGGTTCTGTAATTCATGAGCCTGATTCTATTTTATTTTGTGTTGCCTTCACGTAGGCCTGAAAATGCAGCCTACAAATAAAGTGACTTGGTTTCTTTCGACTCTGAAAGAACTGCAGAGAAACTGACCTCTTCACCTGAAACTGGCTTCGCAAAGCCAATTTCTCTTGGTTTGATCCTTGTCTAAGATTGCCACTTAATGTTCAGGACCTTGTTAACCTTTAGTTTCCTTACATGCATTATCTTGTTCAGCATCTATTACATTACATGGGTTGTGCTTTTTAATTATGGGATTGTCCAGCTAGCTGAAATTGAATTTGGGACATTCCTAATAATTAACTCCTGGGTTGGGCCATTGCAAAAAGAGTTTACGTCATGTGGAATTTGGTCTAATAAAGTCCTGCATTGGTTAGATTTTGGTGCAGTGGGTGTACATTTATAATGGGAATTTTTAGGATAAAAAGAGATACTTTATTTTAACAATTTGAACAGTCTCCTAGGAATATACATTGTGATGTATTGTTGGGATTTCTGTTACTAGCTGCAGCTAATAAAATTGGTCTCTGACGCCACCCAGAATTATCCAGTGTCTTTGTATATTGAGACAGGGGTACCCCAAAGATTTTAGGCGTGTCCCTGGCGCCGCTGGGTTCTGACCCGGTTCTTCATCAGGACCTCACGCACCTCAACCAACATTTCCCACATAAGTAATTCTACAACCACACATTTCTACAACCAAACATCCAGATCAGCCTGTAATCATTCTTGACAGTGAGCCACTAAACCTAGTGGCAGTTAGAACTTTATAAATCACATATAATATATTTTTGAACACAACTCAGGTAATTTATCAAATCATAATATCCTGCTTGGGGTCACTGTTGAGAGTCAGGGAAATGATGTAATCCACATAGAGGACAATAGCAAGCATTCATCTTGGGTGGATGTTTGTCTATTTTGTAGTAACAATAAACTGACATACATTTGACAGCTCTCCTTCTTTAATGACTTAAATCACCTGCATTTGTTGCTTTCAGGACATGTCACACCCCACTTAGGGGCCACATGACAGTGGTTACTGGGTCCCAGCCACAGTCGTTGAGGCCGTTTGCCATAGGTGTCCTGGGGCCCATCTTAATATGGAGCTACAAACTGAGCCAATAGAACCCTTTCCACACTTGTGTCTCAAGACAGCAAAGATGAGCAACTGACAGCATCTCTGGTTTGTGGTGCAGATGCACGAGCTCAAAACTCAACAGTTAGTTGCAGTGGTGTTTCGTGAACCTGAGTTCCTCTGTACCACCTGGTCTGTATTTGGGCTCTTGCCACAAGGTTGCCCTTGAGAGGAGCCAGGATGTTGGCGCATGCGGTGATCCAGCTTTTGAGGTTCTTGATGGCTTCTGGAAAGTCTAATGTGGGTTCCCTGGTCCCACCCAGGGCACCCACTCAACAAAGATGGGGACCGTGGGGGGAACCTGAAGTCTCCTGTTGTCCTTGCCAGCTCCCTGCCTCCTGCGGGGGCCGGCATTGCTTTTACACATAGGGAGCTGCTAATATGCAACTTCCTGTGTGTAAAAGCAAATTGTGCTCGGCTTTGAGCAAGCGAGAGCAAAATGCTCTCACTTACTAAAAGCAGATCACAGTTCGCTATGGGTTGGTGAGAGTAGTAAACCTCCCTCCAAGCCATAGCAAACAGCTGGGCAGGTGGGCACACTGGGACATTTATTTAAAAATAAGCCCTGGGGAGGCGGTGGTCCCTGGGGCATCAATGAGGGACAGCATAATTCACTCAACAGACCACACATCCCCACAAACCGAAGGAGACTCTGATCTGTGCTGGAACCTCATGATCAATCTTGGTGCCATGCTAGTGAAATACTGCGCGCCATGGGAATGCCAAATATACTGGTGAATTTTTTTATGCTTTTTTTACCCCGCTGGGTTATCCCCAGAGGTGTAGGGGTCATGTTATTTCTACCCTGCCCCTTTTTTAAAAAACTTTTTTGTGGGACTCGACCTCGGGCCTGAGTCTCAAAAAGGCAGCTAATATTTTTTTTTTTATTATGCTTATATGTTTTGCACCTGTGCCTTTCGCCTTCACTTATTGAGTTTGTATCAGATGTGTGATACTTGGCACACTGTTTTTGATTGTTAAAAGTCCATCTGCATGTTCTTGATCCAGCTTTTTATTTTTCTACGTTACAGGAAAAAGGGTACACCCATTGAAGCCAATGGGACCTGGGTGCAATACGGTACATGAAGAGAGGGGGTCCCAGTACACAATATTATTAAAAAGCAGAACTAATGGAAGTCTAAGAAAAAATAATTAAAGTTTGGTGGTATGCTGTACCCATCCGTATCATAAATCACAAACATTTAATCACATATTAGAAAAACACATTGGTGCCCCAAGGAGTAAGGGAGAAACAAAGAAGTCCTTGAAAAGGCGTGCAGAGATTCAAGGAGGGATTTATAGGTAAGGTACTTGTCGCCAGATCAAGACTTTATGGATAAATAACACTGGCTGCGTCGTAGGGCCAGATGATTAAGGGGACAATTAATGTTCATCCAAAATAGGGCAACACCATGCTCCATGTGCCTCTGTAGATATCTTCAAATAATGGCATAGGCTGGTGAGAGGGTAGGTTGTCCCTTCCAAATACCGAATCGGTATGGTATGTATTAGTGTTTTGCGAACGAATCCCAGTGGCAAAACAGTAAGACTTTACCACTAGTTCAAAACTGGTTTTAACCCATTCTCAAAGCAGAAGGGGTCCCAAAAGGTCCCTTCCCTTTGAGATTGTAAATAGAAATATTTTTTAAAAGCAGGCAGTGGCCCCATGAATCACTGCCGATCCTTAAAACATTACACTAAAAACCTACTTTTATTCTTTTTAAATTCATCCTCTTTTCATTTAAGAAAAACAGGTAGCATTCTTTTTTAAAAAAAGGGGTGCTTTATTTAAAAGCAATTACAGACATGGTGGTCGGCTGACCTCAGCATGCCACCATCCCTGTGATGACTGTGAATCCTAATGGGTCCAATTTGCGACCTACCTCATTAATATTCATGAGGTAGGTCTATTTGTGACCCACTAGGAACTACTAATGAAACTCAAAAGAGTTTCATACATTAGGAATGCCGATTTCCTAATGTTAGTATATCTAGGGCCACATGTATGACCATTTCATTTTGTGAGTCGCTAATTGTGATTTTTTGCAACTCGCAATTAGAGACTTGCAAAAAGAAATGTGCTGATGTGTGTCAGACTCATTTAGCGATCCTTAATGGGGTCGCAAATGACCTGCCTTATCAATATTCATGGGCAGTTTGCAATTTGTGACCCATTGGGAATGGCCTGCACTCACAGGAATGGTGGCCTGCTGGGATCAGCAGACCATCATGCCAGTGTTTGCTTTTTAAATAAAGCTAATTTTTTAAAAATGCAGCCTGCTTCCTTGAATGAAAATGGAACATATATAAAAGAGAAAAATACAAAGTTTGCTTTCCATTTTTTAAGCATAGTCAGTGGTCCATGGGTCCATGGGACCACTGCCTGCCCTTAAAAAATATTGGCGCCCATATTCACAAGGTCGAAGGTGTACCTTGGCGACCCCTTACCCATTTGCAAATGGGTTATCACCTCCAGTGGCGGCTGGTGACATTTGAAAGTGGTGAGGCGGAAACTGATATAACTGATATCACAGCTGCGCGTCCGACTTTGTGTTAAGAAGAGTAAGACCGGCCACCAGTCACGGCACAGACACACACTGACAGCATACAAAACTGGGCACTAACAATACTCGGGACCCACAGTATACATACACAACACACACACAGACGTTTCTTTCAAACAGCGGTAAGCCTTCACTTCGTACACGCCAGGCCCCCAGGCCCAGCAGGTGCATAAAATGTGGGCCTTTTGTTGGCTGTAAGTAAACGTTGAGTGAAGTACACTAAATTACATGTTGTGAAACTTCCTCCTGACACTGGAACCTAGTTCACAAGCTGGCAAGTTTGCTGGTGTCGATATTGAGCTATCTTTACTGTTTTTATTGTTAATTTATGTTAAAACGTACCACTACCAATGGATACAGAATGAATGACATGATTATTGTTGGCAACGGTAAAACAACAAGGGATCTGGAGGAGTCGAGTCTGGCAGCTTAGTGGACTTATGCAGCCACTGAAGGGGCTTGTATTCGATCTCATGGTCATCACAGGTTCGAATCCCAGCAGGTGCGCTCAGCCTTTCATACTTCTGAGCTCAATAAAATGAGTATCATTGAGTTATGTAACAATAAACATCTGTTATTCAGTGCCAAGATACCAGTGGGTGAATGAATGTGCGCTTTACAAATACAAATGTTATGTTACGAATGTGTTTCCTTCAACAATAAAAAAAAGTACTTTTCAAACACATTGAATGCAATATTTCCAATGCTAAGTAAAGCTGTATGAAGATTTTGAGACACAAGATGGGCTAAGACACTAGTCAATGAAATATATTTATTAATGATAAAACTTCAAGAGTGAACTACTTTTCATTTTCATATATTAAATGACACAATGTCACACATATTTAATAACACCCACCTCGCATAACTAATTAAAGATATGTTATAGGCCTTTTGCTGGATTTCAATCTTATCTTTTTTACCCTGCATGGTAATAAGCAGCGGAACTGTGATGCCAAATAGCAACACAACTTACAGAGCTACGCGTTTACTTTGTACAAGCGAAGCCCCCAACAGGCACACAGCCATTTTCAGTATTTAGCATAGCATTGTTGGCATCTGGTCCTGTTCCGCTTCACGGACAGATACGTTTCTTGTAAAATCGCTTCGACGCTTAGCATTCACTATGTACAAGCGGAGCCCCTAGCAGGCACACACCTATTTTCAGTAATGTGCATTCTTTCTTTGGCATCTGATTACTTTAATTCAACCCGCATTAAGCGTCTCAAAAGGTGACTTATACGTGCATGAATGGACTGTATATTTATTTAAATATACAGTCCATTCATGCACGTATAAGTCACCTTTTGAGACGCTTAATTTAAACAGCAGGTTTCGGTCCTTCGTATTCGTTTCCCCGCCACAGGCCGCATCTTTTTGTTAAGATAGCGGCAAGCCTTCCATCAGCCTTCCATAAGCAAACGCTAAGCCTTTAGTCTATTCACAGTCACACAGTGATTTTATTTATTTGTAGCCTTTGTTTGTAGTCGGTGTATAATAATAAACCGGAGCTTCAATCGATTCCTTCCAACCCCCCCCCCCCCCCTTTTTTAGAGACACTTGTATGTAAACGGAGCTGCCTTTACCCGACTGTTATGAAAACTGTACTGAAGAACGAAGTTTCAAGGCCCAGCTGATTTGTCTGGAATAGCCTTTTCAAACTCAGGGATCTCAATCTCATCCATACCCTCTCAAGTAAGTGTACTGAGAGTAGGCCCAACCCATGTCTCTCTCAACCAGTCTACTGCTCTCGACTCAACCAGAGAGAGTTGAAACAGTGGTGTGCTGTGCACAGTAAAACTTACGTGGACGCCTGGACGGTGGTCGGTGGACGCAGTGCCGTGTCGCGGTCGCGGTGGTGGTGAGGTCCGGACCGTCACCGTAGGGGCACGCACAGTCGCACACACACTCACTCTCTGTAACAACAGGCCAGGGCAGCAGGACGACGACGAGTCACCACACGACGACGGACTCCTTGAGTTGTGAGTGACTCTGGTATAGTGGCCAGTCTATAAGTAAAGTCTACTTCTACTTTCACTTAGACTTGTTGTTAGTTTCACTTGTAGTTGTTTTGGTGCGCCACGCGTGGTAATGGCCAATCACCGCGACTTTGCTGGATAATAGCCACAGGTGATTGGCCATGCAGTGCGGGCCGCAGCAGAGCAGCCAACACCCACGCTTGGCACCATCCTGCTGCAGCAGCCAATCCTGGCGCAGCATTAACAGCGCCACTGCCCAGGATTGGCTACGAGCAGACTGCTAATTGCCCATAATGAGACCGGGGCCCGGGTCCCATGCCTGTCTAGTCTCTGAGTGCTATGGGGGGAGGGTGGACGGACCAGAGTACGCATGCGCAGGCCAGTTGAAATATCGAGGCCTCCTGGATTTCACATGCGCAGTCACAGTGTGTACAGTTACTGTAGAGTACACACTGCGCATTCTCAATATTTTGATTGACCCGCGCGCAGTTACTGCTGACAGTGCTAACGCTATTCTGCTTGCGCCGCCCCCCGCACGGCCCACTCCCTTATGCGCCGCCCGATTCTGTCGGGCTTCTCCCGGCCGGGGACGGTAGCGCGATGTATCAGCCCGTTCGAATGAGTTTTCTGACTTTTAAATTATGCATGCCTGCATGTTGTTATGTTGGCAGGTGCGTCCATGGCTAGTGGGGCAACGCCCCAACGCCCCCAATGGACGCACCGTCACTGATCACCTCCTTCACAGAGTGAGAAAAATATGAATGTTTTTCAAATGCATTCTGATTGCAAAACATGGCATTCATACATGCCCCTGCGACTCGCTATTACGAAGGGATGACCTTGGCACGCCCCTTCCTAATTGTGATTCGTAGACTATTTTGTGAGACTGTAATAGGTTATCGACAGGCAAAATATGGTAGGTACATGCCAGAAGCTGTTTTAACAGTCACAAATGGCCTGATTCTTCAATTGTGGCCACTAAAAATAGTCTACTTCCGGTCCCTGACCCGTAGCGTTCTCTGTACTGAGTCTTCAGATCGTATCTGACTTTCTGCAGGTTTGGGCCAGTTTTAGTCGTGATTGGGTTAGTGTTCCAGATCATGGGACCATAGGTGGGGGCAGGGCCGGTGCTAGGCATGGGCAGTGTGAGCAGCTGCCCAGGCCCATAGCCCACAAGCATGGTGCCACGCACCAGTTTAACACACCAACAACCCTCCTCAACAGCTGATTCAATTGAAAGAAAGGCATCTCTTTGCAATTGGGACCATGAGAGGGAGGGGAGGGGTCCCTTCCTGTGACTCTTAGGGATGGTGTCCCAGTTGCCAGGAGATGCATTTTGCAGGATGCCCATTGTCAGCACTTTAGCGCGCCACAGGTTTAAATCTCAGCCCCCAAGCAATTCTCACACCTTCAGCTGTAAAAGAGGTGCTTGTAGGTAGCTGAGAGGGGAGCTGCGGCTGAAAGAGGAGTCTGCACAAAGCAGCTTCAGGTGCCCTGCATGTGTCACTTATGTAAATTAGAGGGACCTCGCACGTTCCCTTTCTGCCCGGGCCCCAAAAATCCTAGAACCGACCCTGGGTGGAGGTCTCTTGTTCTCTTCCTTGCAGTTTCTTGCATCCATTCTGGTGTTGTCTAGGCTTCTAATGTGGCGCAGTCTCCTGAAACGGGTGATGAATTTCGGACACGATGTCCTAGTACGAATGGAAATCTTATGAATAAAACCGCTTCAAGGTTCAAGCCTGCTGCATCTTCAACAACTCTAATAGAAGGCCATAGACAGCTATGAGGGATGCTGATCTCAAACCAGTGCAACATGTCACCACAAACAGAAAGAAACGTAGGAAGAGGATGCTTTTCAAATAAGGTGACCATCTTACTCCTGCTCCTAACCGACAACGTCTCCAGTCCTGAACCTTTCACCTACAAATTCAAGTGTGTTGGTCTGATTAATGGAAGTAAACGAAGAATCCATTAGGCCATCACACAAAGTAGTAGAACTAGAAACAGTGTATAAAGGGTGACAGTTGGCCCAAAGGCAAGCATGAGAAATGGTTCCTCGTACTTGAAACATCTATAATTTGGGTGCAGTGACCCTGAAAAGGCTTTGGTCCCGATGTCGCTGCACCAGCAGAACAGTTCATAGCTACGCCAGTGAATAGTATGTGGTGTTCCGTTGTTTACAAGCAGAGATTTGAAGAGTTCGTAAGAGCACACGAATATGAAGAAGTTATTTAATTTTTAAACAGCAGATGGCAGTGTTGGTTAAGAGTTGAGCTAATTCAAACTACCTTCCGAGTATTGACATAAAATAACTTTTTACTACAATGTACGGAAAATCCTTTCACTTACAGTCTCTGAAAGAAGCCTCCTGTTTGTCTTTTGACATCGTCTGTAGAGGGAGGCAAGATGCATTGGCATGCAGTGACAAATGGCCCTTGTCAACGCGCCACCCTTTCAGACAGTGAGGATTTTTAAACAAAATCACTTTGCGTAATCGGGCTTGAAGGATCTGTGCAGGTGCACAGCTTGCACATGCCTAAAGCCGCCCCTGTCTGAGACTACAAGTCGCGCATGCAAAATGCTCTTGGATAACAGGCACAGCTGGCGGAAGATATCACAACCCAGGAGGGGTATCTTCGAATCGCAATCCAGTGGACGCCTACCGCTTTAGTACAAAGGTCACACAATCATCCAGATGTTTTTTTTTCCATCATGGGATTTGTAGTCCTCTGGATTCCATAAATAACATCAGGACTGCAATTCCTGCAAAAAGTAAACCAGAACTGCGCAATCTACTCACTCATGCGTGGACCTGGAACATATTGCCCACTTTATACTGTGCCAGTTACCCCATTGACCATGTCTGAGTGCAATGGGATGCAAACAGGTAAAAACGAAGTTGAGTATTATTTATTTAAATATACGTTCTTATTTATTGGCCTATTACTAAAGTGTTCTAATATAGAACTAGGGCATCAACTACTGTCCTCTTTCGGTACTTTGTGTGAAGCGTGCACAAAGTCCTCAATGCTTGAAAATAAAGCTTTTGTAAAATCGTTTTCACTGTAAGAAGAATGCCACAAATTCCTGCACATAAACAATTATTTAAAAAATGACGATTTGCAACTTCTATGTGTGCTGCACAATGTAGCACACTTAGGTATTACAAATCGCTATTATGGATTGTTTATGTGCAGGAAGGGACACCTTCCTGCACATAAACAATCATTCTCCACAACGCAGGCACCCTTGCACTATGCTGCAAGGGTGCCTGTACTGGTGCTAGACAGCTAGATTTAGCCCCAGCGCTGGGGAAATGCAGGGGTACAACCAGTCTTGTGAATACAGAGCATCCCTGCATTTTCAGAATGGCAAAGCGTGGTGTTAGCAATTTGTGCTTAACACCATGCTTCGCCATTCTATTGTAACTAAGCCGCTCAATGTCTTCAGCACCATGGTCTTGGGAGCGGTACTAAGTGGCCTGTCTGAACTGGAGTCTGTGGGCGAGCTGTACCCCTAAACGTTTACAGCTAACTGGAACGCCTAGGAGTTGGGTGGATCAGGACAGTGCTAATCTCTAGGCAATGTGTCTCAGAGTCAGTGATCACAACACCATTTCTAAAAACAGGTAAATAATGTCAGGACTGACTCAAAAAGTGAGTTTTAGAGCAGAATGTACAAAAACCATGAAGGTTTGTTAAATAAGGTACAATACAGAAATAGTTAAGTGCAGATGCAGCAATTCCCAATCAAATGCATACAATTATTACTATGAAGGCTATCAGTAACAAGCATTTACAATGCAATGGTCTCGGCATCATTAAAGGTAGAGCTATTGGCATTGCTCATGACAGTTCTTTTTTTTTTCTTTAAATCATAAATAAATGGCATTGTCATTTACAATGGGCAACTGCAAGACTTTGTTTGTAATGTAAGCCATGCTTTCGCAGTACTGTTGAATTTCATTATCCTCACCTTGTGCTATTTTTCAGCTGTATATAGCGTGAGTTTTGTGGAATTAAGCATAGTGTAACCTACCTTTGTGTTTTGGAACCTTGTGTAACAAGACATGTGTTCAGCTGTTCTTTGTTTTAGCTCCTGTGTGTCAGTGAACCGTGTAAGCGCACAAGCATACCCTGCTCTCTCTGGAACAGTCACTCTGCACTCTGCCCTCAACACTCTGCCCTCAACAGCACTCTGCCCTCAAAAGCACTCTGCCCTCAACAGCACACAGCACTCAACATCACTCTGCCCTCAACAGCACACAGCACTCAACAGCACACAGCACTCAACAGCACACAGCACTCTGCCCTCAACAGCACTCTGCCCCCAACAGCACACAGCACTCTGCCCTCAAAAGCACTCTGCCCTCAACAGCACTCTGCCCTCAACAGCACACTACCCTCAACAGCACTCAACAACATTCTGCACTCAACAGCATTCTGCACTCTGCACTCAACAGCACTCTGCACTCAATAGCACTCTGCAATCAACAGCACTACACTCAACAGCATTCTGCACTCTGCACTAAACAGCACTCTGCACTCAACAGCACTCTGCACTCAAAAGCACTCTGCACTCAACAGCACTCTGTACTCAACAGCACTCTACACTCAACAGCACTCTGCACTAAAGAGCACTCTGCACTCAACAGCACACAGCACTCTGCACTCAACAGCACACAGCACTCTGCACTCAACAGCACTCTGCCCCCAACAGCACTCTCCCCCCAACAGCACTCTGCCCCCAACAGCACTCTGCCCTCAACAGCACTCTGCCCTCAACAGCCCTCAACAACACTCTGCACTCAACAGCATTCTGCACTCTGCACTCAACAGCACTCTGCACTCAACAGCACTCTGCACTCAACAGTACTCAGCACTCTGCACTCAACAGCCTCGCACTGGGCTGTCCGACAAACTAAGATGAAAAGAAGGTAAGAAAAATGTGTCGATATTTCAAATATACATCTATGCACTTCCAAAAACACAATATCTGTATTATTAGTCTAAGCATTTGAAAATATCTTAACATTTGCATTGTGCCCTATCATATTTAGTCCACAGTCCACAAACTTTCCATATTAAAAAATAAGCAGAAAAAGCCTCGTAGTTTGAATACCTGTTCTCCACACATCCATTAAACTCAATAGTCCTCGTTAAATAAAAAAAAACACATTCTTATCGTTATCAAGTGAAGAAACATGAAATGCCATCCCTCGCAGTCTGCTCACTGAAAGAGCCGCTGTACAGCTTCAATGGGAGCTGGTGCCAAGGGTATCCAGGCTGTGGTGCCGGTCGGGGCTGATGGACCCTCGGAGACAGGGGAGCATCAGAGACACAGCGCTGAATACAAGGAGATCTCACCTCACTAGTATGTAAGGGCTCACTAAAGCTGATCTGTACTGGTAGTGCTGGTAGCAGTTTCATTAAGGCTTGAAGAACTGTGAGCAAGTGGTGATGACTGAAAAGTTTCTGTTTTCCTTCTCATTGAAGGCACACCACCAAGACTGGGCTATATTGTAGTTCACACACTGTAAACAGTAACCACTGGCCACGCTGCACTAAGACTCCTCCTCCCCTTGCTCCCTTCATGTCTTCACAAACATTAGCTCACACTGGACCTATCCTCTTTCTATCAGTCATATCTACTTGTTTTATATGAGTATTGTATGAATGTTTTGTTTATTGTGTCAGTACACACTCGAAATGCAATTTTTGCAGCCCATAAATCATTTGTATTTCACGACATTTCACGGCGCACACATTACAGGCATACTGAAGTGTATATCTAATTCCAAACATTTGAATTTAGGAGAAGATATGAAGGATTCAAAATTAATTCTAACAGGTTATACTTACCAATAGCCCATATGCATGTACTCTATAATAATAAGTCAGTCGGCAATGGAGAAAGTTCAATCGTTTATTCATCAAATACAAGCCCTGGCAGGGGAGCCTCAGTCTACACGACCCTCGGAGGTGCGCAGAGGAGACTGATTACATGTTCGAAATACAAAGCATATATACGTTTCATGCGTTCAAGATGACACCCTACAAGGAAAGATACAACTTGTCTGAATGCCAAGAGGAATACCCATATAAGGCACAATTGATTGCTAGTAGCCTAGGCCTAAGCTATTCCGGGGGCAGGTCCGCAAGGGGAGTACAGGAACGGGCTCTACTAGAATGTGCGCATCCCACAAGAAAGGCAGATGTGACCTTGGGTTCCCTTGAGCTACCGGCTAACAACTATAGTAAGCGGTCTGACTGTCGTCATAGTTTCGAGCAGCAAACGTGATCACGTGATTTCAGGGAAACAACGCGAGCACATAGGGAAACGAAACAAAATGGTTCTGGTCATATCAATAGGAACAAGCGAGTCTAAAGTGACTCAAAGGCCACTCAAAGTTCATAGTGTATTCTAACTAGGCGATTATATAATTATAAGGTTACATTGGATATATTAGGCCAATAAAGCGTGGTATCGACAATTCGATCCCAACAGACGGCCCTTTTGGCCTACTATAGCCAATACAATTTTATTCTACAAAAACCCCTTCATCGATTTGCATGAGGTCCGATACTTCCTTCTGGATCATCTGCTTCTCGACCTTAACTTGTCGAGAAAAATTCACAGCAGATGTTATTCTGGTTGCGCAATACGAACAGCAGGCCGGGCCGCACTGGAGACACAAGCAACACATAAATATCACTCCAAAAGCTCCGGCCAGCACTATGAATATTTTCCAACCCCAGGTGGCTAAAAGACCCCAAAACCAACTACTAAGGGACCAGGTACCGTTATCCACATGGGCTTCGCTAGCTAATCGATGTAGTTTCTGTATAGCAAGATGAATGGTAGGGGCTGAATCTGGAATGAACACGCAGCAAGAGCTGCTAATCACACGACAGGCTCCTCCCCTATCTACGAGGATGACGTCAAGAACCATCCGGTTCTGGAGCGAAACAAGCCTCGTCGCTGCAAGCTCTACAGTGATATTAGTTAAGATCCCAGTAGTGGTCTGGACCACGTTCTCAACTATCCGAGACAGGCGTCGTATGCTGCGGCTATTGAATATGGGTCCCCAGAAGGGGATGAAACCCTTACCAAAATCTTCGAATTGTTGTAAAGAGGTATCTGTTTGATCTGTACTGTCAGTGTCATAGCTTCTAACGTTTCTGCTAACCACTGCCTCTTTCTGGACCAACTGCTGAGTTTGATGATAATCGGGTGGAGCAATATACACAGGAGGGTAGAGAAATGAGAGGTAGCAACTTCCTGCCCATCCCCGGGGAAGCCATGTGTATGCATTCTCCCCACAGACGAAATATACATCTGGTGGGGTGATCATAGGTGGGGTACTAGATGTCTGTAAAGTGTAGGTGTAATTACATCTGCTCTTTCCAACCTTAACATGACCTCGTCCGTGTATGCAAAAGGGAGAGGTAGTATTAATGATGGGAATAGGTAAGGCTTTGTCATTCGTAACATTTCATTCCTTAAAATGCTGGAAATACATAGTATCATTAAAGAGTTAAAAATCCTGCATTTATTTATTTATTTATTTATTTCCTCCATTAACCATGTAACATTCTTATAATCTGTGTACACATTCATGCAAGCATTAGGGTCTAAAGAACCCTCTCCCCCATTTCCTGCTGCATCAAATCCTTTATGTTTTTCTATGTATTTCAAAATGGCTTCATAATCCTTTTCAGTATAAATTTTCGGCTCAGCTACATAATGTGAATACATCAAAGACAACAATTGGAACCAGGCTTCACAACTAGCTAAATAAGACATCGGTAAGGAGATAAACAGTTCATGCTGGTGCATGACTGAAGGAAGTAACCCACATACCCAACAGTTCGTCTTATTCGTGGTGCTATGTGTCTGGTGCAACATTTCAATAAAAGCATTTTTCACATAAGTTTCTCGGTGTCTGGCCTTATGAGGAGGCAAAGAATAGAAGAGATGCTCTTCCGCGGCAACAGTAGTTCCTAACAACTTCTGTACTGGGTGTTGAAATTCTAAATATACGAATACACACATCATAATTATTGCAATGATAACAATGAAAGCAACGAATGCCACCTTCACTCTGGTGGACCATCCGGAAAATAAATGCATATTATCCACATATCGACGAGGGGCTAGTGGCCTTTCATCCTCCATCACAAATCGAGCAAAAGGAAACATACTCTCTATAAGTCCAATTCTAACTCAGTCCCTCTCTATAAGTCCGAAAACTATCTTTGTATCCACAAAGCACCACGCCACCAGAGGGGATCTTCTCCCTGTGTCCGTTCTAGAGCCTCACAGGCAGACTCTCATCATCCATCAAGTGAAAACTTCCTTTGTCTGGGAGAACGACCGCAGCCCCCAACTCAGTCTTTCTTTCTGAACAGAGCTACTTAACACAGTGTTCCAAGCTCTCAACGAGTTCAGTCCAGTGTCTCGCTCAGTACCCCAGTGTATCTGTCCGATATTTCTCAAATGAAGTCTTTCCCTATTTTCTTCCACGAAAGACTGGGGTACCGCGCTGTTTTCGGGGCCGCAGGTCGTAATTACAGCGACCAGGTTGCTCCTGGTCGGAAAAAAATTCAGTTGAAGGGGCATCATCAGATGCATTTGACCCCTGTGATACCCCAGAAATAATGGCCTCCGCTGCTGGAGCCGCCGCCTTGTCACCTGCGGGCAACGCTTCACTTGGCTGCCCCTCCTCTCGGGCTACAGAAAAAGGTACAAAGCTTTGTGGCGACTCTCCTTCCTGGCTAGAAATTCCTTCACGGTTTTGCAAATCAAAGGGTAAAGGAAGCGGAAGGCGCTTCAAATGGCTCGCATGGATCCAGTGTTTACGCCCATGCACCTTCACAGCCGACCTTGTAGCATGTATAATCTGGTAGGGCTCAGACCATTTTGGTTCCAAACTCGATTTCCGCTGATAGTTCCTCACCAGGACCCACTGGCCTGGTTCTAATCGATGTCCCGGACCCTCTGGTAGCGGCCTCAATGTCTCGGATACCTGTTGATGAATAGAACGCAGATCTTTAGTCAAAGCATACAAGTAGTCTGTCATCAAAGGATAATCAATATCTCTAAAAGATCTAGGTCTAGGGACTCCCCACACATTGGCCGGTCGTCCAAAAACTACTTCATAGTGGGATAAACCTGTTCTTGTGTGCGGGGTGGTTCTCAGAGGCAGTAAGGCTAGAGGGAGAGCATCAGGCCATTTCAGTCCCGTACTAGCACCGATCTTGGCCATTTTTACTTTCAATATGCCATTGTATTTTTCAACCAGACCCGCTGACTGAGGATGTCTGGCTGCATGAAACTTTTGCTTAATTTGTAGACCATCACAAACACTCTGAACCAGGGAGGCATTAAAATGTGAGCCATTGTCAGACCAGATCATCCGGGGCAAACAAAATCGGGGGAAATATTCTTTAATCAAAGCTTTAGCAGTGGCAACTGCAGTGGCTTCCTTAGTGGGGTAGGCTTCATCCCATTTACTGAAAGCGCAAACCACCACTAGCACATATTTCAAATTATTCACTCTCTCCATCTGTATGTAATCAATCTGAAGAACTTCGAAGGGCAAAGATGGTGGTGCAAAATTTCCACTCAGGACCGCCTCTCTGCCCCCCGAGTTATAACGTAAGCATACTGGGCAATATTTAACCACATGTACTGCTGTTTTGGGAATATTTGGGTTAGTCCAAACTGGGTCTAACACTGCACAAATGCCTTTTGCTCCTATGTGTGCTGGACCATGGGCCATGGTTACTACAGCATATACCAATGCATTAGGGAGCAACCAACGCTGTTTCTCAGTTCGATCTATCCAACATTCATTCTTAACCAATTGTCCCACTTCCTGCTCCCATTTCTGTGCCTCATCTATGGTAGCTTCCTTCTGTAATTCCTTTACGCTCTCAATGGTATTACAAACACAGATGTCTCCGCCACCCACGGGCTGAAGCACTAGGGAACATATGAGTCATCTTAGTCTGCGCTGTTTCTTTAGCTACTGAGTCAGCATAAGCATTTCCCTTTCCCGTAGAATCAATGATTTTCTGATGTGCACTACATTTGATAGTGGCAACTTTATCTGGTAGTGTCAAAGTGTGCAATAAACGATTAATTAAAGGACCGTGTTGAATTTTCTGACCATGCATGGTAAAGAAACCCCTCTCCCTCCACAGCCTCCCAAAACTATGGGCAATGCCAAAGGCGTACTGGCTGTCTGTGGAAATATTGACTCTTAAGCCTTTAATGATCTCGCAAGCTCGTAACAAGGCTATTAATTCAGCTGCCTGGGCTGAGTGATGTGAAATCCTAGCGGTTTCCACCACCGTTTTTAAGGTCGTAATTGCATATGCAGCTGTGGCCGTACCATCTGGTAATTTAAAACAAGAACCATCCACATACAATTCTCCTTGGGGTTATAGTAAAGGGGTGTCGGTAAGATCTACACGGCCTTTTGTTTCTTCTTCAGTTCTGAATATACAGTCATGGACATCATTTGTTTCAGCATCGGAAGGGAGGGGCAATAATGTTGCTGGATTTAATGTAGCACATCTTTTGATTGTAATATGTGGTGCAAACAACGTTAATTCATATCCCGTTAAATGAGCACTCGTAAGGTGCTGGGTCTTAGTTCTATTTAACAGAATATCCACTGCATGTGGTACCAAGACTGTGAGTTCCGTATTCAAAACGATACCCTCTGATTGCCGGATGGCCACCGCTACCGCCGCAGAGGCCCTCAGACAACTGGGAAGGGCTTGGGCAACCATGTCTAATACTGATGAAAAGAAAGCACAGGGTCTCTGCTTCCCACCAAATTGCTGTGTTAATACTGAAAGAGAACAACCGTCCACCTCGTGCACATAAAGTGAAAAAGGCTTCCGGTAGTCCGGGGTACCTAAAACAGGTGCAGAACACAAAGCAGATTTCAAAGAGTCAAAGGCTTCCTGACATTCATCCGTCCAGGGTAGGGGTTCATGCACATCTTTGGTAGTCAAATATAACAAGGGTTTAGAGAGAAGTGAGTAGTTTGGAATCCATTGGCGACAGTAAGAGGTTATGCCAAGAAAAGCACGGACATCACGTTGAGTACGAGGTACAGACATATTAGTAATTACAGAAATTCGTTCCGGTGTTAGTCGTCTCCCCGCTTTCGACAGTAAGTGGCCAAGGTAGGTCACTTCCTGTCGACAATATTGAAATTTAGAGAGGGAGACTTTATTTCCTTTATCAGCCAAATGATGTAACAATTTCACTGTTGCCTCTTTGCAACCTTCCTCAGTATCGGAGGCCACCAAAATATCATCCACATATTGGATAATTGTATTGCCCGCAGGCAAAATTAATTCATCCAGGACTGCCTTCAAAGCCTGGCTATAAATGCTAGGACTTTCTGTATAGCCTTGGGGTGCATGCGTAAATCTGAAGCTTCGGCCTCCTAATGAGATTCCAAAGATATGTCTGCTATCAGGGTGAATTGGAATGCTGAAGAAGGTGTCCTTTAAATGTATTACAGAAAAATATTGGGCCGTAGGGGGAATCATTGTAAGAATTGTTGTAATGTCTGGCACCACGGGGTATTGAGGGACTACTATCTTATCGACCGCTTGAAGGTCAATCACAAAGCGATAGGCAGTCCTATAATCAGGGGCACCATCAATTGGGGTCCTTTTCAGAATCGGCAAAATGGGACTATTACAAACATTAGCAGCTGTTTCTTCCACCACCCCCTTGTCAATGAGGTCACAAATGATATACAACAAGGCCTGTTCACCTTCTGGTGAAATCTTATACTGGGGAATGCGTGGCATCTGTGCATTTGGTTTCAGGGTTATTGACACAGGAGCTATTCTTAACAGACCAACATCGGTGTCCCCTGTTCCCCACAATGTCCGAGGAATGGTGGAGAATTCAGGGGGCAAAGTCTCATTTTTAGCAAAGTATTGGGCCTCTGTCACAGATGGTTTCTGCATTGTCAAGAAAACACCATCCGGGGAACAATAAATGCGAGCATGTAATCTTTTTAGAATGTCTAACCCTAAGAGGTTTTCACCACAATTAAAAGTCAGAAGGAAGGGGGTGTGCATGGAGATGGGACCTATTGTAAAAGGCAGAGGTTTGGAAACGGGGCTCACTACCGGTATTCCAGAGAATCCCACTGATACATTATTTTGGCCAGACAGAGTTGCCCCTGGGACCAGTGTACGAGCGACTGAACTACTCATCGCTCCAGTATCCACTAAAAACTTCCCCGATGTACCCAACAGTTCTCCTTGTACATAAGGTCCCTCTTGGTCAACTGGTACTGTAATATGACCCCTGCTCTGTCCATGGCTGTCTCATGCATAATCCCGTTCATCGTATCGATCATCCTGATAAATCTCGTTATAATATTGTCTGTTCTGAGGGTCATCGAAATAATTTTTTCGAGAACCCTCACGCTGTGACTCCTCTCTTCTCATGCTACTCCGATCTATGTTCCCTCGGCCTCTTCCCCGTCCTCTACTAGGTCCATTCCTTGCCAATAACAGAGGGCAATCTACTCTCCAATGGCCTTCCTCCCTGCAATAAGAACATTGATTTATTCCAATATTAGGTGGGCCTCCCCTTCCTCTCCCTGTCGTGTGACCTCTCTGAAATGAGCCTCGCACTCCTCATCCTGAATTATTTCCTCTACTGACTTGCTGCAGTAGCACCCTAGTTTTTAGGTCCTTTGTCTTTTTCTCTGATTTCTCCTTACTCTCATTTTCTCGATGTTCATAATATTGAGCCATGCTAAGAATAACAGAGGGCGCAGCCGTAGTCCATGTGCTTTCTGCCGATTGAAGACGAGTCATAACCTCAGGAAGCAAATTTGTGACAAATCTATTTACAAATATTCGAATTTCACCCTCCGTAGAGAGGTCCTGTCCACTAAAATCTATGAACACCTTCTCGAACCTAGTAAAGAAATCGGACACACTTTCGTCCTTTTTCTGTTTACACGCAGTCAATTTATCCCAATCTACCTTCCTTGGAGGGAGAAGAGTCTGCATATATGTAACAATTTTTTCTGGTACTGCTAATATTTCATCCCGGGGTTTCTCACCCGGCTTTCGTTCCCTATCCCAATCCTTTAATTGATTCCAAGTTCCTCTGTTAAAACTAAGGTCAATGGACAATCGATATTTGCCCGGCGGTATCGCCTCTTTAACCCACAAAATATTACTCAAATGAAGAGGCAGGCGCTGGAGACGGGAAGGCAGGAAACAAGGTTTATTCTCTCCGGAGGAGAACACATCAGTTCAGACAGCAGGTATCGTCATGAGGTGCTCTAACCGTATCTCTGAGGCCTGGCCTCTTATACACAGTCAAATTAATTTTATTGTAGGTAACACAGTCTTGTAATGCTTTGAAGTATGAAAGGACATCCTCTGAATTTCCCCTACATGCCCGTTCCCACACACATTTACAGTTGAAGTCCCCACCCCGGTCACAACAGGTGATGATTATCACGCAGCTGGACATTCCGCCGATTCACGGAATGTGGGGGTTCGATCGGATCTCATAGGGTGGGGGCTTTGATCAACTCGGGGGACCTTTGATGAGGGAAGCTTTCTACTGTACGGGGAGGGGCAATAAACAGTATCGGCAGAGCTAGGTGTCGGCCTGGGAACGAGGAAGACAAACGGGCACAGGAAAAGGGGGTTTTGTATCAAAGGGCCTGGGACCATGAAAGGAATGAAGGGAGGTGTCGCCCTGGGAACAGGATGGGGCTCTGAGGCAGAGCTGCGCTGAAGAGGGGTTTATGACCCAAGGCATGAGAGAGCGGGGGTTGTCAGTGTGCGGGCTTTGCGAGGGCGAAGGGCTATGTTGGGGGCCAGTGGCGTGCAGAGGGTGGTTCTGATGGAGGCACCTAAAATGGCGGGTGCGTACGACAAAAGTGTGGCATCCGGGGAAAAAGGGCAAGATGGCGCAGATAATGTTTACCAAACCGTACTAATTTTCCACAGTCCCCGCTTTAACATATCCAAGACATCTTGCTGGCCTATTTCCTATCCATGTCTACTGTGGTGATCATAAGCAGAAAAGTAGGAACCCGGGTGAAGGAGCTATAAACATTACATTTAAAATCTTTCGTCTTAGGAGGCGGGTCTATTGAAAAAAACTCGTTTTGCAGGAAAGTCATAGTTATGCAATATCCGGTAAATTCTGTAGTGAGAGCATCGGGTACATTTCATAGATACTTATATTCATTTGGAATGTGAACTGATAGGTTGTTACATATGTAGTTCTGTTCATATTTGGTTGGAGCATAATCAATACAATAACGGCTGGGAGAGAAATGAGACGTAGCAAAAACAATAATCAGCGGCGCCATTGTTCGAAGGGGAGGTCCTATTGTCATGGACCGTTATTAGTGAGTTCTCAGCGTTCTTTGTCGTCTTCTGTTGGCACGGTGGAGCGGTGAGTCCAGCTCTCTTCTGAGCTTCGCGTTGCAGGGCATGACCTTTTCCTCGCTTTCCTGGTCAAAAAGGTCCTTTTCGCCCTGTGTCCTTTGAGCCGATTGTCAAAAAGTTCAGGTGGAAGAAGAGTGTGTAGTCCATAGGGTAGGTCGGAGAAAAAAGGGGATGGAGCTGGGCCAAATCGGGAACAGATCAGGGGGGCGGAAATTTCAGGTAGGCGGGCTCATGACCGAATTCAGAGAGCGGGGACTTTTCAGCACACGTTGAACATTGAGCAGGGGCATCAGGTCAGCCCTTTCCTCTCATTTTGTCGGAAACAGTGCCTCGTCCTGCAACTCCTTTCTGTCGCGGTCTCGCCTTGGCCAATGTCGCAGATGTTCCACGATCTGTAGTCAGGCCACGTGCTCCCACATCCGGTCTCTCTTTCCTCCGACAGCGGTACCCTTAAATGAGTTTGAAAAGACAGTCTTTAGAGAATTGGCAGAGGAAGGTAATCACATAAGTCTATTTCTCTCCCAGCTCCAAGCAAATAAGAAACATCAGTTACATTGGGGTTCACAACCACCATATAAATAATTGATGATGGGCTTGTTGGATTTCCTATAACTTTCCTTCGTAACTATTTCTTTGGTGCTTGTTGCCGTTACATTCATTGTCGTGGTACGAAATCTGGTACCTATTCATCGTATTTTGTGTATTACAGTTACGTCAGTTCTTCTGACAGAGACCCACCTCCCTAGTACGAGCCTTTGCAAAGCTATACCGTTTTCCAGGACTTTATATTTTTCGGAAAAAATGCAACGTGCTATCACCATGATCTGATAGGTATCTTTCTGAGGAACGAGCATAGGCTAAACATTTTTTTTCATTTCTATCAAGGCATCCTACCCTTTAGCTAAACATTTTCCTTCACCAGGGTTCATCGTAAAAATTCCTTCATTTCGGTCTAATCTTAACCTTTGCAGAACATCATTCTAATTCCTACATAGTCTCTTACAACCTGACTACTTCATAAAAAATGGGGGGGGGGGGCTTGCGATAACTCTTTGATTCACTTTTATTTGTTTGGGCATTGAGATAGTTCGGGGCGAGGAAGGTCGTGTTACCTGAGGCACTTTTATCATAGTAGCCACTGACATGTAGTTCCCTTTATATGGGCCAGATGAGGGAACCTCAGTCGTCTTACCTGTCCTTTCCCTTTTGGTCAATTTTTTTAGGTTTCATCAATATTTAGTAGAAAGGAGAGGCAGTAACATGGCATCAAAGTGAATTTATCTAGGACAAATTTGTGCAAATACTTGTGGTATTTGGAGCCAATTGGGTGGTGGTTTGTCAATTTGGAGTCAGTCGTTAGGGAGAGCGAGAGTGTGGGAGAGAGGGAGAGAGAGAGAGAGAGAAAGAGAGAGAGAGAGAGAGAGAGAGAGAGAGAGAGAGAGGGAGAGAGAGAGAGAGAGAGAGAGAGAGAGAGAGAGAGATGCAACAATAGGCTAAATAGTGCACGTGCAAAATAGGGAGTGGCCGTGTATTAAGATAGGCTATTCAGCGCATTAATCAACATGAGACTTCACGGGTCTGTGTTAGAATTTCGAAAGCATGCGGTTTGGGACGGACGAGCATTAGGCAGGGTAGAGGGGACATGCTTTAAGTAGAAAAAAACACCATTGTATCGCACTTCTCGCATTCTCGGTCCTCCGATCAGTCAAGTCAACGTCTCAGTCGCACAAAAACATTTTCTCATAGATGCAGACATACGTGACACGTGCCCATTCACGCAACACGGCATAGTTCCAGACATACGTGACACGTGCCCGTTCACGCAACACGGCATAGGGGTGACCGTGTCTTATCATATCATTCAACTTCTTGGCTCTTTCGTTACAAGAGTAGTTTGTGGGTGTGCTTAGATGCCATCTGGCAACGTTAGTCCGCTTCGTGTATCAGACATGGCGTGGCTTCGGATCTTTACCATACCTAAGTCGTGATCTCCAGTGTAACCTGTAGGGGGAGAAAAAGAGGGGAAAGGAGGGGGACAACATTCGAGCATATCAGATGTACGGGCATGAGAATCCTTTACTTACCTCGTACTCGTCTTGTCTCCTCGGGATAGAATCCCTGGGGTCTTGGTTTCCGAAATCGGGGGGGGAGGAGGGGTAGTGTGGCAAGAATGGCGAGCGATAGGTAGTTCATGAGGGAGACGGTCCGAATGTGACATCATAGGCCGTGTATAGGGAAACGTTAAAGAAAATCAGAAGCGCTTAGAGCAAGGTGTCTAGTTTGCAGATGTATCTAGCTATCGGGGTCCTTAAATCCCTTTTCCTACGCAGTGATGTTCTAAGGCATATCGGCTCTTCAGCCAACTCTGGTCCCTAGCACCTTTGAGTGCCGTACCTTTATAACATTCTATCATTTACACCGCTTCACTTTACCCATCCTCAGAAGTCGAGGTCCTTCTTCGTGCGTTAATTCCTGAGCCCGTCGCATACTTGGAAGCAGGGTATTGTGTCGTAGATTCGATCCTTCATCCGGAGCTGGGCACCCATCTTTCGATAACCTTGAAAAGAGAACAAAGCAGGGTGCACAGAAAATCTCTCCCGCTGATCCCATATTTTAAAAAAGCATGCAGTACCCATTTCATAGTTTGGAAAACCTTTATTTGCACAATCGTTCAGCGTGGTGATATGACAGTGCGATCTCGGTTGGCCGGACACGGCAATGGCTAAAGTGCGTACAGTAGGGGGGGGCTATTTTGTAGGATTAAAAACATGTTGAAAAGGTTTATTCATTCATTTGCAGGGAACTAAAAACGTTATCAAATAGTTGAGGGATCAAGGGGCATTCTTTTCATAGTTGGAAGCACAGTTGGACTAGTTGCAATCAAATTTCCTATAAGTATACCATGGGTGTGTGTTATAAGCGAGGTTACATGATAATATCATAATGAATCGTACATTGAAAAAAACAGTTTTCACGGGGCCCTTCTACATGTTCGTCGAGTGAACCCTCCCTCTTTTTCGTCAAGTGTACAAAGGATCATATACATATTTCAGAACATCGAGTCTTTTTAGCTAAAAAAACACCACAAGGTGTTCGTAAGTTCCTATTGATACCGGCGCCATTTTGGGCGGGGCCGGGTTAGTCCGGAAGTAGCGTCAGGGAAAAATGTTTCCTACAACCGGCAGTTGGACCAGAGTCCTTTTCGGCAGTTCGAGAATTCATGCTAACAGAAGGAGTGGCTATGTCATGCTTATTTCGTTAGCGATCAAGGCAGTTGTTCCTCACCGGAAGCCTGTAGGAGCCGAGGGCTCCTGGGACTTTTGTAGAATCTTCAAAGCTGTGGAGATGCTGTCGGAGGTGGGGGCTCGTGCCCCGGTGGACAAGCGTCCGAGTTACATTGCTGGTCAAAGTTACTCTAGCGGCCTAGACCCGCCTTCCAGGGGGCCCAGACGCCATTTTGCGGCCCTGCAGCAGCCGCCCTTTGTCCAGTTTGCAAGAGTGGAGGAGACCTTTTGGAGTGAAAGAAAAGGAACTCTGTGTTGTAGGAGCAGGACATTCGGCTAGGGTGCAGCTGTGGCGCCCCCACCTGGGGGGCGAGGGAGACTCGTTCGCGCCGTCTCCCTCTCCCGGTGCACTCCATGCCGCTCTCTTTCATGGGCATGCACGATGGCCTCTCCACATCCCGTGCTCCACAAGTCCCATGCCCAGTGCTGCGGAAGTATTGGCACCCTGCGGCGCACGTTCGGTGCTGCACAAGTATCGGTGCAGCCATTGCATGTTCGGTGCTGCGCAAGTATTGGCACCGCTGCATGTTCGGTGCTGCGCAGGTATTGGCGCCGCCCGGCTGGAGGATTTCGGCGCCGGGCCGGGGGCTGGGAAGCCTCCTACCTGTGGAGGTGGGAGAGGCTCGTCCGCGTCGCCTCTCCCTCCCAGCCCGCCCAGGAGCAATTCCAGTGGAGGTACTTGTGATGGCCGGACTGGGGCTGGGAAGCCTCCTACCTGTGGAGGTGGGAGAGGCTCGTCCGCGTCGCCTCTCCCCCCCAGCCCAACCTCCAGAGTTGTCGCGGCCATTATTCAAGAAAGAAGTGGTGCCTGTTGTGTTGCTGCTGCCATTACGGAGGAGAAAAGGAAAAATGTCCCGTCCGTCTCTAGGCCGGGCTTCCGGTGGATGTCGGCCGGACGCCCCTTGCTCTGGCCCCATGAACGGGTTCCTTGGCTTATCGGCTGCAGCCGGATCCAGTTGGCCCCAGTCCCTGGCCATTGGTGGCCGGACCGGGAGGGCATGTGGCGGGACTACCTGAAACTCTCAAGGGCCACCGTGGCCGGGTCCCGCTGGCCCCTGTCTCTCCTCCGGCTCCACCCTATGTTACGATTTCCTGGCCGACTGTTGGCAGCAGGACCCGCCTTATATGGGTTGCTGCCGGCTGGGCGTAGCCGCAACCCTGCCCCACCTTGGAAGTTTCCAGAGTGGGGGGATGTTCTGCTGACTTTCATTTTCTACAGTTTACCGTTCTTGTTTCTAACGTTTCTTGTTGTTATGTTAAAATAAAAGTTCATGTTCATCAGTGGCCTACTGATTTCGATCTCCCATTCCTTTCTTTCCAGGTTGTTTCATGCTAAGGCTTCTGTTTAGTCAAGTTAAGTAACACGGAAACACAGGCAGAGGGATGACATAGATTCATGCATCACGTACACGCAAACTCAGACGGGGAGACAGTACAAGTATTATATACAAAGACCCAAGACAAACATAAAACAGTTATTGGCCATAATTATCTATTTCTATATGCTGGGCATACTTATTGTTCTGAGTTCTTTTTACCTGTTTCTTATCTTTAATGGAATGTATACTAATCTGTCCGAGACCACTCTGTGTATTGCTTCTATAAGTTATCCGAAAAGGGTGGCCTTTTTCTTTTGTGTTAGGGAACAGTAGCGGTAGTACGGGGTTCGTCACCTGGTAACTCAGAGCTAGGCTGGGTTTCCCATCTTAACATTGTTCGATCTATGAGGACTCGAACATGTCGCTGAAATCGGCCTGGCGAAATCTGTGCCATCGGGCATAATCGAACGTGGTGGTTCTATCTGGCCTGTCCATGTCAGTCTGATTCATCTTTGTCTCGCGCCTTTTCCCTTTCTGCCGGCCTGTTATTCCTGTCGGCCTTCTGTTCCTACTCTCGTTCAGTAGAGTCGGACATTGGGCTTTCCAGTGCCCGGCATATTTACAAAAAGCACATTGGTTTTGTCCTAAGTCTGGTCGCCCTGTGCGCAGTGTCGGGGGATTGCTTTCGGGTCGTTGTGTCCTGGGGTTGTCCTGTCGATATATTCCTGTACCTACTCTGTCCTCGTCTCTTTTCTTTCATTGCATTGCTTCTTTGCGCCACATACCGAGACTGTCGAGCATAATAGGCGTTGTCTTATTATTACGAAGGGCTATTTCTAACGTTTCTATTTTATCAAGATCGAAGGATCCTATCAGTGGCCACTGTTTCTCTTGATTTTCTTTGGTATACCTGTGCCACAGTTTACTATAGGCTATGGTAACTAATCCATAGTTTATGAACATGTCTTTATTAGGGGTGCCTTCCAGCGGAGCTAGATGATCCACCTCTAATAAACGGTCCGGGCAGAACCAGCTATCAACCAGTGGGGAGAAGACAGACATGACAGCTCGCAATGAGGACAAAAAGTCAGCACTGCCTATCTTATCACTGCGTGCAAAGACTAGACAGAATATTTCTATTCTACGTTGTTTGCACGCAGTGAATACCTCATGAACCAATAACAAAACAATAAATAACGACCAGTGGGGAGAATAAGTAGATCCGCAAAGGTCTGCGTCCTCCACCCTTTCACTATCTGCAAAGGGGAACCTGTTCTTTCCTGTTTGTAGACAGAGAATCTCCAGAAAACAATCCGCGAACAGTAGCTCGGGGTCAAAAACCGTTAATCAGTATGGGAGAGGGAATCTCCCGAAAACCGTTAATAAATAATCAATCAGTGGGGGAGAAAAATAGGCACGACGGCTTCATTACCTATCCTTCACTGTTTGCAAAGAGAGAAAGAGCCTACTGTTTCTCCGTGTGCAGACAGTGAATCTCCAAATAGGTCAACAAAGAGTAATACTAGTATTTTCTGAACAATTAAACAATTATTTCGCAGTTCGTCATGTTTACACGACCTTACCCGGACCGTATGGACAGTTTCTTGTCTTCCGAATCCAGCGCCCGATCGTCCTCCTTTCCTCGTATTCCTCGCAGCACTCCTGATGGTTCCCAGTCAGGACCGTAGATCACTCGAGAGAGGTCTTTTCGGAGCCAGTGAAGTTCGGATGATCGGCTGCCAGACGAGGGTCTATTGGGCAAGAGCTCTCCCGATCGTTGCAGTCGTTCACTCTGTCGTCAGGACCTCTCCCACTGGATCCACGAGTCGCTGATGGGCCCCACGCTTGGGACGCCAATTGTTAAAACTAAGGTCAATGGACAATCGATATTTGCCCGGCGGTATCGCCTCTTTAACCCACAAAATATTACTCAAATGAAGAGGCAGGCGCTGGAGACGGGAAGGCAGGAAACAAGGTTTATTCTCTCCGGAGGAGAACACATCAGTTCAGACAGCAGGTATCTTCATGAGGTGCTCTAACCGTATCTCTGAGGCCTGGCCTCTTATACACAGTCAAATGAATTTTATTGTAGGTAACACAGTCTTGTAATGCTTTGAAGTATGAAAGGACATCCTCTGAATTTCCCCTACATGCCCATTCCCACACACATTTACAGTTGAAGTCCCCACCCCGGTCACAACAGGTGATGATTATCACGCAGCTGGACATTCCGCCGATTCACGGAATGTGGGGGTTCGATCGGATCTCATAGGGTGGGGGCTTTGATCAACTCGGGGGACCTTTGATGAGGGAAGCTTTCTACTGTACGGGGAGGGGCAATAAACAGTATCGGCAGAGCTAGGTGTCGGCCTGGGAACGAGGAAGACAAACGGGCACAGGAAAAGGGGGTTTTGTATCAAAGGGCCTGGGACCATGAAAGGAATGAAGGGAGGTGTCGCGCTGGGAACAGGATGGGGCTCTGAGGCAGAGCTGCGCTGAAGAGGGGTTTATGACCCAAGGCATGAGAGAGCGGGGGTTGTCAGTGTGCGGGCTTTGCGAGGGCGAAGGGCTATGTTGGGGGCCAGTGGCGTGCAGAGGGTGGTTCTGATCGAGGCACCTAAAATGGCGGGTGCGCACGACAAAAGTGTGGCATCCGGGGAAAAAGGGCAAGATGGCGCGGATAATGTTTACCAAACCGTACTAATTTTCCACACCTCCCAACTCGGGAATATGGTCCGTACCATGTATCTGTCTCCAAATATCCACTGGAATCAGGAGACCAAAAATAGCTTGATATCAGCTATAGTCATAATGGCCGAATTGGCGGCTTTCGTCAATTCTTTATAATAAGCTGTAGGATTTTTACGGGGGTCAGGGAGCTGGGCTTTTAACGTAAGGACCTCACTTCGTTTCCAAGGGGTGTAAACCCATTGTTCCTGAAGTCTGGCGTCTTCCCGTGCTCTGGTAACGTTGCCAGCATTATCCTTTATTTCAGGTAGTTCCGTAAAGAAAAGAGGATGCACCTCTCTCATGGGGTGTTGTGCTCCCCATTCAGCACTCTTTCGGTGCATCCTTTCCCTATAATGCAAAAGGGCGTTTACATTCTGATACACTTCCTCGATTTGGAGATGGAATTTATGAGCATGATCCCTGATGTCACGCAGTATCTGAGGAGGTAAGCCTTCCTCAAAACACTGTTCCCATAGTGAGATCAATCGGATCGCCATGCTATCTAGAGCCAGTTGTTGTGCAACGGGTTCAAAATCCTTCATAGTGCTCCAAATGTCTTCCAAAGTATAAATAGGATTCCGCATCCACTGGGATGCCTGAATTATGATAGCTCTCCTTTCCTCCTGTCCCACAGCGACCGAATGAAAAGCTCGCTGATCAATCAAGTCAGACATCGGTCGCTTGGGCGAGGCCCCAGGACCAACTATATTTCGGAGATCTAAAGTGGTCTGAGTTGGAGGGGAAAGAAATACAGGGTGCAAGGGAGAAGGGACAGCCGCGTCCGGCTGAATGGATATTAAGGGTGAGGTAGTTGGTCGAAGAGAAGGAGCGGAAACCGGAACATCGGATCCCGATCTACCAACGGGGGCCGTGGCGATCATTCCCGACTGTGGTCGGGCAGCTGAAACGGCACCGGTTTGATCAACTCGTACCACAGGCACGGCTGGATACAAGCCTTGCGGGGCATAAGGGGGAGGTGGTCGGGTTTCCAGCATTCTTCTAATTCATCTCCTGTCTCTGGTCTAGCCACATAGCTTTTATCGGTTTCTAACCGAAACTGCCTATCCATCCGTTCAATATTCTTTTCCACCTTCTCCTTATCATATGCTATGGCTTTCTGTGTGACCGTTTGACCCGACTTCATCTTCCCCAGCTTCTCTTCCCTGATTCGTCGTCTTTTTGCTTCCTTCAACCATAAGTTCAAGGAATCAAACATTGACTGACGACTTTTCTTCATAAACAATTTATTCTGTATATAATTAATCTTTTTCTCATCAAAAGACCCCGTGAGAGGCCATTGTAAGTCCGAATTATCCTTGGTGTATTTATTCCAAAGAGTATTAAACAGAATTGGCTGTAAACCATGTTTGGTATACATATCAAAACTGGGGCTGCCTTCAGAAGGGGCAGGCTGTCTTTCTTCGAGCCGTGTACCTCTCCGACAACAACACCCAAAACATATCTTGCTGAAGCACGACATTATGATAATACTTCCACGTTACCTTTAGTCACCAAAAATTCTCACAATACATGCATACTTGGACGCGTTCTTTTTCTCATCCACTCATACACCTTTTATTCAAGAGTCACAGGAAAGTGCTGTAAAACAGTGCAAGGCATAAACACTTTTCAAATACTACTCTATGCAAATGATGTCTTCAAATACGAACAGAGCCCATCAACTCCCGTTCGGGGAATCGATTCTAATGAAATCCAGACCAACAAAATTTCACCAAAGGGAACAGTCATCAGACTGTTCTGAGAGCATCCGATAGGCGATCCACGAACTCTCTCACAGGCCATCCCATGGTCCTGGTCTGGTTGGGCCGGGCATCTAGACACGTCTCCAGAACCCTTGCTTACCCAGTTGCTCCCAGGGCTTTCCCGGAGAGAATTCGGCCGAGCGAGCAACACCGTACTCCGCTAAGGCATCAGATGTATTCTCAATTATTCACCAAACAAGCCCGTGGAGCCTCTACTCGTGCAGCCCCTTCGCCGCAACGATAGATCCCCAGATTCCCTCGTGGTCCTGCTTCACCAGCCACCTTCAAACAAAAACAGTTAACTGTTCTCCAAAAAGAAACACTTCCTCTAAGTGATTCTTATCCAATTCAATTTCAAATATCACTCACCTGGTGCACGCAGGTCGATTGCGAATTCTCCACTGCCGACACTTAAACAGACCGACACAGTCTGTTCTTCTCTCGGGTTAAGCCCGTAGGACTCCAGCGTAGGGTCTTCAGAAGCTGGGAGGGATACTGGACTCGAGAGTGGAACAACTTATTTTCATACCGCAAACGGGTGTCTCAAATCAGGATCCTCTTTCCTTCCACCCACTCGGCCAGAACTCCTCCCTGTCCCGTCACCCCTGTTTACAGGAGGGGACCGCCCTATCGCGGAGTCCCGGCGGAGTCGCCAACTGAAGGATTCAAAATTAATTCTAACAGGCTATACTTACCAATAGCCCATATGCATGTACTCTATAATAATAAGTCAGTCGGCAATGGAGAAAGTTCAATTGTTTATTCATCAAATACAAGCCCTGACAGGGAAGCCTCAGTCTACATGACCCTCGGAGGTGCGCAGAGGAGACTGATTACATGTTCGAAATACAAAGCATATATACGTTTCATGCGTTCAAGATGACACCCTACAAGGAAAGATACAACTTGTCTGAATGCCAAGAGGAATACCCATATAAGGCACAATTGATTGCTAGTAGCCTAGGCCTAAGCTATTCCGGGGGCAGGTCAGCAAGGTGCCTCCCATCTATCTGTAGCCCGGGGAGTACAGGAACGGGCTCTACTAGAATGTGCGCATCCCACAAGAAAGGCAGATGTGACCTTGGGTTCCCTTGAGCTACCGGCTAACAACTATAGTAAGCGTTCTGACTGTCGTCATAGTTTCGAGCAGCAAACGTGATCACGTGATTTCAGAGAAACAACGCGAGTACATAGGGAAACAAAACAAAATGGTTCTGGTTATATCAATAGGAACAAGCGAGTCTAAAGTGACTCAACGGCCACTCAAAGTTCATAGTGTTTTCTAACTAGGCGATTATATAATTATAAGGTTACATTGGATCTATTAGGCCAATAATGCGTGGTATCGAAAATTCGATCCCAACAGATATAAAACCTGACAGGACATCACAGCTCCAGCGAGAAGGAGAGCAGCTGTAAAGGGAGCCAGCGCGCGCTGAAGTAACAAACAAGAAAAGCAAATTACTGCCGGCTTAATGCGGCGGTAAGTGTAAACAGAGCCCGCGCAAACATGCCTAAAATCAACAACAGAGTGAGGGCTGCGTGCGCCGGGATCTCGCCGCTCCCGGAGAAAAATAATGGGGGCATAGGTGTGATGCTTAAATCGTAATTTATGTAAAATCATCAGTAAGGTTCTGTGGCTGGTACATGCATCACTCTCAGAATCACATTGGGGCTGAGATGCGCTTCCAAAACGAACGGAAAATCCAAAGTATAAGTGTAGCGCACGCAGAGCCGTTGGAAGAATGTGGATCCATAATCAAGACCCATCTCTGGAATACATTTTAAAACAAGCATGGGAGCAAGCATGCGCACACACACAGCTGAAATATAACAAACTGGAGAGTGGTGCACGCGCGCCCAGCATCTGTCTTCAATTACCGCAGCCCATGACAGTTGGTAATTGAAGAAATATGCCCTTCTGCTGCGCGTCTCCGCACGGAATATGCACTAGGCAGAGCAACTCTAACGCCTATGGCCTATTGCGTGCTGGCTTTTAAAAACACAGGCATGCTAGGCCCAATTGCCATGCAGCTGCCATAAATAACGAGCAAAAATCACGAGCTTTTCTGGAATTCGTAGGTTAGATTTTCGAAGTCCTCATGAAAGGACTCTTAAGCCATGCCCACTTCGTGGGACGTAGGCCGAGCCCTAAAAAGAACAATACAGAATAATTGGCAAAATCAATAATGGGCCAAGTCTAAAATGTGCAGCAAAATCAGCAAGAAATCTCTAATAGAGAGCAAGAAGATCTGCCCCCCCTCCCAAGTTCAAGGGCTTATGTAGCCAAAGCATTTAGAACTGCAAGTTCATCATGATATGAACAAAGAATTATATTTTCAACAAGTCGGCTTACAGAATTTTAAATTGTAGCACCTTAGCACGAACCCACTACATAATTATTAATTCAGTCCCTATTCCATATATCATCTGGAGGTGCCAGAACAAACTAGTTACATAAACACTTGTGAATGAATGCAGTTCCATGACCAAGCTGAAGGTCCTGGAGAAACTGTTACAAAGCTATAGGCCCTTCTTCGAGAACAAAGTAACTCAGAAATAAACAAATCCGCATTCAACTTAACTATGTGCCACAGAAATACAAACAGAGCATACACCTGATGGAACATCCATTAAAAACAAGATGGTGTTGAGGCCTAAGTGAGGCCTAGTTAGCATAAGCTAGGAAACAAACGTTAACAGATTGTAGCAAAATAGTTTCAACTGGAATAGTTTCAAGGCAGTATACATATGTGAATTCAAATGTAGATTAACTGCTCAGCACACTACTAACTATTAATATTAATAAGGTGCATTTTGAATAAAACACACAAAAGTATTTGCAAGTATTAACTTAATTCAGGGTATGACGGTAAGAATTAGAGGAGACTTTCTTATCAGAGGAAAATAAGCCCAACCGTAAAGAAATGTGTGTATTTACTTTCTAGAGAGACAAAACGTTGACTCTTCCCTCTTCTCGTCTTGTGGAACTCCCAAAAAATAATTGTCCTTATCTGCTCTGACTCACCCTCCGTTAACACATTTCAGAATATGGGGTTCCACAAACTCAGCATTCCACACTTCTTCTCATAACAAGCATGTGCAATGCAATAGGTCTCGTATTAGGAAAGTTTGAGCCATTGGTATTGTAAATGACATATTTTATTTCTGTGTTGGTTTTGAAAATAGCGAAATTAATAGCTTTGTCATTTACAGTGCCAATAGTTTTAACTTTCGCAAATGTGACACCTATAGCATTTGTAATGCAATATGTGTTGTATTTACGTGACTTAGATGTATTGATATTACAAATAACAATGGCTTTTAATTTTTTTAATTATTAATACTTAAATAAAAGTTATTGTAGTTTATAATGGCAATAGCTTTAACTTTTGTAAATAACTTTTGTGAAGATTATGTTCAGTGTATTTAATTGTGATGAAAATCCAAGAACAGAAGTGAAATATTAACATCTTTTTGTGACATTTGTAATGAAGCTTGAAACATCATGCTGTGGTGGCGCTGAGTGATGTTGTGGTGGCGCTGAGTGATGCTGTGGCATTCAGTGATGCTGTGGTAGTGCATAGTGATGTTGTGGTACCCATGAGTGATTCTGTGGTGGTGCTGAGTGATGCTGTGGTGATGTGATAGATAGATAGATAGAGTGAGTGCGATAGATAGATAGAGTGAGGGCGATAGATAGATAGAGTGAGGGGGACAGATAGAGGGAGGGCGATAGATAGATAGAGGGAGGGCGATAGAGGGAGGGCGATAGATAGAGTGAGGGCGATAGACAGATAGAGTGAGGGCAATAGATAGATAGAGGGAGGGCGATAGATAGAGGGAGGGCGATAGATAAAGTGAGGGTGATAGATAGATAGATAGATAGATAGATAGATAGATAGATAGATAGATAGATAGATAGATAGATAGATAGAGCGAGGGCGATAGATAGATAGATAGATAGATAGATAGATAGATAGATAGATAGATAAGATAGATAGATAGATAGATAGATAGATAGATAGATAGATAGATAGACCGATAGATAGATAGATAGATAGATAGATAGATAGATAGATAGATAGATAGATAGATAGATAGATAGATAGATAGATAGATAGATAGATAGATAGATAGATAGATAGAGTGAGGGCGATAGATAGATAGAGTGAGGGCGATAGATAGATAGAGTGAGGGGGACAGATAGAGGGAGGGCGATAGATAGAGGGAGGGTGATAGATAGAGGGAGGGCGATAGATAGAGTGAGGGCGATAGATAGATAGAGTGAGGGCGATAGATAGATAGAGGGAGGGCGATAGATAAAGGGGGCAATAGATGGAGTGAGGGCGATAGGTAGATAAATAGATAGATAGAGCGAGGGCGATAGATAGATAGATAGATAGATAGATAGATAGATAGATAGATAGATAGATAGATAGGATAGATAGAGTGAGGGCGATAGATAGATAGAGGGAGGGCGATAGATAGATAGAAGGATAGATAGAGTGAGGGTGATCGATAGAGTGAGTGCGATAGATAGACAGATAGAGGGAGGGTGATAGATTGATAGAGGGAGGGCGATAGATAGAGGGAGGGCGATAGATAGAGGGAGAGCGATAGATAGAGTGAGGGCGATAGATAGATAGAGTGAGGGCGATAGATAGATAGAGTGAGGGCGATAGATAGATAGAAGGATAGATAGAGTGAGGGTGATCGATAGAGTGAGTGCGATAGATAGACAGATAGAGGGAGGGTGATAGATTGATAGAGGGAGGGCGATAGATAGAGGGAGGGCGATAGATAGAGGGAGAGCGATAGATAGAGTGAGGGCGATAGATAGAGTGAGGGCGATAGATAGATAGAGGGAGGGCGATAGATAGAGGGAGGGCGATAGATAGAGGGAGGGCGATAGATAGAGTGAGGGCGATAGAGAGATAGATAGATCAATAGATAGATAGATAGAGCGAGGGCGATAGATAGATATTTAGATAGATAGATAGATAGCTAGATAGATAGGATAGATAGAGTGAGGGCGATAGATAGATAGAGTGAGGGCGATAGATAGATAGTCAGATAGATAGAGTGAGGGTGATCGATAGATAGATAAAGTGATGGCGATAGATAGAGTGAGTGCAATAGATAGACAGATAGAGTGAGGGCGATAGATAGATGGACAGATTGATAGAGTGAGGGGGATAGTTAGAGAGAGTGAGGGCGATACATAGATAGATAGATAGATAGATAGATAGATAGATAGATAGATAGATAGATAGATAGAGGGCGATTGATAGATAGAGTGAGGGCGATAGATAGATAGATAGATAGATAGATAGATAGATAGATAGATAGATAGATAGATAGATAGATAGATAGATAGATAGATAGATAGATAGATAGATAGATAGATAGATAGATAGATAGATAGATAGATAGATAGATAGATAGATAGAGTGAGGGCGATAGATAGAGTGAGGGTGATAGATAGAGTGAGGGCGATAGATAGATTGAGTGAGGGCGATAGATAGAGTGAGGGCGATAGATAGATTGAGTGAGGGCGATAGATAGAGTGAGGGCGATAGATAGATAGAGTGAGGGCGATATATAGAAGAGCGAGGGCGATAGATAGAGTGAGGGCGATAGATAGATAGATTGATAGAGTGAGGGCGATAGATAGATTGCTAGAGTGAGGGGTGATAGATAGAGTGAGGGTGATAGATTGACGGGCGATAGATAGATAGAGTGAGGGTGATAGATTGACGGGCGATAGATAGATAGAGTGAGGGCGATAGAGTGAGGGCGATAGATAGATAGATATAGTGAGGATGATAGATAGATAGAGTGAGGGCTATAGATAGATAGATAGATAGATAGATAGATAAATAGATAGATAGATAGACAGATAGATAGATAGATAGATAGATAGATAGATAGATAGATAGATAGATAGATAGATAGATAGATAGATAGATAGATAGATAGATAGATAGATAGATAGATAGAGTGAGGGCGATAGATAGATATATAGAGTGAGGGCGATAGATAGATAGATAGATAGATAGATAGATAGATAGATAGATAGATAGATAGATAGATAGATAGATAGATAGATAGATAGAGTGAGGGCGATAGATAGATAGAGTGAGGGCGACAGATAGATAGAGTGAGGGTGACAGATAGATAGATAGATAGATAGAGTGAGGGCGATAGATTGAGGGGCGATAGATAGATAGAGTGAGGGCGATAGAGTGAGGGCGATAGATAGATAGATATTGAGGACGATAGATAGAGTGAGGGCGATAGATAGATAGATAGATAGATAGATAGATAGATAGAGTGAGGGCGATAGATAGATATATAGAGTGAGGGCGATAGATAGATAGATAGATAGATAGATAGATAGATAGATAGATAGATAGATAGATAGATAGATAGATAGATAGAGTGAGGGCGATAGATAGATAGAGTGAGGGTGACAGATAGATAGAGTGAGGGAGACAGATAGATAGATAAATAGAGTGAGGGCGATAGATAGAGTCAGGACGATAGATAGATAGAGTGAGGGCGATAGATAGAATGAGGCCGATAGATAGATAAAGTGAGGGCGATAGATAGAGTGAGGGCGATAGATAGAGTGAGGACGATAGATAGAGCGTGGGCAATAGATAGAGTGAGGGTGATAGATAGATAGAGTGAGACCGATAGATAGATAGAGTGAGGGCGATAGATAGATAGAGTTAGGGCGATAGATAGATAGATAGATAGAGTGAGGGTGATAGATAGATAGATAGATAGAGTGAGGGCGATAGATAGATAGAGTGAGGGCGATAGATAGATAGAGTGTGGGCGATAGATAGATAGAGTGAGGGCGATAGATAGATAGAGTGAGGGCGATAGATAGATAGATAGATAGATAGAGTGAGGGCGATAGATAGATAGATAAAGTGAGGGCGATAGATAGATAGAGTGAAACCGATAGATAGATAGAGTGGGGGCGCGAGATAGATAGATTGAGGGCGATCGATAGATAGAGTGAGGGCGATAGATAGATAGATAGAGTGAAGGCGATAGATAGATAGATGGATAGATAGATAGATAGATAGATAGATAGATGGATAGATAGATAGATAGATAGATAGATAGATAGATAGATAGATAGATAGATAGATAGATAGATAGATAGATAGATAGATAGATAGATAGATAGATAGATAGAGAGATAGATAGATAGATAGATAGATAGATAGATAGATAGATAGATAGATAGATAGATAGATAGATAGATAGATAGACAAACAGGCTGAGGGCGATAGATAGATAGAGTGAGGGCGATAGATGGATAGAGTGAGGGCGATAGATAGATAGAGTGAGGGTGGTAGATAGATAGACAAATAGATAGAGTGAGGGCGATAGATAGATAGAGTGAGGGCCATAGATAGATAGAGTGGGGGCGATAGATAGATAGAGTGAGGGCTATCGATAGATAGAGTGAAGGCGATAGATAGATAGAGTGAGGGCGATAGATAGATAGACTGAGTGAGGGCTATAGCTCGATAGAGTGAGGGCCATAGATAGATAGAGTGAGGGATATAGATAGATAGAGTGAGGGCAATAGATAGATAGAGTGAGGGCGATAGATAGATAGACTGAGGGCGATAGATAGATAGATAGAGTGAGGGCGATAGATAGATAGAGTGAGGGCCATAGATAGATAGAGTGAGGGCGATAGATAGATAGAGTGAGGGCCATAGATAGATGGGAAACGGTCACTACAACGCGGCCGTTTCCACGCATAACATTAACGACGCATGCATTACAACGCATGCGTGGTTAACACGAATAGCCTTTACCACGCATACCTCTACTACGAGATATGTAGTAAAGGCATGTGTGGTAAAGGCTATCATTAAAAATGGGGGCTTGGGGGGTTCCCCCCCAAAAAAGTGTGGAAAGCAAAGGGGGTTTGGGGTGGTCTCCCCCCCAAAATAAACGCACCGTGTTTTAAATGCGCAAGGCTTTTATTTATTTAAAGATGTGGGCATAACGTAGAAAGTGACAGAATAGTGAAGCATTTTGAAGCGTGTCTTGGCTGCAAGCCACCCGGCGCGGCCGTCACTACGTGCCTCAATCTTGTGACTGGAAGGGAATTACACTAGAGTACTGGAAAAATTATAACTACGTCACAACAAGCGAGATGAAAAAAAGAATCAACATGAACTGTAAGTAACTGGTAAAATAGCGGAGCATGTGTGGGTACTCAATGCAAAAAATATTTTTAAAAAGGGGACTGAAATGACCTTTAGCAGGAATATGCCCTTATCATGCATACATTTACAACGAAAATCGTTGTAAAAGTATGCGTGGTGAGGGAATATTCATGGTAAAGGTTATGCGAGGTAAGGGCATTCGCGTTGTAACGCATGCGTGGTAAAGGCATGCGTTACAACGGAATGCATTGTAATATCATACATTCTAGATAGATAGAGTGAGGGCAATAGATAGATAGAGTGAGGGCGATAGATAGATAGATAGATAGAGTGAGGGCTATAGATAGATAGAATGAGGGCCATAGATAGATAGAGTGAGGGCGATAGATAGAGTGAGGGCGATAGATAGATAGATAGAGTGAGGGCGATAGATAGAGTGAGGGCGATAGATAGATAGAGTGATGGCGATAGATAGATAGATAGAGTGAGGGCAATAGATAGATAAAGTGAGGGCGATAGATAGATAGACTGAGGGCGATAGATAGATAGAGTGAGGGCGATAGATGGAAAGAGTGAGGGCTAGAGATAGATAGAGTGAGGGCCATAGATAGATAAATATATAGATAGATAGATAGATAGATAGATAGATAGATAGATAGATAGATAGATAGATAGATAGATAGAAAGATAGATAGATAGAGTGAGTGAGGGCGAGGAGCACTGCCTGCACTCTTTCCTGCCTATTTCATGATAGAGAGTCCGCATATCCAAACCTCTTTCTTCCTAAAGCTTCACACCCTGCAGCCTTTGGGATCAGTCCCTAGCTCATTCCCATACCCGGTCTCATATAACTCCACACTCTTTCACTCTTCAATCGTTCATATCTCCTCAGCCTCTGCTTTCAAATAAAATCTGGAAAAATACTGTCATGTACTTACACTCCTCCAGCCTCTCCAGGCTAAGATATGCGCTCAGCACCACCCTGTCTGACACCGCCATAAGACCCTCATGCTCAAATAACCTCCATGAGTCCGACCCACTCAAAGAACAAAACTCCTCACCAGTCACACCGGGCATAGCTCCTCTTGTCCCAAAACACCCATCCATTCCTCCCTCTCCACTGCCCTCTGATCTGTGTTGCACTTGCTCACCTACACAAACAGTAGGTCAACCCACACCCTCACACCCTCACTCAATGAACCAATGTAGCTCTTTATCCCTGTCCCTTCCAACAGAATATGATAGAAAATATTGCCTTGAATAACTTGATTTCCCAAATGGATGCACACGCAGATCACACTATGGAAAGTATCCTCTTCAATCTATTAGTAGTAAATGGTTTCCTTCATTGGGCCCCTTTTTCACAATCCCCAGCCCATCCTTCTAGAATCTGTAGGTTCCCAGCTCACCTGCACAGGCTCAGACCTCCAAAAGCATTTCACATAGAAAGGAATCCTGGCCAACCTACCCACCATGGTCAATGGGTCCAACCCCTTTTCCACTTGACTCATCAGAAAGTTCGTCATGTCCACTCTGTCTTTCCAGACACCCTCCTTCCACACCTCCTTTTCTCTCCTTACTCCTCAGACTCAGGTCTACATTGGCCTTTTATTCCATCATGCATTTCTGGGCATAAAGCCAGTCCAAGGACAGTGGTTCTGAAAACCCAGGGCTACTGCTAAAGGCCGCTGTCACTTTCCCCTGTTCCCTGAGGTTAATTACATTAGGCACAGGGTGCTTCAGGAGAGTGTGAGAGGAAGAGGAGTTGAGTGAAAGGGATTAGAGAACAGAGAGAATGGATGGATGGAAAGAACAAGAGCGAGGAGAGAAAGAGAGCGAGCAGGACTGGACTGAATTTTTTTTCCAGGGCTGGTATTGGTCCCTTAGCCCACCCCTGCACAAGCTCACTCAGTGCCACCACCATGTATATATTTCATGTTGACTCTGAAATGATTCTATGTCAGGGAGCGGAGGCGAGGATTTTGCTAGTCCTTTCTCCATTTTATTGGACAGCAAGTTAGTAGTAAAAGAAAAAACATCACATCCAGGACTACCCAAACCAACATGGCAGCGGTAGGCCTGGTAACGTAACAACCAATCAGAGTCCAACAGTTCGTATATATGGAATCCCAGCTGTTAGTCCTTCCTCTTTCTCCATTGCTGCCTCGGCAAGATAAGTCACGCTCTTCATATCTTTGTCGTGGCAGATTTTTGTGTGATTGTTGACAGCTTTATTTGATAGAGATTATTTGTATTTGACTTTGCCTTATTGTAGGCTGTGTTTTCATAACGCGGTAGGCTTTCAGCCCGAGCGTTCATTCTTCGCGCGTGCGCGATCTTGGTGTCGGCTTCTGACGCCGATCAGCTGTTCTCCTCAGCGCTCTTCGCGCTTGAGTAGACACGCGCTGAGGCACTGCGCTTCTGTTATTTTCAGGCCTCTTCCCTCACACGGACGCCGTTTTTGACGGCAAGAATTATTTTTTCTGACTGAAATTATTTAATTAATTATTTTTTTCTGTCAGAATTTTGGTGTTTCAGGCTTTATATTGTGTTAGCCTGCCTGGTACCTGTGTGAAGGGTTTTCCCCTTGTATTTAGTTGGGGTGTTCGTGTATGGGTACCAGTTTCTCTGCTAATATGCAGTCAGGTCCTTCAACTGTCGAGATGGTGGCTCCTAATGTTCAGCCACAACTGACCCCTTTACACCCTCCTGCGGAGGTTGACAGGCTTCTCTCTTCGGCGATAGCCCAAGCTCTGGCACCTCTGCAGGACAGTGTAAATAAACTGTCTGCCCATGTTTTTAGGAATGATACTGGTGTTTTTGGGGACAGTGGGGCAGGGTCCAGTGGTGTTCCGTGTGCTCTACCACGTACGGCCAGGAAGCGTGACGCGGGGCACCTGGAGGGCTTCAGTAAATTATCTGAGGTGTTCCGTAAGAGTGCGCGCACGCTCAGAAGCGCACCCTACCGGGAGGAAGAATCACCCGGAGAGACTGGTGGTTTTGCCACCCAGGACCTTGACCCGGAGGAAGGGTCCCCCTTGGAGGGATATGATGAGGAGGACGAATACGTAGATGAGGATGAGGATGCTTCCTCAGAGGATTTTTCTGATGTGAGCAGGTCTTGGCGCCCTAAGCCCAGTGCTCCTAGTCTTACGGAGGGTGATCTTGCGCCTCCTAATATGTTTGACCCATCTACGATTGTAAGACCTAGGTCATCGGAGTGGTTTCCTGAGCAGTCTACTGCTGATTATGTCGCAGCTAAGCTTCGACAACCTTTACCTCAGGATGTCCGACTCCGTCTGCGCTCTGAGTGCCCTCGCCCTTCCCTTCCCTTTAGAGTAGCTTGCACTCCTGAGATAGATCCCAAGTTGTGTACCTTCTCCGCCAAATATATCAAAGACCCTAAAAAGGGTATTGATAGGTCATGGAAGGCCTGTCAGGATAAACTCCTAGATGTGATGGGCCCTCTCACTAAAATTATTGAAACAGCCCAACGCTCTAAGGAGTCGGGCTTACCGATGTCTGTTGATGACGTTGCTGGTTGGTCGCAACGGGCAATGTGCCTCCTTAGCAATGCCAATTGCGCGCTCTCTGCAGAACGGCGACGTTCTTTACTGCTTAAGATTGATCCGAAATTAGGGGAGTTGTCGTCCTCGGAGGCAGGCCCTATTGCACAGGGTGCTTTGTTTGGGGACCCCTTTGTTAAGGAGTTGGGGAAGTTTGTGGCAACCTTTTCGGCTCTGGACAAGGCTCAGGCTTCGATGAAAAAATTCTTCCCCAGAAAGGTTTTTGGCGGGGCCGGCAGAGGCAGGGGTCGCTCTTCCGGCCGTCAGGTCCAGCAAGGCCCCAATAGAGGCCAGTTCAAACGAAATAACGGCTGGAATGATGGACGACAGGGTACCTTTTACCCCTCCAGAGGTGGCAGAGGCCAAGGCAAAGGACGTGGTGGATTCCAGTCCAACTCCAGAGGATTTAATGGTAAGATTTCGCATCATCTCTCTGGTTCAAATGGGGGGAAGGTTAGCGTTGTTTCCCCAGGCCTGGGCGTCAATAACTTCAGATCCTTGGGTGCTGGAGACGGTTCAGGGGTTTCACATCGAATTCTACGGTTCCCCTGTTCAGCTTTCTCGTCCTCGTCCTCTAGTGTTTTCTGTCTCAGACCAAGAACTTGTCGATTTGGAAGTTCAGGCGATGTTACAAAAAGGCGCCATTATCCCCTCGGCGCTTCACCCAAACGGTTTCCTCAGCAACATCTTCCTGGTGGAAAAGAAAGACAAAGGGTTCAGACCAGTAATCAACCTTCGCTCCTTCAACGAGTGGTTGGTTTACAGACACTTCAAGATGGAGGGCATCCATCTTCTGAGGGACCTTTTGTTACAGAACGATTGGCTGGTTCGCTTGGACCTGAAAGATGCTTATCTTTCGGTTCCAATCTTTCCTCCTCATCGTCGATTCCTCCAGTTTCTGTGGAAGAACCAGGTTTACGAATTTCTTACGCTTCCCTTTGGTCTTTCCTCAGCACCTTGGTGCTTTACCAAACTCCTGCGTCCGGTGGTGGAACATCTCCGGACCCTAGGGATTCGTATGATTGTTTACCTGGACGACATTCTTTTAATGTGTCAGTCCAAGGACCTCCTTCTTCACCATCTTCAGGTTACTATAACCCTCCTTCAGTCTCTGGGATTCATCATCAATGCCCAGAAGTCGGACCTCTTTCCCCGACAGGAAATGACTTTCCTTGGCTTTCTGATCATAACTACGGATGCGACTCTTCATCTCCCTTCCGAAAAGATCTCCAAGATCAAGAAGGAGATTCGCAAGGTTCTTCGGCGGGATCGAGTATCCCTCCGCCAACTGGCCAGGATTGTGGGCCTACTCTCTTCGTCGATCCAGGCCATTTTTCCAGGCCCTCTTCATTACAGGGCTCTTCAGAGGCTGAAGGCATTTCACCTCCGCAAGGGTCTTACTTACTCGGAACTGATTTCCTTGAATCTGGAAGCCCGATCGGAACTCCTTTGGTGGTTGGATCACATGGATGCCTGGAACGGGAAGGCGATTTTTGGTTCCCGTCCGGATCTGGTGATCGAGTCGGACGCCAGTCGCCAGGGTTGGGGTGCCCGTTGCGGCTCCCTCTCGGTGGGCGGCAGATGGACAGAGGAGGAACTTCACCTCCATATCAACTGTCTGGAGCTCCTTGCGGGCTCGTTCGCCATCCGCTCCTTCACCTCGACCAAGGTTTCGTGCTGTGTGCTTCTTCGGATGGACAACACGACTGCGGTCAGGTACATCAATCGGTTGGGAGGCACGCACTCCAAGGTTCTAGCGGACCTTGCGAAGGACTTTTGGAACTATTGCCTTCTTCGCCACATCTCTGTCTCGGCGGAGTATCTCCCGGGCGATCTGAACACTGTTGCGGATTGGCAATCCAGGAATTTCCGGGATGCCAGCGACTGGAGACTGGATCCTTCAGTATTTCAGAGAATTTCGGACCTTTGGGATCTTCCAGTAATGGACTTATTTGCGTCCAGATGGAACGCCCAGCTTCCCCGTTTCTACAGCTGGAAACCGGATCCGGGGGCGGAAGCAGTGGATGCCTTTCTACAGGACTGGTCCCTGTTTCCAGCTTACGCGTTTCCCCCCTTCCTTTTCATTCAAAGGGTGGCGGCTCAAGTCCGCAGGCAGAGAGCTTCTCTGATTCTGATCACGCCAATCTGGAAAGCTCAATGCTGGTTCCCTTCTCTTTTGGAACTATCCTGGGACAAGCCTCTTCGGCTTCCGTCGTTCGACCACATCCTGACGGATCCATTGGGTCACCCACATCCGCTGGTTCTCCAGGGCCATCTACGTCTCATGGCATGGAGGATTTCAGGGGACGTTGGTCTTGTGACTCGCTTTCGAGAGACGCTGAGCTCCTCATTCGAGGAGCTTGGGCTCCTAACACCACTAAACGGTATAGATCGGCATGGAACAGATGGGTTCGTTGGTGTGTGGGAAAACAACTGGATCCCATGGGCTCCTCTGTCACAGATGTGATTAACTTCCTCGCTGATCTTTTCAAGCAGAAACTGGCGTATAGCACCATTAACTCCTTCAGGTCGGCAATTTCTGCTGGGCATGCCCTCGTTGATGGCTCTCCGGTTGGTGAGCACCCTTGGGTTTGTAAACTCCTTAAAGGTATTCGCCTTTCGCGTCCTCCAGAACCTCGTTATTCAGGTTTGTGGGACGTCAATGTGGTTTTGAATTTTCTAAAGTCATGGCAGGATAATCAATACCTTTCCCGCAAGGAGCTTTCGGCCAAATTAGCGATTCTCCTCTGCTTGATATCATGTAAACGTGCTTCAGATGTTCGTGCTCTGGACGTGTCAGCCAGGGTTTTTACCCCAGAAGGGGTTACTTTTACTGTTTCCAGAAGAACTAAATGTAATACCAGGTCAGTAACTTACCCGGCTTTCCCAGATTCACCGAAACTCTGTGTGGTTCGTTGCCTTAAGACATATGAGGATGTTACTCTTGAACTCCGCCCTCCGGGCGAAAGACAATTACTTATAGCGATTAAGAAGCCTTTCAAGGCCGTTTCCTCTCCCACCATTGCCAGATGGGTCAGGTGGATAATGTCTGAAGCTGGGATTAGCATCACTGACTTTGGGGCTCATTCCACCAGAGGTGCAATGGCTTCCAAGGCTATTCAGGTAGGTGGACGTTTGGAAGATATCATGAATGCTGCGGATTGGTCCTCAGATTCGACTTTCAAAAAGTTCTACTTTAAACCAATCCATGAAGCTGCTTCGTTGGTGGTGAGTAGGCTTTAAACAAGCAAAATCCTCGCCTCCGCTCCCTGACATAGAATGAGAAATTTCCTAGTTACCACAAAGGAAAGTTTCAATTCTATTAAGGAGGCGGAGGCGAGGATTTTCCCACCCAGGCTTTATCGAGCCTGCCCTCCCGTAACTGGAATATGATTGTTACTTCGTCTAAGGGAGTATACCTTTTTTCTGAACTTTAATGTTTTTCATTGTTACGCTGTGCAATGTTGATCAAGTTATATCTGCATTTCGTTCTTCTACTCCATTGCAATGTTCTTGAATTCTTCGACATTGTTCTGGACGAGATATTATTATTTGGTTCTCTTCCCTAGGCTCCGATCAAAAAACGGACTAGTGGATGGATGACTTCTTCCCTGCGGCAGCTCCCACGAAAGAGGAAGGACTAACAGCTGGGATTCCATATATACGAACTGTTGGACTCTGATTGGTTGTTACGTTACCAGGCCTACCGCTGCCATGTTGGTTTGGGTAGTCCTGGATGTGATGTTTTTTCTTTTACTACTAACTTGCTGTCCAATAAAATGGAGAAAGGACTAGCAAAATCCTCGCCTCCGCCTCCTTAATAGAATTGAAACTTTCCTTTGTGGTAACTAGGAAATTTCTCATTATTCCTATTATTATTATTGAGATCTGTGTAGGGCATGGCTAGTTCACCAAGGGTTTGCAAGCACCACACTACAGTATAGGTACCCAGAAACCCCTCCAGGGCTTTCCCTGCGGGTTACTCATCTCAGTAACGGGAAGATGAGCTAACTGCACATAAAGCGCTTGTGGAATACATTTAAACATACACAATGTAATGTGCCAGTGGGACACCAGCACATGCTTAAACAACAACATGCAACTTTCCGGAACGACGCAAGCACCTACAGGAACAGCAGGTGCTGTGTGAACAGCGCATGCTGTTGACATATACATCTACTTAAAGAAACATGACGGTATATTACAATTACTCATGACAGAAAGTTCACGTTTATCTATAGCAACTCCCTTTGTTAAAGTTCCAACACACTCCCGTCGGTCCCGGCCTATTCACTTCTACCGTCTCCACCTGTGTGGATCAGCCTGGAATTGGTGACTATGGTAGTGGCAACCCACTTGCACTGTGTATATACATTTGGGCCTTGCTGGTGTCATATACTGCACCCATAGCTCATTGTTCAAATTCCCTCATGACTTGTCAGGGTTCATGCTTCGGCTTGACTGAATTTCCTTGTCATGCCAGGCCGCCAAAGCTGAAACTGGCTGTCCACTTCTCTCAGGTGACCATTTGCAAATGATACTGGTGTAGATTGTAAACACCACTGTCCAAATGTCGCTATTACTTGGTACTCTAAGGCACAAGTTTCCTTTCCTGTGCTTTAGACCCCTCATTAAGCATCGTCTTCCTATGTAATAGTTTGAATATTTCCATATATTAGTTTGCCAACACCTTATATTTAGTGCTCTGTTGTAAATACCCCCCCAGGGTGTCAATTACCCCTGAGCAGGGCATCCTCACACATTTCCCAGCATCCATCCCCACCAACGTTTCTTCTGCAATGGTCCCCTATTCCTTTTCTCCTGTTCCACCACCTGTTATCTTTGTGATCCCTCTGCCAGTGGGTCTCATCACATCCCCTACTGTCTCAACTCCTCCCAAGTCTCTTTCATCTGTCCCTTTGTCAATCCATTCCTTTTCCATAGAAGCTCTCCAGGTGTCCCGTGTTCCAAAGCCTCATTTCCAGAAACATATTGTAGTGAAGAAGTTCCAAGGATCACAGGTATTAGGTTTCAGCACAGTACAAACAAACCGCTCTAGACAAATGCTCCAGAGACTCTGAAGCCTGGAATGTAGACTCTCCACACACCATGGCAACAGATAACAGAAGGCATTGAAACACAAATAAATTACAAGCCAAAATAATCAAAGAAACAAAACATAATAAAATAGAACACATAACTCCTCTTAACACAGCAAATATAACACACTGCACTAAATATAAGCTCTAATTTTTACAGGGGGATTTGCAATTCTCCCACTTACTATCTCAACAGGTCTATCAACAGAGCCCCTAAAATTGTCATTCCTCAGACTACTTCCATTAATTTCATTACCAACAAGATCATCTTGTCCAATTGTTCTGATAAAGTACTGATTCTTCTCTTCTTCATTGCTCTTATGGCACCCTTCATTCACTCCAGAACGGCACTTGGCAACCCATCTCACATTCCATACTTTACCATCCTGGATCACAACACTATTCATGTTGACCTGCACCACTTTATGGGTATGACCATATTTAGAAGTTCCTTTTGTTCTGAAACCTGGTTTGAGTATTCTTACCCAGTCACCTACCACAAAGGTGGATACTCTCACCTTCGATTTGACATCATAACTCACTTTCATTTTCTCCTGTTTATGTTTCACCCTCAAAGAGGCACACTGTACATCATTAACTACAACATCAGTCATCTTCTTCTCAATTCACCACAGACACAATTTGGATAAGGCTCTCTCCCTTTCAACATATGGAAAGGACTCAGGGGCATATTACCAAGGAGGGCGATAGGCGAATATCGCCGCGTTAGTGGCCGTTTTCGGCCGCTGAGCGGCGATAATTCTATCGCCCTATTCGCAAGCTGTCGCTACCAGCAGTTTGTGACAGCTTGTAGGCGATAGCGAGCAGTTTGTGGCCCGCTTTGCATGTCAGCGATATTTATCGCTAATGACATGCAAAGTGGGCGTGCCCAACCCGTTAGCGACTGAAAGCAGTTGATAACCACGCTATCGCCTATTAGCAAGGCAGGTGTAGCGATGGAAATATGCACGCTAAGCGCGAATATCTCCAAATACTAACACCTGCCTAGACCAGTTCTTAGCCATGTTATCCAATGGGAGGTGGATAACATGACTAAGAGCATTTCATCGCTAATGTGTGAATATCGCTGTATTATCAGCGCTATTCACGTATTTCGCTGCTATCGACTGGATTTTTATCGCTTTTGAGATAAACCTTGCTAATAGCAAGTTATCTCAGCGATAAAAAACGGTGATGCGCGGCGCTAAAAATATTGCTGCTAAGCCTGCTTAGCGATAAATATCGCTATTTGTTGGTAATATGCCCCTCAATTCTTTGACACGATGAGGAGTAATGCGATACATTCAGAGTCTCTCCCTCAACACATCTTTCCTGGCCCTTTCCACACCTTCCTTAAGGACTCGTTGAACCTCTCAACCTGGCTATTACTTTCCGGTTCATAAACTGCAGTAGTAACATGTTTAATGCCACACATCCACAGGTAATCTTCCATCTAACGTGACTTTAATTCTACACAATTGTCAGTTATTAAAACTTCAGGACTCCGTGAAGAATTCAATAACAATTTGAGAAGTCGCATGTGTGATAAACCTAACTTCTGGCCACTTGGGGTGGTAATCAATAATCATCAAAACAAACCGAGCATCCTGTGGTAAACTATAAGATAGACCAGATTACTTCGGCCATGGCACAGGTTTTAATGGAGCAGGAAAAGGCTTTAACATCTTGTCACTACAGATACACTCATTGCATTCCCTCACTACCCTATCAACCATTTTAGACATACTGGGCCACCAAAAACTAGATATCACCAGTCTTTTCCTTGAGGACATGCCTGGATGACCATTGTGCGCAAGTTTCAGAATTTCATCCTGCAAAGACTCCAGAGGCACACATTTTCCATCTTTAAAAATTAATTCACCTTCTACGTCCAATTCACTAGACACTTACTGAAAAGACTTTATTTCAGGAGCAACTCCTTTTCGTTTGGGCCATCCTTCCACGATAAACTTCTCTTCAGTAAGTTGCATCTTCCATCTGCAACAACGCTTTAATCCAATTGTCTTCAGAAATAGCAACAAATTCTCTTGAAACACAATCACCAACAGATGCAACTTTCTCAACATCCTCACTCACCTCAATGTTTTCTTTACTCAGATACAGTAGGCGGGAGAGGCAGTCAGCAGTTACATTGTACTTGCCTGGATACTCCACACTAAAATTATACTCTTGCAATTTGGACCTGAGTCTGCCTATTCGTGCTGTACCGTTCCAACCACCCCCAGGTTACAAAATTGACACCAAAGGTTTGTGATCTGTCCTAAGTATGAATCTGCTTCCCCATAAGAAGTTGTGGAAGTGCCCAATGCCCCACATACACCCCAAAAGTTCTCTCTCAATGAAAGAGTACCTTCTTTCAGTATCACTGATGATGCAGGAGGCAAAAGCAACGCACTACTCATCTTTACAACACTTCTGAGATAACGCACCACCCACTCTACACAAGATAGCATCAACAGTAACAATACATAACGTGTTCACACAAAGTGGTTTCAGTGTGTGAGTCCGCACAATTTCATCTTTGATTTGTTGAAACACATTCTGTTGTCTTTCTGTCCAACAGAACTCCGCCTTTTGCCTAGTAAGTTCTCAGAGTGTTTCCATATTTGATAAACTTGCTATAACCTTTTCGATGCGTCGGACGGCCCCTGGCCGTCCGACGTCACAGTGGGCGTGTGCGTCGGATGGCTGGGGGCCGCCCGATCTGTGCATTAGTAAGATTCCGCCGCACCCCGGCGGAATGTCCACCGCGGCGAAGAGGATAATATTCGTATAACCCAGCAGAAGACAAACGTTTCTCCTTGTTATCTGGAGCTTGGGCCTTCACAATAGCATCTACAAGGGACTTTGTAGAACTACACTATCCCCAGAAAGGGTATGTCCTAAATACTCAACTGAATTTCAAAACAGTTTGCATTTGTTTTCCTTAAGTGTGAGACCATGCAATTCTTAACGGTTTCTAAACTTCCATTATATGTCCCATATGATCTTCATGATTCAGAGAAAATAGAAGTTTATCATCTTTTTTTTTAGTTTAGAAAGCTTTATTGAGTAGAAATATAAAAAGTAAAACATCCTTACAGAGGTAAATGATACAAAAGGAAGATAGGGCATCTAATAAATAAAAGCCTGTGAACTACACACCTCCAGAAAAGGGGGAAAGAACTATACCAATAAAAAGAACTTTTGTGGGTATTTCGTCATAGGGGGAAAGAGAAGAAGGAAAAGAAAAAGGGGAAAGGAAGGGAAAAAGGGCAACCTGGAGTACACAATCAATATATATAGTTACCAAGTTACAATAAGAAATAAATGAAAACACTAAAACTAATCAAGGAGCATGTCTGGAAAGATAATCAGTTAAAGGTAACCATAGCAAGTCTCTTTTGATTAATAAGGGTACAATTGTAGCGTAAGCACGATCAAGTCTGTGGTAATGGTATAGCAAATTCCACCAAGCGTTATACGCAATCTGAAAAGTGTCTTTCCAGTTGGTAGTGATTATCTGAAATGAAATCGCTATGAACAGATCAATAAATTTACGAACATTGCACTGAACGTTCCATATGGGCGAAGACCCACCCAAAAAAATAAGCACAATTTTAAAGGGAACATTAGTAGATAGAATATTATTAAGTGTAGACCAAATGCAAGACCAAAGAGATTTGACCAATGGGCAATAAATAAAACATATGAAGAATGTCACTATTATCACATGAAAATGACCAGCACTTTTTTGAGCCTAGTAATTTAAATGTATGCAAGTCAGAGGGCTAAAAAAAGAGCCTATTATAAAAAAAAAAAGTCTGTGTTGTGCTAGCCGAGCGAGAAACTGTGTGTACTTTAGACCAGATAGAATCCCAAACCTGTAGAGAAAATTCCTGGTCTAAATCGGATTCCCATAGAAGTTCAAGTTTAGATTTGATCCTGTCAACAGGGGAGTGTGATAATAACTTGTAAATGGCCGAAGCTCTAAAGGGAATAGTAAAGTCGGGCGGGGAGGCGAGGGAAGGTGCAACAGTAAAACAGGGGATGTTCTGAAAAATAAGAGAAGATAGGGTATGTGTAAGCAAGAGAAAGTGAGCAGGATGTGTATGAGAGAGGTTAAAAGCATAATGTAGGTACTGGAAAGTTCTTAAAGAGTTATCTTTGAGCAAGTGGTCATAAGTAATAATTCCTTTATCAATCCATTCCTTCCAGAAAAGGGTTCTGTTATTGATCTTGAGGAATTTATTGTACCAAATTGGAGTCAATGTATGAAGGTTAGAAGAAGACCGGAAAGAGTGAAAAAGTGTAAGTGCTAATGCCTTAGAATGCTTAAAGACAGGAGTGAGGAATCTTGTTGGAGGTTGAGGTAAGCGAGTGGTCATAAGGAAAGAGAAGGGAGCAAGTTGTGCAAGTTCTAAAGAGCTCCAAGCTGTTAAAGGAGAAGAAGAAGAATCAGTAAGGAATAGCCAAATCTGTTTAAGTGTGATGGCAGAGTGGAAATGAGAGATATGATGAAAGTTGACATCACCTAAGTTCTTGGGTTGCTGGAGACGAAAAAGGGAAACCCTAGCTTTGGGATTATTCCATACAAATTTCACTAAGAGGCGATTAATGGTTGTGAAAAAATAGTGGGGAAGGGTGATAGGAAGCATAGAAAGGTATAAATTAACAATAGGGAGTAGCATCATTTTAATAGTCGCCAGTCGGCCCCACCAAGAAAGAAAAATGGGGGACCAACCTTTAATGAGTGAAGATTTTTTTTAAAGTATATCCAATTGATTGTTTTTGATGGTTTTTCTGATGGTATTAGCGTATAGAATACCCAAACATTTAACAAATCCTGGAGTCCATTCAAAGCCAGATCCCTCAAACATATGGGAAAGACAAAACTTGTTGAGGGGAAGAACTTCGGATTTGTCGATATTCAGTTTATAGCCAGATACCAAAGAATAGTCATGGAGTAGAGAAAAAAGGGCAGTTAAGGAAACAGTTGGATTTGAAATATAAAGTAAAATATCATCCGCATACGCAGTAAATTTAATTTCAACATCCCTGTATACGAATCCTGAGTAGGAGGAAGAAGTCCTTATTTTTTCAAAGAAAGGTTCTAAAGCAAGAATAAAGAGAAGAGGGGAAAGAGGGCACCCTTGCCTGGTTCCGCTGTGAAGGAAAAAATAGTTTAACTGTGCACCGTTGACCCAAATAGAAGTCTTAGGATCGGAGTATAACAATTGAATATATCTAACAATGTGGGGACTGAAACCATGCCATCTAAGCGCTCCGAACATAAAATCCCAGTTGACTCGATCGAAAGCTTTCTCAGCATCTAGTGTGATAGCTGCAACGGTAGAATCCATTTTGGCGGCAAGGTGTATAATATTAAGAAGTGTTCTTGAATTATCAGTGATATACCTACCTTTAACAAAACCAGATTCATATATGTTGACTAAATCAGGGATGACTTTATTAATACGAATAGCTAAAGGTTTTGCATATATTTTACAGTCCGTATTTATAAGAGAAATGGGCCTATAATTTTTGCAGAGGGAAGGCTCTTTGTCCTTTTTAGGGAGTAGGCAAAGCATTGCCTGCGTAAAGGAACCTCTGGATTCACTCGTGGCCAGGAAGTGATTAATTAAAGTAAGTAAGTGTGGTACTAGAACTGTTTTAAAATGAAGAAAAAAGCTCACCGTAAAACCATCTGGACCGGGAGTTTTGTCCTTGGGAAGAAGAGAAATTGCAGCGACGATCTCCTTATCCGAAATAGGAGCATCAAGGGGGGAAAGGTCCACAAGTTTATTAGGGGATTTAGCGAAAGATTGAAAAAAGGAATTAATTTGCTCAGGAGAAGGATTGGATTCAGGTGTGTAAAAGGAAGAATAATATTGAACAAAACAATCAAGAATTTTGGCATCCGAAGACTGCGAAACCCCCTGAGAATCTTTAATGACAACAATCTTGGATTTCTGTTTTTTAATTTTAAGATAGTTCGCAAGCGATTTACCAGCTTTATTACATCCACCATACATTTTTACATTAAATTTAAGAAGTTGGTTAGAGGCGGAGTCCCAGGAGTGTTTATTATATTGCATTTTCGCTTTGATAAGGGAAGATAATGTGTCGGGGGAATTAGTAGTAAAATAGAGGAGCTCAATGTCCTTAATGTGTTGAAGAATGTGAGATGCGTGGCTGAGGGCTTTTTTCTTTTACCGGGATACAAAGTCTATAACACAGCCTCGAGCAGCGGCCTTGAAGGCATCCCAAAGAAAGTGAAAATCTGAGGCAGTGTTCAGGTTGTTACCAAGAAATTCTTCCATAAAAAGCGTAAAATGATCAATAAAAAGGGGGTCAAGGAGTAATGAATTATTGAAACGCCAGGACGAGAAGCTGAAATGGGTGAAGGGTAATCCATATCTAAGATGACGGGGCATGATCGGAAATGAGAATAGAACCTATTTCAGAGTTAGTCATGAATTGAAAGGTGTGGTGTGAGAGAAAAATTTAGTCAATGCAGGAGTGTGATGCATGCACTGGGGAAGAAGAGAATTCTAGGGAAACGGGATTAGATATTCTCCATGAGTCTATAAGGCCTCTGGAAGAAATGGATTTGTGAAATGATTTTTGCATTTTATTGGGAACATATCGTGCTTGTGACTTACGGTCCAGAAAGGGATCCATAAATTGGTTACAATCACCACCCACAATCAAATCCTCAAACACACGAGAGGAGAGAAGTGAAGAAAAGTCATTCCAGAAGATTAAATCAACGCCGTTAGGACCAATAACATTACAAAATGAAAGATGAATATTATTTACAATACTATCTAGAAACAACCATCTACCATTAGAATCAGAAATTACATTTTGTATTTGAACAGACAACGATTTATGCAATAAAATGACAACACCATTCTTGTTGTTAACAGCAGAGGAGCAAAAGGCTTCTCCAACCCATTGTTTATGCAGTGAAGATATATCCTGTGAAGAGAGATGTGTTTCTTGCAACAAAGCCACTTGACATTTCAAACGAGCCAAATGAGACAAAATACGTTGCTTTTTAATAGGGTTTCGAAGACCCTTAGCATTCCATGAAATGATTCGAAGACCATTCATAATGAAAAATGAAAATGGAATAGGGAAAAAAGCGTAGACCAGTTAAGAAAGAAAAAGAGAAAATGAAAAAGGTGAGAGTAAGCGGTTAAAAAGAGAGCAAGACTCAGAATATCAAAAGGGTAGAAAAGAAGCATTAGTGACCACCACAAATGCGAGGTCCAAATTAAAACATGAAAGCGGTAGAAGTTAACAATGCAGAGTACCAAGAAAAAAAAGAGAGAATAAGAAAAGGTGAATAGAAAAACTGTTGCCGAAGAGGGAGAACTATATAGTAAAAAGAAGAGAAAAGAAGAAAGAGACAAAAAGATGAACAGAGAAAAAGGGGAAGGGAAGAAGAAAGCGGGAGCCAAAGTTCCCAAAAAAATAAAGACAGAGGAGATGACAAAAAGCCAAGGGGCCTCAGTCATAATACTCAAAGAAAGTAGAACAAACAATGAGAAGGGAGAGGATCGGAAAAAAAAGAACCAAGATAACCACATCACTGGGAGGAAAATGAGAGCAACATCGACAATATACTTTGGGGTACAATGAAGGAAAATTAAAATTAAAATTCAACTAAACGAAATATGAGAACCAAGCAGGGCTAGAATACAATATAAAAAGGGAGCTTACCAGGGTAAGAGGGTGTACATCAACGGATCAGACAGGCAAAAAAATGAATGATAAACACTGGAATCCACAACCATAACAAAGGACAGATCTGAAACAAACAAAAAAACACAGGACAATTAACCATAATATAAAACAGAACCACTGTCAGAAAGGAAAAAACAGAAGGAAACCTAGAACACTATGGAGAAAAAATTGTTAATGTTTGCTCAGCTCCATCTGCTCTTCTCGATGAGTATCAATGAACTTCCGGAGATCAGCTGGGTCGTCAAATGAGGAGGTTCGTTCTTTATAAGTCACTTTAAAGAAGCAAGGATGTATGAGACCATAACGAGCATTCATTGACTTCAAAGCTGGCCGCAGATCTAAGAATTCCTTGCGTCTGTTGGCAGTTTGTTTGGAGACGTCTTGGCTGAAGAAGATCTTATGTCCTGACCAAAACATTTGCTTATGTTGCTTAGCCGCATGAAGAATAGACATTAAGTCAGAATGCAACAAAAAATAGGCAATGATACCTCTTGGTTTGGTAGCTGAGGATGCATTTTAAGGACCTAACCTGTGGGCCCTCTGGATATTGAAGTCAATGGTTTTTGGAAGTCCAGCAATCTGCAAGACCTGAGTTTTCAAGAATAGAATCATATCGGACCCCTCTGAACCCTCAGCAATACCATAAATTCGTAAGTTATTGCGGCGGTTGCGATTTTCCAAATCCTCTGTAGATTTTTTCAGAAGGGTGACTTCTTTGGTGAGAGTATCAACTCTTGCAATACCATCTTGGGCATCACTCACTTTGTGTTCAACATCAGATAATCTTATGTCCAAGCCAGAACATTTTTCTTCAATTCTTTGGAGAGTGGTAGTAGTATCCGATATAAATGGGCGGATAAGACGCAGTTCATCCATAATATCCTCCAGCGTAATAGGAAGAGGAGATTTAGTTGGAGAAGAAGGATATTTTTTCTGGCGTTTGCTAGTATCCTTACGATCCCCAGAAACAGCTCCGGAACTGCCATGTGAATGAATGAATGGGGAATTTATAGTGCGCAAACTTAACCCAGAGGGCATCAAGGCACAAGACACATACAAACATACAGTCTCAGAGAAGCGGATGCCAGGACATTAGTAAGCCTGAGAGAAGAGCCAGGTTTTTAAAAGTTTGCGGAAAATCCCCAGTGAGGGTTGACTAGAGAGTTCAGGTGGGAGGGAATTCCATAGCTTAGGGGCCAAGGTGGAAAAGGCTCTTCCTCCCCACTTCGCCTTATTAAATCTGGGAACCGAAAGCAGATTTCTAGAGGCCGAGCGAAGGGTTCTGCTGGGAATGTAGAAGCTGACAAGAGACCTGATACCTTCAGAGCCCAATCCAAAAACTGCCCTGTGGGCCATGCAGAGGAGCTTGAAAGAACTTCTGAAATGGATAGGGAGCCAGTGAAGATCTTTCCTGGCCTGAGTTGCAGATGCGAGCCTAGGGAGGTTCAAGACCATCCTGGCTGCGGCGTTTTGCACCATCTGGAGGCGATGGACAGACCTCTTATTTATGCCGCAATAAAGTGCATTGCAATAATCGAGTCTGGAGGAAACAAGGGCAACAGTTGACTGTTTGTGGGCATCAGGCGAAAGATAGGGGGCAATCTTTCTAAGCGTCCGAATGATGGCACAACAAGTGGACACCGTTCTGTTTACCTGAAGGTCGAAGGAGAGGGCCAGATCTATCAATACGCCAAGATTCCTGGCGGAACGGGTCGGGTGGGGGCAGTCCCCCAAAGAGGAAGGCCACCAATCCTCAGACCAAATATCTTGATTTCCTCCAAAAATCAAGACCTCTGTCTTTTCCCCGTTCAGTTTTAAGAAATTTCATACCATCCATTGTGATACTGCCTCCATACATGCTCTGAATTTAAGGGCTGAGTCGTTTACCGACTGAGCGATGGAGACCATAATCTGAGTATCGTCGGCGTATGACAAAACCTGGAATCCAAAAGATCGTACCACTTTGGCAAGTGGGGTTACATAGATGTTAAATAACAGCGGGCTTAAGGAGGAGCCCTGCGGTACCCCACATTGCAAAGACTGGGAGGGGGACAGAAAGTTGCCCAATTTTACTCTCTGCTTTCTTTGGTGAAGGAAGGAAGAGAGGAGACTAAGAGTGATGCCGCCCACCCCTATCCCTTCAAGCCTGTCCACCAGGATCGAAGGAGACAGGGTGTCAAAGGCTGCCGTGAGATCAGAACGGATGTTGTTGATCACAACTGTGAGGGCCGACTCAGTGCTGTGAGCAGCATGAAACCCATGTTGAGAGATGTCCAACAAGTCCGAGCTCTCCAAATAGGAGGCCAGATGGCAATTGAGATGGGCCTCAAGTATCTTGGCCGGGGCTGGGAGAAGTGAAATAGGCCGGAAGTTTTTTAGGACTCCCGGATCCAGAGAAACCTTCTTAAGAAGGGGCTTGACAACTGCGGTTTTCCAGGATATGGGGATAATCCCCTCGGTGATGGCTCAATTCATGACCTCTAGAAGAGGAGGAAGAGCGACCTCTCTGCAGGCCTTCAGAGTCTTTAGATGACAAGGGCCAAAGGCGAGCATGACTTGGTGGCGTCAAGGAGGCAATTTAATTCTTCCAGGGTCAGAAGAGGAAAGCCTGCGAAACCGAAATTGGGGCCAGATTCAGAGACCTCATCCTGGGAAGGGAAAGGAGGAGGAAGTGTGTTTTCTTTGATTGTGTGTGCTCCATCGCAGAATAGTATTGAGAGATTGAAGAAAAGGAGCGACTAGGAATGGAGTATAAAGTGATAAAAAAATCAGTCCAGGAGCGAGTTGATATGCTGAAGCAGGTAATAGCCGTTGAAAGGTAAATATTGAAACCAGTATGGCTGGAATGAGCAGAAAAAAAAATGCTTGGTGAGCTGCAGAGAGAATGCCCGCGGAGTGAGCTCAAATAGTAACCAGATGAAGCGCAATACAGTCAAGCAACAGTTACTCCAAGAGCAGCCTTCATAAGAGAAAAGCACCAACTTCCATGGAAAAAGGCTTTACCTGTAGCAAAATGCGTAACTGCAGCCGTAAAAAGGAAGTAACATACTGCGGAGTATGATTGTAGTACACAGTAGGCTCCGCAAATGTGGAAAATCAAATATGTGCAAGGGGACAGAACCTCACTGCATGCATTACATAGTGCGACATCTCGAGCAATGCTGAGGAAACATTTAACAAATTGAAAGTGAGCCTTGAGAAGCAAAAAAGAAGCAGTACCTCATTATTCTGTGAGACAAATGAGGATCATTTCTTAAATAAGCTCAGTTTGTGAAGAGAATGAAGTTTTGCGCCGTTATAAGCTTGCAAAATGGCGGCCGCGAGAAAACAAACTTCGAGAGCAAAGATGGAAAACGGGTGAGAACACACCTGTCTTCATGAGCCGGTGGTCGCGAAACACGCCAAAATGATCCAGGCGGTTTCCGACATCGAAACCTCTAGTCAGCTGCACGTGCCGAGCCGGATAATGTATCCTTCGCGGGTAGAGGAATGCCGATGTTGCGGAGCCTCCTCAGGATTAAGCCATCTTGTCGCAGCCGGCGCGAAATCTCAGAAGTTTATCATCTTAAAAACACTTAACAAAATAATCCTTGTCCATGGAAATGAGATACATTGCTCTCTGAAAAACTGACGTCGCAGAGGCCAGCCCAAAAGGCACCCTCTTGTACTGGAATAGCCCCTGCGACATAAGCAAAGCAGTAAATTGATTTGAGTCATCAGTCAAATCAATCTGGTGGTAGGCCAATCATAGATCAAAAGTGGAAAACACTTTGGCCCCTTCTAGCATGCTAACTACCTCACTAATGTTTGGTAAAGGTGCAAACTACCACCAAATTAGCATTCAATGCTCTTAAGTCCACACAAAGTCTCAAATTTGTATCTGCATTTCTCACCAAAACAATGGAGAAACACACTCTGATGACTCTACTTCCTCAATAATGTCATCACCTATGAGACCTTGCAGCAATTTTTTAAGGACCTCTCTCACATTCAGTGGCACACTTCTAAGGTTTTGTTTGATAGGTACGACTCCATTCATTACTTTTATCTTGTGACTGAAATTATTAAGTCTCCCAAGTTTTCCAGAAAGTACTTTAGGAAAAGCGATAATGACTCCACTCTCGTCCTCACCTTCTGATACCACCAGCACAGGATCACAACTCCTAGGATTAAGAATTATCCCAAAACTCCATTGATCCCTTCACCCCAACACATTCACACCCTTGACAACAACATATAACTTACTGTGAGCAACACGTCCCTTGAATTCCATGTCAACTTCTTCATACCCCTCCATATCAATTCTAGAACCATCTAAAGCCTTAGCAATAATATCAGATTTTTTAAAATCCTTGAGGCATAAAACTCCTTTGAAACAGTCAAGGAAATAACCTTTAGTAATTATTTGTCCAAGGTGAACCAGAATCAGCCATAAGTTCTGTTTCTAAACCACGAACTCACACCATGCACTTGGGTGGTTTGAGACCAATATGACTGTTCTTACTTACTATCATCAACATCAGTAATAGACAACACTATTCCCATACTATTATCCTTCACACTGTCATCTTCTTCCTCAAGAAATGTTACATTTACTAGAACTTCCAGCACTGGCACCTTTGATATCGCTGCATACAACGACAAAGTGCCCACAACGTCTACACTTCTTGCATTCTTTACCCAATGCATGACATCTGGGAAAAGATGCCCCATGACTAACACTTCCACATCTAAAACAACAAAATTCCCTGTTGAATTGTTTAAAAACTCTTTGTCCACTGTGTGGATTTCCAGTTTTTACAGTACACACATCGTCTACTACTCCCTTGTTGTCCTCATATAAAGATTTCATCCATTTCTCAGATTTGTTCCATGGATTTGGCAGTAACGATGACATCTCTCAAATTTGGGTCACCCATAATATACAGTTGTTCTTGAACTTGACATGAACAATAATTTAATCTCTGATCATCTCATCAGTGTTGGGTCCTAAATTGCAGCTCACATAGGGAGCACACAAAGCCATAAGGAAATCATGAAACGTCTCACCATCTTCTTGAGCTCTCATATAAAACTTGAACCTGTTTAGAGCAACAATAGATGTGGGTTTGAATCTAGTTTCTATACGGACCATAGTATCTTTAAACACATTCCTGTCACCACTGCTATCAGTTTGTGGAAGTGTCCTATAAACAACTTGACCCTCTGATCTTAAGCACTGTAAAAAAATTAAATTATTTCAGCAGATAGTCTTTCCCTTTCAATAGCGTTGAGGTAAGTTAAAAATCCCTCCTTCCACCTAGTCCATGAAACAGCCTGGTTCTACTGTTGTTTGAAGAATTTGGGTGGAGGATCAAATTGTATCATAAATAGAAAAAGTTTGAACAGTTCCAAAGAATAGTGCCAACACAAGTCCCCTCAACAATATATATTCTTACTTACTTTATATATGTTTTCCTCACTGGATTCTCCTTATTTGATTATAATCTACTGCACTGCACAGAAAAAAACCTATTTTAATATCTCTTACTTGGTGAATTCACAATGGGAGCATAAGCAACACTCAACTCTTAGTAGGGGATCCGCGAGAAATGTGGCCAGCTGGAAAGCCTGGCAGTTAGCGAAGAGCGCTGCTCTGAACTGCAGGAGAAAATGCAGAAATCGGGGATAGATTTGTGATACTTGGAGCGGAGGACGCTGCTCTGGAAAGAAGCGCCCACACGTAGCCCCACATGTGTCTGTACAATACAAGCTGTGGAGAAATACAAAGGGGCAGATTTACAATAACTGGTGCATCCCTGCATATCAGCAGGGATGCGCCAGTTACTGTGCGCCGCAGCTCCGCCACCCTGGATGCGCTGCATTTACAAAGCGGCACACCATGGGGCAAAAACAGCACAGATGCATCACGCATCTGTGCCGTAAAAGCGGTGCATTGCTGGAGTTGCGTCGCAAGCGCGACGGAGCTCCAACAATGCTCTGGGGGGGCCATATCTCCACAATGCTTCGTCAATCCTTACGCCTGCTTCAAGCAAGCACAGGGTTTTGACGCAGCATGGGCCCAAAAGTGACTGAGTGAAATCTTGTAGATTTCACTCAGCCACTTTTGGGAGGCGTTTCTGTGCCGGAACGCCCCCCCCCCCCCCCCATGATGGAAAGCCTAATTCTGGCGCAGGGCTTTACAACGTGACGCATCTGGGAGATGCGTCACGTTGTAAATACCCCGCACCATGGCGCATCTTTTGCGGCGCCGCTGCGTCACAAAAGTGACGCAACGGCAGCGTAAAAGAGGCACAGGGAGAAGCGTTGTGAAGGAAAGTCCAGGGAATCCAATCATGTGGTAAGTATTTGAATGAAAACAGCAAGTGCACCGTGGTAAAAGCTCATGCAGTAGGCAGAATAACTAAAATACAAAGAAAATTACCAGTGATTATTAAACGATTCATGTTTCCAGATGAAGAGTAGAAGGCACAAGGTAAAGTGTGTGATATGAGGCACAAAAATCCAGGCACCAATATCAATCCAAAATAGTCCAAACTAGGTTCTTTTCCGTTGAAGACAGATCGCCCCTGTGCTGAAGATGTGTAGCAGAAAAGTCTTCATTCGTCGCCAAATTTGTAGTGAAGAAGTTCCAAGGAGCGCAGGTTATACAAAAAGAAGTGTATTCGGTTTCAGCACAGTACTAGCAAACCGCTCCAGCAAATACTCCAGAGACTCTGAAGCCTGGAATGTAAAATCTCCAGACACCATGGCAACAGATAACAGAAGGTATTTAAACACAAATAAATTACAAGCCAAAGTAATTAAAGAAAAAAGACATAATAAAATTGAACACATATCCAACGAATCTCCCCATGGTGTCTGAAACCTCTCAAGCTCTCCCCTTATCTTCTGTCCCTATCCTTACTTTTCAGTACACTCCCTCTCCACCACTCACTTTGTCTCCCTCATCACCCAAGCATTCCATTAGCCTCCTCTATGCTCTCCACCTGTGTCCACACTCATTCACCTCTAGCTCTCTGGCTTCTGGGAACCTTTGTCCCTGACCACCGCTCTCTTCTCTTCCTCTCTCCCGCAAGACGATTGCCTCTTGTCACAACCTGGTTCCACCAAGCTCCTCTTGGCGTTAACACTGTAGAATCCTGTTCTGTATCCGACCTGTCCCTGAAAATGACCCCTTTGCACCCTTCCTTATGTGTCTACAGTTGCCTGTGCCCTGCCCTTGGCTTTTCTCTTGCTCCATCTCCATCTCCTCTCCCAATCCACATCACTCGAACCCTGGCTCTCATAATCGTCCTATGCTATACCTTCATCTGCTTCCTCTTTTCTTGCCATGCATCTTAACCGGGAAACAACCTTTACCACGTGGTCAAAACACCGCAATACATTCACAACGCAGCTTTTACAACGCAAGTCGTTACCACAACTTGCACTGGAGGGCGCTCTAGACTAAGGAATAGTGTGATTTACTATTCCAACACCTTCCCTACTGTACGTAGACTGGAGTTGGAATAGTAAATCATACTATTCCTAAGTCCAGCCCCCTACAGCGCAAGTCGTGGTAACGACTTGCGTTGTAAAAGTTGCGTTGTGATGTACCGCCATCATTTTGATCGTGTGGTAACGTCATGCATCCATCTTAACCTACACTCACTCTCTGTTCCTTTATTACCATACCCCATTCCCATTTCTTCAGGCCCCTGGCCTGCCTTGTGCACCATCACCACTGTTGCTCTGAGAGCAGGATTGTACTCCACCACTGTGTCTGCTCCCTCACTAACTGTCTGTGATTCTCCCATTTCCCCAAAGTCTCTTTTATGAGTCAAATCGATCACCTAAAGATTGGATGCATGCGCCCAAGCCACTCTGCCTCTTCGGATTGGGATCCTGAACTAGAAGCCAGCCTCCCATGCTCCTGAGGGGGGAGGATGTCCCCACACTATCCTCTCACTTTGAGGTCTTGCTTTTCAGGCTGTCTGAGTGCAACAGTGGAAACCAGAGTGGGTCCCTGTAAAACTCCTTGCTTACCGGGGGCGCTCAGACTACGTGTGCTGCTCCTGAAGATTGTGCTTGCTAATAACATAACTCACCTGAGGCGAAAAGCCGTGTGATAATTTGTTTGCTGCTTTTTAAAAATATTGTTTTAACTTTTTTCTTTGTTTGCGCCGTGTTATGCTGTTTTAAAATTCACAAACCTTGTGTGACTCACACTACCATTGCCCGCACTGTCCCCTCTGCTTGCCGCAGACGATTAGGTGCTGTGGCCGGAGACGTCTCATCTGTCACACTTCAGACCTTTTTCCCAAAGAACTACAAGTCCCAGCGCTCTTGCGCTGTACACGGGACTACAAAGGGAGATGGCCACTTCTCCGCGCAGCGGACGCGTGCAGCGGGCGCGCCACTGTCGCGCCGAAGTCGAGCCTAAGTCCAGCCCGTCTGCGCCCGTCAGCGCCAGGCCGGGGCCAGGGGCTACCAACTCTTCTCAGGAGGACCATACCTCTGGTCACCACGGTAACATTATTAAATATACTGCGGGGAAATTTAAATCGTTTAGACATGTGCCATGTACAAATTGTTTAACCTGTACACTGCCTATTCATGGTTTTAACTTTAATAACTGTGGGTTTTCACTGGGCAGGATGAGCAGATGTAAACAGTGGAAACGTCCACATAAGTATGACAAATCGATTATTACTAAACCATCCTTTACTACTCCCAAACTCCAGTTTTGGAGCATAAACTATAGGTCCCTCCCTAAGCACAAAAATCATATTTATGATTTTTTAGTCGATGAAAGACCTGATGCCTTGTTCCTGACGGAAACTTGGCTCCACACGAGCTCTGGACCTGACATTGCTTTTGCAATTCCTACTGGCTACGTCATGGTCAAGAGAGATAGAGACACTGGCAAGGGAGCCGGCATTGCTATAATTTTCAAAACTATTTACAGCTGTAAGTTTGAAGCCTTTCCCCTTGCGAGGCTGCTCATTTCAAACTAGCAATTAGTGCTCAGATGACTCTATCTGGTTTATTGATATATTGTCCCTCTGGGTATTCCAATGCATGGACGACATCCTTTTCTGAAATTATTGCCCCGTTGATCTTGAAGGCTGCCAATTTCACCATTTTGGGGGACCTGAACCTACATTTGGAAGACCCTCCATGCACTGTCAGTAAAACCTTTTTAGTTGACTTAGAAGCTCTTAATATTCTGTTGTGCAATTCAGGGTCTACGCATTCGGCAGGACATTTTTTAGATCCTGTCCTCTCGAGCCTTCCGTATGACTGTGAACCTGCTGCTCGTCCTTTGGAATGGTCGGACCATTTCGCAGTTCAGTTTTCTCTCTCTTATACTAAGATTACAGCATCTGGTGGTGCTGATACAGGTGAGAGTATACGTCATTGGGGCAAGCTTAACATCACTGATCTTAACTCGCACCTGTTTGACACCTTACCTGATGTTGACTCATCAGACGGCAGTTTACAAATGGCTAAGTACTGCTGTTGACAAACTTGTTCCACTGGTACCTAGACACCTTCTACCTCACCGTCACCCTGCGGCATGGTTCTCGGAAAATTTAAAAACCTTGAAATCTCAATGTAAGGCTTTCGAGAGGAAATGGAGACGTTCTTATCTCCGTCTCGCAAGGTGGCATATAGGGACGCTCTTAGAGACTACCACAAACAATGCAAAACGGCTAGAGCCACCTATATTGCCAATACCGTAACACACGCTCAGAACTGTCCTCGTATGCTTTGTTCTGTGGTAAAAAAAACTGACAGGTGCAGATTGTACTCCTGCCCCTCCTGTTATGAATGAGGCACAATGTAATTCCATCGCTGAATTTTTCATCACTAAGGTGGAACGTATCTATATATGCCTGTGCCTGTCCAAAACAGTCAGCCCCCCCTGACAGTCAAACTTACTGAATGGCCACTTTTTGATGACGTCTCTTTCGCTCACTGCCTGGAGAGCATCAAATCCGGTTCCCCTCGTGACCCTCTACCGGCTAAGATCCTTAAACAACTTGATTTGGACTCTCGTCGCGTTGTGATGAAACTTCTCAATTCTTTGTTGATAGAGTCTCATGTTCCACAGGAGTGGAAACATGCGATGATTATTCCTCTGCTCAAAAAGACTGGAGCTGACGTCTCTAATTTATCCAACTTCAGGCCTATTTCGTTGTTGCCCATTTTTTCTAAGATCTTGCAAAAGGCACATCAACTCACAGCTGACCCTCTTGGTAGAGAGTTCGGGTTTTTTGCATCCATCGCAATCCGGCTTCAGAGCACACCATTCCACAGAGACCACACTTCTAGGAGTTACTGAGAATTTATGGCATGGTATCGATCGCGGGGATACATCTGCACTTATCCTTTTGGATTTAAGTGCGGCGTTCGATACCGTGTCCCATTCCATCCTTCTCGTAACTCTTCAATCCTTGGGAGTTGAGGGCTCTGCTCTGGCTTGGATAGCCTCTTTTTTAAGTGGTCGTACTTTTCTATGCCGTTTTTATTCTGTCCCCAGACGTAAGTTTTTAGTGGGGATTCTGAAAGAAGCTAAATTTAGACAGGCGAAAGTAGCCCTAATGTTTCTGCAGGAAGCACCTGATGCTCATACATTGTTTTGTATAGTAAGCTTTATCAAGGTGGCAATGAGGCTAAGGAACACAAGAGAAGCAAGCGATTGTAATGCCCCATAATCAGAGACTCATCTTCGGAAACCCTTTTAAATGAATGCAATGCTTTTCGGCTTTTTTAAATCATTTTTATGTGCTTTTTAACATATTTTTAAAATGTAACTGCTAATGTACTTTTATGGTGTCTTTTTAAGTGCCGAATAAAGAATTTAATTGAAATTGAAGTGGTCGTACTTTTCAAGTCTTCTCAGATAAAGCATCCTCGAAAATACGTTCATCGGCGTACGGCGTTCCCCAGGGGTCTATTCTTAGTCCATTACTATTTAACATCTATGTTAGACCCCTGGTCACTATTGTGGAGGAAGCCGGTTTGACCTTATTCTCTTACGTCGATGATACGCAAATCATCTTCTCCCTCTCTAATACGGAAGGTAATAACATCTCTGCTCTTAAGCAGGGTTTGACCCGAGTGGCGGAGTGGATGCAGAGTAACTTCCTCAAGTTAAATGGGGATAAGACCGAGGTTGTGATCCTGGGCAAGGGTAAAGATCTATGGGGTCCTCAGCATTGGCCCGAGAGTATGGGTCCTACCCCTCAACCCGTTGCTCAGGTTCGCAATCTCGGATTCCTCAAAGATGAAGAGCTCACGATGCGGCAACAGGTTGTTAGGGTAGCTTCCATCTCTTTTGCCACCTTAAGATGGCTTCAAAAAATCTTGTGGATGCTCCCCGCCTCTACACAGAGGACAGTGGTCCAGGCATTGGTAGTCTCCCGCCTAGACTACGGGAATGTCCTCTATCTTGGCGCCAATTCAACAACAGTGAATAAACTCCAGGTCGTCCAAAATGCGGCCGCACAACTTCTACGTAATGTTCCTCGGAGAACATCTGCATTTCAAGCCCTTCGCGACCTGCATTGGCTGAGAATAACGAGTAGAATTAAATTCAAGGCCTTAGCCACATCTTCAAGATAAAGCAGGGCTCTGCCCCGAGGTACCTACAGAATCTCATTCAAGCTTATAAGCCCAGTCGCTGCTTGAGATCTTCGGGAAAAGGCAATTTCATTGTCCCTAGATTTAGGTTGGTGAAGATGGGCGGTCGCTCCTTTTCTCATTTAGGCACTAAATCTTGGAATGCCCTGCCCGTGACCCTGAAGTTGGAGACGGATCTTCTTCGCTTCCGTAGGGGCTTAAAAACTTGGCTTTTCCAGCAGTAACTTGAGCAGTCTTCTTTAGTAGTTATATTGACAGTTTGCTTGGCAGTTCATTCTTCTTCAGTCTGTCCCTTGGCGCCGGGAAACCTATTGCGGGTAGCTGTGCGCCTTATAAGTTTAAATAAATAAATAAATAAAAGCTTCTGACAAACCTGCGGTTGTATATGTTATTCATGGGCACACATTCTGTTACTATTTTCAGATGTTTATCTTGGTCTTAGTACAGCAATTCATTCTTTTTCGTAGGTTTGGTGGGATTTTATTTGGCTCAAAAATCCTACTCATTCTGAGCTGACTCCAGGCCTGAGGTGTGCCGGTGACGGTCTTGTGGCGGCGGCATGCTTCGGTTCACAGAGTGAGCATGAAGCCAATGCTGCCGCACTGCAGCACCTGCACTGTGGGCGTGCCCTGTTACCATGCACCATATCGTGCATGGCACACAGTGCTCGCACAACAGTGCAGACAGAGGGGGCACAACATGTCTCCCAGACACAATGCCAATGGGTAACAATGGCCGGCTGCCCTGTTTGGGGCACCTTCCCTGCCTTTCCACCGACCTTTACACAGCGGAATCCCCACCATGAAAAAGTCGGCAGACAGGCAGGTCGAAATAGACACAGTGGTGCCAGCATGCTGACACAGCCTCCATTCCCCGCCGATTTTCAAATCACCTCTGTGGGATCCAGGATCCTGGTGGTGGTTTTGGTCTTCTGTCGGTCCAGTTGCCAGGGTCGGAATCGGGTGCTCGGACCGCCTAGGTCAAGGCAGTCCAAGTGTCACCAAGGGTACAGAGGTCTTGGGACCGCCTTACTCATAATAAGACCCTTATTGTCATCTAAATCTCCCTCATTTCTGTTACAATTTGGTAAACAGTTCTTTTACTCACTTTTCTTATCATTGATTAAGTGTGTTTTCCAGAAGCTTCAACAATGTGGACCTGATTACAAGATGGGTAGTTATTTCTGCCCCCTGAGTAGAGCCCTCTTTATGCACAGGAGTTTGGTTTTATTTAACGTGTTAAATACCCTAAACCTCACTACATTTTGCCAGGTCAAACCTGCTGAAATTGAACAGGGGAGAACATACGATATTTACCTTAGGATGCAGATTTTGGTGCGTTAAACACCACAATCCGCATGCTATTCCCCATGAACGTGTAATAGGTGCTGTTTTTGGCACCTGATAAATAACGTGCCCAATGGTATTGTTATTTATCAGGGGCGATAAATAACGCCTGAACTAGTAATCAGGCCCTGTGTGCCTGATTCAGTGTTTGGCAGGTTGGCTACTCTGTCACAAACATGATGGAAATCCATCCCACCTTATTACAAGTACATCATAGCCTGTGGCTTTTGTAATAAGGCGGATGGGCTATCTTTCATGTCTGTAATGGAGTACCCTGCCTATCTAACTCTAAAAGGCTCTCCGTTGGGTATTAAGACGGGTACTTGAAATAGTGCACTGACAACTTTGTTATAAACATTGTCTTAGTTGTAGATTTCCTTGAACTCAGATCATCAACATTCCTTTAGTGCTCTTTTGATTAGTTCTGGTTCTCTGTGCCTGCTCCAGGTCTCTAGAATGAGTTCTCCAAATTGTTGTATCAGGTTCTGAAATTGCACAAATATCTCTAGCTCACCCTTCTTTGCTTGTATGGCTTGATTGCACATTACAGGTTTTTTTTAAACACAACCTATCTGTTCTTTGTCTTCTTTTCTTGTAGATGGTTCCTGTTGCCACAAGGTCTCCTGGAAGTCATCACAGTTGTTGTCTCTTGAGTCTCTCTACATCTTGGTTGTTTCACTGCTTAGCGAGACGTGGCGTGTGAGAGCGGGTTTTTAGAACCTCTGGGTCTAACATGGCCACTGATATATTTTGTCTTGGGTTCTAGAAGCCCAACTCAATCCACCTCTAGAAGCTTCTAAAAGCATCTTTCCATGGACAAAATGTGGACCAACTGAAATTAAAATGGTTACCGAGATGTATCTTCTGGATTATAGAAACATCTAGAAGCTTCTTCCCATAGTATATAAAGAGGACCATTCTTTTCTAAGAGGATTTTGTCGATATACGCAATATTGATGTTTCTTTGACAGCATTACATTATAGTTGAGTGTCTAGTAGCTTATTGATCCTTTACCAGGTTATGTTCACCCGAATTAGGCAAAAATCCTTTATCCTCTGTCTGTATAGTCACATTCCATCCCAGAGGTGTTCTGGGTTGGTTTACACTGATCACGATAATGAGGTAAATCGACATGTTAGGAAAGAATGTGCTTGTGCTTTACGGTATTGTCAAAACTTCCTCAAAGCAACATCACAAAAAGAGGAAAGATACACAACAACTAAAATGCTTAATCTACAACGCAAGGTTCATGAAAAAAAGCCACTTCGACACATTTGATCTACTCACAGAAACCACAGCCGCCCTTCACCTTCATTACAGAAATGTACCTCAGTGAAGACACCACACCCCCAATGCTTCAAAGACATGCCCCCTGAATTTGGCATTAATTAAAAATATCTTGGAAAAATTGGAGGAGGTCTGGCAGCCATCCATAGAAAATCACAAACTCCACATACAATGCAAATGGAGAACATCGAGATGAAAAAGAAAAAAACATCTTAAGCCACTATCAAAGAGTTTTCTTAAATAACCATCATAATCACAAAAATGACAACCCGAATTCACAGATATAATTTAAAATGACTGCCCTCCAAGGAACTCCACAACATCTTGCAGAATTCTGCAATCTATAGTGCCAAAACACAGAAACACAACAGTTGAAGCCTTCTGTGATACAATCTTCATGAAAGTGCTCTTAAACAATTAAATGATAGAAAATGACCTAAAGGATAACACATCTAACACTCCCTCAACACATAACTCAGCTCAGTATTAAGAGGGACAAAAGCAGTTTTCTACCACTTAATACTTCCAATGCTCTGTCAGAAAAAGAATTCACAACATTATCATAGCAAACAGACCATCAGGATCACCCTTAGACTGAGCTCTTTTGCAAACACTGTGCAGGGGGTGTACCTAAAAGCTTACGCAGTGAGTCCTTGCAGCTAGGTTATTTCCCACCTGGGTTGAAAACCTTGTACATTGAACCACTTCTCAAAAAGAGAGACCTCAACATATTTGACCAAGCAAACTAAAGATCAATATTTAATGGCCCATTGCTAGGTAAATATTTGAAAGTGCAGTTTTTACTCAACTTTCCAAGTATAAGGAAGAAAATGATTTGATGTTAGTTCAGCAATCCAAATTCAGACCAGAGTGAGGCACAGGGTCAAACTTTGTTTAAATTTGGAATGGCCTAAAATTCACAGTACGCCTGAATGGAGTAGCAGCCCTATTACTTTTGGGTCTGTCAGCAGCATTTGCACTGTCCACCACCACATGCTACTACAAAGACACCATCATTTTGGAAAATGGTAAAATTCTCTACAATGGATTGCCTTTTACCTCAAAGACAGACAAAGATTGTAACCTTTCACATTAGCCCCTCACACCCTACACTGTGGTAGCCATCTGGGTTCCTTGTATCTCCTATGTTTTCTGTATTTATGTCAGCTTTCCTGGACCTGATTAGATCATTCAACATCATCTGTTACAACTTTGCAGATGATATGCAAATCATTCTAAAAATGGTGGACCTGGAAGACCTCTACTGGTCAAAACTTGAAAACGGCCTGCATGATATAAATGAATGATAAGTAATCACCTTAAGCTCAGCACCGCAAAGACAGAGATCTGTGCACAAAAAGACGCGTCTAATGCCTCAACTCCCCTACTACGGCATCTAGATTAGTAAGAAACCTTTGGGTACTCAAGAATCCTTGATACAACACGTCAACAATGTCACATAGCGCAGCTGCTATACCATTAAAACACTGCAGTGCCTTTTCCCTTACCTTGGATACCAACAAAATCTGCAAGCTATTCTCGTCCTATAATCTCCAAGCTTGACTCTGTCAACAGCCAATACCTTTGGACCCCCAGAATCATCATACACAAAATACAACTACACCAAACGTTGCCACAAGACTCCTTCTTTACATCCACCAAGCAAATGCAACACTCCAGACCTGCAGTCACTCCACCGGATACCCTATAGAAATATTTAAGGCACTCGGCATCACCCAGAAAGCCTTCTAAGGAAAAGGACTGCTATACCTAGCAATACAAAAAAAAAGGGCACTGTGCTCCAGGCTTGCACCATGGATCATCATACCACCTTAGTATAAGAAATCCTTAAAGGCACTGCTTTCTCAGTCAAAGGAACAAAGCTCTAGAAGCCACCTCACTACCAGCCAAAATTCACATGATTAAGATACATTTGCACGTCAGAAGAGACATGAAAACATGGCTATTTCCAAAATAACTACAACATGCCATAACCATAGGATAGAACCTGAAATAATAATCGCTTCTTCAAGTACAATCTACAATCTATAGTCCACAGATGTGAAACAGTCCAACCAGCACACAACTTTCTATGCCCAGATAGTGCATGAACCGCTGACCCTGGGAGTTATAGTCTAATGTCAATTCCCACAAATACTCCCTAACCATGCAGTTGATTGCAGTTCATATGAACTGCATATTAACTCCCTCATACTGCTTGACACTCACATAGGCTAGAACCCCTACAGGTTGAGACTGAATAGAGGTGTGTGAGAGGCTGGCCTGGTATATGATGTCCACTTATGTAAGTGGGCACCCTGCACAAGTCCAGACAACCTTTATGGTGATTTAAGAGGTCTTAGACAACCTTAGTAAGCTGCCTAAGTGGTAGCTGTGGACAGCAGCCTTCAGGCTTAGTCAAAGAGTGTAAAGCAGCTTGTTTTTTTTTTACAGAATGCAATCGCATATGTATAGATTAAGGAAAAAAGAACCACACAATGTTTTTTAAAAAATATGTATTTATTACATAAAATTCACTAATACGTACAAATATCTCCTACCTAGAGATTTATACAATGCACACAATACTTTGCATAGAAATCAAGTAAATAGCACATAATACACAGTGGACTCCAGTGGGGACCAAACCATATACTAAGAAATTGGTATAAGAACCACAACTTGGGTCAAGACAATTTCTAGAGGACGTAGAAGTGCTGGGGACCGAAGGAACCACCCAAGGTGAGTGACTAGGAGCCCCACAGAGATCGTGAGCAGTGTGGGAACACAACTGTGTTCTCTGTACAATTCAATGTAAGTCACAATTGCAATTTTAAAGATTAAGAACCCTTCCCCGTGAACCCTGAAGAAACCCCGTGGAAGACAGAAGGTTGGAGACCCACCCCACCCATGGATGCTAGTACCCATGTTACCTACACCAGGGAAGCCTGGTGCATAGGTGTGAATTTGTGTCGGAAACTGCGTCAAAACCAATGGAGGCCTTCAGGGAAATTCCGCTGCTACAGAAGGAGAAAGTCTCCGGTGGAATCCAAAGGTGGAGTCAAGTTGAGAAGTACCTGCAAGCAGAGGGGACAGAGCCTATGTCACTCAGGAGTGACTCGGAGACCTGGAAGACAAATGCCTACCCATGTCGGGAGTTGCAGGAGTTGACGGTGACTTTCACTCTGCAGATGTGAGGACCAGGTGATGCTGAGAAAGACCAGGAGATGTACACAGGCTGTCCCACGTCGGATGTCGACAGTTGAGGGGTTGTGTCTGTCAGGAGCACCAACAAGCTTTGGCAACTACAATCAACGTAGAAATTGAAGAAGGTTCACTGTCGGGACCAGCAGTGTCCAGGGGACTAACCATAAGCAGGGGAGTCAGGGCAGGCCCCAAGCAATCAATGGAGCCCACAAGAAACAGGACCCACAGGCTGGAGACACTGGAGTCGCAAGAGGCCCTCGAGCAGCTCACCAAAAGATTAAGGCCACAGTGCAAACAATGAAATGTGGGCAAAGTCTTTGGTCACTGGAGATGCTTGAGGTTGGGGCTACTTGGAGCCTAAAGATCTTGGTGGAAGGAAGTTAGCAAGCCTTTGCAACAGCAAGTCAATGTGGTGTACAGGGGTTCAGTTCCTGCAGCTCCCACCAGGAATACTGGCCTCAAACTTGTTGAGAGAGCAGGGCAGGCCTTGAGAGCTGTGGAGAACTGCAACCTGTGTTATTAAACCTTTTGGAGTCCGGAGGAACTCAAGATCAGCAGACTGGTCAGCTTAGTTGCGGTGTCTGCAGATGCAGGGAAGTGACTCCTTCACTCCAGGGAGATTCCTTCAGGTGTCTTGGATGCCCTCAGGCCTTGGAAGGTTCCTGTATGGTGCACAGGCACAGATGATGCAGCAGACTGAAAGGGGGATGAAGTGAAGGCCAAACAAAGTCAAGCAAAGTCCAGAGTGCCCAGACGGTAGAAGTTACAGTGGTGTCTGAATTGAATTGTGTCCCACAACGAATCTAGGGGCCTACACCCAGGTAAGCCTTTAAGTTCCCTAAGGAAAGGGTTGGCACGATTCAGGGGACCCTCCCAAGGGAGGGTTTGGACAGAGGGAGGTTACTCTCATGTTTTTTGTCCAGTTCTGAGCCAGAGCATGAGCCAACGGCTCCCAGAGCTGGTTTGAACTGGACTATGCAAGGAGGTACGAAATGTGCCCCTCATGCAGACTGAGTGGCGTTGGCAAGCGCTCCCACCCGGCCCCAATACACTAAATCCTGTCTGGGAGATGGTGACACCTCTCTGTGACAGGATACCTCTTTTTCTGCCTTCCCCTGCTCGAGCTTGGCTCAGCAGCAGGAGGGAAAAATTGTGTCTCTGGTCGGTAACAGCCATGTTGTGATGTCCGGGTCTAGAAGACTGGTACCAGGGACACTGAGAGCTTAACCGAGGGCTCTTCCAGTGCTTGGATTCATACCTCCCACACCATTTATGGTGTGGAGGTATTCCAACATGTTTGATACCAAACATGATAGGATTCGTTGCAGCCAGTTTTGAGATGGTCATCTTGTAATTACGCGGTGCCCATCTGTATGGTATATGGCTGCTTCACTTACAACCCGGGAAAATGGACTCCATAGGCTGTAAGGGTGTCCTGCTCATGCAGGGGCACCTTCACACTTAGAACCAAGCACCCTGCCTTCAGGATTGATACGGTCTGCAGTAGGGGTGACTTATAGGTTTTAAGTGCACATACCCTTGATGTAGGTTGCAACGGCAGGCCTGTAGTTACAGTTTGAATGGTAACTCATGGATGGCATAATACATGCTTCAGCCAGTGGGGGACATCTGGGGTACCTATGCCCTGGGTACCTGTAGTACCATATACTAGGGACTGATAAGGGTACCTCTGTTTCCAATCTGAGTCAAGATGGGGACATTGCATTCAATATTGATCAAGCATACCTCACATTCTGGAGGATTTACCAACCTGCACCATTAAAAGAGAGCATAAGACTACACAATTTACAAGTGAGTGCTTGAGTCTTTCCACCAATTGGACTATTTTTTCAAATTCACTGATAATACACCACACACCCCAGATCACCATGTCTTACGAAGAGATTTCAAACCTCACCGAACACAGAGCAGAAACTTTTTGTTTTCAAAATGATGAAACCCAATGAATTTACTAGCTACTAGAAGAAACAGAAAGTACCACCATTAGTACGGGATCAATTCATTCCAACGTCAAACAACTATTATAAATTTCCAAGAATGAAATGAATCAACACTTACATGCCAGCACATTGATCAAATACCACAAAACACAGCGCATCCCAAGGGGACTAAGAATCTCTTTAAAGTCAACATTATGCACAAATAACATCAGGTTCACTGAAAAATGGTATGCCATACTTAACAAATGTTCACTTGATGTAATTCTATTGATCTTTGAAGAGTTATCAAAATTGTTGACAGATCTAAACAAGGAGGTCAGTTAACTCAAACAGGAATTGACAGAGAAAATGATGAGAGAAAATTGGGATGAAACACTCAATGACATAAAATATCCAATTGGAAGAATACTAAGGACATTAACGAAAGAAAGACCAGAAAGCTCGAGAGAGACACCATTGATTATAAACTTGGATAAGTTTATAATTGGGCAGATATTTACGCGCATAGAAGGCAACAGAGACCATACACTGCATGACCCACAGATACTGAAGCCTCATCTTCTGATGAATCTCAACACAAAAATCAACCTTCCTTTGAACGTGATAACGAAAGATCTGAAATTGAGTTCAATCAACATACAGCAGAACCACAAAGGAGATGCTTTTTTTTAGAGAAAGGCCAAGGACCACAAGTTGAACCAGAAGGGGTGATCACAAAAGCAAAACAACAACCAACTGCGAAGATTCACCAAAAGCTTGTTCACAATCAATCGGGTATTACCGAAGGCGGAACTCTTGAGAAGTGGTAAATACGGTCTCACATTCACCGACACTTGTCACCATTTTTTCAAGCATGGGTTAAACACTAAGGGGCAGATTTACAGGCCCCTTGCGACACTTTTACGCTGCTGTTGCGTCACTTTTGTGATGCAGCGGCGGCGTAAACAATGCGCCACTATGCAACATATTTACAACGTGACGCATCCAGTTAGATGTGTCATGTTGTAAACGCCTGCGCTACATTATACCTGAGTCACTTTTACGTCCCCGCTGCGTCAAATCCTTACGCCTGCTTGAAGCAGGCATAAGGAGTGATGCAGCATATTAGGTATAGGGCACCACTGAGCAGTGCTGGAGTTGCGTCGCACTTGCGACACAACTCCAGCACTGCGTCACCCTTACGCCGACAGATGCGTCACGCATCTGTCTATCTTTGCGCCATGGTGCGCCGCATTGTAGACGCGGCGCATCCATGGTGGTCCAAGGTTTTTTTTTTAGTCGACCACAATAACTGGTGCATCCCTGCTAATATGCAGGGATGCGCCAGTTATTGTAAATCTGACCCCTGAGTATATTTATCAGCATGCTTTAGTTTTCCCTTCTTTGCACATTTTTTTCAGTCTCATCTGAGTGCACGCTCTCGTTTCTTCACCAGTCGCACTACTCAGGCTATTCCTAACTTTATTCGACTACCACAAGCATTCAGGACCTACTCGGGATATAAAGTTGTTACCCTTTGTCACCATTGAAAACATTGATGATTTGTGTGGATGTAACTTTCATACAGATCCGTACTAAGTTTACGTTTCTTCTATTTTCGTAGGATTTATGCCCTTGACGAAAAGCAAAGCCTAAAATTCATGGGGCACATTACTTAAAAAAAATATGAATTTGAATTAAAAGAATTATAAAAGATTGTGGACACCTCAAAGTGTATATTAACACAATCTTGAAAAAGAAAACAAAGACATTTTTTGGAATAAATTGAACTACGTTTTCAGAAAGTTATTTTGAATTTGGAAACTTAGAGTGCGGATTGGGGACGCTCCCCACAAGCTGGGGATATTGCATTCAATATTGAGCTAGCACCAGCTTACACAGGCTGAAATGGCAGGCCTGTAGTTACAGTTTGAATGGTCCTCCATGGGTGGCATAATACATGCTTCAGCCCATGGGGGACCTCTGGATACCTTTGCCCTGGGTACCTTAGGACCATATACTAGGGACTGATAGGGTACCTTTGTATCTAATCTGGGATGTACTTAAGTACTGAACACAATTTAAGGGAGAAAGCAGAGAGACTGGGGTCCTGATTAGCAGGATCCCAGTCAGAATAGTCAAAAACAACTTAGTACCAGGAAAAAAGTGGGGGTAACCATGAAAACAGATCATACCTTCCTACAGGGTGTGCATAATTTTTTATTCCGCCGGCGGAATTGGAGGAATTTAGTAATTCCGCGTTACTCTTTTAATGTGGAATTACTTAGAAATGTTGTCGCTCTGGCGTGGGAAATAATTAATCAGCACTGAAAAGAGGCCATTTGTATGGACCAAGGCTCCTAAAAACACTTTTGAAATAACTTGGACAATCAGCCCAGCTGGTCACATGATGTAGGAGAAGCGCTGCTGAATGCGTAATGAAAATGAAACTAAAAGTTCCTTCACGTTTCTGTGGATCGACAGGTTAGCTGGGAGCACCCTCTGCCCCAGCATAGAAGACAAGTTTTTAAAGTGGAGGTCTCTCTTTCTCAGACAAACATCGGGCGAGAAATATTTTTGTTGTATCAAAATATCTTTTGTAATGAAGTCAACACATTATAGGAGATATATAGTTTTTGTAGACCAGAAAGCTCCTGTGCTGTGACACACAACTGCTGCAGTTGCCAGGGATTGTGTTATCTCATTTCTTTGGGGTCTTCTTTCGAAAGACATCATTTGCAGTGCAACGCTGAGTGTGGTTTCCAACTTTGAAGGCAAGTTGGGAGTTGTGACTGGAGCACAAATAGTCAGGAGAAAAGCACCCTTGATTTATCTGGAAGCATGCAGCAGATTTGCAGAGTGCAGTAAGGACAGGTATTGACACATAATGTGTTTTTCTCCCCCATATGAAGGCTCCAAGCACCCAACTGCCTTGTTGCCAGAATGCCAGCTGGGCTGGGAACCATTTTTCTGGGCATTAGGGGGCCATCCCAGTAGAAAGCCTGTGCCCCGTAGAAAGCCTGTGCCCCCAGAAAGCTTGAATGTGGACTGTTTTTTCAGACAACCATAAGAATTGTTACAGTTCCAGGAGGAGCCTGCTGCAACTGTTTATTGAGACTCACGGAAAGACAGGGGCTTGGTTTTCAGCAGACGTGCCACCATTTCAGAAGTAAGTGACATGGCCTCCCACTTGGGACTCAGAGTCAGTTTATTATGTGGGCTGAAAAGTTTGCACTTGCTGCCCAGTGACTCCTGTTTCAGACTTTGTGGCTGTCATTCTTTATAAGATGTACTTCTGAAGACGAGCCAGGCACTGGAATAGCTTAGATGGGTTGAGGCTGGTGGGACGAGGCCCCTGGGTTCACTACGGAAGGTGGTTGCAGATAAGACTGTGCATTCTGCCCATAGATAGCTGGCTGAGTGCTTCACAAGAAGGGTGGTTGTAGAGGAGAGGAAACTCTGTGAGATTCTGTGGACACCTGCACATCCCTTATAAACCTGTATCCCCTGAGAACTCTGCCATCTCTCAGCCCCCAATACCCTCATTCATAAACTTGTCTTCCTCATCCACAAACCATTCAGCTCCGATACACATACGCTACATCCTTCTACATCCAATTACCTCCCACTCCTGAATTCTGGTTAAGTAACTGCAAACTAAAAATTCTAAACCTGTATGCACTTCACTATGCTGTAAAGCTTACGTCATAGTTCTACGCAGGGCCGGTCCTAGAACTCCTGGGGCCCCGGGCGAAAGAGAAGATGTGAGGCCCCTCTAATTTGTATGTATCTTCCAGTCGCAGCCGGCATGACTCGCGGGAGGAGGATCTCGCGGGAGTTCGGAAGGGGGGGGGGTGGAGAACAGGAAACAGGCAGCCTCCCTCCCCTCCCCAAAGCCAATCATAATGCTGCAATGGCAGCGTTGTGTTTTATCAGGACGCCGTCCAGCCAGGCGCCTATGGGAAGGCCATTTTCCCCATGTAGGCTGCATTGCAGCCTACATAGAGAAAGGCCAGAGTGCGCAAGACAGGTTTGGCCGAACAGTCAGCGCCCTTAGCAGTTGGCAAGGCAATCCACTCCTGCCCTAAAACAGACTCGCCCGCCCCCAACGAAACACTTCTGCTTTCTCGCAATGCTAGAAGCAGAAACATAAAATGGTTGTTTTAGCATTTTGTGTTTCTGCTTTTACGAGAAAGTAGTGGGGTGTCACTCCTCCCCCCTTGTGAAGGAGCCGCCCTTGGTAATATCACAAGAAGTGACATCATAGAAAGTGACATCGCAGGACTATTGATCTTATTTGGCATCCCTGAAGAAACCTAACGTGGCTATCAGTAACATGGACAAAAAGATAAATATACAAATGAAATAAGTCCATATATTTTAAAACTGTTAAATGGATTACATTTGTTTTATTAGATGGAAAAGCTAAGTGCAGGTCTCACAAAGATGTATATTATTTACTCCTCATTAACAGATTGTTTCCAGATGAGTGCATGATACAATTTCCAGTTCTGCCTCATAAAGGGGGGAGATCCTGTTGAGGTAATGAGGGGCGGGATCATTCAAAATATAAAATTACACAAGAGAAAACCTCTCACACCATGGATATAATTGCACATTTCAAAAGGCTCCCTATCTTTCTGTGCCCTTATTGTGCTACCTTAGGATGACATTACGTAATTTGTTTTAACGTAAGTCCTCTCACCAGAATCCCACACTCCCATGCTAAGAGACGTAGGACAATCTTTTTTGTGTGTGTGCTCTTTACTCACCAGAATTATGTTAAGTGCAAAAACACAACACATATAGTACAAAATTACAAGACACCATTGCAAACAAATAAAGATTTTACATAAACAAAAACAGTCTTAGATCAACCGAGACCACTGCTAAATCATACATTGACTTGAAGGTATGCTACAGATTCAAGGGGTTGTTAAATCAACACTTTTGATTTGGTATTAGAACTGTAGGAAGTAGATGTGGCCAGATTTAGCACTGGTGGAGCCCTGTGCGACAATGTTGGTGCCCCCAATGACTTGCTCTGCCACGGATTCCCTCACTACCACCCTCTCTCTCAGATGCATTTAATTTGATAAACAGCACCACTGATACCAGTTTAGAGTGTCAGAGAACTTTATATCACACATTACACAGAGATAATCAATAATACGTGTGGAAATCACAATAGGGAATTTTACATAAGACAAAGGACTAGGAGTCACATGACAATCGTACTAGTAGGCAGTATAGTTTAATAGTGATTGATCTGGAGAAACACAAACTCTGAATTTAGAACGTAATACCATGGTTGGAAGTTCTCTTTAATAACCAGAATTGATTTCTGTTCAAGTCAACCCTTTTCACAACATTATGTTAATCAAAGACTGGGGAAAAAACCATAACGAAGTAAATTATACCTTGCAGTTGGCATGCAGCTCTTAGATGACAGTTAATAGCTCATTGTTCTATTTTGACTTATATACTGCAAGTACCAATAGGATCTCTCTGACAAAAGCAGTAATCCGCTGGCCTATTTACATTATGTGGACTTAGTGATCTGCATGGGATATGTTCTTTGCAGCGAGCACATTAACCCTCTGCGCTACCTTTCCATGAGTCAAAACTTCCACTTGACAAACCTCCATCTCTCTAGGAAGAACATTGATCACCGGAGTTTCATGAAATTTTTATTGTTGCCGAAAATTCCTGGAGGCCAGGAAGGAGGCAGCAAGTGCTTTTAGAAACATAGTATATTCGCAAACATGACCCAAAGACAGCGCTCAATGCGATCTCACTGTTTGCACCGCCCTAGAGCCTCCCTGCTCAAGGGTCCTGTGACCTCAATGACAGAGCCACTGTTGCCCTAGGGTGTGCTGCTTCGTAGGCCTGCCCAAAAGACTTGCGGTGGGCTTCAATAGGGATTGTGGTAGACAGGCCTTCAAGGTTAACCCACACTTGCCACTGCTAGGGTTCACCTGCTGATGCTAAGACACCAGGGCTTCTAATGTCGTGCGGGTCCTTCCAAGGTCTAGCATGGAAATGTGCTCCCTCAGGGAGTTTGGTCTGGTGGACTGGTCATGAAGGCTGAACCTGGCTCCCCAGTTCCAAATTCGGCAGCTCTGACCATAGTGCCACATCCTCTCTCCACTAAACAACATACTACCCCACTGAGAGAAACTCGCACTGCCTTCAACTACAACCCAATTGTGCCCCGCTACAAAGACCTAGAGGCGACTCATTTCAAATTACCCACTAGACAAGAGCAATATGCTGCCTAAAAAAAAAAGTGACAACATTCTGGAAAAAGCAAACACTCTTAATGAATGTAAGATTAATTAAAGCATGTGAAGTGTAAGTAGGAACAACATGGTTACCCTAACGCGTTTGCACTTATTCAGCAATGAATGAGTGCTTTTGCATGAAAAGTTAAGGCCATGACTACAGGGCCGGAACGGACCTGCTTCAATGCCCATTGAATATATACTTACAAAACAAAAGCAATATGGTTTAAAAAGACCACATTTGTGAATACAGAGCAGCGGTATGCACTTTATTTTCCAGTCCGCCCATCAAGGAGGTATTGCAGTACATCCAGAAATGGTGCACTTCCCCACTCGGGGAAAACAATGCTGTTTAGAGAAAGACAAGAAAACAAAAGTAGCGCTTCACTGGTAAACTCTGTGTAGTGGCACTAATGTGTTTTGGATGTGAATAAAATCAATCTGGCCCCTTTTCGCTCCACTCTGTCTTGCTTTAGTTATTTTTTACAGTTTGAATTTTTTATTTCTCTCTTTCCCAAGGCTGCACTTTGGAAGTCAAAAATGTCACAAAAAAGATGATCTTTCCAGCAAAAAAGTTTTTCTTTTTTGGATTCATTTCACAGGGGAACAAATAAAGGAAAGGAAAAGAAAGAGGGAGTAGTGGCTACAAGGTGCTGGGAAGGGGGCCCCCACACCCTGACCTTGCAGATTTCTATAGTGCTTAGAGGCCCAGGGAAAGGGGGCCCCACACCTGGACCTTGCAGCTTGCTCTAGTGCTTCGAGGCCCAGGGAAAGGGCCCCCCCCCCCGGCCCTTCGAAGCAGTAACAAGGCCTTTCTTAAAACACTGCCCCAGCACCAGTTTCTCTGGCTGCTCCCTCCTCCCCTCACCCACTGCTCCTTACCTGTGTCCGGCTGGTCCTGGAAACAAAGGGGCCTTCTGTCACCTAGCAACAAAATGCAGACAGGGAATGGCTGGTACTTAAGAGAGGTGTTGCCTCGCCCCTGACACTCTGAGCCCTAATTGCTGTCCCTGCCGCTTAGACTTCCCCACTCTGTTTGTCCCTCCCCCCCACCCCTGCACCCCCAGGAATGCCACCACGCAGGTCGTGGACACCAGACATCTCTGATGTGTATTGTAATGTGTGGGGAGGGGGCCCTGGTGGAGCAGGGGGGCCCCCTGCCTCTCACCTGAGCGCGAGGCCCTGGGCGGCTGCCCATACTGCCCATGCCTAGCGCCGGCCCTGGTTCTACGGAGTCCATCAGGAGCTACAAGGGTTCCGATATTACAAACTCACATGATACTACATCTCCCTCTCGGGTAAATAAACAATTACATTTTTTTACAAATATATACAAAATCATAACTCCTCAATAAGTCTTCATGGCGCTTTGATCAAACATCCCAACCATGTCTTCGGAAACTGGGGACAGGCAGTAGAAGTGTCCATGACCGGCATTGGTGATGTAGAAACAGAAGCAGTCAGGGGGTCTTCGATTGACCTTTCAGACCCAGTCTCTACATTGACATCAGTGCCTGCCAAGCCATGAGCCACATGTCTGAAATGCGATGAATCTCAAGTAACGGACTTCCCAGGGCATTGGGCAGTCACCATGTGTCCTTTGCTGGTCACAACATGAAATGGTTCAGCATCAAAAGGAGCATAAGACTTGTTTTTATGCTGATGAACAAGCACTCGATTTCCTCTAGCAAACATAACGTCTTTTGCTTGTTGATGTTTGTCTGCATAGACCTTCATTTTCCTCATACGAACCAAGTCATTCATGTGGGTCTCTTCCTCAGTGTATGATCTTCTGTTGGTCCAGTGAGGTAACATTGTTATCATTGCTCTCCCGAACATCAAGGTTGCAGGGCTTTCACCCATGGTCATGTGAGGGGTCAAACGGTGAGCTCGAAGAGTCGAATTTCAGACAGTCTTGAGGTCAAGCTGTTCTAGTACAGCAACTGGACAGCTTTCTAAAGAGTACTTATGAAACATTTCACACTGCATTGGCCTGTGGCCAAAGAGGTGTTGCTTCACATTAAGATGACTGAAAAAGTCTCTGAACTCTCGACTGTTGCAAGTTGGGCTGTTAACAGACTTTAAGATCATAGGAAATCCCAGGTCGCGAAGTTGCTGTCTAATCTCTCAATGACACGTTCATGAGTGATAGATGAGAGATCTTCTATCAATGGAAAATGGATGTATAATCAACGATCACCATCAGGTGTTGTCTGTTGTCAAGATGACCAAAAAAGTCAACGGCAATTCTTTCCCATGCATGCGTAGGCAACCCTGACATGTTAAAGGGGTATTGAGTAGTTTTCAATGACAAGCAGGTGCATAGATAACAGGCCTTCAATTCTCTTTCAATTCTCTCGTCGAGATGCGGAAACCAGAATTGGTCTCAGAGAGCTCATTTGTGGCAACAGTTCCACGATGTCCTTCATGGGCCACTTACATTATCTGTTGTCACAGACTCTCCATAATGATAATTCTCACACTTTTTAGAATAATACCTTCCTGAGTAATGGACAGTTCATCTTTGACATTTTTAAACTTCTGATATTCACTGCCACAGGTAAGAGGTCGATGGTGCTGGTACCAAGACTGATGTGTAATAATGTCTCAACATGTCACTATCTTTACTCATGGCAGTGACAATCTGTTACAACAAAATGGCAGCTGGGGTTCTTGCTTTCACTGTGAAATTTATGTAAGCTTCAGCCGTCTTAGAATGAGGGCCAGGGCACTGTAGAGACACTTGTGAGAAATAGTCGGCAGGGTTTTGATCTTACCCTAGACAATGCACAATGGCGTAGTTGTATTCTTGTAATCGCAGACCCCAATGTACAATGTGAGGAGGCATTTTTGCCTTTGGATTGCTTAATATAGTCAATAATGATTGATGTTCTGTCAAAAGTGTGAAGGGCTTCCCATGCAAGAATACGTAGAAATGTTCACAAGCACACACCACTGTTAAGCTTTCTTTCTCAGGTTGTAAATAAGCACATTCGGTTTAGCAAAAACTTAGACTTGCCATATGCCATAATATTTTTTTGAAGATTTAGTTGTACGCTGTGCAAGGATGGCACCTATTCTGACAGGCTAGCATCAACAACAACCTCAGTATGAAGCTTTGGATCAAAGTATGCTATGTCAGTAGCGTTCTCAAAAGCTTGTTTGATATTCTGAAAGCTTTGCTTGCAGTCATGTGACCAGAGAAAAGAAACATTATTTTTGTCAAGTCTCTTAATCGCGCACTGACCATGGCAAAGTCTTGTATGTATCTAGAGTAACAGCTGGCCATGCCAAGAAATGAACATAACATGAAAACATCTTGTGGGGGACTGGCACTTGACAGCACTTGCACTTTAGCAGGATCGGATGTTATGCATGCCCCCATCAGAAAAGATATGACCAAAGAACTTTAACTTTGAGCTATGGAACTCACATTTCTCAGCATTCAAAGTTAACCCTGCATCAGTGAGCCACTGACACACACACTTGCATGAGAGCTTTGTCATGCCCTTTCTGTGTAGCTCCGAAAACTAATATGCCATCACTATAATTAAAAGCATTCATGACAGGCCACATGATACGTTGAATGGCATTTTGGAATAAATCTGCAGCTGATTACACACCAAAACTTAGGGGCATATGTACAAGGGGATTGTGCCACCGGAAGATCACTTTTTTATGTTCCGGTGGTGCAATACCCTGCACCATATTTACAAAGTTGCTTTAAGCCACTTTTGTGGCTTAACAGTGCTTTGTAAATATGGTACCCATTTTACACAAGTATCTTATGGTATTCCCTCGCTGACAGTCCTAGCCCCCATTCCTTTGGGGTGGTCTGACCACTACTTGGTCCCCATGTCTCTTCAGGAGATAAGGCCCTTACGGAACCAGGACCAGACATCCTCGCTCAAACGTCCTTGGCATAAGCTTAATTGGGATTCTTTTCAGACCCGTCTGTCCATTACATGCCCTAGTCTTCCTAATGACCCGAATGAGGCTTATAGGGCCTTTACAGACTAGATTAGTCAGCCACTAGATGGCCTTATCCCGGAGAAATGGTCTCTGAACTATAAATCTAGAACAAAACCGTGGTACAACAGCGACCTAGCCGATTTGCGCAAAGGCTGCAAAAAGCTGGAACGTGCATGGAGGAGGGATTTTAATACCACTGCAAAAGACACCTATCGAGCGGCAGTTAAAAGTTACCATAGGGCCATTCAGTTAGCGCGTGCAACATTCTTTGCCGACCAAATCCATAACAGCAATAACCCAAGAGCCCCGGCCAAGAGCGTATTTTTGATCCTCTCCAGCCTTAAATCGCACGAGACTAACGTAGGGCAGAAAATCCAGTCTAATGAGCAGTGCCAGGACCTCTCCTCCTTCTTTATTAAGAAGGTAGATAACATCTATAGGTCCTTTACTACTACAGCTAGCACCCCCCTAGCTGTAGGGCGTGACCAAACTGCTAATACCCTGGAGTATTTTTCACCCATTTCTGCAGACCAGCTGCAAGCTCTATGCAGGAAACTTAAATCTGACTCCCCTGCCGATCCTCTCAAACCAGAGCAATTCAGGTAAGTTTTTCCTGCGATTATGCTCTCCCTGAGGCAGGTAATTAACACTTCACTTTCCACGGCAACTGTTCCCAAAGCGGGGAAACAAGCCAAGGCGCTACCCTTACTCAAAAAACCTCTGTTGGACCCGGACAAGCCTAAAAACTATCGCCCCATTTCCTTACTCCCCTCGGCAGCCAAGATCACGGAGGTGCATGTCAACTCACTCCTCTCAGCCTTCCTGACCAAGAACAACACGCTGGACCCCTCCCATAATGGTTTTCGACCTGGCCATAGCATGGACTGGCTGTGACAGAACACCTCTGGTCTGCTTTGGACGCTGGGCAAACCTCGGCACTGATCCTTTTGGATCTCTGTGCCGCGTTTGATACAGTGTCCCATGTCATTCTGTTACAACGACTTGAGGAGGCGGGGATTGTTGGCCTGGCCTTGAAGTGGCTCACATCGTTTCTCAGCGAGAGGTTATTTGTGGTTACTGTTCCCCCTTTCACCTCGGGCACACACCCCATTAAACAAGGTGTCCCACAGGGTTCCTCCCTCAGTCCCCTAATGTTCAATCTCTATGTCCAACCACTGGCTAGAAACAGGGGACTGACAAGGGACTGACCATGGTCTCCTACGCCAATGACACTCAGCTAGTGGTGGCACTCTCTAGCGACACCGAGAGGGACGCCCTGAAATTTCAGGGAGACCTGGCGGTGGTCACTGAGTGGATGACCGCCAACTGCCTCCACCTGAACGCTAGTAAATCAGAGGTGGTGTTAGTGGGAAAGGACCATGGTCTGTGGAGTGCACTCTGGTGGCCAGAAAGCCTAGGTAGTGCCCCCCTCCTAAGCAGGCTGTCAGAAACCTGGGTGTATGGCTGAATTCATCCCTTAGCTATCAAGTTCAAACTAAAAAAGTAGCAGGGACTTTTGTTGGGCTTTTACGGGGGCTTAGATCCCTATTGGGCTTCTTTGACCCACCCACGCACCAGATCATCATTCAGGCACCCATAATGTCCAGATTGGATTATGCCTGCTCTCTGAATTTAAGGGCAAATCAGGCAGAGATTGTGCGGCTACAAAGAGTCCAGAATGCAGCTGCCAAATCCCTGATTGGCCTGCGTAGGTCCTGTCTGGTGTCAGCCATCATTCATCGGCTACACTGGCTGCCGGTGGCCAGGAGAATTGAATTCAAGGCCCTCTGCATCACTTTTAAAGCTCTGAAACTTAACACTCCCAGTATCCTGGCCAACATAGTTACTCCCTATGTCCCCACACGTCAGCTATGCTCACTAGGTCAGCACCTGGTGAGGGTCCCTAGGTTCCGGAGAGTGCGGGTAGGAGGCCGTTCTTTCCGCAGTAGGGCAGACCACCTCTGGAATTCGCTGCCTATCCACATTCGGAGGCATACCAACTATTTGGCATTCAGGAAGGCCATTTAAATATATTGCTTTCCCACTGTGTAGTCGCTGCCTTTCCATGTCAGTTGCTTTGCTGTAAGTTTCGGGGCGCCTTTTGCTGGGGCAGCGGTTGTGCTATACAAATAGTAGTAACATAACATAACATAACAAAGGGGCGTGAAATGGGTGTTGCTGTAGGCATTTCACTGCAACTCCCGTTGCTTTTTTACGCTGCCCCATATTTACATGGATGTGTAAATCGAAGGAAGTGCCAAAAACTAACGCCATGCAATAGCAGGTGTTAGAATGGCACAACCGGGATAAATACTTTTATTTCTTCCCGTTTTTACTTTTTCTATGTGTGCTGCATTCTGCAGTGCATATAAAAAGAGCGTAATTCCATTAATGATTGGTTAGGTGCAGGAAGATGTCCCTTCCTGCACATAAACATTCATTAAATAATGGCGATTTGCTACTTATATGTGTGCTGCACAATGCAGCACACTTGGAAAAGCAAATCGCCATTATTGATTGTTTATGTGAAGGAAGGGACACCTTCCTGTACATAAACAATCCTTCCCTGCAACGCAGGCACCCTTGTACTATGGCACGCAGCAGCTATTTTTAGCGCCAGTGCTAGGGTAAAAACAGGGGTGTGCTGTATTGTTGTAAATCCGGCACATCCCTGCATTTTGGAAATGGCGGATCATGGCGCTGCAGAATTTGCGGCAGCGCCGCACTCTGTAATTTCCATGGAAATTTGCCCCTTAGTCTTTTGTAAAAGAACAGACCAACATGTGTAGAAAAAGTTATTATGTTACTGCAATTCTCCTCGAGTTGCAACTGATGATATCCTTTATTCAGATCAAGGGAGAGAATACCTTTGCACCATTAATGAAAAGGTATGGTCGTTCTCTTTCATTTGCCTTATTCACTTGATGCATATCCACGCAGATGCATATGGCTCCTTCACTGCCCGTTTTGGGTTCTACCACTATGGGAGAAACCATGGAGTTGGACCAGTGGAACGCTCCATGATATTGTGTTTGACTAAGGATTCAAGTTCTTTTTCAGAAGCTTTCTGTAAGTGAAAGGCAATTTGTCTGTGACAGACACCCTCAGTAAAGTGTAATTGGACTTTTAAAGTCTTGAGTTTTCCCAACCTATGAAACAACAAAGGCAATCCACCTACTATTTCATGATGAGTATTTATGTTATAGTTCACGGATATCAGTCCCCACCAGCAGATGTGCGGAAACTGAGTAGACAGGCTCTTGACGGCATACCTTGAAGTACATGAATGGGTTCTTGCACTTTTGTTTTCTTATGCTTCATCGTTGCTGCAAATGAGACTTGACTTTTTAGTTGTGTTGATGCAGCCCACGAAAGCGCTTTAGTTTTCAATGGCGTAAGTAAGGGCAATGGAGGTAGTTCCTCATATTTGTCCTCAGGCATAATATATATTGACTCACCGCTATCGATAATGTAAGGTTTTTATTTTTTTTATTTTTTTTGCAGAGTTTTATATAGCGCGAACTAGAACCGAACCGAATCAGTTATCAGAGCGCTTTACATAGCACCAGTTACGTTACATGAGGACACACTTTCATTTTTAGGCACGGGGAGATTAAGTGATTTGCCCAGAATCACAGGGGGTTTTTGGCGTCGTTACCGAGACTTGAACCCAGATCCCCAGGTCCGAGGTCGAGCGCCTTAGCCGTTAGGCCAACCCCTCTCCCCATGAATGACCATTGATCTTTACTGAGATTTTTTGGTCAATGCTTCAATGACTTTGGTGCTTTGTCATGTTGACTTCTCTTGGACCGGTATTTTTATCTCACATTCAACCAGTCCAACAAGCACTTTCTCTGAGGTAAACATCGACATGGCATAACCGGTAAATGGTCAAAATATTGATTCCAAAATATAGACAAACCAAAATATTGAGTCCAAAATATAGAATGGACAAAATATCGAATGGACAGAATATAGACATAAAAATTATCGTTTTGATGGTAAGTAATGTAATATCGATTTTAAAAATGTAGACAGTCAAAATATCAAAGTACATAATATAGTTTATTAAAAATATCGAATTTTTTAAAGTGTTTTTTATATTAGTATATGTGTGAAAAGTGTATATATTTTTGTAATTTATTTTAAGTAATTAATTTTATGTTATTTAATTATTGTGTAATTTAATTCTGTAGCGGGTTGTGGGTTTATAGGGGAATAGGGTGGGAAGTAATTTAATTATAATTAATTAAATATGTTAATTAATTAATTGGTATTTATTTAGAATACATTGTTAATTAATTTTTAATTGGTAATTAATTAATTCCTAATTGATAATTATTTTTTATTAATTGATTAATTGATAATTATGTGAATTAAATTAATTTATTTTCTGTAGCGGGTTGTGAGTTTATAGGGGAATAGGGTGGGATGTAATTTAATTATAATTAATTAAATATATTAATTAATTAATTGGTATTTATTTAGAATAAATTGGTAATTAATTTCTAATTGGTAATTAATTAATTCTTAAATGATTATTTTTTATTAATTGATTAATTGATAATTATGTGAATAATATTAATTTATTTTCTGTAGCAGGTTGTAGGTTTATAGGGGAATAGGGTGGGAAGGAATTTAATTATAAATAATTAAATATGTTAATTAATTTATTGGTATTTATTTTGAACACATTGTTAATTAATTTTTAATTGATAATTAATTAATTCTTAATTGATGATTAATTTTTATTAATTGATTAATTGATAATTATGTGAATTATATTAATTTATGTTCACTAGAGTGGGAATAGTAAAATGTACCCCTATACTATCCAAAGCTTTCCCTACTGTTGCACTCTCTGGAGTAGGAATAGTAAATTTTACCCCTACGCTATCCAACGCTTTCCCTACTGTTGCACTCTCTGGAGTGGGAATAGTAATTTTTACCCCTACACTCTCCAACGCTTTCCCTACTGTTGCACTCTCTGGAGTGGGAATAGTAATTTTTACCCCTACGCTATCCAACGCTTTCCCTACTGTTGCACTCTCTGGAGTGGGAATAGTAATTTTTACCCCTACGCTATCCAACGTTTTCCCTACTGTTGCACTCTCTGGAGTGGGAATAGTAATTTTTACCCCTGTGCTATCCAATCCTTTCCCTTCTGTTGCACTCTCTGGAGTGGGAATAGTTATTTTTACCCCTACGCTATCCAACGCTTTCCCTACTGTTGCACTCTCTGGAGTGGGAATAGTAATTTTTACTCCTACGCTATCCAACGCTTTCCCTACTGTTGCACTCTCTGGAGTGGGAATCGTAATTTTTACCCCTACGCTATCCAACGTTTTCCCTACTGTTGCACTCTCTGGAGTGGGAATAGTAATTTTTACCCCTGCGCTATCCAACGCTTTCCCTACTGTTGCACTCTCTGGAGTGGGAATAGTAATATTTACTCCTACGCTATCCAAAGCTTTCCCTACTGTTGCACTCTCTGGAGTGGGAATAGTAATTTTTACTCCTACGCTATCCAACGCTTTACCTACTGTTGCACTCTCTGGAGTGGGAATAGTAATTTTTACCCCTACGCTATTCAACGCTTTCCCTACTGTTGCACTCTCTGGAGTGGGAATAGTCATTTTTACCCCTACGCTATCCAACGCTTTCCCTACTGTTGCACTCTTTGGAGTGGGAATAGTCATTTTTACCCCTACGCTATCCAATGCTTTCCCTACTGTTGTATTGTATTGTATTGTATTGGTGATTTGTAAAGCGCGTTGGCTACCCAGGGGCGTCCCAGCGCTAAAAGAAAGAGTGAGTTGTGCTGAGGAGGCTGAAGTGAGAAGCTCTGAGTGATGAATTAGATTGAACTTTTACTGAAGAGCCAAGTTTTTAATAATTTACGGAAGGTGAGAAGGTTAGGTTCTGATCTGATAGGGAGGGGGAGGGAGTTCCAGATCCTGGCCAGGTTGTAGGAAAGCGAGCGGCCTCCACACCTGGTTTTCCTAATGCGTGGTACTGTTGCACTTCCAGGAGTGGGAATAGTAATTTTTACACCTCTGCTATCCTACGGTAATAATATTGTGTATTTTTTATTAATATTATGTTAATATATATATATATATATGTTTTAACAGATATGATTGTATTTTTTTAAAGTTAAATTAGTTATTTAATAATTTTAAGGTAATTTAAGTATTTTTAAGTATATTTTAGCTATTTATTTTTAATATTTTTTAAATTTTACATTAATTTTAAGAAATTCAATATTTTTATAATGTATATATAAATAAACGATATTTTGGGGTCGATATTTTGGTACTTACCTGTTTGTAGATAGGAATTCAATATTTTGTCTGTCGATATTTTGGAATCTATATTTTGGGTAGTCTATATTTTGTCCCTCGATATTTAGTCAGTGATCCGGCATAACCATCTTCTTTACTTTCACTTGAAAATGATATGAAATAACTGTTTAACGAAGATTTAGATGTCAATCGACTTCATTTGTGCTGATTTGCATCAGGTGATGTGGTCACTTAACCTTGTGGGCATGTGTCGAACATGCTTCTGGAACTTTCGGGTGGCCATAGTGTCTTTACGTCGTGACACTCACTTTCTCCTTCACCTTGCAAACCATTACAAAATGGTTCTCCTTTCCATAGCCTTTGCAGATTTGTGAAATGGCGGAACATGTACCTTTGTGTGGAAACGAAAATCCACCCCAGAAGCACAACTTCTTGTGGAGAATTCACTCAACGTGCCTCAGCTTTGTGCTTTGGCTTATTTTTCACTTTCATGACTGACTCACTCTGGGCACCTCCAGCCTCCATGCCAGCAGCTTTTCGATCAGCATCTTCTTCAGCTCTAGCAGCCGAGAAATCGCTCCAGACTAAGAGTTTCTCTCAGCATTTGTCATCTAAACGGATCTGACAGGCATCTGTCAGTCACTCTGAGGAATGTAGCTTCCTTGTCATTAAATTCAGTGTTTGATGATCATATCCAGTCTCTCAACAAATTTGTCAATGGACTCACCAGCTTTCTGTCATTCTTTACTGAAGATGCACCTTTTGTAGTTTACATTTGGCATGGGATTGAACTTGAGATTCATGGCTTCTTTGATTTGACTGATGTAATTTCTTCAGCTCATGGCATTTTCTTTATACCTTCTTTTACACCTTCACCAGCAAGATTCTTAAGGTACTTGATAATCTTCTTGTTATCTACTTCTTCAACCACATCTATGAAATCATCAAATGTCTCTATACAGGCAGTCCATCTGTCACCAATATTTTGCTTTTTGGCGGTATCGAATGGTCGTGGTGGTTTCAAGAAGATGGCGGCTTTGTAACCATTTATGAGATTGGCTGACACTGAGGGTGGAGTTCTTTCCAACGCTGTCTGCCGTCCACTAGGATCTGCTTCATCCATACCATCTCAAAGGCCCTGTGCTGTGCTGGCCTCTTGGTCATCTTGGACAGTCCATGGAACTTTTAACCCCCTCTTGTTCTCCATCTGAGACCTTTGCTTTCAGGAGACCTGGGGAGTTGTTCTGAGCCACCACCCGGCAGCTTTGGGGGTGTGCCACTTCGGGTATGGAAAGCTCCATAAGGAAAACCCCGGGTGCTTCCTCCGGGGTCACTTCCCCATGATCTGTGGCACAACGATGCTCTTTGCTCAGTTCTGGTAAGCAGATGATCATTTCTTGTATTTGAATTTCAATACTTGTAAGCATCTCTGTACTGCCTGACACCTGACTGATCTCTGCCTCACAGTGCTTCTTTTCACAGTGTTATTACTCCATATGAATGTACAGCTTTGAGTTGCATAGTAGCGCAATACCTCTCTTTGCGCCCTTCCCGTCAGGTTCTCAACCACCGATGTGTAGACTTCTCAGTAAAGCTTTCATTAACTTAAAATGCTTTACATGGAACTGGGGCTACGCTTTGACTCCACAAACGCCAAACGTCAATTCCGAACTTCGACTGAGGCGCACATGGCATGCAAGATCAGTTTGCTGCACAACACTAAACTCTCTGGGGCCGCACCCCTGAAGGTTTTGGGGGCCACTAAAGGGTTGGGGGTCCCCACCACAGGGGCTACAGGGACTTGTGTTACATTCCTGATGGAAATGCTTCCCACACAGGATCAAAAGTAAGACAACACCCTTCTAACCATACACCCTGCAAGCATGCATATGAAGTAGGCAATTGCTTCAGTACCCCACCAAGAGTTTACAATACAATAAAATACCTTTCTGTACCTTCCTGTTTGCTGTTACCAGCAGGATTTTGCTAGATTCATTTGCAAATTGGTCCAGTGGGACCCTGTCACACGTCCTCTCTGAGAAAAAATGTAGCCCAGCATCACTTCTGGTTTTGGAGTAGTTGTCTTTTGTTTATGATGACACTTGGGGTGCCACGTTATTGGCTGTTGGCAGAGTCATGCTTGGAGGTTATCAGAGTGAGTATCCAAGATATGAGAATATGTGTTGCAATGTTTTAATGGTGTAGCAGCTGTTCTTTGTGGACTTGGTGTCGTGTTGTATCAAAGATCCGTGGTTACCCGGAAATATTACAGCGCAGTGTTCTCCATTTGATACAAAGGAAGGAACTACAAATATTATCTTTACTAGATTGACAATGATTTGGGGAAAAGCAATTGTTATTGAACAGGAAAATCCGGTCCTTATATGACTTCAGGGGTACAAAAAATTGGAGGCAAGTCGCCAAGCACCTCTGTATCACAGCAGCATCAAAGCTGAGGGCAGTGCTGTGGCCCACACTTTTGATCAGAATGACACCGGCGGGGCTTCAAATATCGGGGGGGGGCGAATATCAAGGCTACATTGCCTGGATTGCACCAGATGCCTCTTTTATCCACCATCTGTCTCTTTATCTCACTCGTTCTGGTTCTTTTTATACCTGCTTTCTTCTCTGTCACTGCTCTTCCATCTTCCTCTTTCTCCCCCCCACCCCGGTTTTGGTCATGGGCATAACGCAGGCATCTGCAGGTCCACTGGGGAGGGGAGCCCTTCAGGTGCACCCAATCCTTCCCAGGGCCCTGGTTCAGACTTAAGCCAATGAATATCTGTGAGATTTGGGAGACTGACACAGGGGCACCTCTTCACATCCTGGAAGGGGCCCAATCATTTTGTGCCACTGCCTTTTGCCTATTTTTCTTGCTCTGGGAGAAAGTCTATTGAGGAAAAAATAAGTGCTGCTTCCCAAAAATGAGTGCCAATGGGTCCACCTGTAACCACCAGCTCAAATTATGCCCAGGCTGAGGCACATAATAATGTCTGTCGTGGGAAGGTCTGTAGTGTCTTGAGTACAATAATGACAGACACTATGTATGTTGAACATGGAGCTTTATTAGCTACCTCTTATCTCGTCCTGGTCCCTACTCTAAATGCCCCTTTCCTGTCTCTGCTCCTCCTCTTCCTCTGGCCCCCTAGCTCCGCCCACTCCCAACTACTAGAATGCATCACAATATTACATCTCCCCCCTTGTTAACAAAATGAACTTAGCGTCCAACATATTTCTAGTTCCTCGATCAGCCACACGGGTCCGCGGGTCGTTCATTTGAGCCATGTAGACGCATCTCCGTTTCCGTTGTGTGACTTTCTGTCACCTTGACGAGAGCATCCTTTACTACAAGAGTGCTTCTCTGCAATTGCATAACGTCTCGTGTGATCTGCGTATGCTCAGATTCGTGGTGATTTTCAATCAGCTTCTGGGTGATCCACTCACCTTCAGTGTCTGAGGTGACTGCAAAGGGCTCAGCTTGATATCGGCAGTCTGTCTTTCTTTGCGACTCTTGTTCTATTGACGCTCGATCTCTTTTCTGAGGGGATGTTGTTCTGGTTCTCTTCCGAGCACCCGCATGTCCTTTTGCTTCTGTTTGTCTTGTCCGGTTGAGGGCACCTCCTGTTCAGAGTCATGGGTGCCAGACGGTAAGGTACGATCTGAAGAGATCGTCTTGGTATGGTTTGGGGACTCATTTACTGCATCTGGTTGTCTCATCCACTCCCGCTCGGGACTGGTGAACCCTTGGAACATCTGAGCATATGTATGTTTCTCTCTCATCCGATGATGATCTGTCTCTATTGACACGTCTGGCTTTCCTTGCAGATTGACTGGCTGGTCCTTTTCAATCCGGTGAGTAATGTCCACTATATCTGTTTTCCTTTTGTAGGCCCTTTGAGTCAGCCTCGCTGACCCCATCTGGGGTGACGGTGCATTATTTATGTCTTGATATAACTGTGACTGACATGACAGATTGTCTTGTGAAGTGATTGAGTATTCAGAGGCATTGGTGTGAGACAGGTTGCTCTTGATGGGAAGAGTGTCCCTTCGTTCTATGGTGTGTTCGGGTGGTTGACGCCATGGCCGTTGTCGGGACCATGACTCGGTCGACTCGAGGGATCGAGCAGACGTGCTGTCTGAATCGGAAGAGTCTTTTGTTGGTTTCCTTTGAGAACGTTCCTTTGAGTGTGTCCTGAATGGTAACTTTCTGAAATAGGTAGGCCGTGACGGGCTGCTCCGAGAGTCAGAAGTTTCTTTGGGATATCTCTCTGGGTACCTTTCTCGAAGTGGCTTCGATGTCATCTCACTGGAGAGGTTGTTTGATAACCACATGTTTATGTCTTGTGTTTGATCCCAGGGTGGTTCATATTTGCCTCTCTCATATGATGGTAATGACCTCCTCTCAGTTTCCTCGTTATCTCCGATGTCATGGATGCATTTGTCTTCCCTTTTCCGGTGTCTGAGTGGATCAGTCCATCTCATGCGGTTGGCTTCTTCTTCCCACTTGCTTTGTGCACTGACATCTGTGCTATGGGTGTGATGTGTTCTACTGCTTGGTGCTTCCTCGGACGCATCTACAGAATTTGGCGAATAGCGGGATGCTCGGGGGTGCTCAGGTGCCGATTTCCGATGTTGACATGATTGTTCCCATCTTCTGTAGTTTGTTTTCCTTGCCCGCTTGTTGGGCAGACTGCCATCTTGTCCATGGGCGCGATCTGTCCCACTTGACGCTTCATCCTCTTCAGAATAGTTTGTGACATGCTTTGAATGACTCCTTGAGGTTGTGTCAGTGAGACTATCACAATCCTGGATTGTCCCGGTCTTTTGTATTGTTGACTCTCTTTGGCTCTCCCGCTGTCTTACCTCTGGTTTGCCTTCACCCTCCCTCTTTCTGGTTTTGTTTGTTTCTTGGGTTTTGTTCCCAGACATGCGGGATGTCTCTTTCCTGGTATCTGTGTGTCTTGCATTCGGGTGCAATTCTTTTGATATGTCTCTTGCTTTGACCCGCACTCCAACTTCGGCCTTTCTGATGATTTCCTTTAGCGACCAATGCCCTCGAAGGATCTTGCGCTTCGTGTTGGAATTTGAACAGCCTTCGATTATCCGGAGCTGAACTGCTTCCTCATTTGTAAATGTATTGAAAAGGCAGCATGGTACCAAACTTTGCAACTGGGTGATGGTTTTTAGCAATGGTTCTCCTGGTTCCTGCCGTGCTGTGGTGAAGGCGATGCGAGCATGATCCACGTCTACCTGTGCATGGAAATGGGCACATAGCTTCTCTTGGAGTCTTTCATAGGTCTCTGTGTCCTTTTTAGGAAATGTTCTGATTAAGCGTCGGCCCTCATGACCTACCAGCTGGAGGAGTAGTATCAGACATTTTCTATCTCTTCGCTCACCAATTGCTTCAAGAAAGTCGTCCAGTGATTCCAGCCACCGGTTCCATTTGAGACCCAAACTCCGAGCGTCAGTCTGTGTCACTGGGGGCGGCACTTCAATGCAGGGATTGGACCGTTGTGTTACTTCTCCCACCGCCATGAGAGAGGAAGATTCTGATCTATTACAGGCACAGGACTGTTCACTTTGCTTCCCGTCTTCTTTGCTGACTCTCTTCAGCCGAGATCCTTGGTCTGGTCGTTTGCTTTGAGGTTGGTAAGCTTCGCAACTATTTCAGTATGCGCCAGTGAGTGAAACTTGGATTTCCTGAGTTCAGAATGGCCACCACTCAGCTACACTATGCGTAACTCGTGGCTCCCTTTCCTTAGAGTCGCATGTTAGCTGCAGGTGGTTGATGGTTCTTTTGCGATGGTGCCTGGCACATTTGACATCTTGTTCATTCATGCGTCTCTTCTGGACTAGTACAGGTCCTTTAATCGCTTCGTTGATGAGGCAAGGCTTCCTCGACATTCATCTACTCATACTTCTGGATCATTTATTTTATTAGCCTCTGTTACTTTTGAATTGTTTGTCTTCACGTGGTGCTGAACGTTTACTTTGGCACTTGCCTTTGCTTGTGTTTGTCGCATTCGAGGTTTGTGAGGGCTTGTGCTTGTTTTCAGTGCATCCCTTGCACTTGCCAGTGTTTGCTGTGTTCATTGGCCCTTTGCTCCTTTCACTTCATGTTTCTTGTACTCGTGCTTGTTTACATTCAGTGCGATCTTCGCTTGTTTCTGGTATTGCCTTTTGCAGGACTGCCTTCTTCGGGGTCTTCTGAAGGACTGTCCTCTCTGGGTCTTCTGCAGTTCTGCCCTCTTCGGGGTCTTCTGCAGGACTGCCCTCTTCAGGTCCTCTGCAATCCTGCCCTCGTTGGGGTCTTCAGCAATTCTGCCTTCTTCTGGGTCTTTTGTAGTTCTGCTCTCTTCGGTGTCTTCTGCAGGACTGCCCTCTTCGGGTTCTTCTGCAAGACTGCCCTCTTCGGGGTCTTCAGCAAGTCTGCACTCTTCGGTTTGTGCTCAACGTTGTCTTTATCTGTCTCTTGCATTAGCTTGTGCTTGGTCTCTTACACCTCTTGCGTTTGCCTATGTTTGTTTAATTACGTTCCTTGCATCTGCTTAGGCTTGTTTCAGCACACTTCCTATATCGGCCAGTGCTTATTTTCTTGCACCACTTCTATTTGCATGTGCTTGTCTTCGCCAATGTTTGTTTGGTCTTTGCCAACACTTGTTCGCTTGCTGCTTGCTTTTGCCACTGCTTGTTCTGCATCTACCACTGCTTGTTTGCTTATCTCTTGTCTTCGCCAATGCTTGTTTGGTCTTCGCCAATGCTTGTTTGGTCTTTGCCAATGCTTGTTCGCTTGCTTTTGCTAATGCTTGTCTTACATTTACCAATGCTTGTCTGCTTGTCCATTGGCTTCGCCAATGCTTGTTTGGTCTTCGCCAATGCTTATTCGTTTGCTGCTTGCTTTTGCCAATGCTTGTTTTGAATTTACCAATGCTTGTTTGCTTGTCTATTGTCTTCACCAATGCTTGTTTGGTCTTCGCCAATGCTTGTTTTGCATGTATCAATGCTTATTTCTTAATGTCTGACACTGCCTGACCTTAAAATGGCCGATTGCAATCCGCACATAAGGGATGTCCTGATAGCTGCCTGATTCCAAGATGGCCGCCGTAACTGAACTCTCAGCTCACACGAGACTTCATCTCCATTCATTCTCTCAAGGCTGATTCTTTTCCAGGACTCACCGGCAGCCGGTCTTGAAGGCGGTGGGGCTTCTTTACGGCCTCTCACTTTCCTGCGTCGCCTCAGCATCCAGGTAAGATCGGGGTGGGCTCCCGACTTACTTTCTTCAGTCGCGCTCTCGCTCGGCGGCTGCGTGCCAAGTCTCACGCATCCGGGGTGAGCTCCCGATTTTTGGGCGCCAAGTAGCGCTCGGCTTCAGGGCACGTTCACGAGGCTTTGACAGTGCCTCAGACGCCTCTCAGTCACCGGGGCAGCAGGCAGGATCGGGGTAGGATCCCAATTTCTTCTTATCAAGTGTGTGCCGTTTTACACGCATCAGGGGTGAGCACCCTTTTTGGCGCGCACCGGCGTTTTACTTCAAACGCTCTCAGCTCTCAATGATGCTTCTCCCTCGGGGCTCTACGCGACCAGCCGATCGCAGAGCAGGGGCGAATACCGCTGGCCTCTTGGTCTGGGCGGCGGGCTCAATGCAGACATACGTGTCTTCAGCAGCGTTTTTCTCTTTCTGCGCTGCAAGGGACGGGACGCTTCTTCGTGGGGTTCTAGTGATGGCAGACTGCACTATCCCACCTGCATCGCCAGCTGTAGTGTCTTGAGTACAATAATGACAGACACTATGTATGTTGAACATGGAGCTTTATTAGCTACCTCTTATCTCGTCCTAGTCCCTACTCTAACTGCCCCTTTCCTGTCTCCGCTCCTCCTCTTCCTCTGGCCCCCTAGCTCCGCCCACTCCCAACTACTAGAATGCAACACAATATTACATCGTCTATCAAGAAGCCAGAGATCACTCCTCTTATGAGAAACAGACTTGCGGTCCAACTGGCCCTTGCAGTATCCATCTTTGAACGTCCTTTTTCATATTTCAATAGAAATGAGATTGCTTTTTCGCGTTTTCCATCAGTTATTCAGAGATCTTCTGGTGAATGAAAATCCTCAATTCTGACAATCTTACCTCTAAGCTGAGGATCTGAATTACAATACACCAAGCCTTTGTTACTCAAGAGCTGAAATTCGTAAAAAGTGTTGAACATTGCCCGTCTGCCTTTCAGATGCTTTGTCATGTGGAAATCTTGTATATTTCTCCCTCCTTTCCCGGTACTTAATTATATGAAATCAGTTTTATTTTAACTTGTTTTTACTTTCCCCCATCCATTTTTAAATGTTTATTAAATGCACCAACTTAAGGAAATGTTCTTGCAATGCCGGATGGGTTCACCAAATGTTATCCTTGGTATGAAGTTGATGTATAGGGTACATTTGTGCTGGTAGTTGCATGTAGATTGTACCAGAAATCACTTTTGGGAGCAAAGCTTTATTCCTCATTATCAGACCCATATCCCATATCCAGGTCAAGAGACAAAAAGGCAGAAAAGAGAGAATGAAGGTGGAAGAAGGAGGTAGGAAGAAGCGTCAAAGGGTTTAAACATGGTTCAAAAGGCACCTGATGCGTGAGATAAAGCAACGGGAAGTGTAGGGTGGTAGAAGAAAGAGGCATGAGTAGGGTCAAGACTAGGAATTCACTAACACCAGTATCTGGTAGCCTAATCATGACCTTAAAAAAACACCCCAAAAACTTTGGCCCACTGCAATTTTTTCACATTGGATACTGATAGGGTATTAAAAAGACCCGGCCTGGCGCCTTGGAAAGAAGACTCCTACACTGTTTCACCTATTTGGGTACTAAAGAAAGGAGCAGGCAGACACTGCTCTGTAACCAGATGTCCTGCTGCCAGAGCTCAGGTTGGATGGAGTGAATTTGCATAGACTGCTTTCTCTCTCAGCCTGTTGACAAGCAGGATGCGAATTGCTAATACCCGTGATTTAAGTCCTGATGAGCCAACTACCTTCTGCTAAAAATATCACCCTGTACCTTCAGGCAACTGTGCTTGATTGATAAACAGATGTTCAAGGTCATCGCAACCTTCCTCTTGTACTTTTCGTTCCACGAGCGTTTCAGATCCTGCTTTCAAGCATCCACTCTGGTGGCACAATGACAACTATATATATATGTGTCAGCACACTCTGACCGTGATTTAAAGTGTGCTGCGCTTAAAAACCTGCAGCCGTTAGTTGCTTACTAATCAAGCTTCTGAATAAGGGAGTATGCACATGACATAACAGAACGGACTTATTAGTAATGTGGCATATCCTCAAAATGAAACAAAAGTCATCCCCGATCATGCAAATTGCTAAAAAAAAAAAACGACCATCAGTTCACTGAACTGAAAATATGTGAGATGTATTATGTACTCTGTTCATGGGCCTCATTACAGAATTCTCAGAATTCTTTATCTACTAGTGACACTGTTATATATTGTACACAAAATTAAAAACGTGGTATACAGTGTCATGCCAGGCAACATTTTCTTACCCCGAGAAACATCCAGACTAAGGGGCAACAACCATGTCCTGAAGAAGACCTGTGCTCCACAATAACCTGGCTGAAACAACAGTCACCCACCTTGATGAGCAGGGGTGTTAACTGTACGTCAAGGAGAGTCAGTTCCTTGCACAATTTTCAAGAAAGGCATTGACTTTGTTCATTAGGTTTGTTCATATCCATTGTATGTATGTTTATCTTGTGGGAACAGCCTACAAATCTGACATGGTTCCAGCAGAATTTAGATGTTTGTGGACCTTGGTTCAATCAAGGCGGAGAGTGCTCCGTCTGCGCCATGATTCAACCCCTCCGATGGCCCTGTGGAGTAAGAGCCATGAGTGGCAGACCTGTAATTCTGGCCACCCGATTTAGATGAGTGGAATTAAAGTTCGGTTTTCAGTCCTGGTCGCTGCTAGGAAAACCCTGGCAGTAACGGGCAGTGAAAACTTCTAAATGCTCACATCGCCATTGGAGAGGACTCCCATGGCAAGGGGAGCCTTTCCCTTTTTATTTTCAAAAAGAAAATCCTGCTTTGGGATTTTCATTTTGAAAATAAAAATGAAAATTGTTGGGTGCAGGGCTCTGTCATGTAGGCGGAGCCCTGCAGCAAACTGTAAACAGCATTGACAGGAACTGCTGAGACAGCGGTTCCTGGCAATGCTGTAGAAATAACCTCTGGCTTGGCGGTCATTTCTACATTTGGTGGGCGGAGTATTATCGGCCTATCATCTAATAAGTCCTCTGCCAGGCCAATAGAGATTATTCCATCTGCCAAAATATAAATCAGACCTTTAATAACTAGCTTCAGATCTCTGTTATCTGAAATAACAGTCTCTTGCTAGCTGAATTGTGCCACTGTGGCAGGCCAATGTGGAAGGGATGGAGGGGAGTATGAAACGTATCTGGCTTTTTAAAGGGGGAAGCTGCAGTGTGCCGATAGCAGCTGGAAGAGAACTCTGGCATTGTAGAAAGTACGCATGGAAGGTGCTAAAATGAGGGTGCACGGGGAGGCTTTTAGAACCTACAAAAGAGTTGTAGATGACCTTGGAAGGCACCAGGGCCCATATTACACTAAGTGCCCTGGAGGCGCAACAGGTATGTGCACCCACTTTGCTCCCTCTTGGGAATTTTGGAATTACAGAGGAAGCCGGAGATGCTTATGCAGCCTCTTCTGTAATGCAGATTGTGCTGGTACACATTAATTGCCAACAATGATCTTGGGGGGCATTTCATCAATTGCTTGAGGGCAAGACCACATGCAAATGAGAAAACTCTTTGCCCTTGTTCCTGCGCTGTGTTACAATCAAGGGCACTACATGAAAGTGGGTAAAGGTGCTACCTTGGACCTCTCAGGAACACCCTTGTGGATTTGGTGCAGTCACTCATTGAATACATCTGCAGGGGGATCTCCCCGCCCTCTTTAACATACATGCCTGGTTTCCACCTGTACATCGAAAGGTGGGCCGACTGCTGCAAACAGCCAGTCCACCTTTCACTAATGCACTGCCCCTAAGCCAGGGGGGAGTTTGCGCCTGATCTGTGGGCAGTGCATTTACTTTGATAGCATGCACTGTGCCTGTGTGCCCCTGGCACAGGCCGGGCATGGTGTATACAAGGACAGTGCACCCTGTCTGTAATATGGGCCCCAGTGCCATACTATAAAAAGTATTTCAGGGATGCAATAGGTGTATGCACCTGTTTTAATGTTAATGGGAAGGTTGGGGCTTTTCTTATTTCACCTGGGGCCACTGATTGTCCATGCGATATTCTGTTTGACGCATTTGTGCTGGCCCAATGAATAAATGGAAGACACCAACTTAATTTTTAGCCTCCTTTTTTAACTTCCTTCACATTTACGGAACCCCTGAAAATGTTCAATGGTGCATCTCTATTTACATACTCTTAAATAGTCTGCTAATATTATTTAATTTTCTAAGCAGTTACGGACCTCCCTCACCGAGTAGATCCCCAGGGGTCCACAGACCACAACTGAAGAACTGCTGGTGTACACGTTAACCTAGGGATCTGCAATACACAGGAGCTGCTGAGGGAAGTATGCAGTGCTTAATTTGAGCCAGTGGTTGCCCGTTTACGCATCAGACATTTACGAGAGTCAGAGAGGGAAAAATACTCAAATGTGAAAAAAGGAGGAAGAAAAAGATGGAAACAAGGTCACAACGAGAGAAACTAGGGGGCATATTACCAAGGGGGGCGATAGACAATTATCGCCGATTTAGCGGCTGTTTTACAATAATTCTATTGCCCCATTAGCAAGCTGTCGCTAACTGATGTTAGCGACAACTTTTAAGCGATAGCGAGCGGTTTGAGGCCCGCTTTGCATGTCAGCGATGTTTATCGCTAATGACATGCAAAGTGGGCGTACCTAACCCGTTAGCGACTGTAAGCAGTCGATAACGTCGCTATCGCCTATTAACAAGGCAGGCCAACGTTGGAAATATTCGCGCTAAGCGCGAATATCTCCAAAAACTAACGCCTGCTCAGACCAGTTCTTCACCATGTTATCCAATGGGAGGTGGATAACATGGCTAAGAGCATTTTGTCGCTAATGCGTGAATATCGCTGTATTCTCAGCGATATTCACGCTATCGCCGGAAATGTATCGCTTTGGAGATAAACGTTGCTAATAGCACGTTATCTCAGCGATAATTTCCGGCGATGCTTAGCGTTGAAAAATTCGTTGCTAAGCCTAGTTAGCGATAAATATCGCTAATCGTTGGTAATATGCCCCATGGTACCTGAAAAAGTGACATAAATGGTGCTGCTCATAGTCGTGGACACAGGGCTCGTTGTTCTTTTGCCTGCCACTTTGGAAAAACTCTATCATCCACCAGACACCGTTTGCCGAACTTGGGGCTGACGCTTGTGGGATACTTACCGGGCGCGGGACTGCGAGGACCAGCAGTCTTCGCGGCGCTCCATCTGCCGCACCTGGCCCTCTTCCCCCCCCTCCTCTCAGCACTACAAAACGACTCTCGGCCCCCGCTCCGCGGGAGCCGCTCGTAGTCGTGGACACAGGGCTCGTTGTTCTTTTGCCTGCCACTTTGGAAAAACTCTATCATCCACCAGACACCGTTTGCCGAACTTGGGGCTGACGCTTGTGGGATACTTACCGGGCGCGGGACTGCGAGGACCAGTAGTCTTCGCGGCGCTCCATATGCCGCACCTGGCCCTCTTCCCGCCCCTTTTATTTAAACACGCACAGTACCGTGGATCGCGGGACGCGCGCCGGGCGAAGCCCGGGCCAAGGGCGGGCCCGTTTAAGCCCGTTTAAGGCCGAACAAGACCGGACCGGGCCCTCCCTCTTTATCTCGCGTCAGTGACAATTGCAAGTATATTGTTGTTATACTGAAAAACAGCCAACTGCAGACTTGAAAGATAAAAGGGAAAAAAAGGGGTTTAACATGTCGACACGAGAGAGTAGAAGTAAGACTGCCGCGAGTGGATCTCAGTTAACTGGCACTTTAGATAATTTCATAATAAGAGCAAACTCTGTGATAGATAATGGAACGCAGGGTGTCTCAAGACTTAGCTATGGCGAAGAGGTTATCGCTGGGCCTTTACGCGACTGCTCGCACTCCAGAACATTTGCATAGAGTAAACATAATAGAGACACAAGCAGTCGTGCATAGCCAGCCTAGCGCACCGGAGATGCCACAGCCATACACCCCGATTGAATTACACTTGCCCCAGGCACATGAGAACACCCCAGAGATTATAATGGTGGGCTCCCAGGGAGATTCAAACACAAGGCAATTGCGTGAAAGACGAGAGGGAGCCATACCCAAAAGGAAACGGGCCAATACCACTGTCTCGGGGGTAGAAAATCAAAGGTAGCTAAAGTTCAAGTTACCAGAGATATATCGAACAAAGCAGGGGAAAAATTAGTACAAGTAACACAAAGTTTGGAGGTACTTCCGCAGCTAGTAGATTTGAATAAAACTTCTTCCATTAGATTGGCAGAATATATTGGCCATAAAGATGGGGACAGTACAGGGGAAGATGATAGCCCCCTTTCATTAAAAAAACTGGGGACATTGCTTAAAAACATTCTTATCCCTCTGGAAACTAGACTAATCCGCATCGAAAAACAGCTAACCGAACTGGGAAAGCTTACTAAGAACTTGACAGGTCCTGGGATACAGGCTACTTGTAAAGATCTTTCCAGCTCTTTATTGGCTGGACAAGATATTAACAAGCCTGTGACTCCCCCCCAAAATGCCAACGCTAAACAGAAAAAAACACCAGAGAGGAATCCATCCATAAAACCCCCTGTCCCTCTAAAGCCCCTAAATCGGATTGGACTTTATCCAATCATCAAAACACTGATTTAAGAACAGACCTAGCAGGAGGGGCATCACAGGTGAGGCGTACTATTAATTTACCCCCAGAAGCTAGCCCGTACGTAGTCGTACTGACCGGGGTCCCTGAACTGGATAATTCTGTAGAGGAACCCTTTAGTGCATTAAAGAACAAAGTCTCACATTGGCTTAACTCTAACCGTCCCCTGCCACCACACATGGTGAGCAAAATATTAATGGTACGCAGGGTGTCATGGCTAGGGTATAACCTAAAAACCATCAAAGGAGATTGTGTGCTAGTCAATTTTGAGGACCCACGTACGGTGGATCATATTTGCTCATGGAGAACCCGAACTAATAGGGATGCTATAGAAACTGGATCACTCTCATACTTTTACCCGCAGGGAGATACACCAGATTGGGGAGGGAATTGGACCAAGGTCACGCATCATGCTTGGGGTGGGTTGGCACATAAGGGATTCGGACATATCAACAGATGGGGAGAGATACCTACTGCCAATAGATTCAGCTGCCTAGACATGGTGGACTGACTGCATGGGAATAAAGTGAACATAATCAATAAGGATGAAGGGCGAAGTACCCAAACCACCATGGGAGAAACTCCTGACTTAGTCGTAGGAAGAGATGAAAGGGGCAACTATGGCGTAGGCCAGATTGACTCACCAAATTGCTTAGATAAAAGGGATGAAAATAGCAATGACCCTAATTGTGCTAAGACTGGGACTGTATGCGATAGGAAAGGCATAATATTTGGGGACATACAAGAGCATGACATACAAGTCATGCAAAATGATTCAGATGAGTGCGAAGTCCTTGTACAAAGTACTAATAATATACTTGTTATTAAAGCGGGAGACCGCCCAAGAGAAATGGCAGTAACAGGGGATAAAGTCGCCCTGGTATCCTGGAACATAGCTGGCCTCTCGAATAAAATTAAGGACCCTGCTTTTATTTCATTTATAGATAATTTTAATATAATCTGCCTCCAGGAAAGCTGGGAGCATGAGGAAAACCATATAAATGGGTACCGTACCTTTTTCCTGCCCGCTAAGTACTCAAGAAGGGGCAGGAACTCAGGGGGGCTTTGTACATTTATATCTAACACGATTGGTACATCGTGCGGCTACTTAATACGGGGACCAGCCATTATCAGATAATACTCCTTAAACTGGGAGGGCATCAGAATGTCACCCTGATTAACTTCTATAATAACATCTTAAAGGAGGAAATAGGTAGGGTATTCGAGGATCTTATAAAAACCCTACAATCTTCGCCAGAAACAAACCAGGCTGACAATTGTCTTATACTGACGGGTGACCTAAATTGTCATTTATGCCCCCATAGTGACTTAGATATCTGCGGGGTGGTCAATTTAAAGGGCGATCCGTGTACCCATTTTGAACACAAGATCTTTGGAACTGCCTTAATAATCTATCCGCAATGTGGGATTTGGGGTTTGTAAATGAGTTATGCTGCCCACAAATGGTATTAATACCAACCTTCAATGGAAGGGGGCATCGGGCCATAATAGATTTTACGCTGGTTACCAACAGTCACTCCTGCAGTGTCCTCCGCTTTAAAACCGAGGAAATTGCAATGAGTGATCATTACCCGATTAGCACTACTTTTAAGCTGGGCTCGAGATGCAGACGATCTAATGATGTAGTGGACAATCTGTATCAATACCGGATAACCCTTGCTCGAGTGAATTGATATTCCATAAAATGGAACAGGGTTGAGCCCGTAGTTTTTCTTGATAAATTAATTAAAAAACACCATAAAGACTTCATGGATTGTCTATCTGAAAATGCTGATCCCCTAATAGTAATATCAGCCTTCCAAAATATCTCCAAGAACATCCAGAAAACCTTTATTGGTACAGCCCGGGAAACCGTATGTCCTAAGGCGGAGGGCTGGTTTGATTCGAAGTGCAGCAAAGCGCACTCGATTTTAAAGAAAACGCTTGAAAAGGAACAGAAAAATGTCCAGGAGATAAGAATTGCCAGAGCACTCTATTATGCTGAAATAAAAAATAGGAAGAAAGCATTAAAGGAGGAAGCGTGGACAGTACTTCATAAGGCCTGCACCCTGAGAGACAACACTGCCTTCTGGAAGGCAGTGAACGCCCCCTTTTTTATTGAGAGGAAAACGGATAACATCGAGATTGCGATAGATGATGGAACCTGGGTAACCCATTTCACTGAACTGTATAAAAAAGATGAAACAGTATCAGTGAGCAATCCTGATAATACTGGGCCTGTGGTGACTAACACTAAGGGGTTATTTCCAATAGATATCACATTTTCCTTATCTGAAGTGGAGCTAGCGATTGCGGCAAGCTCCTCCAATAAAGCGTCAGGACCGGATGGGGTGCCAATAGATGTTTTTAAGTCCAATAGTAAACTCTGGGCACCCCTCCTGACCAATGTACTCAACAGTTACAACAATAAGGGATTCCCGCCGTCTTGGCAAGAGGCAATTGTAGTGCCAATTTTTAAAAAGGGGGATCGTAATGACCCCAGGTGTTACAGGCCCATCTCCCTACTAGATTCCTTGATGAAAGTTGCAGGCAGAGTAATCTTAAACAGATTACAGATATGGACAGATCAAACAGGCGCCCTTTCTAAGTTCCAATACGGCTTTAAAGAAGGTTTAGGAACAGTTGAACAAGGATTAAACCTGGCCTTGATTATGGGCAAATATGTGGCAGTAAAAAAAGGTAATTTATTTATGACCTTCGTCGATCTGAATTCGGCGTTTGACTGCTTGAGCCATGACACCCTGTGGGATACTCTTTTAAACCTTGGCATCGATTTTAATATCCTCAATTTTATCAAAGAGTTGTACCAGGATGCGGGGGCAAAAGTAAGATTCGGGAAAAAGGGTGAATGTACACCAAGTTTTCCAATAAGAAAAGGAGTCCGACAAGGTTGCATTTTAGCACCTTTTCTTTTTAATTTATACATTAAGAGCATGGCCGACCATCTAATACAAAAAAATCTGGATTTCCCCCAAATTGGAGGAGATCCGGCACCTATATTGCTATACGCGGATGATGCGGTCATCATGGCAAGTAGTCAAATTGGTCTCCAGAAAGCACTAACCCTGTTTTCCGATTACATGGGTATTAGGTAACCCTGGGCGTCCGAATCGGCTACGCCCACGGAGTAGGCGTAGTGTTGCCTTCTACGCATTTTGCGTAGACAGCGTAGCCGGCAACACTACGCCCACTCCTTGTGCGTAGCCGAGTCGGCCGCCACCCGCCTCCCTCCCGCCCTCCCCTAGATACATTATTGAAGCAACTACCGTGAATAAAACAATTTTAAAGCACTTACCTTGTCCGGGGCTCGTCCGGGGCTCCATCTTTGAATAGCGTCCTTTCCTGGATACCAATGCGCATGCGCGGTCGCCCGCGCATGCGCATTTCTCGGGAGAAATGCGCATGCGCGGCCGCCCGCGCATGCGCATTGGTATCCAGGAAAGGACGCTATTCAAAGAGGGAGCCCCGGACGAGACCCGGACAAGGTAAGTGCTTTAAAATTGTTTTATTCACGGTAGTTGCTTCAATAATGTATCTAGGGGAGGGAGGTGCGTAGCGGGGCTACGCGGAGTGCGGGAGTGGGCGTAGCTTCTCGCCCATTCCGCGTAGCTCCACGGAGCCCCACTACGCCCACTACGCCCAGCCTTAGTATTAGGGGACTAAAGATTAAAATTGGAAAAACCTTTACTATGTGCTGCTCACCCAAGTTAAATGTACAATGTAATACTTTTTTAAAGAAGTCAAAGATAGAATTAAGTTAAGAGAGGAGTTGGCCTAACGGCTAGGGCGCTCGACCTCGGACCTGGAGGAACTGGGTTCGAGTCTCGGTAACGACGCCAAAACCTCCTGTGATTCTGGGCAAATCACTTAATCTCCCCGTGCCTAAAATGAAAGTAACTGGAAAACGTAAAAATGTAACGTAACTGGAAAAATATGTAAAGCGCTCTGATACCTGATTCGGTTCGGGTCTAGTTCGCGCTATATAAAACTCTGCAAAAAAAAAAAAAAAACTAGCACTTTTTCCTATTTAGGGATTGTTTTTAATAAAAAGGGTACCTGGTCATCAGCTGTTAGTACGAGAAAGTTAGCATTCCTAGGCGCGATTGGGGCGATTAGACAATTTGCAAACAAGCTGGGTGGGTCGGCCTGTACGAATTTTGCTTGATAATTATAAAGCGAAATGCGTGTCCACCTCCATTTATGGGGCAGGTATATGGGGAATCGCAGACCCCTCTGAAATACAAGCATGTGAAAACTCCTTCATGCGGTACTTATTGGCCGTACCCAGATCAACATCCACCTATGTCTGTCACAAGGAGTTGGACTTGGTCTATGTTGCAGACCTAATTAAGATAAGCCCTGTGCTGCTATGGCATAAGGTCTGGACATCTGCAGCCACTGAACTAAACAGGGGTATAATTCTGGTCTGCCTCAAACACCAAGGGGTACAAAAAAACGCCTGGTTCTCTTACCTAAAGGGTTTTCTAACAAAGATGGGTCACCCGGAATTTTATGATTCCCCGTCTTTGCTAATTTCAGTTACTAGAAAGGCGTTGAAAGATCTCTGTCTTGAGTTCTTAGAGGAGAAACGCTGGCAGCAAGAGGGGAAAAAGGTGTCCGCTGTTCAAAATCAATTGATCACCCAGGCCCCTGGCATGCAGAGCTACCTAATTCTTATTGAGAGCAGCTACAGCAGGATGCTTTTAGCATGGCTAAGGAAAGGTAGTTTCTTTAGGCTGACCACCTTTCCAGAAATCAACAATTGGTCTAAGAGCCTAACTCTCTGCCCGTGTGACGATTCCTCACAGCAGTCAACGCTGCACTGTGTATTATTTTGTAAGTTTTATTCGCTCTGTAGGAGAAAATATTTGTTACCATTGTTGAAGGGATGGGGGTTGAGACAGTGCAGACCTGCTCTTCTGAAAATCAAAATGCTTCATGATGAAATGTCAACATATCTAGTATTATTGTTTTTAAAGAGTGTGATCATATTTAGATCAACAATGCATTGAATATCACCTTTTTAAGAGATCTGCAATCTACACTGTATAATCAGTTTTAAAAGTTCTATTTTGTGTCTATTTCATAATGTGCTTTTATGATTTTATAAATTGGAATCGAATAAAGCTATCTTTGACTTTGACTTTGACATAAATGGTCAGAGAATGTCTGCTAGTCGATTAAAGAGGCCTGGGCTGAATTCCAGAATACGCAGCCTTGGTAATTGGCGCACCGGTGCCAGCTGCGGGCTTCGGGGCAGAGCTTTGGGCACTGTCACTTATTCTTTTACAAACTAATCACTAGGTATGTGAGTAGTATTGTAGGAGTGAGGAGAGCCTGCAGTGTGTCTGATGCTAAACAGGGGGAGTTGGAGTGTGCAGGGCGCAGCTAGTGGGCTGCTATGCAATTCTTTTAATGGCAGACATGTCTGTGGAGAGAGTACTACTCTCCCATTAGCTGTGCTTAATTTGTAAAACAATATGTGCTGGTGCTGAAAGATCTGCTCAGGAGCCCTTGTCGGTGTGCATAATACAAAGGCTGTGTATTCAGGCCTCTTTAATCCAATACCAGACACTCTCTGGCCATTTATCTTACTATTGCAGGTTCCTGCTTGCTCCCTTAGTGATGGTTTTTCTGTTTTTCTCTTCCACCTTTTTCCCCTTTGTGTGTTTTTCCCTCCCTTGCCCTGTGTAAAGGTCTGATGATGATGTAAAATAAGATCTGGTCCCAAAATTAAGTGTGGGTGGGCCCCACTGTCAAACACCAGCTCAAATTAAGCATTGCCCATTAGAAATGTCTGTGCATGTAATACACTTTTTTGTGTGAAAAGAATGCAGGGGAGGCTGAATGGTGTTTGATGTTCAATAGCTGTGTTGTTTTGGTCCACGGCTCCACAGGTTATGGAGAACGAGAGTCTCCCCCGCTGTCCATAATTAAGATTGGAATTCCGTCCCGGTTCACAGTGACTCGTCCTTGGCTCTTCTGCTGTGGGGGTTCAGCAAAGACGCCTTGATGTAATTCCAGCGGTAACGAAGGGCCCTGGGGGTTCGTTAATTGCATATGCAAAGGACTATGGGATCTCAGCATAATCAACACAACGAAAAACAAACTTATTATAATTTGAATTTGTTATTCCGCTTCCAAACACTTGTCCTGCAGTTCAATGATAAAGCTCTGCTCCGGTTGTGCAGCAGGGGGCAGTGGTGCACTTCATTACTGGTGCGTGCCAGCTACAGCCGGGATGGACACTGCAGTTAGTGTGCTCTTGTCGATCTCACTTTGGAGAGGTCTGTCTGGAGATGCAGTCAAGCTCTGTTTATTCCGTGTCTGTGAAAGTGTTTACCTTATATATAAGTGCTAGGTTGACCAGCGTCTCACACAGCGCAGTGCAGGTGTGCGGAGAGAGCAGGAGAGCGCCACATTTACAGAAATATGGCACTCTCCTCCCTTCTCGCTAACGCCAGGTGCAATGGTGTCTCGTGAGTCTAGCATAGGTTTTGTACTGGAAGGGTTCCCTTCCATTACAAAATACTAGGGGGCAGATTTACAAGCCCCTTGCGTAATTTTTGCTTAGCTGTTACATCACTTTTTGTGACGCAGCAGCAGCGTAAAAATGCGGCACATTTACAACGTGACGCATTTAGGGAAAAGACTCTAGTTGTTAAAGCCCTGCATCACATCTTACCTGCGTCAGATATAATGTATGCAGGGTGGGCGTTCCAATGCAAAAAAACCTCCTAGCCTACAAGATTTCACTGCGCCACTTCTGGGACGCCACTGCGTCAAATTCTTAAACCTGCTTGAAGCAGGCGTAAGGAGTGACGCAGCACAACAAGGATAGGCCTCCACTGCATTGCTTGAGTTGCATTGTGCTTGCGACACGACTCCAGCAATGCATGACTTTTGCGTCAACAGATGCGTCAGAATTTCTGACGCATCTGTAAATCCTTGCGCCATGGTGCGCTGTATTGTAAACACGGCGCATCAATAGTGGCGCAAGGGTTTCTTAGGGTGGCGCAGGGAAAGTGATGCATCTTTACAGATTTTGCATTCCATTGAAATTGACATGTAAAAACACAATCGTGTTTAGTTTGACCATAGCTAACGTAGGCTAACATTTAAAAATAGCTAACGTTTGGGAGCCATTTTCTTTCATGTTACTTGTATATTTTATTTCTAAGAGAAGCTGAACTCACCATTAACAAATGCAATTTGCTGTTAATTTCTTTCTCACTTGAAATGTTTTCCTCTAGAATGCCCTAAGTAATGGTATAGTACACCTGCGGAGTACAGGCTGGTCCAAAGCGTCTCGTTTTGCTGGACCTTTAGAGAAGCTGTATTGTGAAGGTGCCTGAGAAACTAATGTGGTCTTGATTGTATTTTTATAGTTTAACCTAAACAGAACCTTTTGTGGGAACTATATGTAGGCGGTGCAAATGTTAGAATAATGTAATTTAAGCTACTGCAATACAGAGGAGAGTTCAGGCCTTTTCAAGACTTAGCACAGAATGCTTTTACTTACTCAGCGGAGTAGCATAGGAAGCTTGGGGAACTCTCTTTATGGGAGAAAGGATTTCCTTAACTTCTTCTTTTTCTTTATTTTATATTTCATCTTCTTATTTATATGACTTTGATTTGAACTTCAAGTTTTCTAATGCATTCATAAACTAATTGTTGCCGTGATGCTGGGAATATATTTTGTAAATTTTCTATAATGACTATGTATGTATGACAAGAACAATGTAAAGCACATGATGTTAATGTGTAGAATGTCTACCTGTCCGGGGGAGGAGGGGGAAATAAAAATGTTAAAAAACAATAAAAACATTTTTAAAAAAACTAATTGTTGATTGATGATTGACACTAATGTTATGCCTTACCTTTGTAAATCACTTTAAACTTTTGATAAAACTTTACGGGGCATATTACCAACAACTAGCGATAATTTTTGTCTCTAACTTGATTAGAGACAAAAATTATCGCCACACATCGGCGATTTTTATCGCAGATAAACCTTGCTATTAGCAAGGTTTATCGCAAATGCGATAAAAAACGGCCGCAATGCATGAATATCGCTGAAAAGTCAGCGATATTCATGCATTTTCGAGCAAATGCTCTTAGCCATGTTATCCACCTCCCATTGGATAACATGGTGAAGAACTGCTCAGGGCAGGTGTTAGCTTTTGGAGATATTCGCGCTTAGCGCGAATATCTCCAAAAGTTGGTAATAGGAGATAGCGATGTTAGCGACTGTTTCCAGTCGCTAACATCTTGGCACACCCACTTTGCATGTCATTAGTGATAAATATCAGTGACATGCAAAGCGGGGCCCAAGATGGTCGCTATCTCCTATTAGCTGTCACTAACTGGTGTTAGCGACAGCTTGGTAATAGGGAGATAATTTTATCTCCGCTTTCTTGGCTTTTAAAGCCAAAAAAGCGGAGATGAACCCCCTTGATAATATGCCCCTACGTTTTGAAAACTTACTCACACTCTATCTTCTTTGTAGTGCCTAATATGCTTCACATTACCTAAATGTATTTATTTGATGACATGTCTCATTTGCGAATTTTGATAAATCAGGTCTCGCTTTATGGGTCGTGCACGTAGAAAAGCGCAAAACAAATTGGTAGCAAAGGATGGTTTTCACTGAGGTTGAAAGGATTTAAAATTCTCCCCTTAATCTAAATTTTCCTCAACTCAATTTGCGGTTCCAAAATTCTATAGTTCCCTTTTGATTATTGACAGTATTCCAGAGTTCCTGAGAGTGGTGGCAGTGCCATTGGAATGTGAGTACAAGTGGGATTAGGCAAGTTTGATTGTGAGTTGTCATAGGTTGTGGTGTTTGTGCTTTTTGATGAATTGTTGGGTTTTGAGGTGTGGTGTCCAATTTGGGTCCATGAGAGGCCTCTGTGTTGAAGCTGAAAACGGAAGTACTTTTTCATGTATATTGCGTGTGCTTATGGAGATGAACATGCTTGCTGCAAAGAGTTTAAGTCTGGTTACTGGATTTGTTGTTATTCAAGATCCCAGAATAGATACATAGATGTATTAAGAGGTATTTGACTTGTCCGTTAAGGTTCGGATGTTGGACCATTCTGCGCCATTGTCTGCACCATGAAAGGGACTTATTAAACACCTATTGTGAGATTGTACTAACAGAGGAGTCAGGTTGATCCTCTATGCGCAGGAGTAAACCACACTAATCTGAGTAATTTCCTTATGGTCAAGGACTCACTTTCAAGGGCATAGTTAAGTGTGTGAGATTTGGAGTGCATGATTCTCAAATTTCACAAACAAAAAAGCTCACAATCACTGCTGGATTTTCTTCAGAAATAGGAGCTGCTTCTTCCGAGGGTCTGAAACTCTACGGGTATGGGAGGCATGAATCCAGTTCGGCAAGCCTCTGCACTTTACAACTGCATTTGTCACCAAAATCCCCTGGTATGGACCTCGATAAACGAGCATCATGACAGTTCTTCCTCACACGCTTCCAGATAAGCATCCAGTTACCTGGACACAAGTCGTGACAGAGGTCCTTCGAGGTTGGTGCAGTCATAGCTTCAACCTGGTGAGACACAGAATGGACCACATCAGCCAGTTCTTTGCAATAATCAAGGATCAGATCATCTGTGATGTTTATCAATTCTCTAGCTGACACCGCCAGCAAGTGCATCGCCCTCCCCATCAATATTTCATGAGCCGAGAGTCCTGTTCTCCTATCTTGAATGCTATGCACACTCATTAGTACCAAGGGCAATGCATCAGGCCATTTCAAAGATGTTGAAGAACATTCTTTCGCCATCCTCGCTTTAAGTGTCCATTTATTTGCTCCACGAGGCCAGATTCCTCCGGCCTGTAACTACAGTGCAACTTCTTATCAACTTGCAAAGCAGTACACAACAGCTTCATGATCTAACTGTAGAAAGGCTTTCCTCTATCCGATTCCAATATACTTGGAAATCTGAAGCATGGTATGAGTTCCTTAAGCAATAGCTTTGCTACTGTGAGATATAACACCTCCTAGTTGGATATGCCTCTACCCATCGTGAAAAGACACACACTACAACCAGAATGTGCCTCTGTCCATAGCACCTAGGCATCTCAATGAAATCAAGATGTATTCTGTTGAAAGGATCCCCGACCTTCCAAAGTGACACAACGCAACCACAGTTTTCTTTCCAGCATTCACTTGTTGACACGTAACACATCTGTGGCACACTGCTTCAGCAAACACACAAAACCTTGGGTTAAACCAAGTTTGTCTGAACACTCGCACCATGCCATCTTTTCCAATGTGAATTGCTCCATGAATCTGCCTCGCCAGAGGGCTCATTAGACAATCCAGCAACACTGCTCTGCCATCTGTTGAAACCTGGATTCCATCATCTCTTTTCTCACAACTTTCTTTAATCCAACCAGATTCTTCTTGGTCTGACACTTCTCCATGCAGACGCTTGACCTCATCCCAAGTATCCTCTAGGGCTAACACCATGCTGAGCTCTGTTATTTCTGTGCTCTCTCCTGTATAGTCCACATTAAAAATGCAACCCTGTTCAGCACAAAAACGTGCAACTTCATCAGCGTAACGATTGCCTAATGTGACAAAGTCCTTCCCCTGAGCAGCGCACTTAACCACAGCTATTTCCTTCGGTCACTGCAATGCTTTCAACAATTGTCTCACATATTGCCCTTTTCTGATGGGAGATCCTGATGACATCAAGAACTCCCTCTGTGACCATAGCTGTCCGAAGTCATGAACCACACCGAACCCATATTGGCTATCGGTGTAGATGGTGACTCGGATTTGATCAGAAACAAGGCATGCACGTGTCAAAGTATTGATTTCAGCTACTTGTGCGGAGTGTACGCCCTGTAAACAAGCAGCTTCCACAACTCCAGAAATGGTACAGACAGCAAACGCTGCTCTCAAATAACCCACATTGTCTCTTAGACATGAACCTTCAACAAAAAGGACTTGGTCTGACTCAGGCAGTGGTTCAACAACAATGTCCGGCCTCGGTTTGGATCAAAGTTCAGTTACATCCAGACAGTCATGGTCCTTACAATCTTCCCATTCCACTTTTGGAATAGGCTTGAAAGTAGCAGGATTTAGCACAGAACACCTTTTCAAGGGGACATTCTCAGAAGCAAGAATAACCTGCTCATAACATGTGAGACGGTTATTTGACAAATCCTGCATCTTGGTTCTCGTCATCAGGAGCTCAACTGAGTGCGGAACATAAACAGTGAGAGGATGGCCCATCACAATACTTTCACACCTTTCAATGCTGACACCAGTTGCTGCAATGGATCTGAGACATCTGGGCGGTGCTGAAGCTACAGGATCTAATGTAGCTGAGAAGTAAGTGACTGGTCTACGGACACCCCCATGTGTCTGGGTGAGTACAGACAGTGCACAACCCTCCTTCTCACAACAGAATAATGACAATGCTTTGTTGTAATCAGGCATTCCTAGAGCATGACACAGGCTTTCTCTCAGCTCCAAGAAGACAACCAAACAGCAGTTATCCCATCATATCAGATTACTCACATCTTGTGTGTCAACCTCTGCAAAGGTTTTGCCTTCAATGAGAAGTTGAGAATCCACTGACGACAGTAGCCAACCATTCCCAAAAACTTCCTTTTGTGTGGTAGGCGTATTCATTTTCATGATCGCCTCAGTGCGATCTGGTGACACCTTCCTCTTGCCTTTCTAAATGCAGAGACCTAAATACTGGACTTCGGGCAAACAGTACTGAAGTTTGCCTGGAGATACCTTGTGTCCATTTTCTGCCAGGTGGTACAAGAGAGCAAAAGTGTCAATCCTACAAGCCTCATCAGTCTCTGAGGCAATCAGGAGGTCATCTATGTACTGCACGAGTACTGAATTCTGCCGCAGTACTAAAATCTCAAGGTTCTTCTTCAGGATCTGAGTGAAAATCGATAGAGTCTCAGTATACCCATGTGGGATACAACACCATGTTAACACACAATTTTCCAGACGGAAAGCAGACAAAAATTGGCTTTCCTCATGTAAGGGTATAGAAAAGAACGCCTGACATAGATCAATCACAGTGAGCCATTCAGCCTCACAAGTAATTTGGAAAAAGATAACAGATGGATTCAGTACCACAGGACAACATGGAACTACAATCGTGTTGACCTTTCGCAGGTCCTGCACAATCCTGTATTTCCCACTCGGCTTCTTCAGCCCCATTATGGGAAAATTGCATGGGCTCCCCATGAGTTCCTTCAGAATGCCTTGTTCAATCATTGACTAAATCATAGGTCTAATTCCTGCCCATGTTTCCATGGTCTGGTTATACTGGGGAGATCTTGAAAATTCAGCATTAGCCTTGATCTGTATCTTAACTGGCTCAACTCCTTGAATCAACCCTATCTCTACTCCCAGGAAGTCCCATACCACTGGAGAGACAGAGTCCATCAAGTCATATGGCAGGTCTTCCACCGTCAACACAGGGAGCATCTCTATACAGAGATTCTGATTCGCTACTTTAAAATGTAATGTCATCATCATTAGTCTGCAATTCTACTCCTTTAGGCATGCAATAGATCATACAATTCAGCATACACAGAAGATCACGACCTAACAAACATACTGGACTCTAATTGCATACCACAAACTGGTGTTGATCCTGGAATGTTCCTATTCTTACAGGTATCTTGTCGGTCAATGGATTTGTCATTCTTTTATTCGCAACTCCTACAATTTGGATCGATTGTCCTGGGAGGGGTAGGTTTGGGACTACTCTGAACCGCACAGTAGAACGGGTAGCACCAGTATCAATGTAATGGGATGACCGTCGACATCTGCCTCCACATACTGTCGCCTCTGATGTACCTACAAGACTGCTCCAAGGGTACAGCCTTCCGCCCCCCTCAAGCACCGTCATTGTAACAGTTCTGGATGAAACTCATCTAGAGTTTTAATAAAGGGCATCTGTTGGTACACTTGATTTCCCTGGGGAATTCTCGGAGGTTAAGGTACCTGCACTTGCTGACTCAGACCCCCTACATTAACAGATCTAGTTCCCGTCACAGTATTTATAACCTCAGGAACCTGCACTATCTCCTCATTTTGGAGCTGATTTGCTGGATTTCTTCTACACTCGCGCTTCCAATGCTCAATCTTGTGACAATAATGACATGCAGCGGTTTTCTTTTGGGTACCAACAACTATTCCTGTCTTAGGATCTATTCCTCTTGCACTTCCCTGACCCGCGTTATTTGACGCGTTCTGGGTCCCTCCATGATTATTTCCCTGCTTCCGACCCAACATTCCTCCACTCGTCTGTGCTTGTTCTTCCCTATCTGCATTCCTCATTTGGACCAGCATCAATTTATCCTTTATCTTCCTATGCTTAGAATTTACTTTGTCACTACAGTATCTGGCATGCCGCCGGATCTCATCCACTGACTTGTTTTGCCAGCAGATCAAATGCTGTTGGATCCTAAAGATGATTTCCGGTCTCAATCCCAACACAAACTTGGAAACAAACTGTCCCATATCCTTAGTCTAGGGTGTCCAACCCATTATACTGCCTGCAAGTTTACAATATCCTTTTGTTATACGCATGTACGGACTCTTTGGGCTCTTGAGTGGTTTGATCTATCTTGACCCAATCAATATCTTGTGGCGCGATCTTAGACTTTAACCATGTGATTACCTGTTCAAACGTTGTCATAACCAAAGGTGGTGGACCATGTGTGATCAGGTCTCTATCTGGTTCGGCAGACGGCCAATCAACAGCAATTTTACATGCGGATCACAGATTGCTAGGTACCACAATGTCAAATAAAGTGTTCAAATCAATTTACAACACTTTTGACATTTTCACAAAACGATCAACTTGTTTATACCATTGAGCAGGTTTCTCCCTCAACCGAGGAAAATTGTTCGCAAATGCTGCCAAATCACCCCTGCTCCAAGGCACATGCACATACCTTCTGCTCGGTACCTCTCGCAATGCGTAAGCTTCTACTCCTGCTGTCCCCCCTCCCAGAGGTGGCATATCTCCTATCCCCTTCTTGACAGTTTTTTTTTCGTGGATCATCTCTCTTCCCACTTTTCAAGCATACTCCATGCACATATCCCTACAACCAGTTCTCGAATGTGTGTTTTCAAACCTATGACTCTTCTCTCTTCCAATTCCTGATCACTGTAATTTAGCCTGTGACTTCCCTGTAATATTTTTGTTTTGGACAAATCCACATCGTACTTCTGTGCCAATTATGTCAATTTCTCATGTGCCCCCCTTGCCTTTCGAGTGACATCCTTCGCCACGAATAGCAGATCATCTTGCTCATAAAGTTCTATCCTTTCCAAAAGGAGACTTCCACTGATTATCTAATGTGTTTCTGCTTTCAACCTCACTACGTCTAACACTATGGCCTTCACTGCAGCCTTGATTGTTCCCTGACTTGAGATGTTACTCTGCTCTTCTCACTGCTCCGATTCCTCTGGTGATTTCCTGCCACTGCCATCTGCTAGACATGCTGATCTCTGAAACCTCCCTGATCTGCACCTACATCTGGTATCCTTTCCATGGGTCACCTAACTGGAGCTTCCCACATCCTTAAGTCTAAATGTGAATCTGCATAGTGACACTGATTGTACTGCGCTAGACCTAACACGCACTTTCGAAGGGTTCTCGATTGCTGGTAACAGCATGCTCATTTCCACAGGCACCAAAAATGGACCATTTCCATTCACTGACACATTCCCTCCTGAGTTGACCCTCTCCGCCAATCCCGACAGTGGCTGACTACTACCTTTCCCTAGACTTGGGTCATACACTGACACTACAGGTCCAATGGTGACGGGTACCTTAAGGCAACATTGACTCCACTCTGTTCAATATTTCCTGGTACTGACACCCCATGCCTTCTTTCCTTGTCCAAATCTTTCCTACTACTCTCGCTCTAGGGTCTGTCTGTGGCACTCCCATTCTTCGCATGCTCCCTGCATTTGCCATTTCCCGTTTTACCTCTTCTGATCTGGGGTTGCATGGTGGAGGATGCTTGGTTAATAATCTATCTATCAAGCTGTCATCTGTGGCATTTTCGTCATCTCTCTTCCTGTTCCGAGCACTCCCTCTTTCACTAATAGTGGGTATAACCTCTCTCCCTCGATGGTGCCTACTCTCCACTACTTTTACTGTGCATCCCAACGCGCATCTTTGTATGCCCTCATCACTTTTTTCATCCTCCCCTGACATCTTTCCCTGTTCTTTGCCTGTGCTGCTCACACCCAAACGTCTAATGCCTCAAACTGTGTTGGTCTAGGCAGGGGTCGCAATGAAGACATCACTCCCCTTAACTGATTTAGCACCTCCAATCGAAATGAACCATAACATGGAAAAGGCAAATCTCCCTCCTTTTCAGTAATCTTATGCCAATTTTTAAGCCGAACTGTGGTATGGAGTCCTACTTTCGTTGCCATGTAATGTGCTGGGGTATCCTCAGGGAGTGCTTCCTCACCCCCTCGCGTTACCACTCCTCTATATCCCCTACAAAGGTCTCGTAATACTCAAAAACATTGCATGATTAAACCAAATTCTTTCCCCATCAAATTTTCTCTTTTTCCTTCCTTGATGACAACCAACCAATCCTAGCATAGCGTTACACCAACCGACCTATCGCAGCGCAGCACACTCCGACGTCACTCTTCCCCTTCACAGCAGTTCACCCTCCTTCACAATCTCACCTTACACATTCACACTCGCAATCATAGAAACAAATAACTGTCTGCCTTCCAAATGACCAGACAGCTACATAAACAAGTAATTGTCTGCCTTTCTTCAAGATTGATTGAATTCAATCACTCAGGAACATTCATACACCATGACCCTCGATCTGCGGTCACCACTCGAATCTCTGTAGTCCATACGATTCAAACAAATTCACTCACACAAAGTTCCCTGCCTCAGGCGGGTCATCGATCGCACTTCACGACTTCCCAACAAACCAATGGTCAGACAATTACAACAAATCAGTGTTTCTACACCACAAATCTATCCCGGGATCTTAAGCTACTCTTGAGCCTGACATCACAACAAAACCAAAACTCATGGACCACTCAGTTTTGGCCTGAAACCACATTCAGTTGACTCTCATCTCAACTCTGCAAGACATCACACAATCAAATCCTCCCCGCGGTCTAACACACAACATCCCTATTCATACTCACTCCACCGTTCACCGTTGTTCTCACCACATCTTCATTCTCCTTTGGTCTCCGCCAAAGTCTGTAATTCTCCACTTTTGATCATTTCAGCTCTTTTCTTTGGGGCTCTATGGGTCTAAATCTTTCTAGATTTTCTAGATTCTCCCCTCACTTAAGGAGGCTAGCATCCTACACTGCTACAAACTGAAGGAGCCGGGTTGCGTGTTCTAGACTTACTCTGGAACCCTTGGCCGATGGACCGTTGGTGCCTGTTTTAAAGTGTAGAGGGGAGAAAAATCGTTGACCAATTGTACATTACCATTGCCATTGCCCATGTCACTGAAGAAAAACACACCTCAAGCCGAGGATGTAAAAATACATGGGCACTAATACAAATCCAAACCTACTGTCAAGGTTTAAATGGTGCAACATGCACAAGATGACCAATTCCAAAAGCATTACACAAAAGATTTCTGAACCAACATCAAGAGTTTTCTTCATTGGAGTTTCGTAAGTAAAAAGCATTAGTCTCTCTCTACACTACCACTAACATGACATCCCTTACTTAGCATTTCCCAGGCAAGTTCAGGAAAAAGGTGTCAGCGCGTGACGCCTTCCTAAGAAGTACATTAACGTTGAATGGGTCAAGTAGCCTAAAGCTACAGAGCTCGTTCTAATATGCTCTCTTCTCTCTGTAGATCTCCCCAGAAGTCCCCTGGACACTGTCCCTAACCCCGAAACCAAAATCATAGGTCACGCCCATCATCACATCACACAATCATCCCATCTAGCTAGACACCTCCTCAGAGGTAGACTGCCATGTGATTTAGATGCTCCAAGCGCTGGCTCGATGACCTTGATTCCCTGGCCTTCTCCAGTGAGAAAGTACACAGTCCCACATTATCAGCACCACTTGTCCAAATGTATCCTCTCCTTTCAAAGCCTAACTCCTAAAACAAAAGCGTTATTCTAACCTAACAAAGATGAGTTTTTCCAGCTGCAAAAGAAACGTAAGAAAGAAAAAGATTCTGCATACACATGAACATTACAAACAGCTAGTCTGTGAGCCGGGAGATAACATTAGGCCTACAAATTCGGCTAACATAAGAACCAATATGAAATTTCATTAACCACACGTATACATGAACATTATTACTGTGCACGTTTAAATCAGTGTATTGCATAACAAATTAATTTCTCATTAGCGAAAACATTAAAGCTTCATCATGTGAATCACGATTACAATTACAATGTTAATTTCTTCATGTTGGTAAATTTTTTTTATATTATTTCACTTTACACGTTATTACATTATACATTCTAATAACCAAATATTAACACAACAAAGGATGATATGTAGGTGCGAACTACTAACGATTGCACCCCTACAATTAAAGAGCACAATCGCACTCTATCACACTCTTCTTCATCTCTGCTACAAGAAGCCTTTATGGTAGATTTGTCAAATCAGTCCATGTAGGCAGGGATCCATGTTTCCAGTCCTTTCCTTTAGCAAATCATTTCATCAAAGTGACTGACGGCCCCTTGAACAAACCCTAAGTTGCAAATAGAGGTTGTGCGCACCAGTAAATTAATAGGGTGAGTTGAACCAGAGCTGAGCAAAGGGTCTGGCTTGACTCTAAGATTCCAGGCATGAGCCAAGCCACGAGAAAGTTTGGAATGCAATAGACAAAATATAAAAATATGATACCGTCTCTTCAAAATGTATTAAAAAACATATATTTAACATAAATGTAACAGTTTTACCGTAGTACATTGGAATATATTACTGCAAAGACAGACATTTATTAAAAGGTAAAGTTTATAGACATGATCTTAGAAAAATTAATGGCTGACCCCTTAGCAACAATGCAATTTGTGAACATAACATAAAATAACAGTCATGTAAACCCTATATGCAACCTAGGTTCCTATTATAGATGGAGCAATATTAGACTCAATTAAATCAAACATAAGGTATGCTTGTACAGCACACATCCTCAACTCACATATTTGGGAGTGCTCTCATATGTGATAGTAAAGAAAAAGGAGGGTCTCTTAATAAAATCTTTGCCTAGCATCACCTAAGTTGGACAAGCAGGCAAGCTGGTATTTTTTCCAGGTTATCTGATTTCACATTTTGTAATTCAGACACCAAATGTGCATCTCTGTTTCTTGCTCTCTCCTGTTTTACATCAAAGGTCACTGCTTTGGGGTATATTCACATGAAGGTGTGATAACTACCGCAAGAGTAGAGTAACTCAACTTTCAACATCTCAGCCCATCGCGGGAAAATAATACTGTGGCAACGTGGAATTCACAACACAGCCGTATCATACGATAGACACCAGACAATGCGGAAAATGTCAGCGAGAAAATCAGCGCCACGCCACAAAAATGCGATTCGCGAACGCAAAAAAAATGCAATCAGTCCAACTATGGTACAAAAAGTAGCGAACGCCGGCCACAGGCCTGCAAATCCCACGTGTCTGGCTGGACAATGCACCATAAAAACCCAGGGAAAAACACACCAGAGACAAGCCAAAGCACGAAGCAACATGGATGCACCCTGACCCAGCACAGAGGCCAACTCTAGCCCCACTGCCCCCACAGACTACCAGCAAGGAAAAACGGGGTCGAGGAAGGCCAAGGAGAAGAGGGAGAGGAAGACGGGGTGCAGACCGCAGGAAAACAAGACCAGCGTCAGGGACGTGACAGAACACTACCAGCAACTGACTCAAAAGCAGAGGTATCCAGCACCCCCCAAACAGACACAATGTACACCACCATACAGTCTGCATGCAAACTAGCACAATGCGCCAACATATATGCCAATACAAAGGCAACACGCATCTCCCCTATACATCGCAGAGGGGCACACAAGACCTGCAGCAGAGCACATAATACAATGCATCAGTGATGCTGGAGTGGACCACCACACCGTCAACACCGACGCCCTACAACAGCCCATGGACATCCCACGCAACCCCCAATCAGGACCCGGACAGCCAAGACACCCAGAGGAGAACACAGAGCCTGCAACAAACCACACATTAGGAAGCACCCGCAGGCACAGCTGGTACACGACACTTCACCCACCCGTGCATGGCACCCCAATGGCATGTATCAGCACGCCAAAAGGAGAAATGCGAACCAGGACACATACATAGGGGTCTATCACCCTACAGGGCCCACACACACCCCACTAAGGAGACCCACGCTGCCATAGAGACGCATGCAGATGTAGATTAACAGAACAGACCCACTCCCAGGGGCGTGCAATTAGCAGTCACACACCCATGTTGACTGTGCATACGACGGCCCTGGCCACTCCCCTCACAAATGGAGTGGGCGACAACAAAGCTACTTGTCCAGGCCCCAAACCGCTGCCTCCGTTGACATGTCTGCATCCACGGTACACCGCACAATGTACAGTCGTAGGGCCCAGGGACCACATGCATACTACAAGACCACAGGGAAACACGCAGAGATCATGTTGAACTGGCTACAGGCACGTGCGCCCGGCCCCTTTATTGGCAGGGCCACATGTACAGTGACGCCTGTGCTGGATGTGTGTGGGGTGAGTGTAAGCCATTCCGCACGGAATGTCTGGTGTTGGCAACCACTTCGACATTGGACACCAGTGCAACGCAAACAGAAAACACATGCAATACAGAGTCAACTGATGAGCAGCATGGGGTGATCCAGATAAAGTCCAGAGGACAGTCATCATAAAAACAGAAGTGTCCGTGAGTCGCAGTGCACTGGGCTGTGGACACTACAGATGAGCGCGCTCATGTGCAGAAAAAGTCTTGCATTGTGTCCTTACAATATATTCCCGATGCAGATGCAGTGGGGTGTGTCAGACCGGCATCATCTTTACCATCAACGTCTCAGGGCCCCCACATTGTTTGAGGTGACAAACCTGCGTAACCGCTCCACAGCAGAAAACACAATCAGCAATGGACAGACCTGCTTTGCACTGAGTAACTGGCACCTGGAGTGCTGAGCAGGGTAACAGGCCGATGATGGCAGCCACGACAGGCCTGAGCAACCACGAAGTCTGTCAGGACCACTGCTTCAAATCTGGCAGATGGCGTTTGGAGGTGGTACTTGCGGTGGTGGCGTGTGCCTCCTTCGGTGATGCATCGTCCGAGCCGGTCTGGACTCACTTTGGTGTGTGAGCCCTGGTGGGACACATGTGGGCCCAGAGGCTGCATACAGCACAAGGCCACAGAGTCATGAGGTTGATGAGCCCAAGGTCCACACTTCAGGGCCTAGCCTATGTCTCCAGAGAAGGGGTCCCGGACTTGACCAGCACAGAGTTAGTGGCCCCGGATGCACTGCTGCTGGCACAGGCACCCAGACACGGGACGGTGACTTGGGGTGCAGTCAGATGGGCCATGCGACCTGAGCGGGTAACGATAAAGGTCGGAGGTGTATGTTTTGGAGTGTTTCGGGGACAGTGGAAGGTGTCCTCCAGGTCAAACACCAAATGTTTTTATCCGTGAGCAGCAAATGGAGGAGTGGAATGCGACAGTCTGTTGCCACCACCAATTCCGTATCAGCTACATGTGGGTGAAAACTGACCCCTAGTCCATAGGCTCAGATGCCACCACTGTTCGACCAGAGAGTGTCCATGAATATCAGAGAACAGACTTAGTGGCACCAGGGCTGAGTGGGGATGCAGACTGCGATGATGCTGGTACACTGATATGGACTCCGCCATTGCTGAATCATGACTCTGTGACCTACTGGACCACAGTGTAGGCTGTAGGCAGCGGTCAGCAGTGGCACACAGCCACGTTTCTTTGTCTTGCGATGCACAGAGCTAGTGACACCAGGGCAGTTTTCGGTAGTGTACGAACACTTCCGTAACGATGATCCTTTTCTCTCCGCCAAGATGCAAGGCGACATTCTCTTAAGCCTCCCCTTGCGTGCAATGATGTGTATTCAGCCTTAGAACATTCGAAGTTCAGTTCCAAATCTGTGGTCTACTCGAGCACAGCCTAGGGCGAGAGCACTATAGGCTGGAGGCAGCGGACAGCACGGGCTATTCACTGAGTGTCACCGGCATAGGTTGGTGGCCCCACCGGCCTGCGTAGTTCAGGTTCAATGGCACCACGTGTTCGGTTACCTCCGTGACTGTGACCCGCCTTTCGTCCGGACTGAGCCGCATCTTCCTCTTATTCCTCTCCGTGCATCCACTGGTGTGGACTCAGCCAATCGTGATTCGCGACTAGGTGCTGGATGTGAGAACTACTGGCCTGCATGGTTGTCCTGGTCCCTCATCCACGGTTCGCCGGATGTCGTTGGACAGGGTTTGTGGCAGCACGGCTTGCCAGATGGTGTTGGACAGGATATGTGGCAGCACGGCTCGCCAGATGGCATTGGACAAGGTTTGCGGCAGCACGGCTCCCGGGATGGCATTAGACAGGGTTTGTGGCAGCACGGCTCACTGGATGGCGTTGGACAGGGTTTGTGGCAGGTTGTCTTTTAAGAAGCGCATATGGCACTTTGCCTCACTGATCGAAGTGAGTCTCGGGCTTGGAGCTTACACTGGCACCTGGTGGGCCCTCCATGACACACACTGGTGTCGGATTCTGATCAGTGTGGCCTGGCTGCGTAAGGTCGGGCCTGACGGGTTCGTGGTCCAGTGAGCTGAGGTATGTCAGGAGCACGGGATCACAGACAACTCCGCTTATGAGGACGGCATCGGCCTCGTGGCGGGGTGGAAGGCGATGCCCTGACAGAGACATTGTGCTTCCCGGAAGAGGACAACTCCCAGGGCTATGTGCTTTTGATTCACACCCCTACACTGGCCTGGCGTACGCTGGTCCATCCCACTCTGCTCACGCTTACCGGTGGGGCGTAACAGGCAACATTTCCGCAAGGACCCCCACTGGCTGGGGTGACATGGTTGCATCCACTGTCCACTACACTCCATTCACCAGAGGTGTATGTCGCCGTGAATATGGGTGTGTTCTGCATACTGGGGTTTGTTCAGTACTGCAACGCCACTCTTGGCATTGTGTACTCTCACACTCATGTTTTGACTGCATCCTTCGGACATGCATGGTTGACACCTCTCCCCACATTCAACTATTGTGTGGCTGAGGTGCCATGCTGTTGATGGCTCATGTTCACAGCTTGCCTAGGTTACCACTGTGAGTTGTTCTGTCGTGTCTGGTGTGTGGGCATGTTTTTGTGCTTGTTGGTTGTGATTTTGTGACGTGTGCATTGCCAGAGTTGAGGATTGCATGGTTGTGAAGTTGAGGTGAGTGGGTTTTAATTGGAAAGTTGACAAGGGGCTGTGTATATCCCTTTGTGCGATCTTGGCACGGCTGGTTGCTGTTGGACTATCGGAGGGTGAAGGGATCATCCACACTGGCTGTGTATTTGGAGGCGAAAATTGGTGAGGATCCCACGGTGTTTGGATGTTGCCTGCACATTGATGTGTGACGTGTGCTTACTGTGGCGTTGATTGTGTGCTGTGTCACCAGGGGGCACAGGTGGGACATGTGTGCAGTGGATTGCCCCCTACACGCGCATGCATCCGGCTATGGCATATGGTCCTTGCTTGGTCACCAGCGGGTCCTGCGCATTGTGTTGGCTGTATGGGGACTGGGGTGCCACGATGATGGTGATGTCCAGGACAGGTGTAGGGGACTTGGATGTGGCTGGCTGTGAGACTCTGCCGACTCTGGTGGGGGTTGTTTGTGGTAGGCCAGGTGTCAACTGGTGGTGCACAGCCAGCAGCTTGGTGTGGGGTGGGATGTTGGTTGTCCGCTGTGTTGGTGCCGTAGGCCTGTTAGGTGATGATGGCCAGGATGCGTAGGATGGTTGTCCCTTTCAGGCTGTAGTGGACAGTGACATTGTCAGATTTTGGGCCTGTGAGACAGGTGAGTTTCCTGGGGGGCCGCTGTAATTGTCTGCTCTGCCCCTGTGGTAGTCCAGGTGGGGTGTGCCGGGTGGGTGTTGTGGGCCTCTTGGGTGTCCGTGCTGCATGTTCAGTTGCTCCATGGCATCTGTTGCCTTTCCAATGACACCCTGGGCAGGGCTCCCTTTTCTGGTGCAGACTGCCGTCCGAATTTACACCAGGTCAGAGCAAGTGTAAAATTCCTGCTGCTAAAGCGCCTTATTGCTTGTTTTGTGTTCTTATCGCGATCTGTCTGGTCGTTATGAATGTTGAAGTGTGGTTTTGTCGCTGGTTTCCACGGGAACGCCTACTCTGCATCTCATTAGCGATAGTTGTGGGGGTCCTCTGTTGCGATGGTTTTTACGGCTGCTATCACGGGAACAGTGGTGCTCTGGGCTGTTAGCACCTGCTTCTGAATGGTGGGGTAAATTTATCACGACTTTGGCTGTGTTAAAGTGCAGTTAATTCCGCGATAGCTCCTTGTGAATATGCCCCTTTGTCTTTTATTTCTTGGTGCACAACAAGAAAAACCGACACAGACATACCAGACCAGACTCTGGGCCCCCAGACCCAACTACCGAACCAGGAATGCATTTATCTGGGGGTGTCAAACCACATACACACTGCTCCTCCGAAGCTACTCAACTGCTAACTTTGTGTGACTGCAAGTGCCAAAAGGGTAGTATCCCCTATTCCTTTAGAGCGATGGCTGATTTTATATTTCGGTAAACAGACAGGAGTTATTGTATTTTTATATTTTAGTTAATGCAAAGCTAATTGGAGCCTAGTGAGAGTTGCTGCATTGTGCTGTGGGTTATGTTATTAGGTGTCACATCGTGATTGGTTATTCAGCGTGTGGTGTGCCGGGATTGGTTGTTACATCGAGTGCTGCGCCACGAACGATCATTGCAGTGTTGTGCTAGGATTGGATGTTTGAGTCATTGAGCATTGCTTTGTGATTCGTTGTGAACTGCCAGAAACTTCCATCTGAGGTTCACATGTTCTGTGTTGTTTTGAGTAAGAACTGAAAATTAAATTCTTCATGAAAATAAGGGCTATGTTGAGAACAAATGTCAGAATACCTGTCTGTGGGTGTGAGGCAACTCCTCCAGAGGGCAGACACGCATGCTATATGACTGCTATGGTCAGTTTACAGAATTGTCTCTCGCTCAAACAATGGAATAAACTCATGGCGAGTGAAGGGTGCTTGCAATTTCTCCCACATGACACATTTAATGTGAGAATACTTGAGCCTGAGGTGAGTGTTGTACACAACGAATCCCCTGTCAAATTCTTCCTGATATGAAGGTTTCAATGCATTGCAATATGCTGCTCATGGGTACGGGACAGCAAAATATAAAAAAATACAAGAAATAAAGGTCCGTAGTTGAATGGAGATGTGGAATACAGAACAGCAGGGGTCACAAGAGAATGTGATTAAATTTTATTGATGAATTGCCAAAGCTAAGCTTTGCCCACAGCTAAGGCTCGGCGTTCAGGGACACGCAGGTGGACAGAGAAGGAAAAGTGCTTTGGGCCATATAATCAAGAACGGTGTTAAAATTATCGCTGCTTTAGCGGCGGGAAACTGCCGCTAAAGCGGCGATAATGGGCTTGATAATATGCCCTTGAGCATTCCAATAGAAGCCCATGTTCACACCAGAACATGGGCTTCTATGGGAATTCACAAGGGCATATTATCAAGCCCATTATCGCCGCTTTAGCAGCAGTTTCCTGCCGCTAAAGCGGCAATAATTTTTACGCCGTTTCTTGATAATATGCCCCTTTGTCTTTTCCTTCTTGTCCAGAGAAGGCAAGGACAGTGAGCAGTTCTGCTCTGCCGCTTGCAGCTGTCCCCCTACCCCGCTTTCTCTCTTTCTTCCTCTTCTTCCCTCTCTTTCTGTCTAGCTCCTCCTCACTTAGTGAAAATCGTGACTTTAACAAACAGGGTACTCACCCTCTCTTTTCTCCTTTTGTGTATTTGATCCCTTCTGAACTGGATCCAAAAAAGAAAAACACTTTTGCTGGAAATGCCGTCTTTTCTGACATATTCCAAAGTTCAGCCTTTGGAAAAGGTTCAAAATATGAGAAAATAATAAATAACTAAATAAAACAAGATATAGTGGTCGCAAAATGACCGGATTGATTTTATTCACACCCAAACATTATCGCCACTTTACAGAGTTTGCCAGTGAACCGCTACTTTTGTTTTCTTGTCTTTCTTTGAAAAACATTGTAATTCTGAGTTGGGGAAGTGCACCAATCTTGGCGGTACTGCAATAGCTGGTTAATGGGTGGATTGGAAAATAAAATGCGTACCAACGCTCTGGGTTCAGGGATGTGGTCTTTTTAAACCATACTGCTCACGTTTTCTAAAGATATAAGCAATAGACATTGAAACGGGTACCTTCCTGGCCCTGTAGTCATGTCCTTAACTTTTCAGGCAAAAACACACTGATTTCTGAATAGTGAATGTAAAGGGGTTAAGGTAACCATGATGTTCCTGCCTACATTTGTGTGGAGGAGTGTGGCTCAATGGTTAGAGCCTATAGTGGTTGTATATTCACTAGTATTTATACACAAATATCAAGTGCGCCCACACAGGGGAGGGGAAAGGGGTGCAAGGGGAGGGGAAGTGCTTCAGTTAGTTAACATCACTAATCAGAAAAATCGTTAAGCACAAATCCACAAATGAAAACATCATTGTCATTGATCCATGAATCGGAGATCAAGGGAAACACATGTTTTACAAAACATTCCACATAACAGAGACTCCTGTAATGATTCTTATTATCAATCTTGGGGTGAGGAGTTCGTGTGAGTAGAAAACGGTCTACGTTTCGACCCAGGGGTGTAGGATAATGGATCCTTACTCGCGGGTCTTCTTCAGGACGTGAGGGGGGTGTGGTGAAGGAAGCGGTGGGGCCGAGTCCTGGCACGCAGGTAGACGAGGCCTAAGGCCTGCTGGGCGTGTTATGTCTCCAGGTGATGCCCAGTCCGAATTAATAATAGCGGTGTCTTGTATTCAATGGCTCACCCGTTCTAGGATGCACGGCGGGTGGGGTCCATCAATTACCAAAGAATAATGTTGGAATAAACCAGGCGCTCGTCCAACAGGATAATGAATTACTATCAGGAAGGAGCAGGCTCAGCGTGTCTCCTTTTAGGAGCGGAGCGGAGCGGAGTCAGCGTCAGCGCGTGTCTGCCTGGTTCCAGGCAGACACGCGCTGACGCTGGCTCCGCTCTGACCCATCACGGATGGCTGTCCAAATGTACCTGATCTACTCTGGGGACGCTTAGGCCACGGAGGCCTCCGCCGCCTAAAAGGAGACACGCTGAGCCTGCTCCTTCCTGATAGTAATTCATTATCCTGTTGGACGAGCGCCTGGTTTATTCCAACATTATTCTTTGGTAATTGATGGACCCCACCCGCCGTGCCTCCTAGAACGGGTGAGCCATTGAATACAAGACACCGCTATTATTAATTCGGACTGGGCATCACCTGGAGACATAACACGCCCAGCAGGCCTTAGGCCTCGTCTACCTGCGTGCCAGGACTCGGCCCCACCGCTTCCTTCACCACACCCCCCTCACGTCCTGAAGAAGACCCGCGAGTAAGGATCCATTATCCTACACTCCTGGGTCGAAACGTAGACCGTTTTCTACTCACACGAACTCCTCACCCCAAGATTGATAATAAGAATCATTACAGGAGTCTCTGTTATGTGGAATGTTTTGTAAAACATGTGTTTCCCTTGATCTCCGATTCATGGATCAATGACAATGATGTTTTCATTTGTGGATTTGTGCTTAACGATTTTTCTGATTAGTGATGTTAACTAACTGAAGCACTTCCCCTCCCCTTGCACCCCTTTCCCCTCCCCTGTGTGGGCGCACTTGATATTTGTGTATAAATACTAGTGAATATACAACCACTATATGGTCTTGTGGGTTCAGTGAAAATAAAAACACTGTCAACCGTTACTTTGTGTGTTTGATCTTATCCAATTGTGTGAAAATCCAGTTGATTTTATATATTCTTTGTGTTTCTGGTCTGGGACCCCTTCATACACTTCAATTTATTACCCAGGTCCCACTGACTACATGGGTCGAACCCCTCTATTTACAATATCAATGGTTAGAGCGGCAGACCCTGATGCAGAGTTCTGGTCAGGGACCAGGGTTCGATTCCCGCCTCGGCGGGGTCTCGGGCTCAATTTCCTCGGACCTGTTAATTCTCACCTCGGTGCCTATTCTAATCACGGGCCCCACGCTGCAACTCTGGGCAATAGCTTGCTTAACCTCCACACCGGCCCCAACAGCGCTAAGGATGCCTGGCTTCACCCTGGGGGTGCCTAGAAGTGGACACTTCACAGGGAAAGCCAGGAGGGGTTCCACAGCGGTATGAGTATCAGCGCCAAGAAGCTGCATAGGCGACACCGCATGGTGACCGTCTGGTGACAGTGCGCTCTATAAGTACCATGACATTTACATTTCACATGCTTCACTTAATCTTGCATTCCCTATGAGTGTTTGCTTTTTCCAGGATCTTGTTACTTTTTTTGTAGGCAGCATATTACTCTTGTCTAGTACGTATTTTGAATTGGGGCGCATCCAGGTGTTTATAGTGGGGCACATTTAGGTTGTAGTTGAAGGCAGTGTGAGTTTCTCTCAGTGGGGCAGTATGGTGTTTAGTAGGGGAGAGGGCACTATATTCAGAGCTGTCTAATTTGGAACTGGGGAACCAGGTTCAGCCTTCATGATCGGTCCACCGGACCATTCTCCTGAGGGAGCACATTCCCAGGCTAGACCTTAGAAGCCCTGGTGTCTTAGCTCCAGCAGGTGGACCCTAGCAGTGGCAAGTTTGGGTTAACCTTAAAGGCCTGTCCATCACAATCCATACTGAAGTTCACCTCAAGTCTTGCGGGCAGACCTCTGAAGTAGCATACCCTAGAGCAACAGTCACTCTGTCACTGAGGTCACAGGACACTTCAGAAGGGCCGGCTCTAGGGCGGTGAGAACGGTGAGACCACACTGAGCACTGACTTCGGGTGAGGGAGTTGTGATTGCAAGCATATTATGGTTTTAAAAGCACTTGCTGCCTCCTTCCTGGCCTCCAGCGCATTTCGGCAACAATACAAATGTCATGATAACTCTGGTGATTAATGTTCTTTCTAGAGAGAGAGATCAGAGTTTTATCTAGTGGAAGTTTTGACTCACAGAAAGGTAGCACACAGGGTTAATGTACCTGCTGCAAAGAACATGTACCACGCAGATCATAAAGTGCACAAAATGTAAATAGGTCAATGGGTTACTGCTTTTGTCAGAGAGATTCTGTTTGGTACTTGCAGTTTACAAGTTAAAATCCTAACGTAGAACAGTGAGCTATTAACTGTCATCCTAGAACTGTATGCCAACTGCAAGGTATAGATTAGAGCGTTATGTTTTTCCCCCCAGTCTTTGATTATCCTAATGTTGCAAACAGGGTTCATTTGGATAGAAATCAATTCTGATTATTAATAAGAACCCCCAATCATGGTATTACGTTTTAAATTCTGAGTTTGTGCTTCTCCAGACCAATCACTATTAAAATATTCTGCCTACTAGTATGGTTGTCATGTGACTCCTACACCCTGCAGTCCTTTGTCTCCTGTAAGATTTCCTATATAGTGATTTAAACATGTATGATTGATTGTCTCTGTGTAATGTGTGTGATGTAAAGTGTTCTGCCACACTACATTGGTATGAATGGTGCTGTAAATCTAATTAAATGCATCTGAGAGAGAGTGTTATTATGGAGACTAGGACACTGTTAAAGGGTGGTAGTGAGAGAATCCGTGGCGGAGGGTGTCACTGGGGGGCACCAACAAACATTGTCGCACAAGGCTCCACCAGTGCTAAGGCCAGTCCACCTCACCCACTGGTACCTCCATTTTTTTAAATACATTTTTATTGCAGATTGGTAAAATATTCACTTGTTCCTGCCATCATCACTACCAACATCGCGTTGGGCATAAGCCATTTAAACCCATAGTACACGGCCATTCAGCCCACAACCCAAAGGGTGGGCGGCATTACTCAGGAAAGAGGGCATATTCATGCATGACATATTAATACAACCAATACCGTCCAACTATGGTACCACGTATCTGCTTTTCCTTTACTCCCGTCCCCCCAACAAACAAACTTAAACAAAGCACTGGAGCCATTATCAACTTTACTATGTTGTCATCCTTTGGCATCGTTGCTCCTGTCATCCCACTCCCGTTTCTCAAGCCACGAGGATCGCGCCGTAATGGGCTAATGCAATGATCCTGCATTCAACAAATTTACTTTCATAACCCAGTGTAATATGAAGTAAATCCCCCATAACAGTGCTCTAGACCCCCTGCCACAATTCCCTCCCCCCCAACAACAACAGCGGTGTGGGCACTTGCAAATTCTCAAAACCGTCTTAACTTTGTCTCTGACAAGTCATCTAAACTACAGTGTGTAAGTAGTGATCACCTGGAAGTGGAGCGCTCAATCTTCCCCCTCTGGCACCTGCTGATCCTTCAGAGATTAAGCTAGGGCCTCCCATGCCCAAGCTACTTCTAACGCCTTATCATTACCCGAGCGGGTAGCCTGTCTAAGCCTCACCACACTTTCGCAGGCCGCCCACTTGCAGAATTCCCTTCTCCATCGCCCACTCGATGGACCCTCCTTCGCCTTCCAATGCCATGTGATTTCGCGCTTAGCCAGCATAAGACCCAGATCGATAAATTTACTGGTAACCTTGGTCTTAGCAGTGTGTGGAAACCAGTGCAGCAAGCAGGTGGCCATATCATATTCTAGCTGTCTGTCTGTTACTGTGTTCAAAAGCTCTCCTATTTCCTTCCTCCCAGTAACCTTCCATTCGCGGGCATAGCCATAGCATGTGTTCTAGTTCAACATCTACCTCCCTACACCTCGGGCACGCTGCATTCTGGACCTGGAAATACTTCCGGATCTTCCCTGGCGTCAAATAGGTCCTATGAATTATAAAATACTGAATCTGTTGGAGCCGAGCATTTCTCGTGCCTTTCCATGCCCTCTTGAGAATTTGTTCCCATGCGGTATCCGGTATCTGTCGACCCATGCTCTCCTCCCACTTCACCTTAAGAACCTCCAATGGATGCATGTCCTCTCGTAGCAGTCGGGATTGGAGGCATGTCACTGCCTTGACCGTTCCCGCTGCCATCACTACATATTGGCAAGCAAGGGTTAGTACCGGTTCCGTCCTTCCTGTTCTCCAGTGCTTTTGAATCGCGGTCGTGACCGCAGCATGAATCAAAAAGTCCCCATCTGGTAGCCCATACATGTCTTGCAATACTGAGAAGGGCGCCAATTCCTCGCTCACATACAGGTCCCCCACCATCTGAACACCCATCTGTTCCCAGTGCGCCAGTGGTGACCAGTCTCCACCGTGCGGCAGCGCCGTCAACATGCCTAATGGTATCTCCGGAGCGTACGGGTGAGTGGTCCCTGCACTACGCTGCGCTCTATTCCAGCACAGCCGCAGGGTCCGCTCCTCACCGGTCAGGTCCTGCAGTTCGAGCTTCTGCTGCATAACAACATAGGCCAATGCATGGCGCGGTATTCCCCGCCCCCAGCCACCTTCCGGGCCCCGATATTCCTGTGCTATATTTTGCGTGAGAACCTGCAATTGAGCCGCCAGATAATAAAGCTCAAAATCCGGTACTGCTAGGCCGCCCTCCAATCTTGGTCTCATCAATGTCGTCAGTGCCACTCGTCTCCTACCTGCGCCCCATAAGAAACCTACCACCAGCGACCTCAGATCCTTAAAAATTCTCGGCGGGAGCCAGATCGGTAAGGTACGGAAATAGTACAGCAATCTGGGGAGCGCTACCATCTTAAGCAACGCCACCCTACCCATTACCGACAAGGAGAGCGTCGCCCAAAACTCCATGCACCTCCTCAGGGCCCCAATACACCGGCCTATATTGCCCTCCAACAAATCTCTCTCATTATGGTAAATCCGAACCCCCCGATAGGTGAGGCATGCCGGTTCCCACGTCAGCTCCCCCAAAGACTCGGGAGGAGGCATTCCTTGCCGAGTCGGGAAGAGGCACGTCTTCGTCCAATTGACCCTAAGTCCGGAGACCATTCCGAAATGTGACAGCATGGCTGTGGCCCCTTGTATTCAGCCTCGGCATCCCAGAGGAAGAGTAGTAGATCGTCCGCATACAGAGATATGTAATGCTGGTCGCCCCGGTGCAGCAGCCCTCTATACAGCTGGCCTGACCTTGCCTGTACCGCAAGGGGATCGATCGCCAATGCGAACTACAACGGCGATAACGAACACCCCTGCCGTGCCCCTCTCATGACTGGACAGTGATCAGATACCACCTCACCTATCTTCACCATGGCCGTGGCCGAGGAGTACAACACTGTCGTCCATCTCACAAACTGTGCACCCAGCCCAAAGCTACTCAGCACCCTACGGAGGAAGGCCCATTCCAGGCTGTCAAACGCCTTCTCTATATCTACAGAGAGGACCGCCGCAGAGCCCTGGTCGTCCTGATTCTCCGCCATAACCCTAAGGAAACGACGAATACTCAAAGCCGTACAGCTTGTGGGAATATATCCTGCCTGGTCAGTGTGAACCAATGTTGTCATGTACGGCAATAAGCGGGTCGCCAGTATACTGCTCAGTATTTTATAGTCTACTGACAGCATGGATAGTGGCCGATATGAGGCCACATCCAATGCCGAGCGTCCCGGCTTCAGAAGGGGAATTATCAAAGCCTCTCGCATCGAGCATGGTAGGTGGCCCACCTCCCCTGCTTCCTGGTAAGTCTCCACCAAGGCAGGCACCAACGCATCTGTATACTGAGCGTAGAATTCGATTGGCAATCCATCAGGTCCCGGTGTCTTGTTGCGGGCCATGTGCTTAATTGCACCACGCACCTCTGCTAACGTGATATCCTGCCCTAGCAGCTTGGACTGGTCCTCATCCAACTGTGGCAACGGGGTCCCATCTAAGTATTCTGCTATGTCAGCCTCCGTTTCCTCCCTTCTGCTGCTATATAGTGCTTCATAATAAGAGGCGAAGTGCAACACAATCAGCTCCTGCGAATACGTCAGGACGCCAGTGTCCAGTGCGATCTGCATAACGGGGTCACTCCGCGGCACCGGGTCAGCCAGTTTGGCCAGCAGGGTACCGACCTTGTCCCCCTCCGCACGTACCTTCGCCAGGTATCCTCTGTGATCAAAGCATCTCAGCCTCTCAGTCTCAGCCGCTACCTTTTCTTTTGCTTCCACTAATCGCCCCTGCAGGGACGGTTGTTCCGGCCTCTGCTGCTCTAGATCGCTCAAGTCCCTTTCCGCTTTAGCCACATCTTCCAACACTGTCTTCCTAGCTCCTGAAAATTTAGTAATACAGATCCCTCGGATAACTACCTTAAAGGCATCCCACTCAAGCGCCCTCGAGGTCACTGTGCCCCGATTTTCCCGAAAGTAATGGTTGATTCCTTCGCCTACTTCTGTTCGAAACACCTGGTCTTCCAGGGTGTCAGGGCGCAATCGCCACGTCGGTATCGCCGTTCTCGCCCTCTGCCAATTAAGGGACAACAATAGCGGGTTATGGTCAGAGATAGTTCTAGCAAGGTACTCAGTGTAGGCCGCCATTCGAGCTATCAAGGGGGAACACAGGATGGCATCAATTCGGACATGGAGCTTGTGCACAGAGGAAAAGAATGAGTAATCCCTATCATGCGGATGTTGTGCTCACCACACATCAAGCAGTCCCAAACTCCCCTGCCAGTCAGATCTAGCTTTAGCCAACTTCCTAACCGGGGTCCCGCCAAAGGAGGGTGCGACCTATCCATGTCGACATCAGTTATGGCATTAAAATCTCCCCCTACAATGGCCGGGCCCACCAGAAAGGGCGCCAGAACGCCCGACAAGGCAGCCAAGAAACGAGCCTGCTCGGTGTTCGGTGCATAAAGACTGCAAAGCACAACATCCCTACCATATAGTCTACCTTCCACTGCTACATATCTGCCCTCCTGATCTACGATCTACCTGGGGTCCCCGCCCGTATCCAGATGAGCACTTCCCTCGCAAAAGCCGAATAAGCTGTACTAAGGACCTGTCTTCGCTGCAGCGCCTGACCCTCCGCCTTAGTAAGATGTGTCTCCTGCAATAGTGCTATGTGTATTCCTCTTCGCAATAGATAAGCATGTACCTTGTGGCGCCTAGCCATAGTGTGTAGTCCCCTCACATTCCAGGTGATACACTTCAAATCATGTAATAACCCCATCAGAGTAGCCTTGCCTTTCCGCCCTCATCTCAGCAGCAGCGCCCACACCAGTACCCGCTCCCCAAAACTCAACACCCCAAAAAACTCCCTCACCCCTCCCCCCAGAACAGGACCCAATAGTAGCCTATTAGCCCCCATCCAAACCACTCAACAATCCACCCAACACTAGACTGTGGTAGTCACCACAGATAGCCTTAAGGGCCATGGAAGCGCGGCTCGAACCAACCGGGAGCAGCGCTCACCCCAGCCCCCCCGCTGCACACCCCAAAGAATGCTAATTCGAAGATAGGAACATCCAAATGTTGTCAGGCACTGTTCCAATAAGCAGCGGGTAGTAGGGTCTCCCACCTCACCCAGAGGACCATGTTTCTCATCCTTCACCCAATATCCCATCTGCCGTTTGCGGCGTTACTTCAGGTCCTTTGAAGCTGTAAGCCTCTGACTGTTCAGCGTCCGATCTCCTTTTGCCCTCATCCGATTCCGACTCTTCCGCCGATTCTGCGGTCTGCGAACTTGTAATTTCCGCCGTCGCAGCCAGGGCTCCCAAACGATCCTTCGCCATCTGAAGCAGTTGCTGTTTCTGCTGGGTCTTCGAACGTTTCCGTATGCGCTGAGATTTACGCACTTGGTAGGGTTTTGGTTGGGCAGCATGGCCACGCGTGTGACGGTCTGTGCCTGCTTTGTACATGTCAAACCAAGTCCATGCCTCCTCAGGCGTTTGGAAGAAGTGTGTGGAGCCATCCAGGATAACTCTGAGCCTCGCCGGAAATATCAGGGAGTATTGAATACCCTCATCACATAGTTCCTTTTTGATCGCCAAATAGGAAGCCCTGCGCCTCTGGACATCTTGGGTATAATCCGGGAAAATTGTGACGGTAGCATTGTCAACCGTAAAGGGTCCGGCTGTGCGTGCCCTATTGATCAAAACGTCCCTATCTTTGTAGTGCAGTAGTCTGGCCACCACTGGTCTAGCAGGACGGCCTGCCAACGGCGGCTTAGCTGGCACCCTATGCGCCCTCTCGAGCGTAAAGAAGGGAGATAACCCCTCCGGCGCAACCTCCATCCGAAGCCACTTCTCCAGATACGCAACCATATCGGCCCCCTCTGTTTTTTCCGGCAAACCCATCACGCGTATATTATTGCATCGGTTCCTACTTTCTGAGTCCTCAGCCCTCTTCTCCAGCACTGCCAGGCGTTCAAGAGCGTCTTCCAGTCTAGCCGTCGTGGTGGTATGTGATGGTTTCAGTTCTTGGATGGTGAGTTCGGTTTCTCTTACTCTGTCCGCAAGTTTCGCGTGGTCCGCCCGCAGGAGTCTGAGCCCTGTCGCCACCTGCGCGATATCCTGGTGTAATGATTCCTTGGTCGCTGCTATCGCCTCTAGGATTTTATCCAAGTGTTTGCGCAACCCTGCATTTGTCAACTCTTCCTCAGGGTCGGTCCCCGCACCCTGGCCGGTTTCCTGGCCCGCTGCTTCCTCTTTCTTGCCCTTCGGCTTCATGATGCAGTGCGGGGAGGTGCGACTCCAACAATAGGTCTCCCTGTCCAATACCCCTGCCCGAATCCCCTCAGATATATCGAGGACGTGTCCGGGTGGCCAGATTGGTTTTGGCCTTGTTTCTGCGTTCGGCCAGTGTCGCCAGAGCCTTGGAGGTAAGCCCAAGGTCTTGCCACGCAATAGGTGAGTTCTTTCTTCTTCTTCAGCGATCAGGCGGCACCACGGCCTGTCGCACCGTACGGGCTCCTCGACACCCTGGAGCCACTCACTGCGCCCCTCTTGGCGCCCTCCGTGCCAACGATGCACTGGCACTGTCGGGACGTCTCCCCCGGTCCTCTCCTGGTCTCTTCGCCTTGGCAGTCGCGGGCCCTCAGATCTTCCCCCAGCCGCCGCAGGTAAAGTTCAGCGCAAACCAGACAACAAAGCCTCCCGGGGTCTTCCAATGCTCAAGCCGTGCAGCACCACCCGCTCCGCTAATCGTGTGCCCCGGTCCCAGTGCGCGCGGGGCCCAGACCTGCCCCCGCCTCACCTCACTGTCCCAGGTGCAGGCCCAGCACAGCGCACCCACCGGGGACCACGATCTGTCTCCTCTCGTCGTTGCGGGCTACGTCCCCCGTGCGCCCGCAATCAGTGCTCGTGTCCTGCACAGTCAGGCCTTCCTCCGGCAGCGTACGGGGCCTCCAAGGGATCTTGAGTGCGGCGCTCAGTGCGAAAGTGCCGCTCCAACTCTCAGCCAGCCGCAGCCCCCCGCCTCCGGCGCTACCGCCAGGTCCCCGGTAGCCGGATGCCGCAGGCGGCCCCCAGCTGCAGTCTTTATCCCCGCCTTCCACACGGCAAGCGCCGAGAAGTCACCGGGCTGTAGCCGCCATCTTGGGTCTGCGCCAGAACCGCTATGTGTGGAGCCGCCGCAGCGATGTCTTGCCGTCGTTACACACCCCCTGTCTCCAAGCCCAAGTCACCCTTCTTCACTCCCGGCACCGATGTTTCCTCGGCAGGCACTTCAGCCGCACGATCGCTAAGCAGGCATAGCAGCTCCTCCTCTCCCCGGCTCTGGCCGCCATCTTGCCTCACAGTCTCGGGAGCCAGAGAGAAGAAAACCCCTGTCCTGGTCTCTGTGATGGCGTTGGGACCCCGCCGAAGGCTGGGTTCTGTCAGGTAGCCCTTCCGACACGCTGTGTGTCAAATTCCGGCATTTCAAGGAGGATCAGACAGGAGAAACTCGGGGTGGAGCGCGTAGCTGCCTGCTCACGCCGCTGCACCCATCAGCGTCCAAGCCACGCCCCCCCACTGGTACCTCCATTGGCCTTGTTTCAGCAGTAGTAACTGCAACTCACCCGGGATCAGTAATGCAGGATTTGCACACACACCAAACTAAGTTTTCAAACTCCACGATCTCTCTGCTTCATGCACAAGCACTTTTAACATGTGCTACCTGCTTTGGGGCGACTGGAATTATGCAGCAATGGAAGACAACATTATGCCGCATTGTTGACTAAATTATGCAGCAAAAAAGACTGCAGCTTAATGCAGTATTTTTTCTGATACTTTATTATTTTGGCATTTTTACATATGCAGTCTCTGCAAAGATTTTGCCTTATTAGTACCAGTGTAGCATACAAATGCAGCCGTGGGAAAGGAGATCAGTCAACCTCTGCAAAGGGCCGTCCACTTTGCAGCAGCACATGTCACATTTCTTAGTAACTTTTGATCCATTTGAGCTACAAACAATTTATTAGTTAAAATTGTCAGATAATGCAGCAGATGATGTATTATGTGGCAAATATGGCAGAGCCATTATTATATAGAAAACATTTGCAAACTAGGATATTTGCCATTCATGTTTGAACTGCTCTTGTGGAAAAAGGGAGGAGAAGTACTGATGATAGAGACAACATGGCTCGGAGACAAATATCTTGTGCTTCCACTTTTAAGCTTATTTGGGCCATTCTGTGATTGGAAACATATCCCACTTTGTGAATGTATTTTAATGTCAATATCTCATATTGAGCCTTAAAAATCCAGGTGTATCCATTGGTTGAATTAAATAACATAGTAAGCTGTAACTGGTCAGTGAAATGTCAAACAAATGTAAATAATTGGGAAGTTTTGCGCAGTCTGGGTACCAAAACCGGCCCTGGCAAAGTGCTCGGCCGCCGAGCGCTTTGCAGGGGCCGGTTTTCGGCCGATTTTGTTACATGCTGCAAAAACGGCCCTGTAACAAAATCGGCCCCCAGGGGCCCAGAACCGGGCCCCACCCGTGTGGCGCAACGGGGGATTGCCCGGTGCCCGCTACGGCCAGTCCAGACCTGTACCTTTCTATTGTTTAGAACAGGGGAATCATTTATGCAGTGTTCTAAGATGTCCACAACATCGTTCATATATAAAGAGAACAACGTTGGTGCAAGAACACCCCCCTAGCGCACACCACACTCAATGGGGATGCAGTCAGTCTGTTCTCCTTTGGGCCCCATCGAACTTGAGCGTAATTTTATACATTCAATGAGGACCTAGCCTTGCATTTTGGGCTGGACTGTTCCCATTGGAGCAGAGTCAAGACTTATCTGATTGGGTCCAAACCGACATGGCATGGAGTGAAAAATAACAAAGGACTGGGATGCGGCTCAAGTTATTACCATTCCATTCACCACTTTTTTGTATACCTCAGTTAACATCCTGAGTGGGATGGGTATGCCCTGACGTGGATCCTGTGCACATGTGCCACAGGAACCAAACTATAACAACTGATGAGCTCCAATAAGGGCCAACCAGTCTTGGGTGGCTTGTGTTACGGTTCAGGGAGGGCCTGCCCTGGCAGTTTGGGCTTGACTATTCCTATGGGAGCAAGGCCCAGATTGATCTGTATATGGCTGTGTCCAAACAGGTGGCTTGGTGTGCAAAATAACCATGGGTTGGAATGCAGCTGAGTAATTACCACTGGCGGGGATTAATTCAAGTATTCCCTCCATCACTTTTTTGTATACTTCAGGGTGACACCCTAAGTGGAACGAGTATGCCCAACCATGAGTCCCAAGCACCCTATGCCCCCGGAACCAAGTTATACCCGATTGATGAGCGCTAAGAAAGACAAAACCAGTCATGGGTCGGTTGTGTTCCAGTTCAGGGAAGACCTGGCCTGGCAGTTCAGGCAGGACTGTTCCATTGGAGCAGGGTCAACACTGATCTGCATGTGGGTGGGTCCAAACTGAGGTGGCACAGTGTGCAGAATAACAGTGGGCTGGAATGCAGCCCTGAGTAATTACCAGTGGCTGAGATTAGTTCAAGCATTCCATCCATTTTTTTGTATACTTTAACAAAAAGTGCACAGCACATAAATGGGCATATTTGATGAAGACTGAATCAAAAGAGACACTTATGTGAGAGAGTATTGATTTCTGTTGAAGGAACCTTCACGAATAATCCTGAACTGAGAATGATGGTGATTTACATTGAATAATTTCCTGATGGAGTAATGGAACTGAAGTTTTGAATGATTGAGAAGATTTTTTATATTTTATTTTTCATCGTGTGCCTGCATAACTTTCTTAGATTTATAAATAAAGTTAGAAGGTTTATCTTATGGACTATTTAATATTGAATGCCCACATTCAAGACAATTGTGTTTGTACCTTAGATATTCTGCAGAAGACTATTTTGTGCCTGCATTGGCCATTATGAACTAAACTCATCTGCTGTGTCATAGTGAGTGTCCTTCTGCCCCTCAATGTGATTAACTTCAGCTGTGTGTCTATTTCTTCTCAGAGAGAAACACATTGGAAGGTTTCTCTACTTGCTCTGCTGTTTAGAACAGAAACATTGGTATTTGGAGTCTACCTATTGTTGTCGATCTTCGTCTGTGATTTTATTTATTTATTTAGGAGTTTTATATAGCGCTAGCCAGACCCGGAGATATTGTAGTGCTTTACAGCCTTAACATTCGTATGATACATTAATACAGTAATACGTACAGTGGCTCAGACCGATTGTATAGTCTCATCATAAAGATCACAGTGATATTTGTGAGATAAATAATCATAATAGTCTGTACGTTGTCTCAAGTCTGTTCAACTGTTGTCACCGCAAAATTACAATGACATGACGGGATAGGATCCGGTAGGGGGGGTTGGAGGAGGTAGTCCTGAGGAGAGTGAGGTAGAGGTCATAATGTAAAAGTCTCTGTCTGCTGTTGCGGAGGGCTCCTGCGATTAGGCTGTACCTATCCATTGGGAGAGATCACTTGAGGAGGAGGTCTTTGAGCTGCCTTTTGAAATTTGAGTAGGAGGGGTTAGTCCTGATAAGGACTGGTATGGAGTTCCAGATTTTGGGCGCATTTCCTGCAAAGGAACGTGATGCGTTTTTTTGTTTGTGGGGTTTCAAAGGGATAAGGAGTAAGGTGTTGATACTCCTTAGGCTTCTTGTCTGACCAGCCTTCTGGAGTTTGGAGGCCAGGTATGCGGGTTTTCCTATGTGCAGCGCTTTGTGGGTGAGGCAGGCAGTTCTGAAGTTGGCACGCATTTCGATTGGGAGCCATTTGAGTTCTCTGAGTGCTGTTGAGATGTATTCATAATTTTTAACTACGGTGACCATTCTGACTGCTGCGTTCAAAGTTGTTCTGAGTGGCGCTAGGTGCGATTTTGCTGATCCTGTGAGGGTTGCATTCCCATAGTCCAGTCTGGACAGCACCAAGGATTGAGTGGCTTGTTTGAGGTTGTTCGGGTGGATGAAGGGTTTTATTTTGTTGAGTAGTTTAAGGTTATTCTTTATATGTTTGGTCATGTCTAATTTAGGGCCCAGAGTGTTCCTTGAGATTTTGCATCATCAGCTAGGGTGATGTTGTAGTTGAGAGCATCAATAGCTTTGAGCCATTCTATGATTTGGTTTTTTTTCTCCTTGTTGGAGAATCTGGTGAATCCTGATCCACATTGCGTTTTCGTGGAATTTGGTCTAAAGAATGCATGTTTTTGTGGAAGAAAAAAAACCTTTCGCTGGAGATAATGGCACATTTATTATGGAGACCTTATCAGTATTGAGTGGTTCATTGTTTGGTGGCAGCCTCACCCTGTGAAGGAATTTCCACTTGGTGGACATTGGGATATTTGCTTTGAATTTGGACTGCTTGCTTTGGGGTCTGAAACTGGAACATTGTCGCATTTCACAGTGAGATTTATCATAAATAACATAAATTTTGCTTACTTAGATAATAAAATGTCCATACTCACTTAACGTTCTATTAAAAATAACAATTACATTCACAGTTTATGTAGCTTAAGCTCATTGTTAAAATGTGATACATTCTACTTGTGGAAGTGGGAAACTTTGAATTATGGCTACTTGCTTTGTAGCCTGAAAACTGAATGTTACCATCTTTTCACACAAATTAGTTGGTAAAGTTGCCTTTTCTGTGTTTGAGTTTCATAATGTTTTACATATACAATTGTAATTAATTGTGGGTAGATTAGGGCGAAGGAATAAGGGACTGTATCGATATTTTCCAGAATAGACCTATCTATCCTGCTGTTTGAGGACTTTCCTTCTCCTGTGCTGAACTCTAGAGTTCAGTCCGGGGTCATGTAAAAGCAAGGTAATTGCCGACTGAGGAAGAAGATAGTCCCTTCCTAGAGCGACTCCATAACCCAACCACTCTATTCCCTATTATACGCTCAAAAATCCGCCCTCTAGCCATAACCCAAATGATCGCAGGGTCGACTGGCGTTTGAGGATGCCTAAGACTGGTGTCCGATAGCAGCCCGACACTGCAATACGCGCAGTGGCGGCTGGTGACATTTGAAAGTGATGTGGCGCAAATGTTTGGGACCTGTTGGCGAGCAAGCCTGATTGTCTCTCCCACACACACACACACACAATTTGCAAGTTAATGCAGGGAGAGGGTACAGAGGGGAGGGCACTGCTAACACACACCACATCAGTCACCCGCACAGGACGGCCAGCTTTCTTATCTGCCCAGCATATAGAAGCAAGTACCTTCACCACTGCCACTTAGAAGCCCGCTTCAGTGTAGAGCCAGTAAAAAGACAAAGCAGCCTCCTTTGAAAGCTAGACAAGAAACAAACTAGTGACACATAATCAAACACAGGCATCTCTCTGATCAATGTATCACAAATCACGCCTAGAAAAGTTGCCTCCAGTCTTCTGTTTACCATTCTATCATTTGTTTTGCAAATGTATTTATTCGGTATCGTGGGTAAAACAAATTCACACATATTGCACAGGAATGCTCCCGTTCGATTGAGAAAGGTCCGTTACTGTTCATGTCGCAATATGTGCCGTACAATAAACATCAAACAAGTGGATCACAAGTTGGTGGTAAATGCTGCAAAGACGAAGGTGAATGTCTTCGGGAAATACACGAACAAATCAATCAACACACAGTTGGAGCCTTGGCAATCTTAAAATCGCTTCAACTTCAAATGATCTCTGAACGAACCCGTGCAGGAGCCAGGCCTGGGAAATGTTTGGCACATAAACCTTGCAACAAACACCATATAAAAATATGATAGAGACACTTCAAAATTCAAAGAAGTGCATTTCTTTAACATGCAGAAGCGTTTCAATTTAGTACAACAGATTATATATCTGCATTAAGAGGCATTTGCCAAAGGGAAGGTTTTTAAACCTGAACTTACAAATATTCTTGCCCCCTTCCCAGCCTCTCTCATGCTGGTAGGTATGTGCACCCTGTATGTGGCCTATATTCTTACAGGGAACAACATTATAGTCTATTTAAATCAGACATAAGAGATGTGCTTTTATAGTGCACATTCTGAACTCAGGTATTTCAAAGGAAAAAGGGAAGCACAGTAAAATAAAATATTTGCCTAAAATCATGCAGTTTGGTCTGGGGGAAGTCGGGAAAATTCCTAGGTTTTCTGATTTCACATTGTGCCACTCAGCTACTAGATGAGTGTCTATTTTTGTCTCTTGTTTCACATACTGCTTAACATTTTATCTTTAATTCTTGGTGCATTAGGTTAGAGTGTAGGTGGCACGAAGAAGCCACGTTAAAGTTCAGCTCGTTTTGGACTGAAAGGTCCAAAAAAACTTCAAGCAAGCCAGAGCCAGACAGATGTCTTGAGCTTTCAGTCGCTCGCCCCCTCTAATATTTAAGGGCAACTAAATAAGCAAATCACTTTCTCTACTCAGCATAGTAGTGATCAGTTTTCGTCATTTTCTAACTTATGTGCTTGCTAAAGCACCAATATGTGTTACTAAAAATTGGATATTTCAGCTGTCCAGGTGCTTATTGGATGGTTGGGGGGACGGGAGGTGGGATAATTAAATATTAACATACTGAAACGAAACTTACCTTAGTTAATGGCTTCCCGCTTTTCTTTCCTGACTGAGGCTCCAGACTTCCGACTCCCGCCGTCGCTGTAGAATTCCGACGTCATCAGAAGGCAGCAGGCAGCCTCCCTCCCCTCCACAGCAGCCAGCGCTGTGATTGGTTCGGCCGGCTGCCCTACCGACGTCATTTCTCTCTGTATGCTGCAGCACAGCAGCATACAGAGAGACAGGGAGAGTGGGATGGGTTACTCGAGGGCAGGGGGGAGTGGTTTGCCTACTGTGTTAATACTGTCTGTTTGGGTAGCCTCTCAGGCTGCCCAAACAGACAGTATTACCAACAGTGGGCAAGCCGCTCCCCCCTGCCCTCGAGTAACACCGCTCACACAGGAACTTCTGCTTTCTCGCCGTGCGAGAAGGCAAGGCAGAAACAAATGGTAGTTATTATCATTGGTAATAATAACTACCTTTGTTTGCCTTCTCGCACGCGAGAAAACAGGGGGGGCGGCGCTCAAACGCCCCCATGGACCAACCGCCACTGTATACGCAGCAATAGAAGGGAGACCTGTACAGTTGGGCAGAACCCCGGCCTCTGCAACAGAGCGGCGGAGGTGGCCTGCGGCGGATTAATTTCTGGGGCTCGGTGGTGCTGAGAGCTCCTGCCCATGATGCCGATCACCATGACCGCAGCCCCTGACGAGTGCCTTCTCCTCGGGGAGCCATGAGGAAGCACTGGCGATCCTCTCTGCCCCACCGGGCGCTATCACTGAAGGCGCTCTGTGCCTCTGGAGTGGTAACCGCCAGTATTGATTGGGCAGCTGTGGGAGAGGAGAGGCCATAACAGAGCGAGGAGTGTGAGGAGACTAGTGGTGTGTGTATCCCTCTACGCTTGATGAAATGCCGGATCTGGGCAGCGGCGGTGAAGGGGGATTTAGGGGCAGCCAAACACGGTGAGGTCTGCCCCCGGGCAGATTGGAAGGGGGTAGGGGCGCGCTGATTAGCGGCCATTTTGTGGTTGGGCTACATTGGGAATAGCCCAATTGTAGCCCAACGGGGATATATAGCCCACGGCGTATAAGTGGGGGTTTTGAGCTCTCCCAGCCACCATTTTAGGTTTGGTGACCTGGTGGCTGGGAGCGTAGTGGGTGTTAGCGTTTTTTGGTAGTTGCTGTGGTAGTTGTAGTGCTGTTGTAGTGCCTTGTTTCGTTTAGTGCGGCAGTTTAATTATGTCAGCAGAGGATTACAGCATGCTGGAGGTGGTTCGACTGCTTAGTGACGCCGGCCGGCTTGACCTTTTAATGCCGGAGGCCTCGGTGAGCGCACGCCTGGTAAGGCGGGCATCAGCGTGGGTGGCAGCCGCCATCGCGGCCTGCTCGCCCCCCCACCGGAAGGCAAAGAAAGGGCACGTGAGTGTTGGGGGCTGCGCATATGGTGAAGGCGCGGCCCCTTCTGGCGTTTCTGTGGTGCAGGATGGTGGGAGGGGGAAGGTGGCTGCGGAGGTACGGAGCAGAGGGGCCCGACAGGGAGCATGTCTCGCGTCTACCTGGCGGGGGCTCCAAAGACCCGGGCCGCTCTCCTCACATAGAGCGGGAGGGTGAAGGTGGCTGCGGAGGTAAAGAGCAGTGGGGCCCGGCAGGGAAGCACGTCTCGCATCTACCCGGCGGGGTCTCCAAAGACCCGGGGCCGCTCTATCTGAGGAGAGCGGCACATGTGTGGGCATCGAGCTGGAGCCTCCCTCTCTTGTAGAGGGTCCGGCTAGAAGTGGCAGGGTGGGGCCCGCAGGGGGAGCCGTTCGCCACGGAGCGCGTCAGGATCTAAGAGGCTGCAAGGGAAGGGAGGGAAAAGGGAGGCCCTGAGGTCTGTAAGGGCAGTGGCATAGCGGGAGGGCGGGAAGACAAGTAGGAAGGGGTGAAGGGCCTGGCTACAGAAGAGGTTGGTGGTCTTCAGGCCCAGGCAGCCACAATTGTGTTGGAGGATGGGGGCAGTAAGAGGCAAGGTAGGTTAGGCACAGGGGTGGACACTGACGCAGGTACCCCGACTACAACACAAAGGGGCAGATTTACAATTACTGGCGCATCCCTGCAAATTAGCAGGGATGCACCAGTAATTGTGCGCCGCAGCTCCGTCACCCATGATGTGCCGCATTTACAATGCGGCGCACCATGGGGTCAAAACGGCACAGATATGTCAAGCATCTGTGCCGTAAAGGCGTCACATTGCTGGAGCTGCGTCGCAAGTGCGACGCAGCTCCAGCAATGCTCTGGCGGGTCCTATTCTTTCAATGCTGCCTCAAGCCTTACGCCTGCTTCAAGCAGGCGCAGGGTTTTGACACAGCATTGGCCTAAAAGTGACTGAGTGAAATCTTGTAGATTTCACTCAGCCACTTTTAGGAGGCGTTCCTGCGCAGGAACGCCCCCTCCCCCCTGCGTAGGAACGCCTCCTTATGGCACAGGGCTTTACAACGTGACGCATCTCCCAGATGCGTCATGTTGTTAATACACCGCACCATGGCGCATCTTTTGCGCCGCCGCTGCGTCACGAAAGTGACGAAACAATGGCGCAAAAGAGGCGCAAGGGGCTTGTAAATCTGCCTCACGGAGTTATCACTCAGGATATATCCCCCAATGGTGTGAATGCGGTCTAACGCCGACACCTGCACTGCTTCAACCCCTCTGTATCAGAGCCCCAAGGTCACTAAGTCTTGGTGGTTTTTGAGCCCCAGCTACATTGGATGCAGCAGCAGGTCGTGAGCGACTCTTCCGTAACCTTCCTTCACTTTAGTTGTCCTCATTTGGTTGTGCCCTATGTCTCCGGTTGAGTTTGAACTGCACTGTACCTGTATTATTCACATGCTATCTGGTGCCGTGATTTGTCAGCACTGCTCTGTCCTTTTTGAGATATTGCCACACGATTTGATGTACTCACCATACTCTGTATCTCCGCTTTCCTGTTGCTAATAGTTATTGTGTACCATGCCACTGGCAATCAATTTTCTTTCTTTTCCACCGATGACATGAGTGCTGTTCTAACTGTTTGCTTTATTGATAATGTGTGACACAAACAGAAAAGGTTAATAAAAACAATTTAAACAAAAAAAAGGTATGTCAGGCATAGGGGGGAGCAGGGAGATACTTGCTCAGACTACCCCTGCTGGGCAGGAGGGGGAAGCTATAGTTGGCGGGAATTTGAGGGGGCATTGAGGTTGTTCCTGGAAGGGAGAGGTTGGGGAGGGGTGAGAGGGGGTAGTGCCTGGGCTATGGAAGATGAGGGAGAGGGTTTGCCTATTGACTTGGAGTCGGAAGGGAGTGGCAGGGACTGGGAGGGTCTGGATATTTTCACCTCCTCGAATTAGGAGGTGCGGGGTGTGGATGGGGTAGGCAAGCTGAAGGGGCACCTGTCGCAGGGGGGGAGGTTGGTGGGTTTGGGTTTAGAGGGTCCTGGGCAACCAGGGTGGGGACCAGTGGGGTGCAGGGTTGGGGGTTGGGTGGGGAGTCTTTGAGGGCTGAGGCTAGGCCCCATTGGGCCAGGGTTTGGGGCGCTGCGGGCTTGGAATGGAGTGACGAGGAGGAGGAACAGGTAGCCGGGGGAGAAGCGGGTGGATCTTAGCATGGTAGGGCAGGCATGGGCGGCTAGTACGCTGGGGCAAGCAGGAAGAGGAGCTGGGATGGCCGAGAGAGGGTAGGTAGGCCCAGCACACCAGCCCATTCCCTTTTCTTTCAGGCGGCGGAGGAACAGCGGGCACCAGACTTGGCAGAGCTGGCAGCGGCTCAAGTGCGCCGAAGAGAAGGGAAAGCGGAGCCTCACGCGGCATGCCCAGTACTGACGTGAGATCACATCGCGGCCGGCATAAGTAAGCCCCAGGCGGGCTCGCCGGCCCCGACAACCGATGGGCCCCAACGGTTCGCGGGGAATCGAGGACGCAGGAGCTCGGATGACTGGCATATAAGTGGGGCTAGGAGGGTGCAGTCTGCACCTCCGGTTGAGAGGGCATGGGGATTCAGGGAGCACGAAGAGCTAGATTACGAGGAGGACAGCCTTGAGGAGAGCGAGTTGGGGGAAATTGAGGAAGAGGCTGTGGGGGCCATGCAATGTTTAGTCTAGTATGTTACAGGACGAGTCAAGACGCTCCGACTGAGCGTTCACGAAAGCTATTGGCTAAAGGGAAGGTGTGTCCTCACGTTGGGAGTTCCATACATCTTGTCCATCCCCTAGGCAACCGGTATGATCAACCAGGTGGTCTTTGGTAAACAAAGAACGAGTGTCCAAAGTGGAGTGGCAGCATATAGTGCAGCCCTGATGAAACTGCCTTAAAGTATGTGGCAGTGAAACATGTCGGCACTGGCACTAGGTCATGGTATGCATGACTAGCTACCAGCCTTTTTATTGATACAGCACCAAAACTTTTTCCCTATGAATAAAGTTGGTTGAGGGAACTGGTTGCTGTGTGTTTTATGCACTTTTTTATGTTGTATGTTTGTCACCAGCAGACTGTTTCTGCTCTTCACATTTTGTCACATATTTGTGTTGTTTGTGTTTGGACACTTTCCTCTTTTTTTCTTTGGGAATCAAGTGACTACCGATGATGAGACAGGGGCTTGTCTGGAAATTACATACCAGTTACCCCGTTGGTGGTGTTTCCGTGAGGTGTCACTTGTTTCTCACACATTTTTTCTGATGAGAATGTGATCCCACACTCTGTGGGTGGAGTGTTGTGCTAGACCTAGGTGGGTCACACAATTGGGTGTTCTGTGTTTCTGCCAAGGAGAGTTGGTTTTTTAGGTAGCTGGGCGCAGAGCAGTGTAAGTACCCCTACAAGTTGGGGTTGGCTTTGGAGTAGTTATCAGTACGAAATGACTGGTCTTTCTTCCTACTGACTTCTGTTGACGCCCCTAGATAGGGTCTTTTTGATTGTTCTATAGTATGTTACAGGTGTCATGACACCCGGCAGAGCCCGCGGGTCGGACAACGAGGTTGGATGAACGGTCAGCCCCATTGGCAAGGCGGACTGCAGGACGATGGGCATACTCCGTAGAACCAGCTAAACAGGATGAGGGATTGCGGCCCTTCATGGTCTCAGTGGGGGATGGAGGGGGGACAAGGAAGGGACGGGGGCATGCTGCAGAAAGGAAAGTATGGGAGATGAGGTTTATTCCGTGGGAGTGAGGACAGAGGACTTAGGTAAGGGGTCAGGGAGCCCTGGGGATGATGTTAAGGCCAAAAAAGACGCAGTGGTAATAACGGCAGTGGAGACCAACACCAAATTAGAGAGTAAGGAGTTAAATATAAAACAGCTGCCTTACATGGGAGTAACCAAGATTTTCGATGCGCACCTAATGCTGGCTACTAAGGAGCGGATCTGGGAGGGCGAGTATGTTGAGATAGTCAAACTTCTGGATAGAGAAATGCGGGCGAAGGAGGGATCTAAAGAGGAGGAGTACGAATTGGCCAAGCGGCCGAAGATGCCTCTCACAATTGAGAATTGGACAACAGCCTTTGTGATATATTCAAGTGTTTACTGTGAGAAATACCCGGAGAGGTGTGTGGCACTGTTTAAGTTCATGGATGTGATCAGGAAGGCACAGATAACGGGGGTGGATATGCATGGGCTCAATATGACGAGGAATTTAGGGCACACATGGCGTGGGACACTGAGGCAAAATGGGGGGAATTAGATACAGACCTGTGGCAACACAAGATGAGGTTGTCCGGGGCAGGCAAGACTATTTTCATGGCCAGCAGGCTACCGCTCGTGTATCGGCCCTTTCAGAGGCGACCCACCCGGGTGGAGGGGGGGCAGGGGGGGCAGTACATGAAGAGGACAGACTGGATTAGGGGGGGCCTGCTGGGATTTTCTTTATTTTTTAACTTTATTTTGCATTTTGGTCACATTATAAGCATCACATTTAACAATTCTCACAGTTATAGAAAAGTAACCAGTCGCCAAGGTACAGTATTAATAAAATGCCTAAGGTTGGCAGCCGATCAAAGCCGTGGTGTATCATATGTCCATTCTATAACGGATATCCGGGCCAAATATGTATTGAGTCCACTGTCAGTAGCAGCCAGTCTTCAAGCGTAGGTATACTTATCCATATTAATAAAAAGAATTCACCCCACTCCAGTAGGCACTACCCTGCTGATCAGCTGCATTGGCAGGTCTTTTTGCTGGGAGTCAAGATAAGTTTTCATAGGGCACCAAACATCCTTAGGTCGATAGGAGGATGGGATAGTCGTGGCATATATATTGCTGTGTGTATTGCAAGTGACCATGCTTTGCAGCCAGCTCTAAATGGTGGGGACTGATTTACTTCCCCAAAGGAGCGCTATCTCAGGTTTGGCAAATTGAGACTAATAGCCGCAAATTTCCGAAGTTTTTTAGGGAAGTTGACCATGTAACCTAGGAGTGAAATTTCGGGAATAGGATTAAGTGGTAAATGGAGCATATCGCCAAGTGTCTTGTGAATCGCAGTCCAGTATGGTTGCAGTTGTGTGCAGGTCCATGCCAAATGTGCAAAGTCGGCTTGGGGTGATCCGCACTTACGACAATTATGGGATTTTGTCTGATCTAGCAGTTTATGTCTGCTGTTGAGGGAACTGTCTTTAGTGAGGGTGCAGCATGTGGTCCATTGGTCGTCTGTGATCGGACCTCCCAGATCCACCTCCCAATCTCTTCGGAGCTTGTCGTCTCGTGCAGGGACAAGTTGTGCACGGTTGTATGATGTTACAACGCATTCCGTTGTAATGCATGCCTTTTCCACACATGCGTTACAATGGAATGCCTTTCCCATGCATAACCTTTACCACGAATATTCCTTTACCACACATACTTTTATAACGATTTTCGTCATAAATTAATGCATGGTACGGGCATACTCATGGTAAAGGTTATTCCCCCATCCCTAAACCCTTCTTACAAATACCCCTCCCCATACTTAACCCTTAAATCCGACCCCTTTTTTTCTTTTCTTAAATCGAATATTCCCCTTACTTCTCCACGTCGGTCCTTCTCAATGTTCTTCCTGTTGACGACGCACGTCGTTAAGAGGAAACGGAAGTGTCTTTCTGTTCCCCTAATGACACGGATTGTCTCCACATATAAACTGCAGCAGGTGCGTTTTTTATTGATGGGGAGACCCCCCAAACCCCCTTTTTAGGTTTCGCCCTGGCCGTAGCACTGCATAAGCAGTGCCCCGCCCAGGGCGAAATCTAATGTTATCTCAGTAGTGGGGACTTGAAACTGCCCCTTCTTCCATTGGCTAGCTCCATAAATGGAGGCTATCCATTGGAAGACATGGTTGTCCATCACTCTTTCCCGGTCAGAACGCGAATCGTGGGCGTTTCTGACTCTTTTTTTAAGTCCCGCCCCTTGTTGCCGTGTGTCCCGGGCCGCGCTGTGATTGGCTGCCGGCCCGGGACACCCCCTTGACGTCATTCTCCGGGCCGCGCTGTGATTGGCTGCCGGCCCGGGACACCCCCGTGACGTCATTTCCCACGCTGTGATTGGCAAAAACATTGTTTTTTCCGCTGAAGAACATTGTTTTTTCCGCTGAAGAATTATCCTGCTAAAACGAACGTATTTTGCCAGAATTGCGTGAATTGTAAAGTGATCAATTTCACGTAGTTTTGTCAGTTGTAATTCTGCACACTCCACTACTGGAAATGGTTACAAGTTCCGAGACGGCTGTGATGCAGAGCTCTAAAGTGACCCGAGATGTGACCACCTAGTGAGCCAAGGACATTCCCAGCTCCAGGGTTCTTGAAGTTTTTCACAAAATAATCAGGCAAACCCCAAAACGGTGCTGCGTGTTTTTTATAAGCCTGTTGCACTTTGCGGTGGTTTGCTTGTGCTGCCGCTGTCAGACGGCTTGAACTCCCTATTCTGCTGGAAGATGTAAGATCCCTGGCTTTGTCAGATGGTGTAAATGCACCGAGTCCACGGGTAGCGCATTTGCCAAGGCTCGGATTCAGAACTCCAGTTCTGTGGAAGGGAGGAAGTGCGCTGTGTTTTAGGGAAAGTTTCTAACACCTGGGTTTGCAGGATGGTTTAACTGTGCTGTCTTGGTGTAATGCCATACAAAAGTGATGGGCTGTGCTCGTCGGCCTCAGGACAGAAATGTGTGGATTAGTGAGGATGTATCACCTGCACTGCACATTACAATGTATTTATATGTTGGGAAGTTTTATGAAGTGCTGCGCGTCTCTTTTCTGTAACTTCGGAGCACTTTATGTAAAGAAATGGAAGTTCACAGACGGGAATATTAGATTCCAGATGAATGCATAATTAACTGCTTTCTGCAATGAATGGGTTCCTCATTCCTTTTCTTCTACGTCTCATTAAAGTGGATTATGTTTGTCTTCCTTGTAACTGTGACTTTAATTTCTCTCCCAGTGCGCATAAACCAACTACATCAAATCGATGAACACAATGAGAATGAAATCCATTAACAATTCTTTTTTTTTTTTTTGAAAACCTTTATTGAGACAAAAAACAGGAGATACATGCGCAGGCCCACAACCATCATGGCCGGCCGCAAAAATAGACGAGAATAATAGAGAACCACATATCAATATACAATCAGGATATTGAAAAGGACGCCAAAAACGACAGTGGGGCGCACAACTCAGGAGAGGAGGTTTTACATTTTTAAAGCAAAAGGGAGCGAGGGGGCTGCAACAGGAAGGAGTAGACACCGCACATTTAGAGCCCCAAAAGAAACGCGGCAAGAGGGGCGTGCCCCATACATAAATAGTGGTGGGCTATACAGGAGCAATAGGCAGCAATTCACACAACAACAGTGGGAAGCGTAAGCCCAGAAAGCCCATCCCAGGGACAAGAAGCAAAGATCCGATGAAACATAAGAAAACAAAGGTTGTAAGGACCCGAAACAGCCTACCCCACTAAGAGGAAAGAACCCTCCCAAAGCCGGAAAAGAGCGATAGGGACCATAGAACAAAACAAACTAAAATAACAAACCCCCCCCACACCCACCACCCTGCACCCCTGTAATGGCTACGGCCTAACCCACTAACAGCGTGCCTGTCGCCCCGGAACTGCCCCACAGTAGGGAAATTTATATAAAAGATTATATAAAAGAATGGAGGAGGAGAGAAACGAACCCACTCTCGGAATTCAATACTCAGGCCGCCCAACCCTAGACCCCATCGTCAACACAAACAGAATGCATCACATCCCCGGCTATCAATCAACACCCCAGCGGCACGAGCAACAACAGTATAAGCACATGAGGAGACCATCCCCACACTGTGCACCACGCCCGCACACTGCAGAAAACCATCGGTCCGGGGGGACGAGGGGCTCACCGCCCATGTCACACCAAGCAGGCGTAAGCGCGGCGACTGTAGCAGCCATGTCACCAACTATAGCCCGGGACCATAAAAAACGAGCTCCGATAGCTCCAACTTCAAAATGGCTCCCTCTGCATCACTTAACGAGATCAGAGGCGCACAAAGGCTTACAGGAGCCCGGGCGGTGTAACATTGTCGCAATCGCCGCCAATGTATCCCCTTCGCATAAAGGGGCAGAGCGGTGAGATGAAAAACACGGAATGCAGCCACTGCACTCCGTCGGCTGGTCCGGTGCCAAGTACAGCGGCCGCTGTTGTTGCGTGCGATGGCGGCCGCACCCGGAGAACAAAGACCCGTCCACACCAGGCAGCGTCCGGGAGAAGGCGAGGGCGCCCAGCCGCTGTTGCCGCATGGAGCGACGGAAGAAACACACCAGCGGAGTCGGGGTCACCTCCCGCGCCCGAAAACAGCACGCAGGATCAGGACCAATGCCAGGATAGGTCGCGGGGCGGGAGGGAAGCGAGAAGGTCGGCGGAGCCGAAGGATTAGGCGGCCATCATGGCTGCAGGCTAGGCTCCTCCCCCCCATTAACAATTCTTAAACAGCTTAGAGAACTCTCTGTTTTTGGCTGACACTGGCACATTTACTGATCCCAGGCTCAGAAATTCAGAAGAAAGTTGCACTTTGTCCTGGAAAAAGTTTTGTTAATCTTAACAACTTGCCCGTTTTTAGATCATGACATTATTTTGTCATTCCCCTTGGGCACTATGAACCAATAAGCACTGGCAATGGCAAATGTCTGGCTTTCAAGTGCTGCACTCTGCATTCTCACAGGACACCACTCATTCCGCACTCACATTGTCAGAGTACTTGGTACTGGAGGGAGAACCAAGAAAGATAGTCTGCCTGCTCTGGGCCAATGAAAAATGGGCACACCTAAGAGTGCAAGTGAGAGGGCATGTTCAGGACAAGTGCCAGCAAGCGGCCTATCAGTATGTAAAGTGTCTTCAACAAGCTCCGTTTGTTCACTGGTAACCTGTGGAGGAAGTCCAAATGCGATTTAGCAGAAGTTGTCTGAGATAAATTTAGTAGCAGAAGTAGCAGCTGCATTTTGTGCAATCTGAAGATGACAGATAAAATATATTGATAAGCCAAGCAAGACTGCATTCCTATAATCCATACATGACATGGCTGCCTGGATCACCAACTGTTCCACCTTTACCTGAGAGGCAAGGAGGAATTTTACTTTAGCTCTTCAAAAAGAAATACCGTGTACCAGCAATCTTGTTGGCTTGCGAGCAGAAGGTAAGATCAGCGTTGAGAGTAACACCAAAAGTTTAGGTCATAGCAGCAGGGGCTAGGAGCAGGCAAAGAGGCTGTAATTACCAAACATAGGTAGAGTTCTTAGGATGATTTCCTACAACAAACTCCTCCATATTTCCAGTTTTGAAGAGCAACAGTTTATTGGTCCTCAGCTATGAGACTAAAGTAAGACTTTCCTGAGGTTTAAGGGGAAAGTCAGCGTTACTATCACGTTGTTGTGTCAGGAATCGAATATCTACAGCATAGAAAAAAAAAGCCAAAAGAATGAATTAAAGCAACTAAACTGTTAACTAAAAACAAGCAATTGCAATGCAATCAGTCTCGCCTTTGGGACCTTATATGTATTTAGCTATGCAGCACATTAGCGTAGGTGCTGAAACATCTACTGTTCTTTAACATGGAGGGAAAATAAGCACCAAACTGCGTGACACGCCAGGTATGGGAACACATGGAGAGAAATATTGCCTTTCAGCGGGAAACCAACACATAAATACAAATTTTGTCATTTACAATGCCAATAGCTCTAACTTTTTCAAAGGCGAAACCACTGCATTGTAAATGCTTGTTTATTTTTAGTCTTCATCACACATGTCTTTACTACCTATTTCGTAGTACAGGTATGCGTGATAAAGGCTACTTGTTGCAGTGAATATTATAGTATCCAATATCAAAACATTCCTCAAGGGGCAGGCTCTCGGGCTCAGCTGAGAGCTAATAATATAATATTCACTAAATTCTAGAATCTCGCCCCATAATGCTTTGCTGGGCCTTTGGTTGGCATTGTATTTTTGCCCATAACTTTGCTTGGGGTGGTCCTAGGAGGATGGGACCACCACCGAATCGTTCAGCGTGATATACTCTTTGTGTTCAAGGCATCTGCTTGCCCTCCCCTTAGGTAAGAGGTGACCCCAAAATTATCACATCTCTCATTGCCTAAGTTAATTTTTGTGAATTTGTTATATGTCTTTTGGTATGTAAATGTAAAGTTGATTTATCAAAGGTTTGTGGGTACAGTAGATAACTCCGTTGCGTAGTGGAGTGGGAATTCGTGCATGAAATCAGTGTTTTCAATGGAATGTGCAGTTACCAAATCTCTGCAACTTCTGTGAGTGGAGTTCATTGCCCAGGGTTAGGACAGAGATCTCCACACCATCATGTGCAGTTGTCTGCGGGAGTGAAGAAAGACCTACGAATCTGGCTGTTTTCTTGCAGGATTTCAAAGGCATACACCATCATGTGTGGCTGTCAGCGGGAGTGACGGAAGACTTACGAATGTGGCAGTTTTTTCTGCAGGATTTCAGAGGCATTCCTCTGATGCAGGAGGTCTAAATGTTTTCCGATGCAGCGGGCAGTAAGGGCTTTGGCCTCCATTTGCAAGGGAAATGGTGTGCTGAACAGTGGCCTGCAGTGGGCTGGGGGGAGTATAGCATTTTTGGAATCCTTCCCCCTGGTGGTGGCAGTCACACTTTGGGGGGAACACTTGGCCCACAGGAAGGTGACTTTTAGGATTGATAACATGGTGATTGTGGAGATCGTAAACCGCCAGTCTGCCAGGGATGAGCAGGTTTTGAAGTTATTGAGGGTGTTTGCTTTGGCTATGATATCGTTTTTAGAGCGTTGCATGTGCCAGGAGTGGACAATGACATAGCGGATGCTTTGTCTCGTTCACAGTGGGGAGATTCCGGAAACTAGCCAAGGACACACACAGGACTCCGACCCACATGCCGCAGCAGTTATGGTACATAGGCAACACAGGATGTTGCAGCTGGTTTTAGAGCCCCTGGAAAAATCCACAAGGATGGTTTACAGGACAGCTTGGGAGGAATTTCTGCTCTCTGGAGAGCGGCGGCGGTCTTCATTGGGGCATAGAAGTGAGGATGTGGTACAGTTTATGCTGGATTTAATTGATAAAGGGCTTTCTAGGGTGACGATTGTGGGTAAGCTAGCAGGAATTGCATTTGTAGAAAAGCTGTTATGGGGCTATGCGCCATCTGCAGGTGAAATCGGCTTGCGGATGTTGGAGGGGTGGGCTCGGGAGTAAGGCCAGGTAGGCAGGTTGAGGAACCCTCTGTCTTGGAATTTGCCGGGTAGGGTGCTTCAGATTTTGCCAAGGTTATTTACAGACTGTTATGAGTCGTGCCTTTTCTCCACACTGATGGTTTGAATGTTCATAGGGGTTTTTTGAGTGTTGGAAATGTTGTGTACAAAATTGGGGGGCAGGATTCAATGGGGGATGTGTCATCATATCTGGATAGAGTTTGCATGTTGCTGCAAAAATCTAAAACGTATCAGAGGGGTGTGGGTAAATGGATGTCTCTCCAGGCTTCTGAGCCACAGTTGACTTGCCCTTGCAGGTGGGAAGCAAAGTGGAGGGCGCTGGCTGCCGGCCAGGCTGGTTTAGTTTTTGTACATGCGAATGGGTGGCGAGCTACGGCATTTCAGCTATTAGCAGTTTTGGAAAAAGCGCTTGCGCAGTTGGGGATTGACGGCAGGGGTTTGGGACACATTCCTTCAGGATTGGGGCAGCATTGGAGGCAAGAAATAGGGGTTGGGGGCAAGGGGACATTATGAGGTTGGGGAGATGGTACTCGGATAGTTACAAGCGTTATATTCACAGCGTAGCAGAGGGGATGTAGCGCGGTTATGTTAACTTCACCTGTTCATTTAATTGTTCTCGTTTCAGGTTCGGTGATTGGCCCCCTCGCCAGGGAGATGTTATTTTGGATAGTGGGACATTGATTTGTGAAGTGGGCACACGTTCAGGCACACACCAGTTACTTTGGGGAAAATGTGGGTTTTAATAAAGATTTGTTTAGAGTTTCCTGGAGGGGTAGGGGGCATGCACTGGAAGGGGCTGTGCAGGTTTTTAACAGCGTGTTGGCAGCTGGTAGGTGTCCCGACATTTTGTTGATCCATCTGGGCGAGAACGAAATGGTCAGGGAAACAGAGTTAGGTTTAATGAGGAGCATGAAGCGGGCCTGGCTTTTGGACAGAGTTTGTTCCCCGTAGAGTTTGGAGAGGAGCTGTTATCCCTGGTGCAGTGGACAAGGTTTGGAGAAAGCTCAATACCGAAATGGTACGTTTTTGTAGGCATCTTTGTTTTGCGAGGATTGCACATAAGGACATCAGATATGACACAGCGGAGTTTTTCAGGGGTGATGGAGTTCACTTGTTCACACGGATGGGCATGGATTTGTATTTGTTGGAAATCAGAGAGGTCTTGGCCAGGATGTTGAATGTTCAGCAGCGCTAAAGGGGCCTCCCTATGAAGTCAGGGGGTGCAGGAAATGGGGAGGTGGCATTTCCACCTACTCTCCCGCCTTTTCCTGGGTGGCGGGGTTGTTAACAGTTGGCCAAGATTGGGGGAACTTTTTAGTTAAGTGTTGGTAGTTTGGGAGCAGGGAGAGGGAAAAGGTAGGCAGGTAGACTAAGTTTAGACTAGATGTTTGGTAGTTACAGTTGCACAAAGGCAGGTAGGGGTTTGGGTCATTGGAGGGCAGGATTTGTAAATTCAATATTGTGTAATATGGTTGTTATGTAATGTTATTGTTGTTATCGGCAGGGTGGAGGATTTGTTGTGGGGATCGTAGGGGTGGCGGGGAACAGGGGGTCAGTTAATTTATGTATAGTGAAGTTATAGTTTTGTAAGGCAGTTCCCACTGTTGATCATTGTGATATGCACCTGTTTCAATAAAGCGGGCTTTTACACACACAAAAAATTGGTCTCTGTTTGGCTTGTCCCCCTCCCTTCCAATAAAGAGGAGCAAACTGCTTCCATGTGACAAACAGCAGAGGCTGCAATGTAAATGGACACCACCATAGTCCCATGCCATCTTAATAAACAGCCTCAACCGATGCGCCTCGTCATACCCAGAGGGAGAAAATGAGCAGGACCTAGCCGCAGGCTGCTAGTATACACACCATCTCTAGACCAGCAGAGGTATGTGAGAGAGTTAGGTTAAATCTCCCGAACTGTGTTCAGGGTCCCAAACCTTATGGCAGCATTCAACTGACCATGGGCATACTGGGGGAGCCTATTCTGGGGGACCAGATTCCTTCACTCCCCACATCCCTCCTCTGGCCCGAGTGTGAGATGGATCTTGATCCCTGACCAGCCTTACTGCCACATGGTAGCTGTGTCCTTGCGTACCCGGGTGGGGCAACAGACACGTGGGGAGAAACCTGACAGGCCATGGGGATTGCATGGCGCGCCTGCTGGCATGCGGCAGCGAGTATCCTAGTGTCCCCCACGCGACTGCACCAGTCCAATTCCATTTGCCTCAGCAGAATGATGGGTGGAAAGAACATGAAAGGTTCCCATCAGACCAAGTTGGGCAAATTTGCGCTGCTTAAGGCGTCTGGAGGAGACACCCCATCCCTCCATGACATGGTGGCTGTACAAGGAGTCCATACTGTACTGGAAGCACGCATAGACTATGTCACGACAGAGGTCTCACTGATGCGGGCAGACCTTCGTAACATGGGGGCAAGAGTCAAGGTGGTGGAGGACTCAGCTGAGACTTTGCTCCAGGACACCAAGGCCCTTAAGGTCCAGGACAGCGAGCTGCAGGCAGCTAATACAAATCTGGAAGCCTGACTTGAGGAGTATGAGGGCAGGTCAAGGCGCAATAACGTCCACATTTTGGGGGTCCCTGAATGGGTGGGAGAACCAGCCACAGACCTATTTGTAGAGGATCTTATCCTCAAATACCTCCAACCCCGGGGTCTCTTTAAGTTCTTCTCGGTGGAAAGAGCCCACTGAGTGCCAGGCGGACAGTCCTGTCTGGGTACCCCACCAAGACCCATCCTCGCCCATCTCCGGGATGTGGTGCCCCAGACAGCACGCACTACTCCGCCAATGATCTACAATAATACGAACATTACCTTTTTCCCTGAAGGTCAGAAATGCGTAGCTTTGGGAAGTTAAGAAAGCACTGAGGGAAAAAGTATTGACATACTAAATGCTTTTCCTGGCTAGGGTGCGAATTGAGTCGGTTGCAAATTGAGTCCGAGGGTTGCGCATGGTTTTTCACAATGCCAGAGGAAGCCTGGGACTTGCTGGAGGGATGGCAGACAGCTGGCGGAGGATGTTTCTGTGCTTCAACAAGAGATTTAACTGCTGAGACTTGCTCCAGACACATGGGGGAGATATTCTTTTTTCTAAGAAGCTGAGGAAAAGCAGTGACACAGTTTTGTAACTTCTGAGAGAGAGGCCTTGAAAGCTTTAATACTGGGGTGGGGGTCCATACAGTACTTGAATTGTTATTGACTCCTTTTGCTTAGTAATGGTTATTGCCTTGGAGAAATGAGACTTGTTCATCTACTGAAACCACATTATTATCCTCACTGCTCTAATGACATGAATGTTATATCACTGTTGGAAGGGGGGGCATGTTATGAGGGCGGTCCATGGTCTCCTGAGTTCAGTATGTTAGAGTGGGACAACAGGTGCTCTGCTGGGTTGGGGGGCGTGCAGTTCTGGGTCCATCAGGCATGGAAGCAGTGAGTTTTTTTTTTAAGGGGGTTAGCGAAAGAGGGTTCAGGGTACTTTATTGTTTTTAATCTGTTTTATTATGTTCCTATTATGTACAATGACAAGAGGCAGACAGGTCACACACCACTTTAATCCACGTAGCATGGTCAATAATGCTCAGGCGACTTCGACCCGCCACGCAGGGGGATTCAGCCGTCGCGAAGCTGAGGGATCAGTGGGCAGTTCCGTACAACCAAAATGGCAGGAAAGTCCATCACAGAAATTCAATTAATGTTATGGAATGTTAACAGTCTGGGGGATAAGGTCAAACGTGAAATAGTGATCTAGTATATCGAAAGGCACTCCCCTGACATTATTCTATTGCAGCAAACCCACCTCATAGGAAACACTTGCAGTGTCCTAGACCGCTGGGTATACAAAATGGTGGCACTTGCAAGCCGCGCCTCTGGTTCCTGGGGCAAAGGGATACTCTCCAAGAAACAGTTTTCCCTCACTATTGACAGGGTATGGTCAGACAAACTAGGCTGGTACACGGTTCTCTTGTTTGTATGGGAGGTAGAAACAATCCACCTTAGATTAGGATTAGCCGCAACAACTCTACGTGGTGCAACTTTCCTTGACTTGGGTGCCCTTATGATTGGATTACCGGTGGGGAGGCTTTGTTGGGAGAAGTTTTTAATATGGCATTGTGTGACAATATAGACTGTCTGCCACCAAAGTGACCACTTCCTTTGCAGACCCGACTGACAGAATTGCATTCCATGTTGGACCTGGTTGACATTTGGAGAGCGCTTAATTCCAACACACAGCAATGCACATTTCACTCTGGGTCACATGGAAGTCTCTTGCGAATTGACTTCCTTATATTGTTGGCTTCACACCTTTCATATTTTAGAGATGTGCAACACTTGGCGAGGGGAATCTCTGATCATTCCTTAATATGGGCATGATACATCGTGGGTATTCTGCACACTAATATGACAGTCATCATAAACCCCTGTTATGTTAAAGTCCTGGGAATTAGGAAGGGGCCTGTTAAAGCCACAGACCAGTACTTTAGAGAAAAGTCTCCAAGGAGTTTTGGGATGCAAACATAGAATCCAGGAAGATGCGTGGTTTTGTCCCTCGATGCGTGCATGGCCTCTGTCACAGTTGAGTGGCCATATCTCTTTGCTGTGCTCAAGCATATGGGCTTTGGGCCACAATTCTTGTCCTGGCTTCGACTTCTCTACAGGAACCTCTGGTGCAAGTGGTGGTGAACAGAAGAGTGTCCAGAGTTTTCCCCCTTCAGCCAGGCAGGGCTGCACTTTATCACCGCTTATAGTAGCTTTATTACTCAAACCCTTGGCAGCCGGGGTCCGAGGGAACCCGCTGATTCAAGGCCTCCACTGGATGGAGGACTGGGAAGACAGATTATCGATAAATGTTGACGACATCCTCCTTTATGTTGCAGCTCCACAGTCCTCTATTCTCAGAATATTGAACATCATAATCAATTTTGTCAGATACTCCAGATATACAATAAATTGGTCCAAATCAGTGGTGTTTGCACTTTGTAGTCCAGCGCTGAGTCTACCGAAGGATTGATTCCTGTTGGAAGGGGGAATCTCAGAGGGCCAGCTTGTGCTCACCTGACCACCCCAGGACCCACCTCTCCCACAGATATTGCCGAGTCTTATCGTGAGGTCCCCACCGGGGAGGACTCCGAGTCTAGGATCACACACACTGAGCTCACACCACACTTACGAACGGACACCACACCGTAGGTTTTCAGTAAATAGTTATTTATCAAATAGTAAGGAAGATCAGCACTCTTATTTACAAGCGATCAAGGGATCGTAAAGTCTTTAGGAATTAGGGAAGAGGGAAGCGGGACAGTCTTAGTCTTTAGGCCAGTACGAAGCGTACCCTGCGCACAGCTCTCAATCCTCGAGCCGGGGGTACGGATGATGACGGTCGTACTGGCTGCTTCACTCACTTCGAGTCGACTCAGGTCGGGGTGGTAGCGTCGATGGTCCAGCCGGACCAGAGTACTCCTCGAGCCGCGACGAGGTCAGCAGGGCTCGATCCGGAGATGTTCTTGGGGAGCCTCGACAGCGTCAGCAGGGCTCAGAGATCTTAGTTCGGTCCTTGCGAGGATGAGCCGCGACAGCGTCAGCAGGGCTCGATCCGGAGATGTTCTTGGGGAGCCGCGACAGCGTCAGCAGGGCTCGGAGGTCAAGTTCCGTGTTACGAATAGGAGCCGCGACAGCGTCAGCAGGGCTCGAAGGGTTCAGGGGTTCAGTTCTCCCAAGGGTCAGCCGCGATCAGATCAGCAGGGCTTTCTTGTCCAGGATACAACTGCCGCTAGTTGTGGTGCGGGCCTTGATATAGTCCAGTGGCCCTTTGATTTCCGGACCCTCGCAGGCGGAGGCCCCAGGCCTTGGGGGCTGGCTGTGGGGGAGGTCCGGCGGTTGGCTCTGTGATCCTTTGAAGATGCGTCTGGGAATTCCCAGACGCCCAGCAGGTCTGGAGCCAGCACGCGGGGAGGCCAGAGGTGCAATCGAAACTGGCCCACAGGGGAGGGCAAAAGGTGTGACAACTACCAGTCTCTCTGGGGAGGCCGGAGGTGCCATCAAAACTCCCCGGCTTATCTCACTCGGGGAGTCCTTACCCCTCAGCCGGAGTGGCGCGCCTTGGAGTCTAAGTTTCGCTGGGGCCGGGGTAATGCTAGGCCCCGGGAGTCAGGGGTTTCTGGGAAGGGAAAATGGCTGCCGGCCTTGTGGGGCATGCATGTTCTGGCCGCTTGGAGCCGGCAGCGGGACGGGGCCTGCGGGGCTGGTCGTTGATTACGGGGTTTGGGCGTACAGGGAGCAGGACGACCAGGGGACTCCGGGTGCAGGGCTACGCTAATGGGGCGCTGAGGAACGGGGGGGAACCACGCCACGAGGCCAGGTCCAACAATTCCAATATATTGGAATCTTCATAACCACCGGCACATACCTCTTTAATGCCAGAAACTTACAGGGCCTATTGACCCGACTTAAAAGCGATGTCCAACATGGCTCCCACTCTCCTTGCTGGGGAGAGCGTCACTTTTCAAAATGATGCTGTTACCGCGCTTCCTTTATGTATTGCAAAACATTCCACTCCCTGTACCTGATACTTACTTCAAAGCTATAGAGTGTGAAATCAGGACCCTGCTATGGGATGGAGACTCCTCACAAACTGCTCTCAGTAAATTGACATGGGGTTTGTATGATGGAGGGATAGCCTCGCCCGATATCCAAACACACTACAGAGCGGCACAGTTAGCGACTATCAACCAATGGGTTAATCAACTCCTAACTGAACCTGCTTACTGTATGGCCATTTGTTTCTCCAACCAGGGAGTATCTGTGGGCTCTCTACACAAACCCACGCCGTCTCAGCCTGGAGGGACTGAACAGCATTGACGGTCCAAGTTTGGCACTCAACACTCAAAAAATTGGGGTGGGGAAACAGGATCACTCAAGCAACTCCCTTGTGGGACTCCGAACTTTTGGGTACAGAGGGGATAAGACAAAGCTTTGATAAATGGGACCTGATTGGGCTCACAAGGGTGGGCAACCCGTGCTCCGGGCGGAGGTGGTATCCTTGGCTGAGCTACAAAAAACGTACAACCTAGCTCCCACCGACAGCTTTAGTTATTTGCAGATTAAATATGCCATACAGGTGACTTGGATGAGGATGACTGGCTAAAGGCCATAGCTTCACCCAGAGAAGTGGCCATTAGGACATGTTTCCGATTGGTCCAGCTCAAGATACTTCACAAGGCTTACCTCTTTTGCAACACAATGGTATCATTGGGCAAGAGGTTGCATTCATTCTGTCACAGACCCTGTGGTCATGGGGGGACTGTTTATCACATTATCTGGGACTGCTCAATATTTAATCCAATAGGAGCTCAATGGTGTTGTGCATGACGGGGATCTGTGATGCGAGCCTATCACTCTCAGCCAAATGGTGTCTACTCAACGTGTGGGAGGCCACTGACCAGAGGCAGGTTGATCAAACCTCTTTAACTTTGGGCTTGATGATTTCCAAGAGTAACATAGCTCGTCTTTGAGGGAGGGAGGCAACACCAACTCTCCTGGACTGGAAGATGGACATGGATTGGTGTATGGCGGCAGAGAAAACAGTCTATGAGAGTAGGGTTTGCACCCAGAAATGGGAAAAGGTGTGGAGCAAATGGAATGTTCACTGGGGAAATCCATGTACCGGCCCCACTGTTGTTACAGTCCCTGGTCCACGAAGACGAAGAGCGGATAGAGCCCCTGGTGGGATAAATGCGGGATAACCCTTTACTGGAATTGATTATGACAGGGATAGGTGTTATGTGGAGATGTATCGCTTTATTGTTATAATGTGCAAGACAGAGGTGTGGTATTATGTCATGAACTGCTTCAAAGTAATAAAAAGATTTATAAAATAAAAAGAATGCACTAAGAGCTATATATTTTTCATCACATATACAGTACTAGGAGATATAATATCATCTGGTAATCCATTATGGTTTAAAAAATATCTGAAGTAATGCTCTCTGGATTTTATAATGCTCTCACACCTACTGTGCTCCTTGTAGAAAAAATGCACCAAAGTTGTTCTATGCAATTAACAAAGCAATAAAACAAACCTCGCCATGGAAAAACGTCCCCAAATGTTGGGTCAGACGACTACAGATTTCTAGTATGCACATTTTGGCCTCAGGGAATGTTGCAGTAGAAATGAGTATTCATTATAATTAACTAAAGACACTTTTATGGTATTATTTTCAGTAGAAGTCTCAAGAAGCCATCATAAATCAATTAAATTATTAAGAGTGTTACTTAACACTGTAAAGTGAACATGTGATGTGCTTTTTTTTCTTGATTTACTCAAATACTACAGATGTAGCATTATGAATACTCAGAGCCTCAAATAGCCATTCTCTTGAGAATAACCAGATTCTCTCTCAGGGTACTGATGAATAATTGCGAACCAAGCTCTAAAGATCATTGGTACTCACACACTTTTTCTCAGGTGTCAAAAAGAACAACCTAGGTTGTGACTGAGGACTGAGCTGATGCCAGTTTGGGCAGTGGGGGTTCAGTGGTGAAATGATAATGTGCTTAGCGGGATCTGGAAGTCAAGGAGTGCATTTTTGGGGTTCCATTCCACATTGCCCTCCTCTAATTTAGGGCACTAGTCTCTTCATGTAATATAGATCTCACCAGCCATTAATTCTATCGGGTGTGATTGCCGAGGGAGTGAACACGGAGTAATAGAAGCAAAAATGTATTATAAAATTATGACTATGACCAAGAAAATGGCAACGCAGACTCATATTATATGAATTCATCATGGCGCCCAGTACTAAAAGTAGCAAAACAATATGGGGTAAAGTAGCTAGGGCTGTAAGGATTACCCTCCAGTACTTGAAACTATTATTGGAAATAGCAAATGGGATTGCATTTTACTACATCGTATAATGGAAAAGAGGATACGGCCTTTACAAATACCTTAAGCTTACAAAAGAGCATGGGGACCAGACCTAATACAGGTTGATATTTTCCTATAGAATTCTGAGGTATGGGTCCTTGTCCTCTATATATCAACCCCGTAACTGCTAGACACCAGGGCAATCAAGGGTGGGATGACTTGCATGGCTCTCACCAGTTTGTTTTAGCCATAATCCCTTGCAAACCTCCAACTTTAACTACAAAAACACATTTTCCTCACATTTCTGTGATGGAAAGTTCTGGAATCTGTGGGGAGCCACAAACTACTTTCCACCAAGTACTCCACCAAGTCTCCTAATAAAAAGGTGGGTTGGCCTAGTGCCCACGTCAAGAAACAGCCCAAAACAACAACATGGATACATCACATTTTTCCACTCAAAACTGACCCTTTTTTTGCAAAGTGGGTAGGTCTGGATTTCGGGCCCTAGCTCATCCGGCATCGAGGGAAACCTAGTAAACTTGCAAATTTTTTAAAACACTGGGGGGAGTCCAGTGTGGGGTGACTTGCTTGGCTCTAGCCAGCTTTTTTTACCCAGAATCCCTTGCCAGGAGACTACCATTGAGCTCGGTTTGATCCATTCCTGTCGCAGGCACTAGGCCGAATCACATGAGTGGCACAGCGTTTTTATCGACACAAGTGGGGAAATGCTGGGAGGTAGGAAGGTTGCGGATTCCTGCTCACTGAACGTCATCTCAGTAACCAAAAGAAAACAATCAGGCTACTCGGGAAGCTCTTACTGAGCAGCCTGATGAAAAAAACAGGACACTGTCTGGTGGTGTAGAGACCCAGAAGAGCCTTTATAACCTCCCCAATGTCAGCCGTTGGCCAACAGATGCACTAAAGGGATTAAGGAATCATTTTGTGGAATTAAGTCACTTTTAATGGTCGACTACTATATTAATTCCTTGGCATAAGAAAGATAGGTAGAATGGTCTGGCAAATTATAGACTGATATCTCTTCTGGAATCAATGGAAAGATATTTGGTAGACTGATTTTGAACAGAATCTTGAACCAGATGCACAAGGTATCATGTGTGACTGCCAAGGTGGTTTCCGTAGTGGAGCTAGCACTACTGTCATTATTGTCATTATCATCATCATCATCATCATGATCATCTTCATCCTCATTATTATTATGTTTGATCTTATGGCAATGAGGCAGCACAAACATTAAAAGGACATTACAAATATTAACATTATCATTATTCAATTCAATAATCTGACATAATAAAAAAATAAACAAATTGAACACCATTGTTCCTTATCTAGAGTATCCCTCCTAACATAGCAAATAATACTTTAGGAAACAATAAAGGTTTTCACTTTTCACTTTGAATTACTTTAACCTTTCTTGTGTGGAAGATAACAATAAACTCCTAGACATTCGACTTCACATCAAAATAGTCTAAAACAGAAACGTCGTCATACTCCCTACTAGTTCCCCTCTTAACTCTCTAAGGGCCATATGTATCAAAAAAAGAGTTTTGCGATTCTCAAATTGTGATTTTTAGCAAATTGCAATTAGAAAATCGTAAAATGCAATGTATGTAGGATTTGCTAAAAAATGTGCGAATCCTACATATTCCTTATTTGCGAATCACAACTTGAGATTCACAATTAAGGAATACCTAATACCTTCCCATTCATTCCTGTGGGCTAGGAGGCCCATAGGAATGAATGGGAAGACATTCTCAATTTGCGATTACCAATTAGAGAATCGCAAATTGAGAATGCAATTTCAAGGTTCCAAGGGTGCCAAAAGGACACCCTGTTGCACCCCTGAAATATGCATGTGTGCACATTTTGCGCACATACATGCCCTAAGTATGTGCGACATATGGCACTTTAAAAAAAATCAAAAAAGTGTTTTTTTTAAGAAAATCACAAATTACCACCAACCTGAAGTTGGTGGTAATTTGCAATTCCTTAAGGCCTAATAGCAAATTTGTGGTGCTTCCGGAATTGCATTTAAGGAATCCCAATTTGCAATTCCTTAATTGCATTCGCAAAATAGAGAATCGCAAATTTTGCAATTCTCTATTTTGCTATGGCCTTTTGGGATGATACATCCCAAAAGGCTTTTTCCAATTCGCAAACGGGCCGATTCTAAGAATCTGCCGTTTGCAAATGGGAAAAAGGCTTGATATATATGGCCATTCCTCATTATCCCACATATGTTAATATCCAGGTCTCCCAATAATTTGTTCAGGTTCTTCACCCATGGGTCAGAGTCCCTCGACTGTAGATGGCACTTGATTATATTTCTCTATGACTTTTCGGCAGCATTAAAACTGCTAAACCAGTAATTCAGATTTGTTGACAATACTTGCGTTTAATAGTCATCAAACCCAACTTGAGATGTTTCGCACTATTGAATGTGCCCCTTGGGAGACCTCCTGAGTTCTTTCAGATATTAACATCTATAATCTGAAGAGAGCTTAGTTTTCTCAAAGTCAGGCTATTGCACCCTTACAACAGTGTTTTTGTTTTCCAATGATAGATCTCCTTCAGGACTTTCGCAGACCAATGACCTAGTGTGATATCCATCTCTTTAAGGTCCCTGCAACTGCTTTTAATATCTGTTCCAGACAGACCTGACATTTAGATTATTTTAAAAACAATACTCAGAGAAGTGTCCTCTTTGACTGCCTCAAGTTATAATCCTTTCAGCCCCCAATTCTGGTTTCCTTTCCAGATAGTTGTCTTAGAAAATACCATTACTTTTGCTTTAGTGACATTTATAATCATGTTATTTGCTGTGCAGTTATTCTTCAAATACATTTAATTTTCTCAGTAGGCCTACTGATGTGAAGTCCATTAACAGCGTGTTGTTTGCAGAGAATATAAAATAAATTATTTCACCTCCCCTAGCACTATTGATCAATGTTACCTTATTTGTCATTCTGGTAAAGTATGTAATGCCCAAGCAAACATGCAAATAATTCATTTTTATAGATGTAAAATTGGTATTTGACTTAGTGGGCCACACAAAGCGTGTGCTCAATTACAATAGAATAGATAGATCAAGGTCTGATACAACGGTTAGATTTGTAACGCAAAAATCACAAGGATCCTCTCCAAGATAGGTTATTCTCTTTTTTAAATGTGTGAATGTGGTCGATCGCATTACAATATGCTGTGTAAAACATGGAGTGGAACATACAACAGCGAGGCAATAAATGAATTTGATTTTAAGTAAGGAACATTTGTTATGTTAAGAATAATGGAAACCTTGGAAATAAGTATGCCAACTGTACACACTGCAAATGTTAACCAAATACAATTTATGTGAATTAAGTTGTGATGTCTTATTGTGTTTTATACTCAAAATTATGGGTGGTCCTACTAATGTGATTGATGATGGTAAAACAGTTGCTAGATAACTGCCTATTGCTGCTCGCTTTACCCACAGTTCTGTGTTGTCTAGTGCATTATCCATGAGTGGAATGGGGTTCCATCCATCACAAGAACGTGGCACAAAGCCATTGGTAAATAGGGGCAGAAAAGGGCCCGTTATTTCAGATGAAACAGGGATTTGCATTCTGTTTTTTACCAGGTGAAACCAAGCTGGTATGTTATTCCCTAATCTAGGCAGAATAACTCATAATTGGATTGTTCAGGGGAGGATTTACCTGCCAATGTTGGTAATTCTGTCCTCCAGTAAGTCTGACCTGTCTGCACCGCCCAATTGATGATGAGACCAATAGAGGATATTGTGAGCAGCAATGGACATGTTTCTTCTAAGCCGGCAGCCATCCGGTCAACAGAGCCTGCATGTTCTACCAATAGATGTGGGTCAAGGAGGCCTTTGGTAGCTGACAGTAGCCCCGGTGTCTCGCTAATGGAATAAGTGCAGTATGTATTCAACTGCGCCTATCGTTGTAGCTAAACCCACATTGGCTATAGAGAACAACAATAGTCATAGTAATGTTTCTACTCTACTACATCTAGCATACTAGTAGGACACCAGGGTTCCTTTCAGCTTCTCCAGTCCTTGTTCTCTCGCAAATTAATGTAGGAGAGTGGGATTGAGACATTTGACAGCATGATCTAAAGAACCACGTAGAAAAGACCCTTTTCAGACCGGTAGATTGATGGATCAGCCACCTTCTCTAACTGTATTATATCTTCAAGCCTTCCATCGGGGTTGCAGGTTCTGCTTGGACTGGTCTTGGAGGAACTGAGGGGTGCGTGCGTAGAAGAATAAGAGTGAGCATGGACACAGAGATGATGTAGGGTTGTGAGATAGAGATGGCTTTCTATACTGGTGTATCTAAGAAACAGAAAGCTAAAGATGTGGAAGAGTGAAACATATCACATTTAAACTGAAACAAAAAGTATGCATTATGTGGTCTGGTTTTAATCTGGTTAAATGGGCTAAATTAGAATGTTATTTTCTCATAGGATTCTTATTTTCTATTTGGTATAATATGTTAAAAAATTATAGTTTTGTCTGTTTGATGTGCAACTTGATTCTCTAATTGTAGGACGCATGTGTTATAAATAAATAATGAGTTGGGAATAAAAGGGAAAGCTATTGCAATGGAAGTTTTTGAGTGAGGGAGACAGGAAGGGAAATGGATAGCCAATGAAAGGCAGAGTGGAGGTTGGAAGATGTTTGAATTACAAACTTGTGACCAGTCCAGCAACGCAATTGAACAGTTTCAAAGGTCACTTAGAGATGTCAGAAGGGATATAGCGTATCACTCCTTCTTCTCTCCACCTCCCCGACTTCCGCCATCTTTTCATTTACAGATGGACATGTTGTAAACCGGAATATTGAGAGAATGTGATTTAGATTCCTTTGTTGTTAATGCTAGCTTCCTCATGGGTGTCATATCTTCGGGATGCACTGTATTTTCGGAGGAAGGGGATTTTTTGTATTTTTTATTTTAATGTGATTTTATATAGCGCAAACATTACCCGAAGGTGTCAGAGCGCTTTACATAAGAACCAGTTGCGATACATAAGGATTACGTGTGTTGCATAAAAGATACAAACAGAAAAAAATTGCAAATGTACAAGTTATAGTCACACAAGGAGGAGCACTCAAGGAAGGGATACGAATGGATATACTCTAAGAGTCACATAGGAATGGTAGAAAGTACAAAGGTCTACTGCATATACTAGTGATTAGAGTTATTTCTATATACATAGGGAAGGGATACAAATGGATATACTGTAAGAGTCACATAGGAATGGTAGATAGTACAAAGGTCTACTGCATATACTAGTGATTAGAGTTATCTCTATATACATAGGTAAGGGATACAAATGGATATACTCTAAGAGTCACATAGGAATGGTAGAAAGTACAAAGGTCTACTGCATATACTAGTGATTAGAGTTATCTCTATATACAAAGATATACAAATAGTAGATTTTCTCAGGTCAAGACCCAAAAAACCAGGAGGGCAGAGTTCCATTAAGTGGGGTCGGAGGGGGGACGCAGTCACAACACCAAGGGAGGGTGGAGGGATACAAGGGTATGGAGAAAAGGCAAATCAGACAAGCATTGGAAATGCAATAGGTCTCGCATTAGAAAAGTAGGAGCTATTGTTCTTGTAAATGATTTTTTTTTTTGTGTGTAGTTTCTCCAAATTGCTACATTGATAGATTTGTCATTTACAATGCCAATAGTTGTAATTTTTGTGAATGTGACACCTATAGCATTTGGAATGCCACATGATTTGTATTGACGTGATTTTGATGCCAGCTTTTGTTGTTATGCCACCTTTTAGAGAGCAGGAGAGTGCAGCAGGGGATAGAAGCACAGCCCTGCAAGCTGAGCGTCCTCCCATCGCACACCCATTTGTGGCTTGGGTGGTGTGAGGGTGAGGGGTGTGAGAGTGAGGGATGTGAGGGTGAGGGGTGTGAGCGTGAGTGTTGTGAGTGTGAGGGAGTGTGAGTGTGAGGGGGTGTGAGTGTGTGTGATGGTGAAGTTGAGTGAGTGTTTGTGAGGCTGAGTGTGTGTGACGGTGTGTGTTGGTGAGGGTGTGTGAGGGTGAGTGAGGGTGTTTGATGTTGATTGAGGGAGTGTGAGTGTGTGGGTGTGTGACGGTGTGAGGGTGAGGGTGTGTGAGGGTGAGTTAGGGAGTGTGATTGTGTGTGAGTGGTTGAGTGTGAATGAGGGTGAGGGGATGATGGTAAGGGTGTGTGAGGGTGAGGCGTGTTGATTGTGACAAGTTGCAAGGCTGAGGGTGGGTGAGTGTGTGGGAGGGTGTTTGATGGTGATGGTGAGGGTGCGAGGTGTAGTGAGTGTGAGAGTGTTGTGAGGCGTGTGAGGGTGTGAGGGGAGTGAGCGTGTGTGAGGGTGATGGGATGTGAGGTTGAGGGGGTGTGAGTGTGTGTGAGGGTGAGGGAGAGTGAGGTTGTTTGCGGCTTAGAGTGTGTGAGGTGTAGTGAGTGTGAGAGTGTTGTGATGGGTGTGAGGGGAGCGTGGGTGTGTGAGTGTAAGGTGTTTGAGGGTGAGGGTGTGTGTGTGAGTGTGAGGGTGAGTGAGGTGGTGTGAGGCTTCGGGTGTGTGACGGTGTGTGAGTGTGAGTGTGTTTGAGGGTGAGAGAGGTGTTGTTAGGCAGAGGGTGTGTGACGGTGTGTGAGGGTGTGTGAGGGTGAGTGTGATTGATTGTGAGTGAGTGTGAGTGAGTGTGAGTGAGGGGGTGTGAGGGTGTGGTTGTGTGACGTTGTGTGAGTGTGAGTGTGAGTGTGTTTGAGGGTGAGTGAGGGAGTATGAGGTTGTGTGAGTGGGTGAGGGTGTGTGAGTGTGAGGGTGACTGAGGGTGTGTGAGGGTGACTGAATGAGTGTAAGGGTGTGTGAGTCTGAGGGAGTTAATGTTGAGAGAGGGTGAGTGTGGTGAGTCTGTGAGGGTGAGGGTGTGCGGTGTAGTGAGTGTGAGAGTGTTGTGAGGGGTGTGAGGTTGTGAGTGTAGCGATGTTGTGTGACGGTGTGTGAGGGTGAGTGTGTGTGTTTGATGGTGAATGATTGAGTGTGAGTGTGTGGGTGTGTGATGGTGTGAGGGTGAGGGTGTGCGAGGGTGATTTACGGAGTGTGAGGGTGTGCGAGTGGGTGAGTTTGAGAGTTAGGGTGTTTGAGGGTGACTGAGGGTGAATGTGGTTGAGTGGATGAGGGTAAGGGTGTGTGAGGGTGAGGGGTGTTGATGTTGATATTTTGCAAGGCTGAGGGTGGCTGAGTGTGTGTGAGGGTGTTTGAGGGTGATTGTGTGAGGTGTAGTGAGTGTGAGAGTGTTGTGAGGGGTGTGAGGTTGTGAGGGGAGTGAGGGTGTGTGAGGGTGATGGGGTGTGAGTGTGAGGGGGTGTGAGTGTGTGTAAGGGTGAGGGTGAGCGAGGGAGTGTGAGTGTGTGTGAGTTGTTGTGGGTGAGAGTTATGGTGTGTGAGGGTGATGGTGTGAGGGTGATTGAGGGTGTGTGAGGGTGAGGGGATGAGGGTAAGGGTGTGTGAGGCTGAGGGGTGTAGATGGTGAGAGAGTGTGAGGGGGGTGAGTGTGTGAGGGTGAGTCTGTGCGGTGTAGTGAGTGTGAGCTTGTTGTGAGGGGTATGAGTTTTTGAGGGGAGTGAGGGTGTGTGAGTGTGTGTGAGTGTGAGGGGGTGTGATTGTGTGTGAGGGTGATTGTGAGTGAGTGTGTGTGAGGCTGAAGGTGTGTGATGGTGTGTGAGGGTGAGGTTGTGTGAGGGTGATTGAGGGTGTGTGAAGGTGTGTGAGAGTTTTGGGGTGTGAGGGTGTTGTTATGAGTGTGTGTATGTTAATAAGAATTTTTTAATATGTGTTGTGTGGAAAAACGCGTGATCGAGCTTCCCTTTGTAATTGTCCTGCCTTATTTGTATTTTTTTATGTAATTTAACTGTGTGTGTGTTTTAATTAATGTGTGGTGTTATGTGTGTTTTTTGTGTCAGTGGAGTCCCGTATTAATAGTATTATTTTTAAAATGGCCGACGCAATGCGTCACCTTGACGTTGCCTACGTTAGCGTTCTAGTTTTTTTTGTGTTGTGAGTGTTTACGTTTCCTTGACGTTTATTTGTAGCAAATCGGAATGCGACGTTTTTGACGTTGCGTTCTGATTTGCTTACGTCAACGGTGGAATTCCCCAGAAGATCGAGAATGTTGATGCGCGGAAGGCGTGTTCTTGTTCCTGTGCTGTTGCTGCGTCGTTTGACAGGTAAGAATGTATTCCAATTTTTTTTTTAAGTAATGTAATGTAGTATCTATAGTATGTTTAACTTAACGAATGAATAGGAGTGTATTTTTATAAATGTTGACATTGTTTGTTTTCGATCGCAATATTTGTAAATGATTATTATGTAATGTAAATTAAAGTCTTGTTTTTATTCGTCGATATGTAATGTATATGTTTTCGTAAAGTGTAATGTAATGTATTTTTAGCTGGTGTTTGTTATTTGACGTACAAGAACTGTTGTTTGAATTTCTAAGTACTATTTAGTTGCTATTATATTTATGTATGTTGTGTTTGCATTGTTTTTTTCCTGTGATGCTGAATTAGCCTGATTATATGTTATTGAGGTAATCGATGTTTTAAAGGAAACTTTTTGTATTTGCAGAATTTATGTTCCCTATCAATGTATTAAGAGGATGCACAGTGATGTAATGTGTGTATTTTATGAGTTTTGTGAAAGAACTGTTTTATTTTCCAATCCCTGTTTGCATATTTGTGTATTAATAGCTGCACTCTCCTTGCGTTGCTTTAAGTTTGCATTTTGGAATAGGTGCAAGTGTGTAATCCGCGTTGTACGTGTATATGAAATAGTTGCTTAACGATTTTTATGTGTACAGTTGGAGGCTGGAGTTGTATTTGGAGGGTAGAGTTGTAGAGTGGTATTGTAGTTATAGGGTGTAGTTTGGGGCTGGACTTTGACGGTGTGAGTATGAGGGTGAGTGCATGTGAGCCTTTTGGAGTTTGCCACAGTATGTGTGACTTTGTAGTAGTGTATGCAGTCTATTTTTTTTCCCAAGCGTTTTTTGTGTTTTTTAGCTTTCTATGTGTTAGATCAGAATGTGTATGTGAACTATCTTTGATGTATGCAATAGTGAGAATAAGGGTGTTGCTTCCAATTTATGGGCATAAGGGGAGACGTCTTTGGATGTTTTTGTATTTTCTGTACTTCCCTAGATGTTTGTGAACAGCTGCGTGTGCAAGGGGCGTTGGCTGTTGTGTTGTTGAGTTGTGGTCTTTTGATGCTGTTTGATGCTGTTTTGGTGTCTGGTGTTCCTGTGGTTGTGCACTTAGCACCACCAAAACACTTCGTGCAACAGCAGCATCAGTCAGAGCAACACCAGAGTCTCTTTTTTTTGTGATTACGCACTTTATTTGTGTTTTTGTTTTTTTCTTGCATTGTTTAATGGTTTATTTTCCCTTACTTTAGTAAGTGCTTTCTGTAGTGAATTTTATTTCCTTTAGCTCACTTTATCCACTTTTAAATTGTTGCCTTATTTGCTGTGTATTCAGATGTTTGCCTATTTTGTGTGCATTTATGATCTTTGTGAAAGAAATGTTTTATTTTACAATCCCTTTCTTCATTTTTGTGTATTAATTGGTGCACTGTCTTTGCGTTGCATTAAGTTTTAATTTTTGAATAGCTACAATTGTGTAATCCGATTTTTACGTATTAAAATAAATGTTGGCTAACGTTATTTATGTGTGGAGTTGGAGGGTGGAGTTGTAGTTGGAGGGTAGAGTTGTAGGGTTGTATTGTAGTTATAGTGTGTAGTTGGAGGGTGGACTTGGACGGTGTGAGGGTGAGTGGATGTGAGTCTTTGGGTGTTTGAGGATGCGTGATGGTGTGTGAGAGTGATTGAGGGTGACTGTTTTAGTATGAGTGAGGGTGTGAGTGTTGTGAGTGTGTGTGTGAGGATGAGGGGGTGAGGGTAAATGTTGCGTAACGCTATTTATGTGTGGAGTTGGAGGGTGGAGTTGTAGTTGAAGTGTAGAGTTGTAGTGTGGTATTTTATTTTTAGAGTGTAGTTGGAGGTTGAACTTGGACGGTGTGAGTGTGAGGGTGAGTGGATGTGAGTGTCTGAGGGTTTGAGGTTGTGAGTGAGGCTGACCGTGTGTTGGTGAGTGATGGTGTGTGAGGGTATGAATGTGATTGAGAGTGTGATGATGTGAGAGTGTGAGGGTGTGATTTAGGGTGAGGATGAGTGAGGGTGTGTGAGGCTGAGGGTGAGGGTGTGAGTGGTTGTGATGATGCCTATAAGTGATCATTTTTTCTCCGTGAATATTGTACACTTCAAATGTATTGATGTTGTGAAGCGTTGTTTTAGAAGCGAATCAAGACCTATGTAATGTTGATTGATGCTGTTGTTAACGCTGAATTAAAAAACAAACACATCAGTAACGTTTTTTATGTAATGCATGTAAAAAGTGTTCATTTTTTTGAAAGGTACACATAAATTTTCACTGCAAAAGCTTGGCTTGCATTAACATAGATGCGCATTGATTTTGTCTGTGTTTGCTCATTAGAGACAAAGTTTACCTCCTTTTATATTTCCGCCTACAGATGCGCATTAATTGTGGCAAAGTATAAATATGAAGCCACCTTTAAAAATTGGAGGGTGGAGTTGTAGGGTGGTGTTGTAGGGTGGAGTTGGCCGTTGTGAGTGTGAGGGTGAGTGGATGTGAGGGTCAGGGGGTGTGAGGGTGTGTGATGTTGTGTAAGGGCGAGTGAGGGTGACTGTGTGAGTATGAGTGAGGGTGTGAGAGTTGTGAGGGTAATTAAATGTTGGCTAATGCTATTTACGTTTGGAGTTGGAGGGTGGATTAGTAGTTGGAGGGTGGAGTAGTAGTTGGAGGGTGGAGTTGTAGGGTGGTGTTGTAGGGTGGAGTTGGAGGGTGGACTTGGACGGTGTGAGTGTGAGGGTGAGTGGATGTGAGGGTCAGGGGGTGTGAGGGTGTGTGATGGTGTGTAAGTGCGAGTGAGGGTGACTGTGTGAGTATGAGTGAGGGTGTGAGAGTTGTGAGGGTAAGGGGGTGAGGGTGTTTGAAGATGAGGGGGTGAGGGTAATGGGGTGTGAGTGTGTGTGATGCTATGTGTGGGTGAGTGAGGGCGAGTGTTGTGAGGGTGTGAGTGTGTAAAGGTGAGTGAGGGTGTGCGAGTAGGCATGGTGAATGGGGGTGAGCCTGTGGCTTTTATTAATTTTGTACACAAGTATGTTTTAAGTAAAACTATCCATCCCTCTTGTGACTTGCTCTTGCTTTCACTTTTGTGTTTGTGGTTTTGCGAAGTAGTATGAGCTTATGTTACGTAATGCTGCTGTGTGTGTACGTGTTGCTGGCATTTAAAATAATTTGTGTATGTTTTTGTAGAAGCATGTACTCACCAGAGCTGTTGTGTGTGCCTAACGGGTAAATGTGCACAACCAGCAGGCTCTGTGTTTTTTTTCCGTTTGTAAAAAGCAATCTCCATTATGTTCCCAAATACATACCGTAATTTTCCGCATGGATCTATTGTTTCCAAGCATTGGAATTGTTCTAATAACGTTATCCCAATGAAGGCAACCTAGGAAATCTTTAGTATGTGCAAGCCTAGACGTACAATCCCCCAATTTTCCATAGCACGCTCTAGAGGGAGGCTGTGAAATAGTAGGCATGGTATGTGAACTATAGGAGTTTTCTTAAAAAAAGCATCACGTTTCCAGTGTTAGTATTTTCTTTCAGTGGGATGTGGTTTTTTTTTTTGTTTTGTTGTGGTTCTCGGGCTTGGAGACACGGCCGTGATACTGCAGGGAGAGAGAGGGGAGGTGCTGGCGGATGGGGAGGGGGAGGAGAATTGCGAGCCTGGCTGTGTCCGGGGAGAGAGAGGGGAGGTTCTGGCGGCTGGGGGCTGGGGAACAGATGTCGAAGGCTGCCAAATTTTGTTTTAAAAATAGTGTGTTTCAGTGTGTGAGTTGTGCATGTTTAAGGGTTTAAGACGAGACACGTCCGTGAAACTGCAGGGAGAGAGAGGGGCGGCTGGAGGCTGGGGAACAGATGTCGAAGGCTGCCGAATTTTGTTTTAAAAATAGTGTGTTTCAGTGTGTGAGTTGTGCATGTTTAAGGGTTTAAGACGAGACACGTCCGTGAAACTGCAGGGAGAGAGAGGGGCGGCGGGGGGCTGGGGAACAGATGTCGAAGGCTGCCGAATTTTGTTTTAAAAATAGTGTGTTTCAGTGTGTGAGTTGTGCATGTTTAAGGGTTTAAGACGAGACACGTCCGTGAAACTGCAGGGAGAGAGAGGGGCGGCTGGGGGCTGGGGAACAGATGTCGAAGGCTGCCGAATTTTGTTTTAAAAATAGTGTGTTTCAGTGTGTGAGTTGTGCATGTTTAAGGGTTTAAGACGAGACACGTCCGTGAAACTGCAGAGAGAGAGAGGGGCGGCTGGGGGCTGGGGAACAGATGTCGAAGGCTGCCGAATTTTGTTTTAAAAATAGTGTGTTTCAGTGTGTGAGTTGTGCATGTTTAAGGGTTTAAGACGAGACACGTCCGTGAAACTGCAGGGAGAGAGAGGGGCGGCTGGGGGCTGGGGAACAGATGTCGAAGGCTGCCGAATTTTGTTTTAAAAATAGTGTGTTTCAGTGTGTGAGTTGTGCATGTTTAAGGGTTTAAGACGAGACACGTCCGTGAAACTGCAGGGAGAGAGAGGGGAGGAGCTGGTGGCTGGGGAGGGGGGTGAGAAATGGCAGCCTGGCTGTGGAGGAATGCGAGCCTGTCTGTGTGCGGGGAGAGAGAGGGGAGGTGCTGGCGGCTGGGGGTGGGTATTGCCGTGGGAGGGAGCCTTGTAGCTTTCATGTGCGAGAGAGAGGGGAGGTGCTGGCGTCTGGGGAGGGGGAGTCGAATTGCGAGCCTGGCTGTGTCCGGGGAGAGAGAGGGGAGGTGCTGGCGTTTGTGGGCTGGGGAACAGATGTCGAAGGCTGGTGAATTTTGTTTACAAAATAGTCTGTTTCAGTGTCCCAAAAAGGATTTGTGCAGGTTAGGGTTTAAGACGAGACAAGGTTTAAGGGTTTAAGAGGAGAGAAAGCCGTGATACTGCAGGGAGAGAGAGGGGAGGTGCTGTCGGATGGGGGCAATAGGTCTTGTATTGGTAAGAGTTTAAGCTTTTGTCATTGTAAATGACAATGCCTTTAATTTATCAGTTTAGATAATTAACAATAAATTACAATGCCACTAGCCAGCGTTCAAATGCTGGTGAGCCCAACAAAATAAAAATACAATGGCAGCCCTCTATCTGTTTCGTGGGCTTGATGGTGTGGGTGGCTGAGGGGGCTTTCAATGCGGCTTCCCTTTGCAGGCTCAGTTTGAAGCCCTGGTCTTAAGTATGCATCCTCGGCACTCGATACAAACTAAGTATCAGCAGAAAGGAAGGGGCTGCAACTTGGAGACACGGCCGTGATACTGCAGGGAGAGAGAGGGGAGGTGCTGGCGGATGGGGGCAATAGGTCTTGTATTGGTAAGAGTTTAAGCTTTTGTCATTGTAAATGACAATGCCTTTAATTTATCAGTTTAGATAATTAACAATAAATTACAATGCCACTAGCCAGCGTTCAAATGCTGGTGAGCCCAACAAAATAAAAATACAATGGCAGCCCTCTATCTGTTTCGTGTGGCTTGATGGTGTGGGTGGCTGAGGGGGCTTTCAATGCGGCTTCCCTTTGCAGGCTCAGTTTGAAGCCCTGGTCTTAAGTATGCATCCTCGGCACTCGATACAAACTAAGTATCAGCAGAAAGGAAGGGGCTGCAACTTGGAGACACGGCCGTGATACTGCAGGGAGAGAGAGGGGAGGTGCTGGCGGATGGGGGCAATAGGTCTTGTATTGGTAAGAGTTTAAGCTTTTGTCATTGTAAATGACAATGCCTTTAATTTATCAGTTTAGATAATTAACAATAAATTACAATGCCACTAGCCAGCGTTCAAATGCTGGTGAGCCCAACAAAATAAAAATACAATGGCAGCCCTCTATCTGTTTCGTGTGGCTTGATGGTGTGGGTGGCTGAGGGGGCTTTCAATGCGGCTTCCCTTTGCAGGCTCAGTTTGAAGCCCTGGTCTTAAGTATGCAGCCTCGGCACTCGATACAAACTAAGTATCAGCAGAAAGGAAGGGGCTGCAACTTGGAGACACGGCCGTGATACTGCAGGGAGAGAGAGGGAGGTGCTGGTGGATGGGGAGGGGAGGAGAATTGCGAGCCTGGCTGTGTCCGGGGAGAGAGAGGGGAGGTTCTGGCGGCTGGGGGCTGGGGAACAGATGTCGAAGGCTGCCGAATTTTGTTTTAAAAATAGTGTGTTTCAGTGTGTGAGTTGTGCATGTTTAAGGGTTTAAGACGAGACACGTCCATGAAACTGCAGGGAGAGAGAGGGGCGGCTGGGGGCTGGGGAACAGATGTCGAAGGCTGCCGAATTTTGTTTTAAAAATAGTGTGTTTCAGTGTGTGAGTTGTGCATGTTTAAGGGTTTAAGACGAGATACGTCCGTGAAACTGCAGGGAGAGAGAGGGGAGGAGCTGGTGGCTGGGGAGGGGGGTGAGAAATGGCAGCCTGGCTGGGGAGGAATGCGAGCCTGTCTGTGTGTGGGGAGAGAGAGGGGAGGTGCTGGCGGCTGGGGGTGGGTATTGCCGTGGGAGGGAGCCTTGTAGCTTTCATGTGCGAGAGAGAGGGGAGGTGCTGGCGGATGTGCACGCGCTTTTAATGTCAATGCGCTTGCGCATTGAGCTTCAATTTGACGGGCACTGCAAGGAATCGCCATGGAATCGCAAGTTGGTTAAAGTCTGTTTAAGCCCCCATAGTCTCGCAAGCTCAATGCGCATGCGCATTGACAGGCGAGACCTAAAAAAGGAAGAAACATTTAAGGATTGTCAAGGGGGAAACGAGGGAAAAGGGGAAAGGACGAGGGAATGGACAAGATGGCGGGTCAGGGTCCAGAGAAAAGCGGCCGTGAACAGCAACAAAATGGCAGCCAGGACAAAAGAAAAAACGTAAAGAAGTCCATGAGGGTGACCCAGTGAGTATGGATTAGAGTGCCAGAGATGTGGACATCCGGAGTCTACATGATGAATGCCTTAATCTGAGTCCAAAACAATGGCGCTTAATTATACAAATTAATGGCAGATCTATTGAGGAGTGATATAAAATGCTGGGCCGCCCTTACTCTAGTCTAGAGCATCTGGTGCAGGCAAATACAATGTGCTGATGAGAGGACGTTGAAGTCCAGTCAACAGGGACAGCAAACTCTTCCCAATGCTCATTATATTGAGCCTGCAAGATCATCCTTTCTCACCAAAACCTATCCATAGACATCATTGCATTTTTGCCACTCAAACAGGTGGTGTCTGATGATGTCACAGAGGGACTTAATTTGGAAGCGCCAAATCATGAAAGAAAACACATGGGCATCTAACACAATTTCTGTTGATTTAGCCACTTTCAGTGCTTGAGGAAAGTGGTCGATTACTCTCATCTTGACGCTTTCTTGAAACAATAAGCACTTTTCATTTTATTTCCTCCAGTATTTGCAATGTCCGTGCCCAAAACAGGAGGCTGATATTCCTTGTGCAATTATAGAAATATATTCCATAAACAGAATAAATTGAAATAAAGAAACGAAACCTATTGCTGTAAAAAATAAAACGGTTTCGTGCTTCACAAAGTCATCAAAAGAAATGTAACATGATTAGGGGATATAGGAAAGAAGGCAGAGGAAATTAGGAAAGACAAATTGGCCCACAAAGTCATTGGCATTTTATAAAACTTACTGTTAAGGCCAAATAAACAATGCACATTTCCTTATAATCCATGATATCGTTAGTGACCATCTGCCCCTCTGTGTGCCCAAACTCAGCTGTGTGACCATTTCTGCTCAGAGAGGGACGAGTTAGGATCTTTTTTCTGCTTGTTCTGCACTTTAGAGTCGAAACCTTCTTTTTCAGAGTCTCTCGTACTCCTGGAGACCTTCTTGTGCGAATCCTAACCAACAGTGTTTTCCTGGAGCGTTTGATCTATAATAGCAAGCATCCTGTGAAAGATAAAAACACTTTTTCAGGGGATGACCATGTAAGCATTTCGAAGAATTTGTCTGCCTTAAAAGGCTCATCATTTCCTGAGAAGCAGCATTCTCGCCCAAGGGTGCACAGGTTCACTTTGTGGATTTTTTATACTTGCTTTGAATTTGGACTGCTTGCTCGACAGCCTGAAAGCAGAACCTCTTCACCTTCTCACACAAGTAAGCTGACATTACAAAAATCAAATATGTATGTAGCTAATCAAATGGCCACACAACCCAACATATACTTACATTCAAAATAGCAATTATAATCATAGTTTATCCAGCTTAAAATCGTTGTTAGAAAATAATACATTCTAACATTTGAATATTAGGTACTTACTTTGATTTTGATTTGCTTTATATTCTGAAAACTGAATGTCACTAACTTTTCACATAAGATGTGCGCTTTGGTTTCCCAATTTAATCATTTCTTTAGTATTAAACTGGAGGGGACGATGGCAGGGCTGCGGGAGGAGTGAAAAGGGGTTGCATGGACATTTACTGGAAGAAATCTATTCATTCTGCTGTCAAATGAAAGGGGCACAGCTTGTTACCATTTCTGCTGAAAATGGAAATGCATTCTGCTTCCTGGAACGAGGTGATAAAAACATAACAGTATAAAGTGCTAGAGTGACTGATGGAAGGAGTGTAGGGAGGCAGTATGTTTAGGAAAAAGAGGAGGGAAGAAGAGAGTGGAGGGAGAGCGTGGATGGGTAAGATGACACATATGATGCAGGGTAGAGAAAGAAAAGGTTAATGCAAGCATATGACCATGAAACGGGGAGAGGATTCCAGTAAATGGGAAAGGAGGGCTAAAGTGAAAGAGAGAGATGGGGGAAAGAAGGCACATGAAAAAATATTCATGGTATCATATGAACTGATTATCATGAATTAAATTGACTAAATTAGTGTTATTTAATTTTTGGAATGTTATTTTTTCTTTTTTTTTACTCGTGAACTTTGAAGCTTTGATTCCAGGGCATGTATGTTTATAGGACAAGGAAAGTTATTACATCATAAGAAAGACTTTGAGTGAAGGAGAATGGAAGGAAAATGAGGATCACAATCTGAGTCCAAGTGTATGTAGAAAGATGAGTAAATTAATTACTTCTAATCAACCCAACAAAGTAAATGAACAGTTTCAAAGTACACTGAGAGAGATAGGTTATGGCTGTTTCTGCTCTCTTCCTCCCTGCCTCTCTCCCATCAACTAACTTTTCATTTACATGTTGGATATTGGCCTGGACTATAAAGTCCATGCCATGCAGAAACTGGGGTGATGCACACAGGGGGGCACAGGGGGCTTATAGGCCCCCCTTAGTTTCAGCACCGCCAGTCTTTTCATGGAGGAAAGATCTCCATGAAAATGCTGGCAGTGCTGGAACGTGTGAAATGCATGGGGGTGCCACAGCGCCACCACCTGCATCTTACAATGGCCCTGACCGCCGTGCCACCGCCAGATGGCCCGGGTGGACCAGTGGTCCAATAACGGTGTTCATGCCCAACTCATAAAAGGGGGGTCGGACCACCGGTGCGGTTGTGGCTGGACCGCCACGCCACCACGAGTCTGGCGCTCCTCGGACCACCAGACTTGTAATTAGGCCCTTAATGTGTATCTAAAGCTATTGCCAACTATTGCACTTCTTTCACGTTATATTTTTAGTATTCTGTTGTTCCTGAATGGTCAATCTATCATATCCAGGTATCTACAGACAGATCCCTTTCTGCTTACTTCGAGATGATTAAGGTGAGTGCTCATTTGTTGTTCAGAGTACAAAGGTGCTTTAGGGTTGGAAATGGAGGGTCAGTGTTTTCCTCTGGTTATCTGATAGAAACATCTCACTTCTGTTTGGCAATATAAATGCACCTGATGTTCATCCTCGTTAGGTGACAATCCTTTTAATTGATGGTTGATTGATGGGATTGCAGCTCTGCCACTCCCTTCTTGTTAGTTTTGTGCCTGACTTGGCCTCTTTTTTCTCTTTTCCATATTTTTGATCAATTTGGGATTCATGTGTGTCCTAAAGAAGCACTAAATAATGGAAGCATAACGTGTTTCACCTCCACAGTGGCAGCATGCATAGTTATCTCCAATTCTCATTAGCAGTGACGGTGACACCACCTGGTTCTGCTTGCCTTGGTATCTCGCAACCTTACTGTTTTAGCGAGGTCAAAGCATTTTCTGGATAGGCCAAGCAGATGACTATAGTTTTGTTATTGAAGGTATTTGAATGTATAAGAATGCATAGCACCGAGACTAGAAATTGGCTAGGGTTCACTAAACACATGCTTAATACTGTTAAACAATCACCAGCTGAGTTCAGGATTCCCCTGTGCATTGTTAGAAAAACATTTCTGATAGTGTAGTACACATTTATTTCCACTAGACAGCTATTTACTTTCTTTTTCGATAGTCATGAATGTGTCTTTGGACCTGATAGCTTCTCTATGACATTGAAGAGTTTATGTCTGCCTGGGCATGGTTGATGGCACTTGTAGTTGATGGTTGCATTTTTGTTGTGTGCGTCTACTAATGATCTGGAGTCAGGCAGGGCCATTGTTTCATTGAAATTTGAGGATTTGCGTTTGGTTTGACCTTGTAGCTTGCCTTGACAGTTGATGATTTGGAGTCTAACTTGTCCATTGTGCCTACTTTGCATGGCAAACTATTAGTGGTTGGGCAGGCTTGATAAGGCCAGGCCTTGCATCGCAGTGGGATGTATGACGTTACAACGCACACTTTTACAACGCATACCTTTACAACGCATTTTTTACAACGCAACATCCATTACAACGCATTCCATTACAACGAAATTTTAAAAACTACATTTACAACGCATTCCATTACAACGCATAATACCTTTACAACGCATACCATTACAACGCATAACATTACATTGCATGTTTGGTAAGTATTGGATAGTGTAGGGGTAAAAATTACTATTCTAACTCCAGGGGGTGCAACAGTAGGGTAAGTGTTGGATAGTGTAGGGGTTAAAATTACTATTCTAACTCCAGGGGGTGCAACAGTAGGGTAAGTTGTTGGATAGTGTAGGGGTAAAAATTACTATTCTAACTCCAGGGGGTGCAACAGTAGGGTAAGTGTCGGATGGTAATGTTATGCGTTGTAATGGTATGCGTTGTAATGACTGCGTTGTAATGACATGCGTTGTAGTGGTGTGCGTTGTAGTGTCATGTGTTGTAATGGTTGCGTTGTAATTGCATGTGTTGTAATGGATGTTGCGTTGTAAAAGTTTTGTTGTAATGGTGGTGCGTTGTAAAAGTTGCATTGTAAAGGTTGTTTCCCTCGCAGGGTATGTGCACCCGAAGACTAACCGAGAGCCAGTGCTAGTTGCAGAGGACAGATAATATATTCTGAAAGCTATACATGAGGTACAGAAAAATGATATTTTTGGTAGTTTAGACCAGTGAAAGGAACTGCACTGCCAAGCTGATGGTAGGTTATGACCTAAGTATGAAGAAATTGATTCTATTTGTGAAGAAATAACTACCTTTCTCTCTCACGTTTCACTTGCAGAAATGATGCTCCTTCCATCAACGTGGTTCCTACAGGGTCCCGAATGGAAGCAAGGGATGATTCTATGTGCTTCCTTGAATTTAGTTTCTAAGTAAAATTCAATGAGTTTTAATTAAGAAGAAAAGATAAGCAAGCTCATAATTCATTGGTGATGACTAATAAAACAGATGATCAAAAAGTAAGCTTCCCCTCCTCTTCAATATAAAACTAACAACATAAAGTATATCTGTATAAACGTAACTGAAGAGTAATTAACAAAATTACAGTTTGCAACATGGAACATCTGCACATTTGTTGAAGAAAAAGAAAGAAATTTGCATCTTTACCCGGCCAAGGAGGTAAAGGAAATATATCATAACCAGGAAATTATGTCAGGTGATTCAAAAGAGCTCTAATTAAGGAATCTCCTCTAATCTTTACCCCTTTGAACATCTCTGGTGCAGTGGCCGTGTGGCATCCTTCTCATTTCATTTTTTCATTCAGACTTCTCTGGTATGATTGCCGATGTAGAAGTCTCTTGCCACAAGACCGCTGAGAGATGTTAAATAGGATTTGTGATGTTGCTCACCAGCACAGCACTTAACTCTGTTGGGTGACAGGAGTATAGCCAAAGTAGTACTTATTTTCTCATGCTTGACTGTTAGTAATAGTCATGGGATACAGGTCTTTTTAACTGCCCTCTGGCAGACGAAGTACCTACAAGCTCTTCATATGGACATTTTTGCAGTCTTTGGAGATCGAGCCCTCTAATTCCCCTAACTGTATTTGGTGTGTCTGAGTCAACTTTTCAATTGGAGTCTTCCTTGTCTGTGTGCAGTCCTTGAGGCTGTAGGAAGGTAGTCTGAGTTGCTGTCTTGTCTCCCTTTTCCCTATCTCTTCTCCCTGTACTGTCCATACCCACTCTCACATCAGAAATCATGTGAAACCAAGTGTAGGTGTCTGGGTTCAAATCACATAAACTTTGAATACACTTTCCCTAGGCCAAACCAGTTCCAGCAGTGTTGTCTATGTCAGTGACTAAAGTTGCAAACTTAGTGAGACCAGAAGTAAGATAACTTGAATGTTTCTCCTAAATCCAGGGAATATACCGTGGAGATGAGGATCGGATTTTGCTTCTGCTGTAGCATTAAGCCCGAGCAGCATACTCCGCTCCGCCAACGGAGTTCTGAGCTCCGCTGGGTACGCGAAGTTGAGGCAAACCTCTGACCTCGTGGCAGAGCAGAGTATGCCCCTTACTCCCTGTACCACGGCCCAAAAAATGGGTCAAAAATCCCACTTACCTTCTCTCTGGAGTATGCGGGCCGCCCTCCACGCTGCGGTGTCGCCTTCTTGCCGCCATCCTCCTCCTAGCGTTGCTGGTCGCAACCCACTACGTTCTACATCTTGTGTGAACTGCAAACATAGGGGGTTGTGACTGGCAACGCGAGGAGGACAGCGGCAAGGAGGAGACACTGTGGCGAGGAGGAGGGCGACCCGCAGACACCAGAGAGAAGGCAAGTGGGCTTTTTTGACCCTTTTTGGAAAAAGAATTGTGGGACTTGGGGGGGAGCGGAATTCCACTGAGTTTTTTTTTTAACTCCGCGTAGTGCCACCCCGCATACTCCACCCAGGGTTGCGTAGCATAAAGAAGAAAAGGAGATTGGCTGCCTGGAATGTAAAGAATGTGACTTATTTTAGTTCAGAGCCCACATCCAGCTGCCCAGTACACTGAAGTAAGAACACTTGTTCAACAGAGACTGCTGAGACTGCAGGCCTGCAACCACAGCCCCACCTAATCAAGATTGTGAAGATGAATAAATATAGGGAAGTGTGGAGAGAGGAGATGCATCGGAGGAGAATCAGTAGCTATGAGTGTGGGGCCTATGGTGTCCCCTGTGTGTTCTCCCTTCTGCACCGGTTCTGTGCATGAGCACCCTGACCCTCCGCCACACTGTTTCCCTGTTGGTGGTGCTGGCGGCCCATGCTATGCATTAGTGTTAATGGGCCTCCGTCCTGACCTCATGCCTGCCCGCCAAGCCTGGCTGAAAGAGTCTTGAGTTTGAAAACTGCCTGGTGCCAACTCTCATGCAAAACCAAAAGCACAGAAATCTGTGTCCTGTGGGCCACAATACCCAGCCATAACACCCAGCTGAAATGTCCTATCTTTTTGAAGCCAGAGACGTCGACACTGCTCTGCCATGGATGTATGACGTTACAACGCAGGCTATTACAACGCCTGCCTTTACAACGCGGTTTTTACATCGCAATCCATTACAACGCATAGTGCTTTTGGGTGTTGGATAGTGAATAGTTTAATTTACTATTCCAACTCCAGTCCCCGTGGACACTAGGGAAGGTGTTGGATAGTAAATTAAACGTATTCCCTATCCTAGAGCGCCCCCCAGCGCAATGCCTTGTAATGGTTTGCGTTGTAATGACCGCATTGTAATGGTAGTGCGTTGTAAAGGTTTTGTTGTAAAGGTTGTTTACCCTCTGCCATGCTTCAAGCAGTATACCGTTGTCTGCCACCTGCAAACGGAACTGTGCACCTTCTTTGCCTTTATGAGCCTTGACTTTGAAATTTGAAGCCTAAAAAAGAGGAATTTAGCATTTCAGTAAGCTTGCTGTAGAATATGGATTTTGTGGCTCCTGAGATAGTGGGAATACTTGTCAGAATGTCCCACAGTCCCTGGAGATCTGGCTTGATATGGAAGCTAACCCCAGAGAAGTATTCTAGAGTCTGTTCACACCCTGAAACCTACTGTGCCTTTAAGTAAGGCAGATAAAGGGAATATTCTAGGAACATGTTTATCAAGATACAGATGACCCACATCCACTCCATCCTGATCAATTTATTTTCACAACTAATTTTATTCGTTTTGAACGGTACAGAGTGGGCTGGGCCCAGCAAAAACTTTACATATCATGCAAAAGACATAAAATGTACCTAATTTTAACATTCCATAACAGCTTGGCCCGTAGAACACCAGGGCGAAGAGGTAACAAACTACAGCGAACCCTCCTAGATAATCGTAATTGTGTGTTGCTAAAAACATGTCTGTTAGTGATCAGTTTTGTCAGACTACGGTATTGAAAAATAACCCATGTATTACCCAGTGGGATTATGAAATTCTGAGTGTGGTAATGGGGGTAAGTCAATGCCCTATATGTCGCCCAGCGGGACCTGATTCTGCTGTGGGCATCCCCGCACACGATGAAAGACAACAATTTCGGCACCCATGTACCTATCCATCCTGATCAATTTTGTATCCTGTCTGTGTTAAAGTATCATCAAGCCAGAATTTATGAGTAATCAATGTTTCCCTCAGTTACCTGTTTTAAGACTGGAGTTTTACAGATTGAACTAGATTGCAAATCGAGTGTGTTGTTTCTTGCCATTCTAAAGTTAAAGCTAGAGATTCTAAAAGTCAAATACTTTCTTGAGAGATAAATTGATCCTAAAATCTCAGTGGAGAGGCTTCTTTCAGATGGGGAACTCACCATGTAATTTTTTCTGGATTCTGCCACAGTTCCAAAGATGAAGACCCTGAGGAAGATGGACACCTAACCATTCTCAGAAATCTGGATTTGTGTGCTGCCTGCTACCCCCCCCAAAAAATCATTTCCTACTGTAGCTATTTGGAGTGTTCTTAGAAAGTAAATCCGCTCACCAGAATGTAGTGCTGGTTTCCACCAGGAGGGCGTAGCTCGTGTAGTGGTACTCTGTGGAATTTCACGGGGTCAGAAAACTCAGTGAAATTCCGCGGAGTTCCATCGACTGGCGGAGTGCCCCCTTTCCCTCCCCCACCCCCTGTCCCCCGCTAAAGACCCAGCCCTCATCCTGCTAAAGCCCCAGCCCTACCCAACCCCTTCCGCTAAAGACCCACCCCCACGTAGTAGAAATAAAGACAAGAATAAGAAAATTAAAAACTAAAGACTTGCCTTCTTTCCAGGTCGGTGTCTTTTCTGTCCTACTCCTGCTGCTGGGCCTGGCTCCACCTCTTCCTCTGCTCCAGGAGAATTACAGTAAGAACTAAAGTGCACATGACAGACTGCATGAAGGCATGCCTTCATGCAGCACGTCATGCGCACTGCAGTTCTTCCTGTAATTCTTTTGGAGCAGTGGAAGAAGTGGAGCCAGGCCTAGCAGCAGGACAGAGGAGACACCGATTTGGGTGGCAGGTAAGTCTCCCTGCACCGGTGAACTCTGATCCGCTGTGTAGGCGGAGATTTGGAAAACTTTGCACTCCAAACGGAGTGCGGAGTTACTAAATCTCCTCAAACTTCGCTGGCGCAGTAGAATTCACCGCCCCCCTTTACTTTCCACCTCCACTGAGTGAGAGGGCAAGGGAAGGGAATGGAAGAGACTGAGGCATCAGGCTTCTTAGGGGCACCTGCATCAAAGGTTTTTGCAATCGCAAATGGTGCGATTCGCAAAAAAACAGCCATTTGGAGATGCATGAAAGTGTTTCCTATGCGTAATTTAAGAATTCGCAATTATTGGTGAATTCCTAAATTGCGATTGCATTTAAGGAATGGTAATTTGCGATTCCTTAAATGCTATGTTAGAAGCACTTTCAAATAGCGATTTCGCTATTTGGGTCCGCAAATTACACTCAAATCAAACTTGTCTCTAATTTGCAAAATCTGGGTCATGCTTGTAGGTTGAAGCTGGCACCAGGTTTTGGGCCCGGCACCCCATTTCCCCTCATTTTCTTCATTTGCACCACAATAGTGGCCTGGGCGAAGGCAAGAGCTGGAATATCAGTCTTGTTGTTTATACACCGCAGGACTGATTCATTGCTGTGATATAATGATCCAATAATGATCCATTATGAGCAAACTCAGTATTGTTGTGGGACTTTATTGCCAGCAGCACAGGTGGGACAGTGCTCTAACTGATTAATCAGGGCCCACAGGGATTTGTTGTTTTTTGATTTGCAGGCTTGTACAATTTCAAACCAGTCTTGCTCATTCCTTGCACACTTTGCCTCCCAAATAGCTTTCTTATATTCCTTCTTGATCTCTATAAATGTAGGAGAGGGAGTTCCGGGTGCGTGCAAATGTTGTGTTGCTTTTGCTGCTTTCAGGGCCTGCCTCTGTTGCTTGAGAGCGCTATTGTGTCATCTGTTGGTTGCCAGACGTTGGTGGAGCAGACGCTGACATTTGTTTGTTACAAGTTAAATTCAAGCAATCAAATAAAACAGGACTCTGCGCTTTGGCTTTCACGACGGATCATTATGCCACCCTACTATCAGAAATCGATAGGAAGCTCCTCTTTCTTGGTACAGGCTGCCAAGTTCTGGAACTCACTGCCAGCTATGTCTCAAAGTATCTATCAGCATTTGCAGTGCAAAAAAGAGGAGATGGCATGACTGTTTCCAAGGTAACCACACCATCCTATAATCTTGAGACAGGACGTGGAACAATAATCACTCCTTCAAGTACAATTTACGGTTCACAGATATGAAACCGTTCAATCAGCACACCCTTCTCATGTTGGCAAATGCTCTTTTTATCTCCAGGTAAGTTTTGAATTGCTGAACTGTATCAAGCCTAGGCATTATATAGTAATATAAATACATAACCTTTCTGGCCCTCGCTAACAGTATAAGACTGAGGGTCCATGCAACCATCTGAAGTTCAAATAATAATGATAATTCATATTTCAAAGAAGCTGCTTAATAATTTCCATATACTTGTTGACCCTCTTACACTCACATAAGGCAGAAAACCTAGTCAGGTCATGTCTATTTCCCAGTGTTGTACCAATCCACAGTCACAAACCAACCACCATCACTGAACAGGCATGGAATAACTGCAAAGATCTGCCACACATCATATTACATGAGAGTACTCTAATTTAGGCCACAACTGCAGGTCACTGCTATCTACATTGCATTACGGATACTTAACATCTCACAACGAAAATCATGTAGGGGATGATTGTGAAGGTCATCCCAGCAGATTTCCTAGCCGCTTCTTCCTCCAAACTATACCTGCTAAAGCGCATAAACATAAACAAAAGTCTCAAAATAGACAACCCTGTAATCAGCGAAGTGGACTGAGATCATATTAAATGCCATTAAGGGAGCTGCAGAGCTGATCAAAGCTGCCTGCCTATTGTAAAACCATAAATTACTACTATTTTTCAAACTTCTTCATCCATTACACAGCAATAAACTGTATCCCATAACACGATAACCGCACCTCGGCTGTCATCACACATGACATGAAAAAAGACGTGTGATGACAACCGAGACTTTCAACCACACACGTAGAAAGTGTAATGCGCGCATACAGGGGTAGTAGGAGCACTGGCACGCCCAGGTGCGAGGACATGGCCATGGTGTGGCTAATAGGACTCTCACCGACATATTTCTACAAGGAGATTCGCTGCAGAGGGTTGTGATCTGCAGATTCAACCCGCAGGGGACCATGAAAATGACGGGACACTTCGCTGATAAAGTAATGGAGCGCACTTGGCACAGCAGACTAGAAGTCTAAAATCCTACGGTTTCTGCTAACACAATGGCAAACGCCGAGCAGACTGACTCTTGTCCAATCCCACTGGCCTTAAAGGCACATATGGCTAGCTTTGCTCCAATTCCACCTCTTTCCGAATTTGATTTCATACTCCTGCTTTACCTGCCTTCCAGAGATCGACTGATATTTGTGACTGACTATGCCCGCAACCTTACTAGACTTTTATTGTCACCAACCCCAGGGGAAACTTGATTAATCTTTCCCTGTCTGTTTCTCTCTTTCAGCATTAGGGACAGTCTGATAGGTCCCTGACTTTACCCCAGCCCTAGAAGTCAAGCAGAAGCACTAGCTTGCATGCCTTTTCCCCATTCGCCCATGGGTCAGTGCATCAATGTAGTACCAAAGCAGATTTCAACCCGACGCTGGAAAGAGAGTTTTGTTTGCAACTCTCTTGACACCAGCCACAAGCCATATTTCCTACCAACATCCACACTAGCCAAGAATTTGTGTCAAAGAGAGTGTCACTTTGCCATCGCTGGCCTTATGGTCCTCACCAGGATGAAGGCGCTGGCGACCAGAAGCTGGCACTTGGGGACTCGCCCCCACTGCTTTTCTGCCATGTCCTGGCTGCTGCGCAAGGTGACAGTGAGTGCCACTCCCTCGCTGCACTGCCTCCTGGCAGATAGAGGAGGTCCAACCTGGCGCTGTGGTTAGCAGTGCACTGTGGACCTCAGAACTATACCCGCAGGTTGGTGTCTGCCTTCCTGCTAGATAAATGGGGAAGTGTAAGTGAAAGAAACGTGCAACAGGTGTTTCAGAATCGTAAGTAGACAACAGAGCTACCTTCATCTTGTGCGGGTTACCAAGGAAAGCAAGCTGTCAGGAACAATCAAGAAAGCAAACCGCGCTGGTCATGCCTCAGAAAAGGCTCACGAGAGGTATTACAGTGTCTACAAGAACCTCACTGTGAAGGGCTGTTGTAAGCACTGTGGAACTATCAACCCGACGTACTCAATTAAAGATACTATTGAACTGCACCATCCCCAGATGCCATATTTACTGAGGCGGCAAAAGTGAAAGTAGCTGCAGCATCCCGCGTGTGGTGCGCACGTGCACGTGTGAAATCTGACACAATAGATGGCACACTGCTCGCCGCTGCTCGTAACCGCAAGCCCTTGGCCTTTTCACACGCACGAGCGTGTGAAAAGTCCAGAGCGATTCCAAGAGGTCGTTTCCTTAGTGCAGCGCATGCGCGCTGTGCTGGGCTCGAGTTAAATGTCCTCAATATCAAGTAGTCTATGTATTATTCCTAGATTTTCTGATATTACTTCCTAAGCACTCACACACACAGCATTTACTAAGGGTTGTGCAAGCACTTGAGCTGAGTACTTTTGTGCTGCGCCAACAAGTAAAGTAAGGTAAGTATAATTCGGCACAATATCACCATGCACGCATTGCACATTTGCAATGCACATACTCCATGCAGCAAACACATATATGCTATGTGCCTTGGGCTACACAGACATCTGTCTTCTGACACACCATGCATTCATTCCACGTTTGCAGTGCAGATAGTCATTGCAGCAAACATATATATGCTATGTGCCTGGGCTACTCAGGCCATCTGTCTTCTGACACACCATGCACGCATTGCACGTTTGCAATGTATGTAGTCCATAAAGCACACATGCATGCTATGTGCCTTGGGCTGCACAGATATCTGTCTTCTGACACACCATGCACAAATTGCACGTTTGCAATGCAGATACTCCATGCAGCACACATGCATGCTATGAGCCTTGGGCTGCACAGACATCTGTCTTCTGACACACCATACATGCATTGCAAGTTTGCAATGCAGATAGTCCATAAAGCACACACACATGCTACGTGCCTTGGGCTGCACACACATCTGTCTTCTGACACCCCATGCACGCATTGCACGTTTGCAATGCAGATACTCCATGCAGCACACACGCATGCTATGTGCCTCGGGCTACACAGACATCTGTTTTCTGACACACCATGCATGCAATGCACATTTACAATGCAGATAGTACATGCAGCAAACATATATATGCTATGTGCCTTGGGCTACACAGGCCATCTCTCTTCTGAAACACCATGCATGCATTGCACGTTTGCAATGCAGATACTCCATGCAGCACACATACGTGCTGTGTGCCATTGGCTACACAGACATCTGTTTTTGACACACCATGCACGCACTGCACGTTTGCAATGCAGGTAGTCCATAAAGCACACACGCATGCTATGTGCCTTGGGCTACACAGACATCTGTCTTCTGACATGCATTCATTCCACGTTTGCAGTGCAGATAGTCATTGCAGCAAACATATATATGCTATGTGCCTGGGCTACTCAGGCCATCTGTCTTCTGACACACCATGCATGCATTGCACGTTTGCAATGTATGTAGTCCATAAAGCACACATGCATGCTATGTGCCTTGGGCTGCACAGATATCTGTCTTCTGACACACCATGCACAAATTGCACGTTTGCAATGCAGATACTCCATGCAGCACACATGCATGCTATGAGCCTTGGGCTGCACAGACATCTGTCTTCTGACACACCATACATGCATTGCAAGTTTGCAATGCAGATAGTCCATAAAGCACACCCACACATGCTACGTGCCTTGGTCTGCACAGATATCTGTCTTCTGACATACCATGCACGCATTGCACGTTTGCAATGCAGATACTCCATGCAGTACACATGCATGCTATGTGCCTTGGGCTACACAGACATCTGTCTTCTGACACACTATACATGCATTGCATGTTTGCAATGCAGATAGTCCATAAAGCACACACGCATGCTACATGCCTTGGGCTGCACAGACATCTGTCTTCTGACACACCATGCACGCATTGCACGTTTGCAATGCAGATACTCCATGCAGTACACATGCATGCTATGTGCCTTGGGCTACACAGACATCTGTCTTCTGACACACTATACATGCATTGCATGTTTGCAATGCAGATAGTCCATAAAGCACACACGCATGCTACGTGCCTTGAGCTGCACAGACAACTGTCTTCTGACACACCATACAAGCATTGCTTGTTTGCAATGCAGATAGTCCATAAAGCACACACGCATGCTACGTGCCTTGGGTTGCACAGACATCTGTCTTCTGACACCCCATGCACGCATTGCACGTTTGCAATGCAGATACTCCATGCAGCACACATGCATGCTATGAGCCTTGGGCTGCACAGACATCTGTCTTCTGACACACTATATATTCATTGCACGTTTGCAATGCAGATAGTCAATAAAGCACACACACATGCTACATGCCTTGGGCTGCACAGACATCTGTCTTCTGACACACCATACATGCATTGCATGTTTGCAATGCAGATAGTCCATGCAGTACACATGCATGCTATGAGCCTTGGGCTGCACAGACATCTGTCTTCTGACACACCATACATGCATTGCACGTTTGCAATGCAGATAGTCCATAAAGCACACACAAATGCTACGTGCCTTGGGCTGCACAGACATCTGTCTTCTGACACACCAAGCATGCATTGCACATTTGCAATTCAGATGCTCCATGCAGCACACACGCATGCTATGAGCCTTGGGCTGCACAGACATCTGTCTTCTGACACACCAAACATGCATTGCTCGTTTTCAATGCAGATAGTCCATAAAGCACATACGCATGCTACGTGCCTTGGGCTGCACAGACATCTGTCTTCTGACACACCATAAATGCATTGCACGTTTGCAATGCAGATACTCCATGCAGCACACACACATGCTACGTGCCTTAGGCTGTACAGGCATCTGTCTTCGACACACCATGCACGCATTGCATGTTTACAATGCAGATAGTCCATGCAGCAAACATATATTTGGTATGTGCTTTGGGCTACACAGGCCATCTCTCTTCTGACACACCATGCATGCATTGCATGTTTGCAATGCAGATGCTCCATGCCGCACACACACATGCTATGTGCCTTGGGCTACACAGACATCTGTCTTCTGACACACTATACATGCATTGCATGTTTGCAATGCAGATAGTCCATAAAGCACACACGCATGCTACATGCCTTGGGCTGCACAGACATCTTTCTTCTGACACACCATGCATGCATTGCATGTTTGCAATGCAGATACTCCATGCAGTACACATGCATGCTATGTGCCTTGGGCTACACAGACATCTGTCTTCTGACACACTATACATGCATTGCATGTTTGCAATGCAGATAGTCCATAAAGCACACACGCATTCTACGTGCCTTGAGCTGCACAGACAACTGTCTTCTGACACACCATACAAGCATTGCATGTTTGCAATGCAGATAGTCCATAAAGCACACACGCATGCTACGTGCCTTGGGCTGCACAGACATCTGTCTTCTGACACCCCATGCACGCATTGCACGTTTGCAATGCAGATACTCCATGCAGCACACATGCATGCTATGAGCCTTGGGCTGCACAGACATCTGTCTTCTGACACACTATATATTCATTGCACGTTTGCAATGCAGATAGTCAATAAAGCACACACACATGCTACATGCCTTGGGCTGCACAGACATCTGTCTTCTGACACACCATACATGCATTGCATGCTTGCAATGCAGATAGTCCATGCAGTACACACGCATGCTATGAGCCTTGGGCTGCACAGGCATCTGTCTTCTGACACACTATACATTCATTGCACGTTTGCAATGCAGATAGTCAATAAAGCACACACACATGCTACATGCCTTGGGCTGCACAGACATCTGTCTTCTGACACACCATACACGCATTGCATGTTTGCAATGTAGATAGTCCATGCAGTACACACGCATGCTATGAGCCTTGGGCTGCACAGACATCTGTCTTCTGACACACCATACATGCATTGCACGTTTGCAATGCAGATAGTCCATAAAGCACACACAAATGCTACGTGCCTTGGGCTGCACAGACATCTGTCTTCTGACACACCAAGCATGCATTGCACATTTGCAATTCAGATGCTCCATGCAGCACACACGCATGCTATGAGCCTTGGGCTGCACAGACATCTGTCTTCTGACACACCAAACATGCATTGCACGTTTTCAATGCAGATAGTCCATAAAGCACATACGCATGCTACGTGCCTTGGGCTGCACAGACATCTGTCTTCTGACACACCATAAATGCATTGCACGTTTGCAATGCAGATACTCCATGCAGCACACACACATGCTACGTGCCTTAGGCTGTACAGACATCTGTCTTCGACACACCATGCACGCATTGCATGTTTACAATGCAGATAGTCCATGCAGCAAACATATATTTGGTATGTGCTTTGGGCTACACAGGCCATCTCTCTTCTGACACATCATGCATGCATTGCATGTTTGCAATGCAGATGCTCCATGCCGCACACACACATGCTATGTGCCTTGGGCTACACAGACATCTGTCTTCTGACACACCATACAAGCATTGCACGTTTGCAATGCAGATAGTCCATAAAGCACATACACATGCTACGTGCCTTGGGCTGTACAGACATCTGTCTTCAGACACACCATGCACGCATTGCATGTTTGCAATGCAGATAGTCCATGCAGCAAACATATATATGGTGTGTGCCTTGGGCTACACAGACATCTGTCTTCTGACACACCATGCACTCATTGCATGTTTGCAATGCAGATACTCCATGCAGCACACAAGCATGCTATGAGCTTTGGCTGCACAGACATCTGTCTTCTGACACACCATACAAGCATTGCACGTTTGCAATGCAGATAGTCCATAAAGCACACACAAATGCTACGTGCCTTGAGCTGCACAGACATCTGTCTTCTGACACACCTGTTATTCAAGGTTTAGTGATATGGAGCTCGCTGTCTAACAGCTGCAGCAGTAGGCAGCAGGAATAGGGATTTTTGGCACCACTGTTTGTCCTATAAAACCAAGGTGTCTTCCCAGCCTCTGGTTTAGAGGTTACAGTTCACTGAATTAAAGATTATGGTCTTTAGGCGCTATAACTGCAATTCTTTTTTTTTTTTTAAGCAGCCTGTCTTTATTTATAACTGATCTCTCGCCATCTTGTTCAGCTGTCGGACTTCACAGACCTGGAGACTGTTGGCTACAAAGTGGTGGTGGAGTTTGCTCGCGCAGGTTTACCAACATGACTCTCAGGAACATCCTAGGACTTTTTGAGATACAGACCAACCAACATCCTGTTGTGGCGTTGAGCCTACAACCCCTCATTCGGGTTATGGTAAGTTCCCATGCATTTGAGAGATGCCCTTACATCAGGGAAGACTGTGCTAAACGAGATGGGACATGGATTAAATTCTGTTTTACACTACTGGTTCAAGGATTACACAATCCAAGATACAAGTTATTCAAAGCACAATTGGTTAGTGGCACGTACAGACGTGGGTCTCTGTTTGGGAGAGTACAGAACTGTTTTGTTAGACTATAAGATCTCAACCTCTTTCGTTCCGGGAGTTAAACGTAGACACTTGGGGGCTTATTTACAAGCCCCTTGCTCCACTTTTGCGTCACTTTTAACATGGGAAAAATTACGCAAAATTTGCTTGTAAAAAGGGGCTTGTCAATCTGCCCCAAGAAACTTATGGTAAAGTGCTGTGTGCATCAGCGTGCCCATTGCCAGTCTCAGAAATGTGCGATCCAATCTGGTTCTCAGCTTCAGTCTTCCCATTTAGTACTTTTCTTTGTCCGTCTTGCTCGCCTAATAGTGTTGCAGTTTCTGCTAGAAGTTACCAATTGTATTTGGTACTCTTTCTTTGATATCAGAGTGTTCATTATTAGCCCCCTGACTAGAGCATAGGGAATTCATGGGCAACACTTGTAGCAAACATGGTTTCTTGTACCTGGAACATCAGTGACCATATACTACTGTGAGATCACTGAACACAAAAACCTCAATTTAGACATTGACACTAAGGGTGTTGCTGCCCATTTCTTAGAATCTCCAACAAGGAAAACCACCTGGACTTAAGAAATTATTAAAAAGACATACACTCTAAATCTGAGTGTGCCACCTGTGCCAGTTTGAAGGGCATCCCAATGGCAGGGCTTACACCTCTGTTTTGCAAACAGACTGAGTTTAGTTTTTTTGTTGTTACCTCACAGTGGCTGTGATATAGTGCTCCGAGGGTTTCATCCCAAAATGCTCTCTACCCATCATGAAGAAAACAAGACATTTCATTCAATGGCTGTATTTCAGCCCTGGTAAGTATGAACCTGCCCCAGGCAGCTTCAGTGATAAAAGTGGAAGAGGTGGAGAAAGTGAGCGCCAATTACAAGAATTGCTTCTATTTTTATGAAGACACAAGGCACAATTTTATATAACTGTGCATCATTTTAATCAACGGTTGCAGCAGAGTTTGTCAGAGCATTTTGTCAACGTCTTCAGCGTGTTGAATTCACTCCTGAGAAATGATTTCTGGGTATTGTCTTCATAAAATGATCAGCTCCTGCATATTGTATGCAAAATTAATATTTTCTGTGAAATTCTGAGCAACATAAAAATCTTAAAAAGATGAGGTATTAGAATGTGTCAAGGTATTAAAAGCTTCTGCCCACACTCCCCTGTAATTTCTTTTTCCCTGGAACATGCATTGTGGGTAAAGGGGAAGTTGGTAGGGTTTAGGGCTCATGCATAATTAAAGTGGCATCAGCGAGTGAGTGCAGAAATGAAGCATCCTGTTCCATGGTGGAGAATAAAACAAGCATTTACAATGCAACGGTTTCGCCTTTGGAGAAAGCAGTGGTGTTTTGCACTTGTGGGCACATCGTGGCATGAGACTGAACATGCCTGTTGAGACTTTACAATGGCAAAGAAAGGGGAATATGTAACCTGTCTTATGCAAACTCGGGCCCTGAACAATAAAATAAATACGGATCCAGCCCCGGGGAGTGTGCTTACGTTTTCAACTGTTAAACCACATACTTTCTGGATCAGATCCCAGCAATCCCACTTGATTGAATTACGTGCGCCTAGGCAAATCACTTTTCCCCCCCAGTCATTGACAATTATTTCTTCAAAGATTGTGAGTGCTTCAAAACATGGAGAATCAGAAATGAAAAGCTCTTTAAAAAAATTGAGATCTGGCTGCTCAAGTATGCATGAGCCAACAGGAACGAGAACGTCAACTACTTCTGCGGCAATGGAACAGGAATGGCACTGGGAGAACACCATGCCAAACCCCACTCTCGCCACCCCCCATATGGTTCTCTTCGTGAATAGTTTGTAAAACACTCACCACGGACCGTATGCCACTTACTCGAAAGAAGAAAGCAAAAGCAGGCTTTCCATTTGTCATCTGCTATGGGGAAATCCGAACTGACAGGCTTTTCTGCAAAGCCAGAAGCACTTCTGTATGAAATACAGTTGAAGTCAAACCTCCAGAGAGGCAAGCCATGCTGAAGCGCATGTGTGAAGTTCCGCTCCTCGACATGTGTGGGCCACTAACCCGAACAAGGAAGCGCCATACAAACTGTACAATATATATTTTAAAGCGCTGTATCTGACAACTTCTAGGTCGACGAGGAACTGCAGCGCCTGTGGAGAGAACAAACTCTCTCTCGCCCGTGTATACACTGGCTAAAGTCCAGATGCGACAAGGCAGCTTGGCATCAAACAGGTGCTGCTCTGGGCTGGCAACTCGTCCCTTTAAAACGAAATCAAAACTCAACGAATCGCCAAGTCACTGCTTTATTAAGGCTGGCCGTTCCTCTCAACAAGGTTACGGAATACGCTCTGGTTACTGAAGATGCTCTGGCTGGAAGCGACAAAAATAGCACTGTCACCAACACCACCCTTCTCCTTGCAGGAGCCAAGGCTGGCCAATGGGCTGCGAGCTTGCTTAAGAAATCGAAGAGCAGCCAGCAGGTTAAAGGGTCGTATTCCCACATGAACTTTCATCCAATCGTAAAAAGTGCATCACTAACATGATAACGCACGGAATAATTAAGAAACAACAGATTAAAGTAAAGCCTAAATGATGTCAAATTAGTGTAATATAAACACGGGTAATAACAACTCACTTGTTCAGGGGACGCACGTGAGTCAGAAAGGGGCTTGTGATGACAAGACAAGACATTCCCCTTAGATTCCCCACACCAAAAATGGTGTTTCTTTCCTAAAATTTGGCCTAGGTGAACAGCAGGCTTGGACAGATTTGTAATCTGAAATTCTTGCCATTACTCGATTAGTTGAACAGTTGAACAGTGTTGCAATGTCATTTTTAAAAAAGTGCAAAAAAATAAGCGAATTTGCCAAAAATTACTGATTAACATAACTGTATCAAATTGTGGTTTTTGAATCACCATGTACAAAACAACGTCCTCTTGCGAGACACAACGCGGGTGTAAATTGTCAGGTTTGCACGGCTTGTCGAGTAGACTTGTTCTAGATGTAGAATGTGACCAGTGATAAGGATTGTTATACATGAAAAGCACATCACAAAAAAAACTGTGGAGAGCAATATGTGGCGCCTGCTGCTGGGAATAACACTGTGCAAGGAAGCATAGCATAATCTGAGAGTAGGAGGCGCACAAAAACGGAGGAACAGTAAAGGGTGTGTGGGGCTGGGTCTGTGGCAGGTGAGGCAAAAAGTAGAACTATGCGCCCTGTGCACACCGTGCGTTTCTCTCGTCAGTACAGTGTAATTGGTTGCCTAGATATTGACTCCCGATATGAAAAATGCCGAGAAGTAGATACGTGCAGGAGCTGCATTCAGCCAGGGGCATCCAAATTCAGGAATTGCTGGAAAGGGGCAGTGTGACACAAGCACCAAAGGCACGAACACACAACCATCACTAGAAGGGATACAAAACAACCAAGATATTGCATGCAGTAGCAAAGAAGCATCAAAGAGGCTGCCCCCATACACTGACATCAAAAGCAGGAGCAACGGTGTGCAGGCAGCCCTGAGAGCGTAAGTGCACACAAAATGCGACGAGAGCACACAGGATTCACATGCAGGCATCAGACTCCGGCAGTAAACAAGCAGCAACGCATGGATATCTCAGACCACTACACAGAGGCTTCCCAAGCAGGCAGGAATACACAGAGGCATCCCAGCCGCGGAAGCAAAACCAAAAGTGCACGCGGGAGCGGTTCAAAAGCGCAAAATAGGGACAGCTTCCAAGACACGTAGAGGGCAACCTGCACTGGAGTCTTCTCTGACCCTCAACGGGAACAGAACAGAGAAGTGTGCAGCCCCCGAATGTACACAAGCCCCCTCTCCACCGGGGTAGCTCCCTTCGTTTGAACATTTCAGCGCGGGGGAGGCTCAGCCGCTCGCCTGCTGTACCTTTAAACGGGCATGGGTCTCCCGCACACCTCGGCTCCCAGCACTCTCCCTCCCGCACTGCTCCTGGGTGCAGCGGGCGCGCGGGCCCCAGGCTCTCACCTCCGTCCCTCCGCTGCTGCAGTAACAGGTGTCGCCGGGGACAGCGGAATGGCGGCCGGCAGGACCGAGCTGTGCGTGCGCTCTCCCAGGCGGCCCAGACTCACTGGCCCCGCACTCCGCCTCTTCCAACGGCAGCAGGCAGGGGAGGGGCGCTCTGCGCAGACTGCGCTCAATTTGGGGGGAGGGGAAACGGGAGGCAAAGTGCCTGCGCTGGAGACCTGCGAAGTCGCCCCCTTGTGTGTTTTTTCACCAAACAGGACACCAGGTGTAAACGGGCGATCACGTGCGGGCTGCTAAAAACACGGGTAGTGCTCAGGCGTTACTGCAGTGCCTGCCCGCTAACCCGGATTACTCCTAGGTGCCACTTCCTTGAAAAATATGTTTCTAGGGAGAAGCGAAGATTCACATCGGATTCCCACATTTGGCAACGTGACTTTTATGGATTAGGCGAGTGGAGTCTACAAATCAGGAACAAAAGTCAGGTCCCGGGCCGTGCTGTGATTGGCTGACGTCACGGGGGTGTCCCGGGCCGGCAGCCAATCACAGCACGGCCCGGGAATGACGACACGGGGGTGTCCCGGGCCGGCAGCCAATCGCAACGCGGCCCGGGACAAAGGGGCGGGGCTTAAAAAAAGCACCAGAAACGCCCCCGAATCGCGTTTTCAAGAGAAAGCGCGATTGACAGCCTCTGTCTCCCAATGGCTAGCCTCCATTTATGGAGCTAGCCAATGAGAGGCAGAGGCGGTGCTGACATCCCTACTGTAGACAATAGTTTTCGATCTGGGAGTGGCACTGCGTGCCCCTCGCCAGGTCGAAACCTAAAAAATGACACAAATGCTAGAATGTGCATGTCCTTTTCATCACATCAAGTGGTACAGACTTCATGTCCCTACCTGGTCTGTATTGTAGTGGTATGTATAAAGCGCTTTCCATACCCCTTGCAAGGCCTACAGTGTTTTCTCAATAATGTGCTACAAAAATAGCATATGTGCAAATGTTCCAAATCCATTCTGCTATTTATCACCATTAACAATTTGAGTGATGTGCTAAGATTCAAAAGAGATGGAGTCTTGTTAGGATCAGAATACGCTGAAGAGGCCATGTTACACCGCATGCCTTTAGTGCGCATGCCATTACAACGCGGTCATTACAACGACCCGTTGACCACGTTGATATAACCTTGATACATCGCAGACAATTACAATGCAAGTCATTACAACGACTTGCTGTAGAGGGGGCGCTGGATGTTGAAATAGTATCATTTACTATTCCAACTCCAGTCTGTGCAACAGTAGGGAAAGTGTTGGATTTAAAATCCAACACCTTCTGCCCCCTACAGCAAGTCGTTGTAACAGCTTGCGGTGTAATGGCATGCAATGTAACAACGCGGTCATTGTAATGACTGCGTTCTAATGGCATGCGATGTGTTAACATCGTTGTAAACGATGTTTACCGAATGCCCCTCCCTACCCTCAAAATTGGTAATAAATAGCATAGAGCTGTCAGTGAGTGTGCATGTATGGTGCGTCAATGAGAAAAACGAGACAGGACCAGCTTATATGTCAATCAGGCAGTGCCTGACTAGCTGATCTGACTGGTCAGTGTCTGGGTCAGTTTTTGGCAGTTTGCAGGCCGGTTTTTATTGATGATTTCCCTGATATGAAAACAGACATTGCCAGCAGCAGGCTCAAATCCATGCAATATTCCATACCGTGCAGAACACTTATATAGCATGTCTTTACATGTTCACAACTGCTCCAATTTCAAACATGGGGCACTGTTTTAGCTTTAGCTAGACATGGGCAGCATGGGCAGCTGCCCAGGGCCCCCGCGCCTGCTGGCAGCCTTGGGGCCTCGCGCCTTTAAGGACTCCAGAGTTTCAAGGCCCAGGGGGCCCCCTAAGAGATAACATTTCTTCTTGTTTTATCACTCTCCCCTGCAGTCCTGTCTCTGTGGGCCTAATGGCTGCATCTGCATGTCGATGACAGTGATTAGAAAGTTAATTAAAGTGACCTTGCCTGGGAAGTGCGCCCTGCCCCTGTATGAATGAAAGGCAGAATATCCTGCTGGGCGCAGAGCAAAAGAATGGCGGCGCATCACAATGGAAACTCCTCACCTAGGACAAGTGGAAAGGGAGCAGGGAGTGATTAACAGGGGGGGTGGAGCAGATAGGTGTGAGTATGGCAACGAGACAAGAGGTGCATGCAGAGGAGCAGTATCAGCATGAAAATGTGGATGGAGCAGAGTTTAACGTCTGCTCGAGTCTTAGACCTGGTATTAAATTAATATGAACATTGAAAAGGGGCCTTAACTTTTACTGCAAAAACATTAATCTAGTGTCTGCAAAACAAATGAAAGTTCAGAAAAGCAGGTGATGAGACGGGCCGCTCTCCATTTTTGCAGTCACCCCACAAATTTTAACTCTGCAGCAGCACAACTCTCTGCTGCCTTTAATGCAACTTCAACAACACTCGTTATAGTTCTTTCACAGTCTCATCATGTCAGAACTGGAGCATGTTCGATATTATATACAAGGAAGCCATAGATGTTGCTTATTTATCGTATGCAACTGATAATCACTGACAAAGCCAATAGTACTGGCATGTTATAGGTGTAATTTTACTTGTAATATTTATCTGGAAGGAATGACAGAAGCAGCAAAATACCAGTTGGGCGGCGCACTATGCTAAGCACAGATTTATATAGCTTACATGTTTTTAAGCCACTCCCTTAACTACATTAGCCATGCCCCTTTGAAAGACCCCCCTAGTTTGTTCATCACACTTAAAGCCCTGCTGTCAGGTCAGTATGTTGGCCGTTTTTTTGGCTAGTTAATGACCTGCTTTATGGTCAGGTGAGCCAGTTTTTACCATTGATTTTCATGATATTTAAGCTTTTATTGCCTGCAGAAAACTAAAATCAGTGCAGTCTTCCATACCTTACAAAACACTTATACAGCAGGGCTTTACAAGTTTAAAACTGCCCTAGTTTGCAAACATGAGACACTTTTCTAGCTAACTAACTCACTAATGGGGGCCCCTTTTATTTTGGTACTGGGGCCTATTTTTTTCCCAGTCTGATGCTGCATGTTAGGCAGGGCCACTGGAATAATGCGATTGTGCAGCAGCAGCGATATCTGCAGGATTATGCATTTGACGCATTTGCCACATAATCGATCATCTGTTGCATAATCTTCAGATTTTAACAACAAAATTGCTTTCTATCTCAAACAGTTCAAAAGTTACTAAAAACGCAGCCACACGTCTTGCGCATGTGGGAAGGCCCTTTGAAAAGCTGGAATAGTCAACTTCCTATTTCTCACTGCTAAATTTGGGTGTTAAATTGGTACTAATGGGGTGCAAACGGTTCCCAAACAGTGTTACCAGGTTTAAAAATGGCAAAAAAATAAAGTAATACTATTTCAAAATGTGCCGGATTATGCCGCATAATTTGCATTTTCATGCCGCATAATTTACGCACCCTGCCACATAATTCCAGTGGTCCTGATGTTACGGTAAAACAATGCAGTGATTTTGTTCCTGTTTGTATTTCACATGCTTTAATTAATCTTGCTTTCCTCAAGAGTGCTAGCTATTTTCAGCATGTGTGTTTCTGTATTTCATTTCACAGCATATTATTCTTGGATGATGCTCCCTTTGTACTGTCGCCTCCAGGTGTTTATAACAGGCTACAGTTGAGCACTTCGGAGTTGAGGATGAAGGCAGTACAACTTTCACATTATGCCTGTCTGTGGGTCAAAAAGGTGTTCAGATTACATGATCGGGCCTATTTTATGTCCCTGTCTGACTTTGAACAGGACTTGGCTGCTTCTACAAGATGATGACCAACATTGATTAGCATGTGATTGGTCACTGTCTTTAGTAGCACAGTCAGCATAAGACTTTGAACTTGAATGCAATCCAAAATATTTAGGGGCAGATTTAACCGCATGCGTGCGGCGGTTATGTTTGCGCTGTGCGGCTTTTTTCTAAAAGCCGCGTTACATGACGAGCTGAGCTCGTCATGAGCATGCGAGCGGCGCAACTCATGACGAGCTCAGCTTGTCATGAGTGTGGAAGGGGTTAAAGCCTGTTGCGCCACTTTTGCGTGATTTTGAACATGGGAAAGATGACGCAAAAGTGGCGCGAGGGGCTTGTAAATCTGCCCCTAAGAGATTACTGACTTTAAGTAAAGCCCTCCATTCATAAATTTTTTTAATCTAAGTGAGGCCGCCTTTCTGCATCTCACGAAGGGTGCATCAAGATGGGGATTCCCTAGCTCACTGTGCCAGTGCCATAGGCCTTATGCTGAGCCTCACTGATGAGATTCTGTCAGCCTGAAATTGTTCTGCATTTGTGTGTATTCCAGTTTAGAAGGGAGATACTAGTTTGGGATAAAATGTTCCTATTTTGGCATGACCAAGGCTGATTTGCATATGGTTGATCCCTGTATGTATTGGCACAGTGAGCAAAAGAGTGGTGGGCTGGAATTTAGCCCAGAAATCCAATGGTTTAGGTTAAGCCGAATATTCCAACCTTCACATGTCTGGGTTTTATCATGGTGTATGCCAAACTGTTTTTAAGTGTAGAAGTTGCCAACAATGCTGTTTAACCTTTGTCAAAATGCAAGAATTTTAATCCAGGCATCAGATTAAATAAAACGTCACGGCCATGTGAGTATGGGGCAAGATGATTTTCTCTGTAAAGTTATTAGAACATGGGCAAAAAAGACAGGAAACAGTGACTTCTGAAATTAGATAAACAATTTGAGCTTTTGACGTCTGATTACTTCCTGAATGCAGACATCTGTGTACAAGTTCTCCAATAACATGACATCTTTTATCACAATGGATAAAAGACAAGTTACTTACTTTCGGTAACGTCTTATCTGGTAGAGACATGATCTAGCCGCAGATTTGTTACCTTTGAACTTCCAGGCATCAAGCTGGATCCGGAAGATTTTTCTGAGCAGTACCATTGCACGCCCGTAGGTAGCGTCAGTCGACTCAGCATGACGTCATTGGCGACGTGTTCAGCGTGACATTCACGTCATCAATATAACCGCCACTCTGGCGCGCAGACATCAGTACTTTTCACGAATTTCTACGCCAGAAGCACGGAGCCATGAAGTGACTGACCATGGTGTGTTAAAAATAGAACAGCTAGGGCCCTGAAGGGAAACATCCCTGACACTGAAAGAAAATCTGCAGTGCAGAGAGGTGGGTCAGTAAGGAATCTGCGGCAAGATCATGTCTCTACCAGATAAGGCGTTACCACAGGTAAGTAGCTTGTCCATCTGATAGAGACATCTAGTTGCAGATTCCTTACCTTTGAACAGATACCCAAGCAATACCTTCCTTGGAGGGACTGCGGAAAAGTTTAGAACAGGAAATCCAGCAGAACAGAGCAGCCAAACAGGACTTCACTGTGAACCTGGGAATCTAGGCAATAGTCTGGCAAACACGTGCAGAGATGACCATGTGGCAGCTTGATAGATATAAGCACTCATAACCCCACGCTGAAGGGCTGTGATGGCTGCCTTCGCCCTGGTGGAATGGGCCCTACCGCCTTCAGGAGGCTGCTCCTTTGCCAAGGCGTAACAGATTTATTTTTATTCAGAGGTTGACCCAATGAGAGATGGTTCTCTTTTGAACACCACGCCCCTTCTTTGCTCCCACGTATCCTATAAAGAGCTGTTCATCCACCCGGAACTCTTTAGTGCGATCAAGATAGAATGATAATGCTCAAATTGGGTCCAGACGGTTGAGGCGCTTCTCTTCCTTGGAAGGATACGGAGGGGTAGAAAGTGGGGAGTGTAACTGACTGTTCCAGATGAAAGGAAGTTACAACCTTGGGAAAAAAGGATGCCCTAGTTCTCGACACCACTTTTCCCAGAAAAATGCTCATTCTGGCAGGAATCGTTCCAATTAAGAAATACCTCTAAGGCCGACCGAGGCCCTGTGATACTCCCAGTGTTACTGACTGGAACACAAACTTGATAGATGGATCACTTATTCGATTTCTAAGCGGGAGGTCCAGTTGGAGCTAGGCTACTACACCTTTGGAGTGGAATTATCATACAATATATCTTTTACTTCATTAGAAGTACATACACCCATTGAGACCTGACGAAGTTCTCATCTTGAGAACGAAGGGGCAAATCATCAAGGGGGGCGATAGGCACTTTTCGACGGTTTAGCGGCCGTTTGCGGCCGCTAAGCGGCGAAAATTCTATCGCCCCATTATCAAGCTGTCGCTAACAGCAGTTAGCGACAGCTTGAAGGCGATAGCGAGCGGTTTGGGGCCCGCTTTGCATGTCAGCGATATTTATCGCTAATGACATGCAAAGTGGGCGTATTCAAACCGTTAGCGACTGAAAGCAGTCGAAAACGTCGCTATCGCCTATTCACAAGGCTGGCGTAGCGATGGAAATATTCCTGCTATCGCTAAAAACGAACGCCTACTCTGACCAGTTCTTAGCCATGTTATCCAATGGGAGGTGGCTAACATGGCTAAGAGCATTTCGTCACTAATGCGAGAATATCGCTATATTCTCAGTGATATTCTCGCATTAAGCCGCTATCGCTGGATATTTTAGCGCTATGGAGAAAAACGTTGCTAATAGCATGTTATCTCCGCTAAAATATCCAGTGATAGGCAGCGATAAAAAAAAAGTCGCTAAGCGCATTTAGCGATAAATATCGCTAGTTGTTGGTAATATGCCCCAAAATGCCTTGGCTGACTGTAAAATCACCAAATTTAAGAGAACTAACTGATTGCAAATAAAGACTTATTTGAAAATGAAACTTTGACTTTCTGGACTTCATCTCTTGGCGTACGCCCAAACCCCTCCAATCTTATAAAGAGCTGTTCATCCACCCGGAACTCTTTAGTGCAATCAAGTTAGAATGATAATGCTCTTATTGGGTCCAGACGGTGGAGGTGCTCCTCTTCCTTGGAAGAATACGGAGGGGCATAGAAAGTGGGCTGTGCAACTGACTGTCCCAGATGAAAGGGAGTTACAACCTTGGGCAAAAAGGATGCCCTAGTTCTCGACACCACTTTTTCCAGAAAAACTGTCAGGTAAGGAGGATGTGATTACAGTGCCTGCAGTTCGCTCACCCTCCTAGCAGAGGTAATTGCCAACAAGAATGCTGTTTTGATGGTGAGCAACCGAAAAAGGTAGTTGTGCATCAGTTCAAACGGTGCGCACATCAAGAAGGTGAGGACCACTTAGGGTCCCATTGTGGAATAAGAAACAGAAGGGGAAAATAAGTGGGTTAACCCCTTCAAAAACCTCTGCACCAGAGGGGACTTGAAAAGTGAAGGCTGATCTGGCAGCCAAAGAAAAGCTGACAGGGCCAAAAGATAGCCCTTCATAGTGCCCAAGGCTGCACCCTGCTGGGCCAAGAAAAGAATAAACAAAAGGATATCTGCCAAGGATGCAGACATGGGGTCAATGGACCTTTCTGTACAATATTTACAAAATGTGTTCCATTGGGAGGCATATACCAATTTCGTGGAGGGATACCGGGCTACCAAAATAACCTCACAGACTTCAGGAGGGAGGTCAAAAGCTTTCAACTGTTGCGGCTCAATCTCCATGCAAAGAGGGAGAGAGTGGACAGGTTTGGGTGGAGGACCCTCCTCTGCTGCTGCGACAGAAGATCCTCCCGAAGGGGGAAACTGATCAGAGGATCGATGCTCATGTCTAGAAGCTCGGGTTACCAAACTCTTTGTGCCCAGTCTGGAGCCACAAGAATAACTTGTGCCAGGTCGCTCCTGATCTTCTTGAGAACTCTGAACAGGAGAGGTATGGGCGGAAAAGCATATAGGAGGCCTGAGCTCAACTCGCAGCAAATAGCATTGCCGGCTTGGAAACTCAAATGCGCAAAACTGCTGACATTGCGCGTTCTCTTTGGAGGCGAACAGATCTAACCAAGGCTCTCCCCACTGCTGAAAGAGACCTTGTGCCACCTCCGAATGGAGACACCACTCGTGATCCGCAAGGCACCTTGGGCTTAGCTTATTCGCCCTGGCGTTCAGAGCACCAGCCAGATGTTAAACCACCAGGGAAATGTCCTGTTGTTCCAGCCAAGTCAAGATACGCAGGGCCTCTTGACAAAGAGTCCGTGACCTCACACAACCCTGTTTGTTGCAGTACCACATGGCGGTAGTGTTGTCCGTGAACACCTGTATCAGTCTTCCCTTTATGGATGGTAAAAAGTCTTTCAATGCTACTCGGATCGCCCGAAGCCCCAACAGATTGATATGGAGCCTGGCTTCCAAGAGACACCAGAGTCCTCTGATTTCCACCTCTTCCAGATGGCCTCCTCATCCCAGAAGGGACACATCTGTCACTTCAGTGAGATCTGGGTGGGGAAGGGAGGGGGGTCTGCCTTTGATCCAATTGTGGTCTGTAAGCCACCACTACAGGTCTTTCGCAGTGCCCTCCGAATCTTAACCAGGTCGGTGAGATTTCCTCAATGCTGTGCCCATTGGAATTTTAGGTCCCATTGCAGATCCAGCATATGCCACCCTGCGCGGTTCACTAGGAGGATGCAGACGGCCTTGAGGCCCAATAGCCTCAGAGTCATTCTCACCAAAATCCAGGATAGAGGCTAAACATGGAATCATAGCCTGAATATCCTGGACTCGCCGTTCGGGAGGATCAGCCCGAAACTGCACCTTGTCCAGAACTGATCCAATGAAAGGGAGTGTCTGAGAGGGGGTCAGGTGTGACTTCGGCAAGTTGATAGTGAACCCCAGCCAATGCAGGAGGTTAGTCGTAGTCTGGAGGTGGGAGACAACTGTTTGAGATGAGCCCACCTTCAACAACCATTCATTGAGATAGGGGAAAACTGGAACCCCCGATCTCCGCAGATGGGCTGCGACCACTGGCGTCACCTTTGTGAACTCCCGAGGGGCGCTGGTGAGGCCGAAGGAGAGCACTGCAAATTGAAAGTGCTATTGACCCACCTTAAAATGCAGGTAGCAACGATGGGCAGGCAGGACTGAGATATGAAAATAGGCATCATGCAAGTCCAGTGGTACCATACAGTCTCCCGGGGCCAGGACAGACAGGACCTGAGCTAGGGTGAGCATCTTGAACTTCTCTTTTTTGAGGAAGTAGTTGAGGGCTTTGAGGTCTAGGATAGGACGAAGGTCTCCATCCTTCTTTGGGACTAGAAAATAGCGGGAATAACAACCACAGCCTATTTCTGGCTTGAGAACTCTCTCTATAGCTTCCTTGGCCAAGAGAGCCTTAACTTCCTCGCGGAGCAGAGCAAGGTGATCCTCTGTCAGCCGATCACACACTGGAGGCATAGATGGAGGGGTAGTCTTGAAGTGGAGGGAGTAGCACCTTCGGACCATTTGCAACACACACCTGTCCGATGTAAAGTTCCGCCAGTGATGGAGATGATGGCCTACACTGCCACCGACTGGATGTGAATGATCTTAGGGGACTGGAATAGGCAGGTTTTGTGGTGGAGGAGGGGATCATGGCTTGGCTTGACTTCTGGCCTCCCGACACACCGGGTCAGGGTAAACTGTGTCCACAGCCCGAAGAGGTTGCTGAACTTGCAAGGCCTGCTGGCCTGAATAGAGTTGGCGCGGTTGGTTGCCCCTTCCGTAGCCATGAAAGAAGCGAAAATCAGATGCAGACCGGGGAGTTGTTGTACGGCGAGTCCTTGAAACGCCTAAGGGCGGCATCTGCTTTGGCTCTGAAGAGACGGAAGCTATTGAAGGACATGTCCATGAGGTTAGCTTGGAAAACCCCTAAAAAACAGATGTTCTCAGCCAGGCATGGCGATGTACAGCCACCATCATGGAAATCACTCTGCCCAGTGAGTCTGTCATGTCCAAGCCACATCTGGTGGTAAATTTTGCTGCATCTCTCCTATTTGAAATAGCTTGGGAGAGTAGAGCCTGGTCCTCTCCGAGACCCTGGGCAGTACCTGCGCCCATATCAAATGGGAAGAACGGCCCAAAAGATATGCAGTGTTCACCATCTGCAATTCCAGACTGGCGGAAGATATTTCTTTCCAAAACTTTCCAGTCTCTTGAATTCCCTGTCCGGGTGGTGCTGAATGGAACACCTCACAGGAAGTGGCTGCCTGGACCACCAAGCTTTGTGGGGCGGGGTTGGGTTGGCGGAGAGGGAAAACTGGGTCGCCCGGTGCAGGGTGATGGCAGCAGGCAATCATCCTATTCACAGGAGCCCCTATGCTGGGTTTGGATGAGGTGTCCAGAAGGACGTCTGTTAAGGCCACATTGAAAGGCAGTAAAGGGTTCCGAGCTGGAGACCCCAGGATGCAGGACCTCTTTCAAGATGTTAGTCTTGACTGCCACCGTAGGGAGCTGCAGGTCCAGGACCTCTGCAGCCCTAGGCACCACCATAGCAAATGACACCCCCTCCTCCGTAGCCTGGGTAGGTGGAGAAAGCATGTCAGAGTCTGGGGAGGTGTTCAAACCACTAGCATCACCCAGTTCCTTGTACCAGTTCATATCTTGTGGGTGTGAGATTCTAGGGGATACTGCTCCCCTTACCAATCCTCTTCATCCATCCCTAACCCTTCAGGGCTGGTTGAAAGGCATGGAACCGTACGGCTCTGTTGGCTCTGGTGTCAGCGTCGGGGGATTCCCGACCAGTTCCGTGTTGTCAAGAATGAGTATCGGGGAGGCGCCAGTGACGTCGTCACGTGGAGTCGACTGACGCCACCTAGTGGCACACAGGGGTACTGCTAAGAAAAATCTTCAGGATTGAAGCCTGATGCCTGGAAGTTCAAAGGTAAGGAATCTGCGGCTAGATGTCTCAATCATAAAATGTTCGTCCACTGCAAGTAATTTGTCACACAATACAAATCAACGCCCCTTTGTTTCCTGCATACCAACGCAAAATGTAATTTTGTCTGTGTTACTTCCTCTAGGTCCATGAGCAAATGCTGCTGGCACTGGCCCACTGGTGACTTTGCTTCCGGTAGCCCGGCTGTCACTGGACCTGCCAAGGATGTTCCAAGAGGTATTATACCTGCAGACAAGCCTGCTGCAAAAGAGAACCTTTGAACTGATGAAGGTATGTTTGGGGTATATGTATGCCTCAGAAAAATGTATTGAACAGAATAAGGGGATGTGGATAAGAGGGTTTTGTGTTTGGGGTTATTGTCTGCTTGTCCTTCAGATCTCTGTTGGGATTTGTTGTAGCTTTCGACCCATCTGACCATGCGGCACAGATCTGGGAGTTCATTCTCTGGGCTGTTTTTTCGTTCATCTGAGAATTATTGGGCCAATAATTCTGATGGTACGGACCTCAGGAGAATCATACATTTTGGAGGAACACTGCAACACAGTGTGCTTCACTGGGAGATTTCTTACTGCATGAAGGTGAAGTCTCTAGTGAAAGCAGCTGGGAAAACTCCTGGGGCAAACTTGTATGGCAAATCTGCCACCCATTTCTTATTCCACAAAAAACATTGGGGCATATTATCAAGCCCCTTATCGCCGCGTCATCTGCACTTTTCTGCCGATAACGCGGCGATATTTGCATCGCCCTATTATCAAGGCAGCGTTAAGTCAATTAACGTGGCTTAAAGCCACGTTAATTGACTTAACGTTGCCTTGGTAATAGGGCCCCTTTCACAATAAACTCATCGTGAAAGGAGGCGTACAGTGGGTGTTGCGATGGGCATTCAACCGCAACACCCATTCACTTCGCCGCTGCGACCTATTATCAAGAGAGGCGATATTAGGTGGCAGCGCCGAATTTAAGAACAGGAAAGACCTGTTCTTAAGGTGGCATAACGAGGAGAAATGCTTCATTTCTCCTAGTTTTTGCTTTTTCCATGTGTGCTGCCTTGTGCAGCCCACATAGAAAAAGCAAAATGCCAAGTTTTGTTTATATACAGGAAGGTGTCCCTTCCTGTACATAAACAAACCTCTTTTTAAAAATGCCAATTTGTAACTTACATGTGTGCTGCTTGAAGCAGCACACATGTAAGTTACAAAATGGCATTTAAGCTTTGTTTATGTGCAGGAAGGAACACCTTCCTGTACATTAACAAACCTTCCATGCCTGCGCTGACATTAAGTTGTAAAACTTATCGCCATTGCAGGGGGAAACGCTAGGCTGCTCCATATCCTTGGTAATATGGTGCAGCCTAGCGTTTCTGTAGTGGCGAAGAGAGGCATTAAGCATCTCTTCGCCACTTTCTTGGTAATACGCCCCGTTGATCCTTGTTATTTCCCCTTGCTAGAATCACAGCGAAATAACAGACTAGGGTAGGCCATTCACAATAAATTCCTTAGCAGTGCATTTGGAATCTAAGGAGTCACACACATTATTGATACTTGTGCATTATTTTTAAAGCCCTTTAATTTCCAAAAACCTACAGAGAAACTGCCTTGCCAAGGGGTCGTTTCACCCCTAAAGGAATTCTTCTGGAAATTCCTTGTGCCAAAAAAACAACATTACAATCCCATTCAGTTTTTTTTCCACATGCTTCCTCTCTCCCTTTTTTAGCCTTCCTGTCTCACCAGGTGTAAAAAGCAAACATCCTCATAACATTTTCTGTATAAGTTATTTTTCCTTTTTTATATTTCTCACCAACTGGTTTTATTACCTCAGTTTTATTTGTCTTGATACCCCCACAGGGATTCAAATCGTGCCCGCCCTTCTCTTCCCCCTAAAGATTCAGATCACTTCTCACTCTAACTTTTAATGTTGAACCAACACCTGCCTTGTTTTTCATGAGATGTTTATGGAATGGTTTTGCTATTTTTCAAAACTTTGGGGCATATTATCAAGCAGGGCGTTAACAATTATCGCCGTTTTAGCAGCAGAAAACTGCCGCTAAAGCGGGGATAATGGGCTTGATAATATGGGCTTGTGAGTTCCAATAGAAACCCATGTTCTGGTGTGAACATGGGCTTCTATTGGAATTCTCCAGGGCATATTATCAAGCCGATTATCGCCGCTTTAGAGGCAGTTTTCTGCCGCTAAAACGGCGATAATTTTAACGCATTGCTTGATAATATACCCCTGTGTCCGTATATGTTTTATTAATATCTATAGTTCACTAGTTCCTCAAATGTTCCCCTCAAATGTACTATAGATAACAATTCGAAGGTTGCAACACCTATCCTAAAACTCTGTAACACTCGTTAGCATTTGATCACCTCTCCGCTTTGAGCTGTTTTATCATCACCTTCTGTCTGAGGTATCCTATGAACTCTACCCACTGAACGATCTGATCGCCTCTCCCCTTTCACATATTTGCATTAGATATCTGGAGACCCAAGTGGTGTCATAAGATGGCTGTGATGGGTTGATAAATAAATAAATGTCATTTATGAGCCAAACCATTCCGTCCAGTTGGAAATGAATGTACTGAGTGAAATTGGGGGCCATATGGATGAAGGAATTGAGGGAGCTCTTCCTAAAGGCTCCTCCTTACTCACCTCATCTTTTTTTCCATGTAGCTACTGGAGCAGTTCTTTAGAGCTAGTGTCACCAAAGCTTGCAAGGAAACTTATTACCTGACTTCATTGCTGAAGGTCTGACAATGACACCCAACTCTTCTATAATGGTGAGTGCAGGAATAGCCAGCAACCTCAAACAGTGGTTGGGCATACCACCCACTGTCTTTATAGCTAGGTACTTGGAATGGCATTAACATTCTAAGTACCAAGTGAGTCAAGTAACCACTGCCCGCCTAGCTTAGGACCAAGTGTGTGCCCTGCCTGAAGCCTTTTAAGAAAATAGTGCCTTGAGGCTGTAATTAAAACCTAGGGAGTAACAACACAGGTAACATGGGATGTCCTCATGGGAGGTTACAAGAAGAGACAAGGCAGTACTAAGGACGGACTACTAACCCTATTGACCAATGAAAAGCCACCATTTACAAAGGACAGGTACAGGAGTCAATTAAAAAGAAGTGCGGAAAGTGGGTGGGGCTCTATGCCCATATCCTGAATACAGCATGTCTCTAAGAGACAGCGCAAGTGCTGCCTAGGCGAGACCTAAAAACAGGGGTTGGGAGAAAGATTTAATGGGATCTGATCTCTTGGTCCTCAAGGTTTGGAGAAAAAAGGGAGCTTTGACCTTCACCCTCACTGCATGCTGTAGAATTTTAGATTCTTCCCAGACTAGGGGGTCTTAGTGTGTCAGCAGACAATTGCTTGATGGTGGTGTGGGATTGGATAGTGTGCTGGAGACTAATCTATGAGGTTCTTTTTACCTTAACAAATTTGCTGTGGGGTGAAAGTACCTTTGGATGGTCACTCATCTGATTCTTGAGCTGAGCACTCCAAACGGTAGCAATTTGCTAAGCATATTGTTTAATAGTTGGCTCGATGTCTTTGAGAGCCCAGTTTGGTTTACTAGCATTCAGGCACATGAACGAGGGTCCTTTCCCAAGAGAGGCCCCTGCAGGTAATAGCGGTAGGGAGGGGCCGACAGCCGACGACAAGGGGAAATTAAATATTTATTTAATTTTCCCTCGTTGCCGTCTGTCTATCAATAGAGTATTTTTTTCTTTCATTTTGATTTTTTAGTCACTTGTGGGAGATGGGCAGGTTCCTAATTTTAAGGCTCACTACAGAGTAGTTTGGAAGATCTTCCTGTAGATCTTCGCCAGTGGCCGAGCTGGCGAGCAACCTGGCCGCCTAACTCGAAAGCTCCGGAGCCGCCGCTCCATAAAGATCATCAGCTGCTTAACGCTGTTAAGTAAACTGGCCAATGAGCATGCACAGGTACTGCGGTTCGGGCGGCGGTGACATCAGTGTCAACAGCAAGGATCGACGGTGCCCGCGGCCTGAAGATCTACCTGCTATTAATCTGAGCCTGACGCGGTCCTCGGAGGCCCCGTGCAGACAGGGGACTCGGGTGAGCCTGACAGCGGGGCTCAGATCGCGCGACTCTGCTGCGGGACCCCGGCAGCAGTACAGCCACAGGGATTGATCACAGAGCCTGGTGTCGGGGACCTGAACACAGCCCTTGATCTGGTAGGGCTGGAGGCTGCAGTACCCTGGATCAGCCTGGAGGACACCATAATCCCTGACTCAGGAGCCTGTAGGGGCCTACTTGGGCCAATTTTCATTGCGACACTGCTGATTGCATGCTACTTCTCCCCCACATCAGCCGATACCACGACGAGTCCCAGCTGCCCCTTTATTATTTAATCAGCCACATTCTAACTGCAGGGCTGCGTCGAGGGATCTCCTCCTCGAAATTGATGTGACACCTCACAATACACGGGCATATACCTTGCTGCTGCAAAGAATGTTCTATGCCCTCTTGATCTAGCGTGCTCACCTACCACCTTCATTGCTGCATGCCCCTGATTGGATCCTTACACCAGCCGGACTGCATGCACCATTATATCTGTCTGGCTACTCTATGACAGTCTGGAACATATTCACCTAAATCGATTGGCGCCTGCTTCTACATCTGGCTTGCGATCTGGGGCCTTTCCTTCTTGCACTAGCGAACCCCAAGTTCTGCATATAGGCACGGCTCTACCTTGTCCATTCGTATTGCAAGCATGGGACGTACTGACCCGAAACAAAAGCAGTTAAGCTTTGATGTGGGAAAGCCCTCTCGGTGTGATGAGGTGATGAGGTGGACGGAGCCTCTGGTCAAGGCCAGACCCCATCTGATGGAGCAGCAGCCATCTTGGCAGAGCTAAGGGCTGGATTCCAGGCTATCGACTCCTGCTTTGATACGCTGATGGCCCGCCTTGACGGCATCACTGGGCGATTAGATGGGTATGAAAATCGTCTGGACAAAGTAGAACAACGCATTTCGGACCTGGAAGACAGTCATCCTTCTATCCAGAAACGATTGGACAGATCCAACGGCCTCCTTAAACAACTTGCGGTGAAGGCAGATGATATGGAGGCATGCTCGCGCAGAAATAACTTGCGCATTTCTGGCATTGCGGAATTCACCAACACTTGCCCCATTACCAGAAACCTGTGACCCAGTTCCTGAGGCGGAAGCCGGGAACTGGAGGAACTTTGCAAATTTTAACATTTCCTTTTGTGTGTGGTGTCACAATATTGCTTTTGTGTTTTTAAAACAAATACTTTGTACCTTGTAGCGCTCGCTCTCCCTCTTCGCGCACAGCTGATGACAATAGCTGTTGGCGCCATTCTTTGCTCTATCAGCCTGCCGCCGCCATCACCACCGGCGTGCACGCTGACTCCGCCCCCTTCTTAGGCCACGCCCCCGACCCTGCTATATATACCGCAGATCTAATTGCGGCGTTCAGAAACCTGTGACCCAGTTCCTGAGGCGGAAGCCGGGAACTGGAGGTACTTTGCAAATTTTAACATTTCCTTTTGTGTGTGGTGTCACAATATTGCTTTTGTGTTTTTAAAACAAATACTTTGTACCTCGTAGCGCTCGCTCTCCCTCTTCGCGCACAGCTGATGACAATAGCTGTTGGCGCCATTCTTTGCTCTATCAGCCTGCCGCCGCCATCACCACCGGCGTGCACGCTGACTCCGCCCCCTTCTTAGGCCACATCCCCCTCTGTCTCCCATAAATGTGCCTGTACAGGACGCGCAGCGGACGAGCGCAGCGGGAGCGCCGTTTGCGCGCCGAAGGCGCGCCTAAGGCAAGCCCGTCTGCGCCCGTCCGCGCACGACCGGGCACAGGGCCAGACGCCATGCCGGAACCTGCCACCACTAGGAGACTTTACACCCGGCGAGACCTCCTTAGCCTCAGACCTTCGAAAAATAACATCTGTCATGCCATATATGACCTAAACGTCCCCTTCACTAGCTGTAACATCTGCAAACCTGGAAACCTTCACCTTCCCAGGACGGCCGCTCCACTCCCTGGATTCAAACTAGCGACACTTAACTGTAGATCGCTCCCCAAGCACGCCCTCCTCATAAACCACCTAATTGATGAACACGAGTTGGATATTCTCTTCTTAACCGAAACCTGGATCACCGGTCACTCTAACTCCGACATTGTCTCAGCCCTTCCCCCGGGATATCTCATCATGTCCCAACCTCGCCCTTTAGGTCGAGGTGGTGGTATAGCCATCATCCACCGAGACCACTTCACCTGCCGATCTACTGAGATCCAGAGCAAGGAGTCGGAGAGCTGCTTGTTCACTCTGACGCTCTCGCCAACCTACTCCCTGTCAGGCCTCCTGGTCTACAGACCTCCTGGACATTTCGGCCTCTTCTCTGCCGCCTTATTAGAATCCGTTTCATCCCTGGCCCACCTAACATCCAATTTCCTGATTACAGGCGACCTCAACATCCATTTCAACGATCCTACAGACACGGGGTCGTCTGACTTAATCAGTGAACTCGGCGCCATCGGCCTCACCCTGATTAACTCAGGAGCCACGCATGTGAAAGGTCATCTACTCGACCCGGTATTCTCGAATATCCCCTCCCTCCAGTTCACCAACTCCCTCCCCCTCCCGTGGACGGACCATTTCTTGGTCTCGACCCATCTCCCAGGAGCCTCTAAAAAACCCCACAACCCCCCTACCTTCACCAAGGACAGATCCTGGGCCAGACTTTCGACGGACAACTGGGCATTGGCGCTTGGCGCTACTACCCCCAGTCTTGCAGCCGACCCCACTACTGGAGACATCCAGTTTAGAGACTGGATTTCCTCCTCCCTCGACAGCCTCATCCCCATCAAAAATCGGGAGGTGAAAACAAGAACCAAGGGCCATGCCCCCTGGTATAACTCTGACCTTAGAGCGCTCCGCAAAGTGTGCAAGAAGGCGGAGAGAGCATGGAGGAAAGATTGGCTCCATAGTAACAAGGACATCTATTACAACGCGGTAAGACAATACAAAACAGCTTTGAAATTAGCTAAATCAACGTTTTACGATAACAGAATAAAAACCGCGACCAACTCAGCCAAAGAATCCTATCAGATAGTTAAAGAACTACTAAATATCCCAACAGCACCCCCCCTCACTCCCCCCCCCCCCAGACAGAAGCAAGGATCTGGCTAATTACTTCGAGTCTAAAATTCTGCGGATACTGGACTCCCTTCCCACCGTCAGCCCCCCTCCCATCCTGGCTACGGCGGACGAAAACAACAGCCCACAGCTGGAGACTTTCAGGGCAGTTTCCCTCACCGAGGTGACGTCCACGCTAGAGAATATGAAAAGCGGTTCCCCCCTTGACCCAGCCCCGGCTAGATTCTTAAAAAAGGTGTCCTCCACCATAGCCCCAATCATCAAGGACCTTATCAACTCTTCCCTTGCTGGTGGAACGGTACCCTCCAACTGGAAGAACGCAGTAGTGAAGGCGTTACTGAAAAAGCCCCAACTGAACCCGGACGACATGTCCAACTACAGACCGATCTCACTGCTCCCTTGTATCAGTAAGATGGCTGAAAAACTAGTCAACTCGCAACTATCCCAATTTCTCGAGACAAACAATATCCTGCGCCAATCCCAAACTGGGTTTCGACCTGGCCATGGCACGGACACTGCACTCCTCTCCGTCATCGAGGAGGCAAGGTGTATCCTAGACTCAGGGGGATCAGTGGCAGTGATCCTCCTGGACCTTAGCGCCGCCTTTGATACGGTGGATCATCGTGTCCTTCTACACCGCCTGGCCAAGGCAGGTATTGTGGGTACGGCGCGAGCTTGGATCAAATCCTTTCTTTCTCATCGATCCTTCCAGGTGTGGGACGGCAACTCCCGGTCAGAACCTCTTCCACTGAAGAATGGAGTTCCCCAGGGGTCGTCGCTCAGCCCCACCCTGTTTAATGTCTATATGGCTCCCCTGGAAGACGTAGTGGCCCCCTACGGTATAAAAAATAATTAATTACGCTGACGATACCCAACTTGTTGTATCCCTGTCTCACCTGGATAACCATCCTGACAGCCTGCTGCACTGTCTCCAGGACATCCATACCTGGATGTGTGACTCGGCCTTGAAGCTGAACGGCGCAAAGACCGAGATCATGCTCCTGGGCAATAAATGGACGACCTTCCCACCCACATCTTGGCCCGACACCTTCGGCGAAATCCCCTCTCCTAGAAAGGAAATCAAGACACTAGGAGTTTGGCTGGAACCTGACCTTACCATGAAAACGCAGGCAGCCAAGACAGCAGGTGCCTGCTTCGGTCTCCTGCGGTCCGTACGTAAGATCTTACCCCTTCTTCCCATTCCATCCAGGAAATTACTTGTCCAGGGTCTGGTCTTGGCCCGGCTCGATAACAGCAATGCCATATATCTGGGGGCCCCTGAATACACCTTGGCCAAACTCCAACGTACCCAGAACGCGGCGGCCAGGCTCATTATGAACCTTCCCCCCAGAGCGTCGGCCAAGTCTGCCCTCAAAGCCCTACACTGGCTTCCAGTCCGCCAGAGAGTAGAGTTCAAGGCCCTATGTACCTCCCACAAGCTCATCAACGGAGTTGGCCCTGCCGCGCTTAAACACATGGTCACCCCCTACAAAGCCTCAAGACCCCTTCGCTCCGACGCCGAACACCTTGCTACGGTGCCTAAATTTAGGAAGGCCCGCACCGGCGGTCGCCGCTTCTCGGTCAAAGCCTCCACAGCGTGGAACTCACTCCCTCTCAGTCTTCGCCTGGAACCCTCCCACATGGTGTTCCGCAGGAAACTTAAAACCCTCCTTTTCCCTAAATAAAGCACCCCCCTACCCCCCTTTGTATCCTCACAGGTTGAATAGCGCGGGGATGCCTACGGGTCACCAGGCGCTTTAGAAATCGCAAAATAAATAAATAATAAATACCAAGTTCATCAAAACTGTTCTGAGTGACCTCTTTAGCTGTGAAGCCTTTTCAAGCACATTTGCTGTTGAGCGTGCTCACAGATCATTGGGACCACCGCCGGGAGTGACCCCCTGCATCATCATTGCCAAGCTACTCAATTACGCCGATCGGGACACTGCCTTACGACTGTCCAGAGAATGCGGCTCTCTCACTTACCAAGATTCCAACATCATAAGAAATATTCCCCCTCGACCTCTACAGTTCTGGCGGTAACACCTCCAACACTTTTACTTTTATACTTTAACACATAATGGCAACATCAACATTTTTTGATTTATAGTTTTATTATTTTTTTTAGTTATATTTTATAGTACAAAAATGTATCATTTATCAATTTATCATCTCAACTTGTACATTTTCAGAAGCTCATTACATAAAACACATAGTACTACATTAAAGTCAATAAAAAACCATTCCATGCAGAGAAAACAAAGTGAAAAAGGAAAGCATTCTTACAATTTCATCCACCAAACTCTCATCATACATACTACATTCACTCCTAATTCTGCGTCCGAGGGATCGCAGGTTGAGGTGCGAATTTGTACGCAAGGTCGACGCGTTTCGGCGGTGTAAAACCACCTTCCTCAGGACCTTTCTTGCAGAATACTCAGATATTCAAAGAGATATTTTATAACCCCTGCATGGTCGGGTATCTGTAACTATAAATGACATACATTTGCATCTCTTATAATCATTGATTTCTTCAACTTAATTAAACTTCTACATTAATTCAATAAATTGAGTTGCCCTATGTATACCAAAAGAACCTGCTTATTTGCACATTTTATTATTTAATTATTTTGCATCTTGTAAAGCCGGACCCGAACTAACAGGGCCGCATCACTGCTCTGCTCTCATCATGGACCAAAAACCATTTTATCGATTAAAAAAGCACATATTTAACCCAATATGAGAGGTTTCTGTAATTACATACATGTGCTCATCAACTATGTCATTCTCAAGGATGTCTTATGAGATAGAGATTATTGTATATATATACATTTCCACATTTCCATTTATAAAAACTGACACCTAGAGAAAGTTGCTGGTGGGTTTATTTTACAAAGCAAATAACGGAGCATTGACATGTAGTATACCTTCGGTTTGTCAATGGACTGGAACCCTGCTTCGATCGCAAATTCAAGACCTTTTCAGATTCTGCTTTTAGGCGTTCCTATGTCAGATCAGAAACAACTTGTATCACTTGTCTCTTAAACTAGAGATTCCTGAAAAAAGTTCTATGTTCGCATTCATTCTGAGCGCTTACCAGTTATGTCAGACAGCTGTTCTTCGGGTAGTTACTGATACGAGAGTTTGTTATCATCCTTCAGTGAAAAACGGGGTTTATCTGAGGAAACCAATAGAAAGACCCATGCTAAGCGACACCTGACGCTATAAAGTGCTTCGATATTTTACGTGCACTAACGATATTGTTACTGACCTTCTTTGGGTTCTTTAAAGCCCTCCAAGGAAGGGACTTCTACCGTCGGATGATTTAAAAGAAATGAGTCGCACCCGCTTCCTTTAATGTTTTGTTTCAGAGGGGTTTGGTGTAATTTATCGTAAGCTGTAATAAACGATATAAGATTTGCGTCAACATGAGAGTTCAGTTTTTTAATTATCTATTAAGCTACTCTCTTTAGTTTAACCCCTTGCGTAGTTGCGGCCCCACCCATACTTTACTCACTTTTTCATCTTCACCGTGGATTTTGTACATATCCCGTCAGTGTATCTTCGTAACGCCCCGGTAGCCTGAGGTGCTACTGATCTCGTTCGGCTATATATGAAGTGTTTTAGCGCCAAGAAGATGGTCACATGATCCAAACCATGGCAGCCATTACTAAGTGGTGTTAGATTGTATTTTCCATTCTTCTGTCGGCTACATGTCGTCACTAAAAGCGCCTCCGTAATGGTCACGTGATCACGAACCAGGCAGCCATTACTGAGTGGTGTTATAATGGATATTTTTTCAATAGTCTCCATTTAGATATATTATGTTTGCCTCTCTTGTTGTTATGTCTTAGTTTACCATGACCACGAATTGCAATCTTATTAAGGAAACTATTTTAGTGCTAGTGGCAGGTTTGAAAGGGGGGACATACGAAAAATAAAAATGAAAATAAAAATATATCCTGCTTATTATTTCGGATTGCCAAGAAGTAAGTCACTGAAATTTGATATCGTTAGAATGCCATTAACGGAAGGTGTATAATCAAATGTATTTAAGTACCATATACTTATAAAAGGGAACCGAATATCAATATTTCGTCAGGAGTGCAAAGTCTCCTGCATATCCTTTGTATAGTATAATGTAAGCATAATAATCTTTATTTCTTGATACTTGTCTCGGTACGCTTTTAAGAGTTTTTACTCTGCATGTTGGAATTATTCTGTCACATACCAAGATATATTTTCGTTAAGGCCCCTTCTGACACTGTCAAAGTAAAAAATCCAAAAACATTCTCGCTTTTTCCTGGTTCTTTCCGGTAGTTCACCTTTCCTGCATTGAATTCTTTCAAGAATACACCACTTTAATTCAGATTCGTCATGGTTTTTATCCATACAGTGTTGAGTCAGAGGTGCTGTCAACTTGTTCGTTCTTACTGACGATTTATGTTCGCTAAATCTCTGCCTGAATTCGCGTCCTGTCTCACCTATGTATGCCAACCCACATGGGCATACAATATAATAGACAATATTTTTACTGCGACAATTTGTGAATGATCTTAAGGTAATCGTTTTATCATTATGTTGGAGATTGTTGCCTATGATCGCGGAATCACAGGCATGACAGTTGCCACATCTGTGATTACCACGGATCGTGTCTCCATTCGTCAAAGTTGTTTGTTTCTCTACTGAGACAGTTTTGCGTCTGGTGTGGACCAGCCGGTCTCTTAGATTCTGGTTGCGTCGGGTGATAGGGTGGATTATGATAACAAAATGAGAGAGATGTTATCAAACACAGAACATTATAGACCTGCAACCACCAGAGAATTACTTAGACTAAGTGGGTCGATTGGTGAAATGACACAGGAAGCCTTCACCAATGGATATATATGTGACAAGGAACTGCAATTTCTGAACAAAGTCTGTCCTATTACTCCAGCCATGTATGGTCTTCCTAAGACCCATAAAAATGAAATTGACCCACCTCTACGTCCTATCATATCAACCATTGGTTCTAACACCGAACCATTATCTAAATACGTAGATACCTTTTTATGCCCTTTGACTCAGAAATATGAGTCATTTGTGAAAGACACAGGTGACATGATAAACAAAATTGAGGGCTTGGCATTCAATCCTGCGACTGACACTCTAGTGACGCTTGACATTGAGGCATTGTACACCAACATCCCTCAATGTCAAGCGTTACAAGCAGTGACTGCACTACTGCAGAGATATCCTCAAAATAGACCAGATGAATTTATTATTCAATGTTTAGAAATTGTGCTCCTGAATAACTTTTTTGAGTTTGAAGGAAACCTATTCAAGCAAATAAAGGGTACAAGTATGGGCGCTTCTTGTGCGCCGTCTGTGGCGAACACTTACATGGGTGAGTGGGAGAGGAAAAACATTTTTAACCCAAATGCCCCCTTTTTCGATAACGTCTCCCTTTGGAGACATTTTATCGATGATATTTTTTTTATCTGGCATGGGGAGACTACACAATTGGAAGAGTTCATTCTCTGGCTCAATGCTAGCGATGTAAATCTTAAATTTACTTCTAATTATAGTCAGGAAAGAGTCGAGTATCTAGACATTGCGATTGAAGGGAAGGATGGGGTACTGAAAGTAAGTCTCTTTCGAAAGCCAACGGCAAAGAATACTATTCTCCAGTTTGAGAGCTTTCACCCCCATTGTCAGAAGGACTCCATCCCCTTTGGGGAGTTCCTTCGGATTCAACGAAATTGCACATCCCTCACAGACTATGATAATCACAGCAAATCTCTAAGAGAACGACTAATAGAAAGGGGTTACCCCCATCGCTTAGTTCGCCAAGCGTTTAAGAGGGCGAGATATTACGACAGAGATGTTTTGCTGAAAAATAAGAGAATTAAGAGTCAAGACAAAATTGTATGTGTTATAAATCATTCTACACTCAATTACAAGATCAAAAACATAATCAATAAAAACTGGAGAATTCTGGAAGTCGAAAGTGAAATGAATTTAGAGAAACCTTTGGTGACATACCGACGCAACCAGAATCTAAGAGACCGGCTGGTCCACACCAGACGCAAAACTGTCTCAGTAGAGAAACAAACAACTTTGACGAATGGAGACACGATCCGTGGTAATCACAGATGTGGCAACTGTCATGCCTGTGATTCCGCGATCATAGGCAACAATCTCCAACATAATGATAAAACGATTACCTTAAGATCATTCACAAATTGTCGCAGTAAAAATATTGTCTATTATATTGTATGCCCATGTGGGTTGGCATACATAGGTGAGACAGGACGCGAATTCAGGCAGAGATTTAGCGAACATAAATCGTCAGTAAGAACGAACAAGTTAACAGCACCTCTGACTCAACACTGTATGGATCAAAACCATGACGAATCTGAATTAAAGTGGTGTATTCTTGAAAGAATTCAATGCAGGAAAGGTGAACTACCGGAAAGAACCAGGAAAAAGCGAGAATGTTTTTGGATTTTTTACTTTGACAGTGTCAGAAGGGGCCTTAACGAAAATATATCTTGGTATGTGACAGAATAATTCCAACATGCAGAGTAAAAACTCTTAAAAGCGTACCGAGACAAGTATCAAGAAATAAAGATTATTATGCTTACATTATACTATACAAAGGATATGCAGGAGACTTTGCACTCTTGACGAAATATTGATATTCGGTTCCCTTTTATAAGTATATGGTACTTAAATACATTTGATTATACACCTTCCGTTAATGGCATTCTAACAATATCAAATTTCAGTGACTTACTTCTTGGCAATCCGAAATAATAAGCAGGATATATTTTTATTTTCATTTTTATTTTTCGTATGTCCCCCCTTTCAAACCTGCCACTAGCACTAAAATAGTTTCCTTAATAAGATTGCAATTCGTGGTCATGGTAAACTAAGACATAACAACAAGAGAGGCAAACATAATATATCTAAATGGAGACTATTGAAAAAATATCCATTATAACACCACTCAGTAATGGCTGCCTGGTTCGTGATCACGTGACCATTACGGAGGCGCTTTTAGTGACGACATGTAGCCGACAGAAGAATGGAAAATACAATCTAACACCACTTAGTAATGGCTGCCATGGTTTGGATCATGTGACCATCTTCTTGGCGCTAAAACACTTCATATATAGCCGAACGAGATCAGTAGCACCTCAGGCTACCGGGGCGTTACGAAGATACACTGACGGGATATGTACAAAATCCACGGTGAAGATGAAAAAGTGAGTAAAGTATGGGTGGGGCCGCAACTACGCAAGGGGTTAAACTAAAGAGAGTAGCTTAATAGATAATTAAAAAACTGAACTCTCATGTTGACGCAAATCTTATATCGTTTATTACAGCTTACGATAAATTACACCAAACCCCTCTGAAACAAAACATTAAAGGAAGCGGGTGCGACTCATTTCTTTTAAATCATCCGACGGTAGAAGTCCCTTCCTTGGAGGGCTTTAAAGAACCCAAAGAAGGTCAGTAACAATATCGTTAGTGCACGTAAAATATCGAAGCACTTTATAGCGTCAGGTGTCGCTTAGCATGGGTCTTTCTATTGGTTTCCTCAGATAAACCCCGTTTTTCACTGAAGGATGATAACAAACTCTCGTATCAGTAACTACCCGAAGAACAGCTGTCTGACATAACTGGTAAGCGCTCAGAATGAATGCGAACATAGAACTTTTTTCAGGAATCTCTAGTTTAAGAGACAAGTGATACAAGTTGTTTCTGATCTGACATAGGAACGCCTAAAAGCAGAATCTGAAAAGGTCTTGAATTTGCGATCGAAGCAGGGTTCCAGTCCATTGACAAACCGAAGGTATACTACATGTCAATGCTCCGTTATTTGCTTTGTAAAATAAACCCACCAGCAACTTTCTCTAGGTGTCAGTTTTTATAAATGGAAATGTGGAAATGTATATATATACAATAATCTCTATCTCATAAGCCATCCTTGAGAATGACATAGTTGATGAGCACATGTATGTAATTACAGAAACCTCTCATATTGGGTTAAATATGTGCTTTTTTAATCAATAGAATGGTTTTTGGTCCATGATGAGAGCAGAGCAGTGATGCGGCCCTGTTAGTTCGGGTCCGGCTTTACAAGATGCAAAATAATTAAATAATAAAATGTGCAAATAAGCAGGTTCTTTTGGTATACATAGGGCAACTCAATTTATTGAATTAATGTAGAAGTTTAATTAAGTTGAAGAAATCAATGATTATAAGAGATGCAAATGTATGTCATTTATCGTTACAGATACCCGACCATGCAGGGGTTATAAAATATCTCTTTGAATATCTGAGTATTCTGCAAGAAAGGTCCTGAGGAAGGTGGTTTTACACCGCCGAAACGCGTCGACCTTGCGTACAAATTCGCACCTCAACCTGCGATCCCTCGGACGCAGAATTAGGAGTGAATGTAGTATGTATGATGAGAGTTTGGTGGATGAAATTGTAAGAATGCTTTCCTTTTTCACTTTGTTTTCTCTGCATGGAATGGTTTTTTATTGACTTTAATGTAGTACTATGTGTTTTATGTAATGAGCTTCTGAAAATGTACAAGTTGAGATGATAAATTGATAAATGATAAATTTTTGTACTATAAAATATAACTAAAAAAAATAATAAAACTATAAATCAAAAAATGTTGATGTTGCCATTATGTGTTAAAGTATAAAAGTAAAAGTGTTGGAGGTGTTACCGCCAGAACTGTAGAGGTCGAGGGGGAATATTTCTTATAGTGTTTTTTGCTTCTCCTCTCTTTCCCTGACCTTTGTAGTAAACATAGAGGGGGTCCCATTCTTATGTTAACAAGATTCCAACATCTCCTTATTTCCTGACGCAAGAAGCCCAACGGAAATTCACGGATATGAAACGCTCATTACAAAAAGCTAACATACGCTATGCAATGCTATATCCTGCCAGACTCAGGGTGCAGGCACAAGTATCAGATTTTTGATACACCCGACACTGCAACTAAATTCCTGAAGACTGACTGAGGACACTTTAGAACCTGAATCTTTGTTCCTGTACTTCCCTCTCCCATTACTCTGGGAGACTGATAGATCTGTGAAGACCCGGCAAACTTCACTTGGCTGCATGAACATAGATCGAACATTGATTGTTCTATATGTGGCGGCTCCACCGGAGTGTTGCCTCTTCCCGCAGGTATTTTCCCCATGCCTCTACTCCTCCCTCTCATTCCTCTCCCCCTATTCTTCCTTCCCCCAGTTTCCTCGGGACTCACCGAGAGCCACATTTTTGAGTATCCGATGGGGGTGGGGGGTGTTGTTATGGGATGTTCACTTTTGAGTATGGTTTTAGAAATAGTTTTGTCTTATTTGGACCATATTACTATGTGCAGCGTGCTAGATTTCAGTCTCACATCACTTTTAGTAATTATCTTGTACGGATGCCACTATTGATGTGAAAGGATCCTCCATTGCCACCTTACATGGTAAGTGTCTGTCCTGGATGGTTAGAGGGCTCTCCTGCCCAAAAAAGAGTAGACAAGTACTGACATATCTGATCCGACACTTCACCAGATAGCGTTTCTTCAGGAGACCCACTATGCACCCCTTCCGTCACATGGTTTTGCTGCATCATGGGGTCAACATTGTTTCTTTTCCTGCTACAGCACGTACTCACGTGGAGTGTGTATACTTGTGCATCGCTCACTTCCATTTCGCATGGTATCATTTACGTCTGACCCAGACGGTAGATTTTTGCTAGTCCAGGGTTATATTGAGTGGCAACCCATACTGATGGTCAATGTTTACGCTCCCAATATTGACGCACCGGATTTCTTTGCTACACTTTCATCACATATGGACCGTTTCAGCTCCGACACAATCCAGATGGGTGGGGATTGTAACCTTACACTAGACCCCACCACTGACACCACTGGACCGGGCCGTGCCACTAAACCGCTGGCCACTAAAGATATTCTTGCACTCTTGCGATCCTCACAAGCTAGCGGATCCTTGGGGTGTCACTCACCCAGGAGTTCGTAATTACTCCTTCTATTTCACCCCGCACGGTACCTGGTCTCGTATAGACCACTGGTATTTAATGCCACAACTGCTTACTGAAGTACGTAGAGTGGAATACTTCCCTCGCACCATTTGAGACCACTCGCCTGTTCTGTTGGAAATCACTTTCCCATCTCTCCCCACACAACGTCCTCTATGGAGGTTCCTGGCAAACACGCTTTTGGACTCCGTGTTCAATAGCGAAATTGGAGACGCCATAACAAACTTCTTTGAGCTGAACAAAGGTTCAGTCGACTCTCAACTTATGCTTTGGGATGCCTTTAAGCCATTCATCCGAGGTGTATGCATCTCCAAGCATGCCGGAGTCTTGCGATCCATTCAAACCGAACTATGGAACATCAAGCAGAAGCTGAAGGACATAGATGACCGTATGCAACCTTCCCCATCCATGACACTACTGCGTGACCGATCAGCTTTGATGTCAGACTTCACTGACAGTGCGGTTCTGGAAGTCAAGTTGTTAGGTAAATATGCCAGAGCTCAAATGTACGGTGAGGGAGAGAGACCCGGCAGAACACTTGCTCACCTCCTCAGACCCCAATACCAGTCCTCATTCATCACACAACTAGACGTAGGTACGGACCGACCAGTGACGACAGGGACAGATATCACGCAAACTTTCCTTGACTACTATACCATCTTATATCGCACAAGGTGCCCACCCATTGGGCAGGCCCTCGATGCATACCTTCAGGAAATAGCAATTGTATGGTTAGAGGATGGGCAGCACACATTTTTGGCCTCCCCACTTGATGTGGTATACAACCTTTACAACAAAACTTTTACAACAAACTACCATTACGACGCAACTTTTACAACGCAAACTATTACACCGCATTGCTCTGGGGGGCGCTCTAGGATAGGGAATAGGTTAATTTACTATCCAATAACCTTCCCTACTATCCACGGGGACTGGAGTTGGAATAGTAAATTAAACTATTCACTATCCAGCACCCAAAAGCATTATGCGTTGTAATGGTATGCGTTGTAAAACTTACGATGTAAAGGTAGGCGTTGTAAAAGTATGCATTGTAACATCATACATCCCTTGATCTAGATGAAATTAAACAAGCCATAAAAGACGTAGCTAGCAGCCAGGCTCCGGGTTTCGACGGACTCACCGGAGAGTTTTACAAAGCATGCCAAGATGAACTTGCCCCCCATCTCTTGGAAGTATACAATGAATCATTACAAACTGGTGTTCTCTCACTGGCGATGAGCAAACCAATCATTACATTCGCCTTGGGGTACCCCATGTTTACCTTTACTACCTGAACGCCCAAACCCACTTGACCTACTATTGGTACCACCCAGACGCCCGAGTAAAATCCCTTAAACCCGACAGGTCACAGATATATCCACATGCCTTATCGACACTGTTGCCGGAGGGTCTCCACCCTAACCCAACTGGAATCCAAACTGCCCCAAACACATGCTGGGCATGGGCTAAACTGTGTAAATATTTGAACCACACAACTCTCTATTCACCGCACATACTGATAGCCGACAACCCGGTGCTACCACCGGCTTTTTCTTTTTTTAAATTCTTTTTATTAGCATTTTCAAAACACAAATCACCACGTCACCCTCAACATGAAGGTGACGCCATTTTACAACAGCTTAACATCATCTGTATGTGCAGTCATACATGAACCATATGGCTATACAATTTAGTACTAATGGTTACATCTTTGGTGGATAGCAAAACATTCAGATACATCTGTGAGCATCACTCCGTTGCATCATTCACAGCGTCTGGCGTTTGAGAGGTAAGGAATTGGCGCAGAGGCTCACATATGTCTCTTGGTTTGAAGGTGGTAGGGAGTTCCGCCACGTAAAGCTCTAGATTTTCTTTACAGTACACCAAGTCATTAATCCAGTGCTCTACACGTGGAGCCAGTGTGCTTTCTCAGGTCAGTGCCACTCGCCGCTTCGCCATCAGCAGCGCTATACGGACGAATTTACAGTTGACCCCTTTCAACTGTGGCACATAACATAAGAGGCCAACCTGCGGCTGGCACTGCAGCTGCGCCCCAGCCATTACACCAATGTGTTGGATCACTGAAGTCCAATACTGAAAAACCAAAGTACAGTCCCACGCCAAATGCCAGAAATCGGCCTCCCCCTGTCCACTACGCTTACATCGACTTGTATCTCGCAAGCCTAGTTTGTGCAACTTTAAAGGAGTATAATAGATCTGGTGGATGTATTTAAAGTGAATGATACTTACATTTCCGTTGGGGGAAAGTGAGCCTGTGAGTTTTCAGATATGTTCCCATTGAGGCAATATGAGCTGGGGGAGTCTAGCGTTCCACCTGGCTAGGCTTTTGTCTCCCGTGTGCATCTTTTCCTCCCACACAGTTCTATATAATTTCGTCACTAGTTTACGACATGTGGGTGCAAATAATATCATCTGCAGCGCTTACGAGACACGGGGTTCAACAGAAAACATGGGATAGTGTGCCTTCACCGCCATTTTTAACCTATGAAAGGCAAATCTAACAAGCATTTACAATGCAATGGTTTCGCCTTTGTTAAAGTTAGAGCTATTGGCATTGCTCTTGACATTATTTTTATTTATGTTTTTTTTTAACATAAATAAATGGCATTGTCATTTACAATGCCACTAGCTTTATCTCTCGCAAATGACACACACAGAGCCCCCCACACACACCCACACAGAGCCCCCCACACACACAGCCACACAGAGCCCCCCACACACACACCCACACAGAGCCCTCCACACACACAGCCACACAAAGCTCCCCACACACACAGCCACACAGAGCCCCCCACACACACAGCCACACAGAGCCCCCCACACACACAGCCACACAAAGCTCCCCACACACACAGCCACACAGAGCCCCCCACACACACAGCCACACAAAGCTCCCCACACACAGCCACACAAAGCTCCCCACACACACAGCCACACAAAGCTCCCCACACACACAGCCACACAAAGCTCCCCACACACACAGCCACACAAAGCTCCCCACACACACAGCCACACAGAGCGCTCCACACACACCCACATGGCACAAGCAGGCAACAGGGGCACATGGAGGCACAAGCAGGCAACAGGGGCACACGGACGCACAAGCAGGCAACAGGGGCACACGGAGGCACAAGCAGGCAACGGGGGCACACGGAGGCACAAGCAGGCAACAGGGGCACACGGAGGCACAAGCAGGCAACAGGGGCACACGGAGGCACAAGCAGGCAACAGGGGCACACGGAGGCACAAGCAGGCAACAGGGGCACAAGCAGGCAACAGGGGCACACGGAGGCACAAGCAGGCAACAGGGGCACACGGAGGCACAAGCAGGCAACAGGGGCACACGGAGGCACAAGCAGGCAACAGGGGCACAAGCAGGCAACAGGGGCACACGGAGGCACAAGCAGGCAACAGGGGCACACAGAGGCACAAGCAGGCAACAGGGGTACGAAAACTGAGGCACAAGCAGGCGACAGGGGCACGAAAACTGAGGCACAAGCAGGCGACAGGGGCACGAAAACTGAGGCACAAGCAGGCAACAGGGGCACACGGAGGCACAAGCAGGCAACAGGGGCACACGGAGGCACAAGCAGGCAACAGGGTCAGGAAAACAAGCACAAGCAGGCAAAAGGGTCACAAGCAGGAATTGTAATTTAGACAGGGCTGAAGTGGAGAACGGTCAGTAGGGAAGTAGTGCGGCTGGTGCAGTGGTACCAAGCCTAAAGGTGAGAGGGGCTGTCTGCACCCCAGTTTGGACAGTTTCCACTACCTAACAGGGATTGGTGGGAGGGGGGCGTACTTCTTGCTTGCTTTAGGGCTGTTACTTCGGGGACGCAGTGCACGCTCCTGCCTGCTGCCGCCGGGACACGACAACAAGCAGGGAGAGGACAGGCTGGAAATTCTGGTGGAAATGCAAGAAGCTGTCACGTCGAGTTGCTCTCACCTTGTCCAATATCAAACAAGTCTCTGCCACAGCAAAGCCAGGTGGAATAAACACGGAGAAGGCAGTCTCAAAGTCGTAGACCCCCACTTCCGGAACCAACCAGAGCTATCCTCGCGAGATCAGCTTAACCACCTGGGGGGTGCAGTGAGCTCCTGCAGGGAGGGCTGTGAGGTGCAGTGAACTCCTGCAGGGAGGGCTGTGGGGTGCAGTGAGTTCCTGCAGGAAGGATTGTGAGGTGCAGTGAGCTCCTGCAGGGAGGGCTGTGAGGTGGAAGGAGGGCTGTGAGGTGGAAGGAGGGCTGTGAGGTGGAAGGAGGGCTGTGAGGTGGAAGGAGGGCTGTGAGGTGGAAGGAGGGCTGTGAGTTGCAGGGATTCCTGCACTGTGGGCAGCATCTCCAGAAATCACAGAAACATTTGTAATGACCGGTAAATAAGCCGGCCCTACCAAAAGAAGCAGCATATAGACATGTACACACGCATACATACAGAAAGACAACTTGCCCAACTTAATGGTGCATTTAATACACTGCTCCGCCACCCCCAAAAAATATTTAACGTTTGTCAATTCTGCCTACACTACAAGGGAGACTCGCCCTTTCACCTTCTTAGATCTGTAAATTAATGATCACCTATTTGGGTACAAGTAACAGCTGACATTTGCAGCGTTTTGGAAACGCCTGAAGGGAGGTAAAAACCGTTTTTTATACAGCAACTACCCCCCCCCCCAAGAGCCGAATTATTTTGTTTGTTAGAAGCCCCTTGCACCCCCAGAGATCTTCCCACCCCTACAAAAACGAACCTCTGAAGGTAAGGAGTATTACAACTTCTGAGCAGAGCGTACAAAACAGGTCTCTGAAAGAGTCATTTATCCTGCTTCACCTGGAGGCATCTCGACGCGTGGGAAGGGGGCGGGGCACACGAGCACCGCACGCCGAAACAGTTGCATTCTCCTCCAAATGCACACGCCCTCCCTTCTTCACCTGCTGTTTGTCCGCCAGCACCTCCTCGGCTCGCTCCTCCACCTCCTGCAGGAAACGCAACACAAGGTCGGGTTCCCTTGCTTGAGCCAGCGCCATCCTACCTGGAGCTTTGGAGCTTCAGATGTGAAACCTGTGACAAGCCCAATCACCCGTCAAGAGAAGCCGACAACAAACAGACTTTCTACTAAAAGTAGCCCAATACAATACCTAACGCTCATCAACTTCAAAACTCACCGGACTGCTCCCAGGAGGCGGCGGGGGCGCTTGCGGTGTCCTTCCTCTGCCGGGGCCTGGGCTCTCTTCTCGGGTGCCGCGGGCGGGGCTCTCCTGCACCGGGGCCTCGCTGGCGGCCGCACTCCTTTCCCCCGGGCACTTTTCCCCTGGCAAAGAACAAGCGGCGGCGGGACTTCCGGCTTGCTTGCGGCCCGACCAGATTCGGGGGCGTTCCCGGCTTTTGGCTGACGTAGCATGACGTAGCCAAAAGCCAAAAATTCTCGGGAACGCCCCCGAATCTGGTCCGGCCATGACGGACGCCTCTCTGTTCCAATGGCTAGCTTCCATTTATGGAGCTAGCCAATGGAACAGAGGGCGGATTCCCGAGCAACATACTGTTATCATTAGATTTCTCCTGCGCAAAAGCTGCTTGCGCAGCTTTTTGCAGTCGAAACCTAATGAGAAAAGGCGGTACTAAGGAGGGACTACTAAGCCTATTGAACAATGAAAAGCCACAGTTTCCAAACGGCAATGACACAAGCCAATGCAAAATATGGGCTGAGAGCGGGGGATGCTTCAAGTTCATACCTGAATACAGCATGCCTCGCAGAGCAGGGCATGCGCTGCCCAGGCTCGACCAAAACAGTACTAGATAAGTTAGACTGTGTACGAATCCACAGAGTCTCTCCTTTCCAAGTAAAATGTTCACAAATCTGCATCTCTTTCTTGAGATGCCTGTCATGTATGACAGACATTCCACTATTTAAAAAAAAATCAAAGGTGACAAACAGGAGCCATCTGTGAAAAACCAGGGCTGTGGGGCAAGAGTGACAAATATTGTGACAGGACTTTGAGAGGGGATGACATACATTAAGCACTATATATATATATGTGACATGGTTAGTCTTATACCACAGGTAACAAGTATTTTCTTATACTTAAGATTTCGTTATATTTGTCTAACTCAACTTCAGACGTTTTTCTTGAGCTTGGGAGTGGACAACATAGGAACTGGAAGAAAGGTTAGGTATTTCTAATTATCTGCAAGGGTGGAAGTAACAACCTGGCATTATTTTTCAGGGCAGAAATTATACTAGAGATTTGAAAATGGGGACGCATGTCCTCAAAGAATTTGGAGTATGATTCTAGAACTGGAAGGGAAAGGGATTAAAAGCAATGTTTAAACGGGGGGTGTAAGACAAGAACCAAGATGACCTAGAACTGCAGCAGTGTGCACCAACCAGTGCAAAGAGAGACATCTGCACTCCTGGGCAGTGCAAACACCAGTCGGTCAGTGCAAAGATTGTTTACGCAAATGCTCATCAGTGAAAGATTGCACAGCACATGTAGAAACTTTATATACTCATGCCCTACAGACCCGATTCCAGGCTTAAGTAAGGATGGGCTACCTCTGATTAACTGAATAAATACCAAAAGTGACTGGCACACTTACTAAAGCCTTTGAGAAAGTAGGCCTCGAGGCTTTGTAGCTTCTATGGCAGAACAGCTCTACGTCTTGCAATATCATGCGTCTTAGCGCATTGAGACCCTCACGGGTGAGTAGTCATGCTTTATAAGATTAATGATTGATTGATTGATTGATTTATGTTCAATTGGTGCACCTTTAATCTAGGCACTGGCTGTAATTGTTATGCAAAAAAGCATTTCAATAGAAAGGAAGGGGAGCACAATGCCTTACAAGACTAAAGCAGTGATAGAAGGTATATGGGAACAACTAAACTATGCAGAGTACAGAGAACAGACAAGTTTAGCCGGGATGCTCAGAGGTGAGTAATAAAACAATAAAGAGGAACAGTCCAGCATGTATGTCATGAAACGAGAAGGAAGATTTGTGTATCAGGAAGGTGGGCAGATACTATCTAAATTAACAGACATTGATGATTAAAGAACAAACTACAACAAGCATTGGAAATGCAATAGGTCTCGCATTAGGAAAGTTTGAGCTATTGGTATTGTAAATGACACTTTTTTTATTTATGTGTTGGTTTTGAAAGTAGCAAAATTAATAGCTTTGTCATTTACAATGTCAATAGTGTTAACTTTTGCAAATGTGACACCTATAGCATTTGTAATGAAATGTGTGTTGTATTTACGTAACTTAGATGTCTTGATATTACAAATAACAATGGCTTTTAATTTTGTAAATAATTAATACTTAAATAAAAGTTATTGTAATTTATAATGGCAATAGCTTAAACGTTTGTAAATAACTTGTGAAGATTATGTTCAGTGTATTTTATTGCGACGAAAATCCAAGAACATTGCATTTGCACCTACACATACACAGAGCCACACACACACACATATAGATGTGGTAGTGGTGGATCTGGGGGATATGGTGGTGGTGGTGGTGGTGATGGTGGATGTGGTGGTGATGGTGGTGGATGAGGGGGTGGATGTGGTGGTGGATGTGGTGGTGGTGGTGGAGGTGGTGGATGTGGTGGTGATGTGGTGGATGTGGTGGTTGTGGATGTGGTGGTTGTGGATGTGGTGAAAGTGGTGGTGGATGTGGTGGTGTAAGTGATGGTGGTGGGTGTGGTGGATGTGGTGGTGGTGGATGCGGTGGTGGATGTGGTGGTGGATGTGGTGGTGGTGGATGCGGTGGTGGATGTGGTGGTGGTGGTGGATGTGGTGGTGGTGGAGGTGGTGGTGGAAGTGGTGGATGTGGTGGTGGGTGCGGTGGTGGTGGAAGTGGTGGATGTGGTGGTGGATGTGGCGGTGGTGGATGTGGTGGTGGTGGTGGTGGATGTGGTGGTGGTGGATGTGGTGGTGGTGGATGTGGTGGTGGATGTGGTGGTGGATGTGGAGGTCATGGTGGATGTGGTGGTGGATGTGGTGGTGATGGTGGATGTGGTGGTGATGGTGGATGTGGTGGTGGATGCGGTGGATATGGTGGATGCGGTGGATGTGGTGAAGGTGGATGCCGTGGTGGTGGTGGTGGATGCGGTGGTGGTGGTAGTGGTGGATGGGGTGGTGGTTGTAGTGGATGTGGTGGTGGATGCGGAGGTGGTGGATGCGGTGGTGGTGGATGCGGTGGCGGTGGATGCGGTGGCGGTGGATGTGGAGGTGATGGTGGATGTGGTGGTGGTTGTGGTGGTAGTGGTGGTGGATGTATTGGATGTGGTGGTGGATGTGGTGGTGGATGTGGTGGTGGTGGATGTGGTGGTGGTGGATGCGGTGGATGTGGTGGATGCGGTGGATGTGGTGGATGTGGTGGTGGATGTGGCGGTGGATGTCATGGTGGATGTGGAGGTGATAGTGGATGTGATGGTGGATGTGGTGGTGGATGTGGTGGTGATGGTAGATGTGGTGGTGGATGCGGTGGATGTGGTGGTGGTGGATGCGGTGGTGATGGTGGATGCAGTGGTGGTGGATGGGGTGGTGGTGGTGGTGGATGGGATGGTGGATGTAGTGGTGGTGGGTGTGGTGGATGTGGTGGTGGTGGGTGTGGTTAAAGTGTTGGTGGATGTGGTGGTGGATGTGGTGGTGTATGTGGTGGTGGTGGATGCGGTGGTGGATGTGGTGGTGGTGGATGTGGTGGTGGTGGATGCAGTGGTGGATGTGGTGGTGGTGGATGCAGTGGATGTGGTGGTGGATGTCATGGTGGATGTGGAGGTGATGGTGGATGTGGTGGTGGATGTGGTGGTGATGGTGGATGTGGTGGTGGATGCGGTGGATGTGGTGGTGGTGGATGCGGTGGATGTGGTGGTGGATGCAGTGGTGGTGGATGGGGTGGTGTTGGTGGTGGATGAGGTGGTGGATGTAGTGGTGGTGGGTGTGGTGGATGTGGTGGTGGTGGGTGTGGTTAAAGTGTTGGTGGATGTGGTGGTGGATGTGGTGGTGTATGTGGTGGTGGTGGATGCGGTGGTGGTGGATGTGGTGTTGGTGGATGCGGTGGATGTGGTGGTGGAAGTGGTGGTGGACGTGTTAGATGTGGTGGTGGATGTGGTGAAAGTGGTGGTGGATGTGGTGGTGGATGTGGTGGTGGTGGATGCGGTGGATGTGGATGTGGTGGATGTGGTGGTGGATGTGGCGGTGGATGTCATGGTGGATGTGGTGGTGGATGTGGTAGTGGTGGTGGATGTAGTGGATGTGGTGGTGGTGGATGCGGTGGTGGTGGATGCAGTGGTGGTGGATGCAGTGGTGGTGGTGGATGGGGTGTTGGTGGTGGTGGATGCAGTGGTGGTGGATGGGGTGGTGGTGGTGGATGGGGTGGTGGATGTAGTGGTGGTGGGTGTGGTGGATGTGGTGGTGGTGGGTGTGGTGAAAGTGGTGGTGGATGTGGTGGTGGAAGTGGTGGTGGATGTGGTGGTGGAAGTGGTGGTGTATGTGGTGGTGGTGGATGCGGTGGTGGATGTGGTGGTGGTGGATGTGGTGTTGGTGGATGCGGTGGTGGATGCGGTGGTGGTGGTGGATGTGTTGGATGTGGTGGTGGGTGTGGTGGTGGATGTGGTGGTGGTGGTGGATGCGGTGGGTGTGGATGTGGTGGATGTGGATGCGGTGGATGTGGATGCGGTGGATGCGGATGTGGTGGATGCGGTGGATGTGGTGGATGCGGTGGATGTGGATGTGGTGGATGTGGTGGTGGATGTGGCGGTGGATGTCATGGTGAATGTGGAGGTGATAGTGGATGTGGTGGTGGATGTGGTGGTGATGGTGGATGTGGTGGTGGATGCAGTGGATGTGGTGGTGGATGCGGTGGTGGTGGTGGATGCAGTGGTGGTGGTGGATGGGGTGGTGGTGGTGGATGGGGTGGTGGATGTAGTGGTGGGTGTGGTGGATGTGGTGGTGGTGGGTGTGGTGGATGTGGTGGTGGGTGTGGTGGATGTGGTGGTGGATGTGGCTGTGGATGTGGCGGTGGATGTGGCGGTGGATGTGATGGTGGATGTGATGGTGGATGTGGTGGTGGATGTGGAGGTGGATTTGGAGTTGATGGTGGATGTGGTGATGGTGGATGCGGTGGTGGTGGTGGTGGATGCGGTGGAGGTGGTGGATGGGGTGGTGGTGGATGGGGTGGTGGTGGATGGGGTGGTGGATGTGGTGGTGGTGGGTGTGTTGGTGGATGTGGCGGTGGATGTGGATGTGGTGGTGGATGTGGATGTGGATGTGGTGGTCAATGTGGATGTGGATGTGGATGTGGTGGTGGATGTGGTGGTGGATGTGATGGTGGATGTGGTGGTGGATGTGGTGGTGGATGTGGTGTTGGATTACATTGAACCCGCATGCATCAAGTGCGGATTATACAATATAAAATAATGATTTATTTTGCGCTGACTCGCAACCTTAACCAGCCATGATCATTTAGAAATAAATAAGACTCCACGTAGCTGTGTGAATACAGCACATTCTACAGCCAATTAATAAAAAGTCGCCAACACAACTAAATAAAGAGCATGAAAAGACAAATAAGAAAGCTGGTGAAAAAGAAAACACATTGCCCAAAAAATAGTGCTTCTGCAAACTGCATATATTGTGCAAAAAGAAACGGAGCATTACTGACAAAGACCAATAACTTACTTAACAATTCTTTTAAGCTAAAGAAATCCATTGCAGCGCACGTTCAGTGACTACAAATTGAAATCAAAGCAACCACATTCATCCATCAAAAGAACAGCTCAAGAAGGCTGTATGGTGGGCATCGTAAATAAAAAGTGCACTTTACAAGGCCGGCCGGCCGGCCGTGAAACTGAAAGCACGGCCGGCCGGCCGTGAAAGCCTTTGATGACGCAGGGGGTGGAGCGGCACCAAGCTGGGCAACAGATGGCTGAAGTGGTCACATGTGTACGACCAAATTTAACAAAAATATTTGATGGTGACAATTGTGTGCTTTGTCGTGAAACAGATAATATTATGAAGATGGCCTAATTTCACACTGCTGCGTAGATCACGGGTGGAGTCGTAGGTGACGCCATCCCCAACCTCTGCGAATATCCGGAAGCCACGTGTGCTTGGCTCATGAACTTCGTATGCGGCTCCACCGCAAATGCAAATATCTTGTTAGTGAATCGGGTCAAGTACATGTGTGGGCGTGTTGACGCAAAGGAGCTCAAACAGATGTTGATGTCAATAGCATCCTACTGGCAAAGAACTAGGTGTACCTTCTGCTTCAAGCAGGCAGTGAGGTTGTATCAAATAATCAGGCACAAAGTGTGCTATCCGTTTCCAAAATTACTTTTCAGCCAGGGATAGTTCATTGTAAGTCACTACTACAGAGACTCTTTGTGTGATGCACATTCACACAGTCTTGAGTATACTTAGGAGGGCATTGCTGTGGGGAGGGGGGAGGAGAAATGCGACATGGCGGGCAGGGGAGGGGGCGGAGCGGGGAGAGGGTGTTAAGCAGCAGGGGCCTTTGAAGTCAAAGGTGTGGGAGGAGTGCGGCTGAGGGAACAGACGGCGATTTGGTGATGTGCATGCGCATTTTAGGTCAATGCGCAAGCGCATTGACCTAAAAGCCACGGGCACAGCACCAAATCGCCAAGTTGGGTAAAGTCTGTTTAAGCCCCTATAGAGCTTCGCCAGCTATGCGCATGCGCACAGCAGGCGAGCCCTAAAAACACACAACTATATTTCTGAAAGCCAGACTAGTTCCTTCTAAGTAACACACACCGGCATGAAAGGTGTTTTAGAAGGGCTACGACCTTGCTTATGTACGCAGGTGTGAACAGGGGGAGCCCTAATCTAACAGCACACATATAACATGTCGAAAATGCTTGTAGATTAGATAGTCTATTGCGCAAAAGTACGGACACCAAATGGTTACACTCTGTGTTGGAGAGGAGTTCTCCAGCTATCGAATCGCTGATTCTAAGCAAATCAAACAAGCCTTGGAAAGAACCTTTTTTTTGTTTTGTTTTTTAACACTGGGTATCGCTCTGATACGACATTAATGTTTCACATTAATGTCGTTTCAAGTTCTTAGTGGGAGGCAGCATTTTACTTTCGATTGCAAAATGACACACTGTTGAAGTTTCACATAGTGTGACGTAAGCAGACAGTGCCAGTAAAGAGAAGTCAGGCCATGTGCAAAATGAAGTGAACACAACAGGATGTGAGTATATACATGGGAGGGGGCATCCGATCCAGTGAGAATGTTGAGAATCCAGAGTAGAATGCAGAATAGAGGAGTGGGCAACACCCCAAGGACAGTGCAGACCACTCTACACACGGCAGAGCATTAACAGAGAACACAGAGCAGGTGGGACAATGCAAATCACAGGGCAAGGAAAACTAGAGCCCAGAGTGCACAAGACAAGTAGCAGTGCTGAACGCACTGTGCGTGCACCAAAAGTCTGGAGTGTGCAAGGTGTATGCCAACCAACTGCAGAATGTACTGGGCAAATAGCACTGCTCAATGTACCTAATGTACTAGTCATCTAGTGCAATGCATTGGGAAGTGCACAATGCCATGCAAAATATGCGTCAGAGCCTGTGGTATAGTGAAGTACAAAGGGCAGATATAATGCAGGGTGGTTGAGAACACTTGACATGCAGTAGCACCTTGTAGGGTTTTGTGTATATGGAACATAGCACGATTCGTAGTACAGCACATTAAACCAGATATGACATAGGGGCCTCAGGTACAATGGTAAAACAACACTAATTATATCCGGTGCCAGTACACAGCGTACAAAGCACAACAGAGGCCCACGTGCCCGATGCAGGTCCAATGACACAGGGTTCACGGATCAGGGTGCCCGACCATCCGCATAAAGCAGGGCAGAGAGCACAAAGCCGGGCTCCGTGCGCTGCCTGTGCCCCTCGCACACACCTAGGCCCTTCAGCCACTACACACTGTGAACACCAAGGAGGGGTTCCCCGAGGACCGGGGCGAGAGGGCATCACTCACCGGTGCAGCACCAGGAGGAGGGGGACCCGCCGGGGAAGCTGTGTGAGTCGGGGGCCAGGCAGACACTGGAGACGAGATGCGGGCACTCCATGACGGTGGATCCAGCTGCTCTCACTGTTGTCAGGCCGGGCAGCAAAACAAGCATAAGAGTTCGTGAAAACAAGCCCACAATTAAACCCACAATACCTAACGCACTCACCGGACTGCTCCCAGGAGGCGGCGGGGGCGCTTGCGGTGTCCTTCCTCTGCCGGGGCCTGGGCTCTCTTCTCGGGTGCCGCGGGCGGGGCTCTCCTGCACCGGGGCCTCGCTGGCGGCCGCACTCCTTTCCCCCGGGCACTTTTCCCCTGGCAAAGAACAAGCGGCGGCGGGACTTCCGGCTTGCTTGCGGCCCGACCAGATTCGGGGGCGTTCCCGGCTTTTGGCTGATGTAGCATGACGTAGCCAAAAGCCAAAAATTCTCGGGAACGCCCCCGAATCTGGTCCGGCCATGACGGACGCCTCTCTGTTCCAATGGCTAGCCTCCATTTATGGAGCTAGCCAATGGAACAGAGGGCGGATTCCCGAGCAACATACTGTTATCATTAGATTTCTCCTGCGCAAAAGCTGCTTGCGCAGCTTTTTGCAGTCGAAACCTAAAAAGCAATGTGGGATTAGCTATGTAGTTTAACTCCTCTGCTGTGAGAAACTCCCCCTCCGGGTAAATTTCACGCATTACCTCAATGCATGCCTCTCTCAGAACTCTCAGAGGACCCTCTTCTTGCGTTACCGATAGCGCTGCATGGTGAGCCAAAGGCAGGGCAGGTGCATATAGTGGATGCTTGGCCGTAGGCTTCCCAATTGCTTGCCACACAGAAATGGTAGCGTCAATTGAGTTAATCTCCTGTCTCGGTGTGCCCCTTATCGAGTGTGTGATAATGCCAGCAAGGAGGACAGGATTTGCATCTCCATCCTCCACCGCCACATGTAGTGTAAAAGCGCGCAGCCTGAACCAATAATACGCGTATTGCGCGCAGAGATAATAAATATAAAAATCCGGCGCTCCAAATCCTCCCCTGGCATAGTCTAGTGTCAGTGTTGTCCAGCTAATTCTTGCTTGTTTACCACCCCAGACCAATTTCAGTAACAGTGAACAAGCGGTGGTGAAGAACTGTGCAGTTAGTTTTATTGTGATATTGTTAAACATATATAGAAAGCGAGGCAGGATTATCATTTTGATGAGAGCAATGCGGTCTGCCATGAGGCACAGGGTCAGGCTGATTTGCATATGGCCATGTCTGAACTGGGGTGGCGGAGTGAGCTGAAGAATGATGATGGATTAAACCGAGATCAGTTGACTGGGGGTGAGTGCTTGCATTGTTCAACACTCCGTCCGTCATCCCCTTCTGTTCTAAATCAGCACAGGCCCTCCCGTAGTTTTCCCGTATAACCTGCTCAGGGTCTCGATGTATCCACACCCCCAGATATTTAACCGGGTCAGTAGACCATATAATTGGATAATCCATTTCAGGAGGCGTAGTCACATCTGTCAATGGAATTATTACCGATTTCCCCCAGTTAATAGACAGTCCTGAAAAAAGACCGAAGCAGATATATTCCCAGAGAAGCTGAGCTAGATATTATCAAGTTTCCTGCACAAACAGCACCATATCGTCTGCGTACAGTGAAATATTGACAGGGCAATGTCGAAAGTTTAGAGCCGTTTCTCTATGTCGTTGCGGATTACATAGGCCAGGGGCTCCAGGATTAAAGCAAATAGCAGCGGTGATAATGCACACCCCTGCCTTGTGCCTCTCTCTATATTAAATGGTTCAGAGATATGGCCACCTATGCTCACTCTTGCCGATGGGCCAGTGTACAGTAGCCGTATCCAATTCACAAAGACCGCGAGGAACCCCATGATCTGCAATATTTTAAACATATAGCTTCACTCGATCGAATTGAATGCTTTTGCGGTATCCGGTAAAACCGCTGCTGCATGTAGTGTAGGGTCTAGTACATGTAACATAGAGAATATGGTGCGCATATTATGAGATGTGGAACGTTCCGGGATGAAGCCAGACTGATCTGGCAATACAAGCCTTGTCATCAGGGGCTGAAGTCGCGTGGCGAGTATCTTTGCTAGTATTTTTGTGTCTAGATTTATTAAAGAGAGGGGGCGCTAGGATTCACACTCAGTAGGCGATTTGTCAGTTTTAAGGAGAGCGATGAGCATCACCTGGCGAAGAGATCGTGGCAGACTTCCAGCCTCATGTGCTTCGCCATATACTTCCAAGAGATAGGGAGTCAGTAGATCTGCATATTCCTTATAGAATTTGGCCGTAAGACTATCTGGGCCCAGAGCTTTTTTATTTGTTAACGAACAGATAGCCACCTTTATATTAGATGCTTCTATTGGCTGACTGAGATATTCTCGATGGCCATCTGATAGCCAGGCTCAGGCTATGTCCAATAGATAGTCTGCCTACTCTTCCGGCCCTCTGGTGCCCTTTGACGTGTATACGTCTGCGTAGCATCTCCGAAATTGTTCAGCAATATCCTGTGGCGTGTAGTGTTCCTCACCATGTGCACCATCTATTTTTGCAATGTGTTCCTGATCTGTGCGGAATCCCAGCTTTTTGGTAGAGTTACGTACCGGCCTCCCCCTCTCGCCGTAAGCTCTCGTGATATGACGTTTAGTGGTGTATTTAATTTCTATCTCGGCTGATTCGTTATATTTCAGAACCTGGGCTTGGATTTGCGCTAGTGTATCATCATTGGGAGCCATGGCATATTCCCGTTCCAATCTTACTAACTCCTATCAGTCTTAGCAAGCTGTCCCCTAATAGTAACCTTAAAGGCTTCCCACAGCTTGGCCGCGCTGTCCACCGTACCCACGTTTGTGTTAAAAGAGTGCACAATTTCATTCCTGATTGTATCTGTGTATACTGGGTCTAGCAATGCCTCAGACCTGAATGGCCATGTAAACGGGCGGTGAGTGTTTGTGGGGATGGATATAGCGAGACGGACTGGGTTGTGATCTGATAGGGTGCGGGGTAAGAAGTCTATCTGTGTGACCCAGGTATTCGCCTCTTCACTTAGCAACCAGTAATCTCATCTGGACCAACTGCCATACGCTGGTGTAACATGCGTACCCTCCCGAGACTCAAAGTGTCGCAGCTGCCACATATCCACCAACCCAAGCTCAAACATTGCATCGTTTATGCTATTAGCCACTCTGGTATTTCACCTACCCTGCTGACCTGATTTGTCCTTGTCTGGATCTAAATGCGTCTTGAGATCCCCACCCCACAACACCTCAGCCTCTGGCCATTCCTGCAATACATTAAGCATTTTCGTAAGACAGTCAGTATCATCTGCAATAGGACCGTAAATATCCACAATGGTCAATAACGTTAAACCCAGTGTGCCTTGCACCATTACACAGAGCCCCTCTTTATTTGTATAGGTGTGAATCGGAGTGAATTGCAACCCACATCGAACTAGAATGAGCACTCCCCTTGCATAAGACGAATAAGATGAGGCATGTCTAAACCCAGCCCACCTGGCTGCCATTTTAACATCTGCGTGCCTCGTTAGATGTGTTTCCTGTAAAAGCGCTATTTGAATGTTGTGTCTATCTAGGTAGGCAAAAATTGCCTGATTTTCTTAGGAGAGTTGAGCCCCCTTACATTCCAAGTCAAACAAGTACGTTTGTCATTCGCTAACGCCATATTGAGTGAAGACAATCCTGGACTATCACTACCCAACCATCAAGATGCATGTCATATCTGAGCCATTAATTTGCGTGAACTTGCACATAGACTACAAAAAACATTTGCCCAACTGGCAGACACCCCACCTCCACCCACTTCAGCGAACCCAACTTGCAAAAGCCATCCCATAACAAATCATATTCCCCAATTAAAGAAAACATAACTGTAGATCAGTGCGGGGGATACCCAAGGGGGAATCGCAGTGGCACTACTGTCTCCCTAGGTGATAAGGGAGGTGACCGACCACCTCATCCCAGTGTCCCCTCACGCCCCCATCATTCTACAGCATCGAGAAGGCTAGGATGCAATGTGTGAACAAATTCCAGAAGCAAAAGTGGTGTCTCAGTTACAACAATCGTAGCAAATGCAAATAAGAGCATAATAGCCCAACAGTCTCGAGCGGGCAAGCAAACCCCCCAAAGTGTCTGTAGACTCCCCTCAACCTGCTTCATATCTTCCCCGGTCAGGGTGGCGCACAATTAAATCACCAAAAACTTATAACAGAAAATCTTCGATCTGTTCATCTGAATCGTATCGGACTGGCCTCTTCTGGCGCCTAGGTGATTTTGCAAAGTCCATTGCTAATTTTTTGCTGGTGAAGATCTTGGCCCTGTCATCTGTCCCAATGTGAAGGCGCGCTGGATACAGCATGGCATATGGAATTTTCTCCACTATCAGTATCTTTTTCACTGTTTGATATTCCTTTCTGGCAGCTTAGATGGAGGCTGCGAAATCAGGAAAGAAGGCCAGAGTGTTGCCCTGAAATGTGACAGTGCCCTTCTGCCGGGTGATGCGAAGCACAGCGTCCCGGTCTCTAAAATGAAGCAATCTCGCAATGATCGGCCTGGGGAAACTCCAGGTGGCGGCCAGACCGCCAGCGCTCGATGGGCCCTTTCCACAATTAGCAGTTGCGATAGGTTCTCGGCGCCACAGATGTCTCGGAGCATATTCTCTACATACGTCTCCAGGCGGCCAACATTGGTCGACTCTGGAAGGCTCATGATGCGCAGGTTATTTCGGCTCGAACGGGCTTCGAGATCCTTGTTCTTGGCCTGAATCACTGTGAGAACCATGTCCATGCTCGATATTTTAGTCGACATCTGCTGCACACTATCCTCTGTGGTAGATATACATTGCTCCACTTCCCCAATTCTGATAGCTTGATTGTCCAGTTTGGCGGCCATGTGCTCCATGCGGGTGTTAAGGGCTTTGATTTTCCCGTCAATAGATTGTAGGCTGCTTTGTATAGCTAACAGTGCCTTTTCCATGTTGGACGCAGGCTCCGTGGGAGCCTCCTTCCGAATCAGATGTAGCTCCCCGGCCTGACCTTCTAGACTTTTTTGTTTGAACGTGAGTTGGGATTGCGCTTTATCCGTTTTCCCCATATTGTATACTGTGGGCCCAACGCCAGCAGTCCGTGCCACACACCACAGATGAGTCCCACCACTAGCAGTCCCTCGCTAGGGTGGTCTGGACAGACCCCCTGGTTTCGATAAAAGTATGGCAATACCCAAAGGCAGGGGGGAGCCTGGTCTAGCGCTCCTCAATGTCTCTTTCAGGGAGTGAGGTCCAGGATGAGGCGCAAGCGGCAATCTCACTGTGTTAATGACATTTGGCGGATTTTTTAGTCCCCTCACACCACCATGGCGGGATGTCCAACACTCCAGCAGCCCGTAATTCCCTCAAATCGCACTCTCACAAGTGCCTATAAGGGTTATAACATTCCTCAATTCAAATTCATGAACATGGCAGAGACACACATGTGCACGGGCAGTCTTAATATGGCCCCAACCAACGGGGGCCGCCGTGGTCCATTCAGCCATCGGCTCCGCTCTCAGAGGCGGGGGGAGAGCCCATGACTGTATTCAGCAAGTCTCACCTCGGAAGCAGCCACTACAAGCGCCCATGTCGTTTACTTCATTGGGCTAGGTCGCTGCCTCATGTGCTCCCTTCTGCTCCCCAGGCGTGGTGGTATTTCTGCTTAGCTCGCGGTTCCTCCCGTGCCACTCCGGACCCAGTGGGGCCACCCGCGATGCAACCCACTGCGCGATCCAAGGCGAAGCACCACAACGATCGGTCTCCCCCCACCAATGGGCTCGATATTTCACTCTCGCAGAGGCAGGTACCTTTTTCGCTGTGTCTGTTGCCCCAGCAGCTGTAGTTTCCACGCTAGGTGTACCTCCACGGAGTCTCTAGGTGCACGGGCGAATGTACTCTCTGTGCGCCGCCATCTTGTTCAGCAGCCGGTGCTCAGGTATCCAGCACAATGTCGTCAGGGCCCTCACAGAAGCGCCTTCTATAGCTCGCCACATGCTCCCCGTGATCCAGGGGGGCAGCTCCGGTGCAGTAAATGTTCCGATGGCGACGTGGGGTTTAGGATATTGGAGGATGTACGGCGTCGGTCGGCAGAGCTGCACTACAGCGCAGCCATCTTGCTGCGCGCCAAGCCACTCCCCCTACCACCTGCTTTAGAAACAATCACAAAGAAAACTCTAACTAAAAACAGACTTTTTAAGACAGGGGATCAGTTTCATGACTCTAAACCATGTACTACCACAGAACTTACCACAGGCACTGCAAATACATACATGGACGCATTTGTACTGCACAGACTCTGCAGCTCCTTACTAAAAATGCTGCCCGACCAGTCTTCCGAATCAGACGATTTCCCACCACTTACGCTAGTAATCACTTCACCGAACAACGCACCCTTGATCTCTCGCATGTACCATCTGACGCTTTCCCTCCGTCCCAAGGTAGGCATCAAGGCAAGCACGTCTTGGGAACAAAACTTTGTGGTGGCTATAACTGATGACATATGGCGTTATTGCTGCTCACAGTTACGATATGTCTCGGGTAACTATAAACATAAACTGCTACATTTTAAATATCTACACAGAACTTACGTTACTCCCATACTCATAGCTACGATGCACCCTGAAGTGTCTAGCGCCAGTGTAAGATGCGACTCTCTTGATGCAGATTTGTTCCATTTAGTCTGGGCTTGCGCTCCGGTACATGCATACTGATAGAGGTGTTCAGACGTCTATCCACGATGGTAGAACAAACTATCCTTCCTGAACCATTGATAGCCCTATTAGGATTTATTAAACCTTTGAAGAGAAGTATCAGACGTTACTGTGCTATTGCTCTACTGATAGCTAAACAAGAAGTTTCCCTGCACTGGGGCAGAGCACAAACGCCGTCAGTACAAACGTGGATCCGAAGCCTTACTTATTGTGGCACCATGAGTGACATTTACGCTACACTGCTGCCCACCACCTCCCGACCTCGGGATATTTGGTAGTCCCTCAAAAACTATTTACAATCGCACACCACAGACGATTAGTGCAGTCACATTAGCCCGATGCCATAAATTGAGAATATATTACTCGCAAAAACGGAAATCTGTACCATGATTTGCTAGGGCATATGTTGACTTTAATGTATAGACTGGCTTAGCCGCAATGTTGCTTGGATAAACACTTAGAAAGTGATGTGATGCATGATTCTTACAACACATTGTGCATATTCGCTCCATTGTATTTATTTTGTAGTAATGTATTTTTTTATGGGGTTTCTTTTCCCTTTTCTCTGGTTGGTTTTGTTTTTTCGAGTTGCTATTCATGTTTGTAAATAGAATGGAAATGCTAAAACTCCTTGCATGTCAAACAGAGACCTCCATCTGTGTATGGATCAACGACTAATTTGTTTCCGTAACTGCAGTTTGACAATCTGTTTTTATTTTATTGCAAAATTTAATAAAAAGAAATAAAAAAATTAAAAAAGTCAGACCCTGGTTTTGTACGTGTAACACTGTATAAAATGCATTTCATTAACTCAAAACATCTCAGAGCCAGTTCGCGTTTTTATAGACAGTACAGATCATATATAGTGAGCAGGGGTTATATCCTGTTTTTAAGCTGTGCCATCTGAATATTAAACACAAGAATCCTTCAAGGTAGTATTTAAACTGTGGAAACACATTAAAACAGGTGCTCAGCTGTTCATCAAATGAACACAGCATCCCCCACCATGTAGCCCTTCCTGCTTAGATGGATCTTAGTAGCCATCCAACAAAGTCAGAAGTCTTAACAGAAAAGCGAGGGCTCTGAACATTGCAAGATACAATTTATCACATTTATTTTTGAACCACTGTTTAAGATGTTCTTTTTTTTAAATTTCTGTTGAGCATTAACCGTATAATACAATGAAGCACAGTGTCTCAGGGTAAACAACCCTCCTAGTAGTAATAATCCAAAACCTAACATCTGAATGAACCACAATATTCAGAAACATAAATATATAGGGGCAGATTTACAAGGAACTGACGCATCTGCATAGATGCGTCAGTTTCCTTAAATCACCTCCAAATGTCCTTGCACCACCATGGATGCGCTGTATTTACAATACAGTGCACCATGGCGTAAGGAATTACAGATGCGTCAGAAATTCTGACGCATCTGTTAGAGGAAAAGTGACACATTGTTTTAGTTTGTCACAAAAGTGACGCGACTCCAGTAATGCGCCAGAAAACATAGGCACGTCCCATGTAAAATGCCCTGCGTCAATCCTTACGCCTAGTCTGAGAAGGCGTAGGGATTTTGACGCAGTGAAGGCGTAGCGTAACACAGTGAAATCTTGTAAATTTCACTGCATCAGTTCTATGTGGCTTTTTGTATAGGAACGCCTACCCTACATACGTTATACCTGATGCAGGTATAATGTGACGCAGGGCTTTACAACGTGACGCATCTCCCTAGATCATGGGTACTCACAAACTTTCTCTCGGGGGCCAAATTTACACTGTGGTTTGTGTCCGAGGGCCGCACCAGTGGGGGTGGGGTCAGTGGAGGAGGGGGCGGGGCTAGAGCAACAAAAAAAAACTGACCATGAGGTTGATCACTGGTCCCTGCAGCGGACACCTTCGTCCACTGAGCCACCAGACCCGGCATACACACATCTCTCTCTCTCTCGCTCTCTTTCTCTCTCTGTCTCCCTCCCTCTCCCTCACTCTCTCACCCTTACTCTGTCCCCCTCCCTCTGTCTCCCTCCCTCTGTCTCCCTCCCTCTGTCTCCTTTTCCCTCTCTCACTCCCTCACTCTGTCACTCCCTTTCCCTCCCTTCCTCTCCCTCCCTTTCCCTCTCTTTCCCTCACTCTGTCACTCCCTTTCTCTCCCTCCCTTTCCCTCCATCCCTTACCCTCCCTCCCTTTCCCTGCATCAATTTCCCTCTCACTCCCTCACGCTGTCTCCCTTTCCCTCCCTCGCTCTGTCTCCCTTTCCTTCCCTTACTTCCTGACTCTGTCTCCCTTTCCCTCTCTCACTCCCTCACTCGGTCTCCCTTTCCCTCCCTCACTCCCTCACTGTCACTCCCTTTCCCTCCCTCCTCCTCCCTTTCCCTTCCTCCCTCCCTTTCCCTCCTACCCTTTCCCTCTCTCACTCACTCCTTCACCCGATCTCCCTTTCCCTCCCTCACTCCCTCACTGTCACTCCCTTTCCCTCCCTCACCATCCCCTTCCTCCCTCCCTCCCTTTCCCTCCTTCCCTCTCTTACTCCCTCACCCGGTCTCCCTTTCCCTTCCTCACTTTGTCTCCCTTTCTTTCCCTCTCCCTCTGTCATCTCACCCTGCCTCTGTGTCAGCCCGGGCTGAGACAGCTTCGGAGCACACACACACACACATAGCTGCACCGAGCGCATTAACAGGTCTTTAAAAGACCATTAGAATGTTAATGAGGCTGTGTTGTTCACCTCTTAGCGCCCCTGCAGCTCCACTCTATGGCAGGAATCGCCCGGCCGGCCCCCACAGAGCAGCAGAGTCTCGGAGTCGCGCTGCCGTAACTTAGTTTGCAGACACTCTTTAAAAAAAAATTAAAACACTGGTATGATGTGTACTATGAGTACCCCTGCCCTAGATGCATCACCTTGTAAATGGTCGCAACTTTTACACCTCCGCTGTGTCACAAAAGTGACACAACGGCGGCGCAAAAGTGACGCAAGGGGCTTGTAAATCTGCCCCATAGAGAGATAATCATTCAGTTCCCCACAATTCAATGAACCAGTACAATTAAGTTCAAGTTTATTTTATTTGCATAGTTAATTAAAACCATTGCAACACAGATTTCAAAAATTCTTAAAACATCATTATAAAAACACTGAAAATAGGTCATGGAATAGGAAATTCCTTTGAATTAAGAAGAAACTCAGCAAAGCTGGATAGAGCACGTTTTTTTTACACTATCTACAGGACAGTGCTGGTCTCTGTGTTAAAAAGCTCTCGTCCTGTTCAGCCATATACTGTGTTTGCCCCACGGGCTCTGCCTGCTCAACGATGTCACACTGGTGCCAGACAGACATGTTCAATACAATGTCATTTGGTCCTATTGTCCATCTGCTAATCGGCCTGCGTCTGTAGTATTTACCACCAGTTTTGGCATCTCTGTTCAGCCACTCTCAAGAATTTCACAAATCTGCAGTTTAGTTGCGTATTTGATGGATTCAGGCAGGCAAGCACCGCTTGCCTTCTGGTGCCAATCCCTCTTTGCTTAAATTGGTCTTTAAGAAGATATTGGTGTGCTTGTTGCAGTTCTTCACATAGACAGGTTACGTGAAGGATGTCACCGTTGTTGGAGTTACATAGCCTACAGGTCTCATTGCCGTCTTTCCTCAGCCATGGTGGTAAGTGCCCTGTGCATGGCAGAATCCCTAGTCTACTTTAAGAAGTTCATTTTTATGGCTTTGGGGTACCCCTGGTTGAAGTATGTTTGTGGCGTTAATGATTTGTAGGAGTTTAAAGTCATCCATGCATGCGATCTTTTTGAGAATAAAGCCTTATCCTCCAATAAGGAGAGTGATTTGACATTTTTCCAGACTATTTTTTTGAAGTTGCTATGCCCAAGTTGTTTATGCCAGAGCTCTGAGAGTTTGGTGACTTCCAAGGTTGACTGAAGGTAATTTATTGCCTCTGAAGCGTCCCTGCTTTGTATGTCACTCCATAGCAGAGAGTTTAGTGTGTTTGTGGTAGCGCTTCTGAGTTTATGGCAATAGATGATGTATGCTCCATGCCTGGCTAGATCTTGTTTTTGTAGGCCGAACTCCAATCTTATTTGAGCCGGAGATGTGTAAGTCGGGAGCGAGAACATTGTTCTGTAGGCCTTGGCCTGTATGCTGTCCCGGTCCTTGGAGTCCCTTCCCCGCATTGCCTCGTTGCTATAGGTGATTGGGGGAAGCCGTTTTGCCTGGATTACCTTCAGAAACGGGGTTATAGTCGGACCCATCAGTTGAGTTGCCAGATTTTTCATCGTCAAAGCAATCATTGGGAGGGAGAGAGGGAGGCAAGCACACCGACTACCATTTTGTGTGTGTAAAAGGCCGCTTTATTGAAACAGGTGCACATCACATTATTACCAACTGGCAACTGCCTTACAAAACTAACACCTCTCTAAACATCGAGTTACCTGACTCCCTTTATTGTTTTTCTCCCTCCGCCCCTACGATCCCACATGATAATATCCCTCCACCCCACAACATAACAATATATAACAGCATTATATCCTCTGAATATCCAAATTTCTCCCCTACCTCTTAAATCCCAAACCTCACAATACCTCCATTCCTATCTGACCTATTGCAACTGTAACCAAACTACCCTCTAATGTAACCCCCAAACTGTTTACCCTTTCCCCGCTCCCGTTCCCCAAGTCCCCAAACTTAACGCCAAAATACCGAACTCCCGACAAAACTTGGCAAACATTCCAAACAAACTCTGCCTGCACCTGCTTCCAGCGACAACATACAAAATTATCCCCACCCTGTGCACCTGTCCCAAATCCGCAGCCTCCCAAAAAATTCGTAACCCCAAAATTTAATAACCAAGGGAATAAAAAAAACCTAAAAAGGCCGAAACCCAGGGAGGGTGGGAGGGACAAATGATACAATCCGCTCCCAGCCACCAGGTTTCAATACCTAAAATGGTGGCTGGGGAACGCGGGAAGCCCCTTTTATCCTTGGGCTATAAAACGGGCTTTGGGCTGCTTTTGGGCTATACCGAAAAGCAGCCCAAATGGCAAAATGGCCGCGCCCATGTCCTGCTCCCTCCCCCTTCCAAAACAGCCCGGGGGCAGACCTCGCGGCTCGGCTGCCCCCCAAACCCCCTTGGGAGGGAGAGAGGGAGGCAAGCTCACCGACTACCATTTTGTGTGTGTAAAAGGCCGCTTTATTGAAACAGGTGCACATCACATTATTACCAACTGGCAACTGCCTTACAAAACTAACACCTCTCTAAACATCGAGTTACCCGACACCCTTTATTGTTTTTCTCCCTCCGCCCCTACGATCCCACATGATAATATCCCTCCACCCGCAACATAACAATATATAACAGCATTATATCCTCTGAATATCCAAATTTCTCCCCTACCTCTTAAATCCCAAACCTCACAATACCTCCATTCCTATCTGACCTATTGCAACTGTAACCAAACTACCCTCTAATGTAACCCCCAAACTGTTTACCCTTTCCCCGCTCCCGTTCCCCAAGTCCCCAAACTTAACGCTAAAAATACCGAACTCCCGCCAAAACTTGGCCAACATCCCAAACAAACTCCGCCACCCAGGGAAAGGTGGATGCAGGTGAATGCACCGCCTCCCCCTTACCCTGCCCCCCCCCAATCCGATTCTGCGCAGCGAAAACTAAAACAACACTGACAAACCAGGTTCCTACTCCCGGCGCACGCCCAATAAACGGGCCAACACCTCCCGAAGCTCTAACAAGTACAAATCCATCCCGATCCTCGAGAGGTGCACCCCATCACCCCTGAACAGTTCCGGGGCGTCATAGTGAATATCCTTATGCCAAATCCTCGCAAACCCCAAATGCCGACGGAAATGCACCATTTCCACGTTGATCTTCTTAGGCGCCTTATCTGCCGCATGCGGCTGACTCGCCCCGCACCACACTCTTCTCGGCACCAGTTCCGTCCAAACCACCGAACACCCGGCCCAACTCCTCTTCAATTCCGCCAAATCCCGCCGCATTGCCCTCATTAACACCAAGCCCGTCTCCCGCACCATATCGTTCTCCCCCAGGTGGAGAACCAACACATCTGGGCACCGCCCACCGCGCACCATACCATTCAAGGTCGCCAGGAGTTCCTTCCAGCGCATGCCCCCCCTCCCCATCCACACCACCTGAAAAAGAGCAGGATTAAAGCCCAGGTTTTCTCCGAAATAACTATCTTGGGCCTGCAACTTCGCTCTTTTCACAAATGAATGGCCCACAATCCAATTCAACATTCCCTGTGCCGCCGGACCCGCCACCGAACCTGAAACGAAAAACAAATATAAGTAAATGTGACCCCCCAAAATCCTGCGCGCGTCTTATGCCAGTTCAGCGCTACGCACATACCGCCGGTAGCAAGCCGACGACCACCGCCCCAAACGCATGATGGCCCCTCGCCCACAGCCTCGCCGGTGCGCTTCTGACGCCGCCCCAATTCGGAAGGAGTGGGTGCCGTACTGTCTGCCATCGACCCCCAACCCGCCCAGCGCCTTCCTCAGCACTCCTAGCAGCTGCGGCCCTGTTGCCCGAGTTCCATCTGCATGTTGAAACACCAACTCGTCCCCCCGCTGAACCCCGTTCCAGGCCCAACCCCAGCGCACCGGGCACGCCAGACCCCCCGCCTCCTGCAATGTCACCCATGCCCCTGCACAACGCTGGTTCGTCTTTGACTGCCGCAGCCAAATGCTCGCTTCACGCTCCCACAACTGCACCTCTGTCCACTCCAGGCCCCGCCCCGTTCTCCCGCCCACCATTTCAGACACCCGAAAGGCCCCCGCAAACATCCATGCCATCCGTGTTGCAAACAAGTACGTTTCCCGCTCATCCCTGCACACCAAATGCAGCACCTCCACCACTCTTCTCAACAGCTCCTCCGACAGCGGCTTCCGCAGCACCCCTGCCCGCCCGCACTCCCGTGCCCATCCCTCCAACATCCTGGACCCGAGCTCTCCCGCGGAGGGTGCGTAGCCCCAGCACAGTTTACCCATGAAAGCTATGCCAGCCAACTTGCCCGCTATGGTCACCCTCATGAGACCTTTATCTATAAGGGCGAGCATAAATCGGATTACGTCTTCCCGTCTCTCCGCTCCCGGCGGCCTCCACCTCGCCCCGGACGCCAAAAACTCAACCCAGGCCGCCACATACGTTGTCCTGGTCGAGTCCGCCAACGATCCTAGAACCAGTTGTAACATCCGGTGTTGCCCACTCGCCACAGCTGCGTCGGCATGGGCGTCGGGTCCCGTTCTGCATCCTCGGCCAACCCACGGAATCTCCCCCACTGCGAACGAGACAAGGCATCCGCAATGTCATTGTCGATTACCGGGACGTGCACCGCGCGGAAAGCAATGTCATGCCGCAAGCATCCAAGCACAAACACCCGCAACAGCTTCAACACCTGCTCGTCCCTGGCTGACTGCCGATTCACCACTTGTACCACAGCCATATTGTCCACACGGAAAGTCACTCGTCTGTGCGCGAGCACCTCCCCCCACAACCAAATTGCCACCACCAAAGGAAAAAGCTCCAGGAAAGCAATGCTCCTGTCCCCCCCCCGTGCCCCTCCCGGGGCCAGCTCTCTGCACACCATTTCCCGTTCCAGTACACACCGAAACCGTCGCTGCCCGCCGCATCTGAGAAAATCAGTACGTCCCAAACCATGTCCACGTCCCGCTGTAAGGGCACACCGTTGAACTGGTTCAAGAAAAACTGCCACATCCGCAGATCCTCCCGCACTCCCGCCGACAAGCGCACGTGGTGGTGTGGAGGCCTGTTGCCCGCCAGCGCCCTACCCAAACGCCTACAGAATGTCCTCCCAACTCGCACCACTCTGCATGCAAAATTAAGGTGTCCTAGCAGCACCTGAATGTCCAGGACTGCCACCTTGTGCTTTGCCACCATCGCTTCCAGCAATCCCAACATCTGCCGCTTTTTGTCCGCTGGCAGCCTCGCCTCCATCCGCACTGAGTCAAGCTCAATGCTCAAAAAACGACAGCGTCGTGCCTGGCCCCACTGTCTTTCCCGGTGCCAATGGCACCCCTAGGTCCTCCATGAGCTCCTGAAACCTGTCCAGGGCCCCCTGGCAGTCCGTGGAGTCTGGGGCCCCGACCAAGAAAAAGTCATCCAGGTAGTGCGTAACTCCCTGGTGACCCGTGCGTTCCGTAACAAACCATTGGAGGAACGTGCTAAAACATTCAAAAAGGGCACAAGACATCGAGCAGCCCATCGGCAGAGCCTTGTCCACATACCAGCGGCCGCGAAACTGTATCCCCAGTAGGCACCAGTCGTCTGGGTGGACCGGCAACAGCCGGAAAGCCGATTTGGTATCACACTTGGCCATTTGTGCACCGGGGCCTGCGTCGACCACCAAAACCATGGCCGCCTCCACCGAGGAGTACGACACCGCGGCTTCCTTTTCATCAATGAAGTCGTTCACCGACCCCCCCTCTGGCCACGACAAATATTGTATGAGGCGAAACTGCCCCGCCTCCTTCTTGGGCACCATGCCAATAGGGGACACGATCAAGTGTTCCAACGGCCAATCCAGAAACGGACCCGCCATGCGGCCCTCCCGGACTTCCCTGTCCAATTTGCTCTGCACCACCCCCGGGTGCTCCTTTGCCGACCGCAGATTATCCGCCCAGCGCCTCTGCCGAGGCCCCGCATACCCCAAACAAAACCCCACGTGAAAACCGTCTCGCAAGCACTCTGCGGCCCCCGCGTCCGGGTATGTACGCAAGGCCGCCGCCAGTCGATCCCACCTAACCGGAGTACGAGCCCTGGGACCCAGAGCCCCGACCCCCTCCCCGCTGCCCACCTGTGGGGCGGTTACGGATGCATGCCTCCCCCCGGCGCCTGGTATCCCCCGTGCTATCGTGCGGGGCCCCAGCATCGCACCACTGGGTGACCGTACCTGCCGCAACCCGAGCAGTCGTGCTTAAAACGACAGTGCTCCCTGGCACATGCCCCCTTGTTGAAATCCCAACAGGCGCCCGCCCCTCCGGGCTGGATCTTGGCCCCTGCCCCCACCCCTCCCCGGGTGGGGCGCCCCTGAAAGGGCTGGTACACTATAGGCAAACCGCTAGCGGTAAAGATAGCCTTACCTGACCCCACCAGCCCCATCGTGTGCTGCCAGAGGTCACAATCCAATTCCCCCCACTTCGCCTCCGATCCCACGCCATCCGCACACAAAACTGCTCATCGTACTGCGCCCATGCGTACCCCCCCCATGATCTGCGCCTTCCGTATAACGTCCATGTATTTAAACATGGACACTGAGCGCTCAGGGAATTTCTCGCAATAGACACTAGCGGAAATTAAAAACGCTGCCGTCCAGTTCTCAATTGTCAAGGGCACCCTGGGTTGTTTCTGGAGCTCATATTCCTCCTCTTTTGACCCTTCCTTCGACCTCACTTCGCGGTGTAGCAACTTCAATAGCTCCACATATTCCCCTTTCCATATTTTCTCCTTGGTGGCCGCCATTAAATGCGCCCCCAAAGGCTTCGTGACCCCCATATAGGGGAGCCGCTTTATCTTCAACTCCTTGCTCTCCACCTTCTCTGCCCCGCCGGACACCGCCATCCCCGCCGTACCCCCGAGGACCCAAGCGTTCCTCTGGCCCCCGGCCCTGACTCCTCCGCTGCACCTTTCGGCGTCTGCACTAACGGACCTTCTACTGAAACCACACTTTGAACAGCCGTACCTGTTACTGCCAGTGCTAAGGACACTTCCACTGAACCCACACCTTTATCAGTCACATACTTGCCTTTGCACAAGCGATCCCCCCCCACGCTCCCGTCCCCCATCCCCACTGACACCATGCGCGCCGCATTGCCTTTACCTGGCACCAACGCCTCCCCGTGCCGTTCCACACCTCTCCGCTCCGTTGCTGGCCATTCCTTGGCTTGTGTCCGGGCCGCAGCAGCACCCAGGCCCCGTGACACTTGTAAAAAAGAGCTCACACCATTAACGGATCCCCGTCTGCCCTCGCCATCCCGCAACTCTCCTTCCTCCAAACTCTCCTCATCACCTTCGCGTAAGCCCACCCCGCCCCATCTGTACACCTGATGAGCCAGCGGAGGCGCCGACTGTACCCTACCAGCGGACCGCTTCCCCGCTCTACCACCCGACCACACACAACAGTCCTCCTCCATGGTATTCTCCGTCTGTTGCTGGACCCCAAGCCGTGGGGGCCCTGTGGGGTGATGGGCCAGCGAACCCGCCAGGGGCCTTCGTGTGCCAGCCATGTCGAGATCCCTCGCTGTCTCCGGGCCTGCTGCAAGAAGCATGGCCCTCCCTTCACCTTGGCGCCGTTCCGCCGCACCAAGCCTGGCCAAGTCTGCAGCCCCGCGCCGATCATCCCCCTGTAATAAAAACGGTACTGCTGATGTGCTGGGTCCCTGCCACCGCGAGGCACGCCTAATCTCCGGCCCCTTGACCTGCGACCCCCCCTACCTCCCCCCATCCTCCCCTTCGCTCCATGCCAATTCCCCAACCCCGGACCCCCTTATCTCCGGGGAAAACTCCACCACCTCCTTTGCCCCCCAACCCCCCACCTGCCCGACCCGTGTCGCCGCCACCTCCCCCCTCTCAACTCTGCCCCCCGTCGCCTCCCTCAACCCCTCTACCCAGGACTCAAACACATCCAGGCCCTCCCAATCCTGATCCCCTTCCTCGGCCTCTAATAGTAATGGGGAAACCCAACCGCTCCCCCCCAGCTCCTCTCTCCACCCCCGCCTCCCCCATCCGCTGACCTCCTGCCCCCCCACCATCCCTTGCTTCGATCCCCCTTGAGCCCCCTCCTGTCCTCTGGCCTCACCTCTTTCCTGCCCCTCCCCCCAACATGCTGTCCCCCTGTCTGGCCGGGGAGGGGCTCCCCCTCCTCCCCTTCAGCTGCGTCCCCCCCAACTGCCCTCTCTCAGGGGGCCCTGCTCTCTTCTGTACCGATTTTCCTCCCCACTCGGGGCCTGTTCCCCCGCTCATCCCGCCCTCTCCCACCGCACCCCGCCCCCCCACCGCCTTCCCCTCCGGCCGCTGCCTGATTGCCGAGTCCCCGCCCTTCTGGAGGATCTCCCCGCCGTCAGCGACGTGCTGGGGAGATCCCGCGCGTCACCGCGCCTCCCCCGGTCATTACCCGGGGCCTTCCACACACTCGGCCGGCCTTTCTGCTTCGCTCCCTTCTTTGCCTCGCGGCATTTCACAGAGCGCTTTGCCCCCGGCAGCTTCCCCGCCCCCCCGCCAAACCGCGGGCCGCGCTCCTGGCCTCTGCGCGGCCCCCAGCACCCACCTGCAATCGAGGGGCTGTTCGCGGCGGCGAGCAGGCAAGGATCGCCACCGCCACTCCTGCCGTGGCGTGCCTCGGCGGGCGCGACGTCGCTACCGAGCCCACAAGGAGGTCCATCCGCCCCGCCTCTCCCAGCAGGCGGATGGCCTCCAACACTCTAAAGTCCCCTTGTGCAGCCATCCTACCGTCCGCTGACCCGATCAAACTCCGCCACAAACCGAAAGGTCCACGAACCCAACTGACGCCAGACAAATCACAAATTATACAATCCGCTCCCAGCCACCAGGTTTCAGTACCTAAAATGGTGGCTGGGGAACGCGGGAAGCCCCTTTTATCCTTGGGCTATAAAACGGGGTTTGGGCTGCTTTTGGGCTATACCGAAAAGCAGCCCAAACGGCAAAATGGCCGCGCCCATGTTTTGCTCCCTCCCCCTCCCAAAACAGCCCGGGGGCAGACCTCGCGGCTCGGCTGCCCCCAAACCCCCCATGAGCCTCTCCTTCTTATTTCCTGCTTCTGGTGCGCGAAAGAGCCTTCTTTATCTAATATGACCCCCAGGAATTTATACTCGCAAGCTGGGTCAATTTTATGCCACCGAGAAACTAGCTCTTCTGTTGTTTTTTGTTGGTGTTAATTGACATTGTGCGTGTCTTGCTGAGATTTATTTTTAAGTTGTTTTCCTTGGCGTATTTCTGGATTACAGTAAGGAGTCATTAAAGGCCAATGTAAGTGTGACTGAGTAGCACTACATCGTCTGCATACAGAAGGTTGCTCAAGGTTTTTCCTCCTATCCTTGGGGAATGAGAATTGCAGGCATCGAGCGCTTCCGATAGGTCCACCATAAAAAGATTGAACAAGGTTGGCGCAAGCACGCACCCTTGTTTCAAGCCTTTAGTAATTGGTACTTTTGAGGACAGGTGGGTGCCACTTCCTAATTTCACCTGCACCCAGGTGTTCGTGTGGAGGAGCATCAGCATATTTAGGGTCGACTGTGGTAGGCCCCATTGCGCTAGTCTCCTCCATGGTCTGCCTCTCTCGATGTTATCAAATGCGGCGCTAAAGTCGATATAGCACAGATGTAAGGGAATCTTAGATGATTTTTCTGCATCGATAATTAATGACATGGCGAGAATGTTTGTTGATGTCCCAGTTGTTTTTCTAAAGACTGTCTGATTCATGGGTATTATCAGATTTGACTCAGCCCAAAGTGTAAGCTCCTCTATTATAGTGCCGGCAAAATATTTTGCCTCGTTATCAATAAGGGCTACTAAGCGATAGTTGTTTGGTTCGGCCTTGTCTCCCTTTTTGTGGATTAGGACAATCGTCGATCCCTTCCAAGATTCTGGAATTCTGTTTAGTAATCTGATTTTCAAGAATAGAGGTTGCATAATTTCAGACCACTCTTTGTTCTTTGCTTTATAGAGGGCAAGTGGTATGCCATTTGGGCCCGGGACGCCTTCTTTCCTGCCTTTCTATATCTGTTTTTTGATTAAGTCTGACTGCTGGCACCTCGATATATCTGAGTGGATGATGTTTATGCCTGAGGAGGCCTGTCCCCGTGTCTCTAGCGGACACGTTTTCCGATTTCTCTCTGGAATCTTACTAGTCCCCATTTGGGCTCCTGGGTGCTCTGTGTCATCGTTGAAGTGGCTGGAGAGATATTTTATCCAGGTCTCTGCAGTGATATGAGATCCTAGTTCTTTGTGCAGCGGACGCATGAAGCCATTTACTGTTTCCCAGAAACGGGCACTTTTGTTACTGTTGGTGTTGTATAGAAGTTTGGCCCATGCTTCGTTTTCGTCCTCTCTCTTGATGTTCCATTTTAATCGTTTTAGCGCTGCTCTTTGATGTTTCACCACTGCTCGTAAGCTGGTGTTTTTAGGAGCTTTTCTCAGTTTGCGTAGAGTCAAGTTTTCTGATCTTTTGAGGTTCCTTAGTTGTACTCTCTGTTCTTTATTTAGATTGTGTTTACTGCCCTCTGTACGAAGGTTGTCTTTTGAGAGATAGTTAACTGCAAGCTTTTTTAGCAATATTGCAGTAAAGTGAGCCCAGTAAGTGATGTACCCGGCTGCAATCGATGCTTGGCTGTCGAAGAGTTGAAGTGCAGTTTCGGCTTGAAAGTTCGTATTAGCAATCGTGCATTTGATCCTCTTTTGGTTCAAAGAGTGAATCGGCCCCATTGTTGAGTCTAGCCTGGTTAAGATAGGCGTGTTTGATATTATGTGACATTCCTGGGGGCGATGGTCGCTATCACCTTTATCGCTCATTCTGAACCCCAAGATGTGAGGAAACAGCGCAAGGCTTACGAAGGTGTAATCCAATATGGAGCTTGTTCTAGTCGAGTAAAAGGAATTGACTGGAGGAGAGTCGGCCCGAAATCTTCCATTCAGTGCCCGGAGATTTTGGTGTAAAGAAAAGCGGCTATTACAGCATTTTTTCCTGTCTAAAAGGAGGCTTTGCACTGGGATATTATGAGTTCTGTTTAGAGCCAATACCTCCTCCCCTTCTGCCGAGCCAATTAGGTCTTGATTTAGGTCCCCTGTCAGAAGGAAGAGTGGATTTTCCATCTGAGTGACGTACTCGGCCAGTTGATTAGTAATTTTAATTGAGTCTTTCGCTTTAATTTTCGGATGTACATTTGAGTTGATTATGCATACCTCCTCATCTTTTCCATCAAGGACAATTCTTATTTTGACTGCTAGTGTTGTATTTGAAGTTGAGTCCATAATGGTTGCTGACGCTATTGTTGTGGTGGAGACAGTGGAGGTAGCCAATCCACCTGAGTGATGGCCGAACCTGCTGGTCTTTGAGGCGAATGTGGCAAAACATGTGTAGCCCTTGATGTGCTGTGGGTCCTTAAGCCAAGTTTCTTGGAGCGTTATTATGTTGAAAAGGGAGACGTAATCCAGAAAATCTGGGTCGTCTATTTTTGTAATTAGTCTGTTAACGTTCCAAGAACATAAGCCTAGGATTGGTTCCCTACCCCCACTACGATCTCTATCTTGGAGGTAGTGTCAGTCCTCCTCGGAGCGTATTATGATGGTACAGGACAGTGTTTCCCTTATTGGGCCTTGAAGTGGCTATCTGCTACCACCGGCCGTAAGTCTGGCCGATCCCATGGGCTGCTTATGCTCCTTTTTGGTGGGCTTCCCCAGGCGCCTCTAAGTACACTGATAGGGTGTTCCTGATGTGTCTTTGATGCTAAGCTCGGCATACTCAGAAATGGTAACGGGTAGGCTGGTTTTTGAAAGGGGGTGATTCTGAAGCCCCAGGTGTAGAATAACTCCTGTTCTGCTAGGATCGAGTCTGCTATGTTGCTTGAAGTCCAGTTTGTCTTGGTTGCCTCCGAGCTTTGAGGATTGGCTGCAGAAAAAAATTCTACGGAGACTAAGTCCTTTGAACTTATACCCTCTAGCTTTGGAATGAATTTCATTAGTCTGATTGCCGCGATTTAACAGGTCCTGTTGTCCCTTTGACGTGTATTCAGGGTGGAAAATCAGGATCTCTGTTGACTGACGACTTTTTTCTGATTTTTGTTGTTTCGTTGGTAATGAGTGTATTCTGGGCGTTAGATCTTTGTATGATTTTCCTTCCTTAATATCCAGGCGCTTGCTTGCTCCAGATGCTAAGGGGATCTTTGTATTTGGTATTGTTGTTATGTGTTTTAGAGGAATTTGTTTTGGTTCTATCCTCTTGTCGTATGGCCATTTTACCATTGGGTACGCCGTTGGTCTGGACATGGTGTGTATGCTCCTAGTTTCTTTATCTCTTGGCGGTGCTTCGTGGTTTGGCCCTATTATTGGTCCAGTTATTCCCCTTCTGTCCCCTATGTTGGGATTTGAAATTGAGGATATTTGCTTAATTTCAAGAGGGCTTATTGTCTCTGAATTGCGCGTCTGACCGCCTGCTTGCCCTGAAGAGATAGATTTGTTAGTTGGGGATCTTGGAACTGTCCTTAAAATTTGACAGTGTTGCCCCTGGCTGGTCTTTCCACTGTTGGCTTTTGAAGGCGAGCAGTTCTTCAGTGTTTCTAGTTTTTGTCCTTCGTTTTCTTTAGTTTAGTCTCTTATTGGCGAGGTTTGAACCTTCAATTCATCCTGATCCATGCTTCTTCTATTTAATTTTTGTTGTTGTTCGGGAATGTTTGATACCTGGTTTGCCTGATGTGTTGGCTCTGCATCACTGGCGTTTGTTACGTGTTTTTCCTGAGAGCCTGTAAAAATGGAAAAATATGTTGTTGTATTTGTTTGTGCTTTTTGGTTACGCCCTTTCCTTTTTTGTTGGTGGCGTTGTTTGTCATTACATTTTTGCAGATTCCCATTTCCAATTTGTGCCGTCTCGTCGTTATGGGCCTCGAGGTTGACCTTTGAGCCTTTGCCAGATTTTTTCCTGCTGGGTATCCCCTCTTCGCTTTCGATGGTGCCCAAATCTTTTGTTGCATTTTCTGTTGTTGAATTTTTTATGTCGCTTATAAGGCCAGTTAGCAGTGAGGGCAGCGTAGCTAGTTTGTCGACTACCTGGTTGCAGTTGCAACTGAGGTAGGTATTTGTTTGTGCTCTCATTATCAAGCTATTCAGGTTGCCCAGTTTTTCATCACTTCCGGCTGTAAAAACTGCCAAAGTATTCAGAAGTGTAAGTTGCAACTCAATTTTTTCTGATTGATTTTGTAGGGCTTCGACGGCTAGTTGGATTGTGTTTAAAAGAGAGATCAAGGTGCCAGAATTTTGTTCTTTCCTGAGTTCTTTCTCATTTTTGCTTTTGCTTTTATTGGCGTTGTGAGCTGCCTGGTTAGTGGCCCTGGGAGACTCCTGTAAAGAGTTTTGATGAGGGTACTCCTTCTGGTCTGGGTTGTAAGTAGCAATCATGTCTTCCTATTCAAGTGTGTTTAGGTAAGACACCATTGCCCTGGTATCTTCTTTCTGGCTTGGGTCCTGAGAGCCTGCCCCTGGTCCTCCCAATTTGATAGGCACACTGCCTTGGGCATATCCGTGCAGGTCTATGATTGTTGGTGGACTTTTGGTTGTTAGATCTATTCCCTTGATCGGCGAGCTGTGACTTCTGGTCAGCCTGTTTGTAGAGGGGCTGAGATTTATTTCCCTGATTTGTTCCTCTGCTATTGTCCTTTTTCCACTCTGTCTATGGGTTGTGATGGAGGTGCTGGCGGATCGTCTGCTAATTCGTGGGGCTTCTCTCCTTTAGTCGGAGACCACTGGGGGCTGCTCTTGTTTCTGTGGATCATAGCCTTGTCTTGATGCTGTAATGCCTTTGGTTTGTCTGGAGGCAAAAGGCTTGTGGTAGATGCTGGCTTTTGTGAAGGCGGTAATGCTGGTAGCAATGGGGTTTGCAGGCCTAGCAGAGATTTGTTACTGGAGAAAATAGCCGAGCTTGTATCCTTTAAAAAGCTGAATTTTGTGTGTATATTTGGTTGGATACAGTGTATTGTGCTTGCGGCTTGCCGTTTTGCTGCTGCCGTGCCCTGATCCTCAGCCAAATTGTGCTCGATTGTAATGAGGTTTGGCTCTGTGATGTTTTTTCCGCTAGGGTTTAATTTCTTCTCTTTATTTCCCTTTGGTTTAGACACAAGGGGCACCCTAGTCCTTCCTGGCCCCATGAGTTCACCTACAGACGCCTGAAGACCGCCTAAACGCCAAAGGCGCGGTGATTGTCAAATCAATTTAGCAGTCCTACAGCCCTTGTCGGCCTTTGCCTTCTGTAGATCAGTCGTTCCGGTTGTCTGGGTGGACGAGGGCATGAATTGTCTGCTATGTTTGTTGCAGATTGGAACTGCTGTTTGCTGCACCTGTGGTGTTTTAGGGTGTAGTGAGCCCGGAGTTTAACCACTTGACTTTGGCTCCCGGCTCCCTACTTGCCTCTATGACCTCTCCTTGCCGGCGACTTGAGCCAAAAGACGGATGGAAGGACCCAGACTGGAGTAGGCTAAGAGAGTAGTAAGCAAAAACTTCTAGAGGAATCCCCTTCAGTCAGATCTGCGCAATTTGCACAATCGAAAATTCGCTGCTCCCAGGAGGCCCTAGGAGGGGAGCCTTAGGAGCTTGGAAGCTCAGTAGTGCTGTTGCGGGAAGGGGGAAGTCGCAGCTACAATGCCCCACAGATGCTCATTGGTCACTTTTAGTTTTTAGAGTCCTATAGAGTCTTTTGAAGCCCCCTTAACGCCTTTTAAAATCCTTAGGGAGCTTTTGAGGCAGCACTAACAAACCTGCCCCAGCGGCCCCTGCAGGTACTCACGGAGGACTGTTGGAGTTCTGTAGTCCCACAATGGTCCCGCAGCTCTGTCTTCCGGCAGCCGGGGACCGCGTACACCAGCCGCCTCTGTCGCCGCTCGAGCGCCTGCGGGGGGTCACGGGCACCAGGTAGCAAACGCAGCTCACTCCCGTTTACTGCAAACGTAATTGTGGTCCCAGTTGGTCCGATCCGCCTCCGTGCCTGCCCGCTTGCTTGCTTGCTCTTACTCCTGCTCACCTAGTCTGCCTCGCCTGCTCGCATGGACCGACCAGACCGGATCAATCCCTGCAGCACACACACAAGTGCGGGAAAACAGCTAGCGGGTGTGGCCGGGGGCTACGGATCGGGGGGCGGGCGCAGCAGGGTGCCGGGAGCTACGAGGCGTGTGGTGTCTTTCGCTCAGCTTTGCGTTATACAAGGGGGGGCCAATAGGCCCCCACGCAAGCATGGCGGGGCCCGGTCCCTCCCATAACCCGTCCCCTTCGGGGCCGCGTTCCCCGCCCCCTCGCCCCGGAAGTACTGGTGTGCTTCCGGGGCGAGGGGGCGGGGTCGCGGCGGCGAAGGGGTTAAGAGCCTGGGGAGCGCGGGAAGCGGCCTCTTTGTGCCCGCGCTCCCCAGGCTCGCTCCTCGCCCCACCGTGGGGCCGTTTAATTTTCTCTTTTCTTTTGCAGGTCCCGGAGTCGATAGGTGTCGCCGGAGGATTTCGGAATTGCGGCGGAGTTTTTTCGAACTGTTTCCGGGATCACGAGAGCTGGTGGGAAGGAGCTGGAGAACGTGTCGGGCGGTCGCGGAACCGGGAGAGCGGTTGCAGCGGAGAGGCGTTGGGACAAAGCGGCTGGCCATAGAGCGGGAAGAGCCCACACGGCGTACAGCGCAAAGCGGTTAGACGGAGCAGCGTAACACGAGGTATTTTTCGGGGCGGGTGGGCTGCGGCAAGAAGGCGGGGCGGACGTGCAAAGAGCCGGTGCCAAATTGCCCCAAACAGCGGTGGTACCACTAAACGGCACCCGAGTCAAGTTCCCGCCAATAAGTAAGGAAGCGGAGCGTAATTAAGTGCTTGGTCTAATTTGCCTGCCTGTTTCTCGTACGATAAGAGGTGCAAGTATACTTAACGATAAGTGGGTCACTTTACTGCCAGTATTTCGGGAGGGCGGAGCGTCTTCCGGTGATTGCAGTCTGGTCGGTGGTGCATGTTTTTTCCTGCCTGTGCCTCGCGTCAATATTAGCATAGACCGATAGGGACAGAACATTTGGAAAGTAAGGGTTTTGTATCTCTCTGTACAATACGTGTATTACAGGAAAGTTAAGCAGGGACTGCGGGGGCAGGGGGCCTGTCCCTCGCATCAACATTGGCATAAGGGACAGAACGATCTGAAATTAAGTGTGTGCTCTGTCTGTGCAATACGTGTGATTTTCGAAAAACGCATAATTCGGTTTGTGGGGGCACTGGGCTTGATCGTACTGAGGGGGGTTTTAGCAGTGCATCTTTAGGCTGTGATAATTTCTATATGCTGGCAAACTGAGTCAAGATCTTGAAATTAAGTATTGTCGATCAAGCAGTTAAATATCCGGAGAGGGGAAGGACCTCCAGGGCAACAGAGGAATTTGCATTTCTACCTGTTAAGGCTTTGTGTATCTATGCGAATTGGTGAGGAAGCTAACTGGAATTTACTAATATTGTTTTACCAGTACAAGGTTACTCTAGTTCATGGTCACTAGTTGGAGGGTAACGCTCTTTGTTTTTCAAGACTGCGAGACTAGGTGGTCGCCATACATCAGCACAGGCGCTTTGGGATCAGGTCAGGTATTACAGGTCGTGCAGCGCCAACTGAGTCAGGTACGGAGCACGGTGTGCTCATAAATATGTCTCAAAGAAGGGGGCGTGTCAATCCAAATGTGGGTGTAATGTTACAGAAAATGATGCGCAGAATGTCTGCAATGGATAAGAGACTGGAGAAAGTTGATAAAATGGATAAGGCTTTAGCGGTTCTGGGGGCCAAGGTAGATGCCCAGGCCGGTCCGTCTGGTAGACCCAAGCGGACGATAGTACCGCCCAAGCCAAGGGGCGTTTTTGTGACACCACCCAGGAGAGCAAGAAATAAGAGGGTGGGGGGGCAGCCACAGAATATTGCTCCCATCCTACCTCCTGCTGCACCAATTCTGCCACCACAGGTACCCCCTGCTGCCCCACTCCCGCCACCTCAGGTCCCGGTGCCCGTTCCAGCCCCGGTGCCCCAGTTGCCAGTGGCAGCACCAAATGTGCCAGTGATGCCAGCGGCGGCACCAGTGCCACCCGTCGCGCCACCACAGGCTCCGGTGCCCCTAGGTGCGGGCCCTACTCCCACCCCCGCGCCAGGGCCCGTGCCAATAGACCTGGCAGCTCAGGTGGCAGCTATTCTCCCTTGGTTAGGGGGGGGTGCGTTGCCGGTCAATACTGCTCTGACAATGGAGCAACAAACATTGGTGAATCAGATATTGTTGGCTAGTGGTAGGGGCGCAACGCCGCCTGCACCGGTTTCTCCCCAAACAGGTCCAGCGAATGATGGAGGCAGTGCCAAGACCGCGGACGCAATGTTACCCAACGACAATGGGAATGGTAAGGAGATTGCCCTGCCTTTGCTGGGCGAAGGAACATTGCCCTCTAGGGGTGAGTGCTTAGCACAGCATGTGTCACAGTGTGTAAAGGAAATGATATGGGCCGACAAGTATGTGAACATGTTTTCTTTGCTGATAGATAACAGGGAGTGGGAATATGCAAAATCACAGAAGGAAATGTTGTTGCCCAGTGAATGGAGAGCGAAGTTGTACAAGTTTAGGGTGGAAGAAAACCTCATCAACTGGCTGAGGGCTTTTGCAGTGTTCGGCGCAGTAATGGGCGAACGTTTTAAGGGGATGCAACCAGCCATGAACTGCTACCAAAGTAGGATAACAATGTTCCATGAGAATCATGCAGGGGATGTATGGAAGGAATATGATGTCGCTTTCAGAAAGTCCAAAGAATTTGATAAGACTTTATCATGGGACAAGGTAGACTCTATCTCATGGCACAATCAATTCGAGAAGGGTCAGGGGGCAAGCACAAGCACAAATGCGGGTAGAGGTTATTTCCCCAGGCCGCAGCAGGCGTTTCAACAGCCCTTTCGATCTGCACCGGGAGGGGAGACGGCCCAAAAGCAGAGAGCGAATGGAGGGGCGAAAGGGGTATGTTGGGACTTCAATAGGCGGACATGCAACAGGGCACCAGGTACCTGTAAGTTCAGGCACGCATGTAGCGTGTGTGGCCACACTTCCCACCCCGAAACAACATGCCGAAATAAAAATAGTGGTGCAGGAAGCAGGGGTAGGAGGAAACCTGAATAGTAAGATCCACCCGCTAATAGCACATTCACCCATCCAGCTGTCAGCATTGATCCCCTGGTTGAACAGGTACCCGAATCACACGTCTGCTAGATTATTACAAGAGGGTTTCACACATGGTTTTCGAATTCCTGCTGGGGGGTATGTCGGGAGACCACAGTGTAGGAATCAGCTATCAGTCCTTGCCAATCCAACAGTGGTGTCAACAAAAATAGCTAAAGAAGTGCGTTTGGGGAGGGTAGCAGGTCCATTTCACGCCATTCCCACGCAGAATTTTGTGTGCTCTCCTCTGGGGGTGGTGCCTAAGAAAGAACTAGGGGAATTTAGGCTCATCCACAACTTATCCGCACCAAGGGGGGCATCATTAAACGATGCTATTGATGATACAATTTGCTCAGTGAACTATGCGTCCTTCGATCAGGCAGCGGGCATGCTGAGGAGTTTGGGCGCAGGTACACTGATGGCTAAGTCAGACATTGAGTCAGCCTTTAGACTACTCCCGGTTCACCCACAGGACCAGCACCTGCTGGGTTTCTCCTTTAAGGGAAAGTACTACATGGATAAGTGTATGCCCATGGGTTGCTCAATTTCATGTGCTTATTTTGAACAGTTTAGCTCCTTTTTGGAATGGGCATTAAGACAACATACGGGTCACCAGTGGGTGATGCACTACCTGGATGACTTTCTTTTTCTGGGCCCGGCGGGTTCACGGGAGTGTGCGTCGGCATTGCAGGAATTTTGCGTGCTCATGCGCTCTTTCGGGGTCCCGTTGGCACAGGGGAAGACAGTTGGACCAGTGACATGCCTGGAATTTTTAGGCATTGAACTGGATTCTGTTGAGGGGTGTTTTAGATTACCAGCAGAAAAGATCCAAAAAATTCAAACAGACTCTAGGACTGTGCTTACAAGCGAGGAAGGTGAATTTAGGGCTGTTGCAGCAGACAGTGGGACAGTTGAATTTTGCGTTGAGAGTAATTCCTATGGCTCGCCCATTTTCACGCTCAATTGCACAGGCCATGAGGGGTCTTCGTGAAAAACATCACCGGACACGGCTGTCTGCTGAGGTGCGCCAGGACATGCGGATATGGATGGCATTCCTGGCGGATTTCAATGGAAGAGTGCTGTGGGGTGCACCCACGGTGTCTTCAGAGGACATTGGTTTATGGACAGATGCGGCGGGCAGTGTTGGGTTTGGTGCCATCCTTCGCAAGAAATGGGTGGCGCAGAAGTGGCCCGCCTGGTGGGAGGAGAACGGGCTGACGGTGAACATTGGTTTCCTCGAGCTCTTCCCAATCTGGGTGGCACTGAAAGTCTGGCCAGAGGAGCTGGCCAACAGATCGGTAATATTCTGGTCAGACAATATGTCAGTGGTTGAATGCATCAACCAACAAGCTGCAAGGTGTCCACTCATTTTACGCTTGATAAAAGAGATTGTACTGTGTTGCATGACAAGGAATGTACTTTTCAGAGCGAAACATGTCCCAGGGGTGTTAAACAATGCAGCTGATGCCCTTTCTCGCTTTAAGATGCAGGTGTTCAGAGATCACTTGCCGGAGGCAGAGACAGCGCCAGCCCAATTCCCGGCGATTCTTTGGCAAATTGGTGCCCCCAACTACATGACCTCGTGGCAGCCAGCCTAGCACCCAAGACCAGGACGGCATACGAAGGGGCGTTCAGGTCTTACTGTCACTTTCTGGGACAGGGCTGGGAGAGTAGTTGGACTATGGAGGCTAGCTTCAATGAGTATTTAGGCAGCCTACACAAGGAAGGGCGCACGGCGGCAACAGCCAACAGGCACAAGGCCGCTATCTCATTTTTCGCACGGGCACGGGGGGGCAGGGACCCTACACACAGCTTCCAGGCCCACAGGGCATTAAAAGGGTGGCGGCGCATGCAGCCCCCCTCCATAGATTCCAGGAAACCCATAGGTTTTGAACGTCTGTCAGCTGTTCTCCTCGCGCTGCCGGACACATGTAGCTCTACATCTGAGGTGGGCCTATTTAAAGCGGCTTTTTCGTTAGCCTTCTATGGGGCATTCAGGGTAGGTGAACTCGTGGCGGCCAACAAAGGTGATAAGATAGGCGGCCTTCAGCTGCAGGATATCAGCATAAGGGGCGACACTATGTGGATCAGCATCAGGAAATCTAAAACTGATCAGGACGCTAGGGGCCAAAGTTTGGCGTTACATCGGGCAAGGAACAATCCCTGCTGCCCGGTGACACATGTGGAGGAACTAATAAGACAGCGGGCACAGGAGTGTGTGGGGTCACTGCTAATGCATGGGGATGGGACTCCTCTTACCAGGTTTCAGTTCCAGAGGGTACTAGCCATGAGCATGGCAAAAGCGGGTTATAATCACAAAGAGTTTGGGACACACTCCTTCCGGATAGGGGCAGCCACAGAAGCAACAGCTAGGGGTTTGACCACAAAGAGTGTGCAAAGAATTGGGAGATGGTCCTCAAGCGCTTATAAACGCTACGTGCGGTTGCACATGTTGTGAGAGCTGCCGCCATGGGGAGTATTGCTAATACCTGCTGTTTTTCTGGTTATTTACAGTTTCACGGGCCTGTGACGCAGGACGGAAACTACCCATGGAGCATCAAGGCAACTTTACTACAGCATGGAGGGACCAGGAGGACAGACAGAAGACCGTAGTCATTTGGGTAGTGGGGCATTCGTATGTCAAACGTGCTAACAAAATTTTTCTTGCAGGTTCAGGCAAACAAAGGGTGGAAAGTAGGGGGTGCAGGGTCTCCTTCCATGGCAGGGGGGGGCTCCGCCTCAATCAGTTCAGGGACTATATGTCGGACTTACTAGCGCGACATACTACACCACCCTCGGCGGTAATACTTCACTTAGGGGGGAATGATCTGGCAGGTCTGGGCAGAAGGGTCCTCCTGGAAGAAATTATATCTGCAGCGGGTTGGCTAGCAAAGCGGTTACCAGGTAGTGTTGTAGTATGGTCACAACTGATACCAAGGATGCAATGGAGGGGGGGAAACTCAGTCAGCGCGTTGAACAGCTCGTTAAAGAGGGTCAACAACAAGCTGGACAGGTTATTTAGGACTCCGGTCTTACAGACCATCCCTCACGGTTGCATTTGGGGGGAACACTTCTATTTGCGGGATGGGGTGCACTTAACAGAGGAAGGGAATGCCCTTTTTATAAGAAACATCCTGGCATGGGTGGAAATATTTGCAGGAGGAGTATGACCTTTCTAGAAGGGGGGAGTTCTGGGGGGGGGCCAGATAGTCGGTTAACTACCTGGCCTGTGGCGGTAAGGTCATTAATCGGTGAGCAGCATTTTAAGGTCCTTACGGGGGGGGCGGACCCATTCACGAAAGGGGCCGCCCGCGGGAGGGGCCATTTGGTCTCTCTCAGAACTTCAGGGGCAGGAGATGGTCTCCATTAATTTAAAGGGTGTGGGGGAGGGAGTCTACGCTTTCCTCAGGCTGGTAGCCACCCCTCACAACACTATGACGTCACTAAGGTGCGCGAGTGTCTGGGCCCTCCTGTTATGGTTAAATGGAGTTCGGGGAGCGCACGTGGGTGTAACGTGCCCTGGGTTGCGCATGCGCATCTTCAACGCGAGAGCGCAGCTGTAAAAGGATCTGACACCGGTTGGCGACCTTGCCGTAGGCCTTTATTAAAGTTATTAAAAAGTTATTAAAAAGTATTGGAAATATTAGAATGCAGTTTAATTTTCAGGATGATTAGATTACGTTAGGAGACACGCTGTATTAGCTATTTGTTAAGGTTAGCCCATCATACCATGTCGAAACGGATGTCAATCTAATATTCTGAAAAGTGTGCATTTTAATAATTGTCAGAAATGTTTATTTGATTAAAATTTTTGATTTGTTTTTATATTTTAATAAATACGGCCAGGGGGGGGGGCCCGTACCCCCCCCCTTGACTTCCAAAGAACCCCATGTGTTGACTGGTTGAATTGGGTAATTCAGTCGGTGTTCAAGGGGGGAGGTGGCCGGCAGTCCAAGACCATGATACAAGGGGGGGCCAATAGGCCCCCACGCAAGCATGGCGGGGCCCGGTCCCTCCCATAACCCGTCCCCTTCGGGGCCGCGTTCCCCGCCCCCTCGCCCCGGAAGTACTGGTGTGCTTCTGGGGCGAGGGGGCGGGGTCGCGGCGGCGAAGGGGTTAAGAGCCTGGGGAGCGCGGGAAGCGACCTCTTTGTGCCCGCGCTCCCCAGGCTCGCTCCTCGCCCCACCGTGGGGCCGTTTAATTTTCCCCACCCTCCATCCCTTATTAGCAGACCTTGGGGCTTGGCAAATGGTGAGTATCAGGTTTTGTCAATGTGCCGGAACATAGATGTAAGGGGGACTTGATCCAGAGGCTTTGAACCTCCTGTTTACTGGAAGGAAGTACAGAATTTAAACGTTGGTGCAGTGCCGTGATTTTAACCAATTCTTTCCTTAGGCCCCTTTTTCCCGCTTACAGGAGTAATTATATATGTAGATGTTTATGCTTTGCTGTGTGTTAACAATTTTATCCTTAGGCCTTTTTTCCTTTTAGAATAGCATTGTCGTATTTATTATGTGTGTCTGGCGGTAAGGTCATTAATCGGTGAGCAGCATTTTAAGGTCCTTACGGGGGGGGCGGACCCATTCACGAAAGGGGCCGCCCGCGGGAGGGGCCATTTGGTCTCTCTCAGAACTTCAGGGGCAGGAGATGGTCTCCATTAATTTAAAGGGTGCGGGGGAGGGAGTCTACGCTTTCCTCAGGCTGGTAGCCACCCCTCACAACACTATGACGTCACTAAGGTGCGCGAGTGTCTGGGCCCTCCTGTTATGGTTAAATGGAGTTCGGGGAGCGCACGTGGGTGTAACGTGCCCTGGGTTGCGCATGCGCATCTTCAACGCGAGAGCGCAGCTGTAAAAGGATCTGACACCGGTTGGCGACCTTGCCGTAGGCCTTTATTAAAGTTATTAAAAAGTTATTAAAAAGTATTGGAAATATTAGAATGCAGTTTAATTTTCAGGATGATTAGATTACGTTAGGAGACACGCTGTATTAGCTATTTGTTAAGGTTAGCCCATCATACCATGTCGAAACGGATGTCAATCTAATATTCTGAAAAGTGTGCATTTTAATAATTGTCAGAAATGTTTATTTGATTAAAATTTTTGATTTGTTTTTATATTTTAATAAATACGGCCAGGGGGGGGGGCCCGTACCCCCCCCTTGACTTCCAAAGACCCCCATGTGTTGACTGGTTGAATTGGGTAATTCAGTCGGTGTTCAAGGGGGGAGGTGGCCGGCAGTCCAAGACCATGCAGCTGCCACAGGTTGATGCGAAAACAAGGGCTGGATGACAAGGAAGTACAATTAAGGTAAAGAAACCCTGCAGTCAAGTTCAGAGAGCATAAAAACACAGCTAAGACCAGAGGTAGATAGAGAACATATATACACAGGCCTTAAGTGATTAAAAATGTAAACCTGAAAATGAGCAAATATCAGTAAATAATTAACAATTTTGGCTCAAGAGAGGCGAAAGAGCTTTATCTTTGTACCAAACCTAAGTTGAAATAAAGTACCATAGTTGTGGGAGGAGGACAGGAAAAGGACAGAATTGGTGCAAAGTGGGATTAAAGGGAGACCAGGGGCTGGGGTAAGGACATGTGGTAGATCTAGTGGTAGCCCTGAAATCACACTGGAGCCGGGGCCAAACAGTGCAAGGAAGTAGTACCCTACAGTAGAAAGCTGAAATCACAGGGCCAGATCAGATCAGGAAGAAATGCTCAAGCAGGCATACGACATAACATTTAAGACAATATCAGCAACCACCCCATGAGAGAGTTGAAAAGCACAGAATGGAAAGAGAAAATAAATAAGTAAGGCAAGATAAGGAGCAGATCTCTAACAGATCTCGAGTCCGACAACATACAAGGGATATCATAAAACACACACACACATAAATATACATATACACACACACACACACACACACACACACATATACATATATGGCGGCAGCGCTGGCTTTATCGAATTAAACCACCTTTGCACCAGCACCTTTGGGTCGACTCTTTGTTGCTTTTTATCCGGCATTTCTGTCTTCTAAGTGACAAGCTTCGTCATATATAATATATACACATACTGAACCATAGGTTGTATCCAGATAATGTGGAGAAGAACGGACCCAAGTTCCTATCAAAAATAAAAGCTTGAGCATTTACAGTGGGGGCATAAGCCGAGAAAGGGATCAGGGAAAGAGCTAGAAGTGATGAAAAGAGAGAAGGAAATAGTTAATGAAGAGAAAATCGAATGTGAGGGAGATTTGAGAAGAGAAAGAATGCAGATATATGGAAAGATGGATGGAATTCTTGCCAGGGCTGGTTTGAGTTTCCAGTCCAACCCTGTGACAAGTGCTAGTCAGCTGTGAGTAAAGAGAAATTGTTCATGGATGGAATTGCAGAAAGATTGGTCATAGGTGTTCAGTCCTGGCACCTTCGGGGGGTTTCCAATGTTCCACATACATTTCTTCACTCTGTCTCCAATACCTGCTGTGGAAACACATCATTCTTTGGTTAGTCATCTATCATGTGTCTTCTCTGGGGTTTACACATAAGGTTGGGGAGAGGATGTGGTCTCACGGCTAAACTGCCGACTTTGGAGCTGCGAATACAAGGTTTGAGCCTCGGGGTCGACTCCACATCCTGTGATTCTGGATAAATCATTTAACCTCCCCGTGCCTTCCAAAAAAATGAATGTGTCCTTGTGTAGGGTAACTGGTGCTCATGTAAAGCTCTCCAATACCTTCAGGTCGAGTTTACACTATATAAATCTGCAACAACAAACAAAGTTTGCAAAGATGTATTAACTGAAAATTCTGTTTAAGCACTATTAATAAGATCCAATGATCCATCATTTACAAAGAGGAATAGTTACACAAGACACTCACCCTAAAAGATGTCACTTCAGGAAGAACAATTGAAGAGATGCTAGCTCTTCCAGATTTATATAAAGTATACAATAAACACATAACTGCACATATAAGTACTTTAATGATATATGCATCTTCAGGGAAAGCAGATTTTGGCATGATCATAATAAAGCTATACAAATATATATACTTATTTTCTATTTATTAATACAAATATATTTTTGTTGTTAAAATTATGTTACAATATTATGGTAGCAAGATATTAAAATCTGGATATTCTGACAAATAATCAAGGATAGGAGAGCAAGTGTGGGTCTTGTTATTGAAGACTGGATATGTACTGGGTCTTGTCTAATGTCAATTTTTGGATTCTTCACAGCTACCACTATGGCCTTCCAGAAACAATATGACACAGAGGAGCTTCTCACTGATATTCAACGCATCGTACTGCTGGGAGAGGATGGGTAGGTCTAAATGTGTTTTAATGGAGGGAGAGGGGCCATATATTTGACTGTTTAAGTCACCATCTGTGCATGTTATGTGTAGTTCTCTAACATTGGATCCTTTAAAAATAGAATCTCATCTCCCACCCCTTGATTCCAATCCACGACTAAACTGCCCGGTCTCTAAACAATCCCTTTTGTCCTGTCTGGGCAGCCCATTACAACTAACCCTGCCATTGAGATTTCCTTGCTGTATTTACCCCTTTCCTCTTCTTTCCCATATTGTGCAGATTAGTGGTCACTCTTGTTTTCGCATCCCCAATTCTCTCTCCTATTTCATCCCTTGTGTCACCAAAAATGCCAATACAAAGTAAATAAGGTTAGTAAATATGACATTTTCTGATGGTTGCCCATGCAATTTCTTTAACCAGTGTGGGGTCTGATAAGGCTTTTGATCACACCTGGTACATCTCCATGGGCCCGAAGTCCCATGGCTGTAGCTGTATAGGCCCAAAACAAAAGGGGAGCGTGGAGGTACTGATAGAATCACCCTCCTAACGAAACTTTTATAATCAAGGAGATTCTATCAAAAAAAGTGAAAAAGTGAAATATTTGTAATTTTTAAGATACTATTTCTCTAGTGAACGTGCTAGGCTCTCTCTTAAAGGTGGAAAGACCAGAGCGCAATGTGCTTTTTAAAATACCCCTCACACACTAAAAAAATCCAATAGTGTCATGCTTCATCATAGGGGTCTTCCCGCCCCTATAACGGGACGGGGCGTGCTACGACCAAACGAATACGCGGGAGCACTTATATTGTGACAGTGACTATGTGTGAGTGCACAGGTGTCAGTGAAAGTGTAGGGACCTCAAAAAGTGATTTATAAAAAAGTTAAAAATTCCCTGGCGTAGTAGAAAAAAATACTTTATTCGCTTCTCTAGCTGGGAACGTTAAGAAGGGGTTGTGAGGTAGAGCAGTAGCTTACTACCTGGTCGACATGTTCCGTAAGCAGTCCCCTACTGCTTACTCATCAGGACCAAAAAAGCGATCCCTACTAAAGTATACTCAGTTACTACAGAATATGCCTACTGTCCTATGAACAGTGCAGCAAAAATCAGCTGACTGTTTCGTGCTTCGGGGCATGAGTTGGCCCAGTGAAGCAAAAAAGAATACAAATAGTACTCAAAAAGCGACCTATTATGGTCTCTGTGGAGAAAAGGAGAAAAAAGAGAGAAAAGCAACACATACACGTAAGTTCTACGTTGTAATCCAAAGAGAAGTACAGACAATTAGCTATGTACCGGTATGCCTTATATATCAAAGGCAATCATATCCCTACATGTTTTAAGGAGGGATATAGCTTTGGTTATAAACAGCGTCTTGTTGCTGGTTACGAAAACAGGGACCTTAAACTGCTTGGTTCCACTGTCATCTCGTCATACATACACACAAACGCGACTCAATGCATTCTCAATAAACAAGCAATTCAAAATGAAGGGACCTCTTTCACCTTTGGTTTCTATTAACAAAGAAAACAAGAAAACGCTAGCTGTTAATTCCGCATTTTCTTAGCCCAACAATACGTACACTTTTCAGTTAATTGCAATGCCCCATGAGTTTGCAGGCGAGGGGTGTTCTTCCGCGGTACTGTAAAAACAAAACCGCACCTTGGTTTTACTTATTGCGCCAAGTTCAGAATTATCGTTTGTACCCGTTACCCATTTATTAGAGACTCGGGGTAAGAGTCTGTTACTCACATGTCCGGCATGGAAAAGACGCATTGTTCCCACCCCCGTGCTTCTCTGATGAATGCCCGGTTTGTGTGTCTCGTGTTCCTTAAGACACGATCATTTCCGCATTGTCACTCGACAATCTAGTAACAGCTAGAATGTAACCCTCCCAAAATGGCCACCGACTGGTGGGACAATGTGAGGAGAAAGACGGAAGTCTTTCTACTCTTTCTTGATGTTCACTCGGAGGGTGCATAACGTGAAAAATGACACATACGCAATTCACAATACTGCTCTTAGATACTGGGAAAAATCATAATAATCAGATGGTGCACATATAATCCAGCTATGCTTGGAGCAAATGTGCTTCCCATACTGGTACCGTGTTTTTGTAAGTATATGGTGCCATTATACTCAAAAAAATTTTTTCCTTCAGTGCCAAAGAAACACAGTCCATCACTACATTGCGCGGTGTTTGATACTCCCCCCACCTGTCGGAGTTACAGTGAGCATGACAATGAGTGGGTAAACACACCAACACTGCGACCATCAGATACTCACTTCTAAGTGCTTAAAACGTAGACACAACAAAGAGAATGATACTTGAGAATGAGCGTGGTGATGGAAGAGTCGATAAATGTACAAAAACTATTTTATTTATATATTATGATTTTTCCCAGTATCTAAGAGCAGTATTGTGAATTGCGTATGTGTCATTTTTCACGTTATGCACCCTCCGAGTGAACATCAAGAAAGAGTAGAAAGACTTCCGTCTTTCTCCTCACATTGTCCCACCAGTCGGTGGCCATTTTGGGAGGGTTACATTCTAGCTGTTACTAGATTGTCGAGTGACAATGCGGAAATGATCGTGTCTTAAGGAACACGAGACACACAAACCGGGCATTCATCAGAGAAGCACGGGGGTGGGAACAATGCGTCTTTTCCATGCCGGACATGTGAGTAACAGACTCTTACCCCGAGTCTCTAATAAATGGGTAACGGGTACAAACGATAATTCTGAACTTGGCGCAATAAGTAAAACCAAGGTGCGGTTTTGTTTTTACAGTACCGCGGAAGAACACCCCTCGCCTGCAAACTCATGGGGCATTGCAATTAACTGAAAAGTGTACGTATTGTTGGGCTAAGAAAATGCGGAATTAACAGCTAGCGTTTTCTTTGTTAATAGAAACCAAAGGTGAAGGAGGTCCCTTCATTTTGAATTGCTTGTTTATTGAGAATGCATTGAGTCGCGTTTGTGTGTATGTATGACGAGATGACAGTGGAACCAAGCAGTTTAAGGTCCCTGTTTTCGTAACCAGCAACAAGACGCTGTTTATAACCAAAGCTATATCCCTCCTTAAAACATGTAGGGATATGATTGCCTTTGATATATAAGGCATACCGGTACATAGCTAATTGTCTGTACTTCTCTTTGGATTACAACGTAGAACTTACGTGTATGTGTTGCTTTTCTCTCTTTTTTCTCCTTTTCTCCACAGAGACCATAATAGGTCGCTTTTTGAGTACTATTTGTATTCTTTTTTGCTTCACTGGGCCAACTCATGCCCCGAAGCACGAAACAGTCAGCTGATTTTTGCTGCACTGTTCATAGGACAGTAGGCATATTCTGTAGTAACTGAGTATACTTTAGTAGGGATCGCTTTTTTGGTCCTGATGAGTAAGCAGTAGGGGACTGCTTACGAAACATGTCGACCAGGTAGTAAGCTACTGCTCTACCTCACAACCCCTTCTTAACGTTCCCAGCTAGAGAAGCGAATAAAGTATTTTTTTCTACTACGCCAGGGAATTTTTAACTTTTTTATAAATCACTTTTTGAGGTCCCTACACTTTCACTGACACCTGTGCACTCACACATAGTCACTGTCACAATATAAGTGCTCCCGCGTATTCGTTTGGTCGTAGCACGCCCCGTCCCGTTATAGGGGCGGGAAGACCCCTATGATGAAGCATGACACTATTGGATTTTTTTAGTGTGTGAGGGGTATTTTAAAAAGCACATTGCGCTCTGGTCTTTCCACCTTTAAGAGAGAGCCTAGCACGTTCACTAGAGAAATAGTATCTTAAAAATTAAAAATATTTCACTTTTTCACTTTTTTTGATAGAATCTCCTTGATTATAAAAAAATGTAGCTGTATAGGCTCTGCGGAGAGCAGAAAGGGTTCCAAAGAGCCATCATGTCGACAGGGTCATTATGTAAACATGAAGTCAGTCCTGCCATAAATCCAGTAGGGAATTTATAGATTGGCTTTCCTTTGTTAGCCCTCAAGTCAACACACACATAGTCAAAGAATATAGGATATAGATACACTGGCTATGGGCCCTCAGACATACTGACATGTGACAAAGATAATTTTTTGGCTAGCTAGATTTACCAGATGCATTATTTCTATACACATGCTCATCATACTCTTCATGACACTGCATTGGGTAGATATCCCATCCAGACAGAAGACCACCTGTTTACGTTTGATCCTGAAATGTCTTACGGAGAAGTGTCTGTTTGCGACAACACATTTGAAGGGAATCGATGTCTCGCTAATTTGAGGATCATCAAGCTAAAGCTTTTTGTTCACCCTGTAAGTATGTTTTTGTTCCTAAGTATGATCAGTAAGCACGTGTTACGGATATGATTGGGAGTCTGGCTGCTACTAATGTGTTCCCCACATGTTCACTAATAAAAGCTCTTAATTGCCATTTCTCAACATATCCCCTCACATTCACGGCAGTCAATTAATAAAGGTTTATCCCCTTAGCGGAGGGCAGTCGCTGTAATTACTTTACAATACGCCATTGATGAGACCTCTGTAGAACGATCTTAATTAGTGAACACATGCATATGGGCAGCATGATCAAAGAGTGCCAATTGTAACAAATACCAAGGATGCATCAGGGTAGTACCAATAAAACAGACTCCGCTTGGCTAGGCCAGTGTGTAGGAAAACATGCCTCACTTTTCACACATCAAGCTAATCTTAACCTTTCACTGTAAAATTAGATGAGACCTCTGCAGAATGTTATTAGTCATTGGTGAACACATGCCTGTGGGCAGTGAGACCAGAAAGTGGCAATTGCAAAGAAGACCCAAAGAAGCACCAATAACGTATACACTAAGGTATAGGAAACGTGCCTCACTTTTCACGTGTCAAGGTATTCTACACATTTCACTGTAAAATTATAGATGGCTTTCATGAATGATACAGGTTTAGGATGCTTGAATTAGGGTATGTAAATAGGATTCACCCCTTTTTGTTAGATTATGAGCCTGCCACTTCCTCACCTCCCGAGGGGATTTTGTAACTCGGCTGTTATTACCCTTTGAACATGGTTGGCACACAATCCATATACACAATTCTGACAATGGGGATATTCAAAGCCTTAAATCTGTGAAGGGTGCCAAAGCTGAAGATACGAGTTTTCTAGTAAGTAACATTGGGCCACATGTATCATGCATTTTACCGGTCGCAAATTGGCCTATTCCCATTTCTGTTTGTATGAATTCAAATTTGCGATTCGGTAACATGTTACCGAATCGCAATTTGGAATTGCAAATGCATAACGATTCGGTATTAGGAAGGGGCTTGTTTAGGGCGTCCCTTCCTAATACCGAATCTCAGCAGTATGCAAGAATATTTTCCAATCGAAATGCAGTTGCAAAACATTCACATTTACCACCTACTTCAAGCAGGTGGTAACCCATTCGTAAATGGGGAGGGGACCCGAAGGCACCCCTTTCCCTTTGGGAATGGTAGCAAAAACGTTTTTTCAGAGCAGGCAGAGGTCTCACGGACGGACCAGTGTCTGCTCTTAAAAAATGAAAAGAAAAGTTTTAATTTTTAATTTTTAAATGCAACACATTTTCCTTTAAGGAAAACGGGTTGCATTTAAAAAAAATGATTGCTTTATTTAAAAGCCAATCACGGACATGGTGGTCTGCTGACCCCAGCAGGTCACCATCTCCATGATTTTAGTCATTCCCAATGGGCAGCAAATTGCAACCTATTTCATTAATATTCCTGAGGTAAGTCGATTTACGACCCACTCAGAATTGCTAAATGAAACTCATGGAGTTTCATACATTAGGAATACCGATCACCTAATTGCGATTCACATAAAATCGCAATTAGGTAATCGATATTTCCACTATTGATACGCCTGGCCCATTGTGATCTCCTATGCCACATGGTTTACTACAAAGTATATTGTTGACAACAAGCCCTATGTGATCACTTTCCTTCTTAAACTTGGGTGTTGCTAAAAAGTTTTGATGTGGGTCTTTCATTATGGTCATGGAGGCAGGGGTGTTGGTGTAGATAGTGAAAGTGTGTCTTGGAGTAGGTTTTGCCTCTTGCCAATCTTTGTAATTTTACAGCAGCCACACTGGCCTGCCACAAAAAAGTTGAGAGAAAACAGAAGCCTCCTTCCTTATTCTGGTGAAAGGGTACGTGAGCCCAAATATCAAAGGCCACCATGTGTGTTTTCTATGCCCATACAGATTATATAGTGTTAGTTTCTAGCAATAGATTGTCTACAAAGCCGATTTAATCCCTTGCCACCTGTCCCCCTCTCAAACTAAGCTGCACAATGTCCTATCCTCCATTGTCTTATCCGACTGCCTCATCCTTACACAGATTTTACTGAACATCAAATACTTCATAAAGTTCTTTGAGTTTTGACTGTAAAGTTTTTGAAGGTTTGAATGCTGTTCAGAAAATTTAATAAGTGCTATCAATTTGTCCTTTACATAGATGAATATTTACAATGCGTATTTTGTAACATTGTCTTCATGTTCATCGCTGCTACTTCCTTCTTTTTTGATTCCAACATTGCCAGCTGAACTAGTCTTTAACACTCAATACAAAAGACACAGAAAAGTTTCTGGATAAATGATAAATTCTCAAGAAACCTTTGAAACTGTTCATCTCATCTGTTCCTGCCAACAGAAGGCAAGCTGTCTCCTAATGAAGTAGAGCCAGACTGATGATGTTTTGTACTAACTTCATCTGTGAGCTGCAGCCATGTTAATGACATTTGCACATGGCAATGTGGTGTTCTTTGCATACATTTTACAATCAACTCATTGAGAATTATGATGCCCTTTATGATGCAAGATTTGGAATACAAAGTGTTGAGAAATCTATACAGTTCCTCAGATGCCCTCCCTCTATCTGAGAAACTGAGCTCCGTCAACACTCCTGCCAGGATCCACTGGTATCATTTTACTCTTGGACTCCTTGCAGTTAGGACCATGACAAAGTATTGGAAGACCAGGAATGTGTCCTGGGCAAGATTGATAGAAACATCAAGAGTCAAAATGTGCTTGAAGCATCAGGGTAGAAGCACATACCAGTGTTGAAGCGTGGCACCCAAAAACTGATAGAGTAGCCTTTAATATATAATGATTATTCCTTGGTACACAGCAAGCATTCTGCAGTCAAACAGGTCTAGGCCCAGTCACTTGTGGAGCTTCCGGAAGCCCATAAGATATCCGAGATGTCACTGGACTACCAAGATCTTATATGAATACTAGAGAATACTTGAGGGGAAAGCACACACTCACACACTATGCCATTTGTTTTTAGTCTATCATATTTTGAAGACTCTTAGATTATCACACTGAGAAGATTCTTGTGACTGACCACCTTAAGACATTCTGGGTACACATCTCAGCACAAGAGAACAACTGGCTTGAGATTCTGTCAGCTTCTTTATGTTTGGAAGAGGCTCTGACATTACGGCCAGAGATGTCGACCTTGAAACTGGAGAACCAGGTTTGAGTCTCAGTGTTGGCTCACCATCTTTTGATTCTGGCTAAGGGCAATATGTATTAAGCCTTTTTCCTGTTTGCAAATGGGCCGATTCTCAGAATCGGCCCGTTTGCAAATTGGAAATAGCCTTTTGGGATGTATCATCGCAAAATAGAGAATTGCAAAAATTGTGATTCTCTATTTTGCAAATGCAATTAAGGAATTGGAAATTGCGATTCCTTACATGCAATTCTGGAAGCACCAGAAATTTGCTATTTGGCCTTAAGGAATTGCAAAATAGCACCAACTTCAAGTTGGTGGTAATTTGAGATTTTCTGTAAAAAAGCAATTATTTGATTTTTTAAAAGTGCCATATGTCGCACATACATGCACTTAGTCATGTATGTGCAAAATGTGTACACATGCATATTTCAGGGGTGCAACAGGGTGTCCTTTTGGCACCCTTGCAACCTTGAAATTGCATTCTCAATTTGCGATTCTCTAATTGGTAATCGCAAATTGAGAATGTCTTCCCATTCATTCCTATGGGCCACCTAGCCCATAGGAATGAATGGGAAGGTATTCCTTATTTGCGAATCTCAATTTGCGATTTGCAAATAAGGAATATGTAGGATTCACAATTTTTTTAGCAAATCCTACATACATTGCATTTTGCGATTCTCTAATTGCGATTCGCTAAAAATCGCAATTTGAGAATCGCAAAACTCTTTTTTGATACATATGGCCCTAAGATACAATCTCACCATGACTAAAAAATAAAATGAATGAGCCCTTGTGCAATGTAACTGGAGCTCATGGAATGTTCTCCACCACCTTTGGGTTGAGGTTGCACTATATAAACAGTAAATATATATATATATATATATATATATATATATATATATATATATATATATATATATATATATATATATATATATATATATATATATATATATATATATATATATATATATATATATATATATATAACCTACTGGCGATAGCCAGTAGGTATATATAGTTAGGATTGTTTTCCATAGGGAAATCGCAACATTCTATTGGGAATAACTTTGGTGCCGGTTGAGGAATCTTCCTGAAATTTTCCTTAACTTTGCCTCGCGGCGCTCCGGTCCTTCCCTGAAAGTTTGGGGGGGATTCGTCAAGCGGGGGCTGAGATAAAAGGGGGGTCCTAAAACGTGTTTTCCCCATGTTAATTTCCATAGGGCGGTTGGACTCACTTTTAGCCCGAACGGCTGAATGGTTTTCCACCAAACTTGGCAAAATTGTAGGGACTGGTAGCCCGATGTGCCTTTGCTATGTCTCAAGATATGTGCTCCAGTGGTTTTTACGAAAATTAACTTTGAAAAAATATATATTGGGCTACATTGGGCTATATATATGTTAGAGCCCAAATGTAGCCCAATGTAGCCCAATGTAGCCCAAAGATGGCCACCAGAGACAAAAAAAACCAAATGTAGCCCAAATATCAGCCAGATGTAGCCCAACTATAGCCCAATGACAGAATGTCCCAGAGTGTTCTAAAGAACAACTAGAGCGCTAACAGTCTTACTTATGACAAAAGTATGGCACACCTGAAGTCATCTTGATTGGAATAAAGTGTTAACACTTAAAACATTTAATTTGCAAAGGAACAAAATGAGGGGGTTCATTTTGCCATAGAAATTATGATTAGTGCTGAAGAAAGAAAAATTAGGGCACATTTTGAGTGACTTCTCAAATCCTCTTATATTTCATTAAAAAAATTCTGATATGCAGTCTCCCAAGATGGCTACCAGAGACAAAAGAGCCTGTGCTTAAAAACTCTGTTAGCAAAGCAGGCATTTGAGATTTAAAAAACGTTTTAATATATAAAAACGTTATCCGCTAATAGAATTAGCATTTAAAAAACCTTGCGAATTCAATGAAAAAACCATAGGTTTCAGGCCTTATATAGTTAGGAATTAGCATTTAAAAAACCTTGCGAATTCACTGAAAAAAACCATAGGTTTCAGGCCTTATATAGTTAGGAATTAGCATTTAAAAAACCTTTGAAATTCACTGAAAAAACCATAGGTTTCAGGCCTTATATAGTTAGGAATTAGCATTTAAAAAAACCTTGCAAATTCACTGAAAAAACCATAGGTTTCAGGCCTTATATAGTTAGGAATTAGCATTTAAAAAACCTTTGAAATTCACTGAAAAAAACATAGGTTTCAGGAGTTATATAGTTAGGAATTAGCTTTTAAAAAACCTTTGAAATTCACTCAAAAAACTATAAGTTTTAGTGGTGTTATAGTTAGCTGGACATTTTACTCATACAAAACCATTGAAATTGTTCTTATATAGTTAGTTGTACTAACTATATTTCGCGCACCCGCAATCCACTGCTGATGATGTCACATATTAGATCATTCATGACATGGTCAGTGACATCACTGATGACATCTCAAATGACATCACTGATGACATCACTGATGACCTCATCCATGTGACAATCACATACACCTTTTCATACACTATTACAATTTTTCATCACTCTTTGTAAAATACAGAGTATCATATTTAAATCCATTGTCACAGCAATACAAGTATCTAAAAATCCACTCAGTGATTCATAGATGTATACACACATCTAATCACTTACCTATGGATTCACTCATACATGCTGTCAATGAACAATAGAACACTATCAAAAATACTTATACATCTATATCGACATTAAACAACAGCACACATCCTATTCACATATGAAGTCATCCTACTCACTTATGCAAACAATGGATCATACTTACATATTTACTTAGCAAAACACTTATACAAACACCACTTCTTCTATTCATTTAGATAGTAAGTCATACTTAGTGAATTATAAAATCATTATTACAAGTATACAGTTATCCATACAGTCACTCACACAATCATTGTGTCTTATGTATACTTATTTATATACAACAACTGACACATACACTGCCTTTTATTTTTCTAGTTTGTCGGACCTGTACCATTGAGAAATATATTTGCTCATCACCACACCCATAAAGATATTCACTCACCCAAACAACTGTTAGAACATGTGGTTTACCTCATCCCTCTCCTAGCCTTGATTGAATCATTCGGCATACCTGTCACCTCGTACGCCGATGATACCCAGCTGATCGTGCCCCTAGAAGATAATTCAAACACAGCTGAGCTCAATCTCAAGAACTGCCTTACTGCAGTCTTCCAATGGATGGACACCAACCACCTTCGTTGCAACTCTAGCAAAACAGAGATCCTCCCCATCGGAAAAAATACCTCTTTCTGCCCAGCCCTTTGGTGGCCGGATAACTCTGTTGCCCCCCCCAGACCGTTTCCACGGCTAGAAACCTAGGCGTTTTGTTTGATTCGGACTTATCGTTCGACCAGCACGCCAGTAATGTCACCGGGAGATGCTTTGGGATCATTAAATCTCTTAGAAAGTTTTTTGACTTTCTCCCTCTTGAGGCGAGGAAGACGGTAACAGTAGCCCTCATAATCTCCCGCATTGACTACTGCAACAGCCTCCTGGCTGGGACTAAAAAATCCACCCATACCAAACTTCAAAGCGTCCTTCACACGGCCGCCCGCCTGGTTCTTAAACTGCCCTGCAGATCTTCAATCTCTGCAGCCCTAAAAACCCTACATTGGCTACCCCTCCACAAAAGAATTTTCTTCAAAATTCTTACTGTCGCCTTTCGGGCGTTCTACAATACCGGCCCTAAATACTTAACCAGACGCTTCCCTCACTATCACCCAAGTCGTTCTCTTCGTTCTGCCCAAGACAATCTCATGACCTCCGCCAGGTTCAACTTGAAGTTAAAAGGTGGTAAAACTTTAAGCCACCTGGCCATCAAGGCCTGGAACAGCATGCCCAGACATTTGAGAAAGCAGACCACAGAGAAGCCCTTCAGAAAACTTCTTAAAACATGAATCTATGACCTCCCCGACGACAGGACCAGAGCTGCCATCTAGCCTTCCTCTCACCTTTGTGACTGGCTTTAAAGGATTCTCAGCGCCATGATGCTCCCTCCGGAGCGAACGCCGCGCTCTATAAATACCCCTTCAAAATATCAAATATCAAATTCATATATCTACTGAATCAACTATTCACACATCTTTGGACAGTCACACACCCCCCACCGAACTACACACACTTTCACACTCCCATACAAATACTCAGTTAACTAATCAATAACTAATATAGACTTTCACATAGCTAGTAACCAACTGTAGAATCAGTTTACACAACAACTGACAAAGTGATACAGATATTCACACAGTTTAGTCACTATCCACTATATTTAGTGAGACATTATAAATTGGTCAAGTAAACAGTCATTTACACTGCTACTAAATCCTCCATCCAAATATTTATTTATATATATCCACTTATTCTTCAATGCAAATTGCTATATATATAATGCATATTTAAATAACGAAGCAAACCACATTCACTGGATGATGTCATCAGTGATATCATCAGTGATGTCATTTGAGATGTCATCAGTGATGTCACTGACCATGTCATGAATGATTTAATATGTGACATCAGTGGATTGCGGGTGCGCGAAATATAGTTAGTACAACTAACTATATAGGAGCAATTTCAATGGTTTTGTATGAGTAAAATGTCCAGCTAACTATAACACCACTAAAACTTATAGTTGTTTGAGTGAATTTCAAAGGATTTTTAAAAGCTAATTCCTAACTATATAACTCCTGAAACCTATGGTTTTTTCAGTGAATATATATATATATATATATATATATATTACGCTCAAGGTTCCCCTCCGTTGCTCCAAGGAAAGGAAATAACAGCACTCAAGGGGATTCAGGAGTACACATGTTTATTTTTGTGTAGGAGCTACACAGACGCGTTTCGGCGTGCTGCCTTCGTCAGTGTGTAAAGCACTCCATTTTTGTACATATTAATAAAGTTTTTCTCTTTACCCACGTCATAATGGAATCGACACAAACATAGGACATTACCCCTACATGACGGTAATGGGGGCCATCTTGTAGTGATGTTTTACACAGTTGATTATAGATGCTGTGATTATATATCGTTTATCAAGCCCACAAATGAAATGTAATTATGCGTCAGCGGGTATAGTTATACTATAAATGCAACATAATGACATTGTTATAGAGCCGTGGATCGGCTTGTGTCCCATGTTCTGTCATATTTCTTTTGGATCGAGTTTCAAAGTGCACTGAGTCAAAATATCTTATTCAAGTGAAAAGGAAAGAAAAGAAATTCAAGGGTGATTGACCCACAGAATCTCTAACAATGATAATTCGTGGCAATACAAAGTTTTCGTCAGAAAAAGACGTAAATTCTCGTATTACTTCTCTCGAAGCGAAATTACATCAAGTGTCACCCAATCATGGTGATCACTGAATTGTTAAGTCATTCATGTCAAAAGAACATTTACAAAATCTCCAGATACAATTCCACTTACTATGCATGTCACAACATACAGTGTAGGCAGAGTTTATAATTCATGTAAGTCATACAGATTATAATTCAACATTATTTGCCCAGATGGAAAGCCAATTCCTCCCCGCTATTGGGACCACGGGGGTATTTGGTTGATAGGTCGATGATATATCTGTACTCAAGTCTGCGTAGTCGTCTGAGTCTATCTCCACCCCTAGCATTCGGTCGAATGGTATCTAAACCGAAATACTGTAGCTGATTTTGATCCTTGTTATGACTCTCTGCGAAATGCCAGGCCACTGGGTACGATGGATCTTCCTTGTCTATGGCTCTCAGGTGTTCCAAAATTCGCAGTTTCAGCTGATTAATGGTGCTACCGATGTAGCGAAGGCCACATGGGCATACCAAACAGTAAATTGCGAAGGGGATGCTACAGGTAATAAACTGTTTTATATACATTGTTCTACCTGTGTCTGGTATGGCATTTGATAAGACTCGTTTGCTACCTGCGTAGGCTTTTCAGCACCCACAGGGAAAGAAACCCCTCATCTCTTTCAATGTGTTATTTCTAGGTAGTGGTTTTTCGAGATGGCTTGTGACTAATAAGTCCCCCAGTGATTTGGCTTTACTAAATGTCACCAGTGGGTGAGCAGGCAGATCTTCGCTGAGCACACTATCCGTTTGGAGAAGGTGCCAGTTTTTCTCCATCATGGCTCTCAGATCTTTTGCTCCTGCGGAGAAGGGAGTTATCAATCTGAATTTCCCTTCCCCTGTCACTTTCTTTTTCCCTCTTCCTCCCTTAGATGAATTAGATGCTAACAATGTACATCTAGGGATCAGTCTCACCTTCATTAGTGTGTCTTGCAGCAATGTTTTCCCATATCCTCTTGCTAGGAACCTAGTCAGACATTCTGAGGCAGCCGCCTCGAAATCTGAATCTCTTGAGCTATTCCTACGCAGCCGTAATAGCTCTCCGTACGAAATACTTCTGACTAGTTGGGGTGGATGGCTGCTGCTTGCAAACAGGGTAGAGTTCCCAGCAGTTCCTTTTCTATATAGGTATGTGTGAAGCTGTCCCCCTTCCACGAACACTCTCAGGTCCAGGTACTCCGCTGCCACCAGACTAACTGTACCTGAGAAATGTAGGTTGTACTCGTTGATGCTGAGTAACTTGATGAAGGCTTCTGCTGTGTCTCGAGAGCCTCGCCACACGATGAAGAGATCATCAATATAGCAATGCCAGCATATTGCTTCCCCTGTCTCTTGGCCTACCAAGCAGCTCCTGGGCACCTGCTCCTCCCACCAGCCCACGAATACATTTGCGTAGCTGGGAGCGAAGCAGGTGCCCATCGCCGTACCAGACACTTGTTTAGAAAGTTGTTCTTCAAATAGGAAGATGTTGTTCTTGAGACAAAATTTTGCAAATTCCAAAATAATGATGTTGTGTTTTGTGAATCTCATTTGGCGGAGACTTAGAAAGTGTTCCAGTGCCATGAGGCCGTGCTCATGCTCTATGATCGTGTAGAGACTTGAGATGTCCAATACCATCAGGAGGCAGTCCGGTTCCCACCTTATGTCTTGAATTTTAGTCAAAAAATCCTTAGTATCTTGGACATAAGATTTTAGATTGAATACCAAAGGGAATAGGATATTGTCTGTTAGCCGGGACATTTTTTCTGTCAGACTGCCTATAGATGAAACAATTGGACGGCCTGGAGGGTACTCACTGTCTTTGTGGAGTTTTGGTAAGTGGTAGAAGGTGGGGGTCAGAGGTTGGCTGTTTCGTAGGAATTGATGTTCATCCTTACTAAGCATTTGAGCATCGTACCATTTCCTTATCAGCATGTCATAGTCCCTTATGCTTTGCTGATAGAGGTCGTTGCTACATTTGGTATAAAATTTGTCATCCGACAATTGTCTTAATGCTTCACCCCTGTAGTATTCCCTACTCACCAATACCACGTTGCCTCCTTTGTCTGAGGGTTTTATTATGACATTTTTGTCATTTGTTAAATTCAGAAGGGCCAATTTCTGTTGTTCAGTGATATTCCTCTGTATCTGGTGGTTGGTTTTCCTATACTTCATGAGGTCGTTTATCATAGCGTCCACTAAGACATCCACAGCGTCCCAAGGAGTTTTGCTGGGACAAATACTGATATTGGTTTGAAGCCGGTTTCCTCTCTTTCTTGCTCTATGACCTGGAGTTCTGCTCGTTGAGCTAGATTCAACATTCCAATTTGGGGAGACTGTTCAGTTCTTAAATCCTCAAGAGTTTTAAGTGCTGTAATATCTCTCCCCGTTAATGTATCAGTGGCAGTTATTCTCGAGCCTTTGCTTCCTTGATCTTTCAGATGTGGTCGAAGTTTAAAATACTTGTGCAGTTTTAGTTTCCTCGTGAAACGGAACAGATCGATACGCGTTTGTGTGTACTCAAGGGTGTTATTCGGGCAGAATGTTAAGCCCAGGCTTAATAAGTCAGTCTCGCAATCCGTTAGACATTTATCCGTTAAGTTAACCACTGTTAGACTGGTGGTCTTCCTGGTGATGTCGGGCATTACTTCCTCTTGTTGTAGGTCCGGTTGGCCCAATTCGGAGGCTTTGCTCTTCCTCGCCCTCCTCCTGCCGCCCCCCGACCTCCTTGTTCTCCGTGTGCTCCTGGTAGTGCTGTTGATGTTGTATCTGGGAGTTTGTTTTTCCCTCCCCTTAGCCATGACTTCTTGATGACTTCGCACTCTTCGTGAAAGCGGGTTCGTCCAGTGTTGGTAGCAGTGCCAGCACGTCTTCTCCGAGTGCTATCTGGATTTCCAGGATCTCCCTGTTCGTCACTGGATTCGTTTTCAGTGACCTCTGACTCCGAGGTCACTACTTCCACTGTCTTCGCGGGGTTGATGTTACTCTGGAGTGCCTTCCGGGGTGCATCAAATCTTTTCGCGTACGTTAGTACATGCCCTTGTAAGTAGTCGTCCTCATCCAGTTCAAACTTCTCTTGTTTGCGAGATCTTATTTTTTGTTCATACTTGGTGAGGCGAGTTTTCATCTGTGCTTTCAACTGAGTTACTTGATCAAGGTCTTGCTCCTTCTCAAGCTCTTCTTCCAATGATTTGATATCAGCTAGCGCTTTTTCCCGGTCACTCCAGGCATATTTAACCAGGATTTTTAATGTCCCTTCACAATAAGAGGCTGTATGTTCCGCCCAATCTGTCAATAGTTGCGGATCTGGGTTTTGCTATTTGGCCTTAAGGAATTGCAAAATAGCACCAACTTCAAGTTGGTGGTAATTTGAGATTTTCTGTAAAAAAGCAATTATTTGATTTTTTTAAAGTGCCATATGTCGCACATACATGCACTTAGTCATGTATGTGCAAAATGTGTACACATGCATATTTCAGGGGTGCAACAGGGTGTCCTTTTGGCACCCTTGCAACCTTGAAATTGCATTCTCAATTTGCGATTCTCTAATTGGTAATCGCAAATTGAGAATGTCTTCCCATTCATTCCTATGGGCCACCTAGCCCATAGGAATGAATGGGAAGGTATTCCTTATTTGCGAATCTCAATTTGCGATTGGCAAATAAGGAATATGTAGGATTCACAATTTTTTTAGCAAATCCTACATACATTGCATTTTGCAATTCTCTAATTGCGATTCGCTAAAAATCGCAATTTGAGAATCGCAAAACTCTTTTTTGATACATATGGCCCTAAAATACAATCTCACCATGACTAAAAAAATAAAATGAATGAGCCCTTGTGCAATGTAACTGGCGCTCATGGAATGTTCTCCACCACCTTTGGGTTGAGGTTGCACTATATAAACAGTAAATATATATATATATATATATATATATATATATATATATATATATATATATATATATATATATATATATATATATATATATCCAACAAAAGCAGGTTAGCCCCAAAGTTGAAGTTAAACCACAAGAAGTTTAATCGGCATTTCAAAATTTGCATCCATTTCACAGCTTGCCAGCAGAGAAACTTGGGGGCTAACCTGCTTTTGTTGGATATATATATATATATATATATATATATATATATATATATAATATCAGTAACTTGACAATATATACTTATTTATTTATTTTGAAAGTTTTATAGAGCGCGAACCAGACCCTTGCGGATATCAGAGCGCTTTACAGGCAGTGAAGCAAAAATATATATCAAAATACAGAACGAGTCAAAACCAATATACGTGGAAGTACTGTGCAAACGTACATCAAGCAAATGAGGTAGATCAAATATAACACATTGTGAAAAATAAAACAAAGAGAGGGGTGCGGGCCGAGAGAGCATCTGTGAAAGAGGGTTGTCTGTTTGGACCCATAAAAGTCATGTTATCTTTAGGTGATGATCATGTGACTTTTTCATGAGAATCGCCTTTACTTCCTTTTTGAACAATGAAGTAGATGTGATAAGTCTGGTTTCAGGGGGTAGTGCGTTCTAGATCCTAGGAGCCATCCCTGAGAAGGAACGTTTATATGTTTTCGACTTATTAAATCTGTATGGCTTCAGTAATAAGTTTTCTGCACTTCTTGTGGAGCTCTTACCTCCAGAGATAGTCAGTTTCTGAGAGAGATAACTGGGTGTCTTGTGGTGAATGGCTTTGTGAGTCATGTATGCTATTTTTAGGTGAATTCTGGATTCCCATGGTAGCCAATTCAAGGCTTTTAATTCCGGGGAGATGTGGGACCTTTTTTTTGAGCCCGTGATGAGTCTAGCTGCAGCGTTGATGGTGGCTCTTAGTGGTGCATTTGTTGCTTTGGGGAGTCTGCAAAGAGAGACACTTCCGTACTTGATCCTGGGAATAACTAGAGCTTGCACTGCCGTCTTGAAGTCGTTTTTTGGTAGGAAGGGTTTAAGCTTCTTTAGAATATTAATCTGGAGATTTGCTCCCTTTGTTGTGTTGCCAATATGTTTATGCATGTTGAGGTTGTAATCAAGGGTTATACCCAGTGATTTTGCTGTGTCAATGATTGTTGGTTGAACGTTGAATGCCATGAGGTGTTTGAACCAATCCTGGAGGAGGGATATTTTGGAGGGTGGAGCTATAAGTAGGAATTCCGTTTTGAGTGCGTTAAGCTTGAGATGGTTCTCAGCTAGCCATGATTGGGTGTTCAGCAGCGTTTTGTTAACCCCTTCCACACTCATGACGAGCTGGGCTCGTCATGAGGTAGCCTCCTCGCACGCTCATGACGAGCCCAGCTCGTCATGAAACAATGGGAATCAACAAATATCAGCACAGGAGGGGAATATGCTGAGCATCGATGTGGTTAAGTAGTTTGATGTCTTCTGGAGTATGAATCTTCAGGTAAAGTTGTGTATTGTCTGCGTACATGTGAAATTGGACGTTGGATGCTTGCAACAAGACAGTAAGAGGTTCCATAAATATATATGTATATTCAAAGAACACAGATGTGGCATTAAGAGTAATACATCTTTACTTATCCATATATACTTAACTTCTCACTAGTTTGGTCAATGTTTTGCTGTGATGTCACGGTAGTACAGTATTAATAAATTTCTATCCTGGTATACACAGTTGTGGGCGAAGAGAATGCATGAATATCATTATTACAGGCTGAACTTTGCCTTGGTCTTCTCTGGTGTCCTTTCTGAATTAATCTTTACTGCTTCCTATATGTCCTTCAAGAGAAAGCATGAGAGAGACATTTCTCTATGATTCTAAGGGTCACACATATTGCTGAGAGAGAATGGGTTAACTGAAAAGGTATTTTAATGGAGGAAGAGTGCCCAAGTATTTGAGAGTTTCAGTTGCCCTTCATGCATGTTCTCTAGCATTGAATTCATTATAAATAAAATGTCATCTTTCACTGCTGCTTCCAGCCCATAACTAAACAGCTCAACCTCTAAAGAAACCCTTTTCTAGCATGTCCCACCAACCCATAACAGTTGTAAACCTGTTTATCATCTCAGGATCTAAACTTGCTGCACTTCCATGAAGTCCACCCTCTTTGCCAGTATTCTTCTTTTCTCGCAGTATTTACCTTTTGCTCTTCAACACTCTAATGTTTGGATTAGAAGTTACTCTTGCCTTAGCTTCACCAATCATGCATTTCATCCTTCACCTACTCAACCTACCAATGAGCAGTACATAAGTTAAGTACAGGGCACTCTTTCGGATGGCGACCTTGCAATCGTTTTGATCAGTGTGATACCTGGCAAGGCTTTTTGACAGACCCAGTATATATTTCTTGGACCCAAGATCAGTTGTTATAGTTTTATGTGCCTTGCAGACGATAAGGTAATGATAGGAGGGCACAAAGTCCTCCCAAGAGCTATTTCTTCAACACTCTCAGTATAGAGACATTTAGCCAGTCCTCCCATAGTCCCAGCAGGGATTTTTGAAAAGGCTTCCCAATCGCCAGCGCCCAAGTCAGTACATATCCATACGCAGCACACTCAACCACACACACACATCAATGTTGTATTTGTAATACATTGTATGTGATGCATAGGTTATAGGTAAAGCTCCCAGTTTTCAGTTTTTACTGATTTTTTCAGATACATACAGACAGAAAAAGGTTATTTTCCTGTCTGTGTTTATATTTAAATATGAAATTATGGAAAAATATGGAAAATAGGTTTTCTCTGTGATGATTTTCACTACTACCAGTCATGAGTACTAGGTCAATATCTGTGCAAATTTAGAGGAGTTTTAAAAATAAATGGGAAAAGTATCCTAATGAAGCTTAAATAAGTGCAGCAGGTGCTTTCAGACGACTCTACTATACTGTAAATGGCTAAACCCAACTCGACATTCAAATATGAGTAAACATTTATCAGTTAAATAAACATGGAAATAAACACATTGCAGCTTAATTTACACTAGACATAAAAATAAATGTGGATAAATACAGAAATAAGGAGCAGACAAATAAATATTGATAAATACAGATGGAAATCTCAAACAAATAAATGGCATAAAACTGGGAGCCTTATTTGTAGGTCAACAAACACATTCAATATGTTTTGGTTGGCTTGTTTTACCACATGCATATTTCTACATTTATATGCACATACTCCTCAGTTCATGAGAATCCATCAGGTACATAAACTTGCCATCTGAAAGAGTATGTGATCACCTTCCTACTTAAATTTGTGCGAGGCTAAAATGTTTGATGAGGGTCTTTCATTGTAGATATGGTGTTGGAGTGGATCGTGGGAGTGGGCCTTGGATTAGGTATTGCCCCATGCTTATTTTCACCTTCACAGTAGCCATGCTGACCTGCCATAGAGACAATGATGAGGCAGAGCAACAGCCTCCTACGTTACTCTGGCGAAAGTGTAATTAAGAAGGATATCAAAGACCACCATATGTTTGAGTACTTCCTTTGCCCCAGTGTATTTTACCTTGTTAGCTTCTATCAATAGATCATCTGTAAAGCAAGTCCCCTTACCCCTTGTTCCCCTCTAAAACTAAATTAAACAATCTCCATCCGCCATTGTCTTACCTACCTCCCTCATCTTACACAAATTTATTTTTGCCAACCGCAAACACATCTTAATGGTCTCTGGTTTTAAAATTAGTTTCTTAAGATTTCTCAATGAGTTTTTTGCTAGGTATATAAAGGCCACCAATTGATCCTTCACATACATGAATATTTACACTGCATAATATACAAGACAGTCCCTCATCCTTTCTTTCACTCTTCCAGCCTGTCCCATTCTGTCCTTACACCCCCTTTCTGCACCTATGCAGAGTAAACACATTTATCAGTGCATAACAATTATTCATGGTGAGTTTTCAACTCAACAATTGACACACACAGGATATTTCCTTCACTTGTTAGATGTGCAGAATGCATGTATCCCTATGTACAAGTGCAGAAGGCCTAACCTAACAGCTGTACTGTTCACAATCCATTTCCAATTAAGCAAGCATCCCGAGACCAGTTTCGGATTCATAATCCTCATTAGCCAGGCTATCTTGAATCCAGTGGTAGAGAGAGCAAGGGACCCACGTCTGGGCATACCCTGCCAACTTAGGGCGAAGAAAGCGATACCAAAGGGGATGATGGATGGAGCGTTTGAGCAAATCAAACATTCCCACTATGCTTGTTTCCGGTCCAGGGAAGACATGGCTTGGCAGTTCGGGCTGGACTGTTCCCATGAGGCACAGGGTCAGACTGATTTGCATATGGCCATGTCTAAACTGGGGTGGTGGAGTGAGCTAAAGAATGGTGATGGATTAAACCCAGATCAGTTGACTGGGGGTGAATGCTTGATTTGCTCAAACGCTCCATCCATCATCCCCTTTGGTATCGCATTTACAATGCTGTGCACCGTGGCACACGGATGGCAGATGCGTGTCGCATCCCCGGCGGAAAGGCGGCGTATTGCTGGAGTCGCGTCGCAAGCACGACACAGCTCCAGCAAGGCTTGGGGTGCCCCTTTGCCTAACATGCTGCATCAATCCTTACGCCTGCTTCAAGCAGGCGCAGGGTTTTGATGCAGCATGGCCCTACAAGTGACTGAGTGAAATCTTTAGATTTTACTCAGCCACTTTTCCGAGGCGTTCCTGCGCCGGAACGCCCTCTCTGTACCGGAACGCCTACATGTGGCGCATGGCTTTACAACGTGACGCATCTCCCTAAATGCGTCACGTTGTAAATACCCCGCAGCTTGGCGCTGGCTTTGCGCTGTTGCTGCGTCACAAAAGAGATGCAACAGAGGCATAAATGTGGCGTACGGGACTTGTAAATCTGCCCCATAGAATTTTAGAAAAAAAACACAGCCTGTTGGTGATAAACACATTCTTATTTTAGGAGGAAGGGATTGTTGAGACTTCTTTTCAATGTGCAGCTAACAACATCTATTGATTGGATTTAGAATGTTTAGGCTTTTTGGCTACTAACTTTTTTGCCCAGCACAAAACTACACAAGATTTGGCATGGTGGGCCATATCTGACTACATTAGGCAAGCACCAAATTTGTTGAAGGGTCCACAGTCATGGTGAAATCTCAAAACACCTTTTCAATAGGTGGTGCAGTAAAACCATAACCCCCCTCATACACACACACACACAGGTGCACACACACACACAAACACACATTGAGAGAGAGAGAGAGATTGTCTGTGGTCTTTTCCTGTCATTTGGTGTATATTTGATTCAAGGGAAATTATAAAAGATGCATTTTCTAGATAATCAACATTGCAGGCAAAAACATTTTCCTTTTTCAACAGTTTGCGATTATCTTCCTACTTAGCCCAGAAAATGTTGAGGGCTGGCAACAGCTCAGGGAGGAGAGAGGTTGTGAAGATGTTTAGTGTAGTAAACTCGTGGACTGCATTTTGCGTGATCCTTTTTTGGTATCTTCACAGCTACCAGTGTGGCTTGTCTAAGGTAGAATGGGACATGAAAGGACCTCAGTGATTACAATCATATATCATGCTGCGACGAGTGAAATGTTAGGTGAGAGGGGAGATTAATGGGTTGAGTTGGAACAATGTGTTTTGATATTTTACCCTGGTCTCCCATGCTAGCGATGAAGACATTGCCTCTGTAGTAGTTATCCAGCATGGCATGTTACTACATAAATTGACCATTGCCCTTTACAATATCTAACATTCATCTCTTCTAGGTCTTTAACAGTATGTATAGTAAGCGGTTTACACTGGATAGAAAAGAGGCCTAATGTGGAAAAGGGGCTTGGGTTAACATGCCATCTGGACAGGACAGCCTAGGGAACATGGATGCTATGGATGCTGAATTGCATAGCTCTGGTGCAATGGTTCATGGGAAAGCAAGACAGTGGCCAGTTCTAAAATACAGATTGCGTGCAATTCGCATTCACAGCACAATGTAATATTCCTCTGGTGCACTGTGTTCAATGAGTGGAAGTGGGAAGAGAAGTAGGCTCATATTGTCAGATTTTGAAGATGGTGGATCTGCATTGAAATGGCTCTTTGTACTGGGACTAAAAGTTCCTCCTGGAGTTACCACGTTGCCACTGTTAGACTAGATTTCTGTGGCTGAGGAAAACCAACAGGCTGCAGTGTGGTCTCGGATGGTGGCTGCATACTACTGATTGTGAAAAAAGGTACACATACTAACATCAACTGGTGCGTGGAGCTATACTGAGCATGCAGGTAGGTAGTGGTAATGCCACAGGGACACTTATCATATAATATGCACCATGTCAAGTCTTTCACTAGGACCTGAAAAGGGGGAGGTGAGTTGCAACATATCTCCCTCTATAGAAAACTCAAATATCTGCTGAGTGAGAGATAATCTCTGTGCTGTCCTAGGGAATGGGGCATGGAAGTGGAGCTCACCAGCCCCAGCACAACTGGCTTGACAAGTATGCTTTCTTAAAGACCACACAAATAGAGGCACTAAGGGACCTACATGCCAGGTAGATATGACTGGAAACAATGCAAACTCCTGAACCATCATTACTGAATTACTTAAGGTGATAAAAGAATCCAGATCAGCCTTGGAGCAAAGGATAGATACTATCATCACTGAAGTTAATTGTCCTGAGGGCTGACTTTAAGAGGAAATAGTGGGCACCATTAAACGATCAGCAAAGGACAACTTGAATGCCCAGAAAACAGTTCATTAAAACTTCAATAGAGTAACTACATACAGACCCTACATGGATGACTGCTAGGATGAGGATGGCTTCTATGCCATATTTTTAATTTCAAATTTGTTTTATTAAGTTCAAGAGCAAGAATAACAGGCACAGTAAGGCGGTAAGCATGCAGTAGGGTTATGTAGCGAGCGAGACAGACAGGCACGTCTTCTCTGAGAGGCCATTCAGAAGCATATAAATCACACCTACACAGTATGGCGATGCCGGCATATAGTTGAAGGTGCCATGTAAGAATTACAACCAAACAAAACCAAAGGAAGAACTCAACCCCCCACCCTCCACCCAACAGCCCCTCCATCCTCCCCCCTCCCCGACCAGTATGCCAGTAGTTCGGAGTCTCCCTGAGTGCACTCTCGGGCTAACAAGTAGCAAGGTGTTTAAGGTTGTGGCGGAGCCTGTGGTGGGTCTGTGAGCCGCAGAATGCGAAGGTATTTGGGGCAAGTGATTTCGTGAAATTCCCTGGATAAGAGGGACAGGAGCGGGTGCCAGGTCTTCTGGAAGGAGTCAGTCGATTGTGTGAGTGTGGCCTGGATGCGTTCCATGCCCAGTGTGAACCACAGTTTGTGTAACCAGCCAGTGTGGGTGGGTAATGTGGTGGAACCCCAGAGTGACAGAACGTGTTGCGACGCTGCTTGCATGGCGATTCCCATCTGTTTGCCTCGCAGTGACCTTAAGGGAAATGTGAGCGCATTGGGTAGCCCTATGATAGTGTATGCAGGAAAGCGCGGGACTTCAGTTTCAAAGGTGGAATCAATATCATCCAGTACCGCTTTCCAGTACCCTTGCAGAGCGTCGCAGTCCCACAGGAGGTGGGTCAGAGTGCCCCTTGCGCCGCAGCCTCTCCAACACAGAGCGCTTCGGAGAGGATTGCCCTGATTGAGTCTCGCCGGAGTAAGGTGCCAATAGATGGCCAATTTTATCGCCGACTCCCTGGCCGCAGTGTTACGGGTGGTGTGTGCCGCTCTATAGAATACAAACCCCCATTCCATGGGCGAGAGTGTTCTTCCGAGCTCCGATTCCCAGCGCCTTTGCCCCGCCGTTTTAACTGGGCCGGCCACAGGTGATAACATTTTGTAAAGGTCCGATATCAGGTGCCTATCCGAGTCTTTCGTGATCAGCCATTTCTCAAACGGCGTCATTGGTCGAGCAACTAGGGGAGCGTGGTCTGGGTGCGTGAGCCAGTGGCGCAGCTGGAAGTATTGGAACATGTGAGGTTTAGTCACTCCGTAGCCTTGTGTGATGTCGGCAAGGGGGAGGAAGCCCTCTAGGTCAAAGAGATGACCGGCTGAGCGGCAATCTGTGCTCCGCCACTGCAGGAAGGCACGGGGATCGGTGCCCGGCGGGAAGTCCGGGTTATCAAAGAGCGGAGTGAGCGGGGAGGGGAAGGTCGTCAGGCCCCGCCTGACCGCCACCGTGTCCCACGTCCTCATGACGGTGCGAGTAACCGGGGAGCGGAGAAGGTATCGCGGTCTATGCTGGCGGGCAAGAAACGGTACCTTCCACAGCGACATCTGAGCCATCGCTCTGTCTTGAAAGAGCCATCTCTTTTCCGACTCTGGCCTGTACCATTCCACCAAATAGCGGAGCTGTGAGGCCTGAAAATATTGCTTGAGGTTAGGGATCCCGAGTCCCCCCTCGTCAATGCATCTGTGCGCCACCTGTTTGTGCAGTCGTGCGCGTTTCTTTTCCCAGATGAACTGGTGGAAGGCATTTTGCAAGTCAGCAATCGTACCTGGCGGCGGCGTGACCGGAAGGGTCTGGAAGATGTATAAGATCTTGGGCAAGGCTGACATTTTTACAGCCGCTATGCGGCCCAACAAGGAGAGGGGTTGCTTTGACCAGCGCGCGAGGTCGGCTCGAATTTGAGAGGTAAGTGTTTTATAGTTAAGGGTCACCGTTGAGTCCGTGGAAGCAGTGAGGGTAATCCCCAGGTATGGAAGCTGCGCGGAGGATTGCAAGTCGCAGCCAAAATCAGGTGGTGGGGTAATAGGGAGGGCGTTCTTGCCCAGGGGTAAGATCAAGGATTTCCCCCGGTTGATTTTGAAGCCCGAGACCGCTCCGAAGCTCTCCACTTCCTCCAGGAAAGCAGGTATAGAGCTGGACGGTCGGTCCAAAGCAGCGATGATATCATCGGCGTACAGTCCCACCACGTGGGGTTCATGGCCAAAGGAGATACCGCTAATGCGAGGGTTATCTCGGATTTTCTGCGCCAGGGGTTCCACGTACAGGGCGAACAGAAGGGGCGAGAGGGGGCACCCCTGACGTGTGCCTCGTTGAATTTCGAAGGGGTCCGATTTGAGGCCGCCCAGCCGGACCCGGGCCATAGGATGGTGATAGCAGCTCGCGATCCATGCTTGGAACCGGCCGCCCAGTTGGTATCGCTGTAGGACTTTTTGTAGGTAGGTCCAGTCGACACGGTCGAACGCTTTTTCCGCGTCGATGGCCAGAAGCACCGAGTCCGAGACCTGAAAGTGAGATTTATCCACGAGGTGCAGTAATCGTTTAGTGTTATCACTGCATTGTCGGTTCGGGACAAAGCCCGATTGATCCGGCTCGAGGATACCCGGAAGGCAGGGGCCCAAGCGGGCCGCCAGCACCCCAGTGAATAGCTTTAAATCCAAGTTGAGTAAGGAGATTGGACGGAACGCAGAGCAGTGCGTCGGGGATTTGCCCGGTTTGGGCAGCACCACTACGTCAGCTGCCAGCATGTCCGGCGGGATGGAGCTTGGGCCTTCGAAAGAATTAAACAATCTCGTGAGTACCGGAGCTAGTGCATGGCCGAAGAGCTTGTAGAAGCCCGAGGAAAAGCCATCAGGGCCCGGTGATTTGAGCGGGCGGAGGCGTGAGATGGCGGCCAGGACCTCATCAGGGCGGATGGGAGCATCTAAGGCCTCCACTGATGCTGGGCATAGTGGCGTGATTGCCGCCGATTGCAAGTATGCGTCAATGTCGGACGGCGAGACTCTATCTTCACTGTACAGAGAAGCGTAAAAGGAGCGGAAGGCGTTAGCTACCTGCGTGTCTTCAGTGAGCGCGGTACCGGAGTCGTCCAAGAGGGTAGTGATTTTTGAGCGGTGAGTTTTGGCTTTTAAGGCACTGGCAAGAAGGCGTCCGGTGCGATTACCTCCTACGTAGTACGTATGGCGGAGGCGAAGAGCGGCAAATTCTGCTCTGTCTGTATCGATGCCGGCTAGTTGGGCCCTGGCGGCTTTCAGTTGACGCCAGATCCTCGGGGCGCAGGTGCGGCTATGAACTCTTTCAAGTTCAGCTACTTGTGCTGAGAGTTCAGCTCTCTTTTCTTTGCGGACCTTGGCGTCAGCAGCCGCGATGGCGATCAGCTCCCCCCTGACTACTGCCTTCAAGGCGCCCCAGAGAGACGACACCGAAACTGCAGGGGTGTCATTGGTGGCGAGGTAGTCCGAGATGCATTTGTGAATTTGCCGAACAACAGCCGGCCTCTGCAATAGGGGTTCGTTGAGTCGCCAAGAGCCAGGAGTGCGTGGTACCATGGGTATACGGAGCGTCAGTTCCACCGCGTCGTGATCTGTAAGGGCCGCTGGGACAATGGAAACGTCGGCTACTTGAGGGAGCAGTTCCGAAGAGCCTAAGAAGTGATCTAGACGCGCGTATGTATGGTGTACATGGGAGTAGAAGGTGAAGCGCTCTGCGTTGGGGTGCGCCGCCCTCCAGAGATCAATAATGCCCCTTTCTTGCAGCCAGGACCCACCCTCCTCCGAGAGAGCGCCAGTATCTCCATAGCGGTGCCCGGATCTGTCCTTGTTCGTGTCCATGACTATATTGAGGTCCCCCCCAATGAGCAGTTTAGAGGGAGGTGATTGTAGTGTCTCGGAGAGTGCAGTTTTTAGAAATGGTTCTTGACCCGTGTTGGGGGCATATATGGTGCCTATTGTCAGCGCGCTGTTCCCAATGAGGAAGGAGTAGGCCAGGAGGCGTCCCTTAATCTCCCCTACCTTGGTCCCCACCCGGCCTCTGAAATGTCGGGACACTAGGATGGCCACCCCAGCTTTCTTGGACGGAAGGGAGGAGAAGTACTGCTGAGGAAAAGCCCGGGAGCGCATTCTGTGCCAATCTTTGATCAGGAGGTGGGTTTCCTGCAGTAGGCAGACATCAGCCCCCGAGTTTTCGAGATATGAGATGACAGCCCTCCGCTTGATTGGATTGTTGAGTCCCTTTACATTGAGGGATAGTACTTTGAGTGTGTCAGTCATATTGTAAGAGTACAAAAAAAACTAAGCTGAGCATCGCGTATCGCCGCCGTGCACGACATGCCTTGGTCAACATCTGAATCCAGTAGGAGTCCCTTGGCATACTGGTCCCCACCCACTCCCCCTCCCTTACCCCACCCACAACTTCGTACCCCCCCATCGTCCCTCTCACCCCCCATCCCAGAAAAGCCTCCCTAACCCCAACAGGATGCGCCCCTCTAGGTACAACATAGCCTCCCTCCCCCCCGCTTTCCGTCCCTCCCTCCTCCCCGTAACAAACCCCAAAACTGGAACTAGTCAAAGTCTCGGGCCTAATTGTGTATGACACAGGTCCGTAGAAAGTCAATAGAAGGGGTACCATGGCAGTGGCCGAATTAGCGGCTCCCCGACCTGTCACCCCAGGTCATTATAGCGTGAGAGAAAACCCCCAAGAGTTCTTAAGCTTACAGATCTGTTGCGGTGTTGCCCGCCACTTCTTGCACCGCTGCCTCCCGCTCCTGAGCGACCGTGGCGGGGTCTGGCTTCGGGATGTTTCTTGGGGAGCGCCGTCTTCGCACTGTCTGCCAGCTGCCCCTCGGCCGCTGCGACGGGTCGTCCTGTGATCTACGTGGGGATGCATCTCTGGATTCAGACCCCTCCGGCATTTCAATGTTCAGTAGGGCACAGGTGTCGTGGAGCGACCTGAGTTGATGAAGCGAGCCGTTCCATTTAAAGATCAGGCGGAACGGATGGCCCCAGGAGTAGGGTGTTCCATTGTCTCTCAAGAAGTTTGTCGCTATCCGGAAGGATTTGCGCTTCAGCAGAGTGATGGGAGAAAGGTCCTGGAAAAGAGCCACGGGTTCGTCGCGGAATCGAATAGGCTGTGCCCTGCGGGCCTCCCGAAGAATGCGCTCCTTGAGGGGAAAGTCCGGGAGGAAAGCCAGAATATCCGGTGGAGGGGCCGGCTCTCGGCGCGCCAGGCCAACTCTGTGCGCCCTATCGATTCGTATCCCAAAGTCTTGAGGCTCGCCCAGAATCTCCCGGAACAGTGCTTGCAAATAGTCTATTAGATCATTTTTTACAGCTTTCAACGGGACTCCGCGGACCCGTATGTTGTTCCGCCGAGAGCGGTTCTCAAGGTCCTCAGAATGCGATTGTAAGTCTACCTGTTGGTCCTGTAGTCTAATGATCTCTTGCTGCAGCCTCTCCACCTCCATGCTGCGCGATTGGTCCGACTCCTCCACCGACGCCACCCGTTCACCCAGGCCGTCCAGGTCTCGGCGCAGTTCCCGCTGTTCCCCCGTCAGCTCTTGTTTCAGGGCTTGAAAGTCCTCCCTCAGGGTGTTGAAGAGGGAGGCCAGGAAGGCTTTGGTGATGGGGGCATTGTCCTCTTCCTGTCCCCGGGGGCTCCCCTGGGGCTTCGGGGAGGCCGCTGGTTGTGACTTCTCCACTTTCGGTGCAGATTTATTCAAGAGGTCCACGATGTTCCGATTCCCCTTCCGGCTGGAGTACGCCATGATGTCCAAGTCAGGATCTCGTAGATACGGACAGAGGGGGTGAGGGGCGCTCTTTTGGCGCGAGGTGCAGGGTTCGCGAGGCCCGGCAGCTACTCCGGTGGAGTCGGGAAGCAGCGCCTCGGCAGACCAGCTCCTAGAGCGTTGCAGTCGAGATGCAGGTTAGGCGTGTTTCCGTGGGAGGCGTTGACACCTCACAGGCGTGGGCAGGCCCCAAGCCGGGGAGTAGGGTAGCAGGCCGGCCATCCGCCGGGCCCCGGCGTCAGGGGCACAGTCCTCCACCACAGGGGCCTCCGGTGTGCTCTCTTCCAGAGCGCGTGCCGCGTGGCAGCGCAGGGGCGTCTTCAGGTCGGAGCTGGGGGACCACAGTGGCAGATCCCCCTTAATGGTCCCACGTGACTCCCATGCGGCTCCTGTTCCCCAGGGGGCCAAAGGCAGCGGGCCCCACGGTGTGCTGAGCGAGGTCGCTCTTCTGTGTGACTAAGATAGGCCTCGCGCCGGGGCCTCTAGTATGGCGCTGTCCTCGCAGGCAAGCCAGTAGCGGCGGGCAGCGTTCCAGCTCCGGGGCGGGCCCCCTCCCGTCACCGAGCTCCAGGCGTGGGGCCGGAGCCAGATGCCGGTTGCGGGGCAGTCAGCAGGTGAAGCGCGGCCGGCCTGGTCGGACCCGACCCCCAGGGGGGGGTCCCTTCCGGTCGAAGCTGAGGCCCGAAGCCGGGGGCTGGATTTGCGGGTGCCCGCCGGACCTTCGTGCGGGTCCCGAGCGCGGGCCCCGAGTGCAGAGGGTGTCAGGTATTAGGTGCGCAGCCGCCGCCGGGGTCCAAGTGCCTCTCACCGTCTCCGGCTGGGTAGCGCCGCAGATCCACCGGTTGCTCCACCTTCTCCGGCCCTGCCGGGCAGCCTCAGCTCCGCGCCGCCATTGCGCCGGTCCCCTCAGCCTCAGCAGCCGTGGACGCGATGAAGTGTCTCCGCCGGTCCGGATTCTGGCCAGGGGGGTGCTGCGGCGGGGTGCCCCTCAGCGACACCCGTGTAAGCTGGGTTTTGGGGGGGTTTTCGCCGTTTACACCGTGCTCTGGGGCATTGGGCCGGGGAGCCTCACAAAGCACGTCCGTTCAGGCCGCCATGTTAGCCACGCCCCCCCTATGCCATATTTTTAAGGTAAAAAATAGTGCAAAACAATATATTGCTGAAAAATACTGAGGGCAAAAAAATTGATTCAGTATTTCTATATAAAACCAACTTAAACTACACAAATCTTACAAATACAAAAGTCTTAGTTATAACTTAAACTTATAATTTGCGCCGTGCACAAAACCTGCTATAACTCAAGCACCTCTGTACACAGTGTTGTAAACTCGCTAGCCACACTAAATTAACTAACTTATACAGTTTTCTCATAAATGATGTAATTTGAGATATCAAGAGTGTTGGTATGGGTGTGATGATATAACAAGCTGTAAGTAATGTAATATGAAAGGGTATAAGCAGTAAATGGGTAAGATGTGAGTTATAGTTAATTTGCCTCCTACATTTCCATCTAAGACATCATAACACCATCCTTCATGGGTAATTGAAAGCACACAATAATCCTGTTGATGGTAACTTTCTTCAAGTAGTGCTTGATGTATGTGTCCAAGATCCCTGAAAAATGTTACAGAAGTTTAGTGTTGTTAGTTGTTTCTTCCATAGTTTATGTATTTCATAAGGTTGTAATTAAACGTTGAGGGTTTTTAATCAATTGATTGTAAAAATGAAGAGTTTTCTTTTTAAATGAAATGCTTTTTCTCAAATATGTTGAACATATTGTTTCTGTGTGAGTGTCTCCATCTTTTTCCTTATGAAAGGAAGGTTTTGGAGCAGATTTTTCAGGACACTTGTTTTATAATGATTTGCAGTTATACGCCTAATGTTGTATCTTCTTGTGGAAGTGTATATTGTTCTTCAATAGTCAGCATTTTGTTTGTTGGAATAGCTAACTGTTAATGGAGCTCTTTTTGTTAATTGTTTGTTATTAAACTTTTTACTACTAATGTTAGGTTATATAAAAATTTGGAAACATTTATTATAGACTTACCAGTACTGTTCGTCATGGGCATCCTCTGTTCAATCTTTTTTCTCCTCTCTGCAATACAATTTCAGTTTTTGATTCTCCAGGTTTTGTTTTTTAGGCATTGTGTCCAATGTGGGGAAAATCAGTTTCAGAAAATACATAAAAAAGTAATGGTTACAGTAGTAATTGTCATAATACAAGTGTTATTCTTTTTATTTTTTTTCCTGTATTATTGGTCTAACAGTATTCTATATAGAAATATACCTGTTTTATGTATAAATATATAGATGGCGGTGATAAGGTACAATTTTAAAATTCTCTGTTATGTCTTTGAAGAAGAAATAGAGCTCTATTGCTTTACAACAGTCAGCAGAGTCTGTATGGTTTTTGATGGTATTTAGTTGTGTTTATAGCCCAATGTGTGTTATTAACCAATCACATCATGCTTTACCTTCTTAATTGTATTTCTTATCTAGTTTTCTATTCGTTTTCATTGTCATGTGACCATAAATGTGTGTTTCAAATGCCTTTCTAATGGGCCATTGCTGCAGGAACGTTTATTTTCTTATCTCATTTCGGTCCTTTGTAGTATTGGGCTACATTAGTAGCGCAAATTATAATAAAGCCAATATTTGTCCTCCTTTAAAAATTATGTTGTTTGTAAAATGTAGTTTCCTAGTGGCCAATCATCTAAGAATTTATATATTTGTTTGCTTCCTCTGTGTTCCTTATTCTTGAATGTCAGTGTATGTGCACGCTGGTTAGAAACTGATTTGCTAGACACAGTTTCACTTTTTGGGCCAGACAGCATGCTAAGAAAGTAGGTGTTGAAAATTATTTAAGTTTGAATGGAGTTGACCTAACATTGATTGGTGAAAGTGGTTTGAAATGGAATCAGTTACTTACTCTACTTTCCTCTGTTAATAAATGTGGTTATGCGCTGTGGTTGCCACAATATAGGACACTTTACTGGAGTTATAGTGGAAATTGAGATGAAGGAGACATTTTCCATCATAATGTGTTTGTTTCCAAGCACTCATTTTGTGTTATCAAATATTTGTCAGAGACAAAAGTGGAAGTGGTCTTCTGTAAATGCTGCAAATTATTAAAAGAATAGAAGACTTAAACAAAGCAGTGGCAGCAGTCCTTCATGATCATAAAATGTCTTCCTTTTTTCAATGACGACATAATGTTTTAAACCAAAAAAAAACATTGAAATTAACCAGTTATAGTTTGCTCTTGTAACTATAACTTGTGCCCTGAGGGAAATATAACTTGCATCCCGCCATGCACAGTCTTGTCATCAATGAAGTGATTTCAAATGTTACAGTGAAGTTATCAATAATGTTTTAGAAAATGTCATGAGTAACGTAATATGTAGGGTAATTTGCTGTGGATGGCAAGAGTGGGATGAATTCCAGTGTGTTTTTTTAGTTTAAAATGTTAGGTTGTCACTACGACTTTCACGTAACTGCAATGTCAGAAACTTTTCTTTATTTCAGTGAATTTCTATGGGTTTTTAAACATTAAGTAATACTTTATTACTTTACATAAAACCAACCCCTCCCTCACGCATGTCAGAAGGCCTGCCGCCAGGCCTTGCAGCCAACCCCAGGCTTTTGCTCTGCGTGTCGAGGGGTTGGGTGCATCCAACTGCCTCACCGGCAGTCATTCCCCTCTGTACAAAATGCCATCCTTACTTATAAGTTCACAGCCTGCATGAAAAGTGTCGCAGGATGAAAGCTGCATTGATGGCAAACAAGGATCTCACAGCTCCCCCTTAAGAGTGCCAACAGCGAATTTCCATTAGCAGATCCCTGTTGTCTGCTTTATGGCACGAACTAGGTGATTTTCTGACATTTTTTCTGCCTAGTCTTAAAGAGGCCACCAATCACAAGGCCAGAACATGTTGACCCACATCTTCTAGGATCTATGCCAAGCAACAAGAAACAGCAGAGAACTCAAAATTTGGTTGAAGACCAGCGCTTGAGTTATAGTTGTACACAATTAATTTGTGCACTATTTGAGCAGGTCTATTATTATTTGTCATTTTTACCTAGAGACAGCAATTCTTTGTCGCCTTTCAATAAAGGTGTACTGTCCATCATCGTGCTCCTAATGCTCATCTGTACTTACATTTTTTCTTCAAGATTTTCTGCTTTTGATATATAATAGTAATTCCTTTTGGCAGTTTATGTAAAGTATGCAAGCAACATTGAATAAGTAAACATGGTCATATGAGCACGAGTTGGTGACCTTGCATTGTTTAATGATAGCACAGCATTGCCTCTCATTATGAGAGTATTTTGCAATTGAATAGGTAGGATCCTTTCCTAAACTGGGATTTCTGTCTCAGTGAGGCTACAAATAATAAGTTTTCCTCTCTTTGAAATTGTATATATTTATTCTGCTAGAGTTTCTCCTTATTTCTCTTGTTTAGTGACATAGCCTAGGCTCTAGAAGGTTACAAGGGCTTCCCCCCTTCCTTTCTGCAGGCAGCCATTCAGAGCGGTAGCTCCCGCTGGAGCGTTTCTCCCTTGGGAACGAGCTGGCCCAAGGTGAAAAAAGCCCATGGGCCAATCAGAGTGTTCTAGTTTTTTAAAATTGGTTTTGAGGGACTTTTGTAACCTAATATCTAAAAAAAAACGACAGAACAGATTTAAACCAAATCACAACAAGCATTTACAATGCAAAGGTTTCGCCTTTGGAAAAGTTTGAGCTATTGGCATTGTAAATGACAAAATTTGTATTTATGTGTTGGTTTTGAAAACAGATAAATAAATGGCATTGTCTTTTACATTGCTAATAGCTCTAACTTTTCCAAAGGCGAAACTGTTGCATTGTAAATGCTCAACCCACGTGGAAGTGGTCAGATGTTGCATGGTGGGCCCTAGTGTGTCTCAACACACTCTTGTGGCGCACGGATGGTTGGGGCCACAGATGCCAGTTGAACCTACAAATGCAGGCAGAAATGAGCTGCCTGCAGAGGAGGAGGCCTAATGGTGTGGCTGGGACATTGGTGCAAGAGACTATGTTAGTCAGGGTCCCTGGTCAGGCTGCTCACTTGCACTTTCTTGTCATTGTCATGTCTGCTAATTCATCTTGGCTGGTCCTAGTGTGATGACAGCTACACAGTCTCAGAAGGACTGATACGTCGGTCGTAGGATGTTCTTTTCTCTCTGGGGTGCTTCCAGGGCAAACAAGCAGGCAAGCATTGAGGTGAGAGGCAGAAACTCTCCTCCCAGCTGGAGAGGACCAAGCAGCACACAGCTGAGCGCCACCTCCAACAAGCACTAGTCAGGCCCACACAGACCTTCACATTGTTTCTCTTCTGTACTGGCTGCCCTTCAGTTCAGGATGCTGACCACCCATTCTGCTTCCAGCGAATGAGAAGCTTTGAAAATCCAAGTGCGCAATGCCTTAGGAAAAGTGATTTATGCACTTTCCCAAGTCAACATGGGTGATTTTGACTTAGTGGCAAGACCTGTGTATTCCACCCAAAGTAAGACAGTCATGACTATCCTTTGAGTAGGGAACCATCATTCTGGAGTCGTGTATACCTCGACTGGCTATCATAGCCGTACCTTATCGCATCATTACAGAGCAAATGATCACAGTGATGGAATAGCATAAAGAGATAGGGAGAGAGATAGAATACAATGAGGGAGCAGTCCAAAGAGACTAGGCTAGAATGAAAATTTAAAGAAGCAGTCAGTGTAAAGCGAAAAGTTCAGGACTTGGAGGTTGATGCAACAGAATAGTGTAAAGAGACAGAGTGAGGATAGAGCGAGATTGCAATGACGGAAGGAGACAGTCACGGTAGAAATTGCAGCAAGGGAATAGGATCAAGAGTCGACAATGGTAGGACAGTGGTAGCACTGAGGGAGCTATATTAAGATACAGGCGAGGGTGGAGGTTGCAGTGAGGGAGCTGTAAAAAGAGACAGGTGGAACATGGGTATTGCAGCGAGGGAGCTGTATAAAGAGACAGATGGAACATGGGTATTTCAGTGAGGGAGCTGTATAAAGAGACAGGTGGAACATGGGTATTGCAGCGAGGGAGTTGTATAAAGAGGCAGGTGAAGGATGGAAATTGCAGTGAGGGAGCTGTATAAAGAGACAGAATGAGGATTGTGGTTGAAGTGGGGTAACTAGTTTAAAGAGACGAGGCAGGCTAGAGATAGTGAGGGAATTGTGCACTAATCCTGTTCTTCCGTTGTAGCGATGGCTCGGCGTGACCTGTCTGTGCCGAACTCAGGCCGGCGTGTTCTTATGTGACGTTTTAACTGTGTATGCGGAATGCTTTTAGACTGTACGTCTGTTTGTTAAGGTTCTTATTAACCGTACGAAAAACTGCTATACCACACTATACAGAGACAGGCTGCGCTATCTCTTGAGCGGCACGCATCTACAGAGACAGGCTGCATTGTGCCTCTGTGCCCTGCTCCCGCAGTGACATTGTGTGTTGCCTGTATACCATGAGTCTGCAGTGTCAGCTCCAAGGTACCCTCGCGCGTGACTGTGCACTTTACAATAAGCATGACACACCTATGCGGTGCCGGTTATACCCTGTGCCCAAAGGGACAGGCTCTGCCGTCTCTAATTGACGATGTACCTGAAGTGCAGAAACGGTGCTGTGTCTTGCATAGGCAGGGCTCCTGGGATTATGCGGCAAAGGATAGCCACATTATGTGGCAGGGTTGCCTAAATTATGCGCAAGCAGTGGGTATTATGCGGCGTAACGCAGCGCATTTGGGATCGCATTACTTTATCATGGTGTTATGTTTACACTTCCTAAGGCTGTCTGGGTAAAGGTTCCCCTCACGAGTACCAGTTTATCTCCCAAATACAGCAATTACCCCCAGAAAAGTGACCAGCCAATCCTTGCATAGGGCCCCCCGCTGCGCGGCTACACGTCACTGCGCGTTTGGTAACTTTTGATCCGTTTGAGCTACAATTTGTTTAAAGTTAAAATCTGCATTATATGCAGCAGGTGATGGACAATCCGGCAAATTAAAAATCATGCGAAAAATACCGTGTACAAGTGCATAATTCCAGTGGCACCGAGTACTGCTCGACCCTGCTATTTCTACGGAGCCTTTTTGCCACAGTGCCAGGCTGTGCTGTGTCTTGTGTGCCCAGTGACCACCGACCCCCCCCCCCCAATCGAAGACATCAGCAGCTTCAGGAAGACGCGAGATGGGTAGGAGGGGGAAGTGTGATGTACCCCGGGTTGTGTACAGAGGCCGGAGAGCAAGTGGGCCGGCTGGTAGGGCTGGGGGGGGCGTGTGTGTGTGGGGGGGTGGGGAGGCGCTTTCTGCAGGTGCAGCCTGGCTCTTGTCCCGAGGGTGGTTCGGAACCCCTGTGGCGCTCATCTCAGGGTGATATTTAACCCACGGGGGACGTGCGAACGGAGCAAGGCCAATCAAACCCATTGTGAGCGAGTGGGAAAAGCCATCACCGGCCGCAGCAGACAAAGGGGGGCCCCGCCCAGAAAACACACCAGGGAACCGGGCACCACCAGCCCGGGCTACCCCCCCCCCCACACACACACACACAGCACGGCGAACATCCCACACAAGGCGGAGGCAGACCCGCGCAAACTGTGGGGCTTAATCCCCACAGAGACCCCACCCCCTACGGGGAGCCCCTCTCCTGACCTGAGACACGGCCCCCCAATCACAGGGCCCCAAGACGGGCCTCCACTGTAAAGGCAACACAGCCGGGGGAAACACTACCACCACTCCTTTTTCAGCCGCAGAGCGTGTCACAGCCCCCCGTGCGCCGTGTGAAATCCACCCACCGCCCCGTGCACGCTCGAGCGCACTGAACTAACCAGACAAGCTCCGAGGCACTATAGACCGGAGCACTTTACAGGACTTTCCTAACAGTGATAACATAAGCACTTTACAAGCCCACCATACAGTGTACCACCAAGCACTTTACAAGCCCCCCCCCACAGCGTACCTTCAATCACTTTACAAGCTATTCAAACACACTGCACGCCAAAGCACTTCACACGCCACTCACACAGACTGCACCCTAAAGCACTTTACAAGCCCCTCGCACACTGTGCCCAGAGCACTTTGCAAGACACTCACACACAGCAACCTAGAACACTTTAAAAGCCCCCCTTGCACTGTACAACCAAGCACTTTACGTGCCCCCGTGCAGGGTACCACCAAGCACTTTACAAGACTCTCACACACACTGTGCCTAGATGCAGCAGGGCTCCCTCGCATCACGGGAGCCCTGCAAACCGGCCGCCATGCTTCTTCTTTCTTCCCCCCGGGCTGCGGGGGCGGGCACTTCCGGCCGGCCGCGCTGGGATTGGCCGGCCGGCCGGCCAACCACTTCCGGGTCGCTGCGGGCAGCGCAGCGGCCCTTCTCCTTAGGTAGGCAGGCGGGGGCTGATTTTTACGGGCAAATGCCGGGTGGGCACCGGCTCTAGATAAACATCAATCGGGGCGGGAGTGGACACGGACGGCGGGAGGGGGCGGGAGTGGACACGGACGGCGGGAGGGGGCGGGAGAGGACACGGACGGCGGGAGGGGGCGGGAGAGGACACGGACGGCGGGAAACGTGCACAGGACAGCGAGGGGGGGCGGAAATGGACAGCGCATCAGTGAAAGGGGAGGGAACGGAAAAAACGTAACTCCGCCCTGGGAAAAAATCTCGGGAACGCCCCCGAATCTGGTCCGGCCTTGACGGACAGATCTCTGTTCCAATGGCTAGCCTCCATTTATGGAGCTAGCCAATGGGACAGGGGGGCGTATTCCATTCTCCTTACTGGAAATCAAGAGATTTCTCTGGAGGCGGAGCTAAGAGCTCCGCCCTCCAGCGAAACCTAAAAAGCACATGCTATAACTTGCTGCCAATTTTGATGTAATTCAGTTCCTCAGTTTTTGTGGTAGCGTGGTCAAAGCAGTCTATGACAAATGCATGGAGATTCTGCGGTTTGCGACACCTTTTGGTCGATGAAGTGTATGGACTTTTTTTTGGTGGAAAGTTTTGTGAAGATTCGCCAAATGACACCAAAATTATTAGAAAACCTAAAAATGCTTTTCCTATAAAAATACAGACCTAGCTATAACTATTCAGTTGGAACCATCACTGGTTAAAATAAATACTCCCAGGACACAGTAGTTTCCCTGCCTGCACTCCCGCAGGCAGGAAGAAGGAGAAGGAGAAGGAGAAGGAGAAGGAGAAGAAGAAGAAGAAGAAGAAGAAGAAGAAGAAGAAGAAGAAGAAGAAGAAGAAGAAGAAGAAGAAGAAGAAGAAGAAGAAGAAGAAGCAATGATCCCATAACAGGGGTGCTTTGAGAAAGGAAATACATCATGTTGTTTCCTGTCTGCCTAAGAGTAATGGTGGAAGGGAAATTGTGGCACTTCTTCACCTGAAGATGCATTGAGGTGGGTAGAAGGTTGGTGAAGGTCAACGCCAAGAAAGGATAGAGTAACACAGGTGAAGGAATGAAAAGGAACAACCATCAGCTGTAGAAATGACTTGACCATCAACGATGAAGACTCCAGTGGAAACAAGTGCTTGGTGTCTAGATGTCTATGATGTCTAGCTCCTGACTTTTGAACATTCGCCCAAAAGCCTGCAAGATAACTTGCAAAATCATCTGAACAATGGACAGATGCTTCAACTGAAGTCCTAATTTATACATATACAAGGGAAGAAACAATGTATACACGACAGCAAACAAACTACATCCCATTACATTTTATGGAGGACTGTGCTGTAGAATTTAACCTAAATCAGATATCCAACCCTATTAATGTTTATTTGCTTCTCTATAACTTAGTTGCACATTAGTGTGTGATCACTGGGGACCCTGAGTACTAGTCAGACCCCCCAGGATATTGCGGCATAGATTTCCAAATTTAGCGGCACAAAAATGGAAATTTAGCGGCACAAAAGTGGAAATTTAGCGGCATTATTGCGGCAATTTATTTTACTCGTAATCATTCCCTTTCAGCCTTAAATCAATGTAAACTGATTTAGCAAGGTAGTCCACTGTGAAACAGGCATGTTTAAAGTGTTTGCAGCTCTACAGAAGCACAGCTCCAATCTCATGAGAGGGGGCCCTATTTTTCCCTGTGGTGTTCTAGCACCTATGTATGCACCCCTGCCGGGGCACCGCTACCTCCTGGACCCGTCCATTTTAAAAAACAGTAATTTCTATCACCCTTTTTAACATTGAAAATATATTGACAATACCAATATTACCCATACAGAAAGTCCTGCTTTGCTGCTAGAACGCTTTTCTAGAAAGTAATGTAGCAAATTAAGTGTGGCAATATGAGTGACACTTTGTGAGTGGGCAAAGGCAAGAAAATTCATTAAAAACTATCCTCTTTTCTGAAACCCAATGGACTAAAAGGGGCCTTAAAATATCCCCAGCAGTTCAGATTGCTTATATGTGACATTTTCATAAATTCAGTGTAATTACGAGTGACATTCAACGACTATGAGCGACACTTTCTCCTGAACAAAATCAAGCAATGAAGTCTAGGGAAACAGATTAATATCAGAAATTACCCCCATTTGAGCAATTAGAAACTCTAAGAATATCTTGAAACGGAAGCCAAGTACCAGAAATGGAAGGACACTATCCTAGTGCCTTGGAAACCTGATTCACATACCTTGCAGAAGGCATAATAATCCTCTGCCCTATTTTATCATGACAAAACGCTATCTCGCAATAGCAGGAGCATTATTCAGCAGTTAGACAAAACAAAAGATCTCTCCACCAAATGTGTTAACGCCCAGAGTTTTTTCATTATTATTATTCCCTGGGATCTACTGGGCACACAAAGACCTCTGCAGCAGGTGTGTTAACCCCAACAGATAATTTAAAATCAAGACATTTGCAACCAATTGAACAGAACAGATTTACTACTACATTTCTCCTTGTTGCCAATGTAATTTTTGCTGAGTTTATAAAAAAAATAATGTATAAGCTGAGGCCTAGATTTTGTGTCAAGTTTGCGTCACTTATTTGGCACAAACCCAACACAAAATCTCCTAATGCGCTTAAATGTACTTTTGATAGACCTGCTCAAAACGTGTGAGGTCTGAAGATCTGATGTCATTTGTGATATCACTTCCTTTGAAGTCATGGACTGTATGATGCCACACGTCATGTCACATGCATACTGCCCAACTGGGTTGGTACCCCACTTCTATTTTTTAGGACTTATGCCATACAGCAAGTAAACAGAACATGTAAAAGGTCCGGTGGAACCACAATTCAGAAATCGAGCACTTGATCCATTAAATGATCTAGCAAGTGTGTAATGCACAGGAGACACCAGGGTCAGACTGACATGCTTGGCCGTCTTGCATATTCAAACTTGTCTCAGCCTCATGCATGAAAGGCGAGGACTCTGCTGCTGAGCTAGCTCCAACTATTCATCGCGCTCTCTTCTGAATTTAACCGATAAAAGGTAACCATTTCTTTTCCACCAGGGGTCGCTATTGTAATAGTAATTAAACCATGCAGTCCCTTCTGTTTTTGCCGAGCGAATGTTTTCTTAACACGGCGCTGCTTATGTCTGCTCCTTCAAAAACAACACTGTGTTTGATAGCAGTACTTGCAGTGACCCAGCATATTTTAATTTTAACAGAAGCCTGTGAGCCTGTCTCGATTCCTGTTTGCAGATTATGAGTTACATACCATGTGAACAAGCAGCGCTTAGATAATATTACTCCTTTCTTGTCTACCAGTTCAGAATTGCAAGCTAGATTTGAGTAATTCCAAACCAAATGCTTACTTCGCGCGTGTACAATACCAGAAGGAAGCAGGTATTGGACGGCTGGACGGCGGCACGTAATGACGTGTGCGCCCACAACCAATGAAACAGCATTGTTTGTTTTGCCGACCCTTTTTCTGTAAATATCGCGGCAATAGTTGTTGATATCGCGGCCATCGCGCTCGTGAGCTAATTTCGCGATTTTTTCGTGAATCGCGAAATCGCGATAAGCTGGAGGGTCTGACTAGTTTGTCACTTCTTTGACAATTGTATGTGTGAGAAGTTGGCCTGATATGCAGTGCTCACTATTCTAGTGATCACTATGTATCAGTCCAAACAACCCTTATTGATGATTGGTTGTAAGTCAACCTTATAGACCAGCTATCCTAGTAGCATGGATACGAGCAGTCTAAGGCTAAGACTCTAGAGGGCGTGTTAAGCCAGCTGTTTTACCATCACATTACCCTTTGAACACCAAGTGAAAGGACACCACACAAGTTGTTATGAAAATAAACAGATATTTATTTATAACAAGACTACCCTGAACTCTTTATGAGTCAGGGAGCTAAGCACATAACAAAACTCTTATGAAAATACTTTAAGTCGCACAATTTACACAAATGCCCTAGGGGCACAAAAAACCATATACACAGTAAGTGGAATGCGAACTTGCTAGCAGGTAAGTAATACTTTTCTAGACTCAGGAATCGCTAGGCCTACAATTCTAAGCACTGGGATTAGATGCAGGAGGCCTGTGGACGTCGTGTGCAGAGTGGGAACTCTCACGCGTAAGGCGGGAAAAAGTCTATGGAGGCTAGCAGTTGCAAAGTTACTGTTCTCGGGCGAACCCGACTAGGTGGGTCGAAAACAAGAGTGGATCCGAACACTTAGGGTGTTGGACTATGCTGGAGCACCGGAGTACTCAGGTTACCTAGCCCAGGGGCTGCGGCTGCATAGGGTTGAAGTTGCGTCGGAAACCCTCGTTGAAGATCCAGGAGCCTGAAGAAAGAGTCGCTGGCAGGCGGCCAGTGAAGAAAGTTCGGAGTGATCCAAGCCTGGATCAGGGAAGAAGAAACCTGTAAGCAGAGGGGACCAAGTTCTGAATCACTAGCCAGTGATTTGAGTGGGCACCAGGATGGCACCGGACGAAGTCACCTCAGCCAGGTGAGTGGGCGCTGCTGGGCTCTGCAGTCTCTCGGACCAGGAGGCGTTGTCGGCGACCAGGATGGAGGTGCGAGCTGTCCCACGAAGGTTCTTGCTGTCGACGTCGCTGGACCCAGGATTGGGCAACAAGTCTTGGCAAATGCAAGGCCCACGCGGTGGACCTAAAATGGCGTCTTGAGTGGACCAGGAGGGTCCAGGGTGCTCCTCTTTTGGAGGGGAGCAAGGGCTAGTCTGGAGCAACCAGACCAGCAGTGTTTGTCGTCGTGGAGCGTCGTGAGAGGGCCACTAGCCAACGGGCAAGCGACCTGGACAACGCGGTTGGCAGCAAAGAGCAGAAGGGCCCCACGCAGATCTCGTGGATGCAGGGGGGCTGAACTTCGGTGCTGGAGCTGCTCAGGGTCGGGGCTTCTCTTACCCCAAAGCACTCCGTCGAGGGTCACTCGGGAGTCGTGCTGGACAAGCGTCGTGCAGTTCTGAAGATGGCCGGTCCCTCGAGGTCTCGTCACACCCACGGATCACAGCTGGGCTGATGATGTAGGTTGAGGTCAGAGGTGCCAGGGAAGCCGGTTCTCGTCGTGCTGGAGCAGTCTTGATCCGAAGGAGAGACTGGCAACAAACCGCGATGCTTGGTTGGTGCCTGCTGCTGCAGGGTGACTACTCCTTAGTCACAAGGGAGAATCTTGGGAAGAAGTCTTGAGTTCCTTTCGTGGAAAGTAGTTTCAGGATTCAAAGATGATCTGATTTGGAAGGGGGCCAGTTCCTACCTTTATCCTGCAAAAAGGGGCTGGCACGCGACTAAGTCCTGCCCTATGGGTGGGACTAGGAGGGGGGTGGTTACACCCCTCTCCTTTGGCGGGCTTTCCCCGGGCCAGGGGCTGGAGTGCCCCTGGAACTGGTTTCAGCCGGCCTATGCACAGTGAGCACCGGGGTGCCACTTGCAGTCACCTTCCTCTAAAGCCCTGCCTACCTAGGATACACAAAATCCTGTCTGGGACGGTGCTGGCACCGCCCCTGACAGGAAACCCTTTGTCCTTGCCTCCTGCTCTGGGAGGACTCCCAGCAGCAGGAGGGCAGACTTGTGTCTCGGTGGCAGCATCCATTTTGTGGAGCTAAGGCTATGTCTGACTTTAACCGGGGTTACAGGTTACATACATGTCGTGTCCCTCTAGAAGGGTGGAATGCTCACCCCGTCGCCAGAATTGGCGAGGGGTTAGTATTCCAATTCGTATGACACCTTACTCGACATGTTTTGATAAAGCGATACCAGAGTTGGCATATAACCGCGAGGATTATAATGCACTTAAGAGTATATGGTATGCGATATCATGGAAACGGCTAAGGGATGGATCCCGAAAGCCGCAGACAGGCTCAGCTCATGCCAGAGCACTATCTCACACGATTCCAAGCACTCTGCCTTCAGGATTGTTAAGGCCTGCCATAGGAGTGACTGATAGGAGATCTGTGTGTCCATTTAGGTTTAAATATAGGGATACTATATCTAAAGCAAAGGGTGAGTACACCACCTTGCCCCCAGCTGTCAAGCAGCCAGTTGTGTCTGTTTGGTTAGTCAGTCCAGGGGTGGCATAATACATGCTGCAGCCCCTGGTAGGCCCTGGGTACACCTATGCCCTGGGTACCTAAGGTACACTGTACAGGGACTGATAAGGTGACTCAGTATCCAATTAGATATGTACCTAAGGTACATGGAATCCATTTTACAGAGAGAGCAGTAGGCCTGGGGTCCTGAATAGGAGGGCCCCAGGTCAACTAAGTCAGAAAACCCGCAAAACACCAGGCAAAAAGTTGGGGGCAACCATAGTCAGGGATCTACCTTCCTACAGTGGAGTAGTGTGGCTCACTGGTTAGAGGCAGCAGGCCTGAGAGCAGAAGTCAGCCCGGGACCAGGGTTCAATTCCCGACGCGGCAGGGTCGTGGACCTTGGTCAGCGGACTTGATAATTCTCGCTTCGGTGCTTACTCTAATCAGGGGTTCCACTCGGCAACTCTGGGCATTAGCTTGCCTAATCTCCACAACGGCCCCACCAATTCCGGGGATGCCTGGCTCCACCTTGCGGATTCCCAGCAAGGGACCATCCCACAAGGAAAGCCAGGACGGGTTCCCCACAGTTATACAGCGCCGGGACGCCCCGTTGCTGGGGCAGCTGTGCGCTTTACAAGTATACTACATTTACATTTACATAACCCCCCCCCAAACGAAAGGAGATAAGGCTATCCTTGCCAGGTAAGCCTATATTGCCTGAGTGGCCATATAAGGAAGTACCAGCACTGGCATGGTTACCCCCTATCTCATGGTCCACTAAGCAATCCCTCACCCTAAGGGTATCTGAGGGTCTCCACCATAGGGAATCTCTACCTGTGGTGTGTTTTGGCAAAGGAAAAGGCTGGTGCTGAAATGGAGTACTGAAGTGAGGCTCCACTAATGTTGGGCTCAGCTTCCTCCAATCATTTTCCACCATAGAGGCCTTTCTTTCCAAGACTGAGTTGTTTTGGGCTCTCAGGGTCAACCTCTGGCTACCTACAGCTGGAGGTTGGGTCCCTCTGTTTGGCTTACTGGAGGGACAGGTCAGGTTTGGGGCCCTTAGGTCCCAGGTCTGGCTGTGCCCAACAGTGTCCATCTGTGGGAGGTCCCTAACTAAATTTAAGGGGGATCCCTCAGGAGTTTGTTTTATTTTCACTTGGCTAGGACTGCTAGCTTCAGTGCCCTTAATCTGCTGATTGGGGGATTCTTTTGGACGGGGGGGCCTTTGGGGTCCAACACTGGCCTCCCTGACCTCTACAGCCCTGGGCTGACTGAGGCAGGGTAGAGAGGGGCAGGTTACCTGCTCCAGACTGGGTCCCACCTTGGAAGGGTCCACTGACATCAGGGGTTCTGCCAGGCTAGGCCTGACTACCTCTGTGGCAGTTTCTTCACAAGGGGTCAGATCAGTTCCCTGGGGAGGCTGACCCTTTCCTAAAGTCTGGTGGGAGGGAGATTTCTCTTCCTCCTCAATGCTCTCTGTCTGAGTGGAGTGATCCATAGTTTCAGGCTTCACAACACTATCATCTGTCTGAGTTTGAGCTGTGGCCATCACAACTCTCCCAACCTTTTCAGGAGGGGGCTCAGTTTGGGTGTGGGCTGTGACCATCACAGCCTTTACAACCTGTTCTGGGAAGGAAGTTGTCTGAGATTGGGCTGTGACTGGCACAGCCCTCCTGACCTGTTCAGGGAGGACATCTTGGACTGGGGCTGTGGCTATCACTGCCCCACTAACCTTACCATGGAAGTTTACCATTTTAGAATGGGTTTCTTGCTCTACTTCAGCCCAGGCTGAGAGCTCTAAATCATTCCCCAGTAGGCAAGTTTGGTGACACTGCCACTCTCTTGTGGCCAGTGACACCTCCCCAGCTGAGATTTACCACTGCCATGGGATGATTTCTCTGTACTCCATCAATATTGGTTACCTGGTATGTGGCACCAGGTAAAAGTTGCCTTGAGGGGACTAGACTCTCAGTCACCATGGTGATGCTAGCCCCTGTATCTCTATAAGCCTCAACTTTTATACCATTGATGAGGGGCTCCTGTCTGTACTTGCTCAAAGTGTTGGGACAAGTAGTGAAGTTGGCAAACCCCATGCCATTTTCACCGACAAAAGTATCTAAGTCAGGGGACCTGGTTAGGCCAGAATCCCCAGGAACTCCCAAAGTAAATGCACCCAAATTATTGGGGGCACTCCCACCACCTGGGGGATTACTACTAGTAGTAACAGGAGGTTTGGGAATGTTACTTGGGGGTATGTTCTCTTTATTGTTATTCTTTGGGCAACTGCTGTCAGTTTTCAAATGACCCACCTGTTTACAGGGATAACAATAAGGTTTCTTCTGGGCATTGGAAGGATTCTGGGACCCACCCCCCTCAGAGGATTTTTGGGGCCCTGATGTGGTTTGATCTGTAGATTTATTCCCACCCTTCTCTTGAGGCTTGGTTGATTCCTTTTTCTGGTCACCACCTTGGTTCTTAGGCCTAATCCTGGTTCTGACCCATTTGTCTGCCCTCTTACCCAATTCTTGTGGAGAGGTCAGATCAGAGTCTACCAGGTGCTGGTGTAATAACTGGTTCTGACAATTATTTAAGACTTGCTCTCTCATAATAAGATTATACAATCCTGTGAAGTCAGTAACCTTGCTACCCAGTAGCCAGCCTTCCAAAGCCTTAGTGGCACAATCAACAAAGTCAGCCCGATCCTGAGACTGAGTTTTCTGGGTATCCCTGAACAGCAACCTGTACTGCTCAGTGGTTAAGCCAAACCCATCAACCAGTGTATTTTTCAGGACTTGGTAATTGTTAGCATCCTCAACTCTAGTAGTGAGGAGCTTATCTCTACCTTTGCCATCAAAGGAGAGCCACAGTATAGCTGCCCACTGACTCTGGGGAATGCCCTGCACAGTGCAGGCCCTCTCCAAAGCAGCCATCCATTTCTGGATGTCATCCCCTTGTTTAAAGGGGGGCACTATCTTTGTCAGGTGTTTAGTATCTAAACCCTTCTCTTTTTCTCTTGGGAGATTGCTGCCACCAGTAGGAGCTAACCCACTCATCTGCTGCTCTCTAGCAAATGCAAGCTTTTCTTTGGCCAGGGCAAGTTCTTCCCTTTCAATCCTCAGAGCAGCCTGTCTCATTCTGGCTTCATGCTCTATTCTCTGAGGGGAAGTCAATCTCCTCTGGGGAGAGTTCCTTCTCCTCTGAGAAGAGGCATTAGAGTGCAGAGATCTATTGGAGTCCCTAGAAAGAGATCTATCTCTCTCACCAAATGACTGTGCCAAAGTTTAAATATAGCAGGCTCGGCGGCCAATCCATTTCTGTCAGAGCAGCGAGAGCTTGGAATACTCTCCCGCTTCATTTGAGAACATCCCCATCCATCATGGCGTTTAGGAAAGGCCTAAAAACCCACCTCTTTAACATCACTGCCTAACGGATGTCTCTCTAATTTGCATGTAATTCGATCTGTCTTCCCTTTCCCTCGCGCCAGGATACTATACTATTTAGTAACAGAGCGCGCTACAAAAGCCTCTATATATATATATCTCTCCTAACTCCAAGGTTAGGCCTACTTAGGGTCAGTACTGGGGGTCCCCCAGATCCTAGCCCAAGCAAGTCTATGTTGGCCCTAGTTAGCCTTCTGACTACCTCAAGACCTTTGTCTGCCTCATCCCCAGAGAGTTCCTCAGGATCCTCCTCCCCAACTGCATTTACAGTGTTGTGGAGGTCTGGATCCCCAGTGGTACCCTCTAAGGCTGGCATATTCCCATCTAGCTGAGAAATCTTTCTCGTATCATATGTCTCTAAGAGACCTATCAGAAAGGGAATGGTGGGGTTAGACCCCTGTTTCAGTTTCCTGGAGGTACACACTTGTCTCATCTCCTGAAAACTGAGAGCTGCATATCTTGAAGTGACCTGTGGAGGGTTAATAACCACAAGGGGAGTCTCTGAAGACTCTCCATGGGTAGACATGCTTTTCTAGTGAGGTGTAAGTGGTGCACTTACCTACACTATTTGTTTGCCTACTGATCCCTTGCTAGAGTTGTAGTTTAGGGTGTGCTAGGCCCTAGGAGCTACTACAGCTGGTTCAGTAGAACTCAGAGTATTCTAAGCTAAGTTATATGTACCTTTAGTACTTATGTGATCTTTCAAATGATATTCTTAGGATATGTGTGGTAAAACAACAGCAAGCTCAAATCCCAACCGCTGCCCACCAATGTGAGAAGTTGGCCTGATATGCAGTGCTCACTATTCTAGTGATCACTATGTATCAGTCCAAACAACCCTTATTGATGATTGGTTGTAAGTCAACCTTATAGACCAGCTATCCTAGTAGCATGGATACGAGCAGTCTAAGGCTAAGACTCTAGAGGGCATGTTAAGCCAGCTGTTTTACCATCACATTACCCTTTGAACACCAAGTGAAAGGACACCACACAAGTTGTTATGAAAATAAACAGATATTTATTTATAACAAGACTACCCTGAACTCTTTATGTGTCAGGGAGCTAAGCACATAACAAAACTCTTACGAAAATACTTTAAGTCGCACAATTTACACAAATGCCCTAGGGGCACGAAAAACCATATACACAGTAAGTGGAATGCGAACTTGCTAGCAGGTAAGTAATACTTTTCTAGACTCAGGAATCGCTAGGCCTACAATTCTAAACACTGGGATTAGATGCAGGAGGCCTGTGGACGTCGTGTGCAGAGTGGGAACGCTCACGCGTAAGGCGGGAAAAAGTCTATGGAGGCTAGCAGTTGCAAAGTTACTGTTCTCGGGCGAACCCGACTAGGTGGGTCGAAAACAAGAGTGGATCCGAACACTTAGGGTGTTGGACTATGCTGGAGCACCAGAGTACTTAGGTTACCTAGCCCAGGGGCTGCGGCTGCATAGGGTTGAAGTTGCGTCGGAAACCCTCGTTGAAGATCCAGGAGCCTGAAGAAAGAGTCTCTGGCAGGCGGCCAGTGAAGAAAGTTCGGAGTGATCCAAGCCTGGATCAGGGAAGAAGAAACCTGTAAGCAGAGGGGACCAAGTTCTGAATCACTAGCCAGTGATTTGAGTGGGCACCAGGATGGCACCGGACGAAGTCACCTCAGCCAGGTGAGTGGGCGCTGCTGGGCTCTGCAGTCTCTCGGACCAGGAGGCGTTGTCGGCGACCAGGATGGAGGTGCGAGCTGTCCCACGAAGGTTCTTGCTGTCGACGTCGCTGGACCCAGGATTGGGCAACAAGTCTTGGCAAATGCAAGGCCCACGCGGTGGACCTAAAATGGCGTCTTGAGTGGACCAGGAGGGTCATGGGTGCTCCTCTTTTGGAGGGGAGCAAGGGCTAGTCTGGAGCAACCAGACCAGCAGTGTTTGTCGTCGTGGAGCGTCGTGAGAGGGCCACTAGCCAACGGGCAAGCGACCTGGACAACGCGGTTGGCAGCAAAGAGCAGAAGGGCCCCACGCAGATCTCGTGGATGCAGGGGGGCTGAACTTCGGTGCTGGAGCTGCTCAGGGTCGGGGCTTCTCTTACCCCAAAGCACTCCGTCGAGGGTCACTCGGGAGTCGTGCTGGACAAGCGTCGTGCAGTTCTGAAGATGGCCGGTCCCTCGAGGTCTCGTCACACCCACGGATCACAGCTGGGCTGATGATGTAGGTTGAGGTCAGAGGTGCCAGGGAAGCCGGTTCTCGTCGTGCTGGAGCAGTCTTGATCCGAAGGAGAGACTGGCAACAAACCGCGATGCTTGGTTGGTGCCTGCTGCTGCAGGGTGACTACTCCTTAGTCACAAGGGAGAATCTTGGGAAGAAGTCTTGAGTTCCTTTCGTGGAAAGTAGTTTCAGGATTCAAAGATGATCTGATTTGGAAGGGGGCCAGTTCCTACCTTTATCCTGCAAAAAGGGGCTGGCACGCGACTAAGTCCTGCCCTATGGGTGGGACTAGGAGGGGGGTGGTTACACCCCTCTCCTTTGGCGGGCTTTCCCCGGGCCAGGGGCTGGAGTGCCCCTGGAACTGGTTTCAGCCGGCCTATGCACAGTGAGCACCGGGGTGCCACTTGCAGTCACCTTCCTCTAAAGCCCTGCCTACCTAGGATACACAAAATCCTGTCTGGGACGGTGCTGGCACCGCCCCTTACAGGAAACCCTTTGTCCTTGCCTCCTGCTCTGGGAGGACTCCCAGCAGCAGGAGGGCAGACTTGTGTCTCGGTGGCAGCATCCATTTTGTGGAGCTAAGGCTATGTCTGACTTTAACCGGGGTTACAGGTTACATACATGTCGTGTCCCTCTAGAAGGGTGGAATGCTAACCCCGTCACCAGAATTGGCGAGGGGTTAGTATTCCAATTCGTATGACACCTTACTCGACATGTTTTGATAAAGCGATACCAGAGTTGGCATATAACCGCGAGGATTATAATGCACTTAAGAGTATATGGTATGCGATATCATGGAAACGGCTAAGGGATGGATCCCAAAAGCCGCAGACAGGCTCAGCTCATGCCAGAGCACTATCTCACACGATTCCAAGCACTCTGCCTTCAGGATTGTTAAGGCCTGCCATAGGAGTGACTGATAGGAGATCTGTGTGTCCATTTAGGTTTAGATATAGGGATACTATATCTAAAGCAAAGGGTGAGTACACCACCTTGCCCCCAGCTGTCAAGCAGCCAGTTGTGTCTGTTTGGTTAGTCAGTCCAGGGGTGGCATAATACATGCTGCAGCCCCTGGTAGGCCCTGGGTACACCTATGCCCTGGGTACCTAAGGTACACTGTACAGGGACTGATAAGGTGACTCAGTATCCAATTAGATATGTACCTAAGGTACATGGAATCCATTTTACAGAGAGAGCAGTAGGCCTGGGGTCCTGAATAGCAGGGCCCCAGGTCAACTATGTCAGAAAACCTGCAAAACACCAGGCAAAAAGTTGGGGGCAACCATAGTCAGGGATCTACCTTCCTACATATATGTCAGTTAGAGGCTTTATAAGCAGTGTATATGTTACATAAATGTTTTGAAAACCAGTTAAACACTTATGCCCTGAGTAAAAGGCTGGTTTTATACCTCATGTCCTGTGCTTGCAGAATTGTGTGGTTTATTTTGCCTCAAACAAAGTAGTCTCTTATTAAATAAGCCCATAGCGAACCACTGTTTTGCTTAATCAAACAAGTGAATAGATGTTTTCATATTATTTAAATGTACACCATTCTCTCTTAAGGTTAAACTAGTTCTTTATGCACCATAAAGATTTTGGTGCGTTTAACAAGAACCATCTGAAGGATTTTTGGTGCCCCAGTCAAAACATATTCTGGGGGTCCTGTTCAGAAAACTTTGAATTTATGACCCATTGCTGGTACATATTCATGCCTTGTGATGCAAAATCAAACTGAATTACACATTAAGGGTCTGATTATGAGTTTGGCAATCTTACTTTCATCCCGTGGGGGAGGCGGGACTTAGTACTCTGCTGAGCTGAAAGCATTCCGCTTGCCGTGCTAAGATGTTGTGGCTGGAGTACTCCACCACCATTAGGCTGGCAGTATACCCCCAAGCCGAATTGGATGATCCCGATAGGTTGCCGGACTCTTGGTGGAAGTGTCTTGATGGAGTGACATGTCTCTGCTGTAAAGATAGGTAAATACTACATGTTAATATCTGTAAATACATATATATATATATCCAAAACACCTTTCCACCAACTGTCGCTCCTCTTATCCCCGGGTGCCTCCTTACCGCACGGTGGAGTGCGTATATTATCCCAAACACACAGTTCAAATCCTCAAGAACTGCTCCTCAATTAAGGACACTCCAGTCATTCTTCGAAGTCCCATTGCCATATTTAATCATAGCGTTTCACATATGTCAAGTCACAAACGCGTTTCGGCGTTGCCGCCTTCGTCACTGACGCCGAAACGCGTTTGTTGACTTGACATATGTGAAACGCTATGATTAAATATGGCAATGGGACTACGAAGAATGACTGGAGTGTCCTTAATTGAGGAGCAGTTCTTGAGGATTGAACTGTGTGTTTGGCATATATATATATATTAAAAAATGACACCAACCCCGGGGCGCCCCATCATCGCTGCCATCGTAAGTATGAATGAAAATCTCTCCAAATTTGTGGATTATGTTTTACAACCACATATGACAAATCTCTCATCCTACCTAAAGGACACAACGGACTTCCTCAATAAGGTCATGAATGTGGAATGGTGTGCTAACTATTTGTTCCTAGTGATGGATATTGAGTCATTGTATACCTCTATTAACCATCATCAAGGTATAAACGCCTGTGAATACTATTTGAGCAAAAGGGACATTTGTTTTCGAGATCATAACAACATGTTAATTGAAATGATTAAGATTTGCCTTACCGCTAACTTTTTCCGGTTTCAGGGCCATGTTTATCAACAGTTGCGTGGTGTGGCGATGGGCTCGTGCTTCTCCCCCAGTTACTCATGCTTGCATGTGGGCTGGTGGGAGGGGCACGAGCTCAGGACTACGCACCAACGTTGGCTACCTAACATTGTCAATTATTGGCGTTTCATTGACGACGTCTGTATAATTTGGAGGGGGACAGTTGAGGAGGCCAATGCATTTGTGATGGATCCGAATGTTAACACACTAAATCTTAAGTTTACATCTACTGTAACAACTGATGTAGCAGAATTTCTTGATGTTCAAATCTTCATTAAGAACAACAAAATTGAAACCCGTCTCCACCGCAAATCTACAGCGGGCAATACAATTTTGCATGCTTGGAGTGCTCACCCAGCTCACACCATCAGCAGCATCCCCTATGGGGAGTTTGTACGCATCTGTAGAATTTGCAGTGACAAAGACTCATTAGACCTTTGCCTTAAAGAATCCAAACAGCGCTTCCTGAACAGGGGCTATTCCAATTGCACTCTGGAACAGGCTTTTCAGAAAGCAAGCTCAATAGATCGTAAAACACTCCTTGCGCCCAAGGTGTCTAACATGCCAACCTCTGAATGCACTGTGTGACTTATAACTACCTTCAGTGCACAGGAGCGTAAGATCAGACGTATTATATGTACAGAATGGCCGATAATACTAACGGATGTTATCCTTGGACCAATGCTGTCAAGCACACCAACTATAACATTTAGAAGAGCGCCTTCCATGCGTAATGCATTGGATAGGCCCGCGCCTGAAAATCCACCTAAAAAATCTTTGTTAACAAAACAGGGTTCTTCAAATGCACCTCCTGCCGCGCTTGTACCTTCGCCAAAAACAGCACCCATTATGTTACAGCATTCAGTGAGGTGCCGGTGCCTATTCGTGAACATTTAACCTGCAGGTCTGAATTCGTTGTATATAAACTGAGATGCACCTGCAATCTCGAATATATTGGGAGCACCAAGCTCCTGGTACATCAGCGCATTCTCCAGCATATTCGCGCAATCATTAACAGTGATAACAATTATCCTGTAGCGAGGCATTTTCGGGCGGTGCATGACAAAAAACTAAAAGATTTTGAGTACACTGTTTTGTGCTCGGTACCTCAGCCCGGCCGGGGTGGGGACCGTATGAAGTTACTCAGGCAGAAAGAATCACATTTCATATTGTCTCTAGATACTAAGGCTCCCAATGGCCTTAATTTGACGGAAGATTTAAGTAATTTCCTATAACATCTTTTAATATCCCATTTAGTCCAGTAATATCCTTAGGGTACTTGGTTTGCTGATATACTCTTTGTTTTCAATTCTTAGTTTGCTGCTAGGGTACAATCATTTACATTTAGTCGCCGGCTGGTGACTATTGTATTTTTTGATTAATGTAGAAAGATTATTATAATGCACTAATTTGTTTTGCCATTTCTACATCTTATTTGGATATATTTAATAAAGCTGTCACTAGCGTGCCATCAAGTTGCTGTACACTTTTTTATTTTAATTTCTTTTGTGGGTCACAGCCTGAACAACTCTGGCCTTCTTTTTATATGATTCATCACTGCACTTTTTTTATGGTCACTATCTATCATGACAGCACAAAAAAATTTCTTTTGTCTAACGCATTCAAATACAAATTCTGAAATCATTGATCTATTTTGTGACTTTTCAACAGATCTGACGTTGTTTATTTCAGGGGTAGTCTTTTCAATATGCAATGCACATTCAATTCAATACCTAGGCATTATGTCGCAACATGTTGAACATGATTTTCAACTAATTTCATGTAAATTCTTGAAACTTTCTATTTTCTGGCACTATGTCGTTATTCTTTGAAAGTTTCTGTTTTTTGCATTTTTAGGCTAACATTCAGTGGCCTTTCTTATTTACATCTGTCTAATCTGTCAACACGTACGAATGTATGTTGCTCATTTTGCATTTACTTGATTAGTTATGCTTTAATTTGATTGTCACATTTGTTGATCTATTGCAAGCTTGCTTAGAAAAAATCATTTTGTTTGCGTTTTTATGCTGTCTGTCTATTATGTTTATCAGTAATGCAGAGAGATCGTGCACTTTTTTGAATTGTCCCACTTTTATTTTCACTATAAATTGTCCTTGTGTTTTTGAGCGCGTTATGTGAGCAAGCTCCCTAGTGGAGTGAAACGCGTCGTCTTTTCATTGAATAAACACGTCATTCTGCAACTCACTTGAGGAGTGATTCTTTTGCTTGTAATTACTGCTCGCTACATTTGAAGAGGATAGCTGGAGGTCCATACCTGTTTGGTTCCGTCGATCACTGACGGAACAGGAGTGTTTCTTCATATATATATATATATATATATATATATATATATATATATATATATATATATATATATATATATATATATATATATATATATCACATAATCTTCAAACCTCCACACACAAGCGGCGAAAGAAGAGGCAGACCCCACGTTATCCAGGCAAGTTGTTGTTTATTCACGTGCCTTTCAAAAATGTAACGTTTCGAGTACTAGCGTACTCTTGTTCACACACCACATTCTTGTTTAGGGATTTCTTTTATGTTTACGGTTCTGACCCCACCTGCGGGCCACACCTACTACACATGCATCACAAGGTTCAGCCTACAGCCTGGTTTGAACAATTTAAAGCCACAGTACATGTTTAACATTGTGATATATAATTGCAATTTAAACACATTTAAAACCACATTGCATAAAATAATGCCTGATATAAACTTCATCATGATGATTAAAAATTTAAATATCTTATTGTGCAAATACTTTGAAAATTTACATATCTTGACTGCATGAATGCCTATGAGAGTGTTCATAAAAAGATTATTGAAGTGATATGCTTAAATGCATAGTTCACTACTAATTCAATTTGTAATGAAAACTGGAACATTCACAAAATATGTACACAAAGCATTATAAAAAGGTTTTTGTGTTGAAATTAATCACAGTACCGTTAAAAATTGATACAGAGCTTAGCAGAACTTGTGAAAAAAGGAGAATATGTCACCAAGAAGCACCTCAGTGTATAACTATGATGTTGAGCTACAGTCCTATATACTTATTTAAAATGTATACATTATAAACTTTATATCGCATAAATATTGAGGACTATTTACAAAAATGTGTATGTACAAAGCGTGAAAAAAAAGTGCTCAAGTATATTCACAGTGCAAATGAACCACCTAAAGAAATCTCTTTTGAACCAATGATTATTTAAAAGACTGCCTTGTTCAGAAACCTGAACAGCCAATTCAGAAACAAAAATCGGACTGCAGATCACCTAAAATCGGTGCATTACTGTAAATTACATAGAGTTCAAGACGTATGTAATTCAACACTCTTAACTGCGGTGACATGACAGCTGAACCGTGAAGTATACTGTATATATTAGATGCAGAGTGTGTGCGTTTGATCAGTGTTCCTACAAAAAATGATGCATGTCCTCTGTCGCATTCAACCCATTTGGTTGCTTGCTGTCGAGCTTGATAATATACCGTGTTTCCAATCGGCGTAATAGTTTATCGCGGTCGCCACCGCGTCTGAGTGGGGCCACAGCATCGATGACATAATATGTAAGACACAACAGGTCCCTGTCGTGTCTGCTGTTAAAATGACGCGCCACCGGGTAAGCACCATCGTGGTTAACAATAGCACGAAGGTGCTGCAGTATCCTAACATGCACCTGAGCACCGGTACTGCCCACATAGCGCAGACCGCAGGTGCACGTTAGGATATAAACCGCAAACTCCGTTCGGCAGTTGTAATTGCCACGAATTGGTATTTCAATATCAGAGTATGGAGTGCGGTAATGGGTGATGTTCTGCCCAAATTTACATGCTCGGCATGAGGAACATTTGTGGAAGCCTTTGCCTCCAAACCATTGTTTGACTAAAGGTAATTCAGGGCTGGATTTAACCAGCTTGCTGTGCATACTGAATGCGCGCCTGAATGTAATCACAGGTCTATCTGGAGTCATATCACATAAAACACCATCAGTTTTTAAGACTGCCCAGTGTTTGTTCATTATGGATTTAATTTTGCGGTGTTGTCTGCTGTATGTGGTTATTAACCGGATCGTGTCAGCGTTCGCATCATTGTCAGGGGGTTTGGGTGTCAGCAAGGAGACTCTTGATTTTTCTCTACTCTTTTGTAGTGCATTGGATAAACAGCCTTTGCTGTATCCCCTTGCCTGAAGTCTAGCTAGCATCATAACGGCACCTTCCTCAAACTTTTCTTGTGTGTTGCAAATTCTTTTTAAACGCAACAGTTCGCCAAGAGGAATACTCATTATGACATGCTTTGGGTGACCACTGCTGGCATGTAATATACTATTACCAGCAGTGGGTTTCCTGTGTAGGGATGTGCCAATCACGGTACCAATGATATTAATACAAACATCAAGAAATTCAGCCGATGTAGTACTGATATTAGATGTAAAAAATAAATTGAAATGATTGGTGTTGAGTGCGTTAACAAATATTTGTGCACTATTCACATCACCCTCCCATATACAAAAAACATCATCGATGAAACGCATCCAATGCTTAATGCGATCAAAACCAGGAACGCCGATTAGTTCCCGCTCCTCCCACAGCCCCACGTGCAAGCTCGCGTAGCTGGGTGAGAAGCAGGATCCCATGGCAACACCACGTATTTGTCTCCAGATGTCTTTTCCAAATAGAAAATAATTGTTATCAAGGCACCATTGTACCAGGTCACATATCATTTTATTATGACTGTAGTACGCACAGGATTTATGTCCCAAAAAATGTCTAATCCCTTCAATGCCTTGCGTGTGTTCGATACAGGTGTACAAAGACTCAATGTCCAAAGTAATGATGCACCAGTTCTCTTGCCATTGTATTGATTCTAACTTGGACAAAAAGTCCCCCGTGTCTTTGATATAACTTGGCAGCGATGGGACATGCTCCTGTAAATAAAAGTCAATATAACGTGAAATTTTCTCACCCATACTTCTGATCGCCGAGATAATGGGTCTCCCCGGTGTTGGATTTTGCATTTTGTGCACCTTGGGAATTAGATACATATGTATATATATATATTTTCAACACCCTGTTCCTCAATCCTCGGGACTGGTTTCCAGAAAAGAGCACTCAAAGCCACTCCAGCGTGGTTTGCCAAATTTTATTTCGATCTTTGCAGATTGTGCAAGGTTACAAACGCGTTTCGGCGTTGCCGCCTTCGTCAGTGTAAACCAGCATTTTTTTGTGTAGTGAATTAAATAAAATTCATAGTGACTTCCTGTCACGTGGTTTAAAAAATAAAATGAACATAAAAAACTGCTGGACAGCCGGCCAATCTGTCAAGCACACTTGAAGTATTCATCCTGCAAGTCGCAGCAATCTCTCTGCCCCACCACCACATTTGTGCTAGTGCAGACAGTCGCTCAGAAAATAATAAAATGACAATTTTATTATTTTGTGTGCACCTGCTGCACTTGCAGCAAGGGGGGGGGGTGACGCTCCTCCACCTTAAAGGAGGAGCCGCCGCTGGTCACATTACACAAGTTGCAATTATACCCTTAGTGGAAAAGATATAAAATATTTAGATTGTTTACATTATCAAAGCGAGTGCTATTGCTAAAATGAAATGATTTAAGTCCATCTTACCTAAAGCATACAGAGACACGCGTTTTACATGAATCGCTTGCACGTCACAAAGTATTAATCCACAACTATTGTCCCATGATCCTCCAAAAGATTTTTTTTATAGAGTCTCACATCTGGAAAACCAAAGTAATTACATCTTTTGTAAGTCTCCTCATTCTTAATAATTCGAGATATGTGCAATTAAGTTCTTATATTCCTCATTCAAATTCCAGGAGAGTAGGATCCCAATATTCAGACAAACGCAACTTTCAATTCTTAAAACTGAGCAGCAATTTTCTTGTCATCATGTTTTAAATATCAAACTACATTTTCACAACGAGTTTCTTTAATTGGCTAGGTCCTGCCTACTAGACTCATTCAATACGAGTCATCACACCTGAGCATCAAATCCTACTGGCATCTCCGATTACCTGTCCTGTCATAGAGGATCCGTAGTAAACACTCCATTTCCTTCACCTTGCCGTGTTAGCGATGCACAGAAACACATCAGTATTACTAACAAAACTTTGGGCCAGATTTTCAAAAAAGGCAAACAGGGCAGCACAGTCCCTAAAAAGAGGTGGCGCAGCATTGCATGACAGGGAGGGAGCAGGAGAGTGACATATATACAGAGATATGGGTCTCTCCTCCCCTCTCCCTAGCGCCAGTGCTGGTTTCAGATGCTGTGTGCCAGAGACAAGCCTTAGTCAGGGCCGGACTGGCCATAGCGGGCACCAGGCAATCCCCCGGTACGCCTCCCAGGTGGGGGCCGGTTTTGGGCCCCTGGGGGCCGGTTTTGTTACAGGGCCGTTTTTGCAGCATAGCTGCAAAATCGGCCCTGTAACAAAATCGGCCGAAAACCGGCCCCGGCAAAGAGCTCAGCGGCACCTCCAACGCCCCCCCCCGAGTGGGATGGGGTGGTGCGGCCGAGCACTTTGCCAGGGCCGGTTGTGATTCTTAGTCCGGCCCTGCCCTTAGTTCCATAGCGCAAGGGGACGTGCCTGAGTCTAGCATAGGTTTTACAGGAAGGGTGCCCTTACTGTACAAAATACCATGACTATACAAGTTTAAAAGATTTTAACACTTTGTATGTGCGTTGCACAGTGCAGCACCCTTTCAAAGCTGGAAAAGAAAAGAGAAATCAAAACATTTCTCCTGTTAACACCTCCTTTGAAGTGGAGTTAACTTTTGGCACTAAATCCTGTCTACAATTGTTTGTAGATAGGGTTGCATCGTCAGGCATGGGTGGTAGCATAGGAATGCACACATACCACTCACATAGCGCTGCTTGGCGCTAAGTTACATAAATTTGCATTACTTTCGGGGTACTTTCCAGCGCCAAACAAGTTTTGCACAGGAAAGTAAATTAGGAAAAAAACATTTTGTGTTAGTTAGCGTCACTTTTGTGATGCTAACCCAGCGCAAAACGTTTGTAAATATATAATTTAGTATATTTCAACCACCACACAGATTTGATAAAACGTATAACCTAAAATATCTCCTGTTCCTGCTTCATCAGCTGCTGCTAACATTTCACTCGGGTTACAATAAAAAGCTGTAACTACAAGAATCCATGATGTTTACCTTAATCTCATGGCACACTCCACTCCAGGGAGGGATGGCCTCAACATTCCTTATATAGTAACCTTTAAGTGTTTAACTGCGCTCCCTCAGTAGAGAAGCAGCAACATTCAGAACCGACCATTACTGCACCAAAACCCCGACATGGATCCTAGAGCTACCCACACTGGTATCACATATCACCAAATTATGTAAATGTTCAGGTACAAAGCTAAAAGGGTCTGAAATTCTGTATTATACATCTCAAACTTTAGCAATTAAACCTATCTCCAGAACAACATTAGACCCTGAAATACATAAACTGACATCCCACCCATATTTCCAGATACAATTACCTATCATCAACGCATCTTCCTATTGTGTTACCTCTTTCTATTCATGGGCCATGGCAAGTTCTAATATATTCAAATACAGAGAACTGTAAGGCGCTATTTCAAGAAGACACTATAAAAAAAATTAATAATTGTCCAACAGTGTTTCAAGGGAAACTGGTCAACTTAGGGATGAGGCCCAACACAAACATTACACCCCCAAACCGGATGGGAGCCACATTGCTGTCAGAAAAGAGTTGTCATACTATTTGTAACGTCTTGGTTGTGCTACTCCAGTTGACAGCTATGGCAGCAATGGAATCACATTCAAAAGTGGCCATTAATCCACATCCACCAGATCCTTCCTCTCTGTGCAGCACCGCTCCAGCGGACATCGCCAGCAGCAATGAAGTCACGCTCCAGGATAAAAGTCCAAACATCTGCATCTCACTGTGACATTTCCTTCATTCCTGCACTGTCTACTACTCCTGTTTTCAAAAACACAGCTCTCCTAGTGGTGACACATCTCAACACCATTGATAAATGCATATACATATTTGCCAAATAAATATCTATTTTGTATACAAATGACCCTGCAGATAATGGTTCATATGTATTATGTCCTTTACAAGATTTGCTCCACATGACTCTCAGGTATGTGCTGATTTTGAGGCTGTAGGGTTACTGACCTCATTTGAGTAGTAGCACCTCACCATCATCCCAATGCATAGGAATTTCATGTCCTTATAGAGACAGTGTGGGATGATTGTCATAATGGTGTTCCTACAGAGATAGATAGTCAGTAATGAAAATCACTTTCAAGTGACTGCAGAGAAAAAAGATAGTGCATGATTCAAGGTAAGACAAGATCCCCGCAGAGTTAGTGAGTGATTCTAGGGAATACAAGGTCCCCACAGAGTTAGTGAGTGATTCTAGGGAAGACAAGGGCCCCACAGTGTTAATGAGTGATTCTAGGGAATACAAGGTCCCCACAGAGTTAGTGAGTGATTCTAGGGAAGAAAATGTCACCACAGAGATGGTGAGTAATTCTAGGGAAGACAAGGTCCCTACAGAGTTCATGAGTGATTCTAAAGAAGACAAGGTCCCCACAGAGTTAGTGAGTGATTCTAGGGAAGACAAGGTTCCCACAGAGTTAGTGAGTGAATCTAGGGAAGACAAGGTCCCCACAGAGTTAGTGAGCGATTCTAGGGAAGACAAGATCCCCACAGAGAAAGTCTGTAGTAATAGTTATGTTCAATTCCCCTCATTGTTAATGTGTTATGACACTTATGTTCAAGTCCCTGCAGAGATAGTGTACATTATAGATGTTAGTGAGGGTGATGTACCCACAGCAACTAGACTCAAACTATCTCATTGATATAATAACCCTATTTAAGTGCAATATTAACTGATTCAAACGTTGTGCCTTAATAAAGGTCCAGACTTTCTCACAAATCTAAATATCTGAGCTCTCATTCTCTTTCATAGCTACCCCTTTATGCACTAGCCTCCATAAGGAATGCACTACTTTATTTATGGCAGCAACAAGCATCACATACCAATTCCCTGTTGGATTTATTACATTGGAGAAATGGGTTTAGAAAATGGCATTTCACTTTTGTCTCTAGAATTTAAGATTGCAACATGCTTTATTTTCCCAAAACGTGTAATTCTCTCAGAGCATTTCTTCTACGTACCCTTCTATTCGATTGCCCTTAGAAATACTTGTACCCACAAACATACATCCGGATTTAAAGGTGAAGTCAAATTGAAGACTTGAAATTATAATAATTGTTCCTCCCTGTTCACAGCGTCTCCTAGGAAATTGTTCAGCACAGATTGCAACTAAAAGCTGTCGCTCTGAAGACTCTAATTATATTACAGAATATAAAGCTGCAGAAAACTCAGGATTGTTTTTGTCTCAGCGGCAGCCATTACCTTAGAAAGCTATCACAACTGACACACAGTACTTCTCACTCACCGTAGGTAAGCCAAGGTATATACATAACTTGTATGAAAGGGTAGCTTTCCCCAAAACAATTGATAACTCCCTGCATTAAATTCAAAGATTAACAGTATGGGCAATGTAGGCTGAACTCAAACCTGTACGTCAGGAAAAGAGTCAACGGTAATTGCCATCATTTCCTTCCTTCACAGTTTTCAAGTTCCAGCTCCCAACATTGTGCAACAATTTTAAGTCACACAAATCCTTTCCTGCAATTTGAACACTGCAGTTCTGCATCTGTAACATTGGTTTGCGTTTTTTTTTTGTGTTTTAAAAAAAAAACTTTTTTATTCTTGTCCTCATTTGCCTCTAAAAAAGCTCCATTCCAATTGCACCCGTAAATAGTGTTGTGCTCTTTTGTGCTGGAAACAGGGAGACCGAGAATAGGAAAAAGAGGATACCAGCTTCATACTTTTGCGCCCTTGTTTATTTGAAGCACCATCTTCCATCCTATGTTCCCTTATTGTCACTCCCCTGCTCTCCCTCATGCGCCGAAAACGCAAAATGGGAGGCAGTGGGGGGGGGGGGGGGGGGGGGGTTTGGGGGGGGGGGCCCAGTGACCAGGCGAGGCAAGGAAGGCGAAATCATCGGACTTCATAGATCATTTATTGCTCACACCACTCTAATAAGGGAGACCAGAAATTGTGCTTTTTGAAGGCCTTCATATCCAAGCTAGCAACATACTTGATAGAAATTAGCCAATCAAAGAGCTTTGCTGTTTGGAGTTGAAATTATTAGAGGGATCATTCAGATTTAAATAAAGTTCCTGTCACTACTGTCAGTTAATTGTTAGGTAATTGCAAAGTGATCTTGTGAATGAAGTACAGTTCTCTAAATAATACTTATTTTTGGCACATAAAAAAATCACCTAACCTCATGAAGTCTATGCCATGTGTTCATCAGCACCTGCCATGAAATTTATGTCATGGTACCCAACAAGCAGTCAGTTGTCACATGCCTACTACTGAGGGGTGCAATACGGGATATACCGCCCATATTAGTACATCCAGCTATATTGGCATCTGTGTTTTTTAACCCCAGCTGCATGTTCTCTCAGTCTTTTTGTCCACATCCCTCGTCCTGTTTCTTTGTCTCTCTTTTTTGTATGATCCATTCTGACAAGCTCAGTGTCTTGATTTCTGCGATACAGAATCAATGACACATGGACTCAGCTCTTGACTCCAATTCTTAGAGTCTCCGATTCATATTCCTTATGTCAGTCACATAGCCCTGGGTCCCCTGGGTCCTGTCCCTCAAAAATCATATCCCATTTTTCCAGATCTTGATAATGAACACCCTGTTGCACTGATGTTGGTAGATGGGGTATCCAACATGTACAGCTTTTATATAAATGTTCTTGCATTTTTGTTGATCGATGAATACCGCTATATTGCTAGTAGAATATTTTGGAAGGGATCCCACAGAGGCTCACAGATCATACATTGTCTATTGAGATTTTCCCATACTTTGTACATTGATTGCTCTGCCCTGGCACAGTAGTCCATCCCTTTAAACATTTCCACCATGTGGGGAGTCTACTTGAACACAGATGGCGAACAATATCACATTTTGTGCTTATTAGACCAACAGTCACCAATAGATGAGCTCCCTGGAATCTATAAAAGCCCCTTTATACCCAATAGGGCATTGGTCGTTAGCCTGGTGACTAAATGTTAGGGAGGCAATGAACCTGGTGAACTCGGCAGAAACCTATGTGCAGAAAATCTCTGAACAGCCCCCAACTTCAAATGACCACTAAAGTATAACTAGTGGTGACATTCTTCATCAGGGGAGAAATACACTTGTTAGGATGTGGGGCCGGAGAGCCTTGAACTGCGGGGTGCACACTGCCAGAAGAATCTTTTGTGCACAAGGAGGATTACTGTGTATCAACAAAACTAGGGTACTTGTTCCTGTCTGGAGGGGATGAAAGAGGATGGTTGGAGATAAAAAAATGTGAGGGGGATCATCCTTATTAGGAAATGATGCTCTCACGCACTCATATGAGTGTCAGGCTTCATCATCTGGCTTTTTGCTCCTCTTGGGGCTGGCGCTGCAATGCCCCACTGGTCCCGCGAATGGGCTCTTTGTCGGAGATCTTTATAGTAAAACCGTTGTGATGGTATATGCGGTGGTTTGGAACTGACAAGTAAGTGTGTCTGTTATTTAAAACTACCTAATGGGTGCCCTGTGATGAGTCTTGTAAGAGGTCCCTTTGTCAGGGTTAAAAATAAGTACACTTTGGTAGTCGATGCAAGGTTAAGAAGCGTGACTGTCCGGTGAGTGAAGTATAAAAGCAAGGTGGTTTATACTTGGTCAGGTTGACATGGTTCATGCCCTGGTGGTCCAAAAAGATCCATGGCGTTTCTTCAGAACCAGAGAATGAAGTGTAGACCCTACTCGGAATCTGAAAGGGTGTGGAAGTATTATAATATATAGCCTACTCTAGTGGATCAGCATAAGGTCATGAAAGTACCTGGGATATGCTCACCCTATCATATATCACAATCCAACCTAAGGAAAAGAAGGAAAAAGCCAAAAAAAGAAAGTAATAATAAAATAAAGGAATCGCCTCAGAATAATTTATTTGGTGTCCTGGTAAGGACATTCGCACTGGACAGTCACCTAAACATTTTGTTACATAGTACACTGTATGCTTTCATTTGTAAGCACCATCGATAATTTTAATAAAAGGGTGCCACTTGTGTCCACGTATCATGGTGCCACCTCTGTGAAATCATATTAGGAGAGTGTATTGTGAGAAGTTGGCCTGATATATGATGCTCACTAGTTCTAGTGATCACCTTGTATCAGTCCAAACAACCCTTATGGTGATTGGTTGTAAGTCAACCTTATAGACCAGCTATCCTAATGGTAGCATGGACAAAGCAGTCTTAGGCTAAACTCTTTTGGCATGTGAAGCCAGCTGTTTTACCACAATATAACCCCTTGAATACCAGATGAAAGGACACCACACAGGTTGTTATGAAAATAAACAGTCTATTTATTAATAACAACACCTCTGAACTCTTTATGAGGTCAGAGGGCTAAGCACATGACAATCTCTTACGAAAAATACGACAAGTTGCACAAAATTACAATGGTGCCCTAGGGGCACGACAAACCATATACTAAGTAAGTGGAATGTGAAAGTCGATAAAAGGAATGGAGCTGTCCAGAGGCTGTAGGATCGATGGGACCACGCTAGACTAACTCTAGGTAAGTAATAGGAGGCCCACGGAACGCATGTGCAGAGTGTGAACTCACACGCGAGATGAGTAACAGCGTCTATGGACAGTACAGTTGAAGTTAAAGGTAAGTACGGACAATCCTGACTAGTTAGGACAACAACGACTGTGGAATTGGACCACGGGCTGCGGGTGCATAGGTGCCAAAGTGTGTCGGGTTCTCGCGTCGAAGTCAATGGAGCCTGAAAGAAAAGATGCTGCAGGCGACCAGAAGGAAGATGTCCGGTGCGATCCAAGGTTGGATCGGTGAAGAAGAGGACCTGAAAGCAGAGGGGACAGTGTTCAAAGTCACTAGCCAGTGACCGGTGTGGAACCAGGAAGGAACCAGATGCTGTCGTCGCGATCAGGTGAAGAGTGGACGCTTGACTCTGCAGCCACGTTGACCAGGAGGTGTCCTCGACGACCAGGATGGAGGCACGAGCTGTCCCACGCAGGCTGTCGCTGTTGGCGGTGTCGGATCCGGAATTGGAGTCAACAGGCCTTGGCAAAGGCAACCCACGCGGTGAAGGGAAAAGACATCTGGTGCGGACTAGGAGAGTCCGGGTTGCCCCTCTTTTGGAAAGGAGCAAGGGCTAGTCTGGAGCAACCAGACCAGCAGCAAAGATTCAAAGGTTCATCGTCTAGGAGGCCACTAGCCAGCCGACAAGTGACCAGACAACACGTCGAGCAGCAAACAAGCAGAAGGGCCCCACGCAGATCTCGTGGATGCTGGAGGGTTGATCTTCGGTGCAGGGGCTGCTTGGGGCTGGAGCTTCTCAATCCCCAAAGCACTTGGTCGAGTTTACCTCGGGAGTCGTGCTGGAAGCGAAGTGCAGGTTCGTTCAAGATGGCCGGTCCCACGTGTCTCGTCGCACCCACGGGTCTCAGCTTTGCTGTAGATGTAGGTTGAGGTCGGAGAGGTCTGGGAATCCGGGTCTCGTCGGGCTCTGAAGTCTGGATCCTCAAGGGAAGACGACAAAGTGAAGCTGCTGGACGCTTGATGGTGCCTGCAGTTGCAGGGTGGACACTCCTTGCCCACAAGGGAGATTCTTCAGTCTTCTGTGGAGCAGAACGTCGAAGGCCAGAGTTTCTTCTTGTTGAATAGTTCAGGATAATCTAATTTGGAATGGGATCAGCTCCTACCTTTATTCTCCTAAAGGGGACTGCACTACTGACTAGGTCCCTCCCCTGGGTGGGACCAGGAAGGGGGGTGGCTACACCCCCTATCCTTTGTCCGGTTTCGTGCCAGAGCTGGGGCAGGGATGCCCCAGCAACTGGTTTGAACCAGTGTATGCACAGGACACCTTGTGTGCCCCAGGCATGTCTCATTCCTTTCAGCCTTCCTACCTCAATACACAAAACCCTGTCTGGGGTGGTGCTAGCACCTCCCAAGGCAGGAAACCCTTTGTCCAGGCCGCCCTCGCTGGAAGGACTCCCAGCAGCAGGAGGTCAGACTTGTGTCTGTGGTGGCAGCATCCATTTTGTGATGCCAAGGCTCGAGTTAACTTTAACCGGGGTTCACAGTTACTTACATGTTGTGTCCCTCTAGAAGGGTGGAATGCTACCCCCGTCGCCAGAATTGGCGAGGGGGTAGTATTCCAAATCGTATGACACCTTACTCGACATGTTTTGATAATGTTATACCAGAGTTAGCATTTAACCGCGAGGTTGATAATGCACTTAAGAGTATATGGTATAGCGTTATCATGGAACAGCTATTAGGACTTGGTTCCGCAAGCTGCAAATGGGCTAAGCTCATGCCAGAGCACCATCTCACATAATTCCAAGCACACTGCCTTCAGGATTGATAAGGCCTTCCATAGGAGTGACTGATAGGAATATATGTGTCCGTTTTAGGGTTAGATATAGGTATACTATATCTATAGCAAAAGGTGATTACACCACCTTGCCCCAGCTGTCATGCAGCCAGTTGTGTCAGTTTTAGATGGCCAGCCAGGGGTGGCATAATACATGCTTCAGCCCCTGGTAGGCCCTGGGTACACCTATGCCCTGGATACCTAAGGTATACTGTACAGGGACTGATAAGGTGGCCCAGTACCAATTGGTAAATGCACCTAAAGTACATTGTTGTCAATTTAGAGAGAGAACAGCTAGGCTGTGGGTCTGATTAGCAGGCCCACAGCCAGGGAAAGTCGTAAACCAGTGAAGCAAAAAGCAAAAATCTGGGGTGACCATAGGATTGTAGACCCCACTCTCCTACATAACCCTCCCCCCCCCAAACTTAGGGACATTAAACTAACCTTGACCAGGTGAGTCTTCTTGTTTTAAGTGGAAATACCTGGAGAGACCATCTGCATTGCCATGGTCAGTCCCTGGTCTGTGCTCCACTGTAAAGTCCATCCCCTGTAGGGAAATGGACCACCTAAGAAGTTTGGGGTTTTCACCCTTCATCTGATTTAGCCATAAGAGGGGCTTATGGTCGGTCTGAATCTTGAAGTGAGTTCCAAACAAGCATGGCCTCAACTTCTTCAGGGCCCAAACCACAGCAAAGGCTCCCTCTCAATAGCTGACCAACGTTTCTCTCTAGGGGTCAGCCTTCTGCTTATAAAAGCAATGGGCTGGTCATGACCATCAATATTCAGTTGAGATAGAACAGCTCCCACACCCAACTCAGATGCATCTGTTTGGACAATGAAGGTTTTGGAGTAGTCAGGACTCTTGAGAATAGGTGCAGTACACATGGCCTGCTTTAGGTCATCAAATGCCTTCTGACAGCTAACTGTCCACTGAACTTTCTTTGGCATTTTCTTGCTTGTCAGGTCATTAGGTGGTGTCACAATGGACCCATAATTCTTGACAAACTTCCTATAGTAACCAGACAGGCCCAAGAAAGCTCTGACCTGTGTCTGGGTGGTTGGAGGATCCCAGTCCTTTATGGCCTGTATCTTGCTCTCCAAGGGTTGAACCTGGCCTCTACCCACAAGGTGGCCCAGGTACACAACCTGACTCTGCCCTATCTGGCACTTAGTAGCCTTGATAGTGAGGCCTGCCTTTTGCAGGGCCTCCAAAACTTTCCTCAGGTGGATCAGGTGATCCTCCCAGGTGGAGCTAAAGACAGCAATATCATCTAGATATGCTGCACAGAAGTCATCCAACCCAGTGAGAACTTGGTTCACCAACCTTTGAAAAGTGGCAGGTGCATTTTTCAAACCAAAGGGCATCACCACAAACTGGTAATGACCTCCTGGGGTAGAAAATGCTGTTTTGGCCTTGGCATCCTCAGCTAACCTGATCTGCCAATAACCAGCTGTTAGGTCAAATGTACTTAAGAAAGTTGCAGAAGCCAACTTGTCTATCAGTTCATCTGCCCTAGGTATTGGATGGTACCGTAACCAAAACTGGGTCTGGGCTCACGGGCAATAAGGACAAGCCTCACTATAAACAAAAAACCAAAAACAAGCACCAGTATTGCCTACAATTTAGGAAAAGGGGACCTGAACGTGACCACGAAACATACTCACAAAATCAGTAAGTCTTTGAACAACTTTTTTAATCCAGAATAAATCAATTATTTTTAATCCTCAATTATTTATCAAAACATCATTGCACGATATTCACATATTTATAGACAGAAATATTTACACTCCACATTTATTCCACACAACACTTCTCACATTTGGTACCACTTTCAACCATGCATACACATCCTAACACACATGAAAAATTAATTGGCATCAATTTACACATTACATATTAACAAGAATTAATTCAGAAAAAACAACACAGGAAATCAGATCAAACGTGAAGTAATACCAGGAGGACTCCAAATAAAGAACATCCAGGTCATATTCACAGAAGACCCTATTTATAAAAAGGGTTACAGTTATATTGAGAACAAGTGCAGCCAGGACCTTATGGTTCTAACTGTGGAGACAGCTCAAAGGATCTCCATACAACAACTTGAAGAAATTAAAACTTTGGAAAACGAAATTGAGCAAAACCAACTAATTACAGACGCGAAAGCTTTACTCGAAAAAGTGGAGAAAGACATTTTGGAATTTAAGGACTTTACCATAAACCAAAAAGAAAATCAGTTTCAAAAGGACAAAAAAAACTTTAACCTTGAAAAAGTATATCCGTATCTGCAAGCTGATTTGTATACAAGACTTGACTCTAGAAAATACCTAGGGGATAATCAAGGAAGATCAAATAGCAAGTTCATTACTTTTTCGGACACTTCGTCATCCTCGAGTGGGAGCGATAACGAAGGGAATAATCAGAGGAGAAATACAAATAAAAGAGGATCTTTCCAACAACAGGCTGGCCCATCAACAGCTTCTTCTTTTTTAGGGAGAGGCCAACAACAACCACGAGGCCGCCCCAGATACAATCAACCGTGGGAGATGTCAACACGGCGTCAAAACTACAAAAATTGGTAGTATGGCCCATTTTCAACTTGTCAAATAAAATTCTGACCCAGGCTGAAACGAGCATCCTAGAAAAAGGTCTCTCATTTGTCCCCACAAGACATACCAATTTTGTAAGACTAAAGACTGAGATCCTGGAAGTTTGCAGAAAACTGAAATTAAAATCTTTCTTCTCTCAAAATATCTATAACCCACTAATTGAAACTACAGGTCTCAAGAAGAAATCACTCTTCTGCCCTCCAGCAAACAAAGTGGCAAAAGAAATTACGATCTTTGAAAAAACAATTCTCTCATCAATTACAAAGATGGAACAACAAAGGAAGTGGACAAAATTCAATATTTCATCCTCAGAGAGAACGGCCCTGGAAAATCTCAAAGGAGACACATCAGTTACAATAAAACAAGCGGACAAGGGCGGGTCCATTGTTATCTGGGACACTGAAAAATATACCACGGAGGTAATGAGCCGACTAAATAATACTAGATGCTACAGAAAAATTCCCAATGATCCTACTAGAGATTTACAACTACAGCTACATTCAATCCTGGATAGAGGATTTGAAAACGGAGTCATCGGCAAAAAAGAGCACGAATATCTTAAATGTACTAATCCAAGAATACCTCTTTTTTATGTACTGCCTAAGATTCACAAAGATGCCAACACCCCCCCAGGGAGACCAATAGTCTCCGGGTGTGAGTCTTTATTGGAACCAATTTCGAAATTTGTAGACTTCTTTTTAAAACCATTTCTTTCCAAAGTCAAATCATATCTAAGAGACACGACAGATTTCATCTCTAAATTACCAACAATTCCATTTGAACAAAATCGGGACTTATTAGTTACCTTAGATGTAACCGCGCTTTATACTCAAATCCCTCAAAACAACGGATTAGATGCCATCCAAATGTTTTTGGAAGAAAGAGAACAACCCATGCGAGTCCCCACAGAATTCATAATGGAACTAGCCACATTCGCTTTGAAGAATAATTATTTCAATTTCAATGGGCAATTCTTCTTTCAAACCAATGGAGTAGCAATGGGCTGTCCGTTTGCACCAGAGTTAGCTGTACTTTTTATGGCACTCTATGAAGAAAAATTCATTTACCACAACAACCCTTTTTCTGAACAAATCTCGAGTTGGAGTCGATATATCGACGATGTCTTTATGACTTGGAGAGGGAGCGAGGAGGACTTGAAACATTTCCACGAGTGGCTAAATTCTAGAACACAAGAAATTAAATTCAGCTTGAACCACTCAAAAATAAAGATGGCCTTTTTAGACGTGGAAGTTTATCCAACGGAAGATGGTTTAATCACCACTCTCTTTAAGAAACAAAGGGACCGGAACAAAGCTCTGCACTTTAAGAGTAACCATCCACGCAATCTAAGAGAAAATCTTCCCTTCGGGCGATACCTTCGAATAAAGAGAAATTGTCACCTGAAGGATGAATACTTCTTACATGCCAATAACCTCACTGAAAATTTGCTAGCAAGAGGTTATACAAAGAAATTGCTTAAAATGTCAATGAAGAGAGCCTGGTGGGTCCCCAGAGAAACTCTTCTAGAAAAAAGAGATAAACCACCACTAAATCGAATAGTGTGTGTCTCGACCTTCTGCCCCAACTCCAACCAAGTTAAAAAGACTATATTGCAAAACTGGCATCTTATTGAAAAAGTCGACGACTCCCTGAAGCAGAAACCGTTATCTGCATACAAAAAGGATCAATGTGTGGGAAACCACCTAGTGAGAGCAGCTTTAAAAAAGAAAGAACAGCTGACAGTAGGCGCCTATGCTGGGTTGCCACCTTTAAAAGGACACCACAAATGCGGATCTTGCATCTGCTGCGACAGTACAGAAGAAGGTTCACTGTTCCAACATGGAGATGTTTTTTGGAAACATGAGAAATTTTCCAACTGCAAATCCCGATATGTCATCTATGGGGTTAGATGCCCTTGCAACAAACTCTATATCGGCAAAACAAGCCAAGAAGTGAGATGCCGCATCACACAACACAAATCGCAAATTAAAAAGAATGTAACCACTGCCCCACTGGTTAACCATTGGCACACTGAAAAACACACACTGGACGACCTAAGGTGGTCGGTTATTGCCAAGATCGAAAAAGATCCGAGAGGTGAGGACATCGAAAATAAATTAGCTCGCAGCGAGGCAATGTTAATTATTAAGTTCAACACAACAGTGGAAGGCCTTAATGAACTGTCAGAACTCTACCGACTTTAAGAAAATCTAGTAATTTTGGCCTTGCAGTTGTAACACAGTGAATCTGAGGACCAAGCTTACACCCGACTCAATATACCATGTTGCACCATTAAAGCTTAAACTCCACCTGACCGCGAAAAGAGAAAAAAATCAGCCTTCCACAAACATCCAATTATCTGGTTCAAGAGATATATAGTTCGATAACATTGACCACCGGCAACGTCACACAGAGACAAGTCCCCCCCTTTTCTCCCAAAAATCATCGAGACTAGTTCTCTGTCCCCCGAAAAAAACTCCAAATCCCACAATCCCTAGCAACAGGAAGGAACGTTGCGCGAAACCTCATACGAGACCCACGCTGCCACATAGGCAGTTTTCCACTATCGGAGGTTGTGGAGAGACGCTGACAGTATGTGAAGACTGCTGCGTACGGCAAAAGACAGAAAAAGAACGGGTAAGAATGAACAAACGGTCTGAATGGCACTCTCGAGCCACCCTCCCGATGAATGCGAGGTTCCAATCATTTACGAAGCTTTCTGTTGTATCCCTACAGAGAGGCACCCGCTAGCCGGACTTAATCTCCCGGTCAAACGATTTTTCGGCGGAACCCATACATACACCATCTAAACAAAGTTAAATAAGTAAGTAATGCGGCAACGTGCTCCTGTGTTCCCCGCCGCACTTAGAGAAACGCTGTCAAGAACACTTGCCCTTTTAATAACATATGCCCTTTGAACCACACAGATTTCACACTCCAGTCGACACAAGCGGTATAAGTGGATCTATGTGAGTACTTGATTTGGTTACAAATGTCCTGGTGTTTATGACTCTGCTAGTTGTTTTGCTGAGCAGCCATATACCATTCTGAGCCTGCCTGCTATTGTTGTCTATTTCAGAATCCTTGAGGTTAAAGAAAACAAGCACCTTGAGGTAGGATTAGCTTCTCCCTTCATTTCTTGATTAGTGACACAGGGGTGGTCGTCTTTTGAGACTGACCCTTTCTTGTTCTTTAATTCACAGCTACGTGGTCTTGAAGAGAATTCCCTTGAAGAAAAGGGTTTTCGAAACGCGTAGACCTTCTGTACAACACTAGGATATTTTCTTGAAAACACAAATAATTACTTGACGTTTGATCTGATTTCCTGTGTTGTTTTTTCTGAATTAATTCTTGTTAATATGTAATGTGTAAATTGATGCCAATTATTTTTTCATGTGTGTTAGGATGTGTATGCATGGTTGAAAGTGGTACCAAATGTGAGAAGTGTTGTGTGGAATAAATGTGGAGTGTAAATATTTCTGTCTATAAATATGTGAATATCGTGCAATGATGTTTTGATAAATAATTGAGGATTAAAAATAATTGATTTATTCTGGATTAAAAAAGTTGTCCAAAGACTTACTGATTTTGTGAGTATGTTTTGTGGTCACGTTCAGGTCCCCTTTTCCTAAATTGTAGGCAATACTGGTTCTAGGTATTGGATGGGCATCTGTCTTAGTGACAGCATTGAGACCCCTGAAGTCTACACAAAACCTCATCTCTCTCTTACCATCCTGGGTATGAGGTTTAGGCACTAGAACTACAGGACTAGCCCAAGGGCTCTCTGAGGGTTCAATGACTCCCAATTCCAACATCTTTTGGACTTTTTTCTTAATGCAGTCCCTGACGTGGTCAGGTTGCCTGCAGATTTTACTCTTGACAGGCAGACTGTCACCAGTGTCCACCTCATGGGTGCACCAGTTTGTCTGACTGGGGGTCAGTGAGAACATTTGCCTGAAGGATTGAAGAACCTGTTTACAATCCTCTTGTTGATGTTCAGAGAGGCTGTCAGAAAAGACTACACCATCTACTGACCCATCATCAGGGTTCTGAGTGAGCAGGTCTGGGAGATGGTCACTCTCTTCCTCCTGTCCCTCATCTGTGGCCATGAGCAAGCCCATGTCCTCCCTGTTGACAAATGCCTTGAGCCTATTCACATGAAGCACCCTGTGGGGGCTCCTGGGAGTTCCCATGTCCACCAAGTAGGTGACCTCTCCCTTTTGCTCAATGATGGTATGGGGTCCAGACCACTTGTCTCGGAGAGCTGCTGGGGCCACTGGCTCCAACACCCACACCTTCTGTCCTGCATGGTAAACAGTTAGGACAGCCTTTTGGTCATGCCAAGTTTTTTGAAGTTCTTGGCTGGCCTCAAGGTTTTTAGATGCCTTCTCCATGTACTCTGCCATCCTGGAGCGGAGACCAAGTACATAGTCCACTATGTCAAGCTTAGGCTTTTTGAGAGGTAACTCCCATCCTTCCTTCACAAGACATATGGGTCCTCTTACAGGATGTCCAAAAAGAAGCTCAAAAGGACTGTAACCAACCCCCTTCTGTGGGACCTCTCTGTAAGCAAACAGTAGGCAGGATAAAAGGATGTCCCATCTTCGCCTAAGCTTTTCAGGTAACCCTTTTATCATCCCTTTGAGGGTCTTGTTGAATCTCTCAACAAGCCCATTGCACTGTGGGTGATAGGGTGTGGTAAATTTGTAATTTACTCCACACTCCTTCCACATTGCAGTCAAGTATCCTGACATGAAGTTTGCACCTCTGTCAGAGACAACCTCCTTAGGAAACCCCACTCTGGAGAAAACTCCAAGTAGGGCCCTGGCCACAACAGGAGCTGTAGTGGTCCTAAGGGGAATAGCTTCTGGATACCTGGTGGCATGATCCACTACCACCAGTATAAATCTGTGCCCAGATGCTGTTCGGGGGTCCATTGGTCCAACAATGTCTATCCCCACTCTTTCAAAGGGTACGCCCACCACAGGTAGTGGTATGAGGGGGGGGCCTTTGTTGTGCCACCTGATTTGCCACTGGCTTGGCAGGTGACACATGAGCGACAAAACTCTTTAGTGTCTTCAGACTTATGAGGCCAGTGAAAGTGTGGGGCAAGCCTGTCCCAAGTCTTGTTCTGGCCTAAGTGACCTGCAAGGGGAATCTCATGGGCTAAGGTGAGAAGGAAACCTCTAAGAGACAAGGGGATGACCAGCCTCCTGGTAGCACCAGGCTTGGGGTCTCTTGCCTCAGAGTATAGGAGTCCATCTTCCCAATATACCTTATGGGCACCTGTAGCATTCCCTGCAGCCTCAGCAGCAGCCTGCTGTCTGAGGGGTTCAAGAGAGGAACAGTCTAATTGGGCCTGCCTCAAGTCTGCCCTGGAAGGTCCCCCTGTCCCAAGAAACTCAACCTGATCAGGTTCAAGCTCTTCTAGGACAGTTCCTTCTGGGGTCTCTGGGTCAGCCTCCTGAGAGGGCTGATCCTCAACCTGAGGCAGGGGGGAAGGCTCTGCCTTAACCCTACCATTCCTTCTCTTGGGTAGTGTCTGGTCCATTCTTCCAGGATCCAGCACTTGTTCAGCTGGGCATTTCTTGGCCTGTGACCTAGTCACAGCAAGGACATGTGAGGAGACACCTAGCATTTCTACATGAGTCCTGTACTCCACATCTGACCACAGTGAGGATTCCAAATCATTGCCCAAAAGACAATCTACTGGGAGGTCTGAACTAACTACAACCCTTTTGAGGCCAGTTACCCCTCCCAGGAGAAATTAACAACTGCCATACTGTGATTGGTAGTGACATTGCTAGCATTGGTCACTAGGTAATCTGAACCTAGCATGATCTGGTCAGGGTCCACAAATGTTGGTGTCACCATGGTGACACTGGCACATGTGTCCCTGTAGGCCTGAGCCATTTTTCCATTGATTAAAGGCGTTTGCCTGTTTTTGCCCAGAGTACTAGGACTTACAGTAGGGGTCATATCCATGTCCCCAGTACAGACAAGAACTGCCTGAGTAGGAATTCTGACTAAGTCAGAACCCACCTCAGTTCCCAGGGTTAACCCAACTATAGCCTTGGGAGGTACACTACCACTACTAACTGTACTAGGGGGTGCAGGTGTCTTAGGGACAGTAGTGGTAGGAGTTTGGCCTTTCTTGGTGCACTCACTAAACCAGTGAGTCTTACTTTTACAGTATTGGCACCATGGTTTCTTAGGACCATCATTCTTCTTCTTTTGGGAAGTTTGGGACCCACCCTCCTTAGGTTGTTGGGGCCCTGTTGAAGACTTCTGGTAATTTTGCTTATTCTCATTACCCTTCTGGTCTGCTTTCTTCTGGCTACCACCCTGGTTCTGGTTCTGCTGCTTGACCCTTGTTCTGACCCATCTGTCTGCCTTCTTTCCCAATTCTTGGGGAGAGGTCAGATCTGAGTCAATCAAGTGCTGATGCAACAACTGGTTCTGACAATTATTTAAGATTTGCTCTCTCATAATTAGATTATACAATCCTGTGTAATCAGTAACTTTCTTCCCAGTAACCAGCCCTCCAGAGCCTTAGTGGCACAATCAACAAAGTCAGTCCAATCTTGAGCCTGAGTTTTCTGGGTATCCCTGAACATCAACCTGTACTGTTCAGTGGTTAAGCCAAACCCATCAATCAGTGCAGTTTTCAAGACTTGGTAATCATTAGCATCCTCATCTCTAACAGTGAGGAGCTTGTCTCTACCGTTACCTTCAAAGGAGAGCCACAATATAGCTGCCCACTGACTCTGGGGTACCTGCTGTACTTTGCAGGCTCTCTCCAAAGCAGTTATCCACTTGTGGATATCATCTCCTGTCTTATAGGAGGACACTATTTTACTCAGGTGTCTATTATCAAAACTCCTGTCTCTATCCCTAGGGATATTGCTGCCACCAGTGGGGACTACCCCACTCAACTGTTGCTCCCTAGCAAAGGCAAGCTTCTCTTTGGCCAGGGCAAGTTCTTCCCTTTGGATCCTCAGATTAGCCTCCTTCATCTTTGCCTCATGTTCTCTCCTCTGAGGGGAACTCATCCTCCTCTGAGCAGATGCATGAGAGGCACGAGAGTGCACAGATCTAATGGAGTCCCTAGAATGAGACCTATCTCTTCTAACTCCATGGTTAGGCCTGCTTAGGTTCAGTACTGGGGGTCCCCCAGTTCCTTCCCTATGTAGGTCTAAGTTGGCCCTTGTGAGTCTGCTGACTATCACAGAAGCTTTGTCTGCCTCATCCCCAGAGGGTTCCTCATCCTCCTCCTCCTCCTCCTCCTCTACATCTTCTGTTTCAGGGAGATCTGGATCACCACGAGTACCTTCTAAGGGGGGTATGCTCCTATCTGGATTAGAGGGGTCTGTGTTGGCAGCCCTTCTGGCATCATATGTCTCTAAGAGACCTAACAGAAAAGGAGTGGTAGGGTTAGAACCCTGTTTCATTTTCCTGGAGGTACACAATTGTCTCATCTCCTGGAAACTGAGAGCTGCATATCTGGAAAGGACCTGTGGAGGGTCACTAACCACTTGGGGAGTCTCTGAAGACTCTCCATGGGTAGACATGCTTTCTAGTGAGGTGTAAGTGATGCACCTACCTACACTATGGGTTTTCCTACTGATCCCTTGCTAAGAGTTGTAGTCAGGGTGTGCTAGGCCCTTTCTACTACAACAGCTGGTTCAGTAGAACTCAGAGTATTTCTAAGCTTGTTATATGTACCTAGGTACCTTATGTGATCTTTCAAATGATATTTCAAGATTATATGTGGTAAAAACAACAGCAAGCTCAAATCCCAACCGCTGCACACCAATGTGAGAAGTTGGCCTGATATATGATGCTCACTAGTTCTAGTGATCACCTTGTATCAGTCCAAACAACCCTTATGGTGATTGGTTGTAAGTCAACCTCATAGACCAGCTATCCTAATGGTAGCATGGACAAAGCAGTCTTAGGCTAAACTCTTTTGGCATGTGAAGCCAGCTGTTTTACCACAATATAACCCCTTGAATACCAGATGAAAGGACACCACACAGGTTGTTATGAAAATAAACAGTCTATTTATTAATAACAACACCTCTGAACTCTTTATGAGGTCAGAGGGCTAAGCACATGACAATGTCTTACAAAAAATACGACAAGTTGCACAAAATTACAATGGTGCCCTAGGGGCACGACAAACCATATACTAAGTAAGTGGAATGTGAAAGTCGATAAAAGGAATGGAGCTGTCCAGAGGCTGTAGGATCGATGGGACCACGCTACACTAACTCTAGGTAAGTAATAGGAGGCCCACGGAACGCGTGTGCAGAGTGTGAACTCACACGCGAGATGCGTAACAGCGTCTATGGACAGTACAGTTCAAGTTAAAGGTAAGTACGGACAATCCTGACTAGTTAGGACAACAACGACTGTGGAATTGGACACTAGGACAGTTAGACTACCCTTGAGCACCGAAAAGCTCTCGTTACCTCACCCACGGGCTGCGGGTGCATAGGTGCCAAAGTGTGTCGGGTTCTCGCGTCGAAGTCAATGGAGCCTGAAAGAAAAGATGCTGCAGGCGACCAGGAGGAAGATGTCCGGTGCGATCCAAGGGTGGATCGGTGAAGAAGAGGACCTGAAAGCAGAGGGGACAGTGTTCAAATTCACTAGCCAGTGACCGGTGTGGAACCAGGAAGGAACCAGATGCTGTCGTCGCGATCAGGTGAAGAGTGGATGCTTGACTCTGCAGCCACGTGGACCAGGAGGTGTCTTCGACAACCAGGATGGAGGCACGAGCTGTCCCATGCAGGCTCTCGCTGTCGGCGGTGTCGGATCCGGATTTGGAGTCAACAGGCCTTGGCAAAGGCAACCCACGCGGTGAAGGGAAAAGACGTCTGGTTCGGACTAGGGGAGTCCGGGGTGCCCCTCTTTTGGAAGGGAGCAAGGGCCAGTCTGGAGCAACCAGACCAGCAGCAAAGATTCAAAGGTTCGTCGTCTAGTAGGCAACTAGCCAGCCGGCAAAAGACCAGACAATGCGTCGAGCAGCAAACAAGCAGAAGGGCCCCACGCAGATCTCGTGGATGCTGGAGGGCTGATCTTCGGTGCAGGGGCTGCTCGGGGCTGGGGCTTCTCAATCCCCAAAGCACTTGGTCGAGTTTACCTCGGGAGTCATGCTGGAAGCGAAGTGCAGGTTCGTTCAAGATGGCCGGTCCCACGTGTCTCGTCGCACCCACGGGTCTCAGCTTTGCTGTAGATGTAGGTTGAGGTCGGAGAGGTCTGGGAATCGGGGTCTCGTCGGGCTCTGAAGTCTGGATACTCGAGGGAAGACGACAAAGTGAAGCCGCTGGACGCTTGATGGTGCCTGCAGTTGCAGGGTGGACACTCCTTGCCCACAAGGGAGATTCTTCAGTCTTCTGTGGAGCAGAACGTCGAAGGCCAGAGTTTCTTGTTGTTGAATAGTTCAGGATAATCTAATTTGGAATGGGACCAGCTCCTACCTTTATTCTCCTAAAGGGGGCTACACTACTGACTAGGTCCCTCCCCTGGGTGGGACCAGGAAGGGGGGTGGCTACACCCCCTATCCTTTGTCCGGTTTCGCGCCAGAGCTGGGGCAGGGATGCCCCAGCAACTGGTTTGAACCGGTGTATGCACAGTACACCTTGTGTGCCCCAGGCATGTCTCATTCCTTTCAGGCCTCCCTACCTCATTACACAAAACCCTGTCTGGGGTGGTGCTAGCTCCTCCCAAGGCAGGAAAGTACATTGTTGTCAATTTAGAGAGAGAACAGCTAGGCTGTGGGTCTGATTAGCAGGCCCACAGCCAGGGAAAGTCGTAAACCAGTTAAGCAAAAAGCAAAAATCTGGGGTGACCATAGGATTGCAGACCCCACTCTCCTACATGTATCACCTGCAAAGTGTCAACCGAACCAACACATAGTAACGTATGGACCAAAACATAACATACGATCAATCGTTTCATGTGGTTTCAGACATCTCTGTTGATATTAGAACAAGGGGTTTCATTGCCCGCAATTTTTACCCCCAGTAATCGGCCTACGGGCACCTTAGGTCTAGGCAGAGGACCGCGTATAAGATGTGGTGAACCTGGAAGAACAAACAATCAGGAGCTGCTAATGAGAAGGGGCTCCTCTGTGTCATTACTCACATGTATCCGTTGTCCACTAGCATGATCATACTCACAGTCTTGTACGCGGAGTATCACGTCGGACCTACCCCTCTCCCTGCCTTCCTGGAAGTCGGTGATTTGCACTGTCTCTGGTGGTTTTAAAGCATGTACGTGTCACAGGTGTAGTGCTTCTGGGCAGAGTTTATGACCCGGAAGTCACCCGCAGGAGCGGAGCGATGTAGCCTTCATGTATTGCAAGATCAGTGGTGGCTATCTCTGGTGGCCATCTTGGGAAAGGATTACCTAGTATGAATACTGTGTACCTCTCTATTGTTCAATACCCTTATAGGTGGCTCAAGTTTGGGCGCAAAGTCATGATGTGAATGGGGGAAAGTATGATGTAACAATGCCAGTGATGCAATGTGCGATTTAACAAGGGTGTGGAGGTACCTCCTATGTGGGGAATAGGGTATTGTGTTATGGTGCCATTTCAGGGTGTTCCCTGCCAAAATTTTGGTTTGTATTGATGTTGGTGGTGATGGCTCAATACAGAGAGCAATGGTGTGTTGAGTACACCCCTTCTGAAAATGTGGGAGTCACCCTCCCTATGTGGAGAAACACCTCTCCTTATTTAGCAGTGTTTTCAGTGCAATGAACTGCGTTACCGATGTGGGGCCTGCGTTGACTGGTACTAATTACCAATGGGGGTACTTAGATATATCCCATGTTGGTGAGTGTGTGTACGTTACTGATGTACTTGGATCCCCTATAGATGTTTCCGGGAATTTTTTATTATTTTGATATGGTGTTGTCCTGCCTCCCCCCAGCGGAATTAGTTGGAAGCATCAGCATGGAATTCATGGGGTCTAACTCCTTACTAATGGTGGGTTGAAAGTGATGAGACAACTAACAGATTCCCTCAGAGGATTGAAGGTAGTGATTTGAAATTATCTAGTACAGCCAAGCCACAGGATGTAATCATTCAGCCCCTGAAAATGACTAAGTTGGAAGACCCATCGTTGCTCGTTTGTGAATAGCAATTGTTGGTCCCAGCAGACATTTGTTTCCAAGATGGTCTATTTCAAGTCTTCTGGAGTATGGTTGTTGTTGAAAAAATGTGTTGACTTCTTGGTGGTGATGCGTTTGCACCTAATATTGCTGTGATGCTCCGTGATCCTGGTCTTGACAGCTCTTGTGGTCATCCCAATGTAGCGTAAGTTGCATGGGCTGGTTATTAGGTAAACTTCGATTTTTGGTGTTACAGTTGGTGTGGTTCTTCTGTATCCCTGGGTGGGCTTCCCCTAGATTGATTTCCTTACTCGCTTTTTTTAGATTGCACACTGTGAAGCTACCACATGGGAAATGGCCCATCAGTCTAGGTAATCCCCAGAGGGTGGGTTGACCAACCCTAGGGTTTTTCGGTGGTCATGTGTATATCAGGACAGGAGGTCCCTAGTGTTTTATGTGCGTTTAAACGCAAACCTCGGTCTTGGGATGATGAGGGTTCCTGTCTTAAGGATTGGCCCAGTTTGTTGACAATCTTTTGCACCCGGTTACAGGATGGAGTGAAGGTAGTGATGCAAGTGAGTACATATTCCTCATCTTTTTGTCACAGTTCCAAAAGTGTATCTCTGTGGTCATTCCTAGCTCTTTTGCATGCCCGGGTGGCTAACCCCTGGGGGTAGTGATGAATAACCAGGTCGTTGCCCAGTTCTTTAGCCTGGCGGTCATATTCATGCAGGGTGTAGCAGTTGTGGCAGAGGCATAGAAATTGCCCAAACAGGAGATTATGCCTCAGCTCTTTCGGGAGGTGACTGTCGTAAAGGAGTAGGCTGTTCCTATCCGTTGGTTTCTTAAAGTTGGTGGTAAACAATCTGACTTTAGTTCTGGATATTATTCCGTTTGGGCCGTTTCTATGCCTCCTCAGCACCTGTGACACTCTGCGAATGCTATGAAATATGTGTTAGCAATTAGGAGCAATGTTTCCAAGGTAGTGAAAGTTGAGGGAAGCCTGGTGACAGTGAGCATTTCCCATCAGGAAAGACCATCAATCTTGAAACTGATGTTAAGACCTGTCCTAAAGAAGGCAGCTTCACCAACAGTCTCTTAAGCCTATTCATCGGAGTCTTCGTCAATGTAATCTGCCACTAAAATTTAGATAATTTGTTGCAGCAATTTAATGGCTATTTTATTATTCTCTTACTTTTATCCTTGCTTGTTTTTGTTCTTTGGTCTTGTGTCTGTATCTTTATTGTTTTTTTCTCACTTGTGTGGGAAGGGCCAAAAACAAAGGCATTAAGGGTATAGCACAGCGAATTCTAAGTGCTACATTTTTATAAAAATAAGTTTTTAGCCAATTTTGTATTGAACACCCACACAGGTAAGGTATAATTTTGGGAGACCGAGGGGAACGCTGTGTGGTAGGACATTTGTGCTGGCAAAAATATGTGGAAAATTGGATTTTCTTCTGATAAATTCCAGGTATGCAGGGGATTCTGGGTAGGGAAAAGTTGGGGGATCAACGCAAGCTATAATCCCCAGGGTGTCTAGTTTTCAGAAATGTGTGGGTTTGGTAGGTTTCCCTAGATGGCCGCTGAGCCCGGGGCCAAAAACCCAGGTGACCCCCTTGCAAAACATGGTTGTTTTGTGATAGGTAATTTTGATGTCTCCACAATATGTTTTGGCCCTTTGCCTGTCGCGGGTACTTGGCCCACCTACACGAGTGAGGTATAATTTTTAGCGGGAGACCTGTGGGAATGCTGGGTGGTAGGAAATTTGTGTCACCCTGGTGAACCTACAACATTCCCACATAGACATTTGAGAAAGATTTGATTTTTTTCAGCAAAATTTGAGGTTTGCAGGGAGAACTGGGTAAGAAAACATTGGGGGTGTCCATACAAGCCATACCTCCCTGAACTACCCCAAGTGTCTAGTTTCAAAAGATATCTGTGTTTGGTAGGGTTCCCTAGATGGCCACCGAGCGCGGGACCAAAAACTAACCCTGGGCGGAGCTGGCGAAGCAGCACTACGCAGAGGTCCACGGAGATGGGGACCAACTCTGCTCCGCCGCCCGCCTTCACCCCCCCTAGTAAGAATTAAATAAATATACTGTGAAACGTCGAGGAAGCAAAAGACAGCAGCCTGGGGACGCTGCAGGCAAGGTGTTTATAATTTTACTTATAATATATATTTATTTAATTCTTACTTGGGGGGGTTGGAGGCAGGGGCTGGTCAACTCCGCTCCGCCACGGAGTGTGTGCAGATTTGCCTACTCCGCATTCTCGCGGAACTTGGAGTAGGCAAATCTCTTTTTTTTAATTTTGTTTATTGTTTTTCGATCAAACAAAGAACATCCGCAGCATCATTACAAACAATATTCAGTACATTAATAGCATGCCCGTATCTTTGGCATTCATAGCATCAGTCCTAATCATGTAATACATCCAGGTATATCATTCTATCAGCGGAATATCAGGAGGGGATTGGGAGTGCATTAGTACAGTATACATCAGTCTCATTTAAAAAATAAAAAAATAATAATAAAGACCAACCACATTACTATTACTGCAATGAATTCTATTGCTCATACAATCTGCAAAACAGCCCATACGAAGATGCATAATACTTGGAACTCCCCTGGCATCTCTATTGTGTATAATGAACGACCCCTACACCTGAAGTGTGTGCTTCAAATCAGTTAGTGCGTGGCTACTTCTGTGCCAGGCGTTATGGTCTCTTGTGGGTGTGCTAGTAGGTAGCATGTTAAGGGGGCCCAGATATTTCTGGGTCTAGAGGCACAAGGTAGCAGCTCGGTGTACGTGGTGAGACGTTCCTGGCGTGTCACCAAGTCGGCAATCCAGGCCTTCAATTTAGGTGCCCGTCCTCTGCCCCATCGACATGCCACAAGCCTCTTAGCCATGAGTAGAGCAAGGGCGACATATTTGCTGTGTACTGCCCGCAATGATTTGACATAGCTGAGCAAAGCCATCAATGGCGTGGGCTCTATGCGCGTATTTGTCATTAGTGTCAGAGCATCAGAGATCTATGTCCAATAGTCGTTCACACCCGGACACTCCCAAGCCAGATGGAGAAAATCTGCTCCAGGTGCTTGACATCTGTCACATCTGTCTGAGTCTCTCAAATGGTACCTGTGCATCTTAGCTGGTGTATAATATAGTCTGTGCAGGAACTTATAATGTATTATACGAAGCCTGCTGCTGGCCAATACCCTCTCAGTTTGCAAGCAACAATATTCCCACTGATCATCTGTCAGGGCGAAGCCCAGTTCCTCACCCCATCGTGTGCGGGATAGTGCAGCCGGCAATTCCCTCTGCGTGTGTACTGTCCGATATATCAGGGAGACAAGGCGTTTAGCTGTGCACTCTTAATCATCATTGTAATGGGGCTAACTCCTGTGGTTCATCTGGGAATTTCGGGGTGAGAGACCCGATCCCCTTTCTAAGCCGGATATACAGAAAGACGTCAAGTGGGGTTTGCTGCAGACCCTGTAATATATGTTCAGCAGTGCGAAACTGCCCATTATGGTATAAGTCCCCCCATGTGCAAATGTGGGTGCGCTCCCTAAAGTTGTGGAATAGTGTTTCCTGAAGAAGAGGCATGCTCGGGCGATATGTGAAAGGTAGGGATGGAGAATATAGCATGGGAGAATGTAACATGCGCCCTATGTGCTGCCATGCTGCTATCGTGCATGCAATGGTGGTCGGCATCTTGTCTCTACGGTTAATTGGGTCATAAATCACTCCGTCTATTGGAATGGGGTGCGCAATCCAATGCTCTGCCGCAACCTGCGGCATACACCTTGGCTGTTCCACCCAGAACCATGCATAATGGGCTTGTGCGCTAGTGTAGTATAATTCGAAATTTGGTATGCCAAACCCGCCATGCGCGTATGGTCTAATAAGCATATTCCATTGCAATCTTGGCTGCTTACCCCCCCCCCAAACTAGGCGCGTCAACTCTGACCTGAGCGTCTTAAAGAAAAACTTCCCAGCATAATACGGAATATTTAAAAATAGATAAAGCAGTTGAGGGAGGACCACCATTTTGATTAGGGAAACCCGGCCCGCCATGGATAAGGGCAAAGCAATCCAGCAGGTGACACATTTCGCTATGCGAGTCATTGCAGTGCCATAATTTAAATGCATGAACTCTTCTCTGTCCCTGGTGACCCGTGTCCCTAAATATCGCAGCTCCTCGTCACACCACTCTAAGGGATAATCCAACGGAAAGCGAACTGTTGATGTCGCCAACGGGAAAATGCAAGACTTCCCCCAATTGATTTGGATTCCAGATAGTTTCCCAAAAACTATAAACTCCCAGAGGACCAGATTCAAATTTTCCTGTGGGTCTCGGATATATAGGGTGATATCATATGCGTAGAGGGATATGAGTATTTGCCGCATATTACACCGCAAAGCCTTATCATTGTGGTGCTGCCGTAGTTTCGCCGCCAAGGGCTCCACTGCAATAGCAAAAAGCAAAGGGGAAAGCAGGCACCCCTGTCGAGTACCCCTAGTGATTGAGAATGTTTGGGATGTGCGACCATTAACGAGCACCTTGGCCACCGGCAGGTGATATAGCAGCCTAATCCATGAAAGAAAGAGGGGGGGATCCCATTCGCAGCATCACCCCAAAGATATAGTCCCACTCGATGGATGGAATCAAAAGCCTTAGTGGCATCCAAAAAAACAGCAGCCATTGGCAGGTCAGGCAAGACATTATTAACAACAGCAAACAGTGTCCTCAAATTGTGGGAGGTGGCCCTCCCGGGCACAAAGTACGACTGATCAGGAAGGATCAGATTTTCCATCAACAGGCTCAAGAGGGTATCAACTAGTTTAGCCAGTATTTTGGCATCACATTTAAGAAGGGAGAGTGGCCTATAGGAGTCACCTTGCTGGGGCGGCTTCCCTGGCTTCAATAGTGAAATTATAAGAGCCTCCCTCATGGATGCAGGGAGGCAGCAAACCTCCAGCGCTTCTTTATAAACCTCACGTAAAATGGGGGCCATGAGATCAATATACGTTTTGTAAAACTCTATGGGGATGCCATCCGTTCCCGTAGCCATTCCTGATTGCATGCTCATAATGGCATCCCTGACCTCATCCAGCTCAAATGGGGAACATAAGAATGTTCGTTGCACATCGCTTAGCCAACCCAGCGCTACATCTCCCCAGTAACCCTCTCGGTCCAACTCATCCCTCCTATTTGTTGTGTAAAGGTGTTTGTAATGGTGTGTAAAGGCATTGAGGATGTTGGCTGTGTCCCGATAGACCACCCCTCCAGTTCCTCTATTTCCAATACATAGTTAGCGTAGCGAGGTATCCTAACCGTATGTGCTAGTGTCTTACCTAGCCTCTCCCCCTCTCCATAGCATCGGGCCACCCGGTGTTTACCCCGAAACCGCGTTTCCCTCTGTGCTGTGTCCATATACTCCATGAGCGTCTCCCTAAACTTAACTTGGGCAGAACTGTTCGGCGTCGAGGCCAATTCCGCTTCCAGTGATTTAAGCTCTGCCTCCAGTTTACATAATTAGTTGGTTATGTCTCTAAGTACCCCCGACCCTTTTGATATGCAGAACCCACGAAGTGTGACCTTGAATGCCTCCCAAATTATTTCTACACTATCCACCGACCCTCTGTTACGGATGAAAAAATCTTGTACTTCCTCCCGCAGCTCTTCCTGAAAGACCGTGTCTAGCAGAATAGGGGCATGAAGATGCCAGATGCTGCGTGGCACGCCGAAGTCCGAAGAGGACAGTGTGCGCTTAACCAGGGCATGGTCCGAGTATGATCTGGCCAGGTGTTGCACTCGGACTATTGTATGGCCTAACCCGCGGGACAACAACCAATAGTCTAGCCTCGCCCATGAAGCAGCTTGTGCCCTGTAATGCGTTCCTTCCTTTGCAAGTGGGTGGGTGTGCCGCCAAGCATCAATCAGTTGATAGGCGGTAATAGTGTCACAGAGGATTGTGCGTGCTTTGGGGTAGTGATGAGGGGCAGGGTGTGACCTATCCAAGCTCGGGTTATACGTAACATTGAAATCACCACCCCAGATAATATGACTGGAGCCTACATCAAATATCTAGGCCCACAGTGTGGTGTAAAAATTCGGATCGTCTACATTGGGCCCATAGCAACAGGCCAGAGTAACAGAGACAGATCCCAGCCACCCCCATGCCAGTCAGTAATTACCCTGTGAGTCCCATGAGGCCCCCGCCAAGTGGAAGGGCACCTGCTTCTTAATAAGCATCGCTGTTCCCCTTGCATAGGAGGAATAAGAGGAAAAGATTCTGTGCTCTGCCCATTTGCTGGCAAAGTTACTTGATTTTTGGGGAGTGAAATGCGTTTCCTGTAGCATAGCTATGTGTGCCCTATGTCTGTCCAAATATGCTAAAATATGTTGTTTCTTCCTTGCGTCCCCCAGGCCTCTAACATTCCATGTGATGACATTCAATTTCTCAGTATCTAAATCAGCCATACTCCTGGAAGTCTGCCATCAACTTGCCTGGTATCCTAAAAATGCAGTTCAATCCATATACCTTGTCACATGATAATCCTTTAGCCCGCTTGGGATGCTCAACTACTAACTCGCCTGTTATCCTCCCTGCACCATAGAGGATGGCATCTTGATGTGAACTTGGCATGCAAAGAACAAAACGTATCCCTCACTCTCCCATCCCCCCCACTGAAGCAGCCCCAACTTGCCAGTAATGTACACCCACCAGCCCCACCCCCACCCCCACCCCCACCCAAACAAGAACAACACTACAGTCCCTGCAAGCAGTATGCAGTGGACAATCCCGGGGGATACCCTTCAGGGGCCATCTCTAGGTGCTAACACAGATACCTTTCATCCAGAGAGCTCAACGCCGATGGAACAGACGGGCACTGGAGGGCAGAGGGTGCCCGGTGTGCAGTAGAGATAGCTCAGAATGGATCATCATTCAAACAATAGATGTGTCCCCTGTGGTAGGACCTGCTATTAAACGACTATCATGTCTCAATTCACAATTAGAATGTCTATAAGCAGCAAGGATTGTCTCATTGCGAGTCGTCTTCTGCTCCTGTTGACAAGGACTGCTGTGAAGCCGCTGCGCCTCCATCAGTGCGATTCGTTCTTCTCACATGGTTTTTTTTTTGTGAAAACTTTTTATTGATTTCAAAACAAGAAAACAAAAGAACAATACAAAACAAGGCAGTACATTAAAACGGGTCATCACGTGGTCTGCAGGGGGGGTACAAAAAGAATCAAGCAGTAGTGCAATCAATAATTGGGGAGGGGGAGGAGAGGGGGGAGAAAGGAGACCAAAATACAGTCAAAACAACTATATTCCTGTGGAGGAAACGTCAGGTTGGGAGGAAGACAAATCATCATCAAATTCCGACATTGGGGGAGTACATATATCTCCACGATATGCGTTCCATTGGGTCCACACTTTCCCCCACTTGCCTGGTCTGCCACGGGAAACATACACAGTTTTTTCTCGAAACATGCACCAATCCATGTTTTGTGTCCACCCCAGAAGTGTCGGAGGCCTCTGAGCACCCCACAATTGGGCAATATCACGCTTGGCCACCATGTTGCCTAAGGTCGCCCAACGGAGCTGCGCTTGATTGTAGTCATTCGGCTCCCAGACGTTCAACAAGCATCTTCACGCTTCAGGCATTAATCGCACGCCCGTGACCTCACTCATTACTTCATGCACGCGGTTCCAATAACGTAGCACAACAGGGCATTCCCAGATAATATGAAGGAACGTAGCCACCATACCGCATCCGCGCCTGCACAAGCCATCCATCGAAAATTCCATTCGAACCAGACGTGGGCCAGTCACATACACCCTATGCAAAATTTTCAGTTGAACGAACCGAAGACGTGCCGGGATAGCTACTTCCTTCGGGGAAGAAATAGCGGACTGCCAGTCCTCATCATCGAGTTCTAGACCATCACTGGTCCACAACCCTCGAAGACTATCTAATAGATCAGTCCTGGTATTGATCAGCTTTTTATAAATTAGCAAAATCGTGCTATCAGGAACGTGGCCATCCAGAATCCGATCCTCGAGCGGGGACGCCTCCGGCACGTCCGAGCCTAGTGGAAAAACAGACAAGACCGCATGCCGGACTTGGGCATATCTGAAAAATTCCTTATCAGTGAGCCCATATTCAACTTTCAATTCCTCAAACGTCTTGACCCTGCCCTTGATCCATACGTCATCTACCCTACTGATCCCGATCATGTCCCACCGATCAAATCCCTTCGATTGCCAAAGGGAGCCCAGTTTATCCGAAGCATATAATGGGGTAGCCCGGGTCGGCCTGTCAGCCCATCCCGTGGCCGCCGTAGCTCTACGCCACACCTGCACTGCTGTTTTGGTGGGGCCCGTAAGAGGGTCGCCAGCTGATTTCGCATACAGAGCCCTATTGTAGTTCCCACCGGGTAGTAACCATCTGTCCATCGCAAAAGCCGGGTTTAGTGGGGAAGTGTAGGTGCCATGATTGATGGCCCCCAATTGAGAGGCCCAGTAATAGCGACGAATGTCCGGGAGAGCGATGCCGCCATCGTACCAAGGGAGTGTAAGCTTCGAGAGGGCGATGCGAGGACGGCCCCCCCCATAACAATTGCCGCTGTAGACTCTCAATCTCACGAAAATAATCCGCTGGCACTACATCAAGCGTGTTGTGAAGCGCATAAAGGAATCGGGGGAGCGACATCATCTTAAACAACGCAGCTCGTCCCAAGGGAGAAAGGGGGAGTCCGCTCCAAGTCCCGACATCCGCCCGAAGGCGTCTGAGAGGGGGCAGCAGATTGCGCTCATACCGAAGTGTGGGGTCCAAGGTGACAAAGATTCCCAGATATTTGAAACCATCTAGGACCACCGGAATAGGACAATCACGGGGCAGGAGAGGAGTATCACCGGAGAGAACATAAACGCAAGATTTAGACCAATTTATAACTAAGCCGGAATTTTTACGGAAGGAAGTCAAAACGTCGAAAAGGACGATTAACGACTTTCGGGGCGATGTGAGATACAAAAGGATATCATCTGCATACAGAGATACACGGTCCTCAAAGTCCGGAGACCATCGAATGCCCTTCATGGATGGTTCCCTTCGCAGCCAAGCCGCCAGCGGCTCTAAAGCAAGGGCAAACAAGAGTAGGGACAGCGGACAGCCCTGGCGCGTACCCCTACCAAGAGCAAAGGAGGCCGAGACACGTCCATTCACCACTACCTGGGCTAAGGGATCAGCATAAAGCAAGCGAACCCAACGGATAAAGGTGGGCCCAAACCCGAACTTGGAAAGGACCGCCCAAAGATAGGGCCATTCAATCGTGTCAAACGCCATGGTGGCGTCCAAAGACGCCAAGATGGCCGACTCTCTCAATGTCCCCGCTCGCGCAAGGACTCCATGCAAGCGCCGAAGATTAAGTGCCGTATTGCGATGTGGTATAAATCCGGACTGGTCCGGATGAACCAGATCGCCTATAACAGCCACCAGACGATTAGCAAGAACTTTGGCCAGGATCTTGGGTTCAGCATTTATTAGGGAAATAGGCCTGTATGATTCGCAGCGGTCACGTGGCTTACCCTCTTTATGAATAACCACTATGGAGGCCAATCTCTGGTCAGGAGGAAGAAACCCTTCCGCCAGTGATTCCAAAAACATAGATCGCAGATATGGTGCCAGCACATCCGGACGGAGCTTGTAAAGTTCTATAGGGAGTCCATTAGGGCCCGAGGCCTTCCGGGAGCGGATCGAACGGATAGCGGTCGCAACCTCATCAGCCGTGGGCGGAGCTTCCAGCAGGTCCCTCTCAGAATCAGACAGGCATGGTAGCGAAATATCGCGTAAAACATGTGAGAGTCCAGCTCCGATCTATCGGACACAGGGGAGTACACTACTCGAAAATAATCGGCGAACCTCTCAACAATCCCAGCAGGGTCCGTGATACTGTCACCACTCGCGTGAACTATAACAGGAACCACTCGACTCGCGCATTCTCTCCTATCCAACCAAGCAAGCAACTTCCCAGCCTTATCACCCACATCATACAGACGTCCCTGCTGTTCACGACTCATCTCCTTCGCTGCATCAGTCACCAGAGCTCTGTACTCCTGTTGTTTTAGGTCCAACAGATGAAGCCTCTCAGGGGAGTCCCCAGCATCAAACTCTCCCTCAATAACGGAAATTTCAGTCTCAGTTCTTCTCACATGTTTGAGGAATTCCTCTACCTGCTGCGGCTTGGTGAAGAACTGTTGCTTGCCCTGGTGGTGACCCTAAGGCGTGCCGGATATAAGAGCGCATAGTCAATTTGTGCCTTCCTCAATTTATTTTTTACTTCCATAAACTTATGCCTTTCTTCCTGGACTATGGGTGTAAAATTTGGATAGATGGAGAACGTGTTCCCGTCATACGACAGGGTCTGTTTACTTCTCGCAGCACGCAAGGCCACATCACGGTCTCTATAATTCAAAAATCTCGCTATTATGGGACGAGGAGTGCTGCTGGGCGGTGGACACGGCCCAAGGGCCCTTTGAGCCCGTTCTACAATTAATTGGCTGGAGAAGGACTCCGCCCCAAATGTTGCCAGCAACATTTTCTTGACATCCTTCCAGTGTTGGTTGATTCAAGTATACCTAATACGTGAATATTACTGCATGCTTCTAAGTTCTCGCTCTTTGCAGCAATAACCTTCAGGAGGTTATCCATGCGGGCAAGCTGTATTGTATGCCTGGAGGTCGTGCCCTCAGAGTCTGAGATGCGCCTTTCCATTTCTTTTAGTCGATCCTCATGTCCTTCTAGCTTATGTACAATGGCGTCCATCCGTGACGACATTCTATCCACCTTGTCCACAATAGTGGCAAATCCCTGTCTGACCTCTTGTAGGATACTCTGCACATCAACAGACTGTGTAGTGGCCCCCCGGGCCTCATTTCTCCCGTCCAGGTCCTGGTCATCCTGCGGGGTCTGGGGACCTCACTTCGCTGCTTCAAATTTCAGCTTCGGCTGTCTGGTATCCGGCTTGCCCATGATGTCACAAGGCTGTAGTTCGAGTGTGCGTACCCTCCGCACGCTCACTTCCTGTCCTTCAGCGGTGCGGCCCCCACTGCGCCATCAACAAATCTCCGCCAACAGTGCTCCAGCGCAAAGTGGCACAATAGCACCCAGCCAGTAAAACGCAGTCACTCCAATCTGCCCGCCACAATCCAGTCCACCCAGCATCGCGGCACCCAGAGGCCGTCCCCAGTGCACAGGCCGCAATTATAGCAGTCTCTTTTTAGTGCTTCAGCGCAATAGAGTACCGGCAGTCATAAACAAATCCAGCCCACGCAGACGTTCAGTTCGCTACAGGAGGGGAACCCAACAAGCTATCCAAAGGAAAACGCTATCGTAGGGGACTCACCTCTCAGCCCCTATTCCACATCTAGGCACAGAACCCCCTGATCACATGAGAGGCAGGCGTGGCAACTTCGCTGACCCAACTCCCCAGCATCTCAGTCTGCAGTATGGTGTCCAGCAGATCCCCCGTACAGGTTGGCGCCAATTCTAATGAGCTAAGCAATGTACAGTCATTCAGCGGAGCAGAGTCTCGTCGTAAGATACACTTAAGCCCCCTCCATACCTCAGCACTGGCTCGCAGGTGATAGTCAGACCAGTCACCGGTGAGAAGGATTTCAAGGGCAGCGGAGGCCAATTACAGCAACACTGGGAGACCCTGACACTCCCGGTTCAGCAAGACAATATGGCCGGTGAGGGAGCAAGCCGCGATGCCGCTCATTCAGCGCAGGAGGCAGCAGGGGCAACACATTTTTCTCAGGGCCCCTTCGATCATCGAGCCCTCCACCAGCTCGGTGACGGAAGCGCTCCCCCCCCCGCCGTGAGGCCCAGTCTGCCCACCATTGGGTAAGCCTCCCGCCGCTCACCTTCTGTCTCCTCCGGCAGCGCAGTCAGCACCGCCCGTCCCCGGCCGCCAGAGAGCAAGGGCCGCCGCCTCCAGTCTTCGCTAGTTTCACCTGCTGTATGGGGCCTCGGGTGGGTCCTCCGCCGCTGCCGTTCGAGCCGCGCCGCACGACCCAGGCGCCTCTTGTGCAGCCACGGGCTTGAGTAATAACTGAGGCCGATCCTAGCCAACACTCAGCTCCACCCCTTCCTCCGGGCAAAGCTCTGCAACATCAGAACAGGAGCGGATGCGGGCCAAATCTCCCAATTTTTGCAGCGAGTCAACAGGCAGGCCAGCTCTTGCAGTGAGCGGCGTCACAAACCGTAGATGATACCATTTGGCAGGATAAATGCAAGGATAATGTCACCGGGCAGCAGGAGCCTCACCTTTGTGCGGCCATCTTGCGTGCGCGCCAACTAGCGCCCCCGGAGTAGGCAAATCTCTGCATACTCTGTGGGCGGAGCGAAGTTCTAAAGAGCCAGGTGAGCCCCTTTGCAAAACCAGAATGGTACAAAAGGTGGTGGTGATGGATGGAGAATCTGAACCAATCAAACACTCACGCCCAGTCAACAGATCTGGGTTTAATCCATCACCGTTCTTTAGCCCACTCTGCCACCCCAGTTCAGACATGGCCATATGCAAATCAGTCTGACCCTGTGCCTCATGGGAACAGTCCAGCCCGAACTGCCAAGCCATGCCTTCCCTGGACCGGAAACAAGCTTCCGAGGACCGGATTCTGGCATTGCAGCCGTCTTCAGCCCGGCTTGCTTGAATCCAGTGGCAAAGTGAGCAAGGGACTCACTTCTGAGCATACCCTGCCAACTTATGGTGAACAAAATGGTACAAAAGAGGGTGGTGATGGAAGGAGAATCTGAACCAATCAAACACTCACACCCAGTCAACAGATCTGGGTTTAATCCATCACCGTTCTTTAGCCCACTCTGCCACCCCAGTTCAGACACGGCCATATGCAAAGCAGTCTGACCCTGTGCCTCATGGGAACAGTCCAGCCCGAACTGCCAAGCCATGCCTTCCCTGGACCGGAAACAAGCTTCCGAGGACTGGTTTCTGGCATTGCAGCCGTCTTCAGCCCGGCTTGCTTGAATCCAGTGGCAAAGTGAGCAAGGGACTCACGTCTGAGCATACCCTGCCAACTTATGGCAAAAAAATGGTACAAAAGGGGGTGGTGATGGACGGAGAATCTGAACCAATCAAACACTCACACCAAGTCAACAGATCTGGGTTTAATCCAACACCGTTCTTTAGCCCACTCTGCCACCCCAGTTCAGACATGGCAATATGCAAATCAGTCTGACCCTGTGCCTCATGGGAACAGTCCAGCCCGAACTGCCAAGCCATGCCTTCCCTGGACCGGAAACAAGCTTCCGAGGACCGGTTTCTGGCATTGCAGCCGTCTTCAGCCCGGCTTGCTTGAATCCAGTGGCAAAGTGAGCAAGGGACTCACGTCTGAGCATACCCTGCCAACTTATGGCGAACAAAATGGTACAAAAGGGGGTGGTGATGGATGGAGAATCTGAACCAATCAAACACTCACCCCCAGTCAACAGATCTGGGTTTAATTCATCACCGTTCTTTAGCCCACTCTGCCACCCCAGTTCAGACATGGCCATATGCAAATCAGTCTGACCCTGTGCCTCATGGTAACAGTCCAGCCCGAACTGCCAAGCCATGCCTTCCCTGGACCGGAAACAAGCTTCCGAGGACCGGTTTCTGGCATTGCAGCCGTCTTCAGCCCGGCTTGCTTCAATCCAGTGGCAAAGTGAGCAAGGGACTCACGTCTGAGCATACCCTGCCAGCTTAAGGTGAACAAAATGGTACAAAAGGGGGTGGTGATGGATGGAGAATCTGAACCAATCAAACACTCAAACCCAGTCAACAGATCTGGGTTTAAACCATCACTGTTCTTTAGCCCACTCTGCCACGCCAGTTCAGACATGGCCATATGCAAATCAGTCAGACCCTGTGCCTCATGGGAACTGTCCAGCCCGAACTGCCAAGCCATGCCTTCCCTGGACCGGAAACAAGCTTCCGAGGACTGGTTTCTGGTATTGCAGCCGTCTTCAGCCCGGCTTGCTTGTATCCAGTGGCAAAGTGAGCAAGGGACTCACGTATGAGCATACCTTGCCAACTTATGGCGAACAAAATGGTACAAAAGGGGGTGGTGATGGACGGAGAATCTGAACCAATCAAACACTCACACCCAGTCAACAGATCTGGGTTTAATCCATCACCGTTCTTTAGCCCACTCTGTCATCCCAGTTCAGACATGGCCATATGCAAATCAGTCTGACCCTGTGCCTCATGGGAAAAGTCCAGCCCGAACTGCCAAGCCATGCCTTCCCTGGACCGGAAACAAGCTTCCGAGGACCGGTTTCTGGCATTGCAGCCGTCTTCAGCCCGGCTTGCTTGAATCCAGTGGCAAAGTGAGCAAGGGACTCACGTCTGAGCATACCCTGCCAACTTATGGTGAACAAAATGGTACAAAATGGGGTGGTGATGGACGGAGAATCTGAACCAATCAAACACTCACACCCAGTCAACAGATCTGGGTTTAATCCATCACCGTTCTTTAGCCCACTCTGCCACCCCAGTTCATACATGGCCATATGCAAATCAGTCTGACCCTGTGCCTCATGGGAACAGTCCAGCCCAAACTGCCAAGCCATGCCTTCCCTGGACCGGAAACAAGCTTCCGAGAACCGGTTTCTGGCATTGCAGCCGTCTTCAGCCCGGCTTGCTTGAATCCAGTGGCAAAGTGAGCAAGGGACTCACGACTGAGCATACCCTGCCAACTTATGGCGAACAAAATGGTACAAAAGGGGGTGGTGATGGACGGAGAATCTGAACCAATCAAACACTCACACCCAGTCAACAGATCTGGGTTTAATCCATCATCGTTCTTTAGCGCACTCTGCCACCCCAGTTCAGACATGGCCATATGCAAATCAGTCTGACCCTGTGCCTCATGGGAACAGTCCAGCCCGAACTGCCAAGCCATGCCTTCCCTGGACCGGAAACAAGCTTCAGAGGACCGGTTTCTGGCATTGCAGCCGTCTTCAGCCCGGCTTGCTTGAATCCAGTGGCAAAGTGAGCAAGGGACTCACATCTGAGCATACCCTGCCAACTTATGGCGAACAAAATGGTACAAAAGGGGGTGGTGATAGACGGAGAATCTGAACCAATCAAACACTCACACCCAGTCAACAGATCTGGGTTTAATCCATCACCGTTCTTTAGCCCACTCTGCCACCCCAGTTCAGACATTGCCATATGCAAATCAGTCTGACCCTGTGCCTCTTGGGAACAGTCCAGCCCGAACTGCCAAGCCATGCCTTCCCTGGACCGGAAACAAGCTTCAGAGGACCGGTTTCTGGCATTGCAGCCGTCTTCAGCCCGGCTTGCTTGAATCCAGTGGCAAAGTGAGCAAGGGACTCACGTCTGAGCATACCCTGCCAACTTATGGTGAACAAAATGGTACAAAATGGGGTTGTAATGGACGGAGAATCTGAACCAATCAAACACTCACACCCAGTCAACAGATCTGGGTTTAATCCATCACCGTTCTTTAGCGCACTCTGCCACCCCAGTTCAGACATGGCCATATGCAAATCAGTCTGACCCTGTGCCTCATGGGAACAGTCCAGCCCGAACTGCCAAGCCATGCCTTCCCTGGACTGGAAACAAGCTTCCGAGGACCGGTTTCTGGCATTGCAGCCGTCTTCAGCCCGGCTTGCTTGAATCCAGTGGCAAAGTAAGCTAGGGACACACATCTGAGCATACCCTGCCAACTTATGGCGAACAAAATGGTACAAAAGGGGGTGGTGATGGACGGAGAATCTGAACCAATCAAACACTCACACCCAGTCAACAGATCTGGGTTTGATCCATCACCGTTCTTTAGCCCACTCTGCCACCCCAGTTCAGACATGGCCATATGCAAATCAGTCTGACCCTGTGCCTCTTGGGAACAGTCCAGCCCGAACTGCCAAGCCATGCCTTCCCTGGACCGGAAACAAGATTCCGAGGACCGGTTTCTGGCATTGCAGCCATCTTCAGCCCGGCTTGCTTGAATCCAGTGGCAAAGTGAGCAAGGGACTCACGTCTGAGCATACCCTGCCAACTTATGGCGAACAAAATGGTACAAAAGGGGGTGGTGATGGACGGAGAATCTGAACCAATCAAACCCTCACACCCAATCAACAGATCGGGGATTAATCCATCACCGTTCTTCAGCCCACTCTGCCACCCCAGTTCAGACATGGCAATATGCAAATCAGTCTGACCCTGTGCCTCATGGGAACAGTCCAGCCCGAACTGACAAGCCATGCCTTCCCTGGACCGGAAACAAGCTTCCGAGGACTGGTTTCTGGCATTGCAGCCGTCTTCAGCCGGGCTTGCTTGAAACCAGTGGCAAAGTGAGCAAGGGACTCACGTCTGAGCATACCCTGCCAACCGATGGCAAACAAAATGGTACAAAAGGGGGTGGTGATGGACGGAGAATCTGAACCAATCAAACAATCACACCAAATCAACAGATCTGGGTTTAATCCATCACCGTTCTTTAGCCCACTCTGCCACCCCAGTTCAGACATGGCCATATGCAAATCAGTCTGACCCTGTGCCTCATGGGAAAAGTCCAGCCCGAACTGCCAAGCCATGCCTTCCCTGGACCGGAAACAAGCTTCCGAGGACCGGTTTCTGGCATTGCAGCCGTCTTCAGCCCGGCTTGCTTGAATCCAGTGGCAAAGTGAGCAAGGGACTCACGTCTGAGCATACCCTGCCAACTTATGGCGAACAAAATGGTACAAAATGGGGTGGTGATGGACGGAGAATCTGAACCAATCAAACACTCACACCCAGTCAACAGATCTGGGTTTAATCCACCGTTCTTTAGCCCACTCTGCCACCCCAGTTCAGACATGGCCATATGCAAATCAGTCTGACCCTGTGCCTCATGGGAACAGTCCAGCCCAAACTGCCAAGCCATGCCTTCCCTGGACCGGAAACAAGCTTCCGAGAACCGGTTTCTGGCATTGCAGCCGTCTTCAGCCCGGCTTGCTTGAATCCAGTGGCAAAGTGAGCAAGGGACTCACGTCTGAGCATACCCTGCCAACTTATGGCGAACAAAATGGTACAAAAGGGGGTGGTGATGGACGGAGAATCTGAACCAATCAAACACTCACACCCAGTCAACAGATCTGGGTTTAATCCATCACCGTTCTTTAGCGCACTCTGCCACCCCAGTTCAGACATGGCCATATGCAAATCAGTCTGACCCTGTGCCTCATGGGAACAGTCCAGCCCGAACTGCCAAGCCATGCCTTCCCTGGACCGGAAACAAGCTTCAGAGGACCGGTTTCTGGCATTGCAGCCGTCTTCAGCCCGGCTTGCTTGAATCCAGTGGCAAAGTGAGCAAGGGACTCATGTCTGAGCATACCCTGCCAACTTATGGCGAACAAAATGGTACAAAAGGGGGTGGTAATGAACGGAGAATCTGAACCAATCAAACACTCACACCCAGTCAACAGATCTGGGGTCAATCCATCACCGTTCTTTAGCGCACTCTGCCACCCCAGTTCAGACAGGGCCATATGCAAATCAGTCTGACCCTGTGCCTCATGGGAACAGTCCAGTCCGAACTGCCAAGCCATGCCTTCCCTGGACCGGAAACAAGCTTCCGAGGACCGGTTTCTGGCATTGCAGCCGTCTTCAGCCCGGATTGCTTGAATCCAGTGGCAAGGTAAGCTAGGGACTTACATCTGAGCATACCCTGCCAACTTATGGCGAACAAAATGGTACAAAAGGGGGTGGTGATGGACGGAGAATCTGAACCAATCAAACACTCACACCCAGTCAACAGATCGGGGATTAATCCATCACCATTCTTCAGCCCACTCTGCCACCCCAGTTCAGACATGGCCATATGCAAATCAGTCTGACCCTGTGCCTCATGGGAACAGTCCAGCCCGAACTGCCAAGCCATGCCTTCCCTGGACTGGAAACAAGCTTCCGAGGACCGGTTTCTGGCATTGCAGCCGTCTTCAGCCCGGCTTGCTTGAATCCAGTGGCAAAGTAAGCTAGGGACTCACATCTGAGCATACCCTGCCAACTTATGGCGAACAAAATGGTACAAAAGGGGGTGGTGATGGACGGAGAATCTGAACCAATCAAACCCTCACACCCAATCAACAGATCGGGGATTAATCCATCACCGTTCTTCAGCCCACTCTGCCACCCCAGTTCAGACATGGCAATATGCAAATCAGTCTGACCCTGTGCCTCATGGGAACAGTCCAGCCCGAACTGACAAGCCATGCCTTCCCTGGACCGGAAACAAGCTTCCGAGGACTGGTTTCTGGCATTGCAGCCGTCTTCAGCCGGGCTTGCTTGAAACCAGTGGCAAAGTGAGCAAGGGACTCACGTCTGAGCATACCCTGCCAACCGATGGCAAACAAAATGGTACAAAAGGGGGTGGTGATGGACGGAGAATCTGAACCAATCAAACACTCACACCAAATCAACAGATCTGGGTTTAATCCATCACCGTTCTTTAGCCCACTCTGCCACCCCAGTTCAGACATGGCCATATGCAAATCAGTCTGACCCTGTGCCTCATGGGAACAGTCCAGCCCGAACTGCCAAGCCATGCCTTCCCTGGACTGGAAACAAGCTTCCGAGGACCGGTTTCTGGCATTGCAGCCGTCTTCAGCCCGGCTTGCTTGAATCCAGTGGCAAAGTAAGCTAGGGACACACATCTGAGCATACCCTGCCAACTTATGGCGAACAAAATGGTACAAAAGGGGGTGGTGATGGACGGTAAATCTGAACCAATCAAACACTCACACCCAGTCAACAGATCTGGGTTTGATCCATCACCGTTCTTTAGCCCACTCTGCCACCCCAGTTCAGACATGGCCATATGCAAATCAGTCTGACCCTGTGCCTCTTGGGAACAGTCCAGCCCGAACTGCCAAGCCATGCCTTCCCTGGACCAGAAACAAGATTCCGAGGACCGGTTTCTGGCATTGCAGCCATCTTCAGCCCGGCTTGCTTGAATCCAGTGGCAAAGTGAGCAAGGGACTCACGTCTGAGCATACCCTGCCAACTTATGGCGAACAAAATGGTACAAAAGGGGGTGGTGATGGACGGAGAATCTGAACCAATCAAACCCTCACACCCAATCAACAGATCGGGGATTAATCCATCACCGTTCTTCAGCCCACTCTGCCACCCCAGTTCAGACATGGCAATATGCAAATCAGTCTGACCCTGTGCCTCATGGGAACAGTCCAGCCCGAACTGACAAGCCATGCCTTCCCTGGACCGGAAACAAGCTTCCGAGGACTGGTTTCTGGCATTGCAGCCGTCTTCAGCCGGGCTTGCTTGAAACCAGTGGCAAAGTGAGCAAGGGACTCACGTCTGAGCATACCCTGCCAACCGATGGCAAACAAAATGGTACAAAAGGGGGTGGTGATGGACGGAGAATCTGAACCAATCAAACACTCACACCAAATCAACAGATCTGGGTTTAATCCATCACCGTTCTTTAGCCCACTCTGCCACCCCAGTTCAGACATGGCCATATGCAAATCAGTCTGACCCTGTGCCTCATGGGAAAAGTCCAGCCCGAACTGCCAAGCCATGCCTTCCCTGGACCGGAAACAAGCTTCCGAGGACCGGTTTCTGGCATTGCAGCCGTCTTCAGCCCGGCTTGCTTGAATCCAGTGGCAAAGTGAGCAAGGGACTCACGTCTGAGCATACCCTGCCAACTTATGGCGAACAAAATGGTACAAAATGGGGTGGTGATGGACGGAGAATCTGAACCAATCAAACACTCACACCCAGTCAACAGATCTGGGTTTAATCCACCGTTCTTTAGCCCACTCTGCCACCCCAGTTCAGACATGGCCATATGCAAATCAGTCTGACCCTGTGCCTCATGGGAACAGTCCAGCCCAAACTGCCAAGCCATGCCTTCCCTGGACCGGAAACAAGCTTCCGAGAACCGGTTTCTGGCATTGCAGCCGTCTTCAGCCCGGCTTGCTTGAATCCAGTGGCAAAGTGAGCAAGGGACTCACGTCTGAGCATACCCTGCCAACTTATGGCGAACAAAATGGTACAAAAGGGGGTGGTGATGGACGGAGAATCTGAACCAATCAAACACTCACACCCAGTCAACAGATCTGGGTTTAATCCATCACCGTTCTTTAGCGCACTCTGCCACCCCAGTTCAGACATGGCCATATGCAAATCAGTCTGACCCTGTGCCTCATGGGAACAGTCCAGCCCGAACTGCCAAGCCATGCCTTCCCTGGACCGGAAACAAGCTTCAGAGGACCGGTTTCTGGCATTGCAGCCGTCTTCAGCCCGGCTTGCTTGAATCCAGTGGCAAAGTGAGCAAGGGACTCACGTCTGAGCATACCCTGCCAACTTATGGCGAACAAAATGGTACAAAAGGGGGTGGTAATGAACGGAGAATCTGAACCAATCAAACACTCACACCCAGTCAACAGATCTGGGGTCAATCCATCACCGTTCTTTAGCGTACTCTGCCACCCCAGTTCAGACAGGGCCATATGCAAATCAGTCTGACCCTGTGCCTCATGGGAACAGTCCAGTCCGAACTGCCAAGCCATGCCTTCCCTGGACCGGAAACAAGCTTCCGAGGACCGGTTTCTGGCATTGCAGCCGTCTTCAGCCCGGATTGCTTGAATCCAGTGGCAAGGTAAGCTAGGGACTTACATCTGAGCATACCCTGCCAACTTATGGCGAACAAAATGGTACAAAAGGGGGTGGTGATGGACGGAGAATCTGAACCAATCAAACACTCACACCCAGTCAACAGATCGGGGATTAATCCATCACCATTCTTCAGCCCACTCTGCCACCCCAGTTCAGACATGGCCATATGCAAATCAGTCTGACCCTGTGCCTCATGGGAACAGTCCAGCCCGAACTGCCAAGCCATGCCTTCCCTGGACTGGAAACAAGCTTCCGAGGACCGGTTTCTGGCATTGCAGCCGTCTTCAGCCCGGCTTGCTTGAATCCAGTGGCAAAGTAAGCTAGGGACTCACATCTGAGCATACCCTGCCAACTTATGGCGAACAAAATGGTACAAAAGGGGGTGGTGATGGACGGAGAATCTGAACCAATCAAACCCTCACACCCAATCAACAGATCGGGGATTAATCCATCACCGTTCTTCAGCCCACTCTGCCACCCCAGTTCAGACATGGCAATATGCAAATCAGTCTGACCCTGTGCCTCATGGGAACAGTCCAGCCCGAACTGACAAGCCATGCCTTCCCTGGACCGGAAACAAGCTTCCGAGGACTGGTTTCTGGCATTGCAGCCGTCTTCAGCCGGGCTTGCTTGAAACCAGTGGCAAAGTGAGCAAGGGACTCACGTCTGAGCATACCCTGCCAACCGATGGCAAACAAAATGGTACAAAAGGGGGTGGTGATGGACGGAGAATCTGAACCAATCAAACACTCACACCAAATCAACAGATCTGGGTTTAATCCATCACCGTTCTTTAGCCCACTCTGCCACCCCAGTTCAGACATGGCCATATGCAAATCAGTCTGACCCTGTGCCTCATGGGAACAGTCCAGCCCGAACTGCCAAGCCATGCCTTCCCTGGACTGGAAACAAGCTTCCGAGGACCGGTTTCTGGCATTGCAGCCGTCTTCAGCCCGGCTTGCTTGAATCCAGTGGCAAAGTAAGCTAGGGACACACATCTGAGCATACCCTGCCAACTTATGGCGAACAAAATGGTACAAAAGGGGGTGGTGATGGACGGTAAATCTGAACCAATCAAACACTCACACCCAGTCAACAGATCTGGGTTTGATCCATCACCGTTCTTTAGCCCACTCTGCCACCCCAGTTCAGACATGGCCATATGCAAATCAGTCTGACCCTGTGCCTCTTGGGAACAGTCCAGCCCGAACTGCCAAGCCATGCCTTCCCTGGACCAGAAACAAGATTCCGAGGACCGGTTTCTGGCATTGCAGCCATCTTCAGCCCGGCTTGCTTGAATCCAGTGGCAAAGTGAGCAAGGGACTCACGTCTGAGCATACCCTGCCAACTTATGGCGAACAAAATGGTACAAAAGGGGGTGGTGATGGACGGAGAATCTGAACCAATCAAACCCTCACACCCAATCAACAGATCGGGGATTAATCCATCACCGTTCTTCAGCCCACTCTGCCACCCCAGTTCAGACATGGCAATATGCAAATCAGTCTGACCCTGTGCCTCATGGGAACAGTCCAGCCCGAACTGACAAGCCATGCCTTCCCTGGACCGGAAACAAGCTTCCGAGGACTGGTTTCTGGCATTGCAGCCGTCTTCAGCCGGGCTTGCTTGAAACCAGTGGCAAAGTGAGCAAGGGACTCACGTCTGAGCATACCCTGCCAACCGATGGCAAACAAAATGGTACAAAAGGGGGTGGTGATGGACGGAGAATCTGAACCAATCAAACACTCACACCAAATCAACAGATCTGGGTTTAATCCATCACCGTTCTTTAGCCCACTCTGCCACCCCAGTTCAGACATGGCCATATGCAAATCAGTCTGACCCTGTGCCTCATGGGAAAAGTCCAGCCCGAACTGCCAAGCCATGCCTTCCCTGGACCGGAAACAAGCTTCCGAGGACCGGTTTCTGGCATTGCAGCCGTCTTCAGCCCGGCTTGCTTGAATCCAGTGGCAAAGTGAGCAAGGGACTCACGTCTGAGCATACCCTGCCAACTTATGGCGAACAAAATGGTACAAAATGGGGTGGTGATGGACGGAGAATCTGAACCAATCAAACACTCACACCCAGTCAACAGATCTGGGTTTAATCCACCGTTCTTTAGCCCACTCTGCCACCCCAGTTCAGACATGGCCATATGCAAATCAGTCTGACCCTGTGCCTCATGGGAACAGTCCAGCCCAAACTGCCAAGCCATGCCTTCCCTGGACCGGAAACAAGCTTCCGAGAACCGGTTTCTGGCATTGCAGCCGTCTTCAGCCCGGCTTGCTTGAATCCAGTGGCAAAGTGAGCAAGGGACTCACGTCTGAGCATACCCTGCCAACTTATGGCGAACAAAATGGTACAAAAGGGGGTGGTGATGGACGGAGAATCTGAACCAATCAAACACTCACACCCAGTCAACAGATCTGGGTTTAATCCATCACCGTTCTTTAGCGCACTCTGCCACCCCAGTTCAGACATGGCCATATGCAAATCAGTCTGACCCTGTGCCTCATGGGAACAGTCCAGCCCGAACTGCCAAGCCATGCCTTCCCTGGACCGGAAACAAGCTTCAGAGGACCGGTTTCTGGCATTGCAGCCGTCTTCAGCCCGGCTTGCTTGAATCCAGTGGCAAAGTGAGCAAGGGACTCACGTCTGAGCATACCCTGCCAACTTATGGCGAACAAAATGGTACAAAAGGGGGTGGTAATGAACGGAGAATCTGAACCAATCAAACACTCACACCCAGTCAACAGATCTGGGGTCAATCCATCACCGTTCTTTAGCGTACTCTGCCACCCCAGTTCAGACAGGGCCATATGCAAATCAGTCTGACCCTGTGCCTCATGGGAACAGTCCAGTCCGAACTGCCAAGCCATGCCTTCCCTGGACCGGAAACAAGCTTCCGAGGACCGGTTTCTGGCATTGCAGCCGTCTTCAGCCCGGATTGCTTGAATCCAGTGGCAAGGTAAGCTAGGGACTTACATCTGAGCATACCCTGCCAACTTATGGCGAACAAAATGGTACAAAAGGGGGTGGTGATGGACAGAGAATCTGAACCAATCAAACACTCACACCCAGTCAACAGATCGGGGATTAATCCATCACCATTCTTCAGCCCACTCTGCCACCCCAGTTCAGACATGGCCATATGCAAATCAGTCTGACCCTGTGCCTCATGGGAACAGTCCAGCCCGAACTGCCAAGCCATGCCTTCCCTGGACTGGAAACAAGCTTCCGAGGACCGGTTTCTGGCATTGCAGCCGTCTTCAGCCCGGCTTGCTTGAATCCAGTGGCAAAGTAAGCTAGGGACTCACATCTGAGCATACCCTGCCAACTTATGGCGAACAAAATGGTACAAAAGGGGGTGGTGATGGACGGAGAATCTGAACCAATCAAACACTCACACCCAGTCAACAGATCTGGGTTTAATCCATCACCGTTCTTTAGCCCACTCTGCCACCCCAGTTCAGACATGGCCATATGCAAATCAGTCTGACCCTGTGCCTCTTGGGAACAGTCCAGCCCGAACTGCCAAGCCATGCCTTCCCTGGCCCGGAAACGAGCTTCGGAGGACCGGTTTCTGGCATTGCAGCCGTCTTCAGCCCGGCTTGCTTGAATCCAGTGGCAAAGTGAGCAAGGGACTCACGTCTGAGCATACCCTGCCAACTTATGGCGAACAAAATGGTACAAAAGGGGGTGGTGATGGACGGAGAATCTGAACCAATCAAACCCTCACACCCAATCAACAGATCGGGGATTAATCCATCACCGTTCTTCAGCCCACTCTGCCACCCCAGTTCAGACATGGCAATATGCAAATCAGTCTGACCCTGTGCCTCATGGGAACAGTCCAGCCCGAACTGACAAGCCATGCCTTCCCTGGACCGGAAACAAGCTTCCGAGGACTGGTTTCTGGCATTGCAGCCGTCTTCAGCCGGGCTTGCTTGAAACCAGTGGCAAAGTGAGCAAGGGACTCACGTCTGAGCATACCCTGCCAACCGATGGCAAACAAAATGGTACAAAAGGGGGTGGTGATGGACGGAGAATCTGAACCAATCAAACACTCACACCAAATCAACAGATCTGGGTTTAATCCATCACCGTTCTTTAGCCCACTCTGCCACCCCAGTTCAGACATGGCCATATGCAAATCAGTCTGACCCTGTGCCTCATGGGAAAAGTCCAGCCCGAACTGCCAAGCCATGCCTTCCCTGGACCGGAAACAAGCTTCCAAGGACCGGTTTCTGGCATTGCAGCCGTCTTCAGCCCGGCTTGCTTGAATCCAGTGGCAAAGTGAGCAAGGGACTCACGTCTGAGCATACCCTGCCAACTTATGGCGAACAAAATGGTACAAAATGGGGTGGTGATGGACGGAGAATCTGAACCAATCAAACACTCACACCCAGTCAACAGATCTGGGTTTAATCCATCACCGTTCTTTAGCCCACTCTGCCACCCCAGTTCAGACATGGCCATATGCAAATCAGTCTGACCCTGTGCCTCATGGGAACAGTCCAGCCCAAACTGCCAAGCCATGCCTTCCCTGGACCGGAAACAAGCTTCCGAGAACCGGTTTCTGGCATTGCAGCCGTCTTCAGCCCGGCTTGCTTGAATCCAGTGGCAAAGTGAGCAAGGGACTCACGTCTGAGCATACCCTGCCAACTTATGGCGAAGAAAATGGTACAAAAGGGGGTGGTGATGGACGGAGAATCTGAACCAATCAAACACTCACACCCAGTCAACAGATCTGGGTTTAATCCATCACCGTTCTTTAGCGCACTCTGCCACCCCAGTTCAGACATGGCCATATGCAAATCAGTCTGACCCTGTGCCTCATGGGAACAGTCCAGCCCGAACTGCCAAGCCATGCCTTCCCTGGACCGGAAACAAGCTTCAGAGGACCGGTTTCTGGCATTGCAGCCGTCTTCAGCCCGGCTTGCTTGAATCCAGTGGCAAAGTGAGCAAGGGACTCACGTCTGAGCATACCCTGCCAACTTATGGCGAACAAAATGGTACAAAAGGGGGTGGTAATGGACGGAGAATCTGAACCAATCAAACACTCACACCCAGTCAACAGTGTCAGGTTTTAGAAAGCGCGCCTGCCTAAGACTACAATTCCCAGCATCCTCTAGCGAAGAACTACTTTTCCCAGACTACCTCGGGAGTAGCAGGATATCACTGGGTGGAGTCCGACGATCGGTGCTAGTGATTCCTGTTCTTTCTTAGGATTCGGTCGCTTGCCTGCTCCTTAGGGCTTCGTTTGGTTTAACTTCCTATTGGAACCAGCGGGGAAGTTGAAGCCGACATTGGTAACGTTTTGGAACGCGCTGGCTAGCGCGTTCATCCGGATGTACTTTGTTGATTGTTTTGTTTTTGCGCAAAGAAAACAAGCGTTGTGTTTTTTCCTTTTGCCTCGCGGCTGCGAGGGTTCTGTGCCACTAAAAAGGATTGTCAGTATATTTGTTTTTTCCACACGTCGCGGACGTGTAACTTTCTTGTTCTAGCATTAGTGGCGGAGTGCAGGGGGCGGGGTTCGTTTTCCTCCGCACTACCGTCACGAAGGCTTGGTTTGGATACCTACACGAGTGTATGGACTTAAAGCACCAAAGCGGAGGGTAGTGGTGGTGAATAGAACCACGCTCTGCCGTGTTTGGTTTCTATCTCATTGCTTACCAAGGAAATTGCTCACCAAAGCGGAGGGCAGTAGTGACAGGAACTACGCTCTGCCGTATTTGGTTAAATACATGTGTGTATTGGAACTAAGTGTACTTGGTGCTACTTTCTCAAAGGAGCGGATTCCATTGCATCATTCTAGCACGGGTGTGCTCTAACTATTGTTTATCTACCAATTATCAGAAACCAACTATAAGCTCCTTGTTCGTATTTTGGGGTATGTGTATGTTAGCAAGGCTGGTTCATAGTAGTAAGTTCAGGAGTGCCTGACTGCATGCTAATCCCTTGTTTGTTTTGTGCAGGAGTGAAGGAAGACGGGGGATCCAGCAATAGGGTGTTTAGTGCCTATATTTTACAGGTGATTACAGGGGTTATTGTTTAGTAAGAATTTATGAGAGTAGGATTGTATATGGTATTAACCTATGCACTTTTGTCTTTCAGTTTCTTTTTCCCTGCTGCCCCTTCCTTTCTCCCCCTTTTATTCTTTGTTGGGTTTTTTCCCCTTTATGGGGTTTTTCCCTCGCCGTATCGTCTGAACACCCTGTGTTTACTATTCAGGGTGTTTGGAGGGTCCGGAGGTAGAGCATTGTTGCTGCATGCGGATCCTGCGGAGTGTCAACCTGACAAACAGATCTGGGTTTAATCCATCACCGTTCTTTAGCGCACTCTGCCACCCCAGTTCAGACAGGGCCATATGCAAATCAGTCTGACCCTGTGCCTCATGGGAACAGTCCAGTCCGAACTGCCAAGCCATGCCTTCCCTGGACCGGAAACAAGCTTCCGAGGACCGGTTTCTGGCATTGCAGCCGTCTTCAGCCCGGCTTGCTTGAATCCAGTGGCAAGGTAAGCTAGGGACTTACATCTGAGCATACCCTGCCAACTTATGGCGAACAAAATGGTACAAAAGGGGGTGGTGATGGACGGAGAATCTGAACCAATCAAACACTCACACCCAGTCAACAGATCTGGGTTTAATCCATCACCGTTCTTTAGCCCACTCTGCCACCCCAGTTCAGACATGGCCATATGCAAATCAGTATGACCCTGTGCCTCATGGGAACAGTCCAGCCCGAACTGCCAAGCCATGCCTTCCCTGGACCGGAAACAAGCTTCCGAGGACCGGTTTCTGGCATTGCAGCCGTCTTCAGCCCGGCTTGCTTGAATCCAGTGGCAAAGTGAGCAAGGGACTCACGTCTGAGCATACCCTGCCAACTTATGGCGAACAAAATGGTACAAAATGGGGTGGTGATGGACGGAGAATCTGAACCAATCAAACACTCACACCCAGTCAACAGATCTGGGTTTAATCCATCACCGTTCTTTAGCCCACTCTGCCACCCCAGTTCAGACATGGCCATATGCAAATCAGTCTGACCCTGTGCCTCATGGGAACAGTCCAGCCCAAACTGCCAAGCCATGCCTTCCCTGGACCGGAAACAAGCTTCCGAGAACCGGTTTCTGGCATTGCAGCCGTCTTCAGCCCGGCTTGCTTGAATCCAGTGGCAAAGTGAGCAAGGGACTCACGTCTGAGCATACCCTGCCAACTTATGGCGAAGAAAATGGTACAAAAGGGGGTGGTGATGGACGGAGAATCTGAACCAATCAAACACTCACACCCAGTCAACAGATCTGGGTTTAATCCATCACCGTTCTTTAGCGCACTCTGCCACCCCAGTTCAGACATGGCCATATGCAAATCAGTCTGACCCTGTGCCTCATGGGAACAGTCCAGCCCGAACTGCCAAGCCATGCCTTCCCTGGACCGGAAACAAGCTTCAGAGGACCGGTTTCTGGCATTGCAGCCGTCTTCAGCCCGGCTTGCTTGAATCCAGTGGCAAAGTGAGCAAGGGACTCACGTCTGAGCATACCCTGCCAACTTATGGCGAACAAAATGGTACAAAAGGGGGTGGTAATGGACGGAGAATCTGAACCAATCAAACACTCACACCCAGTCAACAGTGTCAGGTTTTAGAAAGCGCGCCTGCCTAAGACTACAATTCCCAGCATCCTCTAGCGAAGAACTACTTTTCCCAGACTACCTCGGGAGTAGCAGGATATCACTGGGTGGAGTCCGACGATCGGTGCTAGTGATTCCTGTTCTTTCTTAGGATTCGGTCGCTTGCCTGCTCCTTAGGGCTTCGTTTGGTTTAACTTCCTATTGGAACCAGCGGGGAAGTTGAAGCCGACATTGGTAACGTTTTGGAACGCGCTGGCTAGCGCGTTCATCCGGATGTACTTTGTTGATTGTTTTGTTTTTGCGCAAAGAAAACAAGCGTTGTGTTTTTTCCTTTTGCCTCGCGGCTGCGAGGGTTCTGTGCCACTAAAAAGGATTGTCAGTATATTTGTTTTTTCCACACGTCGCGGACGTGTAACTTTCTTGTTCTAGCATTAGTGGCGGAGTGCAGGGGGCGGGGTTCGTTTTCCTCCGCACTACCGTCACGAAGGCTTGGTTTGGATACCTACACGAGTGTATGGACTTAAAGCACCAAAGCGGAGGGTAGTGGTGGTGAATAGAACCACGCTCTGCCGTGTTTGGTTTCTATCTCATTGCTTACCAAGGAAATTGCTCACCAAAGCGGAGGGCAGTAGTGACAGGAACTACGCTCTGCCGTATTTGGTTAAATACATGTGTGTATTGGAACTAAGTGTACTTGGTGCTACTTTCTCAAAGGAGCGGATTCCATTGCATCATTCTAGCACGGGTGTGCTCTAACTATTGTTTATCTACCAATTATCAGAAACCAACTATAAGCTCCTTGTTCGTATTTTGGGGTATGTGTATGTTAGCAAGGCTGGTTCATAGTAGTAAGTTCAGGAGTGCCTGACTGCATGCTAATCCCTTGTTTGTTTTGTGCAGGAGTGAAGGAAGACGGGGGATCCAGCAATAGGGTGTTTAGTGCCTATATTTTACAGGTGATTACAGGGGTTATTGTTTAGTAAGAATTTATGAGAGTAGGATTGTATATGGTATTAACCTATGCACTTTTGTCTTTCAGTTTCTTTTTCCCTGCTGCCCCTTCCTTTCTCCCCCTTTTATTCTTTGTTGGGTTTTTTCCCCTTTATGGGGTTTTTCCCTCGCCGTATCGTCTGAACACCCTGTGTTTACTATTCAGGGTGTTTGGAGGGTCCGGAGGTGGAGCATTGTTGCTGCATGCGGATCCTGCGGAGTGTCAACCTGACAAACAGATCTGGGTTTAATCCATCACCGTTCTTTAGCGCACTCTGCCACCCCAGTTCAGACAGGGCCATATGCAAATCAGTCTGACCCTGTGCCTCATGGGAACAGTCCAGTCCGAACTGCCAAGCCATGCCTTCCCTGGACCGGAAACAAGCTTCCGAGGACCGGTTTCTGGCATTGCAGCCGTCTTCAGCCCGGCTTGCTTGAATCCAGTGGCAAGGTAAGCTAGGGACTTACATCTGAGCATACCCTGCCAACTTATGGCGAACAAAATGGTACAAAAGGGGGTGGTGATGGACGGAGAATCTGAACCAATCAAACACTCACACCCAGTCAACAGATCTGGGTTTAATCCATCACCGTTCTTTAGCCCACTCTGCCACCCCAGTTCAGACATGGCCATATGCAAATCAGTATGACCCTGTGCCTCATGGGAACAGTCCAGCCCGAACTGCCAAGCCATGCCTTCCCTGGACCGGAAACAAGCTTCCGAGGACCGGTTTCTGGCATTGCAGCCGTCTTCAGCCCGGCTTGCTTGAATCCAGTGGCAAAGTGAGCAAGGGACTCACGTTTGAGCATACCCTGCCAACTTATGGTGAACAAAATGATACAAAAGGGGGTGGTGATGGACGGAGAATCTGAACCAATCAAACACTCACACCCAGTAAACAGATCGGGGATTAATCCATCACCATTCTTCAGCCCACTCTGCCACCCCAGTTCAGACATGGCAATATGCAAATCAGTCTGACCCTGTGCCTCATGGGAACAGTCCAGCCCGAACTGCCAAGCCATGCCTTCCCTGGACCGGAAACAAGCTTCCGAGGACCGGTTTCTGGCATTGCAGCCGTCTTCAGCCCGGCTTGCTTGAATCCAGTGGCAAGGTAAGCTAGGGACTTACATCTGAGCATACCCTGCCAACTTATGGCGAACAAAATGGTACAAAAGGGGGTGGTGATGGACGGAGAATCTGAACCAATCAAACACTCACACCCAGTCAACAGATCGGGGATTAATCCATCACCATTCTTCAGCCCACTCTGCCACCCCAGTTCAGACATGGCCATATGCAAATCAGTCTGACCCTGTGCCTCATGGGAACAGTCCAGCCCGAACTGCCAAGCCATGCCTTCCCTGGACTGGAAACAAGCTTCCGAGGACCGGTTTCTGGCATTGCAGCCGTCTTCAGCCCGGCTTGCTTGAATCCAGTGGCAAAGTAAGCTAGGGACTCACATCTGAGCATACCCTGCCAACTTATGGCGAACAAAATGGTACAAAAGGGGGTGGTGATGGACGGAGAATCTGAACCAATCAAACACTCACACCCAGTCAACAGATCTGGGTTTAATCCATCACCGTTCTTTAGCCCACTCTGCCACCCCAGTTCAGACATGGCCATATGCAAATCAGTCTGACCCTGTGCCTCTTGGGAACAGTCCAGCCCGAACTGCCAAGCCATGCCTTCCCTGGACCGGAAACAAGCTTCGGAGGACCGGTTTCTGGCATTGCAGCCGTCTTCAGCCCGGCTTGCTTGAATCCAGTGGCAAAGTGAGCAAGGGACTCACGTCTGAGCATACCCTGCCAACTTATGGCGAACAAAATGGTACAAAAGGGGGTGGTGATGGACGGAGAATCTGAACCAATCAAACCCTCACACCCAATCAACAGATCGGGGATTAATCCATCACCGTTCTTCAGCCCACTCTGCCACCCCAGTTCAGACATGGCAATATGCAAATCAGTCTGACCCTGTGCCTCATGGGAACAGTCCAGCCCGAACTGACAAGCCATGCCTTCCCTGGACCGGAAACAAGCTTCCGAGGACTGGTTTCTGGCATTGCAGCCGTCTTCAGCCGGGCTTGCTTGAAACCAGTGGCAAAGTGAGCAAGGGACTCACGTCTGAGCATACCCTGCCAACCGATGGCAAACAAAATGGTACAAAAGGGGGTGGTGATGGACGGAGAATCTGAACCAATCAAACACTCACACCAAATCAACAGATCTGGGTTTAATCCATCACCGTTCTTTAGCCCACTCTGCCACCCCAGTTCAGACATGGCCATATGCAAATCAGTCTGACCCTGTGCCTCATGGGAAAAGTCCAGCCCGAACTGCCAAGCCATGCCTTCCCTGGACCGGAAACAAGCTTCCGAGGACCGGTTTCTGGCATTGCAGCCGTCTTCAGCCCGGCTTGCTTGAATCCAGTGGCAAAGTGAGCAAGGGACTCACGTCTGAGCATACCCTGCCAACTTATGGCGAACAAAATGGTACAAAATGGGGTGGTGATGGACGGAGAATCTGAACCAATCAAACACTCACACCCAGTCAACAGATCTGGGTTTAATCCATCACCGTTCTTTAGCCCACTCTGCCACCCCAGTTCAGACATGGCCATATGCAAATCAGTCTGACCCTGTGCCTCATGGGAACAGTCCAGCCCAAACTGCCAAGCCATGCCTTCCCTGGACCGGAAACAAGCTTCCGAGAACCGGTTTCTGGCATTGCAGCCGTCTTCAGCCCGACTTGCTTGAATCCAGTGGCAAAGTGAGCAAGGGACTCACGTCTGAGCATACCCTGCCAACTTATGGCGAACAAAATGGTACAAAAGGGGGTGGTGATGGACGGAGAATCTGAACCAATCAAACACTCACACCCAGTCAACAGATCTGGGTTTAATCCATCACCGTTCTTTAGCGCACTCTGCCACCCCAGTTCAGACATGGCCATATGCAAATCAGTCTGACCCTGTGCCTCATGGGAACAGTCCAGCCCGAACTGCCAAGCCATGCCTTCCCTGGACCGGAAACAAGCTTCAGAGGACCGGTTTCTGGCATTGCAGCCGTCTTCAGCCCGGCTTGCTTGAATCCAGTGGCAAAGTGAGCAAGGGACTCACGTCTGAGCATACCCTGCCAACTTATGGCGAACAAAATGGTACAAAAGGGGGTGGTAATGGACGGAGAATCTGAACCAATCAAACACTCACACCCAGTCAACAGATCTGGGTTTAATCCATCACCGTTCTTTAGCGCACTCTGCCACCCCAGTTCAGACAGGGCCATATGCAAATCAGTCTGACCCTGTGCCTCATGGGAACAGTCCAGTCCGAACTGCCAAGCCATGCCTTCCCTGGACCGGAAACAAGCTTCCGAGGACCGGTTTCTGGCATTGCAGCCGTCTTCAGCCCGGCTTGCTTGAATCCAGTGGCAAGGTAAGCTAGGGACTTACATCTGAGCATACCCTGCCAACTTATGGCGAACAAAATGGTACAAAAGGGGGTGGTGATGGACGGAGAATCTGAACCAATCAAACACTCAAACCCAGTCAACAGATCTGGGTTTAATCCATCACCGTTCTTTAGCCCACTCTGCCACCCCAGTTCAGACATGGCCATATGCAAATCAGTCTGACCCTGTGCCTCATGGGAACAGTCCAGCCCGAACTGCCAAGCCATGCCTTCCCTGGACCGGAAACAAGCTTCCGAGGACCGGTTTCTGGCATTGCAGCCGTCTTCAGCCCGGCTTGCTTGAATCCAGTGGCAAAGTGAGCAAGGGACTCACGTTTGAGCATACCCTGCCAACTTATGGTGAACAAAATGATACAAAAGGGGGTGGTGATGGACGGAGAATCTGAACCAATCAAACACTCACACCCAGTCAACAGATCGGGGATTAATCCATCACCATTCTTCAGCCCACTCTGCCACCCCAGTTCAGACATGGCAATATGCAAATCAGTCTGACCCTGTGCCTCATGGGAACAGTCCAGCCCGAACTGCCAAGCCATGCCTTCCCTGGACCGGAAACAAGCTTCCGAGAACCGGTTTCTGGCATTGCAGCCGTCTTCAGCCCGGCTTGCTTGAATCCAGTGGCAAAGTGAGCAAAGGACTCACGTCTGAGCATACCCTGCCAACTTATGGCGAACAAAATGGTACAAAAGGGGGTGGTGATGGACGGAGAATCTGAACCAATCAAACACTCACACCTAGTCAACAGATCTGGGTTTAATCCATCACCGTTCTTTAGCCCACTCTGCCACCCCAGTTCAGACATGGCCATATGCAAATCAGTCTGACCCTGTGCCTCATGGGAACAGTCCAGCCCGAACTGCCAAGCCATGCCTTCCCTGGACCGGAAACAAGCTTCTGTGAACCAGTTTCTGGCATTGCAGCCGTCTTCAGCCCAGCTTGCTTGAATCAGTGGCAAAGTGAGCAAGGGACTCACGTCTGAGCATACCCTGCCAACTTATGGCGAACAAAATGTTACAAAAGGGGGTGGTGATGGACGGAGAATCTGAACCAATCAAACACTCACACCCAGTCAATAGATCTGGGTTTAATCCATCACCGTTCTTTAGCCCACTCTGCCACCCCAGTTCAGACATGGCAATATGCAAATCAGTCTGACCCTGTGCCTCATGGGAACAGTCCAGCCCGAACTGCCAAGCCATGCCTTCCCTGGACCGGAAACGAGCTTCCGAGGACCAATTTCTGGCATTGCAGCCGTCTTCAGCCCGGCTTGCTTGAATCCAGTGGCAAAGTGAGCAAGGGACTCACGTCTGAGCATACCCTGCCAACTTATGGCTAACAAAATGGTACAAAAGGTGGTGGATGTTGTACAGAGAATCTGAACTAATCAAACACTCACACCCAGTCAACAGATCTGGGTTTAATCCATAACCGTTCTTTAGCCCACTCTGCCACCCCAGTTCAGACATCGCCATATGCAAAGCAGTCTGACCCTGTGCCTCATGGGAACAGTCCAGCCCGAACTGCCAAGCCATGCCTTCCCTGGACCGGAAACAAGCTTCCGAGGACCGGTTTCTGGCATTGCAGCCGTCTTCAGCCTGGCTTGCTTGAATCCAGTGGCAAAGTGAGCAAGGGACTCACGTCTGAGCATACCCTGCCAACTTATGGCGAACAAAATGGTACAAAAGGGGGTGGTGATGGACGGAGAATCTGAACCAATCAAACACTCACACCCAGTCAATAGATCTGGGTTTAATCCATCACCGTTCTTTAGCCCACTCTGCCACCCCAGTTCAGACATGGCAATATGCAAATCAGTCTGACCCTGTGCCTCATGGGAACAGTCCAGCCCGAACTGCCAAGCCATGCCTTCCCTGGACCGGAAACAAGTTTCCGAGGACCGGTTTCTGGAATTGCAGCCGTCTTCAGCCCGGCTTGCTTGAATCCAGTGGCAAAGTGAGCAAGGGACTCACGTCTGAGCATACCCTGCCAACTTATGGCGAACAAAATGGTACAAAAGGGGGTGGTGATGGACGGAGAATCTGAACCAATCAAACACTCACACCCAGTCAACAGATCTGGGTTTAATCCATCACTGTTCTTTAGCGCACTCTGCCACCCCAGTTCAGACATGGCCATATGCAAATCAGTCTGACCCTGTGCCTCATGGGAACAGTCCAGCCCGAACTGCCAAGCCATGCCTTCCCTGGACCGGAAACGAGCTTCTGAGGACCAATTTCTGGCATTGCAGCCCTCTTCAGCCCGGCTTGCTTGAATCCAGTGGCAAAGTGAGCAAGGGACTCACGTCTGAGCATACCCTGCCAACTTATGGCGAACAAAATGGTACAAAAGGGGGTGGTGATGGACGGAGAATCTGAACCAATGAAACACTCACACCCAGTCAACAGATCTGGGTTTAATCCATCACCGTTCTTTAGCCCACTCTGCCACCCCAGTTCAGACATGGCCATATGCAAATCAGTCTGACCTTGTGCCTCATGGGAACAGTCCAGCCCGAACTGGCTTGCCATGCCTTCCTTGGACCGGAAACAAGCTTCCGAGGACCGGTTTCTGGCATTGCAGCCGTCTTCAGCCTGGCTTGCTTGAATCCAGTGGCAAAGTGAGCAAGGGACTCACGTCTGAGCATACCCTGCCAACTTATGGCTAACAAAATGGTACAAAAGGGGGTGGTGATGGACAGAGAATCTGAACTAATCAAACACTCACACCCAGTCAACAGATCTGGGTTTAATCCATAACCGTTCTTTAGCCCACTCTGCCACCCCAGTTCAGACATCGCCATATGCAAATCAGTCTGACCCTGTGCCTCATGGGAACAGTCCAGCCCGAACTGCCAAGCCATGCCTTCCCTGGACCGGAAACAAGCTTCCGAGGACCGGTTTCTGGCATTGCAGCCGTCTTCAGCCTGGCTTGCTTGAATCCAGTGGCAAAGTGAGCAAGGGACTCACGTCTGAGCATACCCTGCTAACTTATGGCTAACAAAATGGTACAAAAGGGGGTGGTGATGGACAGAGAATCTGAACTAATCAAACACTCACACCCAGTCAACAGATCTGGGTTTAATCCATAACCGTTCTTTAGCCCACTCTGCCACCCCAGTTCAGACATCACCATATGCAAATCAGTCTGACCCTGTGCCTCATGGGAACAGTCAAGCCCGAACTGCCAAGCCATGCCTTCCCTGGACCGGAAACAAGCTTCCGAGGACCAATTTCTGGCATTGCAGCCGTCTTCAGCCCGACTTGCTTGAATCCAGTGGCAAAGTGAGCAAAGGACTCACGTCTGAGCATACCCTGCCAACTTATGGCGAACAAAATGGTACAAAAGGGGGTGGTGATGGACGGAGAATCTGAACCAATCAAACACTCACAACCAGTCAACGGATCTGGGTTTAATCCATCACCGTTCTTTAGCCCACTCTGCCACCCCAGTTCAGACATGGCCATATGCAAATCAGTCTGACCCTGTGCCTCATGGGAACAGTCCAGCCCGAACTGCCAAGCCATGCCTTCCCTGGACCGGAAACAAGCTTCCGAGGACCGGTTTCTGGCATTGCAGCCGTCTTCAGCCCGGCTTGCTTGAATCCAGTGGCAAAGTGAGCAAGGGACTCACGTCTGAGCATACCCTGCCAACTTATGGCAAACAAAATGGTACAAAAGGGGGTGGTGATGGACGGAGAATCTGAACCAATCAAACACTCACACCAAATCAACAGATCTGGGTTTAATCCATCACCGTTCTTTAGCCCACTCTGCCACCCCAGTTCAGACATGGCCATATGCAAATCACTCTGACCCTGTGCCTCATGGGAACAGTCCAGCCCGAACTGCCAAGCCATGCCTTCCCTGGACCGGAAACAAGCTTCCTAGGACCGGTTTCTGGCATTGCAGCCACCTTCAGCCCGGCTTGCTTCAATCCAGTGGCAAAGTGAGCAAGGGACTCACGTCTGAGCATACCCTGCCAACTTATGGCGAACAAAATGGTACAAAAGGGGGTGGTGATGGACGGAGAATCTGAATGAATCAAACACTCACACCCAGTCAACAGATCTGGGTTTAATCCATCACCGTTCTTTAGCCCACTCTGCCACCCCAGTTCAGACATGGCCATATGCAAATCAGTCTGACCCTGTGACTCATGGGAACAGTCCAGCCCAAACTGCCAAGCCATGCCTTCCCTGGACCGGAAACAAGCTTCCGAGAACCGGTTTCTGGCATTGCAGCCGTCTTCAGCCCGGCTTGCTTGAATCCAGTGGCAAAGTGAGCAAGGGACTCACGTCTGAGCATACCCTGCCAACTTATGGCGAACAAAATGGTACAAAAGGGGGTGGTGATGGACGGAGAATCTGAACCAATCAAACACTCACACCCAGTCAACAGATCTGGGTTTAATCCATCACCGTTCTTTAGCGCACTCTGCCACCCCAGTTCAGACATGGCCATATGCAAATCAGTCTGACCCTGTGCCTCATGGGAACAGTCCAGTCCGAACTGCCAAGCCATGCCTTCCCTGGACCGGAAACAAGCTTCAGAGGACCGGTTTCTGGCATTGCAGCCGTCTTCAGCCCGGCTTGCTTGAATCCAGTGGCAAAGTGAGCAAGGGACTCACGTCTGAGCATACCCTGCCAACTTATGGCGAACAAAATGGTACAAAAGGGGGTGGTAATGGACGGAGAATCTGAACCAATCAAACACTCACACCCAGTCAACAGATCTGGGGTCAATCCATCACCGTTCTTTAGCGCACTCTGCCACCCCAGTTCAGACAGGGCCATATGCAAATCAGTCTGACCCTGTGCCTCATGGGAACAGTCCAGTCCGAACTGCCAAGCCATGCCTTCCCTGGACCGGAAACAAGCTTCCGAGGACCGGTTTCTGGCATTGCAGCCGTCTTCAGCCCGGCTTGCTTGAATCCAGTGGCAAGGTAAGCTAGGGACTTACATCTGAGCATACCCTGCCAACTTATGGCGAACAAAATGGTACAAAAGGGGGTGGTGATGGACGGAGAATCTGAACCAATCAAACACTCACACCCAGTCAACAGATCGGGGATTAATCCATCACCATTCTTCAGCCCACTCTGCCACCCCAGTTCAGACATGGCCATATGCAAATCAGTCTGACCCTGTGCCTCATGGGAACAGTCCAGCCCGAACTGCCAAGCCATGCCTTCCCTGGACTGGAAACAAGCTTCCGAGGACCGGTTTCTGGCATTGCAGCCGTCTTCAGCCCGGCTTGCTTGAATCCAGTGGCAAAGTAAGCTAGGGACTCACATCTGAGCATACCCTGCCAACGTATGGCGAACAAAATGGTACAAAAGGGGGTGGTGATGGACGGAGAATCTGAACCAATCAAACACTCACACCAAATCAACAGATCTGGGTTTAATCCATCCCCGTTCTTTAGCCCACTCTGCCACCCCAGTTCAGACATGGCCATATGCAAATCAGTCTGACCCTGTGCCTCATGGGAAAAGTCCAGCCCGAACTGCCAAGCCATGCCTTCCCTGGACCGGAAACAAGCTTCCGAGGACCGGTTTCTGGCATTGCAGCCGTCTTCAGCCCGGCTTGCTTGAATCCAGTGGCAAAGTGAGCAAGGGACTCACGTCTGAGCATACCCTGCCAACTTATGGCGAACAAAATGGTACAAAATGGGGTGGTGATGGACGGAGAATCTGAACCAATCAAACACTCACACCCAGTCAACAGATCTGGGTTTAATCCATCACCGTTCTTTAGCCCACTCTGCCACCCCAGTTCAGACATGGCCATATGCAAATCAGTCTGACCCTGTGCCTCATGGGAACAGTCCAGCCCAAACTGCCAAGCCATGCCTTCCCTGGACCGGAAACAAGCTTCCGAGAACCGGTTTCTGGCATTGCAGCCGTCTTCAGCCCGGCTTGCTTGAATCCAGTGGCAAAGTGAGCAAGGGACTCACGTCTGAGCATACCCTGCCAACTTATGGCGAACAAAATGGTACAAAAGGGGGTGGTGATGGACGGAGAATCTGAACCAATCAAACACTCACACCCAGTCAACAGATCTGGGTTTAATCCATCACCGTTCTTTAGCGCACTCTGCCACCCCAGTTCAGACATGGCCATATGCAAATCAGTCTGACCCTGTGCCTCATGGGAACAGTCCAGCCCGAACTGACAAGCCATGCCTTCCCTGGACCGGAAACAAGCTTCTGAGGACCAATTTCTGGCATTGCAGCCCTCTTCAGCCCGGCTTGCTTGAATCCAGTGGCAAAGTGAGCAAGGGACTCACGTCTGAGCATACCCTGCCAACTTATGGCGAACAAAATGGTACAAAAGGGGGTGGTGATGGACGGAGAATCTGAACCAATGAAACACTCACACCCAGTCAACAGATCTGGGTTTAATCCATCACCGTTCTTTAGCCCACTCTGCCACCCCAGTTCAGACATGGCCATATGCAAATCAGTCTGACCTTGTGCCTCATGGGAACAGTCCAGCCCGAACTGGCTTGCCATGCCTTCCTTGGACCGGAAACAAGCTTCCGAGGACCGGTTTCTGGCATTGCAGCCGTCTTCAGCCTGGCTTGCTTGAATCCAGTGGCAAAGTGAGCAAGGGACTCACGTCTGAGCATACCCTGCCAACTTATGGCTAACAAAATGGTACAAAAGGGGGTGGTGATGGACAGAGAATCTGAACTAATCAAACACTCACACCCAGTCAACAGATCTGGGTTTAATCCATAACCGTTCTTTAGCCCACTCTGCCACCCCAGTTCAGACATCGCCATATGCAAATCAGTCTGACCCTGTGCCTCATGGGAACAGTCCAGCCCGAACTGCCAAGCCATGCCTTCCCTGGAACGGAAACAAGCTTCCGAGGACCGGTTTCTGGCATTGCAGCCGTCTTCAGCCTGGCTTGCTTGAATCCAGTGGCAAAGTGAGCAAGGGACTCACGTCTGAGCATACCCTGCTAACTTATGGCTAACAAAATGGTACAAAAGGGGGTGGTGATGGACAGAGAATCTGAACTAATCAAACACTCACACCCAGTCAACAGATCTGGGTTTAATCCATAACCGTTCTTTAGCCCACTCTGCCACCCCAGTTCAGACATCACCATATGCAAATCAGTCTGACCCTGTGCCTCATGGGAACAGTCAAGCCCGAACTGCCAAGCCATGCCTTCCCTGGACCGGAAACAAGCTTCCGAGGACCAATTTCTGGCATTGCAGCCGTCTTCAGCCCGACTTGCTTGAATCCAGTGGCAAAGTGAGCAAAGGACTCACGTCTGAGCATACCCTGCCAACTTATGGCGAACAAAATGGTACAAAAGGGGGTGGTGATGGACGGAGAATCTGAACCAATCAAACACTCACAACCAGTCAACGGATCTGGGTTTAATCCATCACCGTTCTTTAGCCCACTCTGCCACCCCAGTTCAGACATGGCCATATGCAAATCAGTCTGACCCTGTGCCTCATGGGAACAGTCCAGCCCGAACTGCCAAGCCATGCCTTCCCTGGACCGGAAACAAGCTTCCGAGGACCGGTTTCTGGCATTGCAGCCGTCTTCAGCCCGGCTTGCTTGAATCCAGTGGCAAAGTGAGCAAGGGACTCACGTCTGAGCATACCCTGCCAACTTATGGCGAACAAAATGGTACAAAATGGGGTGGTGATGGACGGAGAATCTGAACCAATCAAACACTCACACCCAGTCAACAGATCTGGGTTTAATCCATCACCGTTCTTTAGCCCACTCTGCCACCCCAGTTCAGACATGGCCATATGCAAATCAGTCTGACCCTGTGCCTCATGGGAACAGTCCAGCCCGAACTGCCAAGCCATGCCTTCCCTGGACCGGAAACAAGCTTCAGAGGACCGGTTTCTGGCATTGCAGCCGTCTTCAGCCCGGCTTGCTTGAATCCAGTGGCAAAGTGAGCAAGGGACTCACGTCTGAGCATACCCTGCCAACTTATGGCGAACAAAATGGTACAAAAGGGGGTGGTAATGGACGGAGAATCTGAACCAATCAAACACTCACACCCAGTCAACAGATCTGGGTTTAATCCATCACCGTTCTTTAGCGCACTCTGCCACCCCAGTTCAGACAGGGCCATATGCAAATCAGTCTGACCCTGTGCCTCATGGGAACAGTCCAGTCCGAACTGCCAAGCCATGCCTTCCCTGGACCGGAAACAAGCTTCCGAGGACCGGTTTCTGGCATTGCAGCCGTCTTCAGCCCGGCTTGCTTGAATCCAGTGGCAAGGTAAGCTAGGGACTTACATCTGAGCATACCCTGCCAACTTATGGCGAACAAAATGGTACAAAAGGGGGTGGTGATGGACGGAGAATCTGAACCAATCAAACACTCACACCCAGTCAACAGATCTGGGTTTAATCCATCACCGTTCTTTAGCCCACTCTGCCACCCCAGTTCAGACATGGCCATATGCAAATCAGTCTGACCCTGTGCCTCATGGGAACAGTCCAGCCCGAACTGCCAAGCCATGCCTTCCCTGGACCGGAAACAAGCTTCCGAGGACCGGTTTCTGGCATTGCAGCCGTCTTCAGCCCGGCTTGCTTGAATCCAGTGGCAAAGTGAGCAAGGGACTCACGTTTGAGCATACCCTGCCAACTTATGGTGAACAAAATGATACAAAAGGGGGTGGTGATGGACGGAGAATCTGAACCAATCAAACACTCACACCCAGTCAACAGATCGGGGATTAATCCATCACCATTCTTCAGCCCACTCTGCCACCCCAGTTCAGACATGGCAATATGCAAATCAGTCTGACCCTGTGCCTCATGGGAACAGTCCAGCCCGAACTGCCAAGCCATGCCTTCCCTGGACCGGAAACAAGCTTCCGAGGACCGGTTTCTGGCATTGCAGCCGTCTTCAGCCCGGCTTGCTTGAATCCAGTGGCAAGGTAAGCTAGGGACTTACATCTGAGCATACACTGCCAACTTATGGCGAACAAAATGGTACAAAAGGGGGTGGTGATGGACGGAGAATCTGAACCAATCAAACACTCACACCCAGTCAACAGATCGGGGATTAATCCATCACCATTCTTCAGCCCACTCTGCCACCCCAGTTCAGACATGGCCATATGCAAATCAGTCTGACCCTGTGCCTCATGGGAACAGTCCAGCCCGAACTGCCAAGCCATGCCTTCCCTGGACTGGAAACAAGCTTCCGAGGACCGGTTTCTGGCATTGCAGCCGTCTTCAGCCCGGCTTGCTTGAATCCAGTGGCAAAGTAAGCTAGGGACTCACATCTGAGCATACCCTGCCAACTTATGGCGAACAAAATGGTACAAAAGGGGGTGGTGATGGACGGAGAATCTGAACCAATCAAACACTCACACCCAGTCAACAGATCTGGGTTTAATCCATCACCGTTCTTTAGCCCACTCTGCCACCCCAGTTCAGACATGGCCATATGCAAATCAGTCTGACCCTGTGCCTCTTGGGAACAGTCCAGCCCGAACTGCCAAGCCATGCCTTCCCTGGACCGGAAACAAGCTTCGGAGGACCGGTTTCTGGCATTGCAGCCGTCTTCAGCCCGGCTTGCTTGAATCCAGTGGCAAAGTGAGCAAGGGACTCACGTCTGAGCATACCCTGCCAACTTATGGCGAACAAAATGGTACAAAAGGGGGTGGTGATGGACGGAGAATCTGAACCAATCAAACCCTCACACTCAATCAACAGATCGGGGATTAATCCATCACCGTTCTTCAGCCCACTCTGCCACCCCAGTTCAGACATGGCAATATGCAAATCAGTCTGACCCTGTGCCTCATGGGAACAGTCCAGCCCGAACTGACAAGCCATGCCTTCCCTGGACCGGAAACAAGCTTCCGAGGACTGGTTTCTGGCATTGCAGCCGTCTTCAGCCGGGCTTGCTTGAAACCAGTGGCAAAGTGAGCAAGGGACTCACGTCTGAGCATACCCTGCCAACCGATGGCAAACAAAATGGTACAAAAGGGGGTGGTGATGGACGGAGAATCTGAACCAATCAAACACTCACACCAAATCAACAGATCTGGGTTTAATCCATCACCGTTCTTTAGCCCACTCTGCCACCCCAGTTCAGACATGGCCATATGCAAATCAGTCTGACCCTGTGCCTCATGGGAAAAGTCCAGCCCGAACTGCCAAGCCATGCCTTCCCTGGACCGGAAACAAGCTTCCGAGGACCGGTTTCTGGCATTGCAGCCGTCTTCAGCCCGGCTTGCTTGAATCCAGTGGCAAAGTGAGCAAGGGACTCACGTCTGAGCATACCCTGCCAACTTATTGCGAACAAAATGGTACAAAATGGGGTGGTGATGGACGGAGAATCTGAACCAATCAAACACTCACACCCAGTCAACAGATCTGGGTTTAATCCATCACCGTTCTTTAGCCCACTCTGCCACCCCAGTTCAGACATGGCCATATGCAAATCAGTCTGACCCTGTGCCTCATGGGAACAGTCCAGCCCAAACTGCCAAGCCATGCCTTCCCTGGACCGGAAACAAGCTTCCGATAACCGGTTTCTGGCATTGCAGCCGTCTTCAGCCCGGCTTGCTTGAATCCAGTGGCAAAGTGAGCAAGGGACTCACGTCTGAGCATACCCTGCCAACTTATGGCGAACAAAATGGTACAAAAGTGGGTGGTGATGGACGGAGAATCTGAACCAATCAAACACTCACACCCAGTCAACAGATCTGGGTTTAATCCATCACCGTTCTTTAGCGCACTCTGCCACCCCAGTTCAGACATGGCCATATGCAAATCAGTCTGACCCTGTGCCTCATGGGAACAGTCCAGCCCGAACTGCCAAGCCATGCCTTCCCTGGACCGGAAACAAGCTTCAGAGGACCGGTTTCTGGCATTGCAGCCGTCTTCAGCCCGGCTTGCTTGAATCCAGTGGCAAAGTGAGCAAGGGACTCACGTCTGAGCATACCCTGCCAACTTATGGCGAACAAAATGGTACAAAAGGGGGTGGTAATGGACGGAGAATCTGAACCAATCAAACACTCACACCCAGTCAACAGATCTGGGTTTAATCCATCACCGTTCTTTAGCGCACTCTGCCACCCCAGTTCAGACAGGGCCATATGCAAATCAGTCTGACCCTGTGCCTCATGGGAACAGTCCAGTCCGAACTGCCAAGCCATGCCTTCCCTGGACCGGAAACAAGCTTCCGAGGACCGGTTTCTGGCATTGCAGCCGTCTTCAGCCCGGCTTGCTTGAATCCAGTGGCAAGGTAAGCTAGGGACTTACATCTGAGCATACCCTGCCAACTTATGGCGAACAAAATGGTACAAAAGGGGGTGGTGATGGACGGAGAATCTGAACCAATCAAACACTCACACCCAGTCAACAGATCTGGGTTTAATCCATCACCGTTCTTTAGCCCACTCTGCCACCCCAGTTCAGACATGGCCATATGCAAATCAGTCTGACCCTGTGCCTCATGGGAACAGTCCAGCCCGAACTGCCAAGCCATGCCTTCCCTGGACCGGAAACAAGCTTCCGAGGACCGGTTTCTGGCATTGCAGCCGTCTTCAGCCCGGCTTGCTTGAATCCAGTGGCAAAGTGAGCAAGGGACTCACGTTTGAGCATACCCTGCCAACTTATGGTGAACAAAATGATACAAAAGGGGGTGGTGATGGACGGAGAATCTGAACCAATCAAACACTCACACCCAGTCAACAGATCGGGGATTAATCCATCACCATTCTTCAGCCCACTCTGCCACCCCAGTTCAGACATGGCAATATGCAAATCAGTCTGACCCTGTGCCTCATGGGAACAGTCCAGCCCGAACTGCCAAGCCATGCCTTCCCTGGACCGGAAACAAGCTTCCGAGAACCGGTTTCTGGCATTGCAGCCGTCTTCAGCCCGGCTTGCTTGAATCCAGTGGCAAAGTGAGCAAAGGACTCACGTCTGAGCATACCCTGCCAACTTATGGCGAACAAAATGGTACAAAAGGGGGTGGTGATGGACGGAGAATCTGAACCAATCAAACACTCACACCTAGTCAACAGATCTGGGTTTAATCCATCACTGTTCTTTAGCCCACTCTGCCACCCCAGTTCAGACATGGCCATATGCAAATCAGTATGACCCTGTGCCTCATGGGAACAGTCCAGCCCGAACTACCAAGCCATGCCTTCCCTGGACCGGAAACAAGCTTCTGTGAACCGGTTTCTGGCATTGCAGCCGTCTTCAGCCCAGCTTGCTTGAATCAGTGGCAAAGTGAGCAAGGGACTCACGTCTGAGCATACCCTGCCAACTTATGGCGAACAAAATGTTACAAAAGGGGGTGGTGATGGACGGAGAATCTGAACCAATCAAACACTCACACCCAGTCAATAGATCTGGGTTTAATCCATCACCGTTCTTTAGCCCACTCTGCCACCCCAGTTCAGACATGGCAATATGCAAATCAGTCTGACCCTGTGCCTCATGGGAACAGTCCAGCCCGAACTGCCAAGCCATGCCTTCCCTGGACCGGAAACAAGTTTCCGAGGACCGGTTTCTGGCATTGCAGCCGTCTTCAGCCCGGCTTGCTTGAATCCAGTGGCAAAGTGAGCAAGGGACTCACGTCTGAGCATACCATGCCAACTTATGGCGAATAAAATGGTACAAAAGGGGGTGGTGATGGACGGAGAATCTGAACCAATCAAACACTCACACCCAGTCAACAGATCTGGGTTTAATCCATCACTGTTCTTTAGCGCACTCTGCCACCCCAGTTCAGACATGGCCCTATGCAAATCAGTCTGACCCTGTGCCTCATGGAAACAGTCCAGCCCGAACTGCCAAGCCATGCCATCCCTGGACCGGAAATGAGCTTCCGAGGACCAATTTCTGGCATTGCAGCCCTCTTCAGCCCGGCTTGCTTGAATCCAGTGGCAAAGTGAGCAAGGGACTCACGTCTGAGCATACCCTGCCAACTTATGGCTAACAAAATGGTACAAAAGGGGGTGGTGATGGACAGAGAATCTGAACTAATCAAACACTCACACCCAGTCAACAGATCTGGGTTTAATCCATAACCGTTCTTTAGCCCACTCTGCCAACCCAGTTCAGACATCGCCATATGCAAATCAGTCTGACCCTGTGCCTCATGGGAACAGTCCAGCCCGAACTGCCAAGCCATGCCTTCCCTGGACCGGAAACAAGCTTCCGAGGACCGGTTTCTGGCATTGCAGCCGTCTTCAGCCTGGCTTGCTTGAATCCAGTGGCAAAGTGAGCAAGGGACTCACGTCTGAGCATACCCTGCCAACTTATGGCGAACAAAATGGTACAAAAGGGGGTGGTGATGGACGGAGAATCTGAACCAATCAAACACTCACACCCAGTCAATAGATCTGGGTTTAATCCATCACCGTTCTTTAGCCCACTCTGCCACCCCAGTTCAGACATGGCAATATGCAAATCAGTCTGACCCTGTGCCTCATGGGAACAGTCCAGCCCGAACTGCCAAGCCATGCCTTCCCTGGACCGGAAACAAGTTTCCGAGGACCGGTTTCTGGAATTGCAGCCGTCTTCAGCCCGGCTTGCTTGAATCCAGTGGCAAAGTGAGCAAGGGACTCACGTCTGAGCATACCCTGCCAACTTATGGCGAACAAAATGGTACAAAAGGGGGTGGTGATGGACGGAGAATCTGAACCAATCAAACACTCACACCCAGTCAACAGATCTGGGTTTAATCCATCACTGTTCTTTAGCGCACTCTGCCACCCCAGTTCAGACATGGCCATATGCAAATCAGTCTGACCCTGTGCCTCATGGGAACAGTCCAGCCCGAACTGCCAAGCCATGCCTTCCCTGGACCGGAAACGAGCTTCTGAGGACCAATTTCTGGCATTGCAGCCCTCTTCAGCCCGGCTTGCTTGAATCCAGTGGCAAAGTGAGCAAGGGACTCACGTCTGAGCATACCCTGCCAACTTATGGCGAACAAAATGGTACAAAAGGGGGTGGTGATGGACGGAGAATCTGAACCAATGAAACACTCACACCCAGTCAACAGATCTGGGTTTAATCCATCACCGTTCTTTAGCCCACTCTGCCACCCCAGTTCAGACATGGCCATATGCAAATCAGTCTGACCATGTGCCTCATGGGAACAGTCCAGCCCGAACTGGCTTGCCATGCCTTCCTTGGACCGGAAACAAGCTTCCGAGGACCGGTTTCTGGCATTGCAGCCGTCTTCAGCCTGGCTTGCTTGAATCCAGTGGCAAAGTGAGCAAGGGACTCACGTCTGAGCATACCCTGCCAACTTATGGCTAACAAAATGGTACAAAAGGGGGTGGTGATGGACAGAGAATCTGAACTAATCAAACACTCACACCCAGTCAACAGATCTGGGTTTAATCCATCACCGTTCTTTAGCCCACTCTGCCACCCCAGTTCAGACATGGCAATATGCAAATCAGTCTGACCCTGTGCCTCATGGGAACAGTCCAGCCCGAACTGCCAAGCCATGCCTTCCCTGGACCGGAAACAAGTTTCCGAGGACCGGTTTCTGGAATTGCAGCCGTCTTCAGCCCGGCTTGCTTGAATCCAGTGGCAAAGTGAGCAAGGGACTCACGTCTGAGCATACCCTGCCAACTTATGGCGAACAAAATGGTACAAAAGGGGGTGGTGATGGACGGAGAATCTGAACCAATCAAACACTCACACCCAGTCAACAGATCTGGGTTTAATCCATCACTGTTCTTTAGCGCACTCTGCCACCCCAGTTCAGACATGGCCATATGCAAATCAGTCTGACCCTGTGCCTCATGGGAACAGTCCAGCCCGAACTGCCAAGCCATGCCTTCCCTGGACCGGAAACGAGCTTCTGAGGACCAATTTCTGGCATTGCAGCCCTCTTCAGCCCGGCTTGCTTGAATCCAGTGGCAAAGTGAGCAAGGGACTCACGTCTGAGCATACCCTGCCAACTTATGGCGAACAAAATGGTACAAAAGGGGGTGGTGATGGACGGAGAATCTGAACCAATGAAACACTCACACCCAGTCAACAGATCTGGGTTTAATCCATCACCGTTCTTTAGCCCACTCTGCCACCCCAGTTCAGACATGGCCATATGCAAATCAGTCTGACCATGTGCCTCATGGGAACAGTCCAGCCCGAACTGGCTTGCCATGCCTTCCTTGGACCGGAAACAAGCTTCCGAGGACCGGTTTCTGGCATTGCAGCCGTCTTCAGCCTGGCTTGCTTGAATCCAGTGGCAAAGTGAGCAAGGGACTCACGTCTGAGCATACCCTGCCAACTTATGGCTAACAAAATGGTACAAAAGGGGGTGGTGATGGACAGAGAATCTGAACTAATCAAACACTCACACCCAGTCAACAGATCTGGGTTTAATCCATAACCGTTCTTTAGCCCACTCTGCCACCCCAGTTCAGACATCGCCATATGCAAATCAGTCTGACCCTGTGCCTCATGGGAACAGTCCAGCCCGAACTGCCAAGCCATGCCTTCCCTGGACCGGAAACAAGCTTCCGAGGACCGGTTTCTGGCATTGCAGCCGTCTTCAGCCTGGCTTGCTTGAATCCAGTGGCAAAGTGAGCAAGGGACTCACGTCTGAGCATACCCTGCTAACTTATGGCTAACAAAATGGTACAAAAGGGGGTGGTGATGGACAGAGAATCTGAACTAATCATACACTCACACCCAGTCAACAGATCTGGGTTTAATCCATGACCGTTCTTTAGCCCACTCTGCCACCCCAGTTCAGACATCACCATATGCAAATCAGTCTGACCCTGTGCCTCATGGGAACAGTCAAGCCCGAACTGCCAAGCCATGCCTTCCCTGGACCGGAAACAAGCTTCCGAGGACCAATTTCTGGCATTGCAGCCGTCTTCAGCCCGACTTGCTTGAATCCAGTGGCAAAGTGAGCAAAGGACTCACGTCTGAGCATACCCTGCCAACTTATGGCGAACAAAATGGTACAAAAGGGGGTGGTGATGGACGGAGAATCTGAACCAATCAAACACTCACAACCAGTCAACGGATCTGGGTTTAATCCATCACCGTTCTTTAGCCCACTCTGCCACCCCAGTTCAGACATGGCCATATGCAAATCAGTCTGACCCTGTGCCTCATGGGAACAGTCCAGCCCGAACTGCCAAGCCATGCCTTCCCTGGACCGGAAACAAGCTTCCGAGGACCGATTTCTGGCATTGCAGCCGTCTTCAGCCCGGCTTGCTTGAATCCAGTGGCAAAGTGAGCAAGGGACTCACGTCTGAGCATACCCTGCCAACTTATGGCAAACAAAATGGTACAAAAGGGGGTGGTGATGGACGGAGAATCTGAACCAATCAAACACTCACACCAAATCAACAGATCTGGGTTTAATCCATCACCGTTCTTTAGCCCACTCTGCCACCCCAGTTCAGACATGGCCATATGCAAATCAGTCTGACCCTGTGCCTCATGGGAACAGTCCAGCCGGAACTGCCAAGCCATGCCTTCCCTGGACCGGAAACAAGCTTCCTAGGACCGGTTTCTGGCATTGCAGCCACCTTCAGCCCGGCTTGCTTCAATCCAGTGGCAAAGTGAGCAAGGGACTCACGTCTGAGCATACCCTGCCAACTTATGGCGAACAAAATGGTACAAAAGGGGGTGGTGATGGACGGAGAATCTGAATGAATCAAACACTCACACCCAGTCAACAGATCTGGGTTTAATCCATCACCGTTCTTTAGCCCACTCTGCCACCCCAGTTCAGACATGGCCATATGCAAATCAGTCTGACCCTGTGACTCATGGGAACAGTCCAGCCCAAACTGCCAAGCCATGCCTTCCCTGGACCGGAAACAAGCTTCAGAGGACCGGTTTCTGGCATTGCAGCCGTCTTCAGCCCGGCTTGCTTGAATCCAGTGGCAAAGTGAGCAAGGGACTCACGTCTGAGCATACCCTGCCAACTTATGGCGAACAAAATGGTACAAAAGGGGGTGGTAATGGACGGAGAATCTGAACCAATCAAACACTCACACCCAGTCAACAGATCTGGGGTCAATCCATCACCGTTCTTTAGCGCACTCTGCCACCCCAGTTCAGACAGGGCCATATGCAAATCAGTCTGACCCTGTGCCTCATGGGAACAGTCCAGTCCGAACTGCCAAGCCATGCCTTCCCTGGACCGGAAACAAGCTTCCGAGGACCGGTTTCTGGCATTGCAGCCGTCTTCAGCCCGGCTTGCTTGAATCCAGTGGCAAGGTAAGCTAGGGACTTACATCTGAGCATACCCTGCCAACTTATGGCGAACAAAATGGTACAAAAGGGGGTGGTGATGGACGGAGAATCTGAACCAATCAAACACTCACACCCAGTCAACAGATCGGGGATTAATCCATCACCATTCTTCAGCCCACTCTGCCACCCCAGTTCAGACATGGCCATATGCAAATCAGTCTGACCCTGTGCCTCATGGGAACAGTCCAGCCCGAACTGCCAAGCCATGCCTTCCCTGGACTGGAAACAAGCTTCCGAGGACCGGTTTCTGGCATTGCAGCCGTCTTCAGCCCGGCTTGCTTGAATCCAGTGGCAAAGTAAGCTAGGGACTCACATCTGAGCATACCCTGCCAACGTATGGCGAACAAAATGGTACAAAAGGGGGTGGTGATGGACGGAGAATCTGAACCAATCAAACACTCACACCAAATCAACAGATCTGGGTTTAATCCATCACCGTTCTTTAGCCCACTCTGCCACCCCAGTTCAGACATGGCCATATGCAAATCAGTCTGACCCTGTGCCTCATGGGAAAAGTCCAGCCCGAACTGCCAAGCCATGCCTTCCCTGGACCGGAAACAAGCTTCCGAGGACCGGTTTCTGGCATTGCAGCCGTCTTCAGCCCGGCTTGCTTGAATCCAGTGGCAAAGTGAGCAAGGGACTCACGTCTGAGCATACCCTGCCAACGTATGGCGAACAAAATGGGGTGGTGATGGACGGAGAATCTGAACCAATCAAACACTCACACCCAGTCAACAGATCTGGGTTTAATCCATCACCGTTCTTTAGCCCACTCTGCCACCCCAGTTCAGACATGGCCATATGCAAATCAGTCTGACCCTGTGCCTCATGGGAACAGTCCAGCCCAAACTGCCAAGCCATGCCTTCCCTGGACCGGAAACAAGCTTCCGAGAACCGGTTTCTGGCATTGCAGCCGTCTTCAGCCCGGCTTGCTTGAATCCAGTGGCAAAGTGAGCAAGGGACTCACGTCTGAGCATACCCTGCCAACTTATGGCGAACAAAATGGTACAAAAGGGGGTGGTGATGGACGGAGAATCTGAACCAATCAAACACTCACACCCAGTCAACAGATCTGGGTTTAATCCATCACCGTTCTTTAGCGCACTCTGCCACCCCAGTTCAGACATGGCCATATGCAAATCAGTCTGACCCTGTGCCTCATGGGAACAGTCCAGCCCGAACTGACAAGCCATGCCTTCCCTGGACCGGAAACAAGCTTCTGAGGACCAATTTCTGGCATTGCAGCCCTCTTCAGCCCGGCTTGCTTGAATCCAGTGGCAAAGTGAGCAAGGGACTCACGTCTGAGCATACCCTGCCAACTTATGGCGAACAAAATGGTACAAAAGGGGGTGGTGATGGACGGAGAATCTGAACCAATGAAACACTCACACCCAGTCAACAGATCTGGGTTTAATCCATCACCGTTCTTTAGCCCACTCTGCCACCCCAGTTCAGACATGGCCATATGCAAATCAGTCTGACCTTGTGCCTCATGGGAACAGTCCAGCCCGAACTGGCTTGCCATGCCTTCCTTGGACCGGAAACAAGCTTCCGAGGACCGGTTTCTGGCATTGCAGCCGTCTTCAGCCTGGCTTGCTTGAATCCAGTGGCAAAGTGAGCAAGGGACTCACGTCTGAGCATACCCTGCCAACTTATGGCTAACAAAATGGTACAAAAGGGGGTGGTGATGGACAGAGAATCTGAACTAATCAAACACTCACACCCAGTCAACAGATCTGGGTTTAATCCATAACCGTTCTTTAGCCCACTCTGCCACCCCAGTTCAGACATCGCCATATGCAAATCAGTCTGACCCTGTGCCTCATGGGAACAGTCCAGCCCGAACTGCCAAGCCATGCCTTCCCTGGACCGGAAACAAGCTTCCGAGGACCGGTTTCTGGCATTGCAGCCGTCTTCAGCCTGGCTTGCTTGAATCCAGTGGCAAAGTGAGCAAGGGACTCACGTCTGAGCATACCCTGCTAACTTATGGCTAACAAAATGGTACAAAAGGGGGTGGTGATGGACAGAGAATCTGAACTAATCAAACACTCACACCCAGTCAACAGATCTAGGTTTAATCCATAACCGTTCTTTAGCCCACTCTGCCACCCCAGTTCAGACATCACCATATGCAAATCAGTCTGACCCTGTGCCTCATGGGAACAGTCAAGCCCGAACTGCCAAGCCATGCCTTCCCTGGACCGGAAACAAGCTTCAGAGGACCAATTTCTGGCATTGCAGCCGTCTTCAGCCCGACTTGCTTGAATCCAGTGGCAAAGTGAGCAAAGGACTCACGTCTGAGCATACCCTGCCAACTTATGGCGAACAAAATGGTACAAAAGGGGGTGGTGATGGACGGAGAATCTGAACCAATCAAACACTCACAACCAGTCAACGGATCTGGGTTTAATCCATCACCGTTCTTTAGCCCACTCTGCCACCCCAGTTCAGACATGGCCATATGCAAATCAGTCTGACCCTGTGCCTCATGGGAACAGTCCAGCCCGAACTGCCAAGCCATGCCTTCCCTGGACCGGAAACAAGCTTCCGAGGACCGGTTTCTGGCATTGCAGCCGTCTTCAGCCCGGCTTGCTTGAATCCAGTGGCAAAGTGAGCAAGGGACTCACGTCTGAGCATATCCTGCCAACTTATGGCAACCAAAATGGTACAAAAGGGGGTGGTGATGGACGGAGAATCTGAACCAATCAAACACTCACACCAAATCAACAGATCTGGGTTTAATCCATCACCGTTCTTTAGCCCACTCTGCCACCCCAGTTCAGACATGGCCATATGCAAATCAGTCTGACCCTGTGCCTCATGGGAACAGTCCAGCCCGAACTGCCAAGCCATGCCTTCCCTGGACCGGAAACAAGCTTCCTAGGACCGGTTTCTGGCATTGCAGCCACCTTCAGCCCGGCTTGCTTCAATCCAGTGGCAAAGTGAGCAAGGGACTCACGTCTGAGCATACCCTGCCAACTTATGGCGAACAAAATGGTACAAAAGGGGGTGGTGATGGACGGAGAATCTGAATGAATCAAACACTCACACCCAGTCAACAGATCTGGGTTTAATCCATCACCGTTCTTTAGCCCACTCTGCCACCCCAGTTCAGACATGGCCATATGCAAATCAGTCTGACCCTGTGACTCATGGGAACAGTCCAGCCCAAACTGCCAAGCCATGCCTTCCCTGGACCGGAAACAAGCTTCCGAGAACCGGTTTCTGGCATTGCAGCCGTCTTCAGCCCGGCTTGCTTGAATCCAGTGGCAAAGTGAGCAAGGGACTCACGTCTGAGCATACCCTGCCAACTTATGGCGAACAAAATGGTACAAAAGGGGGTGGTGATGGACGGAGAATCTGAACCAATCAAACACTCACACCCAGTCAACAGATCTGGGTTTAATCCATCACCGTTCTTTAGCGCACTCTGCCACCCCAGTTCAGACATGGCCATATGCAAATCAGTCTGACCCTGTGCCTCATGGGAACAGTCCAGCCCGAACTGCCAAGCCATGCCTTCCCTGGACCGGAAACAAGCTTCAGAGGACCGGTTTCTGGCATTGCAGCCGCCTTCAGCCCGGCTTGCTTGAATCCAGTGGCAAAGTGAGCAAGGGACTCACGTCTGAGCATACCCTGCCAACTTATGGCGAACAAAATGGTACAAAAGGGGGTGGTAATGGACGGAGAATCTGAACCAATCAAACACTCACACCCAGTCAACAGATCTGGGGTCAATCCATCACCGTTCTTTAGCGCACTCTGCCACCCCAGTTCAGACAGGGCCATATGCAAATCAGTCTGACCCTGTGCCTCATGGGAACAGTCCAGTCCGAACTGCCAAGCCATGCCTTCCCTGGACCGGAAACAAGCTTCCGAGGACCGGTTTCTGGCATTGCAGCCGTCTTCAGCCCGGCTTGCTTGAATCCAGTGGCAAGGTAAGCTAGGGACTTACATCTGAGCATACCCTGCCAACTTATGGCGAACAAAATGGTACAAAAGGGGGTGGTGATGGACGGAGAATCTGAACCAATCAAACACTCACACCCAGTCAACAGATCGGGGATTAATCCATCACCATTCTTCAGCCCACTCTGCCACCCCAGTTCAGACATGGCCATATGCAAATCAGTCTGACCCTGTGCCTCATGGGAACAGTCCAGCCCGAACTGCCAAGCCATGCCTTCCCTGGACTGGAAACAAGCTTCCGAGGACCGGTTTCTGGCATTGCAGCCATCTTCAGCCCGGCTTGCTTGAATCCAGTGGCAAAGTGAGCAAGGGACTCACGTCTGAGCATACCCTGCCAACTTATGGCGAACAAAATGGTACAAAAGGGGGTGGTGATGGACGGAGAATCTGAACCAATCAAACCCTCACACCCAATCAACAGATCGGGGATTAATCCATCACCGTTCTTCAGCCCACTCTGCCACCCCAGTTCAGACATGGCAATATGCAAATCAGTCTGACCCTGTGCCTCATGGGAACAGTCCAGCGCGAACTGACAAGCCATGCCTTCCCTGGACCGGAAACAAGCTTCCGAGGACTGGTTTCTGGCATTGCAGCCGTCTTCAGCCGGGCTTGCTTGAAACCAGTGGCAAAGTGAGCAAGGGACTCACGTCTGAGCATACCCTGCCAACCGATGGCAAACAAAATGGTACAAAAGGGGGTGGTGATGGACGGAGAATCTGAACCAATCAAACACTCACACCAAATCAACAGATCTGGGTTTAATCCATCACCGTTCTTTAGCCCACTCTGCCACCCCAGTTCAGACATGGCCATATGCAAATCAGTCTGACCCTGTGCCTCATGGGAAAAGTCCAGCCCGAACTGCCAAGCCATGCCTTCCCTGGACCGGAAACAAGCTTCCGAGGACCGGTTTCTGGCATTGCAGCCGTCTTCAGCCCGGCTTGCTTGAATCCAGTGGCAAAGTGAGCAAGGGACTCACGTCTGAGCATACCCTGCCAACATATGGCGAACAAAATGGTACAAAATGGGGTGGTGATGGACGGAGAATCTGAACCAATCAAACACTCACACCAAATCAACAGATCTGGGTTTAATCCATCACCGTTCTTTAGCCCACTCTGCCACCCCAGTTCAGACATGGCCATATGCAAATCAGTCTGACCCTGTGCCTCATGGGAAAAGTCCAGCCCGAACTGCCAAGCCATGCCTTCCCTGGACCGGAAACAAGCTTCCGAGGACCGGTTTCTGGCATTGCAGCCGTCTTCAGCCCGGCTTGCTTGAATCCAGTGGCAAAGTGAGCAAGGGACTCACGTCTGAGCATACCCTGCCAACTTATGGCAAACAAAATGGTACAAAATGGGGTGGTGATGGACGGAGAATCTGAACCAATCAAACACTCACACCCAGTCAACAGATCTGGGTTTAATCCATCACCGTTCTTTAGCCCACTCTGCCACCCCAGTTCAGACATGGCCATATGCAAATCAGTCTGACCCTGTGCCTCATGGGAACAGTCCAGCCCAAACTGCCAAGCCATGCCTTCCCTGGACCGGAAACAAGCTTCCGAGAACCGGTTTCTGGCATTGCAGCCGTCTTCAGCCCGGCTTGCTTGAATCCAGTGGCAAAGTGAGCAAGGGACTCACGTCTGAGCATACCCTGCCAACTTATGGCGAACAAAATGGTACAAAAGGGGGTGGTGATGGACGGAGAATCTGAACCAATCAAACACTCACACCCAGTCAACAGATCTGGGTTTAATCCATCACCGTTCTTTAGCGCACTCTGCCACCCCAGGTCAGACATGGCCATATGCAAATCAGTCTGACCCTGTGCCTCATGGGAACAGTCCAGCCCGAACTGCCAAGCCATGCCTTCCCTGGACCGGAAACAAGCTTCAGAGGACCGGTTTCTGGCATTGCAGCCGTCTTCAGCCCGGCTTGCTTGAATCCAGTGGCAAAGTGAGCAAGGGACTCACGTCTGAGCATACCCTGCCAACTTATGGCGAACAAAATGGTACAAAAGGGGGTGGTAATGGACGGAGAATCTGAACCAATCAAACACTCACACCCAGTCAACAGATCTGGGTTTAATCCATCACCGTTCTTTAGCGCACTCTGCCACCCCAGTTCAGACAGGGCCATATGCAAATCAGTCTGACCCTGTGCCTCATGGGAACAGTCCAGTCCGAACTGCCAAGCCATGCCTTCCCTGGACCGGAAACAAGCTTCCGAGGACCGGTTTCTGGCATTGCAGCCGTCTTCAGCCCGGCTTGCTTGAATCCAGTGGCAAAGTGAGCAAGGGACTCACGTCTGAGCATACCCTGCCAACTTATGGTGAACAAAATGATACAAAAGGGGGTGGTGATGGACGGAGAATCTGAACCAATCAAACACTCACACCCAGTCAACAGATCGGGGATTAATCCATCACCATTCTTCAGCCCACTCTGCCACCCCAGTTCAGACATGGCAATATGCAAATCAGTCTGACCCTGTGCCTCATGGGAACAGTCCAGCCCGAACTGCCAAGCCATGCCTTCCCTGGACCGGAAACAAGCTTCCGAAAACCGGTTTCTGGCATTGCAGCCGTCTTCAGCCCGGCTTGCTTGAATCCAGTGGCAAAGTGAGCAAAGGACTCACGTCTGAGCATAGCCTGCCAACTTATGGCGAACAAAATGGTACAAAAGGGGGTGGTGATGAACGGAGAATCTGAACCAATCAAACACTCACACCCAGTCAACAGATCTGGGTTTAATCCATCACCGTTCTTTAGCCCACTCTGCCACCCCAGTTCAGACATGGCCATATGCAAATCAGTCTGACCCTGTGCCTCATGGGAACAGTCCAGCCCAAACTGCCAAGCCATGCCTTCCCTGGACCGGAAACAAGCTTCCGAGAACCGGTTTCTGGCATTGCAGCCGTCTTCAGCCCGGCTTGCTTGAATCCAGTGGCAAAGTGAGCAAGGGACTCACGTCTGAGCATACCCTGCCAACTTATGGCGAACAAAATGGTACAAAAGGGGGTGGTGATGGACGGAGAATCTGAACCAATCAAACACTCACACCCAGTCAACAGATCTGGGTTTAATCCATCACCGTTCTTTAGCGCACTCTGCCACCCCAGTTCAGACAGGGCCATATGCAAATCAGTCTGACCCTGTGCCTCATGGGAACAGTCCAGTCCGAACTGCCAAGCCATGCCTTCCCTGGACCGGAAACAAGCTTCCGAGGACCGGTTTCTGGCATTGCAGCCGTCTTCAGCCCGGCTTGCTTGAATCCAGTGGCAAGGTAAGCTAGGGACTTACATCTGAGCATACCCTGCCAACTTATGGCGAACAAAATGGTACAAAAGGGGGTGGTGATGGACGGAGAATCTGAACCAATCAAACACTCACACCCAGTCAACAGATCGGGGATTAATCCATCACCATTCTTCAGCCCAATCTGCCACCCCAGTTCAGACATGGCCATATGCAAATCAGTCTGACCCTGTGCCTCATGGGAACAGTCCAGCCCGAACTGCCAAGCCATGCCTTCCCTGGCCTGGAAACAAGCTTCCGAGGACCGGTTTCTGGCATTGCAGCCGTCTTCAGCCCGGCTTGCTTGAATCCAGTGGCAAAGTAAGCTAGGGACTCACATCTGAGCATACCCTGCCAACTTATGGCGAACAAAATGGTACAAAAGGGGGTGGTGATGGACGGAGAATCTGAACCAATCAAACACTCACACCCAGTCAACAGATCTGGGTTTAATCCATCACCGTTCTTTAGCCCACTCTGCCACCCCAGTTCAGACATGGCCATATGCAAATCAGTCTGACCCTGTGCCTCTTGGGAACAGTCCAGCCCGAACTGCCAAGCCATGCCTTCCCTGGACCGGAAACAAGCTTCGGAGGACCGGTTTCTGGCATTGCAGCCGTCTTCAGCCCGGCTTGCTTGAATCCAGTGGCAAAGTGAGCAAGGGACTCACGTCTGAGCATACCCTGCCAACTTATGGCGAACAAAATGGTACAAAAGGGGGTGGTGATGGACGGAGAATCTGAACCAATCAAACCCTCACACCCAATCAACAGATCGGGGATTAATCCATCACCGTTCTTCAGCCCACTCTGCCACCCCAGTTCAGACATGGCAATATGCAAATCAGTCTGACCCTGTGCCTCATGGGAACAGTCCAGCCCGAACTGACAAGCCATGCCTTCCCTGGACCGGAAACAAGCTTCCGAGGACTGGTTTCTGGCATTGCAGCCGTCTTCAGCCGGGCTTGCTTGAAACCAGTGGCAAAGTGAGCAAGGGACTCACGTCTGAGCATACCCTGCCAACCGATGGCAAACAAAATGGTACAAAAGGGGGTGGTGATGGACGGAGAATCTGAACCAATCAAACACTCACACCAAATCAACAGATCTGGGTTTAATCCATCACCGTTCTTTAGCCCACTCTGCCACCCCAGTTCAGACATGGCCATATGCAAATCAGTCTGACCCTGTGCCTCATGGGAAAAGTCCAGCCCGAACTGCCAAGCCATGCCTTCCCTGGACCGGAAACAAGCTTCCGAGGACCGGTTTCTGGCATTGCAGCCGTCTTCAGCCCGGCTTGCTTGAATCCAGTGGCAAAGTGAGCAAGGGACTCACGTCTGAGCATACCCTGCCAACTTATGGCGAACAAAATGGTACAAAATGGGGTGGTGATGGACGGAGAATCTGAACCAATCAAACACTCACACCCAGTCAACAGATCTGGGTTTAATCCATCACCGTTCTTTAGCCCACTCTGCCACCCCAGTTCAGACATGGCCATATGCAAATCAGTCCGACCCTGTGCCTCATGGGAACAGTCCAGCCCAAACTGCCAAGCCATGCCTTCCCTGGACCGGAAACAAGCTTCCGAGAACCGGTTTCTGGCATTGCAGCCGTCTTCAGCCCGGCTTGCTTGAATCCAGTGGCAAAGTGAGCAAGGGACTCACGTCTGAGCATACCCTGCCAACTTATGGCAAACAAAATGGTACAAAAGGGGGTGGTGATGGATGGAGAATCTGAACCAATCAAACACTCACACCCAGTCAACAGATCTGGGTTTAATCCATCACCGTTCTTTAGCCCACTCTGCCACCCCAGTTCAGAAATGGCCATATGCAAATCAGTCTGACCCTGTGCCTCATGGGAACAGTCCAGCCCGAACTGCCAAGCCATGCCTTCCCTGGACCGGAAACAAGCTTCCGAGGACCGGTTTCTGGCATTGCAGCCGTCTTCAGCCCGGCTTGCTTGAATCCAGTGGCAAAGTGAGCAAGGGACTCACGTCTGAGCATACCCTGCCAACTTATGGCGAACAAAATGGTACAAAAGGGGGTGGTGATGGACGGAGAATCTGAACCAATCAAACCCTCACACCCAATCAACAGATCGGGGATTAATCCATCACCGTTCTTCAGCCCACTCTGCCACCCTAGTTCAGACATGGCAATATGCAAATCAGTCTGACCCTGTGCCTCATGGGAACAGTCCAGCCCGAACTGACAAGCCATGCCTTCCCTGGACCGGAAGCAAGCTTCCGAGGACTGGTTTCTGGCATTGCAGCCGTCTTCAGCCGGGCTTGCTTGAAACCAGTGGCAAAGTGAGCAAGGGACTCACGTCTGAGCATACCCTGCCAACCGATGGCAAACAAAATGGTACAAAAGGGGGTGGTGATGGACGGAGAATCTGAACCAATCAAACACTCACACCAAATCAACAGATCTGGGTTTAATCCATCACCGTTCTTTAGCCCACTCTGCCACCCCAGTTCAGACATGGCCATATGCAAATCAGTCTGACCCTGTGCCTCATGGGAAAAGTCCAGCCCGAACTGCCAAGCCATGACTTCCCTGGACCGGAAACAAGCTTCCGAGGACCGGTTTCTGGCATTGCAGCCGTCTTCAGCCCGGCTTGCTTGAATCCAGTGGCAAAGTGAGCAAGGGACTCACGTCTGAGCATACCCTGCCAACTTATGGCGAACAAAATGGTACAAAATGGGGTGGTGATGGACGGAGAATCTGAACCAATCAAACACTCACACCCAGTCAACAGATCTGGGTTTAATCCATCACCGTTCTTTAGCCCACTCTGCCACCCCAGTTCAGAAATGGCCATATGCAAATCAGTCTGACCCTGTGCCTCATGGGAACAGTCCAGCCCGAACTGCCAAGCCATGCCTTCCCTGGACCGGAAACAAGCTTCCGAGGACCGGTTTCTGGCATTGCAGCCGTCTTCAGCCCGGCTTGCTTGAATCCAGTGGCAAAGTGAGCAAGGGACTCACGTCTGAGCATACCCTGCCAACTTATGGCGAACAAAATGGTACAAAAGGGGGTGGTGATGGACGGAGAATCTGAACCAATCAAACCCTCACACCCAATCAACAGATCGGGGATTAATCCATCACAGTTCTTCAGCCCACTCTGCCACCCTAGTTCAGACATGGCAATATGCAAATCAGTCTGACCCTGTGCCTCATGGGAACAGTCCAGCCCGAACTGACAAGCCATGCCTTCCCTGGACCGGAAGCAAGCTTCCGAGGACTGGTTTCTGGCATTGCAGCCGTCTTCAGCCGGGCTTGCTTGAATCCAGTGGCAAAGTGAGCAAGGGACTCACGTCTGAGCATACCCTGCCAACTTATGGCGAACAAAATGGTACAAAATGGGGTGGTGATGGACGGAGAATCTGAACCAATCAAACACTCACACCCAGTCAACAGATCTGGGTTTAATCCATCACCGTTCTTTAGCCCACTCTGCCACCCCAGTTCAGACATGGCCATATGCAAATCAGTCTGACCCTGTGCCTCATGGGAACAGTCCAGCCCAAACTGCCAAGCCATGCCTTCCCTGGACCGGAAACAAGCTTCCGAGAACCGGTTTCTGGCATTGCAGCCGTCTTCAGCCCGGCTTGCTTGAATCCAGTGGCAAAGTGAGCAAGGGACTCACGTCTGAGCATACCCTGCCAACTTATGGCGAACAAAATGGTACAAAAGGGGGTGGTGATGGACGGAGAATCTGAACCAATCAAACACTCACACCCAGTCAACAGATCTGGGTTTAATCCATCACCGTTCTTTAGCACACTCTGCCACCCCAGTTAAGACATGGCCATATGCAAATCAGTCTGACCCTGTGCCTCATGGGAACAGTCCAGCCCGAACTGCCAAGCCATGCCTTCCCTGGACCGGAAACAAGCTTCAGAGGACCGGTTTCTGGCATTGCAGCCGTCTTCAGCCCGGCTTGCTTGAATCCAGTGGCAAAGTGAGCAAGGGACTCACGTCTGAGCATACCCTGCCAACTTATGGCGAACAAAATGGTACAAAAGGGGGTGGTAATGGACGGAGAATCTGAACCAATCAAACACTCACACCCAGTCAACAGATCTGGGTTTAATCCATCACCGTTCTTTAGCGCACTCTGCCACCCCAGTTCAGACAGGGCCATATGCAAATCAGTCTGACCCTGTGCCTCATGGGAACAGTCCAGTCCGAACTGCCAAGCCATGCCTTCCCTGGACCGGAAACAAGCTTCCGAGGACCGGTTTCTGGCATTGCAGCCGTCTTCAGCCCGGCTTGCTTGAATCCAGTGGCAAGGTAAGCTAGGGACTTACATCTGAGCATACCCTGCCAACTTATGGCGAACAAAATGGTACAAAAGGGGGTGGTGATGGACGGAGAATCTGAACCAATCAAACACTCACACCCAGTCAACAGATCTGGGTTTAATCCATCACCGTTCTTTAGCCCACTCTGCCACCCCAGTTCAGACATGGCCATATGCAAATCAGTCTGACCCTGTGCCTCATGGGAACAGTCCAGCCCGAACTGCCAAGCCATGCCTTCCCTGGACCGGAAACAAGCTTCCGAGGACCGGTTTCTGGCATTGCAGCCGTCTTTAGCCCGGCTTGCTTGAATCCAGTGGCAAAGTGAGCAAAGGACTCACGTCTGAGCATACCCTGCCAACTTATGGCGAACAAAATGGTACAAAAGGGGGTGGTGATGGACGGAGAATCTGAACCAATCAAACACTCACACCCAGTCAACAGATCTGGGTTTAATCCATCACCGTTCTTTAGCCCACTCTGCCACCCCAGTTCAGACATGGCCATATGCAAATCAGTCTGACCCTGTGCCTCATGGGAACAGTCCAGCCCGAACTGCCAAGCCATGCCTTCCCTGGACCGGAAACAAGCTTCTGTGAACCGGTTTCTGGCATTGCAGCCGTCTTCAGCCCAGCTTGCTTGAATCAGTGGCAAAGTGAGAAAGGGACTCACGTCTGAGCATACCCTGCCAACTTATGGCGAACAAAATGTTACAAAAGGGGGTGGTGATGGACGGAGAATCTGAACCAATCAAACACTCACACCCAGTCAATAGATCTGGGTTTAATCCATCACCGTTCTTTAGCCCACTCTGCCACCCCAGTTCAGACATGGCAATATGCAAATCAGTCTGACCCTGTGCCTCATGGGAACAGTCCAGCCCGAACTGCCAAGCCATGCCTTCCCTGGACTGGAAACAAGTTTCCGAGGACCGGTTTCTGGCATTGCAGCCGTCTTCAGCCCGGCTTGCTTGAATCCAGTGGCAAAGTGAGCAAGGGACTCACGTCTGAGCATACCCTGCCAACTTATGGCTAACAAAATGGTACAAAAGGGGGTGGTGATGGACAGAGAATCTGAACTAATCAAACACTCACACCCAGTCAACAGATCTGGGTTTAATCCATAACCGTTCTTTAGCCCACTCTGCCACCCCAGTTCAGACATCGCCATATGCAAATCAGTCTGACCCAGTGCCTCATAGGAACAGTCCAGCCCGAACTGCCAAGCCATGCCTTCGCTGGACCGGAAACAAGCTTCCGAGGACCGGTTTCTGGCATTGCAGCCGTCTTCAGCCTGGCTTGCTTGAATCCAGTGGCAAAGTGAGCAAGGGACTCACGTCTGAGCATACCCTGCCAACTTATGGCGAACAAAATGGTACAAAAGGGGGTGGTGATGGACGGAGAATCTGAACCAATCAATCACTCACACCCAGTCAATAGATCTGGGTTTAATCCATCACCGTTCTTTAGCCCACTCTGCCACCCCAGTTCAGACATGGCAATATGCAAATCAGTCTGACCCTGTGCCTCATGGGAACAGTCCAGCCCGAACTGCCAAGCCATGCCTTCCCTGGACCGGAAACAAGTTTCCGAGGACCGGTTTCTGGAATTGCAGCCGTCTTCAGCCCGGCTTGCTTGAATCCAGTGGCAAAGTGAGCAAGGGACTCACGTCTGAGCATTCCCTGCCAACTTATGGCGAACAAAATGGTACAAAAGGGGGTGGTGATGGACGGAGAATCTGAACCAATCAAACACTCACACCCAGTCAACAGATCTGGGTTTAATCCATCACTGTTCTTTAGCGCACTCTGCCACCCCAGTTCAGAAATGGCCATATGCAAATCAGTCTGACCCTGTGCCTCATGGGAACAGTCCAGCCCGAACTGCCAAGCCATGCCTTCCCTGGACCGGAAACGAGCTTCTGAGGACCAATTTCTGGCATTGCAGCCCTCTTCAGCCCGGCTTGCTTGAATCCAGTGGCAAAGTGAGCAAGGGACTCACGTCTGAGCATACCCTGCCAACTTATGGCGAACAAAATGGTACAAAATGGGGTGGTGATGGACGGAGAATCTGAACCACTGAAACACTCACACCCAGTCAACAGATCTGGGTTTAATCCATCACCGTTCTTTAGCCCACTCTGCCACCCCAGTTCAGACATGGCCATATGCAAATCAGTCTGACCTTGTGCCTCATGGGAACAGTCCAGTCCGAACTGGCTTGCCATGCCTTCCTTGGACCGGAAACAAGCTTCCGAGGACCGGTTTCTGGCATTGCAGCCGTCTTCAGCCTGGCTTGCTTGAATCCAGTGGCAAAGTGAGCAAGGGACTCACGTCTGAGCATACCCTGCCAACTTATGGCTAACAAAATGGTACAAAAGGGGGTGGTGATGGACAGAGAATCTGAACTAATCAAACACTCACACCCAGTCAACAGATCTGGGTTTAATCCATAACCGTTCTTTAGCCCACTGTGCCACCCCAGTTCAGACATCGCCATATGCAAATCAGTCTGACCCTGTGCCTCATGGGAACAGTCCAGCCCGAACTGCCAAGCCATGCCTTCCCTGGACCGGAAACAAGCTTCCGAGGACCGGTTTCTGGCATTGCAGCCGTCTTCAGCCTGGCTTGCTTGAATCCAGAGGCAAAGTGAGCAAGGGACTCGCGTCTGAGCATACCCTGCCAACTTATGGCTAACAAAATGGTACAAAAGGGGGTGGTGATGGACAGAGAATCTGAACTAATCAAACACTCACACCCAGTCAACAGATCTGGGTTTAATCCATAACCGTTCTTTAGCCCACTCTGCCACCCCAGTTCAGACATCGCCATATGCAAATCAGTCTGACCCTGTGCCTCATGGGAACAGTCAAGCCCGAACTGCCAAGCCATGCCTTCCCTGGACCGGAAACAAGCTTCCGAGGACCAATTTCTGGCATTGCAGCCGTCTTCAGCCCGACTTGCTTGAATCCAGTGGCAAAGTGAGCAAAGGACTCACGTCTGAGCATACCCTGCCAACTTATGGCGAACAAAATGGTACAAAAGGGGGTGGTGATGGACGGAGAATCTGAACCAATCAAACACTCACAACCAGTCAACGGATCTGGGTTTAATCCATCACCGTTCTTTAGCCCACTCTGCCACCCCAGTTCAGACATAGCCATATGCAAATCAGTCTGACCCTGTGCCTCATGGGAACAGTCCAGCCCGAACTGCCAAGCCATGCCTTCCCTGGACCGGAAACAAGCTTCCGAGGACCGGTTTCTGGCATTGCAGCCGTCTTCAGCCCGGCTTGCTTGAATCCAAAGGCAAAGTGAGCAAGGGACTCACGTCTGAGCATACCCTGCCAACTTATGGCGAACAAAATGGTACAAAAGGGGGTGGTGATGGACGGAGAATCTGAACCAATCAAACACTCACACCAAATCAACAGATCTGGGTTTAATCCATCACCGTTCTTTAGCCCACTCTGCCACCCCAGTTCAGACATGGCCATATGCAAATCAGTCTGACCCTGTGCCTCATGGGAACAGTTCAGCCCGAACTGCCAAGCCATGCCTTCCCTGGACCGGAAACAAGCTTCCTAGGACCGGTTTCTGGCATTGCAGCCACCTTCAGCCCGGCTTGCTTCAATCCAGTGGCAAAGTGAGCAAGGGACTCACGTCTGAGCATACCCTGCCAACTTATGGCGAACAAAATGGTAAAAAAGGGGGTGGTGATGGACGGAGAATCTGAATGAATCAAACACTCACACCCAGTCAACAGATCTGGGTTTAATCCATCACCGTTCTTTAGCCCACTCTGCCACCCCAGTTCAGACATGGCCATATGCAAATCAGTCTGACCCTGTGACTCATGGGAACAGTCCAGCCCAAACTGCCAAGCCATGCCTTCCCTGGACCGGAAACAAGCTTCCGAGAACCGGTTTCTTGCATTGCAGCCGTCTTCAGCCCGGCTTGCTTGAATCCAGTGGCAAAGTGAGCAAGGGACTCACGTCTGAGCATACCCTGCCAACTTATGGCGAACAAATTGGTACAAAAGGGGGTGGTGATGGACGGAGAATCTGAACCAATCAAACACTCACACCCAGTCAACAGATCTGGGTTTAATCCATCACCGTTCTTTAGCGCACTCTGCCACCCCAGTTCAGACATGGCCATATGCAAATCAGTCTGACCCTGTGCCTCATGGGAACAGTCCAGCCCGAACTGCCAAGCCATGCCTTCCCTGGACCGGAAACAAGCTTCAGAGGACCGGTTTCTGGCATTGCAGCCGTCTTCAGCCCGGCTTGCTTGAATCCAGTGGCAAAGTGAGCAAGGGACTCACGTCTGAGCATACCCTGCCAACTTATGGCGAACAAATTGGTACAAAAGGGGGTGGTGATGGACGGAGAATCTGAACCAATCAAACACTCACACCCAGTCAACAGATCTGGGTTTAATCCATCACCGTTCTTTAGCGCACTCTGCCACCCCAGTTCAGACATGGCCATATGCAAATCAGTCTGACCCTGTGCCTCATGGGAACAGTCCAGCCCGAACTGCCAAGCCATGCCTTCCCTGGACCGGAAACAAGCTTCAGAGGACCGGTTTCTGGCATTGCAGCCGTCTTCAGCCCGGCTTGCTTGAATCCAGTGGCAAAGTGAGCAAGGGACTCACGTCTGAGCATACCCTGCCAACTTATGGCGAACAAATTGGTACAAAAGGGGGTGGTGATGGACGGAGAATCTGAACCAATCAAACACTCACACCCAGTCAACAGATCGGGGATTAATCCATCACCATTCTTCAGCCCACTCTGCCACCCCAGTTCAGACATGGCCATATGCAAATCAGTCTGACCCTGTGCCTCATGGGAACAGTCCAGCCCGAACTGCCAAGCCATGCCTTCTCTGGAGTGGAAACAAGCTTCCGAGGACCGGTTTCTGGCATTGCAGCCGTCTTCAGCCCGGCTTGCTTGAATCCAGTGGCAAAGTAAGCTAGGGACTCACATCTGAGCATACCCTGCCAACGTATGGCGAACAAAATGGTACAAAAGGGGGTGGTGATGGACGGAGAATCTGAACCAATCAAACACTCACACCCAGTCAACAGATCTGGGTTTAATCCATCACCGTTCTTTAGCCCACTCTGCCACCCCAGTTCAGACATGGCCATATGCAAATCAGTCTGACCCTGTGCCTCTTGGGAACAGTCCAGCCCGAACTGCCAAGCCATGCCTTCCCTGGACCGGAAACAAGCTTCGGAGGACCGGTTTCTGGCATTGCAGCCGTCTTCAGCCTGGCTTGCTTGAATCCAGTGGCAAAGTGAGCAAGGGACTCACGTCTGAGCATACCCTGCCAACTTATGGCGAACAAAATGGTACAAAAGGGGGTGGTGATGGACGGAGAATCTGAACCAATCAAACACTCACACCAAACAACAGATCTGGGTTTAATCCATCACCGTTCTTTAGCCCACTCTGCCACCCCAGTTCAGACATGGCCATATGCAAATCAGTCTGACCCTGTGCCTCATGGGAACAGTCCAGCCCGAACTGCCAAGCCATGCCTTCCCTGGACCGGAAACAAGCTTCCTAGGACCGGTTTCTGGCATTGCAGCCACCTTCAGCCCGGCTTGCTTCAATCCAGTGGCAAAGTGAGCAAGGGACTCACGTCTGAGCATACCCTGCCAACTTATGGCGAACAAAATGGTAGAAAAGGGGGTGGTGATGGACGGAGAATCTGAATGAATCAAACACTCACACCCAGTCAACAGATCTGGGTTTAATCCATCACCGTTCTTTAGCCCACTCTGCCACCCCAGTTCAGACATGGCCATATGCAAATCAGTCTGACCCTGTGACTCATGGGAACAGTCCAGCCCAAACTGCCAAGCCATGCCTTCCCTGGACCGGAAACAAGCTTCCGAGAACCGGTTTCTGGCATTGCAGCCGTCTTCAGCCCGGCTTGCTTGAATCCAGTGGCAAAGTGAGCAAGGGACTCACGTCTGAGCATACCCTGCCAACTTATGGCGAACAAAATGGTACAAAAGGGGGTGGTGATGGACGGAGAATCTGAACCAATCAAACACTCACACCCAGTCAACAGATCTGGGTTTAATCCATCACCGTTCTTTAGCGCACTCTGCCACCCCAGTTCAGACATGGCCATATGCAAATCAGTCTGACCCTGTGCCTCATGGGAACAGTCCAGCTCGAACTGCCAAGCCATGCCTTCCCTGGACCGGAAACAAGCTTCAGAGGACCGGTTTCTGGCATTGCAGCCGTCTTCAGCCCGGCTTGCTTGAATCCAGTGGCAAAGTGAGCAAGGGACACACGTCTGAGCATACCCTGCCAACTTATGGCGAACAAAATGGTACAAAAGGGGGTGGTAATGGACGGAGAATCTGAACCAATCAAACACTCACACCCAGTCAACAGATCTGGGGTCAATCCATCACCGTTCTTTAGCGCACTCTGCCACCCCAGTTCAGACAGGGCCATATGCAAATCAGTCTGACCCTGTGCCTCATGGGAACAGTCCAGTCCGAACTGCCAAGCCATGCCTTCCCTGGACCGGAAACAAGCTTCCGAGGACCGGTTTCTGGCATTGCAGCCGTCTTCAGCCCGGCTTGCTTGAATCCAGTGGCAAGGTAAGCTAGGGACTTACATCTGAGCATACCCTGCCAACTTATGGCGAACAAAATGGTACAAAAGGGGGTGGTGATGGACGGAGAATCTGAACCAATCAAACACTCACACCCAGTCAACAGATCGGGGATTAATCCATCACCATTCTTCAGCCCACTCTGCCACCCCAGTTCAGACATGGCCATATGCAAATCAGTCTGACCCTGTGCCTCATGGGAACAGTCCAGCCCGAACTGCCAAGCCATGCCTTCCCTGGACTGGAAACAAGCTTCCGAGGACCGGTTTCTGGCATTGCAGCCGTCTTCAGCCCGGCTTGCTTGAATCCAGTGGCAAAGTAAGCTAGGGACTCACATCTGAGCATACCCTGCCAACGTATGGCGAACAAAATGGTACAAAAGGGGGTGGTGATGGACGGAGAATCTGAACCAATCAAACACTCACACCCAGTCAACAGATCTGGGTTTAATCCATCACCGTTCTTTAGCCCACTCTGCCACCCCAGTTCAGACATGGCCATATGCAAATCAGTCTGACCCTGTGCCTCTTGGGAACAGTCCAGCCCGAACTGCCAAGCCATGCCTTCCCTGGACCGGAAACAAGCTTCGGAGGACCGGTTTCTGGCATTGCAGCCGTCTTAAGCCCGGCTTGCTTGAATCCAGTGGCAAAGTGAGCAAGGGACTCACGTCTGAGCATACCCTGCCAACTTATGGCGAACAAAATGGTACAAAAGGGGGTGGTGATGGACGGAGAATCTGAACCAATCAAACCCTCACACCCAATCAACAGATCGGGGATTAATCCATCACCGTTCTTCAGCCCACTCTGCCACCCCAGTTCAGACATGGCAATATGCAAATCAGTCTGACCCTGTGCCTCATGGGAACAGTCCAGCCCGAACTGACAAGCCATGCCTTCCCTGGACCGGAAACAAGCTTCCGAGGACTGGTTTCTGGCATTGCAGCCGTCTTCAGCCGGGCTTGCTTGAAACCAGTGGCAAAGTGAGCAAGGGACTCACGTCTGAGCATACCCTGCCAACCGATGGCAAACAAAATGGTACAAAAGGGGGTGGTGATGGACGGAGAATCTGAACCAATCAAACACTCACACCAAATCAACAGATCTGGGTTTAATCCATCACCGTTCTTTAGCCCACTCTGCCACCCCAGTTCAGACATGGCCATATGCAAATCAGTCTGACCCTGTGCCTCATGGGAAAAGTCCAGCCCGAACTGCCAAGCCATGCCTTCCCTGGACCGGAAACAAGCTTCCGAGGACCGGTTTCTGGCATTGCAGCCGTCTTCAGCCTGGCTTGCTTGAATCCAGTGGCAAAGTGAGCAAGGGACTCACGTCTGAGCATACCCTGCCAACTTATGGCGAACAAAATGGTACAAAATGGGGTGGTGATGGACGGAGAATCTGAACCAATCAAACACTCACACCCAGTCAACAGATCTGGGTTTAATCCATCACCGTTCTTTAGCCCACTCTGCCACCCCAGTTCAGACATGGCCATATGCAAATCAGTCTGACCCTGTGCCTCATGGGAACAGTCCAGCCCAAACTGCCAAGCCATGCCTTCCCTGGACCGGAAACAAGCTTCCGAGAACCAGTTTCTGGCATTGCAGCCATCTTCAGCCCGGCTTGCTTGAATCCAGTGGCAAAGTGAGCAAGGGACTCACGTCTGAGCATACCCTGCCAACTTATGGCGAACAAAATGGTACAAAAGGGGGTGGTGATGGACGGAGAATCTGACCAATCAAACACTCACACCCAGTCAACAGATCTGGGTTTAATCCATCACCGTTCTTTAGCGCACTCTGCCACCCCAGTTCAGACATGGCCATATGCAAATCAGTCTGACCCTGTGCCTCATGGGAACAGTCCAGCCCGAACTGCCAAGCCATGCCTTCCCTGGACCGGAAACAAGCTTCAGAGGACCGGTTTCTGGCATTGCAGCCGTCTTCAGCCCGGCTTGCTTGAATCCAGTGGCAAAGTGAGCAAGGGACTCACGTCTGAGCATACCCTGCCAACTTATGGCGAACAAAATGGTACAAAAGGGGGTGGTAATGGACGGAGAATCTGAACCAATCAAACACTCACACCCAGTCAACAGATCTGGGTTTAATCCATCACCGTTCTTTAGCGCACTCTGCCACCCCAGTTCAGACAGGGCCATATGCAAATCAGTCTGACCCTGTGCCTCATGGGAACAGTCCAGTCCGAACTGCCAAGCCATGCCTTCCCTGGACCGGAAACAAGCTTCCGAGGACCGGTTTCTGGCATTGCAGCCGTCTTCAGCCCGGCTTGCTTGAATCCAGTGGCAAGGTAAGCTAAGGACTTACATCTGAGCATACCCTGCCAACTTATGGCGAACAAAATGGTACAAAAGGGGGTGGTGATGGACGGAGAATCTGAACCAATCAAACACTCACACCCAGTCAACAGATCTGGGTTTAATCCATCACCGTTCTTTAGCCCACTCTGCCACCCCAGTTCAGACATGGCCATATGCAAATCAGTCTGACCCTGTGCCTCATGGGAACAGTCCAGCCCGAACTGCCAAGCCATGCCTTCCCTGGACCGGAAACAAGCTTCCGAGGACCGGTTTCTGGCATTGCAGCCGTCTTCAGCCCGGCTTGCTTGAATCCAGTGGCAAAGTGAGCAAGGGACTCACGTCTGAGCATAACCTGCCAACTTATGGTGAACAAAATGATACAAAAGGGGGTGGTGATGGACGGAGAATCTGAACCAATCAAACACTCTCACCCAGTCAACAGATCGGGGATTAATCCATCACCATTCTTCAGCCTACTCTGCCACCCCAGTTCAGACATGGCAATATGCAAATCAGTCTGACCCTGTGCCTCATGGGAACAGTCCAGCCCGAACTGCCAAGCCATGCCTTCCCTGGACCGGAAACAAGCTTCCGAGAACCGGTTTCTGGCATTGCAGCCGTCTTCAGCCCGGCTTGCTTGAATCCAGTGGCAAAGTGAGCAAAGGACTCACGTCTGAGCATACCCTGCCAACTTATGGCGAACAAAATGGTACAAAAGGGGGTGGTGATGGACGGAGAATCTGAACCAATCAAACACTCACACCCAGTCAACAGATCTGGGTTTAATCCATCACCGTTCTTTAGCCCACTCTGCCACCCCAGTTCAGACATGGCCATATGCAAATCAGTCTGACCCTGTGCCTCATGGGAACAGTCCAGCCCGAACTGCCAAGCCATGCCTTCCCTGGACCGGAAACAAGCTTCTGTGAACCGGTTTCTGGCATTGCAGCCGTCTTCAGCCCAGCTTGCTTGAATCAGTGGCAAAGTGAGCAAGGGACTCACGTCTGAGCATACCCTGCCAACTTATGGCGAACAAAATGTTACAAAAGGGGGTGGTGATGGACGGAGAATCTGAACCAATCAAACACTCACACCCAGTCAATAGATCTGGGTTTAATCCATCACCGTTCTTTAGCCCACTCTGCCACCCCAGTTCAGACATGGCAATATGCAAATCAGTCTGACCCTGTGCCTCATGGGAACAGTCCAGCCCGAACTGCCAAGCCATGCCTTCCCTGGACCGGAAACGAGCTTCCGAGGACCAATTTCTGGCATTGCAGCCCTCTTCAGCCCAGCTTGCTTGAATCCAGTGGCAAAGTGAGCAAGGGACTCACGTCTGAGCATACCCTGCCAACTTATGGCTAACAAAATGGTACAAAAGGGGGTGGTGATGGACAGAGAATCTGAACTAATCAAACACTCACACCCAGTCAACAGATCTGGGTTTAATCCATAACCGTTCTTTAGCCCACTCTGCCACCCCAGTTCAGACATCGCCATATGCAAATCAGTCTGACCCTGTGCCTCATGGGAACAGTCCAGCCCGAACTGCCAAGCCATGCCTTCCCTGGACCGGAAACAAGCTTCCGAGGACCGGTTTCTGGCATTGCAGCCGTCTTCAGCCTGGCTTGCTTGAATCCAGTGGCAAAGTGAGCAAGGGACTCACGTCTGAGCATACCCTGCCAACTTATGGCGAACAAAATGGTACAAAAGGGGGTGGTGATGGACGGAGAATCTGAACCAATCAAACACTCACACCCAGTCAATAGATCTGGGTTTAATCCATCACCGTTCTTTAGCCCACTCTGCCATCCCAGTTCAGACATGGCAATATGCAAATCAGTCTGACCCTGTGCCTCATGGGAACAGTCCAGCCCGAACTGCCAAGCCATGCCTTCCCTGGACCGGAAACAAGTTTCCGAGGACCGGTTTCTGGAATTGCAGCCGTCTTCAGCCCGGCTTGCTTGAATCCAGTGGCAAAGTGAGCAAGGGACTCACGTCTGAGCATACCCTGCCAACTTATGGCGAACAAAATGGTACAAAAGGGGGTGGTGATGGACGGAGAATCTGAACCAATCAAACACTCACACCCAGTCAACAGATCTGGGTTTAATCCATCACTGTTCTTTAGCGCACTCTGCCACCCCAGTTCAGACATGGCCATATGCAAATCAGTCTGACCCTGTGCCTCATGGGAACAGTCCAGCCCGAACTGCCAAGCCATGCCTTCCCTGGACCGGAAACGAGCTTCTGAGGACCAATTTCTGGCATTGCAGCCCTCTTCAGCCCGGCTTGCTTGAATCCAGTGGCAAAGTGAGCAAGGGACTCACGTCTGAACATACCCTGCCAACTTATGGTGAACAAAATGGTACAAAAGGGGGTGGTGATGGACGGAGAATCTGAACCAATGAAACACTCACACCCAGTCAACAGATCTGGGTTTAATCCATCACCGTTCTTTAGCCCACTCTGCCACCCCAGTTCAGACATGGCGATATGCAAATCAGTCTGACCTTGTGCCTCATGGGAACAGTCCAGCCCGAACTGGCTTGCCATGCCTTCCTTGGACCGGAAACAAGCTTCCGAGGACCGGTTTCTGGCATTGCAGCCGTCTTCAGCCTGGCTTGCTTGAATCCAGTGGCAAAGTGAGCAAGGGACTCCCGTCTGAGCATACCCTGCCAACTTATGGCTAACAAAATGGTACAAAAGGGGGTGGTGATGGACAGAGAATCTGAACTAATCAAACACTCACACCCAGTCAACAGATCTGGGTTTAATCCATAACCGTTCTTTAGCCCACTCTGCCACCCCAGTTCAGACATCGCCATATGCAAATCAGTCTGACCCTGTGCCTCATGGGAACAGTCCAGCCCGAACTGCCAAGCCATGCCTTCCCTGGACCGGAAACAAGCTTCCGAGGACCGGTTTCTGGCATTGCAGCCGTCTTCAGCCTGGCTTGCTTGAATCCAGTGGCAAAGTGAGCAAGGGGCTCACGTCTGAGCATACCCTGCCAACTTATGGCTAACAAAATGGTACAAAAGGGGGTGGTGATGGACAGAGAATCTGAACTAATCAAACACTCACACCCAGTCAACAGATCTGGGTTTAATCCATAACCGTTCTTTAGCCCACTCTGCCACCCCAGTTCAGACATCGCCATATGCAAATCAGTTTGACCCTGTGCCTCATGGGAACAGTCAAGCCCGAACTGCCAAGCCATGCCTTCCCTGGACCGGAAACAAGCTTCCGAGGACCAATTTCTGGCATTGCAGCCGTCTTCAGCCCGACTTGCTTGAATGCAGTGGCAAAGTGAGCAAAGGACTCACGTCTGAGCATACCCTGCCAACTTATGGCGAACAAAATGGTACAAAAGGAGGTGGTGATGGACGGAGAATCTGAACCAATCAAACACTCACAACCAGTCAACGGATCTGGGTTTAATCCATCACCGTTCTTTAGCCCACTCTGCCACCCCAGTTCAGACATGGCCATATGCAAATCAGTCTGACCCTGTGCCTCATGGGAACAGTCCAGCCCGAACTGCCAAGCCATGCCTTCCCTGGACCGGAAACAAGCTTCCGAGGACCGGTTTCTGGCATTGCAGCCGTCTTCAGCCCGGCTTGCTTGAATCCAGTGGCAAAGTGAGCAAGGGACTCACGTCTGAGCATACCCTGCCAACTTATGGCGAACAAAATGGTACAAAAGGGGGTGGTGATGGACGGAGAATCTGAACCAATCAAACACTCACACCAAATCAACAGATCTGGGTTTAATCCATCACCGTTCTTTAGCCCACTCTGCCACCCCAGTTCAGACATGGCCATATGCAAATCAGTCTGACCCTGTGCCTCATGGGAACAGTCCAGCCCGAACTGCCAAGCCATGCCTTCCCTGGACCGGAAACAAGCTTCCTAGGACCGGTTTCTGGCATTGCTGCCACCTTCAGCCCGGCTTGCTTCAATCCAGTGGCAAAGTGAGCAAGGGACTCACGTCTGAGCATACCCTGCCAACTTATGGCGAACAAAATGGTACAAAAGGGGGTGGTGATGGACGGAGAATCTGAATGAATCAAACACTCACACCCAGTCAACAGATCTGGGTTTAATCCATCACCGTTCTTTAGCCCACCCTGCCACCCCAGTTCAGACATGGCCATATGCAAATCAGTCTGACCCTGTGACTCATGGGAACAGTCCAGCCCGAACTGCCAAGCCATGCCTTCCCTGGACCGGAAACAAGTTTCCGAGGACCGGTTTCTGGCATTGCAGCCGTCTTCAGCCCGGCATGCTTGAATCCAGTGGCAAAGTGAGCAAGGGACTCACGTCTGAGCATACCCTGCCACCTTATGGTGAACAAAATGGTACAAAAGGGGGTGGTTATGGACGGAGAATCTGAACCAATCAAACACTCACACCCAGTCAACAGATCTGGGTTTAATCCATCACCGTTCTTTAGCGCACTCTGCCACCCCAGTTCAGACATGGCCATATGCAAATCAGTCTGACCCTGTGCCTCATGGGAACAGTCCAGCCCGAACTGCCAAGCCATGCCTTCCCTGGACCGGAAACAAGCTTCAGAGGACCGGTTCCTGGCATTGCAGCCGTCTTCAGCCCGGCTTGCTTGAATCCAGTGGCAAAGTGAGCAAGGGACTCACGTCTGAGCATACCCCGCCAACTTATGGCGAACAAAATGGTACAAAAGGGGGTGGTGATGGACAGAGAATATGAACCAATCAAACACTCACACCCAGTCAACAGATCTGGGTTTAATCCATCACCGTTCTTTAGCGCACTCTGCCACCCCACTTCAGACATGGTGTGGTTCTGAAATTCTGGACCCTGCTGTTATCCCGGTATCGAGGTCCAATACCCGTGCCACAAAATATCAACGTACCATGACGAATTTGGTGTCGACGGACCGGTAATGATTAGGACATCATCTCTATGCATTTGCGTCATGATTAAGGGATGCCAACACCCTTAAATCGTAGTTTCCGTTCCAAACCCTTAGACTCCATTTTGTGAACAGCATCCATCTTGTGTCTTGCCCTCATATAAGTCAATTGAGTAAGGTCGAGCTTGATCTAAAAGGACACGTCCACCTTCCCTGACTTCCCCCTGACCTGTCCCAACCGACTCCATTGCCTCCAGCCGAACCTGTTTGGGCAGCTCCTCGCCCAGTGGCCGAATAAGATAGCATCAATGCATAACATGCCACAAACCATTCACTACGTACCGACCATGTTTTCTACACACACACACCTGTCCATGTTCCTTGTTTATGGCCAGTTTTATGACTAGGAGGTGCCCTGCTTTATTGGGGTTTAATCGATATCTGATGGGAGTTCCGGGCCTGGCCGGGTAATCTATCACGAACTGGACGTCTAAAATATGGGTTGGCCTACATGACTTCGCTCTTTGTATTATTGTAGAAATATGTGTATCGCCATATCATAAACTCAAGAATTCTTGCCTGCAGCTATTATTTCTGTATATAAGGAGAAGGCTGGTTCTGTAAAAACGAACAGTCTCCTGAGAATACACGACCCGTGTTGTCGTGCTTCTAGGACACATGTTACTTGGTTGCACCCAATAAAACTCGATCTCTGACTTCAACTGGAAGACTCTGTGTTTCTGTGGTCCGGAACAGGGAGAACTCAGAGGTCTTCGGGTGTTATCCCCTGGCACCACCGGGTTCCTAAAAACCCGGCACCTCAGTTGGCGCCCAACTCGTGGCGGTATCAAGCGGCGACGGTCCAAGCCAGATGTTCGTGAGGAGCTTTGTGTGAAAATTCCAGAGGACGGCCAGCCACTTCAGCGACCCCTGTATGTCGACGTGGTTCCGAAGGTCTTTGCTGCGAGGTTCCCCGCGTCCCGACGGCTACGAAGGACTGCTGCCCTGACTATCGCCCTGTTTTGGACCCAGTGATCCTTGGTAGAGCGAAACGATAGACGAGTCTTCTAGTGACGTCACCGATCTTCAAATACTTCAGTTAAGTATAAGTGGAGCGTCTCCCAGACTTTAGTTTGATCCTTAGTTTTTTGATATCCTTGAGATACGCTTTTGATTTGGTACTTGCAAGCCCCAAAGCCGAAGGACTCGTGTATTCACGAGAAATATCGTAATCGATAAACCCTTTGAAGTTTGAAGCTAGACTAGTGAGCAAAGATGTCTGGTTTTAGCAGACTTGGAAACTTGTTTTGTCTTGGTTGTAGTAAGGACTCCCGAGTGGAGGATTCCTGTCCGGTTCCTCCGATCGGAACTCCAACATATGAATTATACGTAAAACATGGCGTAGGTCCTATCACATATAATGAAGTGTGGATAAAATACACCCGCAAGGATGGTGTTCTAAAATGGCCCCAACATGGTAGTTTTCACTCAGAAATCTTAGATAACCTCGAGGTCAAATTGTTCAAGAAAAAAGCCCGGCCGGCGATGTTTGACTCTTTTCGCTTATGGCGCAAAGAAGCCAAACAGAAAGAAATAAAATTAGCAAAAAGGAATAAAAGAGGGATGTCGATGGTACAAGCTGCCGTTGCATACAGGGATAACGAGGAAGAGCAGGAAAGCGAACAAGTGCTTAGGAGCAAGAAACTAGCAGTGGATAAATGCTACCCAATGTTACCAGATAAGGGACAAGGTCCAAAAGGAACATCCGAGAAAGATCCATTAATGTCCCACTTATTAAGCTCACCGCCACCGTATGCGTTAGATGCTACCGCAACCCCAAAGCATTTTATTATACCGCGCCCCGGCGCACGAAACACAGCTCTTGCACAAACGCCAGCTCCTCTTCAGCTGGTTTCTACGTCTCCGCCGCAGCCTTCTCAAGGGCCGCCGACTTTGCTACATACTCCATCTAATTCTACAACTTTGCCTACAGCTCCAACTGTTCCCTATGATACTACGTCTGCCACTGCTTCAACTTCCTCTGCTATTGCTTCGACTTCTTCTTTGCATCAGCCTGTCTTTTCTGACGCATCTGCCCCTCCGCAAGCTTCTCCTTCTATTAGTCAGAGAGCGGCAAGTACTGTCACTGGTCTGTTTTCACATTTCTTTGGGTCGCCTAGAACGACCCCTAAAACAGAACGTAGACAGTTACGTAGTCAGCTGCCTGATTACGAGGAAAGAGAAGTGCTGAATGAGCTAGCACGCAAATGGATTACGGACACTGTTAGATATGATGTTCAGTCTGTTATGGAAGTTTTCCGTCAATGGGATGCACCCACTCAGAGATACGTATTCGAAGAGATGTGTGTATATCTGTGTGAAGATTTGGAGACAAATGATCCCAAACGCAAAATGAACGAATTATGGCATATGCGTTTTAAGTTCCATGAAGGTATGATTATAGGTGCCGATGTTGAGAAAGCGATAGATTTATTGTTTTCCTATAGAAGTAAGAGAAACGTCTCTAGATCATTGTACGAAGACGACGTATCAAGTAAAAAAAAAGCGAGACAGTACCCCATGAGAGAGGTTCCTCCAGTTTGGAGGGAAGGGGATGCGAATGTAAATCCACCAATTCTGCCACATTTTCAGCGTGTATGGGTACATGTCCCCTGGAAAAGATCCGAAGTTTTAGCACTCAAGCAGACACTACCTGATCCCCGTAAAAATCCGACTGGGTATTATAAGGAGTTATCGCAGACTGCCAGCTCATGTATAATGAACTTAGCGGACGTAGACATGTTGTTTGGGAATGTTGTTTCGCATCCTTTATGGAGTAAAATTCGTCATACAGATCATGATCAAGAACTAGGTGACTCATGGGCTAATATTACCACTACAGATGCTAGACAAGTCGGTGGTTCTAAACCTGAGCCGTTAATAGCCGAACTTCCCGGTAGGATTATCGCGTACATGAAAACATTAATGCCTGAATTACGCGTAAATTGGGACAAGCTGTCTGCGTGCAAGCAGAAGAAAGATGAGAATGTGTCTGACTTTTTCACGAGATTTGAGGAGACTTTCACCGATCATAGCGGTCAGGATATGGCTACCGAGGGTGGTCAAAGATTGTTTGTAGACAAATTTGTACATAATATGCTTCCTGAACTGTGTAATAAACTGAAAGATTCAGAAAGTGCTTGGGCTGTCTCTACGTCAGCGCAGATTTTAGCTACAGCCCAGTACTATGAAAATAGGTACAAAGACGAGCTAGATAAGGTAGACAAAAAGACGAAAGACTTAAAAACTAAAGTTCTTTTCCAGCAAGCATATCCGCCTCGCACGGCTAGTCAGCCCAATTATCAACAACCACAGCAGTATTCGAGAAACGCGCAAGGAAACGAGTTTTCCCATCAGCGTCTTCCGTATGGCCCGAATCAGTGTGCATATTGCAAGGAAGAGGGTCACTTTAAAGGTAATTGTCCGGCTCTTGCGCGACGTTTAAACGGTGTTTCAGGTATAAGGGGTAGAGGTGTTCAACATGCTCCTAGGGGTAGGGGCCGTGGAAATTTCCCCCAGAATACAACTTCTTTTCTGCCTCGGAATTCCATGAACAGCTTTGACCAACAGAATAATGCATCGTCTAGGTCAGCTCAGTACTATTCTGAAGACTATTACACCGAAAACGAGAATGAGGGTAATAATTGCTAGGACAGCCACGGACAAAGAGAGGGAGTCGTTTCAGTTCCAGTAGATCAGAATGGACCTTATGTGGAGGTGATTACCTCAGGAGTGTCAGAGCCATTTCTGCTGGATACTGGTGCTACAAAAAGTTCTATTATACACTCGAAACGTCCTGGCGCACCTTTGTCTGGCGAAATGAATGTTTCAGTAGGTTTCTCTGGCGCCCCTGTTAGAAACCCGATCTCTAGTCCCATGTCCCTTTCTGTTGGTCCATGCGAATTAGAAGCACCCCTCATTCTTACAACAGGTTGCGGTGAAAATTTGTTAGGTTTGGATTTACTAAAGAGGTTATATGCGACTTTGTACTGTTCTCCCTTGGGAGTACAACTCACCTTAGGAAAGAAAGTCATTTCTCCAATGTATTTGTCAAAGGAAAATATTCCAACTGAATTGTCATCTCTTCCGGATATACTATGGGCTAATGGTTCCAATGATGTAGGCCGTTTGGAGATAGCACCGTATGTCATAACATTGAAAGCCAACGTTAGGTTGCCACGTATTCCCCAATACAAAATATCTAGCGAATGCGAAAAGGCGTTGTTGACGATTATTTATGATCTGATCGAGAAAGATGTCATCGAAGAAACAACAGGCAACGTTTGTAACAGTCCTCTTTTGCCCGTCTTAAAGCGTACCGATCCTTCACAGCCGCCTGTGTACAGGTTTGTGATTGACCTTAGAGAAGTGAATAAGGTGGTTATCCCACAGTTTCCAGTTGTCCCCGACATTACTGCCTTATTGACAATGGTTCCAGCCTCTGCCACATGGTTTTCAGTGATTGACCTGAAGAACGCTTTCTTCAGCATCCCGATTGCTGAGGAGAGTAGAGATATTTTTGGCTTCAATTTAGGAGGACGAAGTTTCCGCTTCAAGCGCGCTCCTCAAGGCTACTGCGAAAGCCCATCAATATTCAGTCAGGCCCTGAAAACACAACTAGACACGACTGTTCTACCTGATGGTTCAACTCTGATTCAGTATGTCGACGATCTGCTGATCGCTGCAGACACTGAAGAAATTTGCAAGCGAGCTACATTGTCGTTATTGAGTCGCTTATGCGACATGAAGCACAAAGTCTCTCTTTCAAAACTACAATTCTGTCGACAAGAAGTGACCTACCTAGGTCACATCTTATCGAAGGAGGGAAGGAGACTGACACCAGAAAGAATACAGGCAATTGCAGAACTGAGTGCCCCGAGGACACAGAGAGAGGTTCGGGCCTTCTTGGGCATTACATCGTACTGTAGACAATGGATACCGAATTTCTCACTACTGGCTAAACCCTTGCTGGCACTACTCTGTAAAGACACGCCCAATCCTATGCCCTGGTCTGAAGATTGTCAGACAAGTTTCCACGAGTTGCGTGATGCATTGTGCTTGGCTCCTGTGTTGGGAAACCCCAACTACAGTAAGCCTTTTACATTATATGTCCATGAGAAGGAAGGTTGTGCATTATCAGTCCTAACACAATACTTTGGGGACAAACAGCGCCCATGCGCGTATTTTTCAGCGACTCTAGATCCTGTGGCTAAGGCACTACCAAGTTGTCTGAGGGCCACCGCCGCAGCGGCTGTCTGCATTCGGCAGTCCGCTGGGTTAGTCATGAATAACACTCTGATCGTTATGGTCCCGCATGCAGTAGACATTTTGCTAAACAGGACGAAGACACAACATCTTACTAGCGCTCGACTGTCCAGTTACGAACTAACACTGTTAGCGAGTCACATTCACATAAAGAGGTGTGATACACTCAACCCCGCTACGCTACTACCCATCCCGGCAGAGACAGACGAGGTTGAAAAACATGACTGCTGCTTTAGGACAGAAGAAGAAACCAAAGGGAGAGTAGACTTACAGGACACTCCCCTTCCTGAATGCAATGATACTTTATGGGTTGATGGTTCATGTTTCAAGTTGCCGAATCGTGATACGACTGCAGCATATGCCGTAACGACATTACACACCATTATAGAGACCGCGCGCATTTCCCACAATTCCGCGCAAGCCGCAGAGCTAATCGCACTTACAAGAGCATGTGTGTTGGCGAAAGGAAAGCGAGTGAATGTGTACACTGACAGCCAATACGCCTTTGGCGTGGCTCACAGCTTTGGGAGATTGTGGCGTGAACGTGGGTTCTTGACGTCGCATGGTGCAAAGATACAACATGGTCAGCTAGTTAATGAGCTCCTCGAGTCACTGACCTTGCCACTACAAGTTGCAATTGTGAAATGCAGTGCACACAAAAAGATTCAAGATGATGTTGGCCGTGGGAATGCATTTGCAGACGAGGTTGCGGAAGAGACTGCAAGGAACACAATGAGTCGGATGTATGTTGTAGGTCCCGCTAGATGGATTACCGATGTGGGTATGTGTGAGGACACCATTGAAAGCGTGAAAACTATGCAAGCTGAGGCCACTGAGAAAGAGGTGAATCAATGGAGAGAAAGCAAGGGTAGATTAGATGCGAATGGTTGTTGGGTCGAATTGTCAGAACACCAGCGATGGCTATTACCTAACGCATATGTACTTGCAGTGGTAACAATGGCCCATGGAATTGCGCACATCAGTACGAAAGGAATCTGTAAACTATTGGCCCCAATATGGCAGAATAGTAATATCCCAAAATGTGCAGAGAATGTGGTCAGAAACTGTATGGTGTGTTTGAAGCACAATCCCGGTAGGGGAACCCCAACTCCAGCTGGTCATTTTGCGCCTCCAAAATATCCTTTCGAGGTTTTGCAGCTCGATTTCATCCACATGGAGAGGTGCAACAATATGAAATATGTGCTCGTTGTTGTTTGCGCTTTCTCCAGGTGGGTGGAAGCGTATCCCCTTAAGGACAACACCGCCTTGTCAACTGCCAAAGCCCTTGTCAAGGAATTCTTCCCTAGGTTCGGTATGCCTAGAATCGTCTGGAGTGATAATGGAAGTGAGTTCGTGGGACGAGTGATGAGGAGAGTGTGTGAGTGTCTAGGCATACACCAGAAATTCCACGCTGCAAATCACCCCCAATCAGCTGGATTAGTGGAATGCTACAATGGCACGCTAAAACTCAAACTAGCCAAGATCCAAGCCAGTACAGGTCTTAAATGGCCTGACGCCTTGCCTCTAGCACTCCTGTCTACCAGAATGACTGTCCATTCCAGATTAGGACTTAGCCCCCATGAAATAGTGTGTGGCCGCCCAGCCAACGTCTGGGGCGTGCCAAGGCCAAAGAAACTCAGCGAAATAGAGCACCCTGTACTGCTTGACTATTTGTGCGAATTAACAACTAAATTGCGTGTTTTACACCAACAGGTTCACAGTTCCTCTCCACCAGCCTCTGATGATCCAGGTCACTCCATCGAACCCGGCACCTGGGTGCTGGTGCGGAATTTTCAGCGCACGAACAACGGACAGCCCAGGTGGACCGGACCATACCTTGTCCTTCTTTCCACGAGATCAGCCGTTCGGGTGGAAGGAAAGAAGAACTGGATCCACGGGACCCATTGTAAACGGGTCCCTCTGCCCCTTCCATACGACCGGTGGGTCAAGGAAGGAATCGCCGACTCTGAGACAGAGTCCATATCTCGCTTCGTCCCTTTCAGCGATGCACGTTTGAAAGGAACTGGTACCGAAAAGGAGAGTGATCGTATTTTACAAGGACTTGTGCCACCGTCAATGCAGTTGGACACTACAGAACCTGAGACATTGTTTGAAGACCACACCGTACCTGGGAAACAACGATATAATCTAAGGTCGAGACAAAGAGACTAATAAAAAAAAGCAAATTAATGCGATTTTCCTTTCCCCCAAGAACTATTTTTGATTTTCCAGCTCTCTCGCCCAGGGAACTTGCTCATTTTTGATTTTCGAACCGCCATCCGGTTCTGCTGCTAGGGTCGCGGTTGAAGTCTGGGGAGTGCAGCTGGGGACGTTTAGGTCAACGGTTCTGGTTGGTCCAAAGGAGTTACCCCGGACTGAACAGAGCGCACTCCCTGGCAGAATCAATCTCCCACCGCGGGCAGCAACTAGAGGATGGAGTTTCCGAGGGTAGAGAGACCTGCTAGATTCACGAACTTTGAACGGCAATTATACACAATACTGGCCAGAAAAAGGTTTCTGATAATATGTATTTTAATGTTGTGTAGCATAACGATGTTCTTGATTGGCTATACTCTATTCACATTTCAAGTTACCTTTGCAAACGACACTCGGCCCACACCTCCTCCTACTATCTCTCCGCACTCCTTTCACCCTCTACCTGAACACGAGTCTGCCAGAAGACTCGAATTTATAAATAACTCATTCGTCCAACTCCTACACCAACACCAGTCCATAATGAACACATCGAACTGTTGGATATGCGGACTCATGCCGCTCGCAACTGATAAGGGTATCCCATACTTCATCCTGCCATTCAGTTATTATGGTTCTCTGTGGGCTTTCCAGACCATGTTCCTGTTCGCCCTAGAACCATACCCGCCCCGTTCCACTGAGAGCGATTCCAGCAACAAGGCACTAGTGGCAGGGATAAGAAATATGAGTAGGGATATGGACACATATCAGGTGATTCCTAAAGATGAACTCACTCCATACAGTCGTCGGAGCGTAACTAAATATGGGGTTTCCTTGAGTAAGGGCCAGACAGCAAAGAACTCCCGCCTAGTTTGGATAGTGCCCCACCGAGGTCACTTATGTCTGCAAGGTATCGGCAGGGATCCCAAAGCACAAATAGGGAAGAGCGTATGCACGGAAACGTATGTATTCGCTTCCCGAACTTCCCCTCTATTCTTGGCAGCTAAAGGCACCTATTTCGTCTGCCATGACAAAGCCTATACATGGTTGCCCCCTGACTTCTCGGGCACGTGTTTCATCTCATTTCTGCTGCCACCCACCTACACGGCCAGGGCAGATTACCATCGGACAAGAACAGCTAGGGGTGTCGTGAGTCAAGACGACACTGCGGGTCAGGAATTTGCAGACTTCGCAAAGGGTTTTCTGCCATTTTGGGGGCCTATGGTGAACAGCAGGAACATTCGCCAGTTATCGAGGGTAGTTGAATCCGCCGTGACCGAAACGGCCGGAGCCCTTGGCAACTTAACAGCTGAGCTTCAGTCGGATCGACTTATGACCCTTCAGAACCGGGTTGCCCAAGATATCATACTTGCAGACCGTGGTGGTGTATGTAGAGTGATCCAATCCAGTTGCTGCATTTTCATCCCTGATAATGCACCAACAGTGTACCAAGCCATCTCCAAACTACACGAAATATCTGGTTCCCTTCACGTGGAAAAAGGGGATTGGTCCCTGCTAGGGTGGTTCTGGGAACTGATCACTGCCTGGGGATGGAAAACACTGATCTTCATTGGGATGATTTTAGCACTTCTGTTTATGTTCTGCCTGTGTGTACAGTGCGCTCCTGCACTATGTGGCCTCTGTGCTACTCCATGTGTAAGGAAGCCTGTGTCAAGGGACGAACTGAGCAACAGAATGATGCTACAGCAGCATCTCCACGAATTCATTTATACAGATTTGGACTCAGATTAACATGAGTTATTGCCTAATATGAGGGCAAAAGGAGGGTCTGTGGTTCTGAAATTCTGGACCCTGCTGTTATCCCGGTCTCGAGGTCCAATACCCGTGCCACAAAATATCAACGTACCATGACGAATTTGGTGTCGACGGACCGGTAATGATTAGGACATCATCTCTATGCATTTGCGTCATGATTAAGGGATGCCAACACCCTTAAATCGTAGTTTCCGTTCCAAACCCTTAGACTCCATTTTGTGAACAGCATCCATCTTGTGTCTTGCCCTCATATAAGTCAATTGAGTAAGGTCGAGCTTGATCTAAAAGGACACGTCCACCTTCCCTGACTTCCCCCTGACCTGTCCCAACCGACTCCATTGCCTTCCGGCCGAACCTGTTTGGGCAGCTCCTCGCCCAGTGGCCGAATAAGATAGCATCAATGCATAACATGCCACAAACCATTCACTACGTACCGACCATGTTTTCTACACACACACACCTGTCCATGTTCCTTGTTTATGGCCAGTTTTATGACTAGGAGGTGCCCTGCTTTATTGGGGTTTCATCGATATCTGATGTGAGTTCCGGGCCTGGCCGGGTAATCTATCACGAACTGGACGTCTAAAATATGGGTTGGCCTACATGACTTCGCTCTTTGTATTATTGTAGAAATATGTGTATCGCCATATCATAAACTCAAGAATTCTTGCCTGCAGCTATTATTTCTGTATATAAGGAGAAGGCTGGTTCTGTAAAAACGAACAGTCTCCTGAGAATACACGACCCGTGTTGTCGTGCTTCTAGGACACATGTTACTTGGTTGCACCCAATAAAACTCGATCTCTGACTTCAACTGGAAGACTCTGTGTTTCTGTGGTCCGGAACAGGGAGAACTCAGAGGTCTTCGGGTGTTATCCCCTGGCACCACCGGGTTCCTAAAAACCCGGCACCTCAATGGCCATATGCAAATCAGTCTGACCCTGTGCCTCATGGGAACAGTCCAGCCCGAACTGCCAAGCCATGCCTTCCCTGGACCGGAAACAAGCTTCAGAGGACCGGTTTCTGGCATTGCAGCCGTCTTCAGCCCGGCTTGCTTGAATCCAGTGGCAAAGTGAGCAAGGGACTCACATCTGAGCATACCCTGCCAACTTATGGCGAACAAAATGGTACAAAAGGGGGTGGGGATGGACGGAGAATCTGAACCAATGAAACACTCACACCCAGTCAACAGATCTGGGTTTAATCCATCACCGTTCTTTAGCCCACTCTGCCACCCCAGTTCAGACATGGCCATATGCAAATCAGTCTGACCTTGTGCCTCATGGGAACAGTCCAGCCCGAACTGGCTTGCCATGCCTTCCCTGGACCGGAAACAAGCTTCCGAGGACCGGTTTCTGGCATTGCAGCTGTCTTCAGCCTGGCTTGCTTGAATCCAGTGGCAAAGTGAGCAAGGGACTCACGTCTGAGCATACCCTGCCAACTTATGGCTAACAAAATGGTACAAAAGGGGTTGGTGATGGACAGAGAATCTGAACCAATCAAACACTCACACCCAGTCAACAGATCTGGGTTTAATCCATAACCGTTCTTTAGCCCACTCTGCCACCCCAGTTCAGACATCGCCATATGCAAATCAGTCTGACCCTGTGCCTCATGGGAACAGTCCAGCCCGAACTGCCAAGCCATGCCTTCCCTGGACCGGAAACAAGCTTCCGAGGACCAATTTCTGGCATTGCAGCCGTCTTCAGCCCGGCTTGCTTGAATCCAGTGGCAAAGTGAGCAAAGGACTCACGTCTGAGCATACCCTGCCAACTTATGGCAAACAAAATGGTACAAAAGGGGGTGGTGATGGATGGAGAATCTGAACCAATCAAACACTCACACCCAGTCAACGGATCTGGGTTTAATCCATCACCGTTCTTTAGCCCACTTCGCCACCCCAGTTCAGATATGGCAATATGCAAATCAGTCTGACCCTGTGCCTCATGGGAACAGTCCAGCCCGAACTGCCAAGCCATGCCTTCCCTGGACCGGAAACAAGCTTCCGAGGACTGGTTTCTGACATTGCAGCCGTCTTCAGCCCGGCTTGCTTGAAACCAGTGGCAAAGTGAGCAAGGGACTCACCTCTGAGCATACCCTGCCAACTTATGGTAAACAAAATGGTACAAAAGGGGGTGGTGATGGACGGAGAATCTGAACCAATCAAACACTCACACCAAGTCAACAGATCTGGGTTTAATCCATCACCGTTCTTTAGCCCACTCTGCCACCCCAGTTCAGACATGGCCATATACAAATCAGTCTGACCCTGTGCCTCATGGGAACAGTCCAGCCCGAACTGCCAAGCCATGCCTTCCCTGGACCGGAAACAAGCTTCAGAGGACCGGTTTCTGGCATTGCAGCCGTCTTCAGCCCGGCTTGCTTGAATCCAGTGACAAAGTGAGCGAGGGACTCACGTCTGAGCATACCCTGCCAACTTATGGCGAACAAAATGGTACAAAAGGGGGTGGTGATGGACGGAGAATCTGAACCAATCAAACACTCACACCCAGTCAACAGATCTGGGTTTAATCCATCACCGTTCTTTAGCCCACTCTGCCACCCCAGTTCAGACATGGCCATATGCAAATCAGTCTAACCCTGTGCCTCATGGGAACAGTCCAGCCCGAACTACCAAGCCATGCCTTGCCTGGACCGGAAACAAACTTCCTAGGACCGGTTTCTGGCATTGCAGCCGCCTTCAGCCCGGCTTGCTTCAATCCAGTGGCAAAGTGAGCAAGGGACTCACGTCTGAGCATACCCTGCCAACTTATGGCGAACAAAATGGTAGAAAAGGGGTGGTGATGGACGGAGAATCTGAATGAATCAAACACTCACACCCAGTCAACAGATCTGGGTTTAATCCATCACCGTTCTTTAGCCCACTCTGCCACCCCAGTTCAGACATGGCCATATGCAAATCAGTCTGACCCTGTGACTCATGGGAACAGTCCAGCCCGAACTGCCAAGCCATGCCTTCCCTGGACCGGAAACAAGCTTCCGAGGACCGGTTTCTGGCATTGCAGCCGTCTTCAGCCCGGCTTGCTTCAATCCAGTGGCAACGTGAGCAAGGGACTCACGTCTGAGCATACCCTGCCAACTTATGGCGAACAAAATGGTACAAAAGGGGGTGGTGATGGACGGAGAATCTGAACCAATCAAACACTCAAACCCAGTCAACAGATCTGGGTTTAATCCATCACTGTTCTTTAGCCCACTCTGCCACGCCAGTTCAGACATGGCCATATGCAAATCAGTCAGACCCTGTGCCTCATGGGAACAGTCCAGCCCGAACTGCCAAGCCATGCCTTCCCTGGACCAGAAACAAGCTTCCGAGGACCGGTTTCTGGCATTGCAGCCGTCTTCAGCCCGGCTTGCTTGAATCCAGTGGCAAAGTGAGCAAGGGACTCACATCTGTGCATACCCTGCCAACTTATGGCGAACAAAATGGTACAAAAGGGGGTGGTTATGTGGAAAATTAGTACGGTTTGGTAAACATTATCTGCGCCATCTTGCCTTTTCCCCTGATGCCACACTTTTTGTCATACGCACCCGCCATTTTAGGTGCCTCGATCAGAACCACCCTCTGCACGCCACTGGCCCCCAGCACAGCCCTTCGCCCTCACACCCCCCCCCGCACGCTGACAACCCCCGCTCTCACATGCCTTGGGTCGTAAACCCCTCTTCAGCGCAGCTCTGCCCCGAAATCCCATCCTGTTCCCAGCGCGACACCTCCCTTCATTCCCTTTGATACAAACCCCCTTTTTTCCTGTGTGCCCGTTTGTCTTCCTCGTTCCCAGGCCACCATCTGGCTCTGCGGATACTGTTTATTGCCCCCCCGTACAGTAGGAAGCTTCCCCCATTAAAAGGACCTGAAGGACTGGACTTTTAACAGTACCAGCGGTGCCAGGGAACAACACCTATAACCTTCATGGGATACCTGTTTCGGCGCACAAATTACAGAGACACGGGATACTTCCTTCGGCGTCAAAGATCAGTTTTTATTACTGCAGGGAAACAAGAGTCATAAGAAGTACATGGAGTAGTTCTGCGAGTCTGCTTCAAATTGTATTGTAGGTCGCTCTCTTTTATACAGAAAGTTGCCATTGCATAACATGTGGACAAAAGATTACAATCCGGTTCCCACAGTAGACTTCAAAAGGGTCGCTTTCATGTGTTCAGAATCCCGGAACATAATTACAATAGCCATGCCGGTTCCCAACTGTCTTCCCACCATTAGGCACACCCATTAGAGTTGTAAATGACAAAGAAGGAGAGACAAGAGCAGCTGCAAGGAAGTCAGACACGTGTAGAGAAAAGAGTGTGGGGGTAATATCGGAAGCATGATCGGGAGATCAAAAGAGTTGGATCCATTGCCTACAAGGCTGTCACAATAGACCGGTACAACCAAATTACCCTCAAGCTGTGCCATCTGCCTTTGCTGTGTCATTCCTCCGGCCATAAAGACGCATGAAAGGAATATGCGTCTTCCGCAAGGCTTGGGAACTAGAGGGTCAAGGGGCGAACAGTTACCTGCTCGCTGACTACGTGAGGGCAAGAAACAAAATGGATGCCGTATCTAAAATGGAACCCGAGGGTTCAGATAAAGAACATGTAATATTAGACGAACCCTGGCAGGTAGTGTAGCGAAAATTCGCACACTTGCCGAACTCGTCATTTGCGGTTCATAGATACCAAACTCGTCTATATTCGGTAATGCCCAGAACATCGTAATAATTTTCACGGAACCTCAGACGGTCCTTTTGCCCTCATGTAGGCAAGCACTAGTCGGAATCATAATCGATTTCGATACTCATCAGATCATCCAGATGTTGTTGATACATTATTCTATCCTTCAATGCTTCTTTGGTGACAACAGGCTGTCTTATACACGTCGTAGCACAAAGGCCACATAAGGCAGGACCACATTGTACACAAAGACAACATGAGAACAGAAATGTCACAATAACCCCTATGATCATCAGAATCTTCCAACCCCAAGTCGAGATCAAACCCCAAAACCATCCCAGAAGCGTCCAATTTCCTTCGTCCACGTGTATGGACTCCGAAATTTTGTGCAACTTAGAGATGGCTTGATAAACCGTTGGAGCGTTATCAGGTATGAATATGCAGCAGCTCGAATGGATGACTTTACAAACCCCACCTCTATCTGCTAGAATGATATCTAGAACCATACGGTTCTGCAACGTCATCAGTCTATCCGCCTGGACTTCGGCTGTCAAATTACCAAGGGCATTTGCAGTTATGTTGGCAGTTGATTCTACTACACGAGTTAACTGTCTCAGGTTCCTGCTATTAACCATCGGTCCCCAGAACGGTAGGAAACCCTTAAAGAAGTCTCCCGCTTCTTGTCCGGAAGTATCTTCTTTGCTAACCACACCTCTTACAATTCTATTTCTGTGATAATCAGAGGCCACAGTGAAGGTCGGAGGCAAAAGATTTGCAATATAGCAGGTACCCGAGAAGTCATGAGGTAACCACGTATAGGCTCGATCATAACATACAAAGTAAGTACCCTTGGCAGGCAGGAAGACAGGGGAGGAGAGGGTCGGTAAGACATATGTCTCGGTACAAGCACTCTCCCCAAACTGAGCTCTCGGATTTCGACCAAGACCTTTCAAGCAGAAATTACCAAGGTGAGGTACAATCCATATCGGTGGCGAGCTTTTAAGCTGCCTCTCACCCACTGATAAGCTGTACTCAGCTTCACTTAGTTCCTTATATGCTCGCACCTCTTCCTCTGGGATGAGCGATGCGTCAAAAATATCTCTATCTAAGTCTGCAATAGCTCTCGCCAGAGTCTTGTGGTACGGGCCAGGACCAGAGTTTGCTGAGCGTGGTTCTCGATGGGGGTAGGAATCTAGTGCGCTACGGAACATAGTTTGTAATGCTCGAGCTGACCCTTGTGCACTATAAGGCAGAACTAAGTACGGAATACCCTTATCCATGGTATGTGGCATTAACCCACACACCCAACAATTGGTAGTGTTTACCACTAATTGATGCTGATGCAAAAGTTGGATAAAAGAGTTGTTTCTGAATTCTGCACGTCTGACTTGTTCGTGTTGAGGTAGAGGATAAAAGGAATGTGGAGAAACAGTAGAAACGAAATATTGATCATGAGATGAAAGAGTAGGTGTAGCAGAAGACAATAAGAACTGAGACCCATAATATATTCCTCCTACCAATAGCATAGATATGGTGAGAAACAGTATGATTACTTGTGAGAAAAACCATTTTGTATGACATATTTTCTGCAATGTAGATCTTTGCGCCAACATTTCTTCTCTTTTCGACAGCTCAGACAATGATGATTCCATCCCCTAACGACCGTCCGCGACGTTCTTGACGCACTTCGTTCTGAGTAGCGGTTATCAATTCCCAGGAGTTCCCAGAAATTGATAATAGAAACCAACCTTGTGTCGATAGCTGCTAAACAGAAGGAAGTACCCGCACGGCCTTACGGTCAACCTGGATGGTAGGTTCTAGGCTAGATAATGTTCTTGGCTGTACGAAAAAGAAAAAGATACACAATATATATATATATAATGTCCACTGTTTTCAGAGTAACGTAGAACCTATAAACAAAAAAATCTTTTTATTTATGGCTTGTTCGTGGACGAAGAAAATATCGGCTACTTCCAGGGCGAGTCTGATCTTCAAACAATGGATTGGACGGCAAAGGAGTGTTCAATTGTTCAGGCAATTGTTCAACAGTCAAATTTTCCAAGGTTGATGTGGAGGAAATTGTTTGAGAGGAGTCAGCAACGGTGTCAGATACAAGCCGTGCTTCGCTGAATGGAACGAAACGTGGTGCAGTGTCGGTCTCAGATGAAGAAAGACCTCTTCTTATCCAGGTGTCTGATGGCAAAGGAAGCGGGACTCTCTTTGTGTGGGTAGCATGTACCCAGTTCCGACGTCCGTGTAGTCGAACCGCCGTTCTTGTAGCCAGCTGTACCTGAAACGGGCCCACAAATCTTGGTTCAAGGTTTCGTTTTCGTCCGTAGTTTCTGACGAGGACCCAGTCCCCTGGTTGAAGTCGATGACCAGGACCCTCTGTTTGTGATGGCAGAGACTCAAAGACCTGTTGATGAATCAAACTCAATTTAGCAGTCAGATCATAGAGATAATCAATCAACATAGGGTATTCAATTCTATCAACTTCCTTAGGTCTTGGGACTCCCCATATATTAGCAGGACGACTGAACACAATCTCATATGGGCTGAGCCCTGCTCGAGAGTGTACAGTTGCCCTGGTCGACAGGAGAGCCAGAGGCAAAGCGTCGGGCCAAGATAAACCAGTTGGTGCCTGAATTTTAGCCAATTTCAGTTTTAGAGTGCCATTATATCCCTCCACCAAGCCTGCTGATTGTGGATGGTTTGCACTATGAAATTTTTGTACTATCCCTAAACCGCGGCACACACTCTTCATCACACTCCCAACAAACTCACTTCCGTTGTCCGACCATACGACCCGAGGCATTCCGTAGCGGGGAAAATACTCTTTGAGCAAAATTTTTGCCGTGGATAAAGCCGTATTTTCCTTAAGGGGGTAGGCCTCAATCCACCTAGAGAATGCACACACCACAACCAACACATACTTCAAGTTATTACATCGGTCCATGTGGATAAAGTCCAACTGGATAACTTCGAAAGGGTACGTAGGAGGGGCAAAATGACCAGGTGGAGTGGGGGTGCCCTTACCAGGATTGTGCATCAAACACACCATACAATTCTTAACCACTCTCTCAGGGCACTTAGTAATCCCATCATTCTTCCATACATGAGACAACAACTTGCATATGCCTTTAGTGTTGATGTGTGCCATACCATGAGCCATTGTAACAACAGCGAGCACATACGCATCCGGTAACATCCATCTCTGCTTCTCTGATAAATCAACCCAACATCCATTCTCATCCAATCTTCCCGTGCTCTCTCTCCATTTAGTTCTTTCCGTCTCAGTGGCTTCATTCTGTATTCCTTTCACACTTTCAAATGTGTCTTCACACATACCAGTCTCTGTTGGCCATCTCACTGAGCTCGTAACATACATTCTGTTCGTTAAATCTTTAGCCGTTTCTTTAGCCGTTTCATCTGCAAACGCATTTCCACGACCCACATCATCTGTTACTTTCTGATGTGCGCTACATTTGACTATGGCCACTTGTTTAGGCAATGTGAGTGCATCTAAAATATCATTTACAAGCTGACCATGTTGAATCTTCGTGCCATGCGACGTAAGGAATCCTCTCTCTCTCCACAATCGTCCAAAACTATGTGCCACACCAAACGCGTACTGGCTATCTGTAAACACATTCACCCGCTTATCTTTAGACAATACACACGCTCTCGTCAAAGCGATTAACTCGGCAGCCTGAGCCGAATTCTGACTTAGTCTTTCGCTTTCCACAATCGTTCTCAATGTAACTACAGCATACGCAGTCGTCACATCACCGTTCGGCAACTTGAAACAAGAACCATCCACATACAAAGTACCATCGGGATCTGTCAATGGAGTATCTTTTAGGTCAATACGACCCTTAGTTTCCTCTTCAGTTCTGAGATAGCAGTCATGTACTGCTTCACCACTTGATTTTGTGTCGATCGGCAGCAATGTTGCTGGATTTAACACATTACATCGTTTTATCCGTATGTGACTGGCCAGCAACGTCAACTCATATCCAGACAATCTTGCGCTCGTCAGATGTTGAGTTTTCGTTCGATTCAATAGAGTGTCAACTGCATGCGGAACCATTACCGTGAGCATATTATTCATGACTAAACCTGCGGACTGTCGAATGGACGCCGCAGCTGCCGCTGTTGCCCTTAAACAACTTGGCAAGGCTCTTGCTACTGGGTCTAAAGTCGAAGAAAAATAGGCACATGGGCGTTGCTTACCACCAAAAGGTTGTGTCAGGACACTCAACGCACAACCATCCCTCTCGTGAACGTATAGTGTAAATGGCTTACTGTAGTCAGGAGTGCCCAACACAGGAGCCGAACACAACGCATCACGTAATTCAGAAAAACGTTTCTGACACTCTTCAGTCCAAGGCAATGGGGATGAAACATCCTTGCACGTAAGGGCTATCAATGGTTTCGCCAACAATGAAAAATTTGGAATCCATTGTCTGCAATAGGACGTAATACCTAAAAAGGCACGAACATCTCTCTGGGTTTTTGGCACAGTCATTCGGGAAATCGCTGCAATTCTCTCTGGGGTCAACCTTCTCCCTTCTTTTGACAATAAGTGACCTAGATAGGTTACTTCTTGACAACAATACTGTAGCTTTGAAGGCGATACCTTGTGGTGTAAGTTATGTAGATAATGTAACAATGATACTGTAGCCGTTTTGCAAATAGCTTCTGTATCAGCTGCCACTAAAAGATCATCAACGTATTGAATCAAAGCTGCACCTTTAGGTAATACAAAGGCATCAAGTTGACCTTTAAGTGCTTGGCTGTAGATTGACGGACTCTCACAGTAGCCCTGTGGAGCGCGTTTTAACCTAAAACTGCGACCACCTAATGAGAATCCGAATAGGTCTCTGCTTTCCTCGGCAATCGGGATGCTAAAGAAAGCATTCTTTAGATCGATCACTGTGAACCAGGAGGCAGATGCCGGAATCATTGTTAGTAAGGCCGTAATGTCAGGGACCACAGGAAATTGTGGAACTACTATTTTGTTCACTTCTCTTAAATCTATTACGAAACGATACACAGGAGGTTTAGTTGGGTCAGTTCGTTTCAGAATTGGCAATACAGGGCTGTTACACACGTTTCCACGAGTTTCTTCAACAACACCTTTTCCAATGAGATCATGAACGATTGCTAACAGCGCTCGTTCGCCCTCAAGAGAAATACGATATTGAGGTAAACGTGGTAATCGCGCATTTGGTTTCAATTGAATCACATAGGGTGGAATGTCTAACAGGCCCACATCGTTGGGACCTGTGGCCCATAGGGACGCAGGGAGGGAACTCAATTCCTGTGGGAATTTATCGACCGATAAATACATGGGAGAGATCACTCTCCGTCCCAATGTAAGCTCCACTCCTTCGGGGGAACAATACAATGTTGCATATAATCGTTTCAACAAATCCAGGCCCAAAAGATTTTCACCACAACCTGTAGATAGAATCAGTGGAGCCGTTAGCTCACGAGGACCAATCATAAGAGGCAAAGGACTAGAGACTGGGTTGCTAACAGGGGCGCCAGAGAATCCAACGGAAACGTTTGTTGAGCCAGACAAAGGTGCGCCAGGGCGTTTCGAATGCATGATGGAACTTTTTGTCGCACCAGTGTCTAACAGAAAAGGCTCAACTACACCCGATGTAGCCACTGCAACGTAAGGCCCACTCTGATCGACCGGAACTGACACTACTCCCTCTCTTTGTCGTTGGCTGTCCTAGTAATGGTCATTTACAACAGTCTCATGCTCTACGTAATAATCGTCCACATTATACTGTGCAGATCGGACTGACCCTGCATTTCGCTGGTCAAAATAATTATTCGCATCCGATTGATTTTGATGACGATCAATCTGATTGTGGGATAAACCACGACCTCTACCACGTGGTGTCTGTTGAGGACCACCACCACGGTTTCCACGTGTCGACACACCATTTAGACGGTCCCGTAAGGCAAGACAATCATATTTTAGATGTCCCTCTTTCCTACAATATGCGCACTGATTATACCCAAGGGAAGATCTATAATCAAAATTGTCAGAACGCGGCTGTGTCCTATTGGGCTGTGCTCGTGGTCGATACTGCTGTTGTGAATCATTTTGGTTTGATCGTGGAGGGTATGCTTGCTGCAACAAAACCTTCGTCTTGAGCTCCTTCGTTTTCTTCTCTACACGATCACTTTCTTCCTTTTCCCTATTCTCATAATACTGGGCTGTTGCTAGTATTTGCGCAGGGGTTGAAACTGCCCACGCACTCTCTGAATTTTTCAGTTTGTTGCTTAATTCAGGCAACAAATTCGACACAAATTTGTCAACAAATAACCGCTGGCCTCCCTCAGCTCCCATGTCCTGACCGCTGTGGTCGACAAACGCTTCCTCAAACCTTGTAAAGAAATCCGAGACACTCTCGTCTTTCTTTTGCTTACAAGCTGATAACTTATCCCAGTTCACCTTCATCGCTGGCATGATAGTTTTCATGAGCGTAATGATTTTCTGCGGCAAGTCTAAGATTAGCTGGTCAGGTTTAGCCCCACCAACTTGTAGTCCATCAGCCGCTATCAATGCAGCCCAATCACCCCCTAATTCAACTGCGTGATTGGCTTGACGAATTTTAGCCCAAACTGGTTGCGGTACAACATTGCCAAACAACATGTCGATGTCGGCAAGGTTCATAATAGAAGCTTCCACCAGTTGTGATAACTCTTTATAATAACCAGCCGGATTTTTACGCGGATCGGGTAAGGATTGCTTCACTTGCAAAACTTCCGATCGTTTCCATGGAAGATGTATCCATACCCTTCGAAAATGCGGTAGAACCACAGGGTTTGCATTAGGATCACCAGGCACCCACAGTGGCGGAACCTCTCTCATGGGATATTGACCAGGAACCGCTTTCCAATTCTCGGTGGTATCATCTGAGGACACCCGAGAATGTGCTGTGGATCTAAACGCTAATAAGCGTTCCACGGCACGTCGTACATCGTCTCCTATAATCATACCGTTCGAAAAGTGACTCTGCAGTTCAATTATGTCGGACGGTACATTATCTACATCATCGTTATACCATTCTTCCCTAAAAAAGTTACACATCTCTTCAAACACGAATCTCTGCGTAGGCTCATTAAACTGAGAAAACGTGTCAAAGACCACACGAGGAGTGTAATTAGCAGGATGTCTTATCCACCTATGTGCCATGGTTATTAATGTCTCTTTCTCCCTACCACTAGGGATCTGACTCCGTCTCTGAGGAGTTTCAGATGAATCAGACGAAAATAACGGACCAGAAAAAGGTGAATAAAGGGTAGCAACAGAGTTAGGAACACGCTTACGAACAGAAGGAGAAAGAAAAACAGGGGCAACAACACTGGAGGTGAAAGAAGGCATAGTAGGAACTGACAAGATAGTTGGAGTAGCAGAAACAACAGTCTGCGAAGGTACAGGTACAGGAGCAGTAGGAACAAGGACAGGTGGTGGAACAAACGTAGGGTTAACAGCGGGCTGACCCGCAGCCGCTGGAGCAACAAGGGGAGCAACAGGAGGTACTACAGTAGGAACTACAGGAGCAGTAGCACCCTGTACATAAGGAGGTGGTGATTTCATTAAATACGATAACAAGGAATCCTCCTTCAAATCTTCTTCTTTCTTTTCTAGATTATTTGGCAAAACTGGGTAACATCTATCTATTTTCATATGATGCAATCTAGTAGAGATTTCCATTTCCTTTTCTTCTTTGTCCTGTTTACATTCTCGTATAGCTTGCATTATCGGAACGAACCCTTGCTTCTGATCCTTTTTAAGTTGTTTGATTTCTTTCTGCTTGGCCTCTTTATGCCATATCCGAAAGGAATCAAACATAGCTGGCCTAGCTTTCTTTAAAAATAATTTAGCCTCAAGATTATCTAAAATCGAAAGTTCAAAAGTTCCATGTGGTGGCCATCTAAGGTCACCGTCTTTCTTTGTATAGCGGACCCAGTAATCATTATATATTATAGGACCCACCCCATGTCGACTATAAAGATCATGTATCGGAGTTCCAACTGGAGGTATCGGACACGAGTCCTCCAACCGGGAATCCATTGCGCAACATTTGAAAATACGAAACAAACCACTATGGCTAGGCATCGTGCACACTAACCTAGTATCAAACTTCAAGGATTACCGAAGCAATAAAACCTCGTGTAAGTCAAAACCCTCGGTTTTTGGCAATTGCAACTGTCAAATAATACTAAGAACCAATACTAAGAACCACAAATGCAATGGAACCATGCAATACAACAAAGCCTTAAGGCTATCACAAAGCTCGGAGAGCTAACCACAAAGCCTGAGGAGGCTATTAAAAGCTCGGTGAGCTATTACAACAAAGCCTTAAAGGCTAACAACAAAGCTTTCAAGAAGCTAGAACAACCACTAAGGACTGGGAGCGACCCACAAAATACTTAACTCAGAACTTCAATGGCGGCACCAGGAAGGCCCGTCTATCGTCTCGCTTGTACATAAGGTCTGCGCCGGGCGTCGAAGACAGGTCGACAGTCAGGGCATCGGTCCGTCGCAGCCGTCAGGAGGCGGGAATCTTCGCAGGGAAAAACTTCGGGCCACTTATTTCGACAACAGGATCGATGAAGCGGGGTGCACCTTCCCTCGGAGATTTCACACGAAGTTCCTCACGATCATCAGGCTTTGGACCGGTACCGCTGAAGTCGCCCCACGTTGGGCGCCAACTGAAGGACTGGACTTTTAACAGTACCAGCGGTGCCAGGGAACAACACCTATAACCTTCATGGGATACCTGTTTCGGCGCACAAATTACAGAGACACGGGATACTTCCTTCGGCGTCAAAGATCAGTTTTTATTACTGCAGGGAAACAAGAGTCATAAGAAGTACATGGAGTAGTTCTGCGAGTCTGCTTCAAATTGTATTGTAGGTCGCTCTCTTTTATACAGAAAGTTGCCATTGCATAACATGTGGACAAAAGATTACAATCCGGTTCCCACAGTAGACTTCAAAAGGGTCGCTTTCATGGGTTCAGAATCCCGGAACATAATTACAATAGCCATGCCGGTTCCCAACTGTCTTCCCACCATTAGGCACACCCATTAGAGTTGTAAATGACAAAGAAGGAGAGACAAGAGCAGCTGCAAGGAAGTCAGACACGTGTAGAGAAAAGAGTGTGGGGGTAATATCGGAAGCATGATCGGGAGATCAAAAGAGTTGGATCCATTGCCTACAAGGCTGTCACAATAGACCGGTACAACCAAATTACCCTCAAGCTGTGCCATCTGCCTTTGCTGTGTCATTCCTCCGGCCATAAAGACGCATGAAAGGAATATGCGTCTTCCGCAAGGCTTGGGAACTAGAGGGTCAAGGGGCGAACAGTTACCTGCTCGCTGACTACGTGAGGGCAAGAAACAAAATGGATGCCGTATCTAAAATGGAACCCGAGGGTTCAGATAAAGAACATGTAATATTAGACGAACCCTGGCAGGTAGTGTAGCGAAAATTCGCACACTTGCCGAACTCGTCATTTGCGGTTCATAGATACCAAACTCGTCTATATTCGGTAATGCCCAGAACATCGTAATAATTTTCACGGAACCTCAGACCCTCGAGTTGATCAAAGCCCCCACCCTATGAGAACCGATCAACCCCACACATTCCGTGAATCGGCGGAATGTCCAGCTGCGCGATAATCATCACCTGTTGTGACCGGGGTGGGGACTTCAACTGTAAATGTGTGTGGGAACGGGCCTGAAGGGGAGATTCCGAGGATGTCCTTTCATACTTCATAGCATTGCAATAATGTGTTACCTGCAATAAAGATCATAATCCTATGTATAAGAGGCCAGGCCTCAGAGATGCGGGTAGAGCACCTCGTGACGATACTGGCTGTCCGAACTGATGTGTTCTCCTCCGGAGAGAATAAACCTTGTTTCCTGCCTTCCAGTCTCCAGCGCCTGCCTCTTCATTGATTAATATTTTGTGGGTTAAACAGGCGATACCGCCGGGCAAATATTGGTTGTCCGAATGACCTTTTTTACAATTGGCGTCCCAAACGTGGGGCCCATCAGCGACACGTGGATCCAGTGGGAGAGGTCCTGACGACAGAGTGAACGACTGCAACGATCGGGAGAGCTCCTGCCCAATAGACCCTCGTCTGGCAGCCGATCATCCGAACTTCACTGGTTCCGAACAGACCTCTCTCGAGTGATCTACGGTCCTGACTGGGAACCATCAGGAGTGCCGCGAGGAATACGAGGAAAAGAGGATGATCGGGCGCTGGATTCGGAAGACAAGAAACTGTCCATACAGTCCGGGTAAGGTCGTGTAGACACGACGAATTGCGAAATGATTGTTTGATTGTTCGGAAAATACTAGTATTACTCTTTGTTGACTTGTTCGGAGATTCACTGTCTGCAAACGGAGAAACAACAGGCTCTCTCTCTTTGCAAACAGTGAAGGATAGGTAATGCAGTCATCGTGCCTATCTTTCTCCCCCACTGATTGATTGTTTGAACTCTCGGGAGATTTCCCTCTCCCACACTGATTAATTGTTTTTGACCCCGAACTACCGTTCGCGGATTGTTTTCTGGAGATTCTCTGTCTGCAAACAGGAAAGAACAGGTTCCTCTTTGCAGATAGTGAAAGGGTAGAGGACGCAGACCTTTTGCGGGCCTACTTATTCTCCCCACTGATTGTTTGATTGACCGAATATTGACTGTTTGATATTGGTTCATGAGGTATTCACTGCCTGCAAACAACGTAGAATAGAAATATTCTGTCTAGTCTTTGCACGCAGTGATAAGATAGGCAGTGCTGACTTTTGTCCTCGTTGTGAGCCGTCATGTCTGTCTTCTCACCACTGATTGGTAGTTGGTTCAGCCCGGACCGTTTATTAGAGGTGGACCATCTAGCTCCGCTGGAAGGCACCCCTAATAAAGACATGTTCACAAAGTATGGATTAGTTACCATAGCCTATAGTAAGCTGTGGCACAAGTATACCAAAGAAAATCAAGAGAAACAGTGGCCACTGATAGGATCCTTCGATCTTGATAAAATAGAAACGTTAGAAATAGCCCTTTGTAGTAGTAAGACAACGCCTATTATGCTCGACAGTCTCGGTATGTGGCGCAAAGAAGCAATGCAGCGAAAGAAAAGAGACGAAGTCAGAGTAGGTAAAGAAACGCGACAGACAACCTTCCAAGCATCTGGTAGGCAAAAGGAAGGGATAGCGGCAACACGGTTGCAAGGAGTAAACGCAGGAAGGGAACGGTGTAAGGGAATATATCGACAGGACAACCCCAAGACACAACGACCCGAAAGTAATCCCCCGACACTACGCGCAGGACGACCAGACTTAGGGCAAAACCAATGTGCTTTTTGTAAATATTCCGGGCACTGGAAAGCCCAATGCCCGACTCTACTGAACAAGGGTAAGAGCAGAGGGCCGACAAAGATAACAGGCCGGCAGAAAGGGAAAAGGCGTGAGACAAAGATGAATCAGACTGACACGGACAGGCCAGATAGAACCACCACGTTTGATTATGCCCGATGGCACAGATTTCGCCAGACCGATTTCAGCGACATGTTTGAGTCCTCATAGATCGAACAACGCTAAGACGGGAAACCCAGTCTAGCTCTAAGTTACCCGGTGACGAACCCCGTACTACCGCTACTGTTCCCGAACACAAAAACCACCCTTTTCGGATAACCTACAGAAACAATACACAGAGTAGTCTCGGACAGATTAGTATACATTCCATTAATGAACTCAAACTCCGAGTGCAATGGGACTGATTACTCTCTGTTGCCCCCCCCACTCTGTGAAAAAGGAGCAATTACAGGCCATATTTCCGCAGCACAGGACATGCAACGGCCGCCGGCCATACTTCCGCAGCACAGGACATAGGATGGCGGCGACCATACTTGCGCAGCACAAGACATACGATGGCCCTCAAGTGTACTTGTGGAGCACGGGATGTGGGGTGGCCATCATGTATGCCCGTGAAAAGGGGCGGCGTGGGGTGCACTGGGAGAGGGAGGCGGCGCGAACGAGTCTCCCTCGCCCCCCCAGGTGGGGGCGCCACAGCTGCACCCTAGCCGAATGTCCTGCTCCTACGGCACGGTGTTCCATTTTTTTCACCCCAAAAAGTCTCCTCCACTCTTGCAGACTCGACGAAGGGCGGCTGCTGCGGGGTCTCAAAATGGCGTCTGGGCCCCCTGGAAGGCGGGTCTAGGCCGCTAGAATAACTTTGACCAGCAATGTAACTCGGACGCTTGCCCACCGGGGCACGAGGCCCCACCTCCGACAGCATCCCCACAACCTTGAAGATTCTACAAAAATCCCCGGAGCCTTCGGCCCCTGCAGGCTTCCGGTGAGGAACAACTGCCTTGGTCGCTAACGAAATAACCACGACATAGCCACCCCTTCTGTTAGCACGAGTTTTTTTGAACTGCCGAAAGGGACTCTGGTCCAACCGCCGGTTGTGGGAAACATTTTGTCCCTAATGCTACTTCCGGACTAACCCGGCCCCGCCCAAAATGGCGCCGGTGTCAATAAGAACTTACGAACACCTCGTGGTGTTTTTCTTTGCTAATAAGACTTGGTGTATGGTGCCAAATGCCAGGCAATAGCAACATATGGTGCAGGAGTCTGGGGGTATACAGACGTCAGCCCTATTCAAAGGGTGGAAAACACCTTTTTAAGATTCTTACTAGCTACCCCCAAAGGCACCTCAATCTATGCAATGCACCTAGAACTAGCCATACCCTACTTAGAGGATTTAATTAAAATTGAACCTCTGATGTTGTGGCGCCGCATTTGGAAATCAAACAAAAATGCTCTGACTCAAGCCATTATCACAGATGCAATGAATATGGACAACTCTGCAAAAATAAAGTGGCTACTATATGTTAGGAACTTTTTTACTGATTTAGGCTTCGAGAACTACTATTCAGACCCGACAACCATAACGGTCATTCCAAAAAAAGATCTTAAACGCCAAGCATTATGCCATTTGGAATCGTTAAGACTTGCTTCCAACTCCACAAAAACGGCAGTGATCAATTCAAATATGATCCAAATAGCCTTTGTCATTCACCCGTACTTAGAACTCCAAATACCAACTTACGAGAGAATGCTCATTACAAGATTCAGGCTAAATATATTCTTTAGAATGGTCACCTTTCCGTCACAAAATTGTTGGGAAGCTATACTCCCGCCTTGTCCTTGTGACGGTATATCAATGCAGTCGAATCTGCACGTGATCCTGCTTTGTAAATACCACCAAGCCCACAGAAAGATCTGGCTTTTACCGATATTAAAATCCTGGGGATTGAGACAGTGCAGACCCGCCCTTCTAAGACTGCAAATGTTGGAAACACCGAATGTCTGTTATTTTATTAGTAGTTTCCTAAAGTGTATTATGAAACACAGAAAGAATCTTTAAAAATCTTGTCAGTCTGAGCATAAGCGGTACTTTGCACATTTCTTGATTAATTTTTCTCTTTTTAATTGTGAAATGAATTTTATCAGAAACATTTGTAACATGTTTACTTTTATTGTGCTTTGACATTTTGTGCACTTTTATGGTTTTTCCATTGTGAATAAGCCGAATAAAGATTTATTATTATTAATAAGACTTGATGTTCTGAGATATGTATATGATCCTTTGTACGCTTGACGAAAAAGAGGGAGGGTTCACTCGACGAACATGTAAAAGGATCCCGTGAAAAATGTTGGTTTCAATGTACGATTTATTATGACATTATTGTGACTGATACATAACCTCGCTTGTGACACACGCCCACGGTATGCATTTAGGAAATTTGATTGCAACTAGTCTGACTGTGCTTCCAATTATGAAATGAATGCCCTTGATCCCTCACCTATTAATAGACCTTTTTAGTTTCCTGCAAATGACTAAATAAACCCTTTTAAATGTTTTTAATGCTGCAAAATAGCCCCTCCTTACTGTACGTGCTTCAGCCATCGCCGTGTCCGGCCAAATACGATTGCACTCTCATATCTGCATGCTGAACGATTGTGCAAATAAAGGTTTTCCAAACTATGAACAGGTATTGCATGCTTTTGTAAAATGTGGGATCAGCGGGAGAGTTTTTCTGTGCGCCCTGCTTTGTTCTCTTTTTAAGGTTATTAGAAGATGGTTGCTCAGCCCCGGATGGAGGATCGAATCTAAGGCACGATACTCTGCCTCCAAATATGCGACTGGCTCAGGAACTAACGCATGGAGAAGGACCTCGACTTCTGAGGACGGGTAAAGTGAAGCGGTGTAAATGATAGAATGTTATAAAGGTACGGCACTCAAAGGTACTAGGGAACAGAGCTGGCTGAAGAGCTGATATGCCTTAGAACATGATATCAAACAGGGGGAAGAGGGGTGGACGATTTGTGGGGGGGGGTCCAATGTACTCGTCCTGAACAGCAGCAACCAACAGTTTTGTACAGAGCCTGTGTGAGGTATCCTTACATTCTGAAGAGGGTCTACACTCATGCACTAAACCCCCATTTTTTATTTGAGTGAGAGAAAAGAGAGGCTGAGAAAAAAAGAAAAAAAGTTTTTTCTTGATTCTCCCCTGGGGAACTCTGTACAAAACTGTTGGTTGATGCCTTAGAACATCACAGCATTGGAAAAGATTTAAGGACCCCGATAGCTAGATACATCTACAAACTAGATACTTCGCACTAAGCGCCTCTGATTTTAACGTTTCCCTACACACGGCCTATAAGGACACACCCCCCACCCCCTGGCTTCAGAAACCAAGACCCCAGGGATTCTATCCCGAGGAGATAAGACGAGTATGTGGTAAGTAAAGGACTTTCGTGCCCATGCATTTGATATACTCGAATGTTGTCCCCCTCCCTTCCCCTCTTTACCTCCCTCTACAGGTTACATTGGAATCACGACTGAGGTATGGTGAAGATCTGAAGCCTCGCCATGTCTGATACATGAAGCGGACTAACGCTGCAGGGTGGCACCTAAGGACACCCACAAACTACTCTTGTAACGAAAGAGCCAATAAGTTGTATGATATGATGAAACACGATCACCCCTAATCCGTGTTGCGTGAATGGGCACATGTCACGTATGTATGAAACTATGAGAAAATGTTTTTATGCGACTGAAGCGTTGACTTAACTAGTCAAAGGACCGAGAGTGCGGGAAGTGCGACACAATGGTGCCTTTTACTCAATGCATGTCCCTTGTACCCGGCCTAATGCTCGTCCGTCCCAAACTGCATGCTTTCGAAATTCTAACACAGACCCGTAATGTCTCATGTTGTGTAATGCGCTGAATAGCCTATCTTAATACACGGCCATTCCCCATGTCGCACGTGTACTATTTAGCCTATTGTTGCACATCTCTCTCTCTCTCTCTCTCTCTCTCTCTCTCTCTCTCTCTCTCTCTCTCTCTCTCTCTCTCTCTCTCCTCCACACTCTCACTCTTCTGAACGACTAGCACCTAATTGGCAAACCGCCACCCCTGGTGCACCACCCAATTGGCTCCAAATACCGCAAGTATTTGCACAAATTTGTCTTAAAATAAAATCACCTTGATGCCGCGTCACTACCTCTCCTTTCTGCTAAATATTGATGAAATCTAGAATTGGCCAAAAGGGAAAGGACAGGTAAGACGACTGAGGTTCCCTAATCTGACCCGTAATAAGGTACCTACATGTCAGTGGCTTCTATGATAAAAAAATGCCTCAGATAACGCGACCTTCCCCGTCCCGAATTGTCTCAATACCCAAACAGTAAAAGTGATCAAAACATCCCCATCTTCCCAGAACGCCCCCAGTTTTGTATCAGCTGCCCCGGACGAGAGTTTAAAAAATGTCCCTCACCCCCGGTTGTAAGAGATGGGTCGACTTACAACTAACACAGGCCAGCCGTTGTTCCTAGAAATGATTTGTTGATGAGCAAGCTACAGAGTTTAGAATTCGAGAAGTGTCACTGAACGCTTACCAACTGAACTGTGGCCTTCTGCTAGATAACGCCCTCATTACACAAAGCAAGACGATAGTCCCTCACCCCAGTTTGCTATGTTCCTAGTTGTTTTCCATAAGACCCCGGTCACCCCAAGGAATGAGTCGGATAGTTATCGCAAGCCCCCCGGTTTTTAATGAAGTAGTCAGGTTGTAAGAGACTATGTAGAAATTAGAATGATGTTTGCAAAGTTAAGATTAGACCGAAATGAAGAAATTGTTGCAATAAACCCTGTTAAAGGTAAAATGTTTAACTGAAAGGTAGGATGCATTGATAGAATGGAAAATTGTTTAGCCTATGTTCGTTCCTCAGAAAGATACCTATCAGACCATGGTGATAGCACGTTGCACTTTTTCGTAAAATACAAAGCCCTGGAGAAAGGTATAGCTTCGTAAGGCTCGTACTAGGAAAGTGGGTCTCTGCCAGAAGACTGACGTGACTGTAATAAACAAAATGCAATGAATAGGTACCAGATCTCGTACCACGACAATGAATGTAATACCAACAAACACCAAAGAAATAGTTACGAAGGAAAGTTATAGGAAATCCAGCAAGCCCATCATCAATTATTTATATGGTGGTTGTAAACCCCAATGTAACGGATGTTTCTCAGTTGCTTGGAGCTGGGAGAGAAATAGACTTATGTGATTACCTTCCTCTGCCAATTCTCTAAAGACTGTCTTTTCAAACTCATTTAAGGGTACCACTGTCGGAGGAGAGAGAGACCGGATGTGGGAGCACGCGGCCTGACTACAGATCGTGGAACATCTGCGACATTGGCCAAGGCGAGACCGCAACAGTAAGGAGTCGCAGGACGAGGCACTGTTTCCGAAAGGGCCGACCTGATGCCCCTGCTCGATGATCAACATGTGCCGAAAGGTCCCCGCTCTCTGAACTCGGTCATGGGCCCGCCTACCTAAAGTTTTCCGTCCCCCTGGTCCGTTCCCGATCTGGCCCTGCTCCATCCCCTTTTCCTCCGACCTACCCTAAGGACTACTCACACGCCCCCTTCTTCCACCTGAACTCTTTGACAATCGACTCGAAAGGACACAGGGCGAAAAGGACCTTTTTGACCAGGAAAGCGAGGAAAAGGCCATGCCCTGCAACGCGGGACCTAGAATAGAGCTGGACACATAGCTCCACCGCCGGTGCTCCACAGTGCCAACAGAAGACGACAAAGAATGCTGAGAACTCACTAATAATGGTCCATGACAATAAGACTTCCCCTTCGAACAATGACACCCCTGATTATCGTTTTTACTACGTCTCATTTCTCTCCCAGCCACCATTGTATTGATTATGCTCCAACTGAATACGAAAAGAACTTACATATGTAATAACCTATCAGTTCATATTCCGAATGACTATAAGCATCTATGAAATATACCCAACGCTCTCACTACAGAATCATTTTTGTCCGATATTGCATTACTATGACTTTCCTGCAAACGAGCTTATCGATAGGCCCGCCTCCTGAGATGAAAGATTTTAAATGTAATGTTTATAGCTCCTTCACCTGGGTTCCTACTTCTTTACTTATGACCGCCACAGTAGACATGGATAGGAAATAGGCCAGCAAGATGTCTTGGGAATGTTAAAGGGAGGACTGTGGAAAATTAGTACGGTTTGGTAAACATTATCTGCGCCATCTTGCCTTTTCCCCTGATGCCACACTTTTTGTCATACGCACCCGCCATTTTAGGTGCCTCGATCAGAACCACCCTCTGCACGCCACTGGCCCCCAGCACAGCCATTCGCCCTCACACCCCCCCCGCACGCTGACAACCCCCGCTCTCACATGCCTTGGGTCGTAAACCCCTCTTCAGCGCAGGTCTGCCCCGAAATCCCATCCTGTTCCCAGCGCAACACCTCCCTTCATTCCCTTTGATACAAACCCCCTTTTTTCCTGTGTGCCCGTTTGTCTTCCTCGTTCCCAGGCCGCCACCTGGCTCTGCGGATACTGTTTATTGGCCCCCCCCCCCGTACAGTAGGAAGCTTCCCCCATTAAAAGGACCCTCGAGTTGATCAAAGCCCCCACCCTATGAGAACCGATCAACCCCACACATTCCGTGAATCGGCGGAATGTCCAGCTGCGCGATAATCATCACCTGTTGTGACCGGGGTGGGGACTTCAACTGTAAATGTGTGTGGGAACGGGCCTGAAGGGGAGATTCCGAGGATGTCCTTTCATACTTCATAGCATTGCAAGAATGTGTTACCTGCAATAAAGATCATAATCCTATGTATAAGAGGCCAGGCCTCAGAGATGCGGGTAGAGCACCTCGTGACGATACTGGCTGTCCGAACTGATGTGTTCTCCTCCGGAGAGAATAAACCTTGTTTCCTGCCTTTCAGTCTCCAGCGCCTGCCTCTTCATTGATTAATATTTTGTGGGTTAAAGAGGCGATACCGCCGGGCAAATATTGGTTGTCCGAATGACCTTTTTTACAGTTATGGACGGAGAATCTGAAGCAATCAAACACTCACACCCACTCAACAGATCTGGGTTTAATCCATCACCGTTCTTTAGCCCACTCTGCCATCCCAGTTCAGACAAGGCCATATGCAAATCAGTCTGACCTTGTGGCTCATGGGAAAAGTCCAGCCCGAACTGCCAAGCCATGCCTTTCCTGGACCGGAAACAAGCTTCCGAGGACCGGTTTCTGGCATTGCAGCCGTCTTCAGCCCGGCTTGCTTGAATCCAGTGGCAAAGTGAGCAAGGGACTCACGTCTGAACATACCCTGCCAACTTATGGCGAACAAAATGGTACAAAATGGGGTGGTGATGGACGGAGAATCTGAACCAATCAAACACTCACACCCAGTCAACAGATCTGGGTTTAATCCATCACCGTTCTTTAGCCCACTCTGCCACCCCAGTTCAGACATGGCCATATGCAAATCAGTCTGACCCTGTGCCTCATGGGAACAGTCCAGCCCGAACTGCCAAGCCATGCCTTCCCTGGACCCGAAACAAGCTTCCGAGAACCGGTTTCTGGCATTGCAGCCGTCTTCAGCCCGGCTTGCTTGAATCCAGTGGCAAAGTGAGCAAGGGACTCACGTCTGAGCATACCCTGCCAACTTATGGCGAACAAAATGGTACAAAAGGGGGTGGTGATGGACGGAGAATCTGAACCAATCAAACACTCACACCCAGTCAACAGATCTGGGTTTAATCCATCACCGTTCTTAAGCCCACTCTGCCACCCCAGTTCAGATATGGCCATATGCAAATAAGTCTGACCCTGTGCCTCATGGGAACAGTCCAGCCCGAACTGCCAAGCCATGCCTTCCCTGGACCGGAAACAAGCTTCTGTGAACCGGTTCCTGGCATTGCAGCCGTCTTCAGCCCAGCTTGCTTGAATCCAGTGGCAAAGTGAGCAAGGGACTCACGTCTGAGCATACCCTGCCAACTTATGGCGAACAAAATGGTACAAAAGGGGGTGGTGATGGACGGAGAATCTGAACCAATCAAACACTCACACCCAGTCAATAGATCTGGGTTTAATCCATCACCGTTCTTTAGCCCACTCTGCCACCCCAGTTCAGACATGGCAATATGCAAATCAGTCTGACCCTGTGCCTCATGGGAACAGTCCAGCCCGAACTGCCAAGCCATGCCTTCCCTGGACCGGAAACAAGTTTCCGAGGACCGGTTTCTGGCATTGCAGCCGTCTTCAGCCCGGCTTGCTTGAATCCAGTGGCAAAGTGAGCAAGGGACTCACGTCTGAGCATACCCTGCCAACTTATGGCGAACAAAATGGTACAAAAGGGGGTGGTGATGGACGGAGAATCTGAACCAATCAAACACTCACACCCAGTCAACAGATCTGGGTTTAATCCATCACCGTTCTTTAGCCCACTCTGCCACCCCAGTTCAGACATGGCCATATGCAAATCAGTCTGACCTTGTGCCTCATGGGAACAGTCCAGCCCGAACTGGCTTGCCATGCCTTCCTTGGACCGGAAACAAGCTTCCGAGGACCGGTTTCTGGCATTGCAGCCGTCTTCAGCCTGGCTTGCTTGAATCCAGTGGCAAAGTGAGCAAGGGACTCACGTCTGAGCATACCCTGCCAACTTATGGCTAACAAAATGGTACAAAAGGGGGTGGTGATGGACAGAGAATCTGAACTAATCAAACACTCACACCCAGTCAACAGATCTGGGTTTAATCCATAACCGTTCTTTAGCCCACTCTGCCACCCCAGTTCAGACATCGCCATATGCAAATCAGTCTGACCCTGTGCCTCATGGGAACAGTCCAGCCCGAACTGCCAAGCCATGCCTTCCCTGGACCGGAAACAAGCTTCCGAGGACCAATTTCTGGCATTGCAGCCGTCTTCAGCCCGGCTTGCTTGAATCCAGTGGCAAAGTGAGCAAAGGACTCACGTCTGAGCATACCCTGCCAACTTATGGCGAACAAAATGGTACAAAAGGGGGTGGTGATGGACGGAGAATCTGAACCAATCAAACACTCACACCCAGTCAACGGATCTGGGTTTAATCCATCACCGTTCTTTAGCCCACTCTGCCACCCCAGTTCAGACATGGCCATATGCAAATCAGTCTGACCCTGTGCCTCATGGGAACAGTCCAGCCTGAACTGCCAAGCCATGCCTTCCCTGGCCCGGAAACAAGCTTCTGAGGACCGGTTTCTGCCATTGCAGCCGTCTTCAGCCCGGCTTGCTTGAATCCAGTGGCAAAGTGAGCAAGGGACTCTCGTCTGAGCATACCCTGCAAACTTTGCAAAACCAGTTCATTTTTGATAAGTCATTTTGATGTCGCCACAATACGTTTTGGGCCCTTCCCTGCCGCGGGCTCTTGGGCCACCCACACAAGTGAGATACCATTTTTATCGGGAGACTTTGGAGAATGCGGTGTGGGTGGAAGTTTGTGGACCCATGCACATTCCACAACTTCCCATCACTGAAATGTGGGGGAAATGTGTTTTTTTTACAAGATATGAGATTTGCAAGGGAGTATGGGTAACAGAACTTGGTGAGAGCCACACAAGTCACCCACTCCTGGATTTCCCGTGGTGTCTAGTTTTTAAAAATGTATAGTTTTGCTAGGTTTTCCTAGGTGCCGGCAGAGCTAGAGTTCAAAATCCACAGCTAGGCACTTTCCAAGAAAAGGGTCCGTTTTCACTGTGAAAACGTGGTGTGTACACGTTGTGTTTTGGGTCGTTTCTTGTCATGGGCACTAGGCCTACCCACACAAGTGAGGTACCATTTTTGTCAGGAGACTTTGGGGAATTTGGGGTGGGTGGAAGTTTGTGGATCCACGCAGATTCCAGAACTTTCCATCACAGAAATGTGAGGAAAATGTGTTTCTTTTTTACAAAGTTTGAGGTTGCAAGGGATTCCTGGTAACAGAATCTGGTGAGAGGCACACAAGTTACCCCCTTGGTGTCTAGTTTAAAAAATGTGCAGGTTTGCTAGGTTTCCCTAGGTGACGGCTGCTCTAGGGCCCAAAATCCACAGCTAGCCACATTGCGAAAAAAAGGTCAGTGCCTAGTGGCCTTCTGCCACCCTGGGCGAGGGGGGCGGCAGATCAGGAGCTATTGCCCTGATATGCCCCCAAGGAGGGCAGAAAGATTGTGACTATTTGTTTGGGGTGTGGGGGCATTGGCATGCCCATTCTGGGCAGCCCCCACCCGAACTTTGGAAACAAAATCCCTGGTGCATAGTGGACTTTCTGCCCCCCGGGAAGGTGCAGGTAAGGGGCTATTGCCCCACCTGCCTCCCGGGTGGATAGAAAGACTGTAGTCATTTTCTTTTGGGTGGGGGCATTGGCTTTGCCATTCTGGGCAGCCCACACCCCTAAGTATAAAAGAAAAGAAATCCTTGTTGCTTAGTGGGCTTTCTGCCCCCTCCGGGGGGCAGATCAGGGGCTACTGCCCCCATCTGCCTCTTGGGGGGGCAGAAAGACTGTGGCATTTTTTGTGGGGGTAGGGGCATTGACGTGCCCCCATCCTGAACTTTGGAAAAAAAAAGTCTGTGGTGCCTAGTGGGTTTGTTGCCCCCCCCCGGGGGGGGAGAAGGGGCTATTGCTCCATCTGCCAACCGGGGGGGGGGCAGAAAGACTGTAGCAATTTTTTGGGGTAGGGGCATTAGCAGCCCCCACTCCTATGTATTAAAAACAACAATCCCTGGTGCCTAGTTGGCTTTTTGCTCCCCCCTCCAGGGTGCAGATCAGGGGCTATCGCCCCCATCCGCCTCCTGGGGGGGGAGAAAGTCTTTTGCGTTATTTGGGGGGAAGCGAGGGGGCATTGGCCTGCCCATTCTGTGAATCCCCCACCCCTGGTCTATCAAAAAGTAATCCCTGACGTCTACGGTGCTTTCTGCCGGGGGGGCGGGGGCAGAAAGACTGATTGTGTCAGAACAAAATGAGGGAGCAAAGCCCTTGCCAAGGGGCCACTCCCCCTTCCCTGGTGGCTAGTGGTTAGATACCTGCTTGAGGATCACCCTCCTGGGGCGATCCCCAAGCAGGGATCCACTAGGGAAGGTTACCATTGCAAAGGAGAAATTATCCCCTTTCCAATAATACCTCTCCCATGTTTTCGGTGCTCGGGGGCGGGGGGCTGAGATAGCCCCACGAGCACAGAAACTGTGAAACTTGTTTTGTTTTCATTGTAATGACGACAGCGCGCCATGCGCATGATCATCATTACAAGGAAAACAACAAATATGCCTTGGGGGGTTGGGGAAGCCTCCCAAGGCAAAAAAGAAAAATAGGAAAGCCCTCTGCTGTTCCATCATGAGCACACTTGCACTTGTGGTCATGACAGAACTATTCCGTCATGAGCACAGAAGGGGTTAGTGCAGAGCCTACCAGTCATCACAGTTGTCTAGTTTGCTTACGACTTCTTGTGGGTATTCTGACTTTACTGATGATCCCAAAGTAGCGGTGACATAATATCATGATTGGCTAAGTAGGGCAGTCCATAAACATGGACTGATAAAAAAATATTTCATCTTTTAGACAAATGCCATCTGCCCCCTGGTTCCCTTCTGCCCTTAGATCTTTGAACCAAAAATGCAGTAGACTGGAGAAAGCATGGAGATGGAATTACAATGAGACAGGCAAAAGCAGATATGGAGATGCAATCTGCAAATATAAAAAACATTATGCTGACTGAAAAAACAAATGTTTTATTCAGAGAAAATTAAATTGCCCTCTAATTCCTCAAAATAACTTTTCTAAGTATTTCAATTTCTTTTAAAGTATAGTCCCACTTGCAGCTTTCCCCCTTGCCAGGCGTTCTGTGATAAACTAGCAGGATTTTTTAAAAACAAAGTGGAGTTAGTATACAGGTAGTTTGATTCTGTCTGCACCTCATCTGATTTGAGTAAAGAACCCTAGTTTACTGACTCAAAAATATTTGAACTATGTCATTTACCCCTTTTATTTGCTGATCAAGTGATCATTTTAATTAAGCACATTAAGTCAGCAGCCCCCTCAGATGACTGCCCATCTAGGCTAGTACCAAATATGGCAGCCAGTCTTGCACCTGCTCTCACTGTTTTGATGAATATCTGCTTTACAGCAGGAATGTTTTCATCGGAATGGAAGAATGCTTCCATAGGCTTCGAAAGGCTTCCATACTGCCCCTACTAAAAAAACCTTCATTGGGTCCTATGGAGGAGTAGAATTTTCACCCAATATAAGGGCTTCTGTGTGTCGCTAAGTTACTTGAAAAACATCTTAATACCTGCTTGTCAGACTCATAGAAGAGAATTCCCTCCAACATAATTCACAGTATGGTGCTAGAGCATAGTAAGGAGGCAGCATTGATAGCTGTTGCAGCATAGATTAGATCTATTAAAGATGCCGGAGGGAGACCTGTGGTGGTCGTTTTGGACCTTTCTGCAGCTTTTGATACGATAAGACATGTCGTGTTATTAGCTCGTTTATCCAACATTGGTATTTCTGGTTTGGCGCATGATCTTCCCTCTGCTTTTTGAGAGATAGGGAGCAGATAGTGTCACTGGGTGAATTTAATTCATGATTATTTTCCTTTCCCTGTGGCATCCCTCACTCAGCCCATCGCTTTTTAACATAGCCCCTTTGGCTGAGTTTATTTACTCCTTTGGGTTCGCCACAGTTGCGTATGCTGATGATACACAGATTGAGATCTCTGTTGTAGGGAACCTGCAAGTAGTTGCTGATAGATTTAACAAGTGTATGAGATCAATTGTCAACTGGATGTCTGCTAATTGTCTGAAGTTGAATTGAGACAAAACAGAGGTTCTCATTTTTGGGAAGGAGACTAGTTTTGGGGATGATTCATGGTGGCCTGAAGGTACGCAATCTCTGAGTAGTCTTTGACTCAGATCTGCCTTTCAGGGAACAGATAAAAAACTGACCTCTTCTTGTTTTTTAAGCTAAGATCCTTGAGGAAAGTGCTGCATTTTGTTCCTTTTCAGCTGCAAAAAACAGTGGTCATTGCCTTGGTTTTGTCATGGATTTACCTGTAACGCCCTCTACATGGGTGCCTTGCAACGTGCGTTAAAAAGTTACGGACCCTGCAGAATGCAGCTGCCCACCTTCTTAAAAACTTCCCAAACACAAGCAAGTAACAAACACCTTGGTAGAGCTTCACTGGTTTCCTGTAAGTAAGAGGGTTGCCTCCAAGGCACTTTGTCTGGCACATAAAGCTCTGAATGGGGTAAGGGCAGACTACCTCAGGAAAAATGTTAAGTAGTACCACCCTCAGAGAAGACTAAGATCTGCCTCCTTATATCTGGTTTCTGTTCCTGGGATAAAGAAGGCTTCCTATGGTGGCCGCAGGTTTGTCTGTTCCACCTGTCAGCTATGGAACACCTTGCCATTGCACATTTAAAGCCAGTCCAGTTTGCTTAGTTTCTGTAAACCCCTGAAGTCTTGGCTGTTTTCTCTTCCATTATAAGTCTTTTATGCCTCTGGTCAGTGCTGAAGGTTCTTGGCGCCAAGACACCTTTGGTTATTCACACAATTAAGAAATATCAAATTTCAAAGCTTCCCTGGGGATGCATACCACCTATTGGATACCATTGGCGTTGTGGTATGTAACTCACAGTTGTTTGCTGCTTATTTGCTGTCTTTATTTATTTTAGGCTGTCCAGCTTGAGTTAACCCCTCCCATAGAGCATAGTCTATTTACTGTATTCTTCCACAAGTGCTCGCTTTCTGTAAACAGGCTTTTAAATCTTGTTCTTATCTTGTTACATTTGTTATTTTATATTGATTTGAAAGGCTCATTAATCATCTGAGAGGGTATCCAGGCGCTTGTGCACAGCATAGCAAATGTATTAGCTGTTCATTCAAAGACAGAGGTCAAATGTAAGGCTCTGTCTCCCATGGAGCTTGGTGTTTACTTTTCTTTCTCTGACTTCAAAGTGAGAGACTTTATGTTACAATCTTGCTTTGAAAGGAAAGGCTTTTTTGTAGCACACAACAACATTTAAATGTCTGCAAATGAACTGTGCTGATATTTCAAAATCTATCAGAATTAGGAAAGTACAAATGAGCCACTTTTTTTGTAACTCTGAAGTGTGGTGGAAACAAATATTTGAATACAATCAAAGCACATCAATACACTAGGATTGGAATGGAGTGGGGTAGATTGGAGTGGAGTGACGGAGATTGGAGTTGAGTGGGGTAGATTGGGGTTGATTGGAGTGGAGTGAGGTGAATTGTGGTGGTGTGGAGTAGAATGGAGTGGTGAAGAGGGGTAGATTGGAGTGGAGTGCAATAGATTATGTACAGTGAAGTGGAGTGTGGTAGATTGAGGTAGATTGCTGGGGAGTGGCTAGATTAGAGTAGTCTGGAGTGGGTAGATTGGAGTGAGGTAGATTGGTGTGGGGTAGAATAGGGTGGTTTGGATTGGTGTGGGGTAAATTGGAGTGGGGTAGAGGGGAGTGGATTGGGGTGAATTGGGGTAGAGTGGGGTTGACAGGAGGGGAGTGGGGTCAATTGGACTGGAGTGGGGATAGAGAAGGATAGATTGGGGTAGAGTGGAGTCGAGTGGGGTAGATTGGGTGGATTTGAGTGTTGCAGATTGGGGTACAGTGAAGTGGGGTAGATTGAAGTGGGGTGAATTGGGTTAGAGAGGAGTGGGTAGATTGGAGTTGAGTGGAGAGGAGTGGGGTAGATTGGAGTGGGGTAGGTTGGTGTAGATTAAAGTGGATTGGGGTAGATTGAAGTTGAGTGGGGTGAAGGGGAGTAGATTGTAATGAAGTGGTGTGGGGTAGGTTGGAGTGCAGTGTAGTATATTTGAGCGGAGTGGAGTTTGGTAGGTTGGCGTAGATTGGGGTTGAGTGGAGTGGCGTAGATTGGAGCGGTGTGGGGTAGATTGGGGTACATTGAAGTGGAGTAGAGTGGGGTAGATTGAGGTAGATTGGAGTGGATTGAGGTAGATTGGGCTAGACTGGTGTAGACTGGGGTAGATTGGAGTACATTGCAGTGGAGTGGGGTAGTTTGTAGTGTGGTGGGATAGATTGGAATGGAGAGAGTAGATTGGAGTGGAATGGGGTAAGTGGTGTGAATTGGAAGGGCGTAGAATAGAGCGTCATGTCATGGAGTGGTGTAGAGTTGAGTGGCGTGTCACAGAGTAGAGTGGAGTGGCATGTCGTAGAGTGACATGCCGTAACGAGTCGAGGGGCGTAGGGTGGAGGGGCATAAAGTGGAGTGGCAAGTAATAGAGTGGAGTGTAGTGGTATAGAGTGGAGAGGAGTTTTGTAGAGTGGAGTAATGTAGTGTTGAGTATGCATAGTATGGTAGTGCACTGCTACTACAGACAACTCATTTTCAATTGAAATTACATTACATTTGCACCGACATACAGTTTTACTGTGCACAGACGATAATGTATGGAAATGTCATCACCTAGGGCCAGATGTAGGAAATCGCAATTTACCTATTCTTTTAAATACCGAATTTTACCGAATCGGTATTTAAGAATAGGTAAATGGGATGTAGATAATTTTTGGGTAACAATTACCGAATCGATAAGATTCGGTAATTAAGAATCGGTATTTACTGATTCGGTATTTACCGAATCGGTAAATACCGAATCGGTAATAGGGGAAACCCTTTCAAGGGTGGCAGGGTGTCACACTGACACCCTGTTGCACCCCTGAATAGTGCATGTGTGCACATGTGGCACACATACATGCCCTAAGGGCATGTATGTCTGCCACATGGCACTGAATAAAAAGCACAAAATTGCTTTTTAAAAGGCATTTGGAATTTACCACCAACTAATAGTTGGTGGTAAATAACGAATCCTTAAATGTAAAAAGCACTCACTTGAGTGCTCTCTACATTAAGGATTCGGTAATTTACTGAATCGGTATGTTAAGAATTCGGTAAGTTACCGATTCCTTAAGTTACCGATTCGGTAAATTACCGAATCCTACAATTTGGCTACCTACATCTGAAAAGCCTAATTCCGGTCAGTAACGGCCGAAATTCAGTAATTTCGGCTGTTACCGACCAGAATTAGGCTTCCTACATCTGGCCCTTAGTTTGGTAAATGTCACAAAAAGTCCACGAAGATTAACAGTAGGGCTCTTGTAGTTCTTTTCTTTATTTTCATCACATTCCAATCCCTTTGTACCAACGTGTTTCGCCGTGGTTGGGTTAACCTACGGCTTCGTCAGGGCTGGAAATAACACAGAATGTACATTTGTAAGTTACATAAAGTAGCACCTTGAGTCTATGCTGATAGAGCCCACATAGTTGCAACCAGGTGCAAAGGAACTAGTCAAAGTGTGCAGTGTAAAATGTCAAAGTCTTCTCTTTTCACCAAGTATCAACAAACAACGTTTAAAACGCAAATATAAATCTGAAAAATACAAATCTAAAAAATATACACACATCCAAGTAATTCTTTAACATCTAGTTCAGAGTGACAGCGTGATCATTTATCCATTATTTTGAAACCTATATTGACCAAAGTGTTGTTAAATTTAAGTAACCCATGTATAAATAATAAATCGTGCATCATTGTGATGCTGGTACCTTAGACTTCTCTCAGGTATATTGCCTGATGGGGTAGAGGAGAATTTCTTGTTACTGAACAGAGTATGCGAGGCAGGGTTTCATTAAAATATCTGTCTTAAAATTGCCATGAGTAACCAAAATAGTACTACCTCGCTGGAGTTATTGAGCGTTAGTTATCTCCGTCCTCATAGGTTCTTGATAAATTAGTCAAAACTTCAAAATCTAGTGATTATTTCCCACTTGTCATTCGAATATAAACGACGAATTCGGTCTAGAACAAAGTAATAAAGTAACGTCCAGATTAGTCTTATTTGTTTCCAGTGTATGCACAAAGTATGATCAATATCATCAGATGTGCTGAAGCCCATAGGCAATATAGTCACAAGTTATGTATCGAAAAAAGACCAAACTTCCTCTTACCTTAAGTACAATTCATTTATTCCATAATTTGTTATAAAACCAATTATAGAACCCAATTCAGGCCAATATCATGTACTACACAGTCCGTAATATACCAATAGCGTTTTAAGGCAATATCTTCGGTCACCTGTAACAGTAACGAAGGAGGGGGGTCACGATATATCCTTAAGTTACACTTACATAATATACCTCAGATCGTGTTGAGAAACATAAGTCAGTCGAGTCCCTTACCTCATATCCAAATAATTTAACCTCTTGGTCGCGTTCAGCCCGTGTACAGCGAGCACTTCCGTCTTCCTGGTTTGCGCTAATGAGGTCTTTCGCAAACACTAAAGACAGACCTCCTTCTCAATAAGTCGATATTGGGCGCCATCTTAACCATGTGTAAATAATAAATCGTGCATCATTGTGATGCCGGTACCTTAGACTTCTCTCAGGTATATTGCCTGATGGGGTAGAGGAGAATTTTTTGTTACTGAACAGAGTATGCGAAGCAGGGTTTCATTAAAATATCTGTCTTAAAATTGCCATGAGTAACCAAAATAGTCCTACCTCGCAGGAGTTATTTTGGATGCACCATACTAATTTGCCTGCGAAGGGATATCAAGTGTTTACTACTATATGAGCGCCCATTAATTCCATACACCCACAAGTTTATTTTTTTGGGTTTTTTTATAGCGCACAATCGCCCGTTAGGGTCTCTAGGCGCTGGGGGCCATCGGGAAGATTAAGCAAGCTATTGCCCAGAGTCGCATGGTGCTGGGCTAACCTGCCGCCGGAGCCGGGGATCGAACCCTGATCCCCAGATTCCAGCGTCAGTCGCCCTGGCTGCGGCGACCCACTCCAATCCACCACAATCTACCCCACTCCAATCTACTCAAATGTACCCCAATCCACCCACTGTACTCCACCTCATCTAACTCCACCTCACTAAGGGGCATATTATCAAGGAACAGCGTTAAAATTATCGCCGCTTTAGCGGCAGGAAACTGCTGCTAAAACTGCGATAATCGGCTTGATAATATGCCGTAGAGAATTCCAATAGAAGCCCATGTTAACACCAGAACATGGGCTTCTATTGGAATTCTCAAGGGCATATTAACAAGCCCATTATCGCCGCTTTAACGGCAGTTTCCTGCCGCTAAAGCAGCGATAATTTTAACGCCCATCTTTGATAATATGCCCCTAAGTTTTAGCCATGCTAAACAGCAGCTACAATGGTGTACAGCATGGCTAAAACACTTACCAAATTCAATAGCATCAGATATAAGAGACTTATTGGCTTTGTCAATGCTCGTTCTTATGTCCCGCATTTCATTCATTACCTTTATCCCTCACTCCTTTGCTTTTTTTTTTACTTTCCTTTGTACTGTTTCACTCAATTCTTTCCCGTGCTTGCCTGACTTATTTGCCTCTTATGCCTCGCTTCTTTATCGTTTCGCTCACTCCTACCTCTTTCCCCGTCATTCCTTTTCCATTCTCCCCTCAGATCTGTATCTTTTTCCTTTCCATTCTTTTATGTTGCCCTCGCTTATTTCATTTGCTTCCATCACTTCGTCTACTTTCCCCCACTCTTTGCTTCGTTCGCCTCACCCCCCTGCCTCCCTCTCAATCTTTGGAGAGTGCTCCCGTTTCCGAAGGCCCTCTGCTCCCCCTTGCCACAACCCCTTCCCCTCGGCTCCCTCACATCGGGCCTGCCTTCCTTCATTCCTGAAGCCATTTGTTATAACAAACAGACATAAATAACGTTTCCTCCCCGACGGCCTCCCCCGGGGCCTGCCGCCGGCGCCGCCGCTGCCGTGCCCTACCGCTTTGCCTGTCAGCGCTCCACTTTTCCCCTCTGCTGCACATGGCATTTTTTTGTCATAATTAGAGTCGATAAATCCCACAAAGCCTTCCGAGGGCTGCCCCACCTCGCGTCTGGGCCCTCCGAGGGCCCTTGTTGTTGTTTACGGGTCTTCTGGAGCATGTCCCCCCTTCGCTGATGCAGCATGCTGAGAGAGGATCAGCCCAAATGATGCTGGGGGGGGGGGGGGGTGCAACACCCCGCCCGGTGGTTCGGTCTCCCTCCACTACGCTTCACAGCTATTATTTAAGAACTCTACCAGTACACTGCCCTGGTTGGTAAATTAGAAGCACTAGCCGTCAATCAACAGGCTGGCAAGACTCTCAAAACTATTTTGACATTTACATTTTACCTGCTTGTAGAAGTAGGATTTTGAACCTGAGCAAAACCAGATTTACTCATTCGGAAATGTGAAGTTTATAATTTCCGCAGATTCGCTCACTGGTGCAACCTAGGACACTTTAGTGAACTCCGGAAAGTCAGAAATCTGCACCAATGTTGAGGTCAGAAATTGGTGGTTGCTGATTTCCAATTTAAAACAAAATTAAATCATGCACAAAGTATTTAGACCGACTTCCAGTGTCCACGGTGTATGTTAAGAGGTGTGTTGGTCTATTATCAGTGCTTGCCTGACCAGCAGGAGTGTCATATAACCCATCCCTTTGGAGTAGATTGGGGTGGAGTGGGGTAGATGGGAGATGAGAGGGGTAGTTCGGAGTGGGGTAGATTGGGAACAAAGGGGCAGATTGGGGTAGAGTGGAGTGGAGTGGGGTACATTGGGTGATTGGAGTGTTGGGTGGGACGGTAAGGCAACAACTCCTCCGAAGAGACCTACAATCTGTAGTGGTGATGTGACGAGGGAATAATATCCATTGGACAGAGAACCGATGTCATAATGAGTAGGTTTGCCCTCGAGTATTTCTTTTATGTTTGTTGTGTGTCATGCACAGAATGTTGATGTTTCGTGAGTTTTGTGTGTCACTAGAGGTTTCTGTGTGTTGGCTCCTCTGACTTCTTAGCCTGGCGGCCTTGTCAAAACAGATGTTGACTTTGCAATAACACCTTTTGTTCCACTTCATGAGGGTATCAACTTAACTGGGAAACATCCTTTACAACGCAACTTTTACCACGCAGTGACTTTACGACGCAACTTTTACAACGGAAACCATTACAACGCATTGCGCTGGGGGGCGCTCTAGGGTAGGGAATACGTTTAATTTACTATCCAACACCTTCCCTAGTGTCCACGGGGACTGGAGTTGGAATAGTAAATTACACTATTCACTATCCAGCACCCCAAAGCGCTATGCGTTGTAAAGGTTTGCGTTGTAAAAACCGCGTTGTAAAGGCATGCGATGTAAAAGCATGCATTGTAATGTCATACATCCACTTAACTAGATCTCATTAGACAGGGTTAATACAGTGGCCCTGGAGCTGTTGCTTGGCTACCAGGGTCCCCAGTACTGGACATAGGATCCAAGATAGCGACTGGTGAACAATGGCGCAATGGATGGACTGAGCCTCAGGCCTAGGGTCATTCCAAGTAAAGGTCTCTGACAGAGAGGGGTCTGCCGCTGACAGAGCTTAAGAAGACCAGTCATTCTCACCTGAATAGCTTGAAAGCATATATGCCTTAAAACAGCAGTTATTAAACTGGGATCCGTAGACCGGGGGTCCTTGGCAACTACTCTGTGGATCCGAGACTATTCAGAAAATTAAATAATATTAGCAGCTCATGGAGTATTAGAGTATATTTATTTATTTATAAAGTTTTATATAGCGCAAACATGACCCTTGAGAGTATCAGAGCGCTTTACAGTATTCAAGGCAACATGTATAATAAAAACAACATCATCAACAATGGGATATGGTATGGGAGAATCCCCCAGAGAGAAGACCTCAAAGTCACAGGCAGACAACAACCCAAAAATAAGAACATACATGTAGCTATCCTTAGCTTGACTCATAGAAGCAGCACAAGTACAGCAAGCAAAATCTATTTTGGAAGATTGTTGACCTCAAATGAAGCACCTAAGTGCAGACCAAAAGAGAGCCTGCATTGTTCAAATCATAGAAATTTCTTAGGGTGTGGCTTCCAGTAGTGTTTAATTTAGGATCCGCAGAAGTCAAAAGGTAAAGAACCGCTTTCTTACAGCATTTAGTAAGCCTAGTAGCTGTAGGTGGAGCGATTGGCTGTGCTCCTCCTTTTAATTATGCTTTCTTCAATATGTGGGAGTGGTCCATCTTGTTCCCCATATGATCCCCCACTGTGTCCCTCCTTGCTCTTTCTTGCACTCTGATAACGATCCATTGTCTGAACTGTGCTGACTCTACCCGCTGCCGCCATCTTGTAACAAAGGCCCTGGCCCTGGCATGCCTCCAGTCATGGCCCCTCCCAGTCAGTGCTCAAAGCAGCATGTGCCCACCTCTCTGTCATTTTAAAACCCTGCCCTCTGCTGGGGAACTCCTCAGAAACTATGAAACAGTCAGTGTCACCCGGATGTACGTCAGTACAACGCGATCTTTTAGATCGCTGTGCTTTACATGCTGCCATTACAACGCAAGTCGTTACAATGACTTGCGTTGGTGTGCGCGGATTGAGGATTATTATAATTTTATATTCCAACACCAGCCCATGTAACAGTAGGGAAGGTGTTGGAATATAAAATTACAATATTCCTTATCCAACAGCGCCATCCAGCGCAAGTCGTAGTAACGACTTGCGTTGTAATGGCATCGTTGTAAAGGTAGTGCGGTTTAAACACTGCGTTGTAAACGATGTTTCCCGTGTCACCCGCACTGTTTAATATAGCGGCGAGAAGACAAAGTAGAAATTCATGAGTGGTGGCAGGTGAGCTGTCACTCATTTAGACTGTGAAAAAGACCATCAGTGCCTCAGAGTTTCAAACCTCATTGTCTATTGTACTTAATCACCCTATACATGAGTTAGCAGCAACTCATGCTTAGCTCACAACTCCCCACTCCCATCATACTCAACCAGCTACTCAGACACCCTTGGTAGAATCCTGCTAGCTTTCACGCTAATATGTTCCTTCGCGGAATCGCACCCCCCCCCATCAGGATTCTGTGCTTCAGTATCTGTTTATCTTCTTTCTCTTTGTCTATCTCTCTGTTTCCCCTTTCCTCCTATGCCCCCCAAGGGTGCTCAGGATTTCCTCGCCTCTAATTGTGTCTACTGCTGCACCTTTTCCCTCTGTTGTCTGGGGATGCCTTACTAATGGAGCTAAAGATGAGCACCAAATGCACCTCTTTAACGCTTGACCATCCTGGTAGTGAGATAGAGTTGTCGAAGGCTTACTCAAGGAGGTGGTGTGGGCTTGAAACTTTTAACTCACAGAGACAGTAAGAAGACTCAGTTACACTACCAACTCAGTCAGTGCATTTACTTACAAAGAAAAAACACTTAGCCAGTGCTTTTACTTAGAGACTATACTTATACTTCACAAACTATACTTACACACAGAACTTACACTTCAAGCAGAACACAAAGCTCAGTGCACATAAGAGAAACGAATGCGATATAAGGAAACGCTAAGCATTGTAAAACATGGGCTTCACCATACAATAGTCCCAACCTACTCTCTTGGACACAGGGTTTTTTTAGGGGTGGGCGGAATTTGCGTAATCGTGTTACGCAAATGTCCACGAAACGGTAAAAAATCTCCGCGAACACGCAGAAATTCGGCGAACACGCGAAATGGCTTGTTCGCGATGCTTTTTTACTGTTCGCAATCGCTGTTTGCGTGCTCGGGGGGAAATATCTCGTAAACATGCATTTGAGAACGCAAACAAGCAAAAAATGTTGCAAAGTTGCGGAACACAGCATTTTGGGCAATTTCGCGTTCTCCGCGGAACGCGAAATTACCCAAATTCCCAGAGCGTAACGGAATTTACCGCCCAGGCCTAGTTTTCAGTAGGGGAAAGCGGAATTTACTTTATTTTCTTTTGTGTAATTGTGCAAAATGTAGGAACAATTACACAAAAAATGACATATAATCACATAAAATGCCAGTCTGACATTTAGCGTTATATTTTAGCACAAAATTATGTATTTGTGCGTACAAAAGGATAAAAAAACAAGTGCCACAAGCAGCAACTGCTTTTTTTCTGGTTGTTAACGAATGCAGCGTCATTACGCAATGTGGCAATTTTGCTTAATACGCTTAATGCTAAATTCCCCAAATTATGCAAATTTACCATATTACACTTGCCAAATTTTACATTTTGCCACGGTTGAGTTTTCACAATATTCAGACCCTGCCTACAGTATCGACTAAAAGGGTTTTCACAATAGCCAATTCCCTGCTAATTCCTTTTGTCAGGGGGTTTACGCTATACAAGAACGACTATTAGGTTTGGAATAGTCCGTTTGTACAAGGGGAGTGAAGAGTTAACTTTCAGCTGGCGAGCAGTGCAGGCTTCACAAGATGGCCCGCGGTCTCTGCAGCGGCTGGTGTGCAGGAGTGCACAAAGGGGGGCAGAGCAGACACACTGTTGCCAGCAGTGGCCATGGTTGAGGCATCGAGGTTCATGAATGGCTTTACACATCAGTGCCTAATTTGTGTGAGTGTTTACCAGATCGTGGTATCTACACTTGTTTTCAGCATTGGCACATATTTCTGTTAGTCCACCACACGGTGTCACTGCCTGTTCATTTTTGATCTGAGCACATCTGCAGAAAAATAGAGATAATTGTACCTCGTGTACCCCTTTCTTTCAAATACTAATCATCATTGTTCTAATCCAATTTGTCATACTTGTTGGAGTGTGATGGGTAGTAGGTGACAAGGCCACTGGCCTTACGCAGTGCTTGGTAGGATGAGCAAGCTGCAGTGGCCTCCAGTCAAATTCCGTGGGCCCTGGCACTTATGTTTTTTTTAATTTATTTTTTACAAATTTAGCACAAGGGGGGTTGACTGGCACACTTAGCAGTGCCTCCTTTGACCCACCCAAGATCCACACCTCTTCCGCCTGATCTCCTAATATGTCTCCATACCAGCCAACTTGAAGAACAATATCACAGTGTGAGATGGGGGCGGGGCCTTGTGCCAGAAATACCCATGAGGCACTTTTGAACCCCACACGCCCCCAAGCCCCCTTCTCCTGAAGGAGACGGGTTCCCTCTCTTGGTTGTACTCTGGAACCCTCGGTTGATGGATCTTTGGTGTCTGCTTTAGAAGTGTTGAGGGGAAAAACAACTCATTCAGTTGGAAACAGCTGAACAAAGAATCTGGATTCTGAAAAATTACAGACTCCAGGTTGTCAAGTTTAGTGGGTTTATTACAAAGCCAAAAACAAATTGACATACAAGCACGTCAAGTCCAAAATACATTGGAACTAATACAAAGCCAAACCTACTACTGAAATTTAGCTCCTGGAACATGAAAAGGACGACAAATTCCAAGACCAGAACGCAGGCAATAAGTGCCCCCACATCTAGATCTGTCTTCATTGGAGGTTTGTAGGTAAGAAGCATGAGTCTGTCCCTACTCTACCACTAACGTGACATCCCTACTTAGCATTGCCCAGGCAAGTCAGGAAAAGGTGTCAGCGCAAGAAGACTTCCTAAGAAGTACACTCACGTTGTATGGGTCAAGTAGCCAAAGGCTACAGAGCTCGTTCTAAGATGCTCCTTCTCTCCTCATCGATCTCCTCTCCTCTCCTGACTCAACCCCTGGGGCACTGTCCCTAATTCAAACACCAAAATTTCTTAGCACACCCACTGCTCGTCTTCCGATCATCTCATCCAGCTGGGCACTCCTCATAGGGGATTTTCCAGTTAGTTGACACTCCCAGGTCCTGGCTCGATGTCTTGATTCCCAGGCCTTCTCCAGTGAGAAAGAACACCATCCCACATTATCAGCGCTTTCTTGGGTAAATGTATTCTTTCCTCCCCTGAACCTCACTCCTAAAACAAAAGTGTTATTCTAACTAACAAAGACGAGTTTCTCCACCTGCAACAGAAACGTGAGAAAAGAACAAATCCAACATGCATGTGAAATTTGAACATTAACTCCATGAATAAACAGCACCAGGGAGAGTACATTCAGGCCTACAAAAACTGACCAACATAAGAGAATAATACGTAGGCCTTATGACTTTACATAAAATTAGCTCTTTTACTGAACCTTTCTAAATCAAAAGGTTACATGGACACATCAGATGCACTAATAAGTGCAAGCATTTAGCACATCTACACAATAATATTTTCAGCTAAACACGCATGTATTGCAACATTAATTTCTCCACGTTTATATGAAAATTACACCTAGAACATCGCGTTTCACTTTATTACAGTACACATTCTACTGTCACATGTTAACACAACAAAAGAATAATTGTAGGTGCGAACTACTCATGATTATAATGCACCCCTACAAATGAAAGAGCACCATCGCGGTCTATCAGTCCCATCCTCTGATGACAAGTGTAATTACAACCAGCTATAACTTCCTGTAGAGAGAAGCGACCTAACCAGAAGTTGTAGCCAGCTTTCCCTGCCTGAACTTTTCAAGACTCTTGAGATTCCTATAGTCTCTCCATCCTCCTTTCTCGATCTATAAGGGATCTGTCAGCCAATCCTGCCTTGTGCCTTTTATATCCCCTTATCACTCAAACCAAAAGAATCACACAAACCACAACTATGATGATTGGCTTCAAGATATCACCAATAATTCCCTTACCAAGGTTTGCAAACCAACTTCCAACCTTCCCAAGTCCTTTTCCAGCCTTGTCTCAAACTCCTTCTGTTGCCAAGTCATGGACCTCATGATGAATCTCAGTGATGTCACATATATTTCCTCAGACCCTTGCTATGGTCTGGGATATAAGTACAACTCTGTTGGACCTTTAACATTTTACAGACCCCACCCTCTTCTACCAATAATACGTCTAGAGCAAGGCGGTTCTGCATCATCATAACCATTATCAACACCATATCTACATCTACAAGTAACAAAGATTGGGCTGTGTTTGCTGACAGTTTATCCACAATAGTTGACAACCTTCTAATGACAACCTTCTAATCTTTACATCGTTCAAAACCACTCCCAAACTTGGTATCATTGCTCCAAATACATCTCCAACAATCTCTCCTGCACTTGCACCTCGCTTTTCCCTATGATGTAATCCACCTTCCAACGAGCCTAAATCCTCAACATTTTAGATCTTGGGAAACACAACAGCCACATAGCATGTACCGTACCAATTCAGTGGCAGCCGCATATATGCATTCTTTCCACACACAAAATACACGTTGGGTACCATTTGAACTGCATCTTGCAAGAACTTCCTTGCATTAGCTTCAATTGTGAAAATATGATCACAGACACTTTGTCCTACAAAGATCTTATCATAGTAGGCCTGCACCTGTCTAATGCAAAGTTTTCCTCGCTGTTCAAAATCTAAAGCGATTGGACCATAACTCCCGTTTGCCTTATGGGCCACCTCCTCCTGGGTCCATGTGAACTTCCCTTCTCTACTATTCATCTTGACTGCTAATTGTTTATGCCTATCTTCTACTTGATCGATGAATTTCTTTTCTTTATCCGTTAGTAAGCATGTCAGATTATGACGATGAGCATAAGCTGTATCTAGGGTAATGGCAGGTATTAAATACTTCCCTATTTTATCTTCCTACTTGTAATAATCATACTTATTCAAGTGCTTGTAAGCTGGAACTTCAGACAGCAATGCATCATAGTTGGAAAATAATAGTCATAGTGACTCTTACCATAAAACATTCTAAGCAATTAACTACATGAGATTCCATAAGTCAGGGATAGGAGATGGATGTGAATACCCTCCTCCACAGATGCAGGCAATTGCATACATACATAACAATTTCTCACATCAATCGTATTCACGTACTCATATAACAGCTTCACATAGGCATTAAGAATATAATCGCCTGTAGATAAATCTACGTGTAACATGCGACTAGTTTGATCTAGCATAGCCTTTTCAGCTCCAATGATATCCTCTTTTGTGCAAGAAGTAACAGGTGTGGATGTTCCATGTACTCCCACCCCCTCTACCTCTACATCATGTGAAATGTTTACAGAAACTATAATGACTACTGCTATTACTAATATCACTCCTACTAGGAGTGTGCCTATTACACACTTTGCACTACGATTCGTATTTCCATACTCCATTTTCAACTCAGTTCAGTTGAGCACTGCAAGAGGATTCAACACAAAGTCTCTTTTTCAGCCTCAGATTGCTGTTCAGCAAAGTTCATGCACAGCTCAAAGGAGTACTGGAAATCAATTCACAAATCGTTGTACAGTTATTTACACAGTTCAAAAGACTTACCTAGCCCTCTTTCTTCTTCTACGGAACTCTCTAATTTTATTCTTCTTCTTCTCGGGCTAAGGTTATTAACTTTCAAGAAATGTTATTTACAGCCACAATTGAATTAACAGTCTCTCACTAGCCTAAGTCCAATTTCAGCAATAACACACTGTAGAATTTCAAGACGAGCTGCTGCAACTTCTTGAGCCGGTAGCTGAAATCCAAAGGTGGGAAAAGACGGATCTTGCAAAACCAAAACTCTCACACCACTCAGTATTGGAGGCCTTGGTACATCCACTGTTATCACTCCAACGGCCTCTATTCCAGGGATCAAGAGTTTGATTTCAATGATCAGTTTCAGAACTCTGCTGACCACTCGTGAAGACTTCAACCAGTAGTGGGAACCGGAATATGCTCCCGGTTCCCACTGCTCCCAGCATCTGTAACCAGATAGGTGCACTCTGGGGCAGCATACCTCTGGCAAGGCACCCTCACTCTTCTTGATCTCCTTAGACCCTCTTGTGCTTGTTCTGTGTCACTTAGCTCCAATACAGTTGTTTCAGACACAGGAGCAATATTTCTCTCAGGTGCCAATATCAGGGTTTGCCTCTTTTGTCTCACAGACCATGATTCACTTGCGTACTCTGCACTTCTTCTCTTTACCCGATCACCTTCCACACCAGCTCTTCCAGCTGAGTTTGACTCTGTACCTCTTGCAACATTTCCGGCTCCCTCAGAGTCAATAACTGGGTCTTGTGTTGAGTGACCCCCCCGCAGCTCATTCTGGTGTGTGACCAGACTTGTCAGCAACCCCCACAACTTGGCTTGTCCTCTCCAGTGGCCTTGCAGCCCCGGCTGGGTCTTCTTCAGGGAGAGGAGCTGTTTCTTCCAGGGGTCCTGAACCTCTGTATGTGTGGGAAGCATGGATCCAGTTTGGCAAACCTCCACACTTTAGAGCTGTATTGGTCACCAGGATCATTTATAGGGACCTCTCCAGCGAGTGTCGAGGCAGCTCTTTCTCACGTGCTTCCGAATGAGTATCCAGTCACCTGGACAAAGGTCGTGGCAGAGGTCTTTCGAGGTCGGGCAGTCGCAGCTTCATCCTGGTGAGACACAGAATGGCCCACGTCAGCCAGTCCTTTGCAATTATCAAGGATCAAATCATCTGTGATGTTGAGCAACGCTGTAGCTGGTACTGCTAGCAAGTGCATCGCACTCCCCATTAGGATCTCATGGGGCGAGAGTCCTGTCCTTCTATCGGGGATACTACGCACACTCATCAACACCAAAGGCAATGCATCAGGCCATTTCAGAGACGTGGATGAATACACCTTTGCCATTCGCATCTTGAGAGTCCCGTTAATCTGTTCCACCAGGCCAGATGCCTCCGGTCTGTAGCTACAATGCAATCTCTGATCAGGCAGCATAAAGCAGCTTCATTATTTCGCTGTGAAAGTGAGTTCCTCTATCCGACTCCAATGAGGTTGGAAATCCGAACCGTGGTATCAACTCTCTAAGTAGGTGCTTCGCCACTGTGAGGCTATCACACCTTCTTGTTGGATATGCTTTCACCCACCGTGAGAAAACACACTACCACTAAAATGTACCCCAGTCCACTGCACCCATGCATCTCTATGAAATCAAGCTGGATCCATTTGAAAGGACCTCCTGATATCCCAAATGACTCAATGCAGCCACAGTCTTTTTCCCAGCATTCATTTGCTAACACATAACACGTCAGTGAAACACTGCTTCAGCAAGTGCACAAAACTGTGGATTGAACCACGTCTGTCTGAACACTTGCACCATGGCATCCCTTCAAATATGAATTGCTCATGAATCTGCCTCACCATAGGGCTCAGAAAATCCTCTGGCAATACTTCTCGACCATCAGTTGAAACCCAAATGCCATCATCTCTCTTCTAACAACCTGCTTTAATCCAACCAGCTTCCTCTTGTTTCTATACTTCTCCCTGCAGATGCTTGACCTCATCCCAAGTGTACGCTATGTCTAGCATCATGCTGAGCTTGGTTCTCTCTGTGTTCTCTCTAGGATACTCCCCGCAAAAACGCACACCTGTTCAGGAAAGAAACGTGCAACCTCATTGGCGTACCTGTTTGCGAGAGTCACAAAGTCATTCCCCTTCCCATGACCACCACACTGCACCACAGCTATTTCCTTTGGACGTTGCAAAGCTTCCAACGGTTTTCTCACATATTCCCCGTTTCTAATGGGAGATCCTGATGACGTTAAGAACCCCCTCTGAGAGCATAGCTGTCCGAAGTCATGAACCACACCAAACCTGTATTGGCTATCAGTGTAGACGGTGACTCGGATCCGGTCAGAAACCAGGCATGCCTGTGTCAAGGCAATGATTTCTGCTACTTGTGCAGACTGTACTCCCTGTAAGCAAGCAGCTTCCACAACTCCAAAGATTGTACAGAAAGCACACACTTCTTTCAAATAACCTTAATTGGCTCATAGGCATGAACCGTCTACAAAAATGATTTATTCTGATTTGGGCAGAGGTTCATCAACAATTGAAGAACTGAAATCTTCATTCTCAGGGAATACTTACTAATAGAAAAAAGAACTTGGCACAGAAGCTGAAATATGAAAAGACATCTTTATTAAACTTAATAAGTGAGGCCACGTCACACAGAAGCCGTAGCAACTGAATGAGGTAGTCTGAAGAATACAGAAAACAGAGGCCTTTTATATGCAAACTTCAGCATACAAGTAAGGGGCAGTCCTAGGTTTTGCAAGCATGCAAAATGCCTAACATTCCTTCTTACAAAAGCCGGACAAACCCATAATAAAAGGACCACAACCCATATCATAAACAGACCATAAAAGAAGGAACAGAAAACAGATAAGAAGCAGTATAAGGGGTGTGTGTGTGCATACCAAACTCTACAATGTCCTGTGCTTTGATCCTCAATCTTGATCAGCTAAAGGGTAGGAACTGGTTTAACAAGGTCAGCTTCAGGCAACAGGGTCAGTTCACTCAGGTCAAACAGGAGTCAGCATGAACTCGAGCTAAGGTCTACATGTCCTTAAAAGACTGGTTCAGCCACAATCATGGGCTTATGTGAGGGCAACCACAAAATGGCTGCCATACACAAAATGGAATCCATGGGTTCAGATTTCACAGAACCTCACAATGTCAGGTCTCGGTTTCACTCAATCAAGTGAATTATAAGCGCACTACTCACCCGTGAGGGTCTCAAGGCGCTGTGGGGGATCAGCAGTTCCGTTTCATTAGAAGAGCCAGATCTTCAAAGCAGTGCTTTAAATAGGCCGGTACTCACCGGTATGGAGTACCGGCACATTTATATTTTAGCCCCGTGAGTACCGGGACCTTTCCTTAGAAAAAGAGAGTACCGGTACTCATAATGGCCCGCTTTTGATGTGGTTGGTGCCGTTCTCCTAAGCTCCATCCTTGGCAGCTCTTTCTGCACGGTCTGCAATGATTCAAAACGTCTTTCAAACAGAGCTGAAGCCTGTGCTGAGCTGGTTCAAAAGCGCCAGCACAGCAGCTCATCTTCAGTAGAAGACAGAGCTGCGTATGCCTCTCTGGAGTGAAAGGTCAAGTATCCCTGCAGGGTCCCTTTCAGAGGGTGTCAGAAGGTGACAAAAAACCTGATGGGCGCAGGCATGGGCCACATTGTTCAGGGCACACAACTTGTTAGTATGCCCATTGTTTTAATCCTGCGCAAATCTTTGCCCATCAACAATATAAATGAAAGGGATTTGCATGAGACAAGATCCCGACCCTCTAGATTACATAAATGCATTCATGTTTTTTTTTTTTAAACTTGGTGAGGAGGAGGTTGACGGACATGGAGGGGGATTTGGTCATTGAGATATTGGGGGTCAATGTTATGTAGGCATTTGTAGGCATAGGTTAGTATCTTGAATGTGACTCTTTTTTCCACGGGGAGCCAGTAGAGCTTGCGTAGGTGTTGACTGATGTGTTCGTGTCGAGAGACCCCGAGGACGAGTCTTGCGGTGGTGTTCTGAATTGCCGGCATAGAGGGCATATCCGTAGTTAAGCCTTCCGGTTGATGAGAGCTTGGTGGACTGTTTCTCTTGCCTCGGGCGGGATCTATTTGATGGTCTTACTGAGGATGTGGAGGGTGTTGAAACAGCTGGAGGTGACGGCATTGACCTGTCGTTTCATGGAGAGGGAGGAGTCGTGTACGATGCCAAGGTTCTTGGAGTGGTCTGTGGGGGTCGGTGGGCTGCCGAGGGTGGTGGGCCACCAGGTGCTGTTCCACGCTTGGGGGTGGTTCTGAGGACGAGGACTTCTGTCTTCTCCGAGTTGAGTTTTAAGAAGTGTGAGAAGTTGGCCTGGCATATGCTGTCCACTATTCTAGTGGGCACCTTGTACCAGTCCAAACAACCCTTATTGATGGTAGGTTTAAAGACAACCTTTATAGAAAGCTATCCTAGTGGTAGCTGTGGAGAGCAGCCTTCAGGCTAAGTCTTGAAGGAATGTAAATCAGCTTGGTTTACCAGTCTATAATCTCATGAATGACTAAATGAAAGGAGAACCACACCAGGTATATATAAAATATATATGTATTTATTCTAAACACATCCCTCTAGTTTCTTTATGAGGCTAGAGGCAAAAGTACACAAAGTAACCTTAATTAGCACACAGTAAATTAGCACAGGATACATTTTGCCCTTGGGGCCTCACAAACCATATAGTAAGAAAGTGGTATAAGTACCACTGTGAACATAGAGATAAGGCCTAGGGCCTGTAGAACCGCTGGGGCAACCAGGAACCACCCAAGGTAGCAATGCAGGAGAGGCGTGCAGTGTCTAAACATAGCCGCAAATCACCATTGACTTCTATGGAGAAAGTTGCGATTAGATTTTTAAAGATTAAGGACACTTAGGATGGACTAGGAACAAACCCCTTCAGTACTGGACAGTTCGGGAGTCAAGACCCACAGGAGCACCGAAGTACTCTTGTTACATCACCCAGGGAAGCCGGGTGCATAGGTGTCTTTTCGCGTCTGGTTCTGTCGTCGTTTCCTATGGAGAGCTGCAAAGAAGTGCTACAGGCGACCAGATGAAGAGTGTCTGGATGAATCCAAGGGTGGATCGAAGATCTGAAGAACCTGAATGCTGAGGGGACAGAGTCTGGGTCACTTTCCAGCGACCAGGGAGGCAGTAAGAAGATGCCCACCGATGTCGGGTGATTTCAGGTACAGGAAGTGAAGCTTGACTCTTCAGCCACGAGGACCAGGAGGCGTCGACAACAACCAGGAGCTGGATTCGAGCTGTCCCATGTAGGATGTTGAGTGCTGCAGTGTCGGTATCTGGATAAGACCAAACAAGCCTTGGCAACAGCAACCCATGCAGAATGCAAAGACTGGCTTTGGAGCGGACCAGCAAGGTCTGAAGGACTCACCCTTTGGAGGGGAGTCAGAGCACGTCTGGAGCAAACAGGGAAACCCAAGAAACAAAAGAGTTACCTTCTTGGGGACCCACCAGTTGACGGACCAGGGACCGCAAAGGGGCCTCAAGCAGAAATGCTGGAAGCAGGCCCTCGGAACACTCGTGGAGTGTAGGCCCACAATCTTCAGTGCAAATAGTGCTCAGGGCTTGGACTACAAGTAGCCTAATGCATAAGTTCGGGAAAGCTTGGGATGTAGAAACACTAGCAAATGTGCATGGTGTCCAGGAGTTCCGGTCCCACGTTTCTCAGGATGGCTACAGGTCTCACCTTTGCTGAGATCTCATGTCGGCCTTGGAGATGTCTGGAAGTCTATGTCCTGTGTCACAGATTCTTGGGGATCCGGCAGGAACCTTGGAAATACAGACCGGCAAGATGCTTCTTTGGTGCGTTTGAACAGGTGAGTCACTCCTTGACCCCAAGGGAGATCCTTCTGTCTTCTAGTAGAAAAAGAATGTTGAAGTTCCAGGATATATGTTGCAGAGTTTCGTCCAGGGTAATCTAAAGTCCTAGGGACTGGGTTCCTATACTAATACTAAGTTTAGGGGATGAACTAACTCTAAGGTCCCACTTATGGGAGGACCTGGGGAGGAGTGGTTACACCCTTCCCCTTTGTCCAGTTTCGAGCCAGAGCTGGGGCTGAGTGCCCCAGCAACCGGTTTGAACTGGGGTATGCATAGGGACACCTTGTGTGCCCCTGGCACTGCCTGAAAGCATTCACTGGATGCACCCACCCTGCCCCAATACACTAACGCCTGACTGGGGAGGTGGTTACACCTCCCTGGACAGGAAACCTATTGTCCAGGCCTCTCCTGCTCGAGTTTCGCCCATCAGCATGAGGTCAGACTCGTGTCTGTGGCAGCAGCATCCATTTTGTGATGCTGGGGCTCTTTTACTCCCGGGTCTATGTTCCACTGTATAGTCCATCCCCTGTAGGAAAATGGACCACCTTAAAAGTTTGGGGTTTTCACCCCTCATCTGTTTTAGCCATAAGAGGGGCTTATGGTCAATCTGAACAGTGAAGTGAGTGCCAAACAAGTGTGGCCTCAGCTTCTTCAGAGGCCAAACCACAGCAAAGGCCTCCCTCTCAATAGCTGACCAACGTTTCTCTCTGGGGGCCAGCCTTCTGCTAATAAATGCTACTGGCTGATCCTGACCTTCATCATTCAATTGTGAAAGCACAGCCCCTACCCCAAACTCAGATGCATCTGTTTGGACAATGAATTCTCTGGAGTAGTTAGGACTTTGCAGAATTGGTGCAGTGCACATGGCCTGCCTCAGGTCATCAAATGCCTTTTGCCAGCTGACTGTACACTGAACTTTCTTAGGCATTCTTTTAGAAGTTAAGTCATTCAGGGGTTTCACAATGGATCCATACCGCTTGATAAATCTTCTGTGGTACTCAGTCAGGCCAAAGAAAGCTCTAACCTGAGTCTGGGTAGTGGGAGCAACCCAGTCGATGGTGGTCTGGATTTTGCTCTGCAATGGTTGAACCTGGCCTCCACCTACAAGGTGGCCCAGGTATAGAACCTGACTCGGCCCTATCTGGCACTTAGTAGCCTTGATAGCTAGGCCTGCCTTCTCAGGTGGACCAGGTGATCCTTCCAGGTGGAGCTAAAGACAGTAATATCATCCAGATAAGCTGCACTATAGTCTTTCAGGCATGTTAAGACTTTGTTCACCAACCTTTGAAATGTGGCAGGTGCATTCTTCAGACCAAAGAGCATTACCACCAATTGATAATATCCACTAGGGGTTGAGATTTCTGTTTTTGACTTTGCATCATCAGCTAGTCTGATATGCCAGTGGCCAGCTGTTAGATCAAATCTGCTCAGAAATGTGGCTGAGGCCAACATATCTATGAGCTCATCTGCTCTGGGAATTGAATGGGCATCAGTCCTAGTGACTACATTGAGACCCCTGTAGTCTACACAAAACCTCATCTCTCTGTTACCACTCTGGTGTGAGGTTTGGGTACCAAGACTACTGGACTAGCCCAAGGGCTATCTGAGGGTTCAATCACTCCCAAATCCAACATTTTCTGGACTTCAGTACTAATACAGTCCCTGACATGATCAGGCTGCCTGTAAATCTCATTTTTAACAGGCAGACTGTCCCAGTGTCCACTTCATGAGTGCACCAGGTAGTCCCACTTGGAGTCAGTGAAAACATATGTCTAAACTGATTTAGAACCTGTCTGCAATCAGTTTGCTGCTGATCAGTGAGGCTGCCTGCCAAGGCTACTCCATCAACTGATCCATCATCAGGGTTCTGAGAGAGCAGGTCTGGGAGAGGGTCACTCTCCTCCTCCTGTCCTTCATCAGTAGCCATGAGCAAGCCCATGTCTGCCCTGTCAACATATGGTTTCAGTCTGTTGACATGAAGCACCCTATGGGGGCTCCTGGGAGTTCCAAGATCTACCAAATAGGCAACCTCTCCCTTTTGTTCCACAATATTGTGGGCCCACTCCACTTGTTGTGGAGAGCTGCTGGGGCCACAGGCTCCAACACCCACACTTTCTGTCCTTGCAGGTAAACAGTCAGTACAGCCTTTTGGTCATGCCGGCTTTCTGTAATTACTGGCTGGCCTCAAGGTTTTTAGTTGTCTTTTTCATGTACTCAGCCATCCTGGAGCAGAGACCAAGTACATAGTCTACACTATCCTGTTAAGGGGGTTTGAGAGGTAACTCCCATCCCTCCTTCAACAGAAATAATGGTCCTCTGACAGGGTGTCCAAACAGAAGTTCAAAAGGGCTGTAGCCAACCCCCTTCAGAGGAACCACCCTGTATGCAAACAAAAGGCAGGGTAGCAGGGTGTCCCATCTCCACCTGAGCTTTTCTGGGAGGCCCTTAATCATACCCTTTAAGGTTTTGTTGAATCTTTCAACTAAACCATTGCACTGTGGATGATAGGGTGTGGCGAATTTGTAGTTCACTCCACATTCCTTCCACATTGAAGTCAAGTAGCTAGACATAAAATGTGCACCTCTGTCAGATACTACCTCTGTAGGAAACCCCACTCTTGAGAACACTCCCATGAGGGTTCTTGCCACAACAGGTGCTGTAGTGGTCCTAAGGGGAATGGCTTCTGGATACCTAGTGGCATGGTCCACCACAACTAGGATAAACCTGTGCCCAGATGCTGTCTGAGAATCCATTGGTCCAACAATGTCAATCCCTACTCTCTCAAAAGGAACCCCCACCACAGGCAGTGGTATCAGGGGGGCCTTTGTAGTGCCACCTGCCTTACCACTGGCTTGACAGGTTACACAGGAGCGACAAAACTCCTTTGTGTCTTCAGACATGTGGGGATAGTTAAAGTGAGGGATAATTCTGTCCCAAGTCTTGTTCTGGCCCAGGTGTCCTGCTAAAGGAATATCATGGGCTGGTTGTATGACATCACAATGCATGCTTTTACCACGCATGCCATTACAACGCAGTTTTTACAACGCAAGTCGTTACAGCGACTTGCGTTGGGGGCGCTGGATAGTGGAATAGTTTAATTTTATATTCCAACTCCAGTCCCCGTGGATAGTAGGGAAGGTGTTGGGTAGAAAATTAAGCTATTCCCTAGCCTACAGCGCCCTCCAGCGCAAGTCGTTGCAATGACTTGCGTTGTAATGGTTGCATTGCAATGGTAGTGCGGGGTAAAAGTTTCGTTGTAAAGGATGTTCCCCTCATGGGCTAGTGTCAATAGGAAGCCCCTGAACTTCAGAGGTATGAACAACCTCCTGGCTGCACCAGGCTTGGGGTCTCTACTCTATGAGTACAGGAGTCCATCATGCCAATAAATCTTATGGATGCCACTAGCATTCCCAGCAGCCTCAGCAGCAGCTTGCTGTGTGAGGGGTTCAAGAGAAGGGCAGCTCAGCTGGTCATGACTCAGATCTGCCCTGGAAGGGCCCCTGTCCCCCAGAACTCATTCTGATCAGGCTCAAGCTCCTCTGGGACAGTTCCTTCTTCAGGCTCACAATCATCTCCCTCAAGAGACTGATCATCACTCTGAGTCAGGAGGGAAGGCACTGCCTTAACCCTACTGCTCCTTTTCTTGGAAGGCACCTGGTCCGTTATTCTAGAATCCAGGGCCTGTCCAGTTTTAGACTTTCTGAACTGTGACCTAGTCACAGCAAACACATGTGCATGGATCCCTAACATTTCTGCATGGGTCCTTAACTCCACTTCAGACCAGGCTGAAGTCTCTAAGTCATTTCCAAGAAAGAATTCTACAGGAAGGTCTGCACTTATCACAACCTTCTTAAGGCCAGTTACCCCTCCCCAGAAGAAATTAACAACTGCCAGGGCATGGTTGGTCCTGACATTGCTAGCATTGATCACTTGGTAAGTCTCACTAAGTATGACTTGTCCAGGGTTCACACAGTTTAGTGTCACCATTGCGACACTTGCCCCTGTGTCCCTGTAGGTCAAAGCCTCTTTTTCATTTATCAAAGGCCTTTGTCTGTACTTGCCCAGGTTACTGGGACTCACAGAGGAGGACATATCCATGCCTCCATCACAGACTAACACAGCCTGAGTTAGAACTCTGATCAGGCCAGAGCCCATCTCAGATCCCAGGGTCAACCCTACTACACCCTTCTGCTCAGAACCACAATTTGAAACTGAACTAGGGGGAACAGTTGCCTTAGGGGCAATGGTGGCTGGAGCTGCATCCTTCTTGGTGCAGTCACTTGTCCAATGGCTATTCTGCGTACAGATTTTACACCATGGTTTTCTTGGGCCTTCTTTCTTTTTAGAAGATTGGGAATTCCCACCATTAGAAGCTTTTTGGGGACCTTGTGAAAACTTCTGGTCTTTACCCTTCCCCCCACCTTTTTGATCTTGCTTCTTTTGGTCACCACCTTGGTTCTGTACCTTCTGCTTCACACTAGTTCTGACCCATTTGTCTGCCTCTCTTTTCAAATTCTTGGGGAGAGGTCGGATCAGAGTCTACCAGGTGCTGATGCAACAGCTGATTTTGACAGTTATTAAGGATCTGCTCCCACATGATCAGATTATACAATCCTGTATAGTCACACACTTGACTGCCCAAGAACCAGCCCTCCAGAGCCTTAGTAGCACAATATACAAAGTCAACCCAGTCCTAAGTCTGTGTCTTCTGGGTATCTCTGAACTTTATTATATACTGCTCAGTGGTTAAGCCAAACCCATCTATTAGAGCACTCTTCAGGACCTTGTAATACTCAGCATCATCTTCTCTGACAGTGAGGAGCTTGTCTCGTCCTTTGTCTGTAAAGGACAGCCGCTGTGCGTCCATTGGGGAGCAGGGGCGTAGCCCCACCAGCCACATGGACCCGCATCGCGGCCGCAATCCTCTTACAATAAAATTACTCACAGAAGTGTGTACAACATTACGAGTCAGCCGAGTCAGCCACCGGGACGCACCCGGCAATTTCGGAATGTGCAGGGGGGTGGCCTGCTGCAGCTTGAGTGACAGTACACTCAGGCTGCAGCAGACAGACCGTAGTGCGCAAGTGCATGTTGGGATCCAACTTTCCCGAGCATGCGCACTGAAAGTTCCCCAGCGGGACCCAGGGGTACTTCTTAGCCTGCCTTAGCCTGGGTTTCAAGGGGCGACAGGGCGAGCAGCAAATGTGCCCCCCTAGCCAATCCTGGCGCTGCATGCAGCGCCAGGATTGGCTGGTCCAATGCAGGCCAATCACTGTGTGATTTCGGGACGCCCGCCGCTGTGACGTGTAGCCTGGAGCTGGAGCTCGCCTCGTGCGCAGGCAGCAGACCGTGTGTGTGACTCCCGCCTCACCGTCGTCACGGTACAGGTAAGGCCACAGTCAGTGCATTATATGCGTTAGCATCGTTATGTAAGGCAGTACGTTGTGTGCGCCGGAGGAGCTGACAGTATGTTTGACAAGAGTAGGCTACCCTTTGTGCTGCTGGATGTGGTGGTCTGTCTGGTACTGGGTGAGTATGTTCCGAACTTTTTGTAATGCACGGCGTTTCCACAGCATGCGCCTTTGATAAGCAGCACACGTCACTGGGCTGTACGGTTACCTCACGTGCGTCTCTTAAGTGTGTTGTGCTAGTGTGTTTCAGTGCATCTGGGGGGTGTATATATATAATATTGCAGCTTGGCCAGGCTGACTATATCTGCTGCTGCTGTCATTGCTGCATGGCCAAGCCTGACACTCGCCTTCCTCCCTGGAAGACACCGGTTCTGGGCGTCCTCCTAGGTGCTCCGTACAAGTGTTTTGGCTTGCATTGCATGAGCAAATATATTTTATAATGCACACAAGTGATCTGGCGAGATAAAATACCGTGGCGGAGTAAACTGTATTTAATATTATAGAATGACAATTTTACTGGTTGAGACTTTGCCGCTTAGGGTTTCATTTTATGCAGCCTTTGCCATAAAGATTGACCTGATGCTAGTCTGTTCCCTGGAAATCCTAGTCAGCCAGTTGCAATTGGGCTTTTATAAATTCGTTTTTAATGGCCGGCTGGTAAAACTTGGGAAATGTAAATCCAGTTGCAACAAATAGCCATAATTAGAAATCAGTTCAAATGTGCAACTACACTCGCAGCAGCACCAGCGTAATAGTTGTCCCAAACTCTCTTTCTAAAAAGTGAGTCCAGTAGAAACCATCTGTAATTGTTCAGTTTGAGTTTTTACTAGTGCTGGCGACAAGTATTTATGATAGTAATTTTAGTTAATAGTCTAGTTGAGCAGTTAGCAAGTGGTTTATGTTGAAACTGCGTATGTTGTGAGATTTATGTATTTATTTTGTACATTAACTACAAAATGACTAGGTGGCCAGCAAGGAACATTCCATTGGTTAATGTGCACGTGACTTTTGTGAGTCCATCTTAAGATTGATAAGGACCAAAAACACTCCATATTTAATTTTCTTATTAATAATTACCTCCCGTAGTGAGATACTTAAGCCCATCCAAGCTTTTTCTTCATCTTTGTCACCCCTGTGTTGTCTGTTAAGATGCAAACGTGGCATTTAACTGGGGTTCTGCATTGTGTGACTAGGCTGGAATTAGAGGAAAAGGTTAACCATGTCCTAATGAGATTTGTGATGTGTGTTTATCTGAAATGGGAATTAAATAAAAGTCGAAAAAATGTTACGTCGTTTTTTATGTAAGATCAATATTGTGGCAGTTTATAAGTCTGTTACAAAAAGTTTGTCATCTGGAATTATTATATTATAAAGGTGTGTTAAATGTATCTGGGTTTCTGTTGAAGTGCTCCGTATCCAGTGGGGTGTGTCCTTACACCATGAGTTTCAGAATGGTGAATTACACACACTTAAAGTGGCCAGTCCAGTGTGGAGAAGAAAATCCGATCTCTTTATCTAGGCTTGCAACGCTAATACCTACTAGCTATAGGCATTCTAGAATGTTACTTTGTTTAATTTCAGCTTGGATTTTGAGATGTATTCTGACATCTTTCACCAGATTGCTTTTTAACTCCAGTGTTAATACTTTGAAGATGTGCATCACCTCCAGTTTTTGAAAGCGCTAATGGCGCTCATAGTAATTGGGGTTCTACACTGGACAGAAGCTACGTTGAAATCTCTTGTGTCGCACAGTGATGTTTGATGTCCTTCACAAATAGTACTTGAACATGCATTTTTATGGCAGTGAATTTTCTCAAGAAAATGTGATTCTTAAGCATAGAGCAATTAAAGTAAGATACGAGAGTCCGGAATTTCTCGGCAGGACGCAAATAGTCTCTACCAATTTTAGCTGAGGTCATGGTCGTTATTCTTGAAACAGATGTTGACTTTCATGTCAGTGAGGCTTTTGTTTTCATAAGTAATATTTTGTACACATGTAATTATTTGACATGGTTTTAAAATTATTTTTTTATATTCGAAGTATTTAGTCTTTTAATGCTCCCTGTGGAGGATGTCGGTTTCAAGATTAACCTCCCAGCTACTGATGGAGACACCACAATGCTGTGGGTCGAGGAATCTGGAAGATGCATAAACATTAAATGGTAAACGGTCTAAATATCGAATCCAAAATATCGAGTCACCTAAATATCGAATCCAAAATATAGAATGGACAAAATATCGACTGGACAGAATATAGACATCCAAAATATCGTTTTGAAGGTAAGTACTTTAATATCGAATTAAAAAACTATAGACAGTCAAAATATCGAAGTACATAATATAGTTAATTAAAAATATCGACTTTTTAATAATATCTAATTTTTTTAAGTGTTTTATATGTTAGTTTATGTGTGAAAAGTGTATATTTATTTGTAATTTATTGTAAGTAATTAATTTTATGTTATTTAATTTTTGCGTAATTTAGTTCTGTAGCGGGTTGTGGGTTTATAGGGGAATAGGGTGGGAAGTAATTTAATTATAATTAATTAAACATGTAAAATAATTAATTGGTATTTATTTAAAAAAATTGTTAATTAACTTTTAATTGGTAATTAATTAATTCTTAATTGGTAATTACATTTTTTTAATTAATTAATTAAAAAATATGTGATTTATATTAATTTATTTTCACGAGAGTGGGGATATAAAAATTTACCCCTATGCTATCCAACGCTTTCCCTATTGTTGCGCACTCTGGAGTGGGAATAGTAATTTTTACCCCTACGCTATCCAACGCGTTCCCTACTGTTGCACTCTCTGGAGTGGGAATAGTAATTTTTACCCCTACGCTATCCAACGCTTTTCCTACTGTTGCACTCTCTGGAGTGGGAATAGTAATCTTTACCCCTACGCTATCCAACGCTTTCCCTACTGTTGCACTCTCTGGAGTGGGAATAGTAATTTTTACCCCTACGCTATCCAACGCTTTCCCTACTGTTGCACTCACTGGAGTGGGAATAGTAATTTTTACCCCTACACTATCCAACGCTTTCCCTACTGTTGCACTCACTGGAGTTGGAATAGTAATTTTTACCCCTACGCCATCCAACGCTTTCCCTACTGTTGCACTCTCTGGAGTGGGAATAGTAATCTTTACCCGTACGCTATCCAACGCTTTCCCTACTGTTGCACTTGCTGGAGTGGGAATAGTAATTTTTACCCCTACGCTATCCAACGGTTTCCCTACTGTTGCACTTGCTGGAGTGGGAATAGTATTTTTTACCCCTACCCTATCCAACACTTTCCCTACTGTTGCACTCACTGGAGTTGGAATAGTAATTTTTACCCCTACGCTATCCAACGCTTTCCCTACTGTTGCACTCTCTGGAGTGGGAATAGTAATTTTTACCTCTACGCTATCCAACGCTTTCCCTACTGTTGCACTCTCTGGAGTGGGAATAGTAATTTTTACCCCTACGCTATCCAACGCTTTCCCTACTGTTGCACTCACTGGAGTGGGAATGGTAATTTTTACCTCTACGCTACCCAACGCTTTCCCTTCTGTTGCACTCACTGGAGTTGGAATAGTAATCTTTACCCCTACGCCATCCAACGCTTTCCCTACTGTTGTACTCTCTGGAGTGGAAATAGTAATCTTTACCCGTACGCTATCCAACGCTTCCCCTACTGTTGCACTTTCTGGAGTGGGAATAGTAATTTTTACCCCTACGCTATCCAACGCTTTCCCTACTGTTGCAATCTCTGGAGTGGGAATAGTAATTTTTACTCCTACGCTATCCAACGCTTTCCATACTGTTGCACTCTCTGGAGTGGGAATAGTAATCTTTACCCGTACGCTATCCAACGCTTTTCCTACTGTTGCACTTGCTGGAGTGGGAATAGTAATTTTTACCCCTACGCTATCCAACGCTTTCCCTACTGTTGCACTTGCTGGAGTGGGAATAGTAATTTTTACCCCTACCCTATCCAACACTTTCCCTACTGTTGCACTCACTGGAGTTGGAATAGTAATTTTTACCCCTACGCTATCCAATGCTTTCCCTACTGTTGCACTCTCTGGAGTGGGAATAGTAATTTTTACCTCTACGCTATCCAACGCTTTCCCTACTGTTGCACTCTCTGGAGTGGGAATAGTAATTTTTACCCCTACGCTATCCAACACTTTCCCTACTGTTGCACTCACTGGAGTGGGAATGGTCATTTTTACCTCTACGCTACCCAACGCTTTCCCTTCTGTTGCACTCACTGGAGTTGGAATAGTAATCTTTACCCCTACGCCATCCAACGCTTTCCCTACTGTTGTACTCTCTGGAGTGGAAATAGTAATCTTTACCCGTACGCTATCCAACGCTTCCCCTACTGTTGCACTTGCTGGAGTGGGAATAGTAATTTTTATCCCTACGCTATCCAACGCTTTCCCTACTGTTGCACTCACTGAAGTGGGAATAGTAATTTCTACCCCTACGCTATTCAACGCTTTCCCTACTGTTGCACTCTCTGGAGTACGCTATCCTACGGTAATAATATTGTGCATTTTTAATTAATATTATGTTTATATATATATATATGTTTTAACAGATATGATTATCTTTTTTTTGTTTAGAAGTTAACTTAATTATTTATTAAATTATTTTTAACAAATGCGATATTTTTACAATGTATATATATATAAACCATATTTTGGACTCGATATTTTGGTACTTACCTGTTTGTAGATAGGAATTCGATATTTTGTCCCTCGATATTTTCGCCTCGATATTTTGGGTAGTCGATATTCTGTCCGTCGATATTTAGTCAGTGATCCACATTAAATATATAGGATAGTGCTGTATGGGTGTTGCCCTTGAGCAGAAATCCTCCCCTTATGGAGGTCACTAGTTCCCTGTTTATCAGTCTAGCCATTGGCCAAGTGGATGGAAGCTGTGCCTATTTAATATGCAGCAAGTCCCTGTGCTCCCAAATTGTTAATCAGCCACTATAAAATTAACCAAGTATGTTGCCAACAGGTTTAATAGTTTAGTCATGCAGTCTTGTAACTGTAGAATTGGATAATGTTTTTATGTCCTGTCTTCTATGCTGTGTATCCAGCCCTGGTTGTGGAGGTCGCACCTGCAGGTTGAATCCGTAAGTAAGAACATTGTCTGCTAATGGAGAGAACATCTAGAGTATTGTGTCCGGGGCAACTGCTCCAAAAAGATAAATAATGCAGATTGAAGACAGATGTGAGGCAAGCCATGAAGGCTGTACAATGCTCCTCTGATATTTTATGAAGAAAGATGAAAGGACAGGGTGGTCGGAAGGTGGACAGGGGGCATGGGGTGGGTACAGGTGGTCATTATTCCCCAGGCCCCATGCTTTTCCAGGGCCCAACGCCCATACTGCAAAATGTATTTATGAATTTTAGAGCAAGTCTGGTTTGTTTATTAATGATGACACAACCAACACAATTATGCTACTAGATGGCGTCAGACGCTTCAGCTGCTCTCTTTTCTTTTGCTCCAGTACCATCGGGTCGAGTTCGTCGTTCTATATAAAACTGCAACAAAAAAAAAATCGTTTCACATAGGATGGGTCATGAGGTCTCGCGGTGCAGGAAACCCATCTTGGAGAGTGGATATGAGATAGCACAGGGTTGAAGTCACAATGTGAGGAGTGGACATGAGCTAGTACAGGGCAGGAGCGACATTCTGAGGAGAGGACATGGGGTGGTCCAGGGCAGGAGTAACATCCCATGGAGAGGTCACTGAGACTCTCAGTGACCTCTCCATGGGATGTTACTCCTGCACTGGACCACCCCATGTCCTCTCCTCAGATTGTCGCTCTTGAGACTGTGTAGGAGTCTCACCCTTTGAAGTGGGCATGAGGTGGCAGTGTATGAACCATGCTTTATAAATCTTTGATTGATTGATTAACATCCCAAGGAGTGGCCATGAGGGGACACCTTGCATGAGTCTCATTCTGTGGCGTGGATATGAGGTAACACTGTGTAAGAGTCAAAACCCTATGGGGGATCTGGTCTTCGCCACTGACTGGACTCAACACGATCTCATGTAGATTCCAACAAGTAGAGTGAGCATCAGAAGACTGATGCATGCTTTGTCAAGCAGGCTGTGAACCAAGTGACATGGGGTGGGCAGATTGGACTCCATTTGAACGAGGGTACGCTGGACTTCACGTGACACTCTGCAGGCCACATCCATGGGTAGTGAATGTATGAAGCTCTGTGGTTATACTGAATAAGCAGCTACCTATGTTATGCCATCTATTAATGTAATAACTGCACTTTCACAATTGCTTTATTAACCTTCCTGCTTTCTCAAATTTGCTTGAAAATGCACTATTTTTCTTCTTTTTTTTCAAAATGTTCCCCCTTTTGGGGTTCGGGCACGCTCGCTGCGCTCGCTCGCTACGGTGCTGTCTGCAAATCACTTTGCGCCCCACCACTTTCAAATGTCACCCACCGCCCCTTGTAAAGGAAAGCCACAAGATTGCTGCTCCTGGGGTACCTTCTGTACTTTGCAGGCCCTCTCCAGTGCAGTTGCCCATTTGTGGATGTCATCCCCATTCTGATAGGGAGGGACAATCTTGTTTCTATGGTCATAAGACCTTTCCCTACCACAAGGGAAGTTGTTGCCACCATGGGGCTCTAGACCCATCTTTTTCCTTGTTCTTTCAAGCTCTAGGGTTTCCTTTTCTAAGGCTACTCTTTCTCTCCTTATCCTCAGCTGAGCTTCCTCCATTCTCACCTGATGCTCTCTCTTCTCCTGGGAGGTACCCCTTCTATGAGAAGAGACAGAGGACCCTATGGATGTGCCAGAATGATCAGATTCCACTGAAGGTGATCTGGGTCTTCTGGGCACACCACCAACACTTTCTGGGGGGACAAAGAGAGGACCACTTTGGCCTTCCTCATCTCCAGTAGGAGCTGGTTTCTCCAGGTCTAGGTCCTTGTCACCTGCCTGGCCAGCATCCGAGTCTGAGTCCTGGTGGGGTAACCCACTGGGATTCTCCTCCTCTGCTGTACCCACCTCACTGCCTAACCTTTCAGGCTCTGTCGTCTGTCTAAAGTCATCAAGCAGCAATGCCTCTATGGGGCATTGGGTATTGGGATTCAGTCCTGTCTTCAGTTTCCATATGACACACATAGCCCTTAACTCTTGGAAAGGGAATGTGTCATATTTAGATGTCTGTACTTGACTGACATCTGGCAGAGACCCACTAGGTCCTGCCTTTGAAGTCATGATTAGTGAGGTGTGGTGTATGCACTACCTACACTATTTATTTACCTACTAAACCTCTCTTGAGTTGTAGAAAGGGTGTGCTAAGCCCTTGACACACAACTCTAAGTTCAGTAGAACTTACTGTATTTTAAGCTTGTATTATATCTACCTCTGGTACCTTTAGTGGTTTTTCAAATGATTAACACGAGACTATTTGGCAAAACAATGCAAGCTGGAATCCCACACACTGCACACTAATGTGAGAAGTTGGCCTGGCTAATGCTGTCCACTATTCTAGTGGGCACCTTGTACCAGTCCAAACGACCTTTATTGATGGTAGGTTTAAAGACAACCTTTATAGAAAGCTATCCTAGTGGGAGCTGTGGAGAGCAGCCTTCAGGTTAAGTCTATAATCTCATGAATGACCAAATGAAAAGAGAACCACACCAGGTATATATAAAATATAATATGTATTTATTCTAAACACATCCCTCTAGTCTCTTTATGAGGCTAGAGGCAAAAGTACACAAAGTAAACTTAATTAGCACACAGTAAATCAGCACAGTATACGTTTTGCCCTAGGGGCCTCACAAACCATATACTAAGAAAGTGGTATAAGTACCGCTGTGAACATAGAGACATGGCCTAGGGCCTGTAGAATTGCTGGGGCAACCAGGAACCACCCAAGGTAGGGACGCAGGAGACCCACAGGGCACGTGTGCAGTGTCTAAACACAGCTGCAAATCACCATTGACTTCTAAGGAGAAAGTTGCGATTAGATTTTAAAGATTAAGGACACTTAGGAGTGGACTAGGAACAAACCCCTTAAGTACTGGACAGTTCGAGAGTCAAGACCCACGGGAGCACGGAAGTACTCGTGTTACCTCACTCAGGGAAGTCGGGAGCATAGGTGTCTTTTCGTGTCGGGTTTCGTCATTGTTTCCTATGGAGAGCTGCAAAGAAGTGCTGCAGGCGACCAGATGAAGAGTGTCCGGACGGATCCAAGGGTGGATCAAAGATCTGAAGCACCTGAAAGCAGAGGGGACAGAGTCTGGGTCACTTGCCGGTGACCAGGGAGGCAGTAAGTAGATGCCACTGATGTCAGGTGATTTCAGGTGCAGTAAGTGAAGCTTGACTCTTTAAACACGAGGACCAGGAGGTGTTGACGACAACCAGGAGCTGGATTCGAGCTGCCCACGTCGGATGTTGAGTGCTGTAGCGTTGGTATCTGGATTGGACCCGACAAGTCTTGGCAACAGCAACCCACGCAGAATACAAAGATTGGCTTCGGAGCAGACCAGCAAGGTCTGAGGGACTCACCCTTTGGAAGGGAGTCAGGGCATGTCCGAAGCAACCAGAGAAGCCCAAGAAACAAAAGTTACCTTTGTGGGGACCCACCAGTCGACGGACCAGGGAATACAAAGCGGCCTCGAGCAGAAATGCTGGAAGCGGGCTCACAGAACACTCGTGGAGTGTAGGCCCCCAATCTTCGGTGCAAAAGGTGCTCAGGGTTTGGACTACAAGTAGCCCAATGCACAACTTCGGGAAAGCTCGGGAAGTAGATGCACTGGCAAATGTGCACGGTGTCCATGAATTCCGGTCCCAGTCCCTCGTGATGGCTACGGGTCTCAGCTTTGCTGAGATCTCGTGTCGGCCTAGGAGATGTCTGGAAGTCCATGTCCTGTGTCGCAGATTCTTAGGGATCCGGCGGGAACCTTGAAAATGCAGACTGGCAAGATGCTTCTTTGGTGCCTGTTTGAACAGGGGTGTCACTCCTTGACCCCAAGGGAGATCCTTCTGTCTTCTAGTCGAAATAGAATGTCGAAGTATCAGGATATATGTTGAAGAGTTTCGTCCAGGTTAATCTAAAGTCCTAGGGACTGGGTTCCTATACTTATACTAAGTTTAGGGGATGGACTAACACTAAAGTCCCACTTATGGGAGGACCTGGAGAGGGGGTGATTACACCCCTTCCCCTTTGTCCAGTTTCGTGCCAGAGCTGGGGCTGAGTGCCCCAGCAACCGGTGTGAACTGCGGTATGCACAGGGACACCTTGTGTGCCCCAGGCACTGTCAGAAAAGCATTCACTGAATGCACCCACCCTGCCCCAATACACTAACGCCTGTCTGGGGAGGTTGTTACAGCACCCTGGACAGGAAACCTTTTGTCCAGGCCTCCCCTGCTGGAGTTTTGTCCAGCAGCAGGAGGCCAGACTCGTGTCTGTGACAGCAGCATCCATTTTGTGATGCTGTGGCTCTTTTAAATTATTACCGGTAAGTAAAGGTGTACATGTCTTCTCCCTCTAGAAGGGTGGAATTCTACCCCCACTGCCAGGACTGGTGGGGGGGGGGGATAGGATTCCAAAGTGTTTGACACCAAACATGACATGTTTTGATGCAGCCATTCCAAAGTTAGCCTTTACCGCAAGGTTATAGTGTACTTAAAAGTATTTGGTATGGCTGTATCATAGAACAGCTATAAGGAAGTGATCCCGAAAGCTGCAGAGGGGCTCAGCTCATGCTTGGGCACCCTTTCACACAAAACCAAGCACTCTGCCTTCAGGATTGTCAAGGCCTGCCATAGGAGTGACTTATAGGTTTACATGAGTCTGAATATATAGGTATACTATATCTTAGTAAGGGGTGCTTACACCACCTTACCCCGGCTGCAATAGCAGACCTGTGGTACCATTTTGGAAGGCTTCCCTGGGGTGGCATAATACATGCTTCAGCCCCTGGTAGGCCTCTGGGGTACCTATTCCCTTGGTACCTAAGGTACCCTATAATAGGGACTCACAAGGATAACCCAGTAACCAATCTGGAGTGTACCTAATGTACATGCAATCAGTTTAGAGAGGAAGCAGCTAGGCTGGGGTCCTGGTTAGCAGGGCCCCAGCCAGACTAAAGTCGATAAATCAGTTAAACACAGCAAAATGTGGGGGTAACCATAGTAAACAGATCCTACTCTCCTACAGGAAGCTATTGCTCATCCAGGCTGCAATGTCCTGCATTCCTTCCTGGAAGTTAAGCCTGGTGGTGGTGGGGTCCTTGGTGAGGGAGAGGATGAGCTGGGTGTCATCGACGTAGGAGACTATACTGAGGCCATGCTGTTGGAAGCCATGTAGATATTGAAGAGGGTTGGGCTCATTGATGATCCCTGTGGGACTCCGCAGTTGATTTCCGTTTGCTCGGTGAGGAAGGGTGGCAGTCTGATCCTTTGGCTTCTGCCAGTGATGAAAGATCTGATCCGGTTGAGGGTGGTGCCTTGTATGCCGGCGTCGTGTAGTCTGGCTGCAAGTATGCTATGGGAGACGGTGTCGAAAGCTACTGACAGGTCAAGTCAAGAATCAGGGCTGCGGTGTGGCCTTGGTCGAGGAGGGTGCAGATGTCATCTGGAGCTGCGAGTAGGGCAGTCTCGGTGCTGTGGTTGCTTCGGAATCCGGATTGAGAAGGGTTGAGGATGGGTTTGTCTTCGACGAACCTCGTCAGTTCTGTGTTAACTGTCTTCTTGGTTACTTTTGCTGTGAATGGGAGGAGCGAGATCGGACGGTAGTTCTTGAGGTCTGTTGGGTCTGCTAAGGGCTTCTTGAGCAGGGGCCAGATTTCTGTGCGTTTCCAGTTGTCGGGGAAGGAGCCGGTCTCAAAGGTGGTGTTGATGGTGCATTGCAACACAGGTGCGATGGTGGTGGCGGCTCTGTGGTATATGTGGGCAGGGCAGGGGTCTGTGGGGGCCCTTGAGTGGATGCCTTTCATGGTTGCGGCGGTCTCCTCGGGCGTGATCGGTGTCCAGGAGGAGATGGTGGTCTGGCTGGCGTTGCCGTGGGGCAGGTTGACTGTGGGGTCCGGTGTGTGGGTGTTGAAGTTGTTGTGAGGCTCTTCTTCTTTAGGTGGAAGTAGGACCCAAGATTGTCGCAGAGGTCCTGGGAGGGTGTGAGGTCCGTGGCTCCACTGCGGGACTTGGTTAATTTCTGGATGACACTGAAAAGTTCCTTGAAATTGCTGGAGTTGGCGAGGATTCTGTTGTGGATGAAGGTCCTTTTGGTGGTTCTGATGCGTTGATGGTATTCCGTCATAGCGTTCTTGTAGGTGGTGAGGTTTTCAGGTATTTTGCAGTACCTCCAGTTCTTCTCCAGGCTTCTGCAGGTACGTCTGGCTTCTTGGAGGTTGGTGGTGAACCAGGGGGCTTTCCTGGGGCTTGTCGGTGTTGTGTATCGGGCGAGCTTATCTGAGCAGTTGGTGATCCAAGTGCGGAGTTCCATGGCTGCGCGGTTGGCAATGGTAGCAGTGATGGGGGGTGTTGTAGTTGAGGGTGGAGTTGAGCTGTCTTATACATAACAAACAAAAACCATTGGTCTAAACTACAGTTGCTTTGATCAGAAAAAGTCCCTTCAAGAAGGACAAATTCCCATCAACCCACTGAAGTGGTATGTTTCATCATCTGGGATATCTTCTTGACTGCATGACTTGATGCAATCAAAGGCTACAAACTTCCCAAAAAGTGGAAGAGAGCTCCCAAAAGTGGCTCTAACTAAAAAAAAAACACTATAATCCTATATGTGATGAAACTGAGTTGTAATTTTGAGTGAGAGATGATGGATATTGTAGTGCATGTGAATAAATCTGTGAAAAAGTGAATCTTAAAATTGGCTACCAGGTTACTCGAACATTTTAATAAATGCTGCCCTGGTGTCAACAATAAAACAGTGCATGTACAGTTTGACAAAATAAGATGTTGATACAGATGACAGGTCAACATGTTTCAGAGCTGTACCTCAGTGACCCTGCTCCAGTTTCTACGCGGGGGCGTGGAGCAGGTTTGGGTGGTTTGGGTTTGTTGACGAGGAAGTGTACGCAGTGGTGGTCGGTCCAGGGGGGCTGTGTGGTGTGGCTGAAGTGAATGCTGTTGCCTCCAGCATAGAAGGGGTCCAGGGAGTGTCCTGCCTTGTGGGTCGGTGCGGTGACAAGTTGTTTCAGTCTGATGTTGGCTAAGTTGTCATGAAGGGTGACCGGGTAAGGGTCGCTGGGGTTGTCGAGGTGGAAGTTCAGGTCTCCGACGAGTATGTAGTCTGTGGCGGCAATGGAGTGGGACCCGATGAGGTCGGTGATGGTGTCAGCGAAGAGTGCTCGGGGGGCCAAGGGGTCTGTAGGCGAGGGTGCCGCAGAGTGTGGAGTTAGGGCTGGTCTGGACCTGGAAGTGCAGGTGTTCCGCAGCAGGCAAGTTTTCGCTGGAGGTGGTGAGCCAAAGGGAGTTTTTGTGCACAGGGTGGTTGGGGTGGTCCTTCATCTGGATCTTGTACCTGTCTGTAATGGCGATGGCGATGTTAGGGGCCGAGGAGGCATTGGTCCAGGTTTCCGTGAAGAAGGCGACGTCTGGTGAGAGCGAATTCAGGAGGTTCCAGATTTCTATGGCGTGTTGGTTCACTGAGCGCATGTTGAGGAGGATGCATCTTAGGGCGTCGGCGTTGTTGGCAGCAGAAGCAGTGGTGGAAGACTGTCAGCAGTGGCATCAGGAGAACTGGCCGTGTGTCGAGTTAGGCGTGGATCTCTGGCAGTTGTCGTTTCTTCCGGGGTTGAGTGCGAGTAGGGTGATTGCATTGTAGCAGTGGATAGTCGGAGATACAGGGTTCCCGGCGCTGGCTGCGGTCGGGTCACAGACAGGCGCAGATGGGTTTGCCTTTGGCGCACCTTCGGCACTGCCGCCATTGAGTAGGGGAGGTGGGAGGGATGAGCAGCTGGGAGGCGGTAAAGGGTGTGGGCAGGGGGGAGGGGCCGCAGGGGCAGCAGCGGTAGGAAGAGGGACGCAGGGGTGAACAGAGCGAGCACAAGCAATAAACAGTGCACAAGGTAGCACTTAAGTAAGCCGGGGAAAAAACAATCACAGAACCCAAAAATAAACACAGACCCACCAAGGAGTGTTATCGAGGCACAGTCAGGCAGGAACAGGCACCTGGCGAAGAGGCAGATAGTGGCCTCAAACATCTACCAGGAGGAGGCCGGAGGGCTCTGCGGCGGTGAGAGTAGAGCGGAGCTGCTGGGGAGAGTGCAGGCCTGAGACCAAGGGCCAGAGGTCTTTCTTACGCTCCCAGCCAGTGGCTGTCATTAAGTAGGGGAGGTGGGAGGAATGAGCAGCTGGGAGGCAGGAATGGGCGGGGGCATGGGGGCTGCAGGGGCGGCAGGAAGAGGGATGCCGGGGTGAACAGAGTAGGCACAGGCAATAAACAGCGCACAAGGTAGCACTTAAGTAAGCCTGAAAAAAACAACCACTGAACCCAGAAATAAACACAGACCCACCTAGGAGTGTTATCAGAGCAGAGTCAGGCAGGAACGAGCACCTGGTGAAGAGGCAGACAGCGGCCTCGAACACCTCCCAGGAGAAGGCTGGGGGGCTCTGCGGCGGTAAGAGTAAAGCAGAGCTGCTGGGGAGAGAGCAAGCCTGAGACCAAGGGTACATAGTTCAGTTACATCTAGACAGTCATCGTCTTCACAACCTTCATCATCAACATTTCGATTAGGCATCAAAGTAGCAGGATTCAGTACAGAACATCTTTTCAGAGTCACATTCTCTGAGGCAAAAATGACTTGCAGATAGCGTGTGAGTCTGTAATTTGTAAAATGTCTGTGTTTTGGTTCTCGTCATCAGAAGCTCAATTGAGTGTGGAACATATACAGTAAGAGGATGACCCATCACAATGCTTTCACACCTTTTAATGCTGCCACCCGTTGCGGCGACAGACTTGAGACATCCGGGCAATGCTGAAGCTACCAGATCTAAGGTAGCTGAGAAATAGGCAACTGGTCTACGGACATCTCCAGGAGTCTGTGTGGGTACTGACACTGTGCACCCCTCTCTCTCTTAACAGAATAAAGAGAATGCTATGTTGTAATCAAGCATTCCTAGAGCTGGAGCACGACACAAGCTTTCTCTCAGCTCCAGAAAGGCAACCAAACAGTCACTATCCCATGGTACCGGATCACTCACATCCTTATGTGTCAACTTCTGCACAGGATTTGCTTTCAATGAGAAGTTAGGGATCCACTGACGGTAGTACTGTTATATCTTATGGTTATTTATTATTTCTGTTTATTCATCATTTTGTTTTACCATTCATGTTTCTTTAACTACACTGTATTATCAATGCATCTTTCAATTGATAGAGCTTAGCAGTTTAGAATGTTGGGCTTGTACTAGCCAGTATGAGCTGTAGCTGATTGAAGAAACACTCTGCTTGGATCTGAGTGCTGTACTTGTTTAAGAATAAATCTTATTCTTACCAATATTACCTTCTCATCTCTTCATTGGATGCAACATAAATTTGGCGACGAGGATGGGATGAGAAGGTAATTATTGGAAGCTTCAGCAGTAGACCCTTCTCAAGAAATTCTTAGACGATTCATATCTGTGGGATGGCCAAGGGAGAATCAACTTGATAAAAATGTGCTTTCTTTTTCTAAAATAAAGGATGAATTGAGTCTTGAAGACAATTTCATTTTAAGAGGTTCTCTACTCATTCCTCCAAACTCAGTCAGAGATACAATAATTGCACTAGCTCATAAAGGTGATAGGGGAATCACTAGCACAAAGAAGAGATTGAGGCTACACTACTGGTGGCCCGGTATGGACATTAGTGTTGAGACTTTATTAAACAATTGTGTCGAATGTTCCCATGCTGAAAAATCTCTTCGCACTTATAATTCTCCGCTATCTCCAGTTGACTTTCCAAAGAATCCTTGGAAGAAGTTAGGAATTGACTTTGTGGGTCCTGTAGGTGGTTTGAATCAAGGTTTCAGATTTATTTTGACCATTGTTGATTACCATTCCAAATGGGTGTCTTTCAAATTCATGAAGAATCCCAATACTGAAAATGTAGTCAAATCTTTGAAGAAACTGTTCAGATCAGAAGGGGTTCCTGTATATCTGGTTTCAGATAATGGCGTACAATTTGTTTCATACGTCATGAGAGATTTTTTGGGTACTCTGGGTATAAAGCATTTAACTACAGCTCTTTATAGCCCACAAGGAAATGGTTTAGTAGAAAGAGTAAACCGTGTGGTAAAAGATTCTGTCCAGTTGGCTATTTCTTCTGGTTTGTCAGTACAAGAAGTGGTGGGTGACAGAATATGGTCATACAGTAATACTCCACACTCCACAACTGGAGTTACCCCTTTTGCCATGTTGAGAGGGAGAGAATCGTTTAATGAACTTTCCCCAGAATGGGTTGTGAGTAAAACTCATTTTGACAAAAGTGTACCTCATTTGGAGTTAATTAAAATAAATGTGAAGAATGCTCAAGATAAGTCCAAGGCTAGATATGATGTTAATAAACATGTCAAAAATCAAGACTTCATGGTGGGTGACAAAGTTAGAATTAAAAGACCTTTTAAAGTTAAAAGGTCTAGGGGGCATATTATCAAGGGGCGTTATCTCCACTTTTTTGGCTTTAAAAGCCAAGAAAGCGGAGATAAAATTATCTCCCTATTACCTAGCTGTCGCTAACACCAGTTAGCGACAGCTAGTAGGAGATAGCGACCATCTTGGGCCCCACTTTGCATGTCAGTGATATTTATCATGCAAAGTGGGCGTGCCAAGATGTTAGCGACTGGAAACAGTCACTAACATCGCTATCTCCTATTACCAACTTTTGGAGATATTCGCGCTAAGCGCAAATATCTCCAAAAGCTAACACCTGCCCTGAGCAGTTCTTAGCCATGTTATCTAGTGGGAGGTGGCAACATGGCTAAGAGCATTAGCTCGGTAATGCATGAATATCGCTGACTTTTCAGCGATATTCATCCATTGCGGCCGATTTTTATCGCATTTGCGATAAACCTTGGTAATACCAAGGTTTAGCTGCGTTAAAAATCACCGCAGCTCAGCGGTAAATTTTTGTCTCTAACCAAGCAATAGCGATAATTATCGCTATTGCTTGGTAATATGCCCCTCGATTCTATCCTGATACAAAGATTGTTAAAGTTGGTAAATATTCTGTTATGGTTGAAGGTGGTAAATGGTGGAGCAACAGAAATGTTGCTAGAGTGGATAAGTCTGTAGAAGGGAACTCCAAGAAGCATTCTACTCAGTCCTTTCATTGTTCATCTAATCTTATGCCAGGTTCATCTTCTAATGTAAGTGATGTATCTGTGTATAATGATTTTTTCCAATATTCTCTTGATGATGGGCATACTCATGATGTTAGGCATAAAGCTTCACATAATCTTGCATCAGTTTCTGATGTGCACTATGGAAACGATGCTGTGTCAGTCTTGGATACACAATTGACGAATGTTGCTATTTCTCCTCCAGATGGATGCAGTTCTTCTGTTAGGTCTAGCACTAGGTTGAAAGTTACACCTAAATATTTGGAAGATTATGTCACTTAAAAGTTTAGATATTGTAAGGTGAGGAGGTGTGTTATATCTTATGGTTATTTATTATTTCTGTTTATTCATCATTTTGTTTTACCATTCATGTTTCTTTAGCTACACTGTATTATCAATGCATCTTTCAATTGATAGAGCTTAGCAGTTTAGAATGTTGGGCTTGTACTAGCCAGTATGAGCCGTAGCTGATTGAAGAAACACTTTGCTTGGATCTTAGTGCTGTACTTGTTTAAGAATAAATCTTATTCTTACCAATATTACCTTCTCATCTCTTCATTGGATGCAACAAGTACCCAACCATTCCCAAAAACATCCTGACTTCTTTTTGCATAGTAGGCGCATTCATGTTCATGATCGCCTCAATGCGGTCTGGTGACACCTTCCTGTTGCCTTTCTCAATGTGACGACCGGAATACTGGACACCAGGCATACAATACTGAAGTTTGCGCGGGGACTCCTTGTGTCCACTCTCTGCCAGATGATTAAACAGTGTTACAGTTTCAATCCTGCAAGCGTCCTCTGTCTTTGATGCGATCAGGAGATCGTCAATGTACTACACAAGAACTGAATTCTGCGGCAGTACCAGACTCTCAAGATTCTTTTCAAGATCTGATTGAAAATCGATGGACTATTAGCATGCCCTTGTGGGATACGACACCATGTTAACACATGATTTTCTGGACGATAAGCGAAAGAAAAATTGGATTTCCTCGTGTAAAGGTATCAAAGAGAAAGCATGGCACAGATCAATCATGGTAAAGCATTCAGCTTCACAAGGTATCTGAAACAAGATCACTGATGGATTCGGTACCAAGGGACAACATGGAACTACAATCGTGTTTACCTTTCCCAGGCCTTGCATGATCCTGAACTTCTCACTTGGCTTCTGCAGTCCCATTATGGGGGAATTACATGGACTCCCCATTATCTCTTTCAAAATGCCCTGTTCAATCATGAATTTAATCACAGGCTTGATTCCCGCCACTGTTTCCGGCATCATTTTGTACTGGGGCATTCTTGGAAATTCCGCATTTGGCTTGATCTGTATCTTAACTGGCTCAACCCATCAGATCAGTCCTATGTCTTCCCCTGTGAAATCCTACACTTCTGGACGGACTGAGACCCTCAGATCGTGTAGCAGGTCTTCAACAGTCAAAAGGGGAAACATCTCTGTGCAGAGATTCTAGTTCACCAGTTTGAATGCAATGTCATCATCATTCATCTGCAACTCCACTCCTTCGGGTGTACAATAAATGGTACAGTTCAATTTACACAGAAGGTCACGACCCTACAAACAAACCTGACTCGAATCGCACACCACAAATTGGTGTCGATCTTGAAAGGTTCCTATTCCCACAGGTTCCTCATCTGTCAATGGATTTGTCATTCTTTTGTTAGCAACTACTACAACTTGGATCAATTATCCCGACAGGGGTAGGTTTGGAACTACTGCAGACCTCACAGTAGAAAGGGTAGCACCAGTATCAATCCACATACGGTCCTCCTGGTCTACCTCCCAGACTGCTTCAAGGGTACAGTCTTCCTCCCCCCTCAGACACTGTCATTGTAATGGGTCTAGGTCAAATTCATCTGATGTTTCGATGAAGGGCATCTGCTGATACACTCGATTTCCATGTGGTATTCTCGGAGGCTGGTGAAATTGTATTTTTGCCCATAACTTTGCTTTGGGTAGTCCTAGGAGGATGGGATCACCACAATCATTGAGCATAATATGCTCTTTGTGTTCAAGGCACCTGCTTGGTCCTCTCCCTACGTTAGGGGGGACCTCAAAATCATCACCTCTCTCATTAACTGATAATTTCCAAAGCTCACTTTTGTGAATTGGTTACATGCTTTGTAGCATGTAAATATAAAATTGTTTTATCAATGGAATGTGATTGCAGCAGTTTATTCCAAGATTTTTGTATGAACTCTGTTGTTTGTATTAATAAAAGTTTTAAAAAGAAATGTCACATACCTTTAGTAAAAAAGAATTATCTTTGCATGCTAAAATATATATAGCCCTCGCACAAAAATAATGAAAATATAGCAAGCAGTGCCTGTAGTTAAACAATAAACAATTCTATCTTTACATGCTAAAATGCATATAGTCATCTCACAATAATGAAAAATAGTAAGCAGTGAGAGAAGTGATGATTTTGGGGTCCTTCCTAACCTAGTGAGAGGGCCAAGCAGATGCATTGAACACAATGAGCACATCATACTGAAATGATTTGGTGGTGGTCCCCTCCTAGGACCACCCTAAGCACAGGTATGGGCAAAAATACAATCCCAACCAAAGGCCCTGCAAAGCATTGTGGGATGTTATTCTAGAGTGCAGTGAATATTATAGTATCCAATATCAAAACACTCCTCAAGGGGCAGACTCTCTGGTTCAACTGAGAGCTAATACTGTAATATTCACTAAACTCAAGAATCTCGCCCCATAATGCTTAATTGGGCCTTTGGTTGGCATTGTATTTTTGCCTATAACTTTGCTTAGGAGGGGAACCACCACCGAATCGTTCAGCATGATATGCTCTTTGGGTTCAAGGCATCTGCTTGCCCTCCCCCTAGGTAAGGGGTGACCCCAAAACCATCACCTCTCTCATTGCCTTATGTTTTTCAAAGTTAACTTTTGTGGATTGATTATATGCTTTTTAGCATATAAAGGTAATGTTTATTTACCAAAGGGTTGTGGGTACAGTAGATAACTCCATTGCATAGTGGAGTGGGAATTCTTGCATGAATTCTGTGTTTTCAATGAAATGCATAGTTACCAAATCTCCGCATCTTCAGCTAGCGGAGCAAAGTTTATTTCCCAGGGTTAATCTGTACCAGCATCAGCTTATCCTTCACTTTCCTATGTTTTGAGTCCACTTCATCACTGCAATATCTGCCATACCATAGGATCTCATCCACAAATTTGTTTTGCCAACAGATCAGATGCTGCTGGATCATAAAGCTAATCTCAGATCTCAACCCTTGCACACATTTAGAAACAAACTGTCCCAAATCCTTCGAATCTAATGTGTATAGCCCGCTGTACAGCTTAACCCCTTCGATGCTGATGACAAAGCCAGCTCGTCATCAACGTTACCTGCGGTGCGCGGATGATGAGCTGGCTTTGTCACGATCAAGCCATTTTTTAAATTCCCGCATACCGCGGGAAAACGCGGTAGCGCGGTAGCGGTTAAAGGCTTGCAACAGCTGTTCATAATAAGCGTATACTGATTCTTTGGGCTCTTGTGTAGAAAATAGAAACCTTCTCAGGGGTCCCACTGATACTTGGTCCTTTTAAACCAACAAAGACGAAATTGGCACAGAAGCTGAAATATAAAAGTAACATCTTTATTAACCTCAAATGAGTGAGACTACGTCACACAGAAGCCTTAGTAACTGAATGAGGCAGTCCGAGGAGTACAGAAAAGAGAGGCCTTATATATGCTTAGGGTTACATAGTCAGTATAAGACCAAGGGGCAGCCCTGGCTCATGTAAGCATGCAAAATGACTAATATGGACATGCAAGATCTGCTTGCTCAACAAAGTGGGAGGAGCTAACAGTTGCTAATTCTGGTGAACACATCCTGACATTTACAGACTAGGAACAGTTGCAAGGACAGCTACAAGCTCAACTGAGCATGTGCGGAGGTGGAAGATGCTGAATATAGTTCGTTTTTAGCCAGATTACAAGAGCAGTCAACACTAAGGGAGGACAGAGCACATGGCGAGCACGTGGTAGCACATGACAAACAAAATGGCTACCAGAAATACAAAATGGCTTTCAGCTCATGCTAACAAATCCCTCCAATATTTAACACTTGGGTCTTTCAATACATTTTAACTCAATCAATATCCTGTGGCAACATTTTTGACTTTAGCCATGTGATTACCTGCTCACACTTTTTTATAACTATGGGTGAAGGACCATGCATAATGGGATCTCGGTCGGGCTCGGAAGTTGGCCATTCAACAGCAATTTTACACGCAGACCATAAATCACTGGATACCACGATGTCAAACAAAGTATTCAAATCCACCCACAGTACTTTGGATATCTTGACAAAGCGATCAACCTGCTTGTACCACTCAACAGGCTTTTCCCTCAGCCGAGGGAAATCGTTTGCAAACGCTGCCAAATCACCCCTGCTCCAAGGCTCCTGCACATACCCTCTACTCTGTACGTTTCACAATGGGTAAGCCTCTACTCCTGCGGTCCCCCCTCCTGGAGGCAGCATATCTCCTATTCCCTTCTTGACACTCTTTTTTCTTAGACCACCTTTCCTCCCACTTGTCAAGCATGCTCCATGCGCGTATCCCTACAATCAATTTTTGAATATTGGTTTTCAATCCTATGACCCTTTTTTCTTCAAACTCTTGATAGCTGTAATTTAACCAATGACCTCCTTGTAACATTTTTGTTTTGGAAAAATCCACATCCTACCTCTGTGCTAATTTGGTCAGCTTCTCATGGGCATTTCTTGCCTTACAGGTAACATCCTTCACAACAAACAACAGCTCATCTTGTTCATAAATTTTTATCCTCTCCAAGGGCAAGTTTCCGCTTATTATCTCATCTATCTCTACCTTTAGCCTCACCACATCTAATACCTTACCTTTTATGGCCGCCCTGATTGTTCCCTGACTCGATGCACTGCTCAGTTCTTCACCGTCGCTACTCTGATTCCTGCAAGGATTCCTTTCTGTCAGGTTCTGTGAAATGTTCTGACTCTTAAAAGTTCCCTGAACATTTCCCATCTTCGGCATTCTCCCCATGGGACCCCTAATTAGAGGTTACCACATCCTCAGATCAGAACACGTGTCCGCCAATGACACCAACCTCACTGCACTTGGCCCTACACGCCCTCTTGAGGAGTCTGTAGTTGCTGTTAATGGAGTGCTACCTTCTATGGGTACCAGAAATGGCCCAATCTCGTTCACAATACCATTCCCTCCAGAATCAATTATTTCCCTTGTACCTCATAGTGACTGGCTGCTGGTTTCTCCTTGATGTGGATCGTATACTCATACTATGCGTCCATTGGTGACCGGTAGCGTAGGAACATTAACTCCGTGGGTCAATGACTTTCCGGTGCTGACGCCCCTGCTCCTTCCATTCCTGTTGACATCTTTCCCACTACTCTCGCAATAGAGCAAGCATGTGGTTCCCCTGTATTTTTCATGCGTGCCTGTTTTCCCTCTTCCGAATCTGGATTATATGGACGAGGATGTGCTGCTAGAAACCTATCTAGCAAGCTGTCATCAGTATCACTGTCATCCTCTTACTTCCTCTTGTGGGCATCTCTTATTTTTCACTAACAGTGGGAACAGCCTCTTTCCCTCAATGGTGTCTACTCTCCACTTCTTCAGCTGTGCATCACATTGCGCATCCTGATACGCTTTCATAGTTTTTTCATCCTTCCATGACTTTGTTCTATCCTCTTTGCCTGTGCTGCTTTCATCCATGCATCAAATGCCTCAAATTGTGTTGATCTAGGTGGAGGTTGCAATTAATCCATCACTCCCCTCAACTGGTACAGCACCTATAGTCTAAATGAACCATAGCATGGAAAAGCCAAATCTCTCTTTTTTTCAGTCATTTTTTGCCAATTTTGAACCCAAACTATTGTATGGAACCCTACATTTGTGGCCATATGATGTGCTGGGGTAGCCTAGGGTGGTGCTTCCTCACCCACTCTAGTCACTACTCCTCTATCTCCCCTACAAAGGTCTCATAAAACTCTAAAGCATTGCATGATTAAATCAAAAATGATTTTCTCCCCAAGATGTTTTCGGTTCCGCTTCCTGATGACGACCCACCAATCCCAGAGTGGCATTACATCAACCGACCTATCTCAGCGTGGCACACTCCGACATAAATTCTCCTCCTCACACAGCAGTTCACCCTTCTTTACAATCTCACTTTACACATTCACACACTTCACTCATGAATCTGGCAACTGCCTGTCCACCAAACAACCAGACAGTTACACTTCTGAATGTCTGTCCACGAAACGACCAGAGTCTCAAGTAATTGTCTGCCTCACCTCTGGCAACCGTCTGTCCACCAAATGACCAGACAGCTGCACCTCAGATTGTCTGTCCACGAAACAACAGGATAGTCATATAAATGAAATCGATAGGATCTAATCGCTCAATCCCATTCACACACAGTGACTCCCTACCTGCGTTGGCCACTCGAATCGGTGTGGTCCGCCCTTGTGCACTATCTTCCCACGCAATTCTATCAAGCTCACTCACACACGTTTCCCATCTCCAACGGGTCGTCGATAGCGCTTCATGACTCCCACAACATTGATCAGACAATTACATCACTCAGTGTCTTCTACACCTCAAATCCATTCTGGGATCTTTGGCAACTCGTGGAGCCTGACATCAAAATCATCAAATCGTATCACATTGGCCGCGCACGTTCGGCACAACACCACATTCACTCAAATCTCATCCCAGCTCAGCAAGACATCACGCAATCAAATGATCACGGTAACCTAACACAGTCATCCCTATTCATACTCACTCTACTGTGAACTGCTGTTCCTGCCGCACTGTCACTCCCCGTCCGTCCTTGATCGTTTGGGCTCTCATCTTTTGGGCTCTTTGGGGTCTATGACTAAACTTTTCCTACTTTTATTTATTATCCCTTCACTCCAAGAGACAACCATCCGATAGTGCTACCAACTGAAGGAGACGGGCTTCCTCTCTTGCATGTTCTCTGGAATACCTTGGTCGATGGATCTTTGGTGTCTGCTTTAGAAGTGTAGAGGGGAATAACAACTAATTCAGTTGGAATCACCAGCACAAAGAATCTGGATTCTGAAGAATTACAGACTCCAGGTTGTCAAATTTAGTAGATTTATTACAAAGCCAAAAACAACTTGACATACAAGCACTTCAAGACGAGATTGTAAAAATACATTGGAACTAATACAAAGCCAAACCTACCACCGAAATTTAGCTCCTGGAAGATGAAAAGGATGGCAAATTCCAAGACCGGAACGCAGGCAATAAGTGCCCCCACGTCTAGATCGGTCTTCATTAGAGGTTCATAATTAAAAAGCATTAGTCTGTCCCTACTCTACCACTAACATGACATCCCTACATAGCATTCCCCAGGCAAGTCAGGAAAAGGTGTCAGTGTGTGAAGACTATCTAAGAAGTACACTCACATTGTATGGGTCAACTAGCCAAAGGCAACAGAGCTCATTCTAAGATGCTCCTTCTCTCCTCATCGATCTCCTCTCCTCTCCTGACCCAACCCCCGGGGTAATGTCCCTAATTTTAACACCAAAATGTCTTAGCACGCCCACTGCTCATCTTCCAATCACCTCATCCAGCTGGGCACTCCTCATAGGTGATTTTCCAGTTAGTTTTGATACTCCCAGCTACTGGCTCGATTACCTTGATTCCCAGGCCTTCTCTAGTTAGAAAGAACACCATCCCACGTTATCAGCGCTTTCTTGGGTAAATGTATTCTTTCCTCCCCTGAGCCTAACTTCTAAAACAAAAGCGTTATTCTAACTAACAAAGATGGGTTTCTCCACCTGCAACAGAAACGTGAGAAAAGAACAAATCCAACATGCATACGAAATTCGAACATTAACTCCATGAATAAAGAGCACCAGGCTTAGTACAATCAGGTCTACAAAAATTGACCAACATAAGAGAATAATACCTAGGCCTCGTGACTTTCCATAAAATGAGCTCCTTTACTGAAACTTTCTAAATCAACAGGTTACATGAACACATCTGATGCACGAATAAGTTCAAGAATTTAGCACAAGTCTACACGTTTATATTTTCAGCTAATCACGCATGTATTGCGACACTAATTTCTCCACGTTTATATGAAAATTAAACCTAGCAGATCACGTTTCACATTATTACGGTACACATTCTACTGTCACATGTTAACACAACAAAAGGATAAATGTAGGTGCGAACTACTCAAGATTATAATGCACCCCTACAAATGAAAGAGCACCATTGTTCTCTATCACGCCCAAAAGAAAAGGCTTGCTAAGGCTGCACTGATGTCCTGAGCTGTTTTTACACCCCTTACTTTAAGTCAGCAGATCAAAGCCCCAGAAAACGAGCTGGAAAACCACTGTTTAGAGTTGTTTACAGCTCGTTTTCCCTGCCACCGTGTGATATCAGCTCCTCACCGGGAGACCGAGTGATTGGAACCGATATCGATATCGCTTGTCACACAGCTGGACTGTTGGTAGGTATGACCTTCTCACGCCGGATCTCAGCATCCCACTCAGATGGACTGAAGTTCCTGCCTCACTGCGGATACAGTGGTTATTGGGAAGGGGGGGTGAGCACAAGGGGATGAGAAGGAGACCAGTAGGAGGACAAGGGTCGTCCTATAGTGGCGCCACACTGGAATCCAGTTTGCAGCCCTGAAAAACAAAAGTGAAAGTCGCAATATCATTCAGGGACAATATTTAGGAATCAGCTGCATGCAGTAAAGAAATTGTTTTAAAGCCTTCAAAAGCATTTTCCTGAGAAACTGTACACATCAGTTGCCTCTTTCCACTCTGAGTACACACATGGAAACTGAGAGCAGGGTGAGGGGAGAAAGAACTCACCCGAAGTGGGGCTTCAAAGTGAGATCTCTCAATGCCTGCTGCACAGATGTTCCTGTGGTTTCTGGGGCTAAGCTCAGAAAAGCTTCACCTTGTTACCCTATGTATCCCTGCTGGCCAAGTGGGAGGAGTGAGTTATCTCAAGGTCTGGTTGGGTGCTACTAGGAGCACACTGGGGAATGGGACAGAGAGAATTCACAACAGCAGTCCTTGCAGAGCTGAACCATCCCTTGGGCCACACCAGCATTGATGTGAGGTGGTTCATTGTCCTTCCGTACAGCTCCTTAGTCACCAGGGAGGGTTGGCTGTGCAGTCCCCACTCTAGTCAGCCTCCTTCTGCAAGGGTACCTTCCAAACTCTCCGCCGCGGCAAGGCTCTTTACTTTTAGGCATTTATTTTGTTTGCAGTTTTATGTAACACAAACTCGGCCCCAATGGAGCACTTTACATGAACACCAGTTGCATTACAGACAGACACGTTCAGGAGCAACAAGAGACCGGTACCTGCGGCAGGAAAAAACATCTAGCGGTCCCCCGCCTTCCCACTCTCCGACCCGGCTTTTGGCAGCATGGTCTTGCCCCGGCTCACTGCCTCAGGAGCAGTTTCCCAGCCTTTGGGCCTGCTGAATCGGTCTCGTGGGAACAGGCTCCGCTTGTAGAGCCATCCGCGATGCAGCTTTGGTGTACTCGGCACGGGACTCGACTGTGGGGATCCCGGCCTGCCCGCCTCGCCTCCCGCTTTTCCTCGCTGCACCGTGGGTGGCACAAGAGGGACCTGCACTGTGATGAGCCATGAACAACAGTGCAAACCACCACCCACCCCTCAGGAGCTGCAGCTGAACCTCGCTCCACTCGGCCTTAAAGGGGCAGGAACCGGGCTGCAGCGCGGGCACAGCCAGGCGCCTTCAAGGGGCAGGAGCCCTCAAGACACCACTGATTTATTTTATTTTATTTTTTATTTTATTTAATGCATTTTTGTAAAGCGCGGACTTTACCTGAAGGTGTCAGAGCACTGTACAATAGAACCAGTTACGTTACATGAGAGAACTGTTGCAGGAACAGAACAAACAAAAATAGCCTGCCATTGAGTCGAAGTAATGCTGGCAAAAGGCACACAATCTCAAGCACAGTATGAACAGACTATACAAGCAAAAGTAAGAATAAATATGACAAGCTTTACAATGCCTAAAGAACTTCCTGGCGACCAATAGCAGGCCATAGAATCAAAACAACGCAGGCTAAAGGAACACAATTTCAAAAGCAGCAAGCACAGGACGTACAAACAAAAATGAAAATAAATGTGACAAATTTACAATGACTAAAGAACTTCCTGGTGGGGTCTGATAAGGAGGGAATTAGTTCTGAAAGTGTCTTTGGAATAAAAGAGATTTGAGGTCCGCTTTGAAGATCTGGATGGAGGTGATGGCACAGAGCGAAGGAGGAAGAGAGTTCCAGATTCTCACAGCATTACCTGAGAACGATTGTGCCAACAATTTTTCTCTTTTGAAGGAGGGGGGTTCACAAAGGAACTTTTCTGCATTCCGAGAAGGTCTGGAGCCTCCAGACAGTTTGAGTTTATTCGCCAGATAGCGAGGGGAGGAAGAGTGCAAAGCTTTGTGGGTGATGAACGCTGTTTTGTAGATAGCTCTAGCCTCGATGGGAAGCCATTGGAGAGAGGACAGGAAAGGAGTGATGTGGTCACTTCGTTTGGACCCTGAAATGAAGCGAGCTGCTGAGTGGAGGACGGATTTGAGGGGGGAGAGGTGAGATTTAGGAAGGCCAGTCAGAAGAGAATTACAATAGTCAAGACTAGAGAGAACTAGCGATTGGACCAGGGTTTTTAGGTCATTCTCCAGGAAGAACTGACGAATCCCCCATAAAAGTCGCAGTTGATAACGTGCGCTTTTGGCCATGGAGTTGATGTGTGAGATTAGGTTGAGTCTCTTGTCAAGTATGACACCTAAGGATTTAGCGCAGTCCACAATGATGGGTTTACTGTTGAGTAGATTGGATTGATCCATCCAGGCTTGAACAGGAGGCGGAGAGAGAGAGCTAGATATGAGGAGGAATTCCGTTTTGGAGGGATTGAGAATGAGTTGCCGAACTAGCATCCAGTTGTGAATAGTGTTGAGAGTAGAGCTGAGTAGTGAGAGATCATGAGGGGAAGACATCTTGAGGTAGATTTGGGTGTCATCCGCATAGAGATGGTAGAGGATTCCAGATTTGCTTAGAAGGTTCCCTAATGGTTCAAGATAGAGATTGAACAGAGTGGGAGCAAGGATAGAACCTTGAGGGACGCCTTGACCAACCACCAGAGGGGACGAGAGACTGTTTGCAATCTTGATCATTTGGGATCTGTCTGAGAGGAAAGAGGCAAACCATTTGAGTACTGTGCCTTCCACGCCCATTCTCTGTTGAAGAATGTTAAGGAGGGTGTTGTGATTAACAGTGTCAAAAGCTGCAGAGAGGTCAAGAAGAATCAGAAGGCACGATTCCCCCGAATCGAGAATATGCAGTGCATCATCGATCACTTGCAGCAGGGTTGTTTCAGTGCTGCAGTTTTGAATAAAGCCAGACTGGAACATGTCGAGGACATTATTGTCCATAATGTGTTGGGAGAGTTGTTTTGCAACACATTTTCTGTGATCTTTGAAAGAAAAGGGAAATTGGTGATGGGGCGGAAGTTATTGAGGTCATTTGCATCTGCAGAGGTTTTTTTTAGAAGGGGGGTAACCTGTCCTGTTTTGAGGACAACTGGGAGGGATCCTTGACTGAGGAAGAGATTGACTAGCCTGGTCCAGCAGGAGAGAGTGTTAGTATAGAAATCAATGGCGATGCCACAGGGAATGGGGTCAGAGGAATGGTTGGAGGGTTTGGTTTCGCGGATGCATTTGAGGAAATCATCCTCTGAGATGGCGGCAAAGTTCTGCCAAGTGACTAAGGATTTTCGCTCCTCGATGGGGGTGGGGTGGGTGACCTGTTCCACCAGAGATTTTGCCTTTTGATCGAAGAATATAGCGAACTCAGTTGCTTTCTTTAAGGCATCCTCAGGCTTGATGGTTTTGGGAGAACAATTTGGGTTATTGATGAGGTCGAAAAGCTTTTTGGGTCTGTTTTTAGCTGAATCGAGAAGGGATCTGAAATGTGATGTTTTTTCCTGGAAGATGTGTTTGTGATATATGGATCTTGCTGAACGTAAAAGAGAGAGGTTGGGGGTGGATGGACATTGTCTCCAGTGCTTTTCCAAGATTCTAAGGTTTTTCCTTTCGTCATAGAGAGCTTTGTTGAACCAAGGAGCTGATGGGATGGGTCTTTTCCTTTTGCTTTGGAGTGGAGCAACCTTGTCGATTTCGACTGCGAGGATTAAAAGGCAAAGGGGAGTGAGATCGTTGACATCCGTATTGGGGTCTAGACTAGGCAGAGACTGCATAGCAGAATCACATAGAGTCTCAAGATCAATGATTTTTGTGTTGCGGAACCACGTAGAGGCTCTTTTGAGTTGGCCGAGAGTTAAAATGTGAGAGAGGTGAAAACAGAAGGGAATGAGGAAATGGTCAGACCAGTCAACACGGATGGGTGAAGCAGTGGTAATCTGGTCAGATTTGGAAATCACAAGGTCCAGAATTGAGCCCTTGGCATGTGTAATTTCCAAGCAGTGTTGTGCAAGATCGTTAGCGGAGATAAAGGTTGCAAGCTTGTTGGCAGCCGAGTCTTCCACAGAGCCCCAGTGGGGATTGAAATCACCTAGGAAGATCTGCTTGTCGCTCTGTGATTATTGGTCACTAATGAAGTCGATGAATTCCTCCATGAAGGAAGAGCAATTACCAGGCGGGTGGTAGATGGTATGGAACCTGAAGGGTGTGCCATGATGAACTTGGAATTCTAGGGAAAGGCATTCAAAGGTGCTAAAGAGGGTGGTGGGAGAGGCTTTGATTTGGAGGGTGTTTCTGAAGATAATCGCAACTGATTGCAGGGAGAGAAGAATTGTTCTAATTTTGGCAATTGAGAGTGTTTTTTCCACAGCTTAGGACCAAATCCACTTCTTTGGGGGCCTTGGGTACTAAGGACAGCCCGCAAAACACCGCAGATTGCAGGAAGGGGAGAATTGTTTGGCCTTGAGGAGTGTTGAGAGGGGCTTGTTGCCACGGTCAAGGATTAAATACACAAACTTGGGGACTTTGGGCACCAAGCACAGCCCTCACAGTTGGTGGGCAAGTACCACAAAAACAAGCTGCGGATGCGAATGTTGGTGACTAGCTGAAAGGCCTGAATCTACTACTTTGGGCACCAAGCACAGCCCTCACAGTTGGTGGGGCAAGCACCGCAGAAAGGAAGCAGGTGGGGTCCGAGCATGCATGACTGCATTGCTCCAGCCCCTGATTCGTCATCTCATCAACAGACGAAAGCATGCCAAATCGCAGTAGGATGGACAGCAAGCGTGGGGTAGCCGGCAGGGCAACTCGGCCTCAAGCTTGCTTCAGGGACGTGGAGGGTGAAGCAGAGATGCCCCCGAAGGAAAAGAAGAGGTAAAGGGTCGGCAGCGGTCCAGAGCTGGACGAGGATCTACAGGCAATGCTGGACAGAGCCAGGGAATTGATGACTCTGAAAGGGTAATCAGGGGTGGACCAAAGAGGGAGCCCTTGGCAACGGGGAAAAAACAGCAACAGGTGTCCCCGCCAGCACCACCCCCTAGGTAAACCCGGCGTGAAGGGACATGCAGCCATTTGGGCGGCCCCCGCAAAGAACCCCAAAACAAGGGCCAAGGTCCCAGCGGCCAGGAAGGCGGTGCAGGGTGGGTGCTTGGGTGCACGAGCCAAGAGCAGGAGGGTGGCATCCCCCGCATCTGGTGTCCAGCTCCGACATTGAGGAGAGCAGCAAGGATGAGGGGTCTGTAGCCAGCACGGCGGCCTCTCAGGACTCGCGCAACGGTCATATCGGCGTAGACAAGGGTAAGCACTGCAAGAGAAACAGCAGGGGGGCGCATGGACAGGCACAGCACGATAGCCTAGAAAAAAGGACCCCGGTGTAAATAGTTTACCTGGGCACACAACAGGGGGTGAGTTATTTGACAATGCAAGGGCCCTGCCCCAATCAGCCCCCTTGGCAGCTAGGGCAAAGGAGGGACCAGCAAGGTTTCCAAGGGGAGGCTTGGGGGTCCACCGGCTTGGATGCCATGGTGGCAGGGGCCGGGGGCAGGATTCCCTTTCAAGGTAGGTCCACCATATGACGGCAGAAAGGCAAGGGGGTGGCAAGGAGACAGGGCGAGAGCCAGACAGAAGGGGGGCACGAAAAGGGCAGCAGCCAAAGGTAAACAGAACCCCCAACTGGCACAACAGGATGAGGTGGCCTCAGCAGAGGAGGCTGCATAAGGGGGTCAGCGGCCCCTGGGGCCAGCAAGGCGGGGGAAGGTGGGGCAACAGGCGAGGGCGCAGACCCTAAAGGAAAGCCGGCCAGCGCATACCTGTGCCCCTCCTCGAGCGATCCTTCAACAACCACAAAGCTCCTAGGTTTAGCCAATTTCATCCCGCCAGCCATGAAAGAGAGGATATGTAGGAAGGAGTTTATAGACATCTTCTCCCTGCTAGAGGTACACCAGGCAGGCTTAGACCTGACAATACAGGACAAGAAAGACGATGATAGGAGGGAGAGGTGCAAACCCAGGGTAGATAGAACAATTGAGAATTGGTTAAAAGCATTCAGGACCCTGGCTTGCGTTTTTGTGGATAAATTCCCCCAGAGCACAGCAGCACTCATTTTGTACGAGCCGAAGGTGCATGAGGCACAGCTGAAGTATCAGGGAGAGGCATGGTTGAAATACAATGAGTGTTTCAGGGAGAAGATGCAAACAAGGCCAGTGATTGAGTGGGACTGGCAAGATATGGAGTGTTTCTCAACACACATGGTGGCTGCCAGGGAAGGCGTCAGCTCCAGGGACAGGAATTTTCACTCCTACAGGAGTAAGGGCAAATATGAAGGCCAAAGGTTCGAAGGGAAGAGCCAGGGAACCACCAAAACTGGGAAAACTTGTTGGAAATTTAACAACGATGATTGTAAATGGGGGCAGGATGCCGGTTCAAACATGTGTGCGGGTCTTTTGGGGGAAACCACCCTCCAAACCCTGGCAAGCAAGGCCAGGGAGCTGGAGCAGGCAAAGATAGAACCGGTACGAAGAAGAAGCAAGCAGCCCCCTCAGTCGGGGAGCCAGGGGCCAAGGGCAGGGGACAGCTGCTTCCAGCCCCAATTAGAACCAGCAGGCTGGTTTATCTACTAGGTCAGTATCCTAAGGCAGCAGACAGACAGAAGTTGGCAGAGGGTTTCACACAAGGTTTCATAATACCCTACAAAGGCCCCAAATGGGCTCGGGAGAGCAGAAACCTGAAATTGGTGAGGGAAAACCCAAGCATAGCATGGGACAAGGTGGTCAAGAAAATCCAAATGGGGCGGGTGGCCGGCCCTTTCAACTTTCCCCTGCTGGAAAACTTAATGGTCTCCCCACTAGGAGTGGTACCCGAGAAGGAGGAAGGAAAATTCAGGCTGATACATCATCTGTCCCACCCGTAAGGGGAGTCCGTCAATGACTGGCTGGAACAGGAAGATTGCTCAGTAGCCTATGCATCTGTAGACGACGCAGTGTACCTGATACGGCAGGAAGGAACGGGAGCCCTACTAGCCAAAACAGATATTGAATCAGCTTCCCGACTCCTGCCTGTCCACCCAGATAGTTTCCACTTGCTAGGTTTCAAGCTAGACGGGAAATATTACTACAACAAATGCTTGGCAATGGGGTGCTCAATATCATGTGCATATTTTGAGGTATTTAGCAGTTTCCTAGAGTGGGAAGTAGGGAGACGGGCCTCGCGAGAGCGTCGGGTTCATTACTTAGATGATTTCCTATTCATTGACAAGGCGAGCAATGGCGATTGCGCCCTCCTCCTGCAGAGTTTCACAGCACTGGCAATCCTGTCCGATTTCAATGGCATCCTAATGTGGTGTGAGCCATGGGTACCAGCGAGCCAACTCGAGCTGTACATGGATGCAGCAGGGGTACTCGGTTTCGGGGCCATCCTAAGGACAGCGTGGATGGCAGGGGCATGGCCAGAGGCCTGGAAACAAGCAGGGGCCACAGCGAACATTTCGCTACTGGAGCTATTCCCCATAGTAGTGGCATTTCACATTTGGGCAGAGCGACTAGCAAACAGGCAGATAACTCTGTGGTCTGACAACCATGCAGTAGTGCAGGCAATCAATATGGGGATGGCGAAATGCGCGGCTGTGGTCAGCCTGTTACGAAGGTTGATCCAATGCCAGCTGAGGGCGAATATAGTGCTTAGGGCATGACATGTCCTTGGAATAGACAACTCAGTTATGGATGCCATTTCTCATTTTCAGTGGGCAAGATTAAGAGACCTCACTCCAAATGCATGACCAAGGGATGACCCCAGTGCCGGACAAAGTATGGGCATGGGTAGAGATGGTTTAGAAGTGATGCTGGAACATGCATTGGCCACAAAGGCAATGCACCGTTACAGTAAGCGCTGGGCGACATTTACTGCAGCTACTGGGCTAACATATGACCTGCCAGAGGGGCAGAACGAGGTCCTGGGTTTCATAGAGTGGGCTTTTAAAGCAGTTAGGACAAAATCTTGGGCCCAGACCAATTTGAGTGCAGTGGCATTCTACACAAAAATGGCGTCGGGGCAGGACCCCACCAGGGGTTTCACTGCAGGATGGCATTAAAGGGTGGTGTAGAATGCAAAAGGCAAGTCGAGACCAAGAAGGCCCATTCATTTTCAAATACTGCAGCAGATGGTATGGGCTCTGGCCGAGACGCCCATGGGCCATTGTTCGCGCTTTAAAAATGTTATTAATAAATAAATAAATAAATATGCTCATCAGTGAAGAAAGCCATACTTTTCAGGGCAGCTTTCGTGCTAGCTTTCTTTGGGGCATACAGGGTGAGCGAGCTGGTGGGGCCAGCCACAAGGGACGCAGGGACTGCATGCATACACCGAACCAACGTTATGTTCGGGGAGGACCACATGGACATCCTGCTGCGGAGGTCAAAGACAGACCAGGCGGGTAAAGGGAGGTGGACCAGACTACCTTGCATAAGGGAAAAATCATGCTGTCCCGTATGCCTAGTATGGAAATACATGGCAACTGTGAATGCCAGGGATGGGCCGCTAGGCAGGCATGAGGGGGAAACATTCCTTAGCCGTTTCCAATTTATAGCAGTAATGAGGAAGGCTTTGTGGGCGGCAGGGCTCCAGCCCGGGGCATTTAGATCCCATCCATTTAGGATCAGGCCCGAACCACGGCGGCTGGACTGGGCATGGGTAGCGAGCAAATCAAGGGGATTGGGCATTGGGTTTCTAGTGTGTTTAAAAGTTACATATGCCCCACCTCACGCTGAGCCTGGATTCCCACCCCGTATAGGTTCAACCATGTGGCGCTGGATGGTGTGGTTTGTGGGGCACTCCTATGAAACATGGGCACAACAGTGGGCAACGGCCAGACGCGAATTCAGCGGGATCTGGCTGTGGGACACCAAGGTGGTCTGGTTGGGTCGGTCCGGGATGAAATGGGACCAATTGCTACATGCAGTGCAAGAAGCGATAGGGAGAAGTGGCAAACCGGACGCTGTAATAGTCCACCTGGGAGGTAACGACCTGGTCTCACTGGGCAGGAGGGCCCTGTTAATGAGAATGCAGGCAGATTTAGCTGCGTTGGCAATACTGGTGTGCCCCGCCAAAATAATCTTCTCAGAGATAATAGTCCTGGAGGGGGGAGATAGACCTGGGGCCGTGGAGAGATCCAGACGCAAAATAAACATCACTATGACAAAGATATGTAGGCCAATGGCTGGGGATTCGTAAGACACGGCTTCATAAATCTTAGGGCCCCAGGCTACCACTTGGAGGGTGCCATGCACTTAACAGGGGTGAAGATGGATATGTTCCTGCTAAACATTGTGGGAGTGTTAGAGCAAATAGGTTTCTCATAGGCAATAGATCATAGGGGAGCGCGGGGAGTGGGGGGAGCTCCCTCCTATCGGAGAGACCGTAGGTAGCATGGCGGAAGACAACCTAGAAGGATAGGAAAGGAAGAGAAATTGATAGAAGTAGATGGAAGGCTCCCGCAGTGTCCTTGGGATGCCTCACAGCAGGGAAACTGAGGGAGCAAGCAGTGGCCGGTGGCCACGGAGAGAGTAGATGAAAGGCTCCCGCAGGGCCCTTGGGATGCCTCACGGCAGGGGTACCGAAGGAGCAAAAGGTAGAACTCAGCCGCAGACTGGATAGATGAGGTGCTCACATGCGGTCCTTGGGATGCCACACGGCAGGGATCCGAAAAAGCAGGGAGGGGCCAAGATGGCACTGAAGGCAAGCGGGATGGCACTTGCGGCCCGGGCAAGTCCGGACGGACACCCATCAAGTCGGTAGCAGGTTGAAGCCTAACCCCTTGGCAACAGTGGCCATGGTTGGGGCCCCCTCCAGAAGGTGATCTGTCTGAGAGCAGAGAACAAACAAAAATGGACTAAAGAGTCACTATGGCAAATCGTTAAGCGAAGAACAAAGGTTATGTATAACAATGAGGAACAAATGTATAAAATGCTTGTGTTTAATAAACTGCGACCTTTTTTGGCACCAAGCAAGTTGTCCAGGATGTGTTTAAAGGTCAAAGGGGCGCAGTTGGAGAATGACTAAGGGGGGGAAGGGGCGGGGGGTAGGCAACTCGCCGCCTGGGAGGGGTTTTGCCCAGAATCATAGGATGTTAAGCGAACGCAGAGACTCGAACCTGGTTCCCCAGTGCACCCGCTGGCACCTCCAGAGGGTGCAGGACAACTGAGTATCTTCTAAAGTTTCTCATTCTAGTCTCTCCATACACCTGGACGTATGATTCCCAAAGGTTGGCCGTTCTCTGGGGGATGCTTTCCAACAGGTTCCTTACTTCAGTGAGCAGCCTTCCAATCTCCAGGCATTCTACAGCTTTTGATCCAAGTTCGATCCCACCCTGAAATGGAACTGCCAATCAAACTTTCCAGCTCTGGAGTTCATTCGCATTCTCAGCCACACTGGTGTGTGATTCCTGTCTTTGCTGATGAGAATTCCTGGCATCCGGAGCACAGCGCATGCCCAGTACTTACTCTCAGGCTGACATAGAGGGATCCTCCAATAAGAGCAACAGACGTGGGGTGTTATTTCCTGTTGTCTTCTTTGAGGGTGGTTTGGCCCAGTGACTGTGTTTTTGCATATTTCACTCAGACCTTCCTGGCTCCAGTCCTTGTTAAGGTGATGCAGCATAGAGAGTGGTTGCGGCACAGAGTGCCCTGCTTACAGAGATTAAATGTTACACTTTAAAGGGAAGGATGTGACACAGCTTTTGAAAGCGGCTACAGAGGAATTTGTGGGGCAGGGGGGCGGGCAGGACGGTTGTGTGGAGTTCTGTTAAAGGAGAGATGAGACACCCCCTTCCATCAGCTGCTGGAGTCCAGCAACAGAGGGCACTCTGGGAGAAGTTTCAGGGATGTTTCAGGACCTGCTCTAAGTTCAAGGCAGGGACCGATGGGGCGTCACCTCCAGTCTTCCATTTTCAGTTGCCCCCTAGGAGATGGATTCCTGCGCCCAGTCAGTAAAGTGCGCACATCTGCACACATTCCTCACCCGCACTCCGCCTCATAAATAGAAAGGGGCAGATTTATGTTAACTGGCGCATCCCCAGGGATGCGCCAGTTAACATGCGCCACAGTGCGCCACAGCTCCGCCACCCATGGTGCGCCGCATTTATGATGCGGCGCACCATGGGGCAAAAACGGCACAGATGCGTGACGCATCTGTGCCGTAAAGGTGACGCATTGCTGGAGTTGCGTCGCAAGCGCGACGCAGCTCCAGCAAGGCTCGGGGGTGCCCCATCTCCACAATGCTGCGTCAAGACCTACGCCTGCTTCAAGCAGGCGCAGGCTTTTGACGCAGCATTGGCCTGAAAGTGACTGAGTGAAATCTTATAGATTTCACTCAGCCACTTTTGCGAGGCGCACCTGCCCCGGAACGCCCACCCTGCACCAGAACGCCCACAAGCGGCGCAGAGCTTTACAACGTGACGCATCTGCCTAGATGCGTCACGTTGTAAATCGCTCGTAGGGATGCGCCACGTTTACGCCGCCTTGCGTGACGCAACAGCGGCGTAAACGTGGCGCAAGTGCCTCATAAATCTGCCCCAAAGTGTACAGGAATTCTCCATCCATGTCCCGCACAGAAGGAGCAACAGAACCAGTAGAGTGAGCCCAGCAGCCCTTTAACAGGAGAGGCCACTGTGCATCACCTCCCCTGCAGGCAACGGGCAAAAAGTGCCCACCCCCTCCAGTTGAAAGCAATGCTCCCGCCAGTGCCCCGCTCTCTCAGCCCAGTGAGAGAAAAGTAGTCCCTCTCCCTGGTGACGTGTGGCCTTTGGGAGGCCCTCCTGACCTCTGAAGGGTCCTCCATTTACAGAGATGGCTCCCAGTGAACAGTATGTGTTATTCATTGTTGTAAGAAGCTTGTGCAACTTTGTGGTAGGCAAACATAGGGCAGGGAAAAAACTCAGACACACAGACATAGACACACACACAAACACACACGCGGGTGGATGCGCGCGCGCACACACACACACAAGCACAATTCAGACTATTGTGCCTAAGTATGTCCTAACCCAAGAGGACATACCAAACACATGGACACACACGAACCATCAGAATATTGTGCACCAGTACACACACAAACAAAGCATCTCCACTACTCTGTCCTCCCCCCTTATGGCTGATGCGTATTATAATTCTTCGACTTTGGAATCATTTCCCCTCATTGATGGTGATACTCTATCTAAGCTGCTCACTAGGGTCAAATCAGGCTCACCTGATGACATCTGCCCTCCGCACATCTTGAGAGAGGTGGGAACTGCTATTCCTGAGGGCATGCTTTCTATGCTGAATGGATCTCTTTCACAGGGTAAAGTCCCCAACAACCTCAAAAAGGCTCTACTTATTCCCCTGATTAAGAAGGTCGGAGCAAACCCGCTCGACCCGCTCAACTATAGGCCTATATCATTGCTGCCGTACTGTGCTAAACTCCTGGAGGCTCATGTCTGTGACAATATGTGCAAATTTGTCGAAGAAAGTGAATACCTCGAACCCAATCAAGCCGGTTTTCGCCCATGTCACTCGACAGAGGCAGTCATCCTGGCGGTACAAAATACCCTGAGGCGGAACGCGGATAACGGGATCCACCAGGCCCTGGTGCTCTTGGACCTCTCGGCCGCGTTCGACACGGTTGACTATACCATCTTGGTCAACCGTGTCGAGCAAGCTGGTCTTAGGGGCCCTGCGTTGAGTTGGATTCGTTCATTCATCTCTGGCCGCACTCAATCGGTAAGATTGGGCTCTTTCACAGCTCCCACTATTTCCACCACTTGTGGAGTACCTCAGGGCTCATCATTGTCACCTTTACTTTTTAATTTATACCTACGCCCCCTATTGTACTCTTTAAGAAAAGCGAAAGTTACCATCTTTAATTATGCAGATGATTTGCAACTCATCTTCCCTTTGAACACCAAGGACTCAGTGGAGGTATTTCAAAATACCATGTCTCACATCCAGGGTTGGATGAGTTGCAATCATTTGAAACTTAACCCTGGCAAGACTGAATTGGTCTTGCCTGGGCAGAGTGCACTTAGCTGGAACCCATGCTTCTGGCCATCCAGCATGGGGGCGCCACCCTCCAAGTCATCTTCAGTTAAAAGTCTGGGAGTACTTATTAGCGAGGATCTGTCCCTGAAAAGACAGGTAGGCGCGGTGGTGTCATCCAGTTTTTTTCAACTAAAGAAAATCAAGAAAATTGCTTGTTTCTTTTCTTCGGATGCCCTTACCCAGATCATTATTGCCTTGGTCCTGTCGCGACTAGACTTCTCCAACAGTCTTTATCTTGGGCTCCAAACTGGAGATCTAAAACGCCTCCAGCTGGTCCAAAACCAGGCTGCCAGACTTATTCTGAACCTTTCTAAAAGGCAGTCCGTTAGATCAGGGTTGACACAGCTACATTGGCTGCCTGTTGAGCAGCGAGTTGCTTTCAAAACAGGGTGTATTTTATTTAAGTCCCTACATGACTTTGGCCCTAAATTCGTCAGAGACCTGTTCATCAGATATGATCCTTCTCGTAATCTCCGGTCCACTCACAAATCCCTTTTGAGTGTCCCTTCTTACAAGAGGAAGCGTCTAGGCGGTTGCTGCTTTGATCACCTTGCAGCCACCTTCTGGAACTCCCTTCCTCTTCAATTGAAACTGAGTGGTAACACTCTGAGTTTTAGACACTCTCTCAAAACCTGGCTTTTCTCCCAGGCTTACTGCTGAGTTGTTCTATCTCTACTTTTAACCGTTGTGTTGAGTTCCCTCCTATAGCGCCATGAAGCCCTTGGGCGTACGAGCGCTTAATAAATGAATATTAACATTAACATTAACATTAACATTAACACACACCGCTCAAAAAATTCAAACACCGACTCACCAGAATACTTTGCCACAATACATTACCAGACTGCACAGTCATCTGAACCACACAGTACATCTATCCAGCAGTGAGAATAGTGTGGCATAGCATATACCCAGGCAGAGAAAAACCCGTATACATCACTAATACAGCCCTGAACAATCCCAAGAGGTGCTTTCAGCCCAAGCAAAATAATTTACCACAAAAGAAAAAATAGAACCAGCTGTAGCACATTGAACTTGATTGTAAATTTTCAAAATGCAGTGAAAGTCTGTAGTATGAAAGGGCCATGGAAGCTGATTGATGTGTACAGAGTGGTAAATGAAAGAAATAACTGTGGTGTCCCTTTTCGAAGCAACCTGCGTGAAATACTCGACAAACGGCGCAGCACTGGCTGGCTGATCCCTACACAAATATCACAACAGACGCCAATTGTACGATTTCCCTCTCCCTGCCAGGGACTTGTGTAGAAACGTCAGTGTGCAAAGCAAGGCATGCCTCGAATCTAAACGCCCACGGTTCTGTGCTTTTGAACAAGTGTTGTTTGTGACAATGCCACGTCTTCCCCGTGGATTCTGGATGCTTTCAATCTACATCACAATGCGGTGCTTCGGGGGTGGGGCTGATCTGACAGAATGAAACGTGTGGGTTTGGCAGTAGCCTGGTAAATGCAGTTATGCAGTCAGTCGCTATTCATTCTGAAAGGCACTGTTTTTGACAACTCCCATGGCGTTTCTTTTTTTGGGGAGAACAATGCGCCCTTCTCTCAACCGAGCCTCTTACGTCTGGCTTAGCCAGCATCTTTTGATTTACTAAAATTATAGGTACAATATACGTACAGGCGCTCTCTGCTAGCTCTCTTTATCCATTGGCCTGTTATTAGATCATGTAGATTTTCTTCTGTCCACCACAGAATACAATATGGGGCAATGGGTACGCCCACTTCAGCCATTGGCTATTTTCACTGTAGGTGACAGGATGTTCTCTTCCACAAGGAGCGCATCCACACAGAAAGTAGCTCATTTCAGTGCCAAGCTCTGCAGTGGCAAACTGTGCAAACTGTGGTGCAAAGGGCTTGTAAATCTGCCCCTGTGCATTTAGAGGTAAAAAAAATCTGTATTTGTTGCTTTTAGCCATTGTTTTTGTTTTTCAAAGTACCGAGGGCCTGCCCGCCTCTCCGAAACCAATTTTTTTTTACATACCCTTTTGTCTTTTATTAAACTGAGAATTTACTATTTGAAGTTGTTATACTTTTATGAAATGAGGCCCGTTCGAGCCAGGTTCTTCTATGTCACAATATGTTTAATTGCCCTCCATAATGTTGTCTTATATTTATCTGCACTGTGTGCACCACACTGTTTCCAGGCTCGGTTGAAACCATTTCTTCGCAAGTATAAACTTAGTGAAAGATGTGCTTATAATAGATATGCAAAAACCAGTCACAAGTTATGTACTGACTTTGGAAATTGATTCTGATTTTAAGAACCAACCTATGCACCAATTGGTCAGTTTGTAAAATTCCCATTTGGAGTGGGTCGCAATATGACCTACCTCATGAATAATAATGAGATAGGTAACAAATTACGACTCACTCCAATAGGAGGCCATCTCAGGGATAGTGGTCTGCTAAGGTCAGCACAGTATTCCCCCATATGTGTGATCGTCCTTAAAGTAAGTAATTAAAGAAGCAGAAATGCAGCCTGTTTTGCTTACAGGAAACAGGACTGCATTTAAAAAGAAAAGCTAACTTTTCTTTAGAGGTTAGTTTGAGATTTGGCAGTGGTTTTGTGGACCACTGCCTACTCCCCAATAATCCTCACTTCAACATTCACAAAGGGGAAGCATGGACGTCATTTAGGGATCACCAGGTGCTACAACTTCGACCCCTGTTTTGAATCCTCTAACCCCTGACACTGCCTTTGTGACTCCTGGCCTCAGAGATGGTAAGGGCAGTGTCAGAAACAGAAGTTAAACAAAGCTCTAATGAACCTTGTTTACCTTCCATGCCCCTCAGCTACATGGTGCATCTGGGTGTCTCCTGCACCCCCAGAACATGTTCAGGGAGAACAAAATACAGGACAATGTGAGAGAGCCGTGTAGAGGGGGAAGACTAAGGTCTGTTTACGAGTTTAGGAGTTATTTAACACACCTGGTAAATAATGATACCACAGGGTACGTTATTTATCCGGTGCAATAAATATCACTTATTACAAGTTTGTGGGTAATAAGGGATTTTGATGTTAAACGCTCAAAAATCTGCATAATATGGTAAATACTGTATACTTTTCCCGTGTGAAATTTCAAAAAGATTGACTTTCAGAAATTTAACAAAGGTTGAGTTCTGTAACGCAGCTGATAATCAATAGAAGCGTTAAATACCTTCAAACTTGTAATTGTGACCCATGTGTAAACAGGTGTGTATACATGGGACCAACTTGAAATTAGGCCCTAGGAGAGAAGAATTATGAAGGGAAGAGCTGGACGACAAAGATAGTTGTGTGTGTGAGAGAGAAACAAATATAGGGATTAAAGAGACATCAGAGAGAAATGACAGGTTTGGGAGAAACAGACATGTGTAGAAGAGTGAGAGACAGGTGAGAGTGATAGGTGACAAAGAGAGACAGAGACTGGAGAGGACCGGTGAGAGGGAAAGACTTTATGAGAGGTCAGATACAGCCAGAGAAAAAGATAGCAAAGATAGTCAGAAAGAGAGGGAAGGGACAGGTGTGAGAAAAATGATGAAGAGACAGCTGGTGATAGACAACCGAGAGGCAAAGAGAAGCAGAGGGAGAAAGTCGTGATAAAACAGATAGGTTATCAAAAACAACGACATGCAGGGAGATATGTAGATGGTATTGAGACAGAGACTGATGAGAAAGAGATAGACAAGGGAGTAGAAGAGTTAAAAAATAAAAAGAACGGGTGAGAAAGTCAGGGAACAGAGGGGAAGGTGTGTGGTATTAGAAAAAGATCAGTCAGAAAGACAGCTTAGACACAGGAGGAGACAGGAGGGCAGCATCTGCGGCCCATGCTGGTAAGAGTGGCGAAGCGGTGGTGGGGGAGGGAACATTAATTGTTTATTTAATTTTCCCTTGTGGTCATCTGTCATCTGTGGGGGCACACCTAACTCCACTGCTCTTATCTGTACGGGCTGTAGCCGGAGGGCAGAAAAAGAGACAACATCAAGAGAGAAAGATAGTAAGACTGACACTCCAGAAACATACGGTTGTATGACAATGCAACGCATGCTAATACATCGCAGATTTTACAACGCAAGTCATTACAACTACTTGCATTGGAGGGCGGTGGACTTAGGAGTAGTATAATTTACTATTCCAACTCCAGTCTACATACAGTAGGGAAGGTGTTGGATAGTAAATTATACTATTACTTGTCCTAGAGCGCCATCCAGCGCAAGTCGTTGTAATGACTTGCGTTCTAAAAACCACGATTTAAAGGCATCGCGATGTAACGACCGCGTTGTAAACGACGTTTCCCGAAACATACAGCTATGTGAAGGGTGAATACAGGTCAAATGACATTTGATTGCACTTCATGTGATGTCACCAGGGTCAAATGATATGTGATGCCACTTCCGCTACTCCTGGAATTTTGATAAATCAGTGTCCAGGAGGGGAAGGGGTGCCAAGAGGACCCCATTTATAAATGAGTTACATCTTCCTTTGAGGTGTCAGCAATGGTTCAATAGTTCGATGTTTTGCTACTGGAACTGCAGATACAAACCACTGATACCTATGACACTGAGCTTAATGCCATAAACATGCCCCTTCCCAATTGAGATTTGGGGCCAGACTTATCTTCATTTGGTGCAAGACAACAAGACAACTTGCTGCGCTGCGTCAAATGGAGAGAGCAGGAATGCGTCATCATTGCTAACACATGGCATGTTTCTGCTCTCTCTCTGCGCTGGTGCACTTGCGACTGCCAACTTGCCGGGCACAATGCAGGCGCCCTTGCTCCACTGTACAATGGTGCTTGCGTTACAGCCAGGATTGCTTTTGTGCAGGAAGGGAGATCTTCCTACACTAAAACAATCCCAGGGGCATTTTCCTCTTTCTACGTGTGCTGCATAATGCATTACATGTAGAAAGAGGAAATAATGAGATGAAATATATTCCTGAAAACATATTTGTCCTCATACCTCACTTGGGAAGGCATAGCATTTTGATGCAATTCCCAGGTTTACTTCAATGAATGCTCCAAAAACCATGGGCGGATGCATGGAAACACCCATGGAATGCCTTTCGCACAGAAAGTAATGCAAGGCAGTGAGTGGCGCTGTCTTGTGACTCTCCAAAATTACTATGCATCACAGAGCCACCCAACGTAGCTAAGCATGGCTTAGAAATTCTGATTTAGGAGCTTGCTTTGCCTTGTGATTCTAATCCCATTTTGTAGTTAAGAAAGCCTAGGTTTAGTGAATACGAAGAAGTCATGTTGCAAACCTTCCAAATTTGCAAAGTGGTGGGTATGCGACCGTCAAATGGCATATACAGAGAGAGGGTGTTTTGCCTAATCCCTGGCAAGATGGAGTCTGGTTCTTTCAACAAGCTTGCTACATTGAGAGAAAGCAGCCAAGATATCTGAGGGAAGTTGCGGGGAGAATCAGACCAGGAATTACTGAATATCTGGTAATTTCTCACGGCTCATGAAATTTCAGTGCTTAACCCAAAATCGCAGTGAAATTTGCACCCTGAAAGATAAAAAGAACCCGATATTGTTAATTCTGTGGGTGCAGAATTAGCACTGCCCATTTCGTTAGTGTAGCATGAGATTTGGTGGTCACAGAAGAAATTTGCATGATATTCCTGATGCCTAGTCTATTGTCATAAGTCATTTAGTTGTGCCTCTCTTGTGGTAGCTGCTAAACTGGCAACACTTGGAAACAGGCTTAACCCCAGCCCTAACGTAAAAAACCAAAGGCCATTCTGTTCACCCTCGAAGTGTCTAGAAGTGACTGAGTTCACCATTTTGCTTGATACAAGTGGTCTCACTCACAAGGAAGCCCAATAGTTACACCAAATAGGGTCGTTTGAGGTGCACGCAAGGGAGTGTGCCCAGCATGAGTAATAGGACATCAAATAACCTCTACATTTCAGATCTACTGTATACTCAATAAGAATATAAAGCATAAAACAAACTATAAGTTGAGCATTCAGGGATTCAAAAAGTGTTTGCTAGAAAAAACACAGAAACCCAAGATGCAGCTCCAGCAAGTGGACCAGAAGATAATGGCCAACTCCTCACAGAAACATAGCGGGCCCGATTCACAGAACTAACTTAAGACACAATCCTAACCTTACTACCATTTTGGTAGTCACAGAAGGCACTTACTCATTTTGGTATTCACAGAAGGCACTTACTCATTTTGGTATTCACAGAAGGCACTTAGTTATCTCGGTGTTCACAGAAGTTAGGAGTCCTAACTTTACTACTCCTAAACTTAGAAAAATCCAAACTTTAAGACTTTCGGTATTCAGAGAAGGTATTAAGGAGTCCTAAAGTTAAGAGTCCTATCTTTACTACTCCTAAACTGAGAAAAATCCTAACTTTAAGACTTTTGGTCTTCACAGAAGGCATTTAGGAGTCCTAAAGTTAAGACTCCTAACTTCTGTGAATACCAAAATGAGTAAGTGCCTTCTGTGAATACCAAAATGAGTAAAGGCCTTCTATGAATACCAAAATGGTAGTTTAGGATTTTGTCTTAAGTTAGTTCTGTGAATCAGGCCCGAAAAGAGGCAAACAATGGTGTGTGGAATTACCATAGCACAGCAGGTTCAAAGATAAGAAAACTGAATAGGATCACAATAGGCATAAACAGATGTTGTTCAAACTAAATATCCAGTTTTTAACATCTACCTACCCTTATATCGTCTCTGGATTATTGACTAGCAACATATTGTCAAGGCCAGTAGGCGAGGAGTTAGAAAAAGTAAAGATGTTCTTTCTTGTGTATTCCTACCATGTTGGTATGTTGGCAGTCAATATTCTGGAGTCAGCTTATGTGCAGATCAATGCTATTGACCTCAATATTTTGACTTACAATTGAGAAGGAAGCTATGAAAAGATTGCACTGGAACTTAAATTGCCATTTATGTGAAAGGCAATAAACTATGTTAGAACATTGGAATGTTGAGCACTCAATTGAAAACGGTGGAGTGCTGCGGGCTTTTAATGGCCGGTAGAAGCCCGGAGAATCAACATTCCAATGTTTGTTCACACAACGGCTGTGAACAAAGGCCTCAGGGGGCCAGAGGGGATTTCAAGCCCCTCGGGCTCCATGAGGCCTTTGTTTTACATATCAGAACATTCTGCCTTCTAGGGGTAGAATGTTCTAATAGCCTTAGAGCCCTCCGTAGCAGGTTCTCCAGCCATTAAAGGCCCGTTCCCTTGTTAAAGGCCAGAGCAAAGCCTTTAAGGGCCGGTAGTGCCCGCTACAGTGAGCTCTAAGGCTATAATAAACAATAGAGTGTTGAAGAGACTATACTAAATATGGGCTGATACAGAAAGCAGATGACATGTACCCAATGCATGATTCCATGTGATTCTTAGTACAGATTAGATAGAGCAAAAGGCTTAAACTGCAAACTGCAGGGAAAAACAAACATTTCACGCTCAGCAATATTCACAGAGATTAACGAGAAAATTTGCGCAAGGCAATGGAGGCCTCAACTACGACATTTCATCTCACAAGTCAAAGACAACACTATGAACAAGGAAGACTTAGGAAACCCCATAGTGACAAAAAGGAGGAAGAGGCCCAAACCAGCAGAGTGACCAAGCTCTACAGGCTCTAGAGTACATAGAAAGCATGTGGATTAAGATGTGTGTTGCACCGATGTAACAAGGCAATCCAAACACAACAAGGATTCACTGTGCAGTGGATCTGGTGGCTCACATACAATCCTTAATAAATAGTGGCACTTACTATGCCTATTCACGGAGAAATTATATGTCTCACTGTCCCACACATTGGTTGTGTTATGCATAGCAGGAGTTTGGCCTTCAGTCAATCCCAGTCCGGATTCAGTGCATCACCTTACGGTCTACAGGAGGGAACTGGCACTGGAAATTTTGGGAGGCGTTGATTGGCTTGGCGTTATTCATACATTGGTGGAGAGGGGTTAGGTATATAAATTATGTGCTACACTTGCCAGAATACTATGCCGGTGGATGCCAACAGACCTGGCAAGTCCACAGTCAGCAGGTTACAGAGATTCCCATGTGGTAGCCTAAGTACCTGAAGAAGCCACAACAATCATCTAGCCATTAAAGCAAGGAATCACTCCTTACCAGTCACAACTCTCCTGCTGCTTCCCTAAAGCCTGGATTTGGAATGCCCTGTCTCTAGTCTCTGTGTGTTTATGTATTTATATAATTACTGTCCAGTTGGACTCATTCAAAAGTGGTACCTTCTTATGTGTCTTAGAAGGAACCTAGAGTTACTCAGTCGTAGTCATCAGACCAATATTAATTGCAAAAGAGACAAAACACATGACTAATATACTTTGCGCCAATCCAATCAAGTGTAACAATCAGCAATATAAGTGATCATAGTGCAAATGACACAGAGCTCCAATTGTGATTATATATACAAAGAACATAGATTAAAAAACACTGTACAATACTAATGGTTGTATGCATTGGTTGATAATATTAATTAAAGATTTGCATATGTCAGTGTGGAATCCCTTGAAGTTAAATTACACACAACAATGAAGAGGGAGGGTTTGTCGAAGTTTTGACCTGTGTGACTGTACGGATCTCTTACTGTAAACTTCCATTAAGCAATCACTTAGTACCTCACCACCTATTAATGAGTTCACTCGTCTAACATGAAGAACTACCAGGTATTCAACCTATGTATAATAAAAGGCAATGAAATCAACATTCGAGTTTATCACAATTCAGTGCCCGTATATACATTTGTGGTTTATGAGCACAAGAAAAAATTGTGCAACAACAGTGTGCATGCAAGGCGACTCAATCAGAAAGGGTGGGACAGTGGGATCTCGATGTCAGAAGGCACAGCATGGCGCAACAATAGACAGTGAAACTCCTCATCTTATTTGCGAAGTGTGAATAACATTACTCATGCCATTGGTAAGAGGTCCAACACAACTCACTGGACGCTCATACATTAGTAATACAAGAGTGCAATAACAATTGAAACATCACCTGTGTGCCTATTGAACAATCACGCCTAATATATGTGAGAGTTGATAAGATGGTATAGCATCATGTTCTAATAGAGTGAAAATAATCCTCTTTCTGACACAATGGCCTCGTAGAGAGGGAGTCATAGCCCACCACCATCTGCTTTGAGTGCAGCCAATCATGATCCACCAGTGTGGAACACACACAACCATGTTAGAAAAGTTCCGTAAAACCATCATACCTATCCCAGTCAAATGTTTCAGTGCTAGGGTGTATTCTTTAATATCAAAAACAAACAAGACCACTCTCCTACAACTACAGAAATCTCATTAATTGTATTTCTCTATGTAGTTTTTGTGAAGCTTTGTAGTTTTCTACATAATCCTCACACAACTTTAGTTTGTAAAAAACCTTATAGGAAACCCCCTTGAATTGTTTGTTGTTGACAGTTTACGAGAAATCTAGGACGGTACAAATATGTACTATTAGAATTCTTATACAATTAGTCCCAAACACAGCCATAGAACCCTTTGTGAAAAATGTGAAGAGAGCAAAATGACCCCTCACGGGCGCAACACCAACTGGGTAACTGGCAGGTACTCACCAGATAAGCCCATTGTTATCATCATTGGCGATAATTATGCTCAAAGAAAATGTGTCCAAACAAAATAAAGTGAAGAACGTGTAAAGAAATGAGTGCAGTGAAATGACAACAAATCACATTTCACGTAGCGGCAATAAAATAAAAATATGAAGGGTTCACTCAAAACTACTTTATTCTTTAACAGGTGAAACCCCTCAAGAGTAAAAACAAGGTAGGATGCTATTCATGCATACCATTTACCGGATGCGAACATGTTTCTCTGCCATGCAGTTTTTTGGCAGATTCTTCAGGGCCAGACTAATTGCCACAGCACCTAAGTTGGACACTTCGTTCTCTGAAAACCTCAGCAAGCCATCGTGTCGCCTACCAGCTTTGAGGTTAAAAAACAAGGAACAGGCTCCTCTTGTGAGTCTTCCTATGCGAATCAGCCCTTTAATCGTTACTTGAATCGACCAAGGCCTCACGGAGCGTGTTGTCTCCTCCTATGTGCCAATCCTCTTCATACCAAATGCGAGGAGGCTGGTCCCATACAAATCGAACCAGTACCAATATTGAGGCAAAATTACCAAATTGGAATTTCAATTTATTCTAGGATAAATAGGACAGTATTGGAGTAGCTCATACAAATGGGCCCAAGGTAAAAATCTCTTATAACCCACACCCTTACAAAGCGGTGGAGCTGATCTCACTCCGTTCTGCACCATTGAAGTGTGGAAAGATATAGGGAAGACATGGAGGAATCCTCTACAAAGCTAGACTGCTAACCGCGGTCCGCCATGTTGGGTGAACAAAATATCTAATACTAATTAGTCTAGTCTCTGCATATCTGCGGCTGCTCAATCGAATATACACAATCAAAAACAAACACACTGCAGACAAAACTCTATTTAGAATATGGGCAAGTAAAACTGAAAAGCCAATTAATTAACAGAATATGTGAACCCTGAAACATCAGTACAGAGCTCACACACAAAATGAATTACAACATTAAGAGAGCTTACCACACGAGATATAAGTGACAAGGGATTGGAAATTACACAACCAATATAAAGTGAGAAATCCTAAGAATGTACGACAGAAAAGATCAATGTACCATTATAGAAGCATTCTATCAATAAAACCGACAGCCCAGAGAAACTAAACAAATCCCACCAGAAACAACATTCAATCAATCAATAAGGTATTTGTGAAGCACACTACACACCTTGTAGTGTAGTTCCTATATCCCTGATAGGCTTTGCGCATTGGAATAATAAACACTATATTTTTGACATAGGACTGAGGTAAGTATGTCTCTATCGAGTACATTAAACTTAATTACTTGTGTGTGCCAGCTAACTCAGCGGTCACTAGAAACTTCTCGATTAAACAAGAAGGGATTGGTTTCTAACAACCGCATAAACATGACAACTTGGTTTCCCTTAGAATCAGAACAATCTCAGAATCGTGGAAACAATAAATAACCGTTTCACTCAGTCAATCGTGCATGCTTTGTTTCTACAGAGTTTGCACAGAAATAGGGAGACGGGCGTTTCAATAAAAAGGGTTTATTGAACAGTCTTATTTCTTATGCAAGAGATATGAACTGCTACAATAATAAGACAGAATGCGAAGTATAAGCGTTTGCAGTAAGATAAAATAATACTGTAATAGCATGGTTTGTAGCTATGACATGTATTCATCAAAATACATACAAAAATAACACAGGTTAAAATACTCATCTGGTGTTTCTAAAATAGTCCTATCCCAGTGTACCTAACCTAGGTGTAGTACAAGGGAAGAAGTAGGTGCTGTTTAGCTATAGTCTAGTTTAGCCAACAGTTGCCAAAAGTTTCTCTAGGTTCTAGTCCGCTCCATACTTTAAAATGAGTGAGATTTGAATCTCTTTCCTGGTCTCGATCTCTAACACCCCGCAAGGGGAGTCAGAAACACTGGAGCTGGATTCTCTGTGAGGAGGATGACAGCGTCTGGTCAGTGTGTCAGTTGGGGACTCGACTTCCTTGTGAACTTCCAGTGGCGAGCCACGTCATGCAAGCAGGCAGCTGAACCATACAGTGGTTTGCCATGGCAAGTGAAGGTATACATATACCTTGAAGGTGTTTAGGAAGGCCAATATTGACGTAAAAGTCGGGAATAAGAACGTCATGAAGGAACCCCTAAGGAATAGATGTTCATGCATAATAAATGAGTTCTTGGAAAAATCAATATCCAATCAAGGGGAAGTCCTAAAGGCTTAAGAGTCTGGTTTTCCAAGAATTCGTTGTGACGTGTATAGATGGATGTAGTTGATCATGCCTGTATTTGGTTAGCATGAGCAATGCCTAAATAAGGGTTGGATTTATATGCCTAAATAAGGGCAATGTGACTTGTACCTATATAAGGGCATGAATCGGGAAATCTATATACGTACGGTATCTAAATCGACACACAACACCCACTCCACTTTTGTTTGAACGACATTACTAAATTCTAAACATGTTAAACATATCTAAAATATAGTTTTCGCAGGATTTGCTAAAAACATGTCAAAAAACATATTTCTAAAAAATGAATTTAAGAGTGTTGCTGTACACATAAAAGCAATGCTTCTTTCTAAGCATATGTAGACGTTTGAATACTACACAAATGAATCATAAACATATATACATGATGAAATGGATCATAAATACAGAAGAAAAAGGGCCAAAACCATTCCATTTGAGAATACATAAACATTTTGTTTTGGACAAGGTCATATATTTTCACTGGAAGAATTCAAAGAATTCTTGTTCTCTATGAATAGTGCTACTATAAGCAGATTACTTGTGCCCAAAAATGAAAAATACAAATTTGGAAAAAAAATTAATCATAGGAAAAAATTCAGAAGTTAGTCCCTTGTTTTTGAAAAATTAAGGTCAAATTCAAAGTCTCTTGGAACACTGTGTGCCAAAATCAAAAGTCAATGTTAGGGCTTGAAGAAAACATTAAATCTTCTATGTCTGTAGACAAAAAATTATCTACCATTGTAGGTGAAAATTGGATTACCTCGTTTAGCAGACTAACCGCACATAGATGAGAAGCATCGCCATCAGCATTGGTCGCATCTGCAATGTTCAGTATTGGATGTTACATGCGTGCCTGTTGTTTCCTCTCCTACCTCAGCAGTAGCATTTTGCGTCTGTGAGATCTCAATGAATGCCTTCATCAAGATTGGTAGCCGCAGGGGACAACACAGAGCTTGGGCCATTATCGGGTCCAGTAGAGTATCGATATCCGTAGGCATGACTGATGGGAGTGTTAGACAGATGTCTAGTACGCATTCTTCACAGCAAAGCAATCAGTGTAGAACAGGTAAGATGCAATCTTGCCAGATTGGACAGAAACCATGTGGTATTTAATTCTCGGAGACGAGGTAAACCTACAAATTGGATGAGGCGATCACGACACTTCATCTCCAATAGAGCTCTCTCTACTGTGCTTATAGTGACGTTGGTGATTTGGCTTGCCATATCGTAGCAGTAGGAGTAAAAATAGGATCCCTGCAATGAGTCCAAAAAGTAGTGGCAGTCCACCAAACACAGAGTGCACAAAGTTGGGAAGTATTCTGAGGACTGCTTGAAAGATGCTAACAGTCCTGAATACACGGTCATAAATACATGTACAATACTGCTTGTATCAGACATGTTTAAGATGCGTTCCAACATTTCTGAGAAATGTATAGGGCAGTTTGTATTCAAAAGGGCATGTATTTTGGCAGAAGTCCTTGCAACTTGTAGATCATAGGTTTATTTGGCCGAGGTCAGTGGCACAGTTTGTTGCAAAAGAATGGCTGTAATTCTGCTTAAAGTATCAATTCGTATAGAAGAGATGTTCAGTGAAGACCATAAAGGTGACTCCCTGGCTGTCTTAGTTTGTGGAAACAATACTTGCATACAGCATGTGACCCTGGATGAAACAGTCACTAGATATGGGACACCTGGCAACATGCCACAGCAGCTGTGGTCATTCAACATGAGGTAACTTCCATTAAAAAGTAGTCCAAAAATTGGATTAATCACTGCAGCTGGTGAGCTTTGCAGGTGACAGGATAAGTTTGTAGTGGAACCATCGCAGGCCCGTGTAAATTAAAACCTGACAAAGGAGAGAACCGCTTAGTGCGTTTTCACAGTTTGTACCGCTAAGAAACACTTCACGCCCCCCACTCCAACATCTGTGTGTGTATGGTAAATTCCAGGTTATCTTGATGTATTCTTAACCCAACCTTTCATATTTGCCTGCTGGTATATGTTTTAGGCAATACTGAAAATGGAAAATTGTAACAGGCAGAGTAATTTGACCATGTATGATCCACTCAGTAGCTGGTTTCTCTACCACTGTGAATGGTAATTTTTACAGTTTTTCAATGCTCAGCACAGTATAGCCTGCTCCCCTTTGTGCCAGTTTGATCTGTTTATCAGTGAGATAGAATTCTGAAAATAGTGACGTAGCGTTGATTAAACGCCAAGGCACATAGTCTGCATGCAAGTTTTGTAGCATCCAGCCTAATAGCATGATAGAACGTAATTGAGACTGACTATGTTGCTACATGACCAAGTCTTGTTCCATGATGTCTATGGCATAAGACACAATGGTGTCCAATGAATATATCCTGGACGACAGAGTCATTAACCCATTGTCTACTACAGTGAGAGATTTCTCTAAATGAATACGATCAATTTCTCGTATTCGTTCTACAGTGTCTGCTTGGGTAATCTTCCATATTTCGTTATAAGCAGTATAGATACCGGCATATATGAAACGTTTTTGACGCGGTTTTCTTGGTCCTAGCAAGAATTCCCTAAGGTCTGCTCCATCTTTAAGTAAAGATAAGTGTTGTTTTACATCCTCAAGTGTGGACTTCCGTAGCCAATCAAGGCATAGTTTCCCTACACTGTATGATGTTACTACCCCAGGATGATGTCTTTGAACGTATCGTGGGTCTGGCCTATTGATAGTGAAACCCTGTGTTTTGTTCAGGAATGGCTCTTGACAGTTGTTTGTGTCTGTGGGCCAGAGCAACCATTTTTTCCATTCTGGATCTGATCTGTTGTGATGCAAAATATTATGTACGTCGACCTCCCCCATGTAGTGCTATTACTTTCAGGAACAGGTATGGTTGGTGTGTTCATTTATTTGATCTTGGCTAACCCAAAGCAAGACGTTTGTTGGACAGTGTCATTCAAAAACATAATTTGCTCAGGGATGATACAGGCTCTAAACAAAGCTTCTACCCCCCTGCACTTGCCAATCTTTTGTACCCCAGACAGTTTTTGTCTCAATGTTGTCTTTCCAAAAGTCGAAACCCTGTCTAGACAGTTGGGCAATAAAGGCTGCAGAAAAAATCTGTTTCATATTTGTTAACATACTTTTCGTTCCTGCCTTGTTCACATTTTTTAAATAAAATGATTGAGCATTGGATACATTGAACCCTGAAAAATATGGAAATTTCATAGCAAGAGCTTTTGAGCTACCCTTTGGAGGTGTAGGACAATGTTCCCATTGGTTATACATATATACATTCCTAGGCATTGCAGATTTGTGCAAGAAATGATGACCATAATGGTTATAACAATACATTTGTTCATTGTCTGATGAACCCTCTAAATATTCATGATTTATGAATACTGCAGACATTTCTAGATCAGACATCATGTTAATTACAGCCTTGAAGTCCCAATCATCAGAAAAGGTACTAGTGGTAATAAAGTCACTTATTGAAACCTTGAGTAAGTGTGAATCTTCAAAAGCTCCGACGGGCTAAAAATGTCATATTCAGTTCTGTCTCAAACTATAGCATCTGGTATAGGAACAGCTGTGATGTTCACTGCTGACAAGTCTCTTTGTTCACGATGGGATGATTTGTGTGGCTGAAGAAGTAAGTTCACTTTTTACTTGCTGTGTCCATTTGAATATATCCCCAGTTCAGACATGGCTATATGCAAATCAGTCTGACCCTGTGCCTCATGGAAACAGTCCAGCCCGAACTGCCAAACCATGCCTTCCCTGGACCGGAAACAAGCTTCCGAGGACCGGTTTCTGGCATTACAGCCGACTTCAGCCCGGCTTGCTTGAATCCAGTGGCAAAGTGAGCAAGGGACTCACGTCTGAGCATACCCTGCCACACTTATGGCGGCCAAAAGCGGTACAAAAGGGGGTGGTGATGGACGGAGCATCTGAACCAATCAAACACTCACACCCAGTCAAAAGATCTGGGTTTGATCCATCACCGTTCTTTAGCCCACTCTGCCACCCCAGTTCAGACATGGCTATATGCAAATCAGTCTGACCCTGTGCCTCATGGGAACAGCCCAGCCCGAACTGCCAAGCCATGCCTTCCCTGGACCGGAAACAAGCTTCCGAGGACCGGTTTCTGGCATTACAGCTGTCTTCAGCCCGGCTTGCTTGAATCCAGTGGCAAAGTGAGCAAGGGACTCACGTCTGAGCATACCCTGCCACACTTATGGCAGCCAAAAGCGGTACAAAAGGGGGTGGTGATGGACGGAGCATCTGAACCAATCAAACACTCACACCCAGTCAAAAGATCTGGGTTTGATCCATCACCGTTCTTTAGCCCACTCTGCCACCCCAGTTCAGACATGGCTATATGCAAATCAGTCTGACCCTGTGCCTCATGGGAACAGTCCAGCCCGAACTGCCAAGCCATGTCTTCCCTGGACCGGAAACAAGCTTCCGAGGACCGGTTTCTGGCACTCCAGCCGTCTTCAGCCCGGCTTGCTTGAATCCAGTGGCAAAGTCCAGTCGCAATCTTTTCTCTGACTAGGGGCCATATGTATCAAGCAAATTAGCATTCGCAAAGGCCGAAATTCTGCGAATTTCGGCCTTTGCGAATGCTAATCTGACAAATGGTATGTATCAAACATGTTTGATGCAAAATAAGGAATAGCAAAATTTGCTATTCCTTATTTTGCGATTGCACTTAAGGAATCGCAAATTTTGAGATTCCTTAAATGCAATGTATCAAACAAAAAATATTCAAAAAATGCCATTAAGGATTCACAAATTACCACCAACTTCTAGTTGGTGGTAATTTGCGAATTTTTTTCAGAAAGCTTTTTTCCACAAAAACAAAAGGTGCCATATGACGCCCATACATGCCCTTAGGGCATGTATGAGCGCCATATGCCCGCAAATGTCTTTATCAGGGGTGCAGCAGGGTGTTCTTGAGACACCCCTGCACCCTTGAAAAAATTCCTAAATTGCGATTAGCAAATTGCTAATCGCAAATTGCCCCTTCATTCCTATGGGCCTCCTGGCCCATAGAAATGAATGGGTAATTTGCGATTAGCAATTTGCTAATCGCAAATTAGGAATGGTAAGGAATCGCTATTGAAAAGCGATTTTGTACATACATACCGTTTTGCGAATTCCAAATAGCGATTCCTTAAAATTCGCTATTTGGAATTCGCAAAACGGAAGTATGATACATATGGCCCTAGATCACCAAGCTTTAGGATCCAGACAGGTCTTGCTGGGACGGTTGGTTTTTCCCCAGTGGTGATTGGCTTCAGGAGCACGTTGCTTTGTTTAGATTTTAGTTCATTTAAGTCCTGTAAAACAGCCAAACAATCTTTGATATCAAATTTCTTATTTTCCACCACTGTTCCATGACAATAAAGATCCGGAACCAACATTCTTGTTCCAAATAGGACCTCATCGGGAGTGACACCCCCTTGAGAACTTCTTGGCAAGTCTTTTAATGCACGTTGGACCCCATAAAGATGTTTGACCCACCCATCACCCGAACCTAATACCCTAGCTGTTATAGACTGCTTTATGTCCCGGTTTTTTCTTTCCACAACAGAATTTCCCTCAGGATGGAATGGAGAAGAATACCGCAATTCAACCCCCAAAATGGCCATGGCTTCTTTGTAAGCTCGAGAGCTAAACGCAGGGCCCTGGTCAGAGTGTAGTGGCCTATTGCATATGTGCCGATAAAGACTCGCAAATCTTTCATAACAGTTTGAGCGTCAGCCGAGCGCTGAGGCCACATCCAAAGGAACCTTTGAACTAGTGTTTGTGGGACTACATTCGTCCAGAGGGACGCCTGAACAAAGATAGTCTAATTCTGTCTAACAATGGTGTCTGTACTGGGCTGGCTATGCTGTAGTCAGGTATCTGGTGGCGTTCTGTTCTGCGATCTCTATTGCAGTTTATGCATTTAATGACGAAGATGTGAATATGTGCATTCATCCCTGGCCACCAGTACATCACTTTTAATGCTAATATTGTTTTAGAGATCATCTGATGTATCAGACCCTCTCCCAGGTGTGCTTCGTAAATCAGAGCTGTCCTACGTTTCATGTTTGGAATTACCCTATCCCCCACTCCAGGGATTCGAGCAAATGGAACGCTGTTTGCATCAATTATATATGAGTATTTGAGTGGAAACTTTTTAAGTAACGGTGCACCGCTGCCGTTGATTGAAGCATTGACAGCCAGTATTATTTCACTGTCTATTTTCGTTTTTGAATGAGTGATTGCATCTACAGAAGCCGTTTGCACAGCCCCCTTCGCGGCTTCATCAGCCAATGAATTCCCTTCAACGTGAACGCCATCACACTGATAACTCAGCGTGTGTATCACGTGAGTGTTTTGAAGTCCGTTTCGCAACTGAACTACTAGTCCCCAAAGCGTTTTATGCTTAATTGTGCCACCTTTTGCATCTTTTAAACCATTTTGAAGCCAATTCTCTAAATATTCATTGTATGATTCAACACAGTAAAAGGAATCGCACACTATGAGTGTGGGGAATTCGCGATCCGTATTTTCAAGTGCCATTATGAATGCTTGTAGTTCAGCTCGCTGAGCTGTACAATCTCTTAGAGATTGCGTTTTTGTGACCATAGGTCTGCATTTGCCATCGCGCATACAACCTTTAATGATGGCGCATGCTGCACTATAAGCTTGCTTACCCCGTAGCGGGTTGTGCAGATCCGTCAGTATAAATTATACATTCATACGGGTCTAAAGGTAGAATTTCAGTAGGCAGAGGACATTTGTTATCGTATTGGAGGAATGCTTGTGTTTCAACATCAGATCAACATCAGTTGCAGCAAGAGCATTAACCCATTGTATCCATATTGGATGTAAAGCTTTGGCATTCGGAATGCTAGCTTTTGTAACTGCCTCTAAGGCTGGTACAGGAGTTACGACCATAATGTGTTTCCCCTGTGCTAGGGCTCTTTCTTTTGCTAAAGCGGTTTGAACTGCTGTCAGAATTTTTTCTGTTGATGTAAATTTAATTTCTGCTTGCGTGTAAAAATGTGATTTACATCCAATTGGTACTTTTTCACCTTCGTTAAACGTTAAGTAGGTGAATCCGCATTGACCCGGAATGATTTGGATCACTAAGTTGCGTACGTTTACGCGTGTTTGCAAGTGTTTTGTTGCTAACATGTCTGTTTGTAATAAAACACAACATTTCTGTGTGTTTGTTTGTCCAATTTATTGTTTTAAAATCAGGTTTGATTAATTCATAGAGAAGTTTAACCCTTTCTGTGTAGTTTAGAATGTAAGTTCTTCCAAAATTCAGGAAACCTAGAATCAACTGTAAGTTTTTCAGCGTTTTTGGATGTTGGAGCAGCGCACACTTTTCTAAAAAGTTGTCTGCCAGTCTTTTGCCTTCACTTGATAGTTCATATCCTAGAAAAAGGACGTTGAGAATGAGATAGGCAATTCTTTTTTTTTTTATATAATTTTTATTTGGAAACCTCAGACATATCGCTTCAGACAATACTGATGTGGGCCTACAACCCTTCAGGCCGGCCGGGATAGATCAAAACCATCACATAGCAAAATATCACAATTCCGCATCTCCCGGTCTAAAGCCACAATAAAGCAATAAATTCGAAATAGCCCAGAAGCGCGTTCAGTCAGTATCAGGATAGAATAGGTTCCATTTTATGATAGGGAAGAAGGATCTGAGCATACGATTAGACAGAATACAGTTAATGCCATTCGCGGATTGGGACAGTCGCTATCAATACTAACAGGAAATCAAAACGTGTTACTCAGAAGACGTCAGCGTACAATCACTACACGGCAGCTCGATATCCATTCACGTGGTAAAGAAACATTGTAAAAGGAATGTAACATAGCTAGGAAAATCCCAGTCCCAGAGAAGAACAAGGCCAGATCCCCCCATGCAAATAGAAGTGAGAAAAAGAAGAAGAAAAGAGCGAAAATCGAGAAAGAATAAGGGCCATAGAACAAAGGAGAAAGAAAACAGACCCCATCCCCCAACCCCCACCCCGCATACCAGCAGAAGGCTACGGCCAACCCCCCCCCTTATAGGCATGCCTGTCGTCCCACCCAGGAAACCCCAGTTAGGAAAAGAAAGAAGGAGGAGGACCCCCGTACCCGGCCCCAGTCACCCCCCCCCCGCCCCTCCGCATCCCAGAAAAGAATGGAGGCTCCTCGAAAAAGGAGATAACTATCATCATATGTCCATCACATACCCCCACCACCATAATAATAAGCAAAGTCTTGCGTCATCACCAGAGTCAACAGGCCAAGAGAACAATCATACAGTATTCACCCCTGGCCAGTCCGAGTAAAAAGAGGCAAACAATCTAGTCCATCGAGTCCACAGGCAGGCGATTTCAGCGACCAAAACCTCTTCTCAGGAGCAACCCAGGAGTCCAGCGATGGCAGATGATTTACGACATAGTCCAATAGTGAAAGGGTGCGGCCATGTCCCTCGGTTACGAGCACATCTATGAAGGACCCAAAGTGAATGTCAGTAACGCAAATCCGGTTACCGGGCACATCTTCCTCGATTAGTAACCCTGTATGCCCAGGGGAGTCCGTAGTGACACACACCCGAGCCGCGACAAGCGTCCGATCTGCCACATTCTCGCCCATGCCCCCAATATCGGGAGCAAGTGAAACAGACGAGTCGCGGAGGGGCAACAGCATATGACCCAGGGAGGAATGAAAATCCTGGAGAGCCAAGAGGACATCTCCCAGCGTGTACGCCTCGTCTGCAACTTCGTCGGCCGCCATGTGTCTCACCCCCGGGGACTCCCCAGGCGAGTCAACAAACATTGTAGCAGGCATCCGGAGTATAGTAGCACCAGGCAGTCTATGTAGGGGTCGGGGTGAAGTTATCGAGACTCGACCAAAAACACAGCAGCACCAACCTCAACCCCGCAATACCAGGGTGACCCACAACTCGACATCAGTCTCTGCCGGTGGACTTTTCACCGAATGTCAGGTTACTCCGGGGATCCCACTGCAAAGATTAATGCGGGCAGTATGAGTAACGCCCGGACTCTTAGGCGAGGAGAAAAGCGGCAAGATGTGTGCAGCGAGGTGTCGAGCACTTGCGCCGCACTCCGTTATCGTCAGCCAGCGAAATTACCCGAGTCGCGATCTTCGGAGGGGGGAGGGGGAGGGGCCACCGATCCCCACCACTCGACCGCGGCCGCTGTTGTTCAGCTCGACCCCGGCCACGTCACAGCCCGAGGTCCCGGCTCACATCCCTCACAGGCCCGGATCTGAGCGACGGTATTTCTCGGCCATCCGAGGAGATAGCAAACTCGGAGTTGCACGTTCAGGCACCGCACCACCTTAGACGCGTGAGGGTATGGAAAGGACACAGGATCAGCTGCAGGATGTTAGGGAGGGAGAGGGCGAACAGCGGAGCCGGGAGTCTACGCTGCCATTTTGGATTTCGTCTTGGCTCCTCCTCGAGATGGGCAATTCTTGATTTTTTTTAATTGAATTTATAAGCCTCAGAGGTGAAGCCCAAGATTATGGTGTTCACACTGTTCAAGTGCCTGCTCAGGTCATCAACTGTCAGATAGATATCATCGACATATGACAATGCCTCATCATCATAAGTTTGTAGTAACTCTGTTACTCTTGTTGAGAATAACCCCGAACTATTCTTGAATCCTTGAGGGAGACGACAGAATTGACGCTGGGTCCTCATTATTGAGAGAGTGGTCAAATACCTGCTTTCGAGTGCAATGTTTTGACAAAAGAAACCGTTAGAAATATCTAATGTGGCTTTATATTTTTTACGCACAATGTTATTCATTAATGCTACACTGTGTGGATTTTGCACTGCAAATGTTTTACAACAAGAGTTTAGGTGTCTGTAATCCAAAACTAGACGATAGGTATAGTCTGGTTTGGAAACAGGAAACAAAGGATTGTTCATTGATGAGGTGCATGTTTCAATCATCCCTTGGTATTCAAGTTGATCTACGATCTCCCTGACCTGTTTTTTAGCTTCTTGCTTAATTGGATACTGCCTTTGTGCAGTTGGTTGATTTTTTAACTGGATTGTGTGGTGAGGTGAGTCCTCATTCCATCCTACATGATTTTTGTATAATGCTGGCACTTGGGCAACTGCCCATTTCGTGGCATAAGTATATTTTAAATATATTGGAACATGGTTGGAGAAGGCCGGCATAATGATGTCTTCGCCATGTGGGCACTCTCTGACAAATTCTGGTGACCAGTCTCGTTCTGCTAGAAGTATATCATATCCCTTTGAAAGATGCTCCCAAAAGAGTGCTATCACTTTTCTTGGTATGTCTCCCTCCATCCGGAGTGTTATTTCATATAACCTATGTGGAAAACTAACCCTGGTGTCTGCAGTTCCAACTTGAATGTCTTCATTCAGGTCCACTGCCTCTTGAATTCCCTTCAGGTTCTGGCGAGCTATTGATACTTCTGCTGCGCTGTCCAACATTGTCTGAGTCCATTCTCCGTTCTTGAGCTGTGTTCTCAGAATCCTCGGCATGTCTGATCTTTAGACCTGCTACTTTCTTCTTGGAGAATTGAGGTTTTGTCTTGTTTTTCTGAACGTGTTGATTGTCTTTGGACTTCACACATTCTTCTTTTGGATCTGACCGTCCTCTTCTTTCGGATGTCTGTGACGATATCTGAAAGGTACGAGAGGAACGTGTATCAGTATCTTGATACCTGTCAGGTTTTCTCAAATTATCCCTATTCTTGTCCTTTCAGAGGGCTCCTTTTGAGGAGACCTACCTCTGGATTGAGAATCTTTCTCTTTTAAATGGTGTTTATTATTTTCCCACTTCTTTTTGGAAAAGGTAGAATTGTTTTTGGTAAAGGCCTTTTCAGGACTTTCAGACAATTGTGGATTAAATGTATAATTCTATTAATCTTTGTCTATTACTAAGTAATTCATTATCCAACATTGCTTCAATGTCAGGGTCAGGTGTATAGCCGGCAAAAACCGGCCATGTTGCTCCTGGTCTACCTAGTGGACCGAGATTTGTAATGTGATTTAAGTGTTTTAGGGAGACTTTAAACCAGAGTTCATGCTCCTGGTATGTGAGTGGAATTTCAATATCCTCGAACGGGATATATTCCTCAGGTGGTTGATCTTCTTTATAGGAGTAAAACACATATGTTACTGGATTTGATTCTCGGAATACTATCCATGAGTAGAATACCTCTGTCTGGTGAGATTCATGTCCCTCTATCACAACAACTGCTCTACCACCTCTTGGTGTTAGACCATGTTTTATACGTTTTAGAGTGATGGCTCTCCTTAAATTTGGAGGAATGATTATTGCATTCTCATCGGTTTCATTAAAACCTATATTGTTAAAAAGTACCGCAGCATTGTTGGGTACTGTTTCGTGGTTAACGGCGTCGTCGGCCATTGTTTAATGAAAGTAGCAGAGCAAGTTTCAAGGGAACAAAGATAAGGTGCACAATATTTTGGAACACTGTATCCTTCAACGTTGAATAAACCAAACAGCTGATACATAGGTTTTTCGTCCTATTCAGCTATGGCGGATAATTATCCCTACCCACTCCAGACGTCTTATGGAGTTTTATGAGTAGGGGTCTCTGAGAAAAGCACAACTGAGTTACTTCAGTATCTAGCGTTGAATTAGGGCCTTACCAAACCGATGGGCGCCATGTAATGTAGTTCCTATATCCCTGATAGGCTCTGCACATTGGAATAATATACACTATAGTTTTGACATAGGACTGAGGTCAGTATTTCTCTATCGAATACATTAAACTTAATTACTTGTGTGTGCGAGCTAACTCAGAGGTCACTAGAAACTTCTCGAATATACCAGAAGGGATAAGTTTCTGACAACCGCATCAACATGACAACTTTTTCACTTAGAATCGGAACAATCTCAGAATCGTCGAAACAATAGATAACCGTTTCACTCAAGCATGCGTGCTTCATTTCTACACAGTTTGCACAGAAATAGGGAGACAGGCGTTTCAATAAAAAGGGTTTATTGAACAGTCTCATGCAAGAGATATTACCTGCTACAATTGTAAGACAGAATGCGAAATATAATACGTACAGCGTTTGCAGTAAGATAAAATAATACTGTAAAAGCATGTTTTGTAGCTATGACATATAATCATAAAAATACATACATAAATAACACAGGCTACAATACTCAAGTGGTGCTTCTAAAAGAATCCTACCCCAGTGTACCTAGGTGTAGTACAAGGGAAGACGTAGGTGCTGTTTATCTGTACTCTAGTCTAGCCAAGAGTTGCCAAAAGTTTCTCTAGGTTCTAGTCCGCTCCATACCTTAGAATGAGTGAGGTTGGAATCTCTTTCCGAGTCTCAATCTCTAACACTCCGCAAGGGGAGTCAGAAACACTGGAGCTGGATTCTCTGCGAGGAGGATGACAGCGTCTGGTCAGTGCGTCAGTTGGGGACTCGACTTCCTTCCGAACTTGCCGTGGCGAGCGGCGTTATGCAAGCAGGCAGCTGAACCGTACCGTGGTTTGCCATGGCAAGTGAAGGTATATTTATACCTTGAAGGTTTTTAGGAATGCCAGTATTGACATAAAAGTCGGGCATAAGAACATCATGAATGAACCCCTAAGGAATAGATGTTCCTGCATAATAAATGAGTTCTTGGAGAAATCAATATCCAACCAAGGGGAAGTCCTAAAGGCTAAAGAGTCTGGTTTTCCAAGATCTCGTTGTGACGTGGATAGACGGATGTAGTTGATCATGCCTGTATTTGGTTAGCATGAGCAATGCCTAAATAAGGGCTGGATTTTTATGCCTAAATAAGGGCAATGTGAATTGTACCTGTATAAGGGCATGAATCGGGAAATCTATATACGGTATCTAAATCGACACACAGCAACCTGTGAGGGTCTCAAGGAACTGGGGGGAAGGTGAGGTTCATGCAGGTTTGTCCCATCCGAAGAGTCAGGTCTTGAGGCTCTTCTTGAATGCTTGCAGTGTGGGGGTTTGTCTGATGCTGCGGGGGAGTTCTTTCCAGGTGTTGGCCGCGATGTAAGAGAACCCTCTTCCTCCGGCTCTGGCTCTGCGGATGCGTAGGATTTCTGCCAGGGCAAGGTCAGCGAATCAGAGGCTTCTCTAGGGTGAGTAGAAGAAGATTCTTTCATTCAGATATTGGAGTCCGGTGTTGTGAAGGGATTTGTAAGCGTGAGTGAGCAGCTTGAAAGTCCCTCTCTTTTCGAGGCGAGCCAGTGAAGGCCTCGTAGGTGCTGGGTGATGTGGTCTTGTCCTGTGATGCCGAGGACAAGTCTGTCTGTGGCGTTTTGGATGGTCTGGAGTTTGAGGAGCAGAGATGTGTTGATTCCGGCATAGAGAATGTTCCCATAGTCCAGTCTACTGGTTATGAGTGCATTGGTGACGGTCTTTCTGGATTCGGGAGGGATCCATTTGAAGGTTTGCGGAGGATGCGGACGGTATTGAAAAACGTGGAAGATACAGCGTTGACTTATTAGTTTATGGTGAGGGAGGAGTCTAGTATGATGCCTAGGTTGAGGGCGTGGTCGGTGGGGGTGGGAGGAATGCTGAGGGTGGTGGGCCACAAGGTATTGTGTATTGTCCCATGCCGGAGGGGTTGGGTCCGAAGACTTCCATTTTCTCTGAGTTGAGCTTCAGGCAGCTGCTGCTCATCCAGGATGCAACGTCTTTCATTCCTTCCTGGAAACTGTGTCGGGTGCTGTCAGGTTCCTTGGTGAGGGAGAGGATGAGCTGGGTATCGTTGGCGTGGGATACTATGCTGAGTCTGTGTTTTCTGACGATGGTAGCAATGTAGATGAACAAACTGCCCAAAGACAAACAACCCTTTCAAGGTTGTGTGGCTATCACATTCAGGGCTGGACTGGCCGTAGCATGCATCGGGTGTTTCTGTGGGAGGCTGGAAGGGTTCGGGACAGTTTTACAGAAGTGGGGGCAGGTTATGTTACTGGGGTCCAGTTTTGCAGCGATGCTGCAATATCGGCAGCAGTAATAAAAGCAGCAAGCAAGCGTTTCTAGCCTCCCAGGGCCAGGCTGGGGCTGGTCCAAGAATATTGCCAGGGCTCCTTTGGATTCCCATTCCAGCCCTGGTTACATTTTGTAACTTAGAGTGATCTGATAACAGCAGCTGAAGTGACTTTCAACATATGTATTTTCACTGTCAAAAGAGTTGGTGCCAACGTGTGTGCGTTAGGCACTACTGCATAAATAAATCATGTCAAGTGGTGTCACCCTGATGTAATGCGAAACAATTACAAGCATAATGGGTTGGCAGTGAGACAGGTAGAACAGAACTCCGAATGCCTCTCTGAAAAAAAACACAAAGGCACTGAAAAAGAAATAAATAAAAAGGTGGCCAATAAAAACAACTCACATCCTCCATCAAACGTCACGCGAAAGGAGGAAACATTTGTTACTTTATATACAAAAACAATTATGAAGACAGCTACTACACCACACCTGGTCCTGAACGTCTAATATAAAACTGCAAAAATTGCATTTTCTGTGCAAGAACCTTAGGTTGAAAAATATTAAAGCACCGGTTGCCAGATACCATAAATCAACGAAGACAAAAGTAACACACTGAGAGGCTCCTGGCATTATGGACCAAAGACAAACAAACAAACAAATGTATCTTCCCTGAAGCTTTATGAACATAGCATTTCATTCTTCAGTTTTTTATTGTAGTTCTGCCAGACAGTTATTTTTCAGTTGTAGGTTATTTTTTCTGACAAAAACAAAAACGCAGACCTTTATGACTGTCAAAACATTTCACATTAAATGACTTTAAACGAGCATCAGCTATGTACAAAATATGGAAGTACATTTTCGAAGGACTGATATGCATTTTAATTCAAATTTGTAATCCTAGTCTGGTACAACCAGAATCACACGTAAACTCAAACACTATGGGGCAGATTTATGAGGAAGTGCCGCAGCGCGGCAACGCAAGCCCTTTGGCTGCGCCATGCTGCGGCACTTACAAAGCACAGGAATGGGACATATTTACAACAATATGTTGCATTCCTGTGCTCTCTCCTGCGCTGGCGCACAAACAGCTGCCAGGCGTCGCGCAGGCACCCTTGCACCATGGTGCACGGATGCCTGCCTCATGGGGAGATTGTTTTGTGCAGGAAGGGGCACCTTCCTGCACAAAAACTTTCACTACAGGCATTTTCTTCTTTCAATCCGTGCTGTAGAATGCAGCACGCATTGAAAGAGTGAAAAAACGAGGAGAAATGGGAACATTTCTCATCGTTACGCCTCCCTATGCCTCCCCTGGGGAGGCGTAGCATTCAGATGCATCTCCAGATTTACGATTCCTCGTCAATCTGGAAATGTGTCTTGGACCATGGGTGTTGCGTGAGAACACCCACAGCAACACCCATTGAATGCCCCTTTCACGCAAAGTGCTGCGTGTAAAGGGGCCATATTTACAAGGACAGGAAAGCCCACGCAGGGTGGCTTTTCCTGTCCTTGTAAAAAAGGAGCAGTGAAATACGCCACCAATACGTCACAAAAAGTGACGTACTGGTGGCGCAGGGGATGTAAATCTGCCCTCAAGGGTCTTCATTATAAGGATGTGGACCAAAGTACAAAGAAGTCTGAAAAATGAGTAGGGCACGTACATCATGCAGCGAACACATGTATGAGCATGAAGAGAGGGACTGTAGATATAGCTATTTTCAGTTAACCTGTGCACAGTGCATAGATAAGTCACGTTACTTTGTTACTTTTTATTGTACACTAAAGAACAAACTTTATTGCCAGAATATATGCATATGGGATTAAACAGGGGGTAACGTTAAAACGTTTGCTGCCTTCGAGTAGACAAAGGTAACGTCAAAACGTTGTTAAGTGCACCACATTAGCCCGAAAAGGCTGATGTGGTGCACTTAACTCTGGTGTGCTTAGCTCTGGTTGCATTACCGTGGGGGATACCGAATATGCCATCATTCTACATGAATGTATAACCATGGCTATTTACATTTTTCCTTATCTTCTCAATTTTATGTACATTAAGACAAGGGCATCCGAATTTGTGCTGCAGTAACTGTGAGTGGAAAGTGTGGTGCTTGAATTCTTCCAAGGCTGGACAGGAGAATTTTTACTATTTAGTCACATTTAGGGCTGTAGTAACTTTGGAATTGTATGTTGTGACTACCAGTGGGCTTATTCTTTCTTTTGTGGCTAGGTGTTTGCAGTAGCCTGTCCTTCCCTAAACCACTTATTTTTTAACCTAAAGCTCTCCCATGTGGAATAAGTATTTCCTATTTCCCAGCCACTCCCCGTTGCCCTCCCACATTTGTTACTACGAGTGCAGTGAAAAGCCCACCGTGGCAGTGACATGTGCATAGACAAGCCTACTGTGGCACTGATCTGTGAAAAGACAAGCCCATCGTGGCAGTGGTCTGTTCATAGACAAGCCCACCGTGGCAGTGATCTGTGCACAGAAAACCCACTGTGGCAGTGATGTGTGCATAGACAAGCCCACTGTGGTAGTGATCTGTGGATAGAAAAGCTGACAGTGATGTGTGCAAATAAAAGCCCACCACGGCAGTGATGTATGCATAACAAAGCCCACCGTGGCAGTGATATGTGCATAGAAAAGCCCACTGTGGCAGTGATCTATGCATAGAAAAGGCCACCGTGGCAGTGTTCTGTGCATAGAAAAGCCCACTGTGGCAGTGATCTGTGCATAGAAAAGCCCACCCTGGCAATGACGTGTGCATAGAAAAGCCCTCTGTGACAGTGATCTGTGTATAGAAAAGCCAGTACTTAATTTAAGCCGGTGCTTTCCGGTGCTGAGTACCGGCACTTAATTGGTTACCGGTGCTCGGCACCGGCACCTAATTGGCAACACAATACTTAGAGCAACCTACCACATGGTGGCGCTGCTCATCTAATTTAGAGATGAGCAGAACAAGGGTTGCTTAGGAATACAATATACATTAGAATTGCTAATACCTGCCTCCCCAGCCATTCCTTTAGCTTTGGGGACTTTGAATAATCTGACTGTCCCATTTACATGCGAGAGCGATGGTTAATAGTTGTTTTGGCAGTGATGACAAGGGCGATGGGTGGTGTAAGCTGCAGTGGCCTCCCGGTCACAGCCCTGGCACTTAATATTTTACAAATTAAGCACTGGAAAAGCCCACTGTGGCAATGATCTGTGCATAGAAAAGCCCACTGTTGCACTGATCTGTGCATAGAAAAGCCCACCATGGCAGTGATCTGTGCATAGAAAAACCCACTGTGGCAGTGATCTGTGCATAGAAAAGCCCACTGTGGCAGTGATCTGTGAATAGGAGAGTGGAGCTACAGGTTAGCGCCCGTAGGTTAGTGAATAGCATTTTGTGGCATGTGAGTAGTGCTGCTGTAGTACGACTACACCTACTTCACAATACTGTTTGTGGATATGCTCCAATCTGTTCACTGAATCGTAACATGCAGATGTTATACATAAATAGTTGTATAGTCACTAACACTAGAATTAAAATTAAAGATACTTTATATTGCAGTCTTAAAACTTTGCGATTAAACTATACTCATTAAAAGATATGGTTCATGGGAAAATATCACCACGGGGAAGAAATGACAGTAGGCAGCGGTCCGGTGCTCAATCAGGGCCACAACACAATGTTTTGGCTTGTGGTGTCAGGTCTGGAAATGATCACAGATAAAACAAAGACTGAGGTCAAGATGGCCTTATGGTCCTATGATGGGGTCACTTCCAGCAATTGTGGCCAACCATGACACCACAGCTCCAGAGGCAAGAGCCATGGCCCTAGACATTGCGGTGGCCAAAGAATTGTGAGAGTGGGGGAGGGATAGGGACCCAGGGTCACCTCCAGGCTAATAGAGCTACTCTCAGTGTGGGTTGTGCTCCTTTCTCCAATCACTGATCCGCAGACTAACATCTGAAAGTCTTATTCTGATTAATAGATGGACAAAAATAAATAATTTTCAAGCTGAACACATCATTTAATGTTACAGCCAATACTGGTACAGTTCACACATTTGTTATTTCATTCCATGCACTCAACACTGGACAAGCACGCATCTGCTACCTCGCCGCCCCGAAGCACACCCAAGGGCCATTCTCCTGCCGGAACTGCAGCCTCACCAGCATCCGGCCCAACCACCCATCGACCAGGAAAGAACCCAACCACCCGAGCTCCATCCTTGTCAACACCCGCTCCGCCCGCAAACATGCCATTGAACTCTAGGACCTACTTGACTCAACCTCCCCAGACGTTGCCTTCCTGACAGAGACCTGGATGAACCCCTCCTCGGCACCCAACATCACCATAGCCATCCCGGACGGCTACAAAATCACCAGCATGCACCACACCAACGGAACAGGAGGAGGAATCGCTATTGTCCACAGGAACACTCTCAGAGTCTCGACCAACACCGACGACACATTCAGCACCGCCGAACACCCGCACTTCCAGAACCACACCAACCCCAACACCACCCTCAGAGGAACCCTTGTCTACAGACCCCCCGGACCCCACCACAGTTCAACGACTCCATCACCGATTTCGTCAGTACAGACGCCCTCGCCTCCACAGACTATATCCTCCTTGGGGACCTGAACTTCCACCTCGAGAACAATAACGACACCAGGTTCGAGCCTCGGCGTTGGCTCAGCATCCTGTGATTCTGGGCAAATCACTTAGGGGCAGATTTACAATAACTGGCACATCCCTGCATATCAGCAGGGATGCACCAGTTATTGTGTGTCACAGCTCTGCATTTATAATGCGGCGCACCATGGGGCAAAAATGGACAGATGTGTGACGCATCTACTGACGTAAAGGCGGCGCAATGCTGGAGTTGTGTTGCAAGTGTGACGCAGCTCCAGCAAGGCTCGGGGGTGCCCTATCCTTAACATGCTGTGTCAATCCTTACGCCTGCTTCAAGCAGGCGCAGGGTTTTGACGCAGCATGGCCTTAAAAGTGGCTGAGTGAAATCTTGTAGATTTCACTCAGCCACTTTTAGGAGGCGTTCCTGCGCCAGAACACCCCCCTGCACTGGAACACCTACATGTGGCACAGGGCTTTACAACGTGACGTATCTCCCAGATGCATCACGATGTAAATACCCCGCAGCATGGCGCAGGCTTTGCGCCGCCGCTGCGTCACAAAAGTGATGCAATGGCGGCATAAAAGAGGCGCAAGGGGCTTGTAAATCTGCCCCAATATCTCCCCATGCCTACCAAAAAAAAAAAATTGCCCTGGTGTAACGTAACTGGTGCTCATGTAAAGCACTCCCATATATTTTGGCCAAGTTTGCACTATATAAATCTGCAACAACAAAAAAACCTCACACAGTGCCTCCGTGTGCCACACAATATCGGCTCCCACCACACCGTCATCCGGGGAGGGGCCAATATCACAGGGTGGCAGGGAAAACGAGCTGAAAACACTGGGGCAGATTTATGAGGCCCTTGCGCCACGTTTACGCCGCTGTTGCGTCACGCAAGGCGGCGTAAATGTGGCGCATCCCTACAACCGATTTACAACGTGACGCATCTAGGCAGATGCGTCACGTTGTAAAGCCCTGCGCCGCTTGTGGGCGTTCCGGCGCAGGGTGGGCGTTCCGGGGCAGGTGCGCCTCGCAAAAGTGGCTGAGTGAAATCTGTAAGATTTCACTCAGTCACTTTCAGGCCAATGCTGCATCAAAACCCTGCGCCTGCTTGATTGCAAAGATGGGGCACCCCCGAGCCTTGCTGGAGCTGCGTCGCGCTTGCGACGCAACTCCAGCAATGCGCCACCTTAACGGCATCTGTGCCGTTTTTTGCCCCATGGTGCGCCGCATTGTAAATGCGGCGCACCATGGGTGGCGGAGCAGCGGCGCAAGATAATTGGGGCATCCCTGGGGATGCGCCAGTTATCATAAATCTGCCCCACTGTATATAGTGGATTTCCAGCTTATTTTCGGAGGTTTTAAACTGATGACGTCAGTTAAGCAGTGTGAAAACATCCCAGGACATAGGCTCCAGCCTCAGCATGCTTCTTTTTTTGTGGAGGAGGAGGAGGGGGCTTAAGGGCAGGATGAGGGCAAAAGTGCCTCTTAGGAACTTGTCGGATGAGATCTCTGCCCCTTCTAAGTCCCCGCGCCTCCTTACACTGCGATTTCAGTTCACGTTGGCAGGTCTGAAATCCCCACTTATGCCCTTATTATGAGTTGCAGGGTACTGGCGGGGTTGAAACTCCACGCATCATATCAATGTAGCGGACCGGTAACACCCGGCTAGTTCCATGCAATTACGACCGCATCCCCTGGGGATGGGGGAATAACTCTTCGGACCTGGTTTTACTGGGCAGCAATCAGCACAATTTTTGCCTGTTCTGGGGAGATTAATGCTCACATTTGCCAGCTGATCTGAGTAGGTGGTAAATATGAACTGGGGGCAAAGTGCTGGGAACGGCTGGAGGGGGTGGTTTGGGAGGGTACAGAAGGGAAGGGGAAAAGATGCCCGAGCAGAGGGGATCATTACATGCCATAAAAAATCCTCAGCAGGAACAGAGAATGAGGCTTAGCTGGTATTACAGCCAAAGCATCATACGATTTTACTGGCTGGAGCTAACAGCTGGGAAAAATTGGACCAGTGTACCCACAAATAGGAAAACCAGGTGTGGGAACACCAGACCAGTCGTGGTCAGACGTAGAGGTAAGCAAGAAAACAAATGAACAGGAAGAACCGAGCCAGACCTAAGCCAAGGGTCTGGCTTGGCTTCAAGAACCCATGAACAAGTGAAACCATGAAAACACTTGGCATGTAAATCATACAACAAACATCCTTTAAAAATTTGCTAAAGCCTCATAGGCTGAAGCGTTCAACTTATTACATCACATTGCATCACTGAAATTAGAGACTTTTATTAGAAGTGATAAATATGAATTTATAAGCATTCATGCCCCTGGCCCTCCTCCAAAACAATACTGTTAGTAAACTAAGAGCTGTCAGTTGTAAGGTTCCTCCAATATGTGGCCAAGATTCTTACTATTCAAGGAGCAACATTATATGCGGGATAAAGTATCCTCTGGAGAACATTATAATAAGGATATTGCACATCACAGACCAGTTCCATGACCATATAGTGGAACAAGACTGAAGGCCAAGTTTCTATATAAGGTTATGGAACTACAAGGTGACTTGCAATATCCTTATCATGTACAAAAGGGGGACAACATTCCTTATAACACATTGCCACACTATCACTTTTCGCACAAACCACTTAAATCCTTGGTGTGTACCTCTTTCATTTGATGTTTCCAAATATGAAGAATACAAATAGAATCTCTAGAGCAAAGTTAAACACATTCAAAAAGCTGTTAGATGTTTGTTGCGAAAAGCTATTAGAATCAGTTTAATACAAGTCAGGTTCTAAAAAAAAACAATGACACAGGCTCAGTAGCTCGGATTATGTAGAATGAGTCTAACCTTTTTATAATTACCTACGAAGGGCAAACAAATTGACATGTTGCCATAAGTATCTTCTTTCTGTTTGTCCCTTTACAGCTAGAATAAAAAACAGAGCATAAGAAAGAAAAGAAACGTTTTGTTTTTTTACTTTAATTATGCATTACTTGCCTTTCCCTATAGCTGCTGCATTGTGACGTCAGACTTCAATTGGAATCAGTGCTTGAAATGGAAACATGATTCAGAAAAGGGGATGGTGATGAACAGAGTGTCTGAATTAAGCAGACCACTCTTACCCAGTCCAAAGATCAGGGCTTGATCCATCACCGTTTTTTAGCTCACTGCACCATCCCAGCTCAGAACCTGGCTACATGCAAATTAGTCTGTTCCTGTCCCAGTGCATGATGGGAACAGGGCAAACCAAACTACCAAGCCAATTCTTATACTGGGAAGGAAACAAGCTACCGGGGACCGGTTTCTGGCATTTCAGCCTCGTCGGCCCGGCTTGCTTGAATCCTGATGGTGCAATGAGCAAGGGACTCACATCTGAGTATACCCTTCCACGCTTATGGTGGACAAAATGATTCAGAAAAGGGGATGGTGATGAACAGAGTGTCTGAATTAAGCAGACCACTCTTACCCAGTCCAAAGATCAGGGCTTGATCCATCACCGTTTTTTAGCTCACTGCACCATCCCAGCTCAGAACCTGGCTACATGCAAATTAGTCTGTTCCTGTCCCAGTGCATGATGGGAACAGGGCAAACCAAACTACCAAGCCAATTCTTATACTGGGAAGGAAACAAGCTACCGGGGACCGGTTTCTGGCATTTCAGCCTCGTCGGCCCGGCTTGCTTGAATCCTGATGGTGCAATGAGCAAGGGACTCACATCTGAGTATACCCTTCCACGCTTATGGTGGACAAAATGATTCAGAAAAGGGGATGGTGATGAACAGAGTGTCTGAATTAAGCAGACCACTCTTACCCAGTCCAAAGATCAGGGCTTGATCCATCACCGTTTTTTAGCTCACTGCACCATCCCAGCTCAGAACCTGGCTACATGCAAATTAGTCTGTTCCTGTCCCAGTGCATGATGGGAACAGGGCAAACCAAACTACCAAGCCAATTCTTATACTGGGAAGGAAACAAGCTACCGGGGACCGGTTTCTGGCATTTCAGCCTCGTCGGCCCGGCTTGCTTGAATCCTGATGGTGCAATGAGCAAGGGACTCACATCTGAGTATACCCTTCCACGCTTATGGTGGACAAAATGATTCAGAAAAGGGGATGGTGATGAACAGAGTGTCTGAATTAAGCAGACCACTCTTACCCAGTCCAAAGATCAGGGCTTGATCCATCACCGTTTTTTAGCTCACTGCACCATCCCAGCTCAGAACCTGGCTACATGCAAATTAGTCTGTTCCTGTCCCAGTGCATGATGGGAACAGGGCAAACCAAACTACCAAGCCAATTCTTATACTGGGAAGGAAACAAGCTACCGGGGACCGGTTTCTGGCATTTCAGCCTCGTCGGCCCGGCTTGCTTGAATCCTGATGGTGCAATGAGCAAGGGACTCACATCTGAGTATACCCTTCCACGCTTATGGTGGACAAAATGATTCAGAAAAGGGGATCAAGCCCTGATCTTTGGAATCCATCAGGATTCAAGCAAGCCGGGCCGAAGAGGCTGAAATGCCAGAAACCGGTCCCCGGTAGCTTGTCTCCTTTCTGGTGAAGAATTGGCTTGGTAGTTTGGTCTGCCCTGTTCCCATGATGCACTGGGCCAGGGACAGACTAATTTGCATATAGCCAGGTTCTGAGCTGGGATGGGGCAGTGAGATAAATAACGGTGATGGATCAAGCCCTGATCTTTGGACTGGGTAAGAGTGGTCTGCTTAATTCAGACACTCTGTTCATCACCACCCCCTTTTCTGAATCGTTTTTGGCCACTATAGGTGTGGCAGGGTATACTCAGACATGAGTCCCTTTCTCACTGCTCCATCAGGATTCAAGCAAGCCGGGCCGAAGAGGCTGAAATGCCAGAAACCGGTCCCCGGTAGCTTGTCTCCTTTCTGGTGAAGAATTGGCTTGGTAGTTTGGTCTGCCCTGTTCCCATGATGCACTGGGCCAGGGACAGACTAATTTGCATATAGCCAGGTTCTGAGCTGGGATGGGGCAGTGAGATAAATAACGGTGATGGATCAAGCCCTGATCTTTGGACTGGGTAAGAGTGGTCTGCTTAATTCAGACACTCTGTTCATCACCACCCCCTTTTCTGAATCGTTTTTGGCCACTATAGGTGTGGCAGGGTATACTCAGACATGAGTCCCTTTCTCACTGCTCCATCAGGATTCAAGCAAGCCGGGCCGAAGAGGCTGAAATGCCAGAAACCGGTCCCCGGTAGCTTGTCTCCTTTCTGGTGAAGAATTGGCTTGGTAGTTTGGTCTGCCCTGTTCCCATGATGCACTGGGCCAGGGACAGACTAATTTGCATATAGCCAGGTTCTGAGCTGGGATGGGGCAGTGAGATAAATAACGGTGATGGATCAAGCCCTGATCTTTGGACTGGGTAAGAGTGGTCTGCTTAATTCAGACACTCTGTTCATCACCACCCCCTTTTCTGAATCGTTTTTGGCCACTATAGGTGTGGCAGGGTATACTCAGACATGAGTCCCTTTCTCACTGCTCCATCAGGATTCAAGCAAGCCGGGCCGAAGAGGCTGAAATGCCAGAAACCGGTCCCCGGTAGCTTGTCTCCTTTCTGGTGAAGAATTGGCTTGGTAGTTTGGTCTGCCCTGTTCCCATGATGCACTGGGCCAGGGACAGACTAATTTGCATATAGCCAGGTTCTGAGCTGGGATGGGGCAGTGAGATAAATAACGGTGATGGATCAAGCCCTGATCTTTGGACTGGGTAAGAGTGGTCTGCTTAATTCAGACACTCTGTTCATCACCACCCCCTTTTCTGAATCGTTTTTGGCCACTATAGGTGTGGCAGGGTATACTCAGACATGAGTCCCTTTCTCACTGCTCCATCAGGATTCAAGCAAGCCGGGCCGAAGAGGCTGAAATGCCAGAAACCGGTCCCCGGTAGCTTGTCTTCTTTCTGGTGAAGAATTGGCTTGGTAGTTTGGTCTGCCCTGTTCCCATGATGCACTGGGCCAGGGACAGACTAATTTGCATATAGCCAGGTTCTGAGCTGGGATGGGGCAGTGAGATAAATAACGGTGATGGATCAAGCCCTGATCTTTGGACTGGGTAAGAGTGGTCTGCTTAATTCAGACACTCTGTTCATCACCACCCCCTTTTCTGAATCGTTTTTGGCCACTATAGGTGTGGCAGGGTATACTCAGACATGAGTCCCTTTCTCACTGCTCCATCAGGATTCAAGCAAGCCGGGCCGAAGAGGCTGAAATGCCAGAAACCGGTCCCCGGTAGCTTGTCTCCTTTCTGGTGAAGAATTGGCTTGGTAGTTTGGTCTGCCCTGTTCCCATGATGCACTGGGCCAGGGACAGACTAATTTGCATATAGCCAGGTTCTGAGCTGGGATGGGGCAGTGAGATAAATAACGGTGATGGATCAAGCCCTGATCTTTGGACTGGGTAAGAGTGGTCTGCTTAATTCAGACACTCTGTTCATCACCACCCCCTTTTCTGAATCGTTTTTGGCCACTATAGGTGTGGCAGGGTATACTCAGACATGAGTCCCTTTCTCACTGCTCCATCAGGATTCAAGCAAGCCGGGCCGAAGAGGCTGAAATGCCAGAAACCGGTCCCCGGTAGCTTGTCTCCTTTCTGGTGAAGAATTGGCTTGGTAGTTTGGTCTGCCCTGTTCCCATGATGCACTGGGCCAGGGACAGACTAATTTGCATATAGCCAGGTTCTGAGCTGGGATGGGGCAGTGAGATAAATAACGGTGATGGATCAAGCCCTGATCTTTGGACTGGGTAAGAGTGGTCTGCTTAATTCAGACACTCTGTTCATCACCACCCCCTTTTCTGAATCGTTTTTGGCCACTATAGGTGTGGCAGGGTATACTCAGACATGAGTCCCTTTCTCACTGCTCCATCAGGATTCAAGCAAGCCGGGCCGAAGAGGCTGAAATGCCAGAAACCGGTCCCCGGTAGCTTGTCTCCTTTCTGGTGAAGAATTGGCTTGGTAGTTTGGTCTGCCCTGTTCCCATGATGCACTGGGCCAGGGACAGACTAATTTGCATATAGCCAGGTTCTGAGCTGGGATGGGGCAGTGAGATAAATAACGGTGATGGATCAAGCCCTGATCTTTGGACTGGGTAAGAGTGGTCTGCTTAATTCAGACACTCTGTTCATCACCACCCCCTTTTCTGAATCGTTTTTGGCCACTATAGGTGTGGCAGGGTATACTCAGACATGAGTCCCTTTCTCACTGCTCCATCAGGATTCAAGCAAGCCGGGCCGAAGAGGCTGAAATGCCAGAAACCGGTCCCCGGTAGCTTGTCTCCTTTCTGGTGAAGAATTGGCTTGGTAGTTTGGTCTGCCCTGTTCCCATGATGCACTGGGCCAGGGACAGACTAATTTGCATATAGCCAGGTTCTGAGCTGGGATGGGGCAGTGAGATAAATAACGGTGATGGATCAAGCCCTGATCTTTGGACTGGGTAAGAGTGGTCTGCTTAATTCAGACACTCTGTTCATCACCACCCCCTTTTCTGAATCGTTTTTGGCCACTATAGGTGTGGCAGGGTATACTCAGACATGAGTCCCTTTCTCACTGCTCCATCAGGATTCAAGCAAGCCGGGCCGAAGAGGCTGAAATGCCAGAAACCGGTCCCCGGTAGCTTGTCTCCTTTCTGGTGAAGAATTGGCTTGGTAGTTTGGTCTGCCCTGTTCCCATGATGCACTGGGCCAGGGACAGACTAATTTGCATATAGCCAGGTTCTGAGCTGGGATGGGGCAGTGAGATAAATAACGGTGATGGATCAAGCCCTGATCTTTGGACTGGGTAAGAGTGGTCTGCTTAATTCAGACACTCTGTTCATCACCACCCCCTTTTCTGAATCGTTTTTGGCCACTATAGGTGTGGCAGGGTATACTCAGACATGAGTCCCTTTCTCACTGCTCCATCAGGATTCAAGCAAGCCGGGCCGAAGAGGCTGAAATGCCAGAAACCGGTCCCCGGTAGCTTGTCTCCTTTCTGGTGAAGAATTGGCTTGGTAGTTTGGTCTGCCCTGTTCCCATGATGCACTGGGCCAGGGACAGACTAATTTGCATATAGCCAGGTTCTGAGCTGGGATGGGGCAGTGAGATAAATAACGGTGATGGATCAAGCCCTGATCTTTGGACTGGGTAAGAGTGGTCTGCTTAATTCAGACACTCTGTTCATCACCACCCCCTTTTCTGAATCGTTTTTGGCCACTATAGGTGTGGCAGGGTATACTCAGACATGAGTCCCTTTCTCACTGCTCCATCAGGATTCAAGCAAGCCGGGCCGAAGAGGCTGAAATGCCAGAAACCGGTCCCCGGTAGCTTGTCTCCTTTCTGGTGAAGAATTGGCTTGGTAGTTTGGTCTGCCCTGTTCCCATGATGCACTGGGCCAGGGACAGACTAATTTGCATATAGCCAGGTTCTGAGCTGGGATGGGGCAGTGAGATAAATAACGGTGATGGATCAAGCCCTGATCTTTGGACTGGGTAAGAGTGGTCTGCTTAATTCAGACACTCTGTTCATCACCACCCCCTTTTCTGAATCGTTTTTGGCCCCTATAGGTGTGGCAGGGTATACTCAGACATGAGTCCCTTTCTCACTGCTCCATCAGGATTCAAGCAAGCCGGGCCGAAGAGGCTGAAATGCCAGAAACCGGTCCCCGGTAGCTTGTCTCCTTTCTGGTGAAGAATTGGCTTGGTAGTTTGGTCTGCCCTGTTCCCATGATGCACTGGGCCAGGGACAGACTAATTTGCATATAGCCAGGTTCTGAGCTGGGATGGGGCAGTGAGATAAATAACGGTGATGGATCAAGCCCTGATCTTTGGACTGGGTAAGAGTGGTCTGCTTAATTCAGACACTCTGTTCATCACCACCCCCTTTTCTGAATCGTTTTTGGCCACTATAGGTGTGGCAGGGTATACTCAGACATGAGTCCCTTTCTCACTGCTCCATCAGGATTCAAGCAAGCCGGGCCGAAGAGGCTGAAATGCCAGAAACCGGTCCCCGGTAGCTTGTCTCCTTTCTGGTGAAGAATTGGCTTGGTAGTTTGGTCTGCCCTGTTCCCATGATGCACTGGGCCAGGGACAGACTAATTTGCATATAGCCAGGTTCTGAGCTGGGATGGGGCAGTGAGATAAATAACGGTGATGGATCAAGCCCTGATCTTTGGACTGGGTAAGAGTGGTCTGCTTAATTCAGACACTCTGTTCATCACCACCCCCTTTTCTGAATCGTTTTTGGCCACTATAGGTGTGGCAGGGTATACTCAGACATGAGTCCCTTTCTCACTGCTCCATCAGGATTCAAGCAAGCCGGGCCGAAGAGGCTGAAATGCCAGAAACCGGTCCCCGGTAGCTTGTCTCCTTTCTGGTGAAGAATTGGCTTGGTAGTTTGGTCTGCCCTGTTCCCATGATGCACTGGGCCAGGGACAGACTAATTTGCATATAGCCAGGTTCTGAGCTGGGATGGGGCAGTGAGATAAATAACGGTGATGGATCAAGCCCTGATCTTTGGACTGGGTAAGAGTGGTCTGCTTAATTCAGACACTCTGTTCATCACCACCCCCTTTTCTGAATCGTTTTTGGCCACTATAGGTGTGGCAGGGTATACTCAGACATGAGTCCCTTTCTCACTGCTCCATCAGGATTCAAGCAAGCCGGGCCGAAGAGGCTGAAATGCCAGAAACCGGTCCCCGGTAGCTTGTCTCCTTTCTGGTGAAGAATTGGCTTGGTAGTTTGGTCTGCCCTGTTCCCATGATGCACTGGGCCAGGGACAGACTAATTTGCATATAGCCAGGTTCTGAGCTGGGATGGGGCAGTGAGATAAATAACGGTGATGGATCAAGCCCTGATCTTTGGACTGGGTAAGAGTGGTCTGCTTAATTCAGACACTCTGTTCATCACCACCCCCTTTTCTGAATCGTGAAATGGAAACATAGCAGAGCAGGCTCTCCTTCCCAGAGAACCTGTTCACTGCTGAAAAGTGCTGGTACTCTCCCTTTAAAAGTATTAAAGCAGTGTTGAGAAGTGCCAGGACTATCCCTTCCAAAGTAAAGAAGTGCGTGCACTGAGTACCTAATAGTACCTGCCTATTTAAAGCACTGCCTGTAATAAGTTATTACAGTTGAGCGGCTCATCATTTCTTTATAATAAGCAACTGCAGGCATCACAATTTGCCTATTATAAGGAAATTAGAGACATGCTTTTATGCAGAAATTGCACAATCCCATATATTATAATCTATTAGATCAAACATAAGAGGTTTTGCATAACTCACATCCTGAACCCACACATTTGAAAGTGCTCTCATGTGTGATAATGAAGAAAATGGAGGCGTTGTGAAATAATATGTTTGCCTCGGATTACACAATTTGGTCAAGCTGGGAAGCCAGGGTTGATCCCAGGTTTTCTGGTTTTATATTATGCAATTCAGCCACTAGATGGGTATCTTTTTCTCTCCTTTTGTTAACATCAAAAGTTGATGCTTTGTTTTTCATTCTTGGTATGAGTTTACAGCGTGGGGGGCAGGCAGAAGCCACATGAAAGCTCGGCTCATTTTGGCCTTGAGGGTCGAAAAGGAGCCCGAGCTGTGCCAGTCAGGCATCGGGCTCGAGCTTTCGTGGGCTCTCCCATCTCTAAACGGGGGGAGCGGCAGCCCGCCTAGGGATACCCCTCTGCCTTGACTCGTGATGAGCGTCACAGGGAAGACTATCTTTTGGGGGAGAAACAAATATGTCACTGGGTTGCTTTAAACAAAGCAACCTTTGCTGAGGAGTTTGGAGCTGCTTGAGGGGTAAAACCGCGAGCCTGGCATGAAATTCTGAATGCTGTAGGCCAGAAGAATCTGGGCTTATGGACTGGTGGCTCCACAAGTGGCTACATGAACCCCTCCGGTGGCTATAACCAGGGCCGGACTTTAGCATGGACAAGCTGTGCCCAGGCCAAGGGCACCAATTTTCTGAGAGGTGCATGGAGCTGTGTGCATTAAGGTTATGACAACAGCAGTGACCTTCTCATCTTGCTCCAGTCCCGCCCTTATACTTGCCTCTTCATTTCGGTGTGATTTGTCATTTTAAAGTGGGTTTAGTCCTTCATTATCATACGGTGGGCAATGTTTTTAAAACCCCTTTAGCCTCCTTCCTTGCCCTCCCTTTAGCCCCCTTCCAGACCCTCCTTCTAGCCTCCTTCCTTGCCCTCCCTTTAGCCCCCTTCCAGACCCTCCTTTTAGCCCCCTTCCTTGCCCCCCCCTTTAGCCCCCTTCAGACCCTCCTTTTAGCCTCCTTCCTTGCCCTCCCTTTAGCCCCCTTCAGACCCTCCTTTTATCCTCCTTCCTTGCTCTCCCTTTAGCCCCCTTCCAGGCCCTCCTTTTAGCCTCCTTCCTAGCCCTACCTTTAGCCCCCTTCAGACCCACCTTTTACCCTCCTTCCTTGCCCTCCCTTTAGCCCCCTTCAGACACTCCTTTTAACCTCCTTCCTTGCCCTCCCGTTAGCCCCCTTCAGACCCTCCTTTTAGCCTCCTTCCTTGCCCTCCCTTTAGCCCCTTCAGACCCTCCTTTTAGCCTCCTTCCTTGCCCTCCCTTTAGCCCCCTTCAGACCCTCCTTTTAGCCTCCTTCCTTGCCCTCCCTTTAGCCCCCTTCCAGACCCTCCTTTTAGCCTCCTTCCAGACCCTCCTTTTAGCCTCCTTCCTTGCCCTCCCTTTAGCCCCCTTCAGACCCTCCTTTTAGCCTCCTTCCTTGCCCTCCCTTTAGCCCCCTTCCAGACCCTCCTTTTAGCCTCCTTCCTTGCCCTCCCTTTAGCCCCCTTCAGGCCCTCCTTTTAGCCTCCTTCCTTGCCCTCCCTTTAGCCCCCTTCAGACCCACCTTTTACCCTCCTTCCTTGCCCTCCCTTTAGCCCCCTTCAGACACTCCTTTTAACCTCCTTCCTTGCCCTCCCGTTAGCCCCCTTCAGACCCTCCTTTTAGCCTCCTTCCTTGCCCTCCCTTTAGCCCCTTCAGACCCTCCTTTTAGCCTCCTTCCTTGCCCTCCCTTTAGCCCCCTTCCAGACCCTCCTTTTAGCCTCCTTCCTTGCCCTCCCTTTAGCCCCCTTCAGGCCCTCCTTTTAGCCTCCTTCCTTGCCCTCCCTTTAGCCCCCTTCCAGACCCTCCTTTCAGCCTCCTTCCTTGCCCTCCCTTCATCCTCTGATCCCCGCTGACACAAATCAACAAAACCCTCATGTGCGTGAGGCAGCTAAGCTATCAGTGATTTGGGGGACCTAGGGGAGGTCACAGAACGTTTGTGTTCAGAGGTCTGTCCCTGTTCATCCAGGAACTGACCAGTGAACACAAATGGGACGACCCCCTGCTGTCCTATTTAATTCACTGCCATCAGCTAGGGCGCCAAATTTCTGGGGGAGAAACAAATATGTCACTGCGTTGCTTTAAACAAAGCAACCTTTGCTGAGGAGTTTGGAGCTGCTTGAGGGGTAAAACCGCGAGCCTGGCATGAAATTCTGAATGCTGTAGGCCAGAAGAATCTGGGCTTATGGACTGGTGGCTCCACAAGTGGCTACATGAACCCCTCCGGTGGCTATAACCAGGGCCGGACTTTAGCATGGACAAGCTGTGCCCAGGCCAAGGGCACCAATTTTCTGAGAGGTGCATGGAGCTGTGTGCATTAAGGTTATGACAACAGCAGTGACCTTCTCATCTTGCTCCAGTCCCGCCCTTATACTTGCCTCTTCATTTCGGTGTGATTTGTCATTTTAAAGTGGGTTTAGTCCTTCATTATCATACGGTGGGCAATGTTTTTAAAACCCCTTTAGCCTCCTTCCTTGCCCTCCCTTTAGCCCCCTTCCAGACCCTCCTTCTAGCCTCCTTCCTTGCCCTCCCTTTAGCCCCCTTCCAGACCCTCCTTTTAGCCCCCTTCCTTGCCCCCCCCTTTAGCCCCCTTCAGCCCCTCCTTTTAGCCTCCTTCCTTGCCCTCCCTTTAGCCCCCTTCAGACCCTCCTTTTATCCTCCTTCCTTGCTCTCCCTTTAGCCCCCTTCCAGGCCCTCCTTTTAGCCTCCTTCCTAGCCCTACCTTTAGCCCCCTTCAGACCCACCTTTTACCCTCCTTCCTTGCCCTCCCTTTAGCCCCCTTCAGACACTCCTTTTAACCTCCTTCCTTGCCCTCCCGTTAGCCCCCTTCAGACCCTCCTTTTAGCCTCCTTCCTTGCCCTCCCTTTAGCCCCTTCAGACCCTCCTTTTAGCCTCCTTCCTTGCCCTCCCTTTAGCCCCCTTCCAGACCCTCCTTTTAGCCTCCTTCCTTGCCCTCCCTTTAGCCCCCTTCAGGCCCTCCTTTTAGCCTCCTTCCTTGCCCTCCCTTTAGCCCCCTTCCAGACCCTCCTTTCAGCCTCCTTCCTTGCCCTCCCTTCATCCTCTGATCCCCGCTGACACAAATCAACAAAACCCTCATGTGCGTGAGGCAGCTAAGCTATCAGTGATTTGGGGGACCTAGGGGAGGTCACAGAACGTTTGTGTTCAGAGGTCTGTCCCTGTGCATCCAGGAACTGACCAGTGAACACAAATGGGACGACCCCCTGCTGTCCTATTTAATTCACTGCCATCAGCTAGGGCGCCAAATTTCTCTCCGTCCACACCCAGGACGCTATCTTATCAAAGGCCGGCTCTATACGGTGCAGATCGATTTTAATTTTCTGTGGTTGCTTGTGCAACATTCATCTGATTTGTTTTACCAGTAACGCACTGCAATGTTGTATTCTGTCGGCAAGTGGTCATTTCGTCCTCTAGATGGCAGCAGCGTCTCAGGTTACTTTGCAAGCGCTCCTCTTTCTTCCCTCTCTTCAGTAAAGCATCAATAGTGTTGGATGTTGAAGGAAAGCTGTAAGGCACCCAGAACCTTAGAGGGGCTCACTTTGGTTGTGCACATTAAGTCTCTCTCCGGCTGTACTTACAAATGTTGAAGTGTCTCACACTGCTTGACTCAAAGCATGTTTATTTGAAGGGTCTCACTCTGGCTCTGCTCATGGGTATGGATTTGACGTTTTCTTCTCTGTATTTGCGCATTCTGGGTCAGATGTACAATAAACTAAGGCAGGGCGCTGCAGCAAGTCATTTTACTGCGCCGTGCTGCGTTAGTTTTGAAGCACAGGGATGCCAAATATTTACAACAATATGTCGCATCTCTGTGCTTCCCCCTGCGTTGGCGCACAAACTGCTGCCATGCGCCGACACAGGCACCCTTGCACCATGGTGCCACTACCAGGATGCCTGCGTCGTGGGGTCTCTTCCTGCACAGAAACAATCAGAAATGGCGTTTTACAACTTCTAAGTGTGCTGCATTAGCACACATGGAACTTGTAAAAGGTCTTTATTCAAAGGATTGTTTATGTGCAGGAAGGGAACCCTTCCTGCACATAAAAAATCACCGGAGGTGATTCCCTCTTTTTATGTGTGCTGCAGAATGCAGCACGCCTAGAAAGAGGGGTTAATAAAAACGTGGAGAAATGAATACATTTCTCCTCGTTGCGCCCCCCTACCGTAGCATTCAGATGTATTTCCACAATTACGATTTCTTGGAAATCTGGAAATGTGTCTGGTTCAATGGGTGTTACGTGGGAACACCCGTGGAATGCCCCTTTCACGCAAAGTGCTGCGTGTAAAGGGGACGTATTTACAAGGACAGGTAAAGCAACGCAGGTTGGCTTTCCTGTCCTTGCAAATATGGGGCAGAAAAATGCGTTGCCGGTGCCTCACAGAAAGCACAAGGGGCTTGTAAATTTGCCCCTCTGTGTGAATTTGAAGGGTCTTACTCTGGTAGCCCTCGTGTGTGCCTTTGAAGTGTCTCTGGAGGCATTCGTCTTTGGCGTACATCAAAATGAGGGGCCCCTTACAGAATGTGATGAGGGGAGCCCGTGAGTTTCTCTTCTCACAAATATTGCTTGACTTTGGGTCCAATGGGACTCATGTGTAGGGGGGCCCTCAATGGTTGGGACGCTGCTGCACCGCAGAGGCTGCAGCGTCGTGCGTTACGCCCCTGAATTTTAAGGGCCTTATTTACAAGCCTCTTGCGCCACTTTTGCCTCATTTTTAACATGGGAAAAGTGAAGTACAGGTGGCGCAAGGGGCTTGTAAATAAGCCCCTAAGGGTCTCATTCTGGCGATGTGTGTGCCAATCTGGAGGGTCTAGCTTGCTGCTCCCCCTTCATATTGTTATTGCATTTATAGCGCTTACTACTCCTGGCAAGACGTTGACGCGCTTTGCTGTGTGAATTTTAAGTTTACTGTTTTACTCTCTGTGCTCACCACATTTTGTGAATTTGATATTTTTCACTCTCCAGTGCTTGCTCACCGAAGGGTCTTGCTCGTTTGAGATCATTCATTGAGCTTGAACTTAGAGTCTTACTTCGGTTTAGCTGCCCTCTTGTTAGTGAGGTTTCCTCTCTCTCTAGCTGAACTCAATGTGCGTGACTTTGAAGCGTCTCACTCGAGCTGTGCTCATAGGTGTGAATTCGAAGTTTTTTATCCTGCCTGTGCTCATGCTGTGTGAGCTTGAAAACACTCACTTTGGCAGCACATGCGTGTGAATGGGAAGGGTCTCGCTCTCGTGCGGATTGGAAGGGGCTCTTGTTACACTCGTGCAAACGTGAAGGTTGCTAATGATGTGATCACTCATTGTGCATGTCACTCTTGTGGTGCTCATTGTGTGCGAATTTGAAGGGTCTCACTCTTGTGGTGCTCATTGTGTGCGAATTTGAAGGGTCTCACTCTTGTGGTGCTCATTGTGTGCGAATTTGAAGGGTCTCACTCTTGTGGTGCTCATTGTGTGTGAATTTGAAGGGTCTCACTCTTGTGGTGCTCATTGTGTGTGAATTTGAAGGGTCTCACTCTTGTGGTGCTCATTGTGTGCGAATTTGAAGGGTCTCACTCTTGTGGTGCTCATTGTGTGTGAATTTGAAGGGTCTCACTCTTGTGGTGCTCATTGTGTGTGAATCTGAAGGGTCTCACTCTTGTGGTGCTCATTGTGTGCGAATTTGAAGGGTCTCACTCTTGTGGTGCTCATTGTGTGCGAATTTGAAGGGTCTCACTCTTGTGGTGCTCATTGTGTGCGAATTTGAAGGGTCTCACTCTTGTGGTGCTCATTGTGTGCGAATTTGAAGGGTCTCACTCTTGTGGTGCTCATTGTGTGTGAATCTGAAGGGCCTCTGAGTGTTCATGTGTGATTTTGAAGGGTCTCACTCTGACTCTGCTCATGGGTGTACATTTGAAGTTTTCCACCCTGGCTCTGCTCAGTCTGAATTTGTAGGGTCTCACTCTTCTGCCACACCTTCTGTGAGGACTTAAAGGGGCATATTATCAAGGAACAACGTAAAAATTATTGCTGCTTTAGCGGCAGGAAACTGCCGCTAAAGCGGCAATAATGGGCTTGATAATATGCCCTTGAGACTTCCAATGGAAGCCCATGTTCACACCAGAACATGGGCTTCTATGGGTATTTTCCAGGGTATATTATCAAGCCCATTATCGCCGTTTCTTGATAATACGCGCCAAAGGGTCTCTGGTGGCAATCATGTCTACACTTGGGGGAAGGAAAATCCATCTCCCTGCTTTTACTTAACTGCTGTTCCCTTGTAAAATATGCCAGAGAAATCTACTTACTCCTGGAGGAAAGGAATCCAGATGTGCTCTTCCTCACATAAACCTGGACTAATAAGGACTCTGATCCTGAGATTGTCCAGGCCCTCCCTTCTAACTATCTCATATTCAGATTAGATCGAGTTGGTGGAAGGTGTGGGGGAATTGCCATCATTTACAAAGATGTGTATAAATGTAGAGCCAGCCCGGGTCAATTAGCTGATTGTGAGAACTTAGTATTTGAAATAAGTCTCTCCTCTATTTGTACCTTTTCAGGCATGCTAATCTACCGTCCTCCTGGACCAGTAGGCAATTTTTTCAAGGATCTACCAGAGGTAGTTACCTACGAGGCTAGTCTCTCCTCTAATTTCTCCATCTTGGGTGATCTGAATTTGCATTTTGATGACCCCGACCTCTCTTAGACTATCCGGATACTTTCCATATTAAGCAAAAAGTGAAGGGCCCTACCCATAAGTTGGGACATTTGCTTGACCCGTTGTTTACCAATCTTTCAGATATTATCTTTGGGGAATCTTTGGTCCCATGGTCTGACCCTTTTTTACTATCTTTCAGCTGGATTTTATTAGAAACCCCCCATCCTCTGTCAAAATTTAAAAAAACTTGTCGTACCTGGTCCAAACTCCCAGTCAAGGAGTGGGCATCTAACCTCAGAAATACGATCCCAGTGTTCCATCAGGATCCTGGAGTAGCAAATGAGAACTTTAATAACTGGCTGGAGGATTCTTTGGATATGGTTCTCCCGAAAAAAGAGGTTTGTCATCAAATAGGTTCTAATAAGAAACCATGGTACACACATAATCTAAGACAGTTAAAACAGTCCGGTAAGCAAGCAGAGAGGAAATGGAGGAAGGATTTCTCAGAATCTAGTAAGAGCAATTATAGGAAAGCTATGAAGCTCTATAAAAATGAAATAAAAACTGCCCAAACTATATATTATCAGGAAAAAATCACCTTAGCCTTGAATTCTCCTTCTGAAATTTTTAAAATTGTTAAGTCACTTCTTACCCTCCCGGCGCTCACTAATGTTGATGATAATACCCAAGGTCGCGGTGAGGAGCTAGCTAGCTTCTTTTCTACTAAAATTCATACCATTTATGCTAGCTTTCAACACAGGGCTATAGATTGCAATGTCCCATTACCTGTACGACAAGCTATGTTAGAAATCCCCCCCCTTACCTTGTTGTCACTTCAGGATTCCTTGCACCAGTTAAAATCGGCATCACCAGTTGATCCAGCCCCTCCGGCTACTCTTAATTTAGTATCGGAGATAGTCTGCCCAGTGATACTGGACGTGATAAATGCATCCCTTTCCACAGGACTGGGTCCCGGGTCCATGGAACCAAGCCAGAGTCAAAGCCCTGCTTAAGAAGATTAATTTAGACCCCGATGATTGGTCTAATTATCGGCCCATCTCTCTGCTGCCTGGTTTGAGTAAACTGGCAGAAAGACATGTCAATTCAGTGGATGTATGACATTACAACGCATGCTTTTACATCGCATGCCTTTACAACGCTGTTTTTACAACGCATGCCTTTACAACGCATAGTGCTTTGGGGCGCTGTATAGTGAATAGTTTAATTTACTATTCCAACTCCAGTCCCCGTGGATAGTAGGGAAGGTGTTGGATAGTAAATTAAACCTATTCCCTATCCTAGAGCGCCCCCCAGTGCAATGCGTTGTAATGGTTTGCGTTGTAAAAGTTGCGTCGTAAAGGCACTGCGTGGTAAAAGTTGCGTTGTAAAGGATGTTTCCCCAATTCAGTTTTGACAAGTCACCTGGAGGGGAAAAACCACCTACATCTGACCCAGGCCAGATTTAGGCGTTGCCAATGCACAGAGACTGCTCCCCTTGCGGTGCTTGAAGAGTCTAGGAAGATCCTGGATACCGGAGACTGCGCTGCAATTATTTTATTAGATCTCAGCGCAGCCTTTGATACCGTGAATCATCATATAATGATTCAAAGACTTAGGGAGGTGGGTGTGGGAGGTACTGTCCTTGATTGGTTACGGTCATTTCTTTCGGACAGGTCCTTTGGGGTTTTTGAGGAGGGCGTTCTTTCTGAGCAGAGGCCGTTGCACTGTGGAGTCCCTCAGGGCTCATCCTTGAGTCCCACCTTATTTAATATCTATATGAGGCCATTGGCTGAGGTGGTACTTCCCTGGGGGATTCACACTGTCACATATGTGGATGACACTCAATTAGTGGTGGGCCTTAACCGGCAAGATATTTCAAACTCAGGTTTGGAGGGCTGCCTGGTGAAGGTCGCTGAGTGGATGAATCTGTCCTTTCTTAAATTAAACGGTACAAAGACAGAGATAATGATTCTTGGTCATGCTGCACCCCACAATCTGGATTCTTTGTGGCCTGCCTGCCTCGGCGCGCCTCCTGTCCCTAAGGCACTAATTAAGAGTCTTGGGGTCTGGTTGGACTGTAAATTGAATCTCAAAGTGCAGGCAAGTAAAGTGGCCGCTAATTGTTATGGCCTGATCAGGACAATGCGAAAGATTCTTCCCCTTCTGCCTTCTGAAGCCAAGCGCATGGTGGTTCAATCCCTGGTACTTTCACGGTTGGACTACGCAAATGTAGTCTACCTGGGTGCGCCACTGGGAACTATCGGGAAATTGCAGATAGCACAGAATTGTGCGGCTCGTCTTTTGAATGGTATTCCTAGGCAAAAGTCAGTTAAACTAGCCCTCAGACGACTTCATTGGCTGCCCGTCGTGGATAGGGTTAGGTTCAAAGCACTGTGTATCGTCCATAAGTGTATCTCGGGTAAAGGGCCAGCTTTGTTGCAGCCCTTGGTGCAGCTATATCACACAAAGAGGACTTTGAGATCGAGTAATAAACTACTGCTGTCAGTTCCAAAGGTTAAACGGTCCCGGACCGGAGGACGGCTGTTCTCCTATAACTCATCCAGGCTTTGGAATCAGCTTCCTGATCCAATTCACCTGGAAGGTGACCATCTTAGGTATAGGAAACAGCTGAAGACCTTTCTTTTTGCTTGATCACTGTTGAATGAGTATGGTGACAGGATGCGCTGGGATGCCCTATGGGTAGCCATGCGCTATATAAGTGCGTATTCATTCATTTATTCACTTGTAGGTTCTCTCTCTAGCAGATCTTATCACGTGGGAATTCAAAGTGTCCCTTAATGCTGTTCTCGCTCATTATGTCTGAAATCAAAGGGTCTCACGATGGTGGGACTTATTGAGCATGAATTTGAAATGACTCACTCTTGTAGGACAGTTTGAAGCACTTCATATTGCTGTACTCACTCAATGTGTGTGCCTTTGAGTATCTCACTCTGTGCTCACTACCTGTAAACCTAAATATGACACTCTTGCTGTGATCTTTCAATGAGTGCTAATTTAAGGTATCCCAGTCTGGCTGTGGGAACCGCTGAACTTGAAGTACCTCACTCTTAGGGCTCAATTCCGATCCGGTAAAATAATCCGCCGTACGAATCGTATTCGTAGCCGAATCCGTACGAATGGGAAAATACCGTCCGACCTCCGAATTCCGATCCGTTTCCGTCGATTTCCATACGAATATCAGCGAACCGTACGAATCACAGTCGTTGACCTGTACAAATAAGCCTCGTGAATCCTACCGTACGATTCGTAACCAGGCCGTACAAACACACTAGTACGATCCTGTACGAGAAGCCTGACAGCAATTCGTACGGAACAAAGTTTTCGCGCTTGAATAATGATTCGTACGGCAATATTCGGCTCGCATCAAGCAGCGTCAACACATACCACACGTGTACCCCTCGCTCAAGCACAAGTACGACACCCCCCCCAACAAGCCCACGCGAACCCCCCCACCCACCAACGGCCCGTACCAGTCAATCGCACGCACAAGTATGACACGCACACCCCCAACAAGCCCACGCGAACCCTCCCACCTGCCAACGGCCCGTACTAGTCAATCGCATGCAAAAGTACGACACGCACATCCCCCAACAAGCCCACACGAACACCCCCACCCGCCAACGGCCCGTACAAGTCGATCGCACGCACAAGTACGACACACACACCCACCCAACAAGCCCACGCGAACACCCCCACCCGCCAACGGCCCGTACCAGTCAATCGCACACACAAGTACGACACGCACCCCCCCAACAAGCCCACGCGAACCCCCCCACCCGCCAACGGCCCGTACAAGTCGATCGCACGCACGAGTACGACATGCACACCCCCCCAACAAGCCCACGCGAACACCCCCACCCGCCAACAGCCCGTACAAGTCGATCGCATGCACAAGTACGACACGCACACCCCCCTACGCGAACCCCCCACCCGCCAACGGCCTGTACAAGTCGATCGCACGCACAAGTACGACACGCACACCCCCCCAACAAGCCCACGCGAACACCCCCACCCGCCAACGGCCCGTACCAGTCAATCGCACACACAAGTACGACATGCACCCCCCCCAACAAGCCCACGCGAACCCCCCCACCCGCCAACGGCCCGTACAAGTCGATCGCACGCACGAGTACGACATGCACACCCCCCCAACAAGCCCACGCGAACACCCCCACCCACCAACAGCCCGTACAAGTCGATCGCACGCACAAGTACGACACGCACACCCCCCTACGTGAACCCCCCCACCCGCCAACGGCCTGTACAAGTCGATCGCACGCACAAGTACGACACGCACACCCCCCTACGCGAACCCCCCCACCCGCCAACGGCCCGTACAAGTCGATCGCACGCACAAGTACGACATGCACACCCCCCAACAAGCCCACGCGAATCCCGCCAACGGCCCGTACCAGTCAATCGCACGCACAAGTACGACACGCACACCCCCCCAACAAGCCCACGCGAACACCCCCACCCGCCAACGGCCCATACAAGTCGATCGCACGCACAAGTACGACACGCACACCCCCCCTACGCGAACCCCCCCACCCGCTAACGGCCCGTACAAGTCGATCACACGCACAGGTACGACACGCACCCCCCCCCAACAAGCCCACACGAACCCCCCCACCCGCCAACGGCCTATACCAGTCAATCGCACGCACAAGTACGACATGCACACCCCCCAACAAGCCCACGCAAACACCCCCACCCGCCAACGGCCCGTACAAGTCGATCGTACGCACAAGTACGACACGCACACCCCCCAACAAGCCCACGCGAACCCCCCACCCGCCAACGGCCCGTACCAGTCAATCGCACGCACAAGTACGACACGCACACCCCCCCAACAAGCCCACGTGAACACCCCCACCCGCCAACGGCCCGTACAAGTCAATCGCATGCACAAGTACGACACGCACACACCCCTACGCGAACCCCCCCACCCGCCAACGGCCCATACAAGTCGATCGCACACACAAGTATGACACGCACACCCCCCTACGTGAACCCCCCACCTGCCAACGGCCCGTACCAGTCAATCGCACGCACAAGTACGACACGCACACCCCCCCAACAAGCCCACGCGAACACCCCCACCCGCCAACCGCCCGTACAAGTCGATCGCACGCACAAGTACGACACGCACACCCCCCCAACAAGCCCACGCGAACACCCCCACCCGCCAACGGCCCGTACAAGTCGATCGCACGCACAAGTACAGCATGCACCCCCCAGCAAGCCCACGCGAACCCCCCCACCCGCCAATGGCCCGTGCCAGTCAATCGCACGTAGAAGTACGACACGCACACTCCCCCAACAAGCCCACGCGAACACCCCCACCCGCCAACGGCCCGTACCAGTCAATCGCACGCACAAGTACGACAAGCACACCCCCCCAACAAGCCCACGCGAACACCCCCACCCGCCAACGGCCCGTACAAGTCGATCGCACGCACAAGTACGACACGCACACCCCACAACAAGCCCACACGAACACCCCCACCCGCCCGTACCAGTCAATCGCACGCACAAGTATGACACGCACACCCCCCTACGCGAACCCCCCCACCCGCCAACGGCCCGCACCAGTCAATCGCACGCACAAGTACGGCACGCACACATAAAGCCAACACCCAAACCAGCACAAGGACTTTGCAAACAAGTCACACAACAACACTGAACCTGTCTCCTGTGTACACACCGTTGAGAATCAATGTCCTGGTCACAGCCAAACAGGCAAACAGAGGTCAACACTAACACCCACCCCATATAACACACACACAACCAATTCAAATTAAGCCACACCCACTATTTGACCAATAAAAGGGTCCATACATACAACCCATTATCCTTTGCAACATACCCATTATTGCGAAGAAACAGAGAGCACACCAACAATTGCAGCCACATACCTTCACACATACACCCTATCACATCTACACCCACACCACCCCCTTCACAATCACAACCACACACCCTCATCCATACACACCATCACCCCCTCAATCATATACACCCCACACCATGACCACACCCAAGAATCCAAAGTTCACTAACCCGCAGAATGAGATACTTACAGATGAAGTCATCAGAGTCGAACCACAGCTGTTTGGCGCATTGGTGAGACAGACCAGCCTGGCAGAAAAAACACGCCTGTGGGAGAGGATCGTAGACCGGGTCAATGCTGTTGCACCCATCAGGCGCACCAGGGGGAATGCCAGTCCAGGTGGTATGAGCTGCGGAGGATGGTCAAGAAGAAAATGGACAAGGACTACCCTCTGCACACCACACTGGAGGTGGTGGTCCCCGCAGACCTCCTGTATACCATCCCAGGGAGGAGAGAGTCATGGCCCTGCTGTCACCGGTGGGAGTACATGGAATAGAAGGAGCCATTGAGTCTGGTGAGTGTACAAAAAAAAACATGTTACATGGGTGGACTTACAACAGTGCCCAGCAGCATGGGGTGGGTGGCCATGAGTCCCAGCAGGACAAAACAAAATGTGGTTTGTTGCAAGGGGGAGCCACAAAGGGTGGAAGGTGGAGGGAAGGAGGCTGCTCTCATCCCATATGTCCCAGGGCCTCACCCAAGCACCATGCCCAATGTACAGGGATAGGGAATATATCACACAAGATAGTAGACCACAGCTCCTAAACAATTTCATGTTGCGGACACACCTTCCAGAGATGCAATATTTTATGACACACTAAGGCAGTGTAGCAAGTGAGCAAGCACAAACAACCTGTCTCCATCCCTGTCTCCCTCTCCCTCTGTCGCCCTCTCCCGATGTCACCCTCTCCCTCTATTGCCCTCTCCCTCTGTTGCCCTCTCCCTCTGTCGCCCTCTCCCTCTGTTGCCCTCTCCCTCTGTTGCCCTTTCCCTCTGTCGCCCTCTCCCTCTGTCGCCCTCTCCCTCTGTCGCCCTCTCCCTCTGTTGCCCTCTCCCACTATCGCCCTCTCCCTCTGTCGCCCTCTCCCTCTGTCGCCCTCTCCCTCTGTTGCCTTCTCCCACTATCGCCCTCTCCCTCTGTCGCCCTCTCCCTCTGTTGCCCTCTCCCACTATCGCCCTCTCCCTCTGTCGCCCTCTCCCTCTGTCGCCCTCTCCCTCTGTTGCCCTCTCCCTCTGTTGCCCTCTCCCTCTGTCGCCCTCTCCCTCTGTCGCCCTCTCCCTCTGTCGCCCTCTCCCTCTGTCGCCCTCTCCCTCTGTTGCCCTCTCCCACTATCGCCCTCTCCCTCTGTCGCCCTCTCCCTCTGTTGCCCTCTCCCACTATCGCCCTCTCCCTCTGTCGCCCTCTCCCTCTGTCGCCCTCTCCCTCTGTTGCCCTCTCCCACTATCGCCCTCTCCCTCTGTCACCCTCTCCCTCTGTTGCCCTCTCCCACTATCGCCCTCTCCCTCTGTCGCCCTCTCCCTCTGTTGCCCTCTCCCTCTGTCGTCCTTTCCCTCTGTCGCCCTCTCCCTCTGTCACCCTCTCCCTCTGTCCCCCTCTCCCTCTGTCGCCCTCTCCCTCTGTTGCCCTCTCCCACGATCGCCCTCTCCCTCTGTCGCCCTCTCCCTCTGTCGCCCTCTCCCTCTGTCGCCCTCTCCCTCTGTTGCCCTCTCCCTCTGTCGCCCTCTCCCTCTGTCGCCCTCTCCCTCTGTCGCCCTCTCCCTCTGTTGCCCTCTCCCACTATCGCCCTCTCCCTCTGTCGCCCTCTCCCTCTGTCGCCCTCTCCCTCTGTTGCCCTCTCCCTCTGTCGCCCTCTCCCTCTGTCACCCTCTCCCTCTGTCACCCTCTCCCTCTGTCGCCCTCTCCCTCTGTCGCCCTCTCCCTCTGTCGCCCTCTCCCTCTGTTGCCCTCTCCCACTATCGCCCTCCCCCTCTGTCGCCCTCTCCCTCTGTCACCCTCTCCCTCTGTCGCCCTCTCCCTCTGTCGCCCTCTCCCTCTGTTGCCCTCTTCCACTATCGCCCTCTCCCTCTGTCGCCCTCTCCCTCTGTTGCCCTCTCCCACTATCGCCCTCTCTCTCTGTCGCCCTCTCCCTCTGTCACCCTCTCCCTCTGTTGCCCTCTCCCTCTGTTGCCCTCTCCCTCTGTAGCCCTCTCCCTCTGTTGACCTCTCCCACTATCGCCCTCTCCCTCTGTTGCCCTCTCCCTCTGTCGCCCTCTCCCTCTGTTGCCCTCTCCCTCTGTTGCCCTCTCCCTCTGTCGCCCTCTCCCTTTGTTGCCCTCTACCTCTGTCGCCCTCTCCCTCTGTCGCCCTCTCCCTCTGTTGCCCTCTCCCACTATCGCCCTCTCCCTCTGTCGCCCTCTCCCTCTGTTGCCCTCTCCCACTATCGCCCTCTCCCTCTGTCGCCCTCTCCCTCTGCCGCCCTCTCCCTCTGTCGCCCTCTCCCTCTGACGCCCTCTCCCTCTGTTGCCCTCTCCCACTATCGCCCTCTCCCTATGTTGCCCTCTCCCTCTGTCGCCCTCTCCCTCTGTCGCCCTCTCCCTCTGTTGCCCTCTCCCACTATCGCCCTCTCCCACTATCGCCCTCCCTCCCTCTGTCTGCCTGCCTCCCTCTGTATCCATCCCTCAGTGTTCCTCCCTCTGTCACTTCACCGCATCTCCCTGGGCATACACACAGTTGCACCCAAGCACTGCACAGGCCTTACAAACACCATAGAGCAGAATGTTTAGGGATGTCTCCTAATTACCAGCAGTCATCTACTAAGTGCCTGCAACACACACACCATTTGCAGGCAACACTGTACTGTGTCAGGACACACATCTCGGAAAGCTCTGTAGTACACAATGGGCACAGGTTTAGGCAGCACAAGTCCCTCCTGTGATCACTGCAAACACAAACACCAGGACAAGGTCACACATCCTGTGCATGAACGCAAAACCACAATTATGCCAGCATGCTACATCAGGGGGCAGCCAAATCATGAACGATGGACGCTTGCACATCACACGCAAACTACTAGCATGGCCTGTCATACACCCGCCTTACAGAAACTCATCCCCTGGGGACAGGCTTTGGAGTGCAACACTGTCCCAATTGTCATGTACCACAACAAAACACTCACTCATATGAATACGCATACAACTCATACATGCACATTGCAGATGCTCAAGTCCATTGTGCCGCTCAAACAATGCACGTGCCCCATCTCATGAACGTTGTGGATGCACTTAAGTACCAACATGGACATGGGTATTGACAAGGTGATGCGTCTTTGAGAAGTGCCAAGTTCAAAAGCCATGATCTATAAGTGTGTGTACAGGTCCAGGGGTGTTGGCATTGTTTGGCCATCACGGTACAGCAAAAGACATCCAAAGTAGTAGATGTCATGCAAATTAATGATGCTCTGTCTCTTACATCAACATGCTGCATCTAAACTCTGTGCATGCTTGACGCAGACATAAGGATTTACACCGTATCCTGGATGTTGCGTGAACCTGAGCAATGCTTTACATGTGTTGTGCCGGCAAGACAAGACACAGCAATGGCTGTGTCAGTCATTGTCAAGAAAATGGAGGAATGAAAATACCCCAGAGTACATGTCAATTTACTACCACTATATACACAACTGAACAATGTCAACAATGTAAAGCTTGTGGAACTGTGATGCTCATAATGGATAACTAAACAAGATGTCACTTGATAGTGCCATAACAGTGTCTGTCTCTCCCACACACAGGGGAACGTGTGGCGCCGCCCCCCAACCAGGGGGGAGAAGGATCCCAGTCCCAGACTCAGCAGGACCCAGACCCCACCGACAGCGACGCCACTCAACGCTCTATGGATGACCCCAATCAACCTGGCTCCTCTGGATCCCAAACCCCTGCAGTAAACTGTACCAGCTACATCTCAGCCAACCACCGGACCCATTCCCACCACATCCCAGCAGACAGGTCACAGCCCTGCCCATGATCCACATGAGAGCCTGTCTGAAAATGAGGGACACCCTTTGTCGGGCGCCCCTGAGGTTGCAGACAACCTCCACCCTGGCAGCACTCGGGGGGCCCGTCGATCGGATGTGCCCACAAGCGCAGGCCGTGCTCGTGTGGGTCAGGGTGGTGGGAGTGACGCAAGGCGGAGGCTAGATTCTGGCCAGTCAGCTGCAGCACCCGGTATGCCTGAACTCGCTAACATCCTGGAGGCATACCGGCGGGACACCAGGGAGGTAAGCCAGCTTGCGGAGGCCCTCAACCAGGTGAAACAACAGCAGGCAGAGCAAATAGCCAGGCAAGACCTACATTATGGACGGGTGGAGGCAAGTCTGGCTCAGCTCTTGACGGTGCATCGGGAAATGAGCCAATCGCTACGTCAGATAGCTGCCAACATGCAGCACCCTCCCTGTGTCACAAGGCCAGCAACATCACGGCAAAGTGTGACACCAGCCACAGGGAGGGAGGAGGAGGAGAAGGAACTCTCTGACGTAGCATCCCATGCATCATCCAGGCCTGCACCTGAGGGTCCCCCAAGGAAGATGGGTCGTCCACGGCTAAGACGTTGAGGGGCATTGGGCCATGCACATCTCCCAGGACACTGGACCTGGCATATTGCCCCTGGGTGCAACAGCATCCCCTATGAGACTCTCCCACATGAACTTGCTGGTCACAGTCTGCCCAATGATGCCAAGCACTGTGGCCTGGACTCTGTTGACTGAAACTGTAAGGCATCTCATCTCCAGCACTGAACTTTGGATTCCACCCCTTTCTGTACAGCACCTATTCACGTATCCTGCACAAGATCACCCAATAAATATTCAAAACCTCATACGCATTTGGTGAGTAATCTTTGAACCACAGCATAAATTGATATGTGTGTGCAAATGTATGAAATGCAAGGGTATCCAGCAAACAGCAGCCAACCACACACTTGGATCAGAATCTGAGTGAGGACACACATCGGTCAGAAATTCCTAACAACTAGATACATGGATGGAAAGACACACCTGCGTGGGACAGTAAATGCTGGAGGGGGGTTTGGATCCCAAAACTGCTATCACAGGCAGGTCCAGGAGAGTCACTTTGAGGTGTACCGATCAGTGTGACAAAACTAGTTTTCCACGTAGGGAGTACCTACAACTGTGTCCTCAGGTATGTGAACTATCATCAGCATGATGCAGTACTGTGGATGTGATGAATGGCGCACAGGACAAGGGTGGCAGGACAGACTGTGGGTAATGGGCTGTAGCACTCTACACAAGCACACCTGAATAGGTGACCTACCCCTATGTAGCTACAAGTACTATACTACTGTAATGGGAGCAACGCATACAGAACAACTACCCACGTCTGACAAATACCTACACCAGAACGGGGAAATCACACCACACCCAAGAGACGTGGTCATGGTGTGTGTCCCCTGTGGCTACTTGACTGACTGTGACAGCTATGTTTTTCTTGCTGTGGTGTTGACAGGGTAACACTGTACAATATTGTGCCTATGGAAGGTGTGTGTGTGCTGTACACGGCACATGACCTGGTGGTACATAGACCCAATGTCATGTGAATCTGCATAGTCGTGCCAGTATGTGTTGCACACACAGGCATAGAAGCTGCAATGGCTGAGTTAGAAGCATTGTGATACCAGGAGGGTGATTGTCTGGTGTTGTCTGTGTGTAGGGTGGCAGGAGCATGCTCTATAAATGGATGGAAGGAGGGTCATCCTGTAGGTCTCTGTGTTCCTGGATAGTGTGCGTTGCATGGTGGCTGTGTATGCAGCAGCAGCAATGAGTGAAGACATGACGGCAGGAGGGGTGTGACAACTTGCAAAACAAGCACATACCACAAGGGCATTGGCAAGCCACAAAGTGACATGTGTATGTGAAGACAGGAGTGTCTGCCTCACTCAGGGTCACTGCAAATAAAATGGCACAGTAATCACCAAAGATCACAGTCACTGGATCAGGGCCCTTACGGACAAGTGGGGCACAGGACACACAGCGTCAGCAGGTGTAGACTACAGCTAGTGTCTTCAAAGCTAAACAGCAGCTATAAAGCCATCTACCTCACACACAACATAGTATGCTAGCCTTCCCCAACACCATGCGTGTGGTCACTGTACACGTAAACACATAACAAGCATAAGCTTACTTCATGCCAAATAGTATACATGCACATTAGAAGGACATGTGCGTTGACATCAAGGCGGCATAATATTCTGTAGAAGTCAGACGTCATGCACAACATGATTATTTACATTGTGAGCCCATGGAGCATTATCAAACATACATGTGCATTGGCAAGAAGTCCAAATAACACTATTAATGATGTCACCTCTAGTACTATTAGCTACAAGCCTGTCAAGGACTGGCCGTACCTTCCTTCATCAGAGTGGTGTGATGCTCAAAGGGGTCCACCTCCAAAGAGCCCCTTGGTCTGAGTACAAATGACAGACACAAAAGGGTGATCAGGCGAGGGAAGGAGAGGATGGGAACTGCTGGGAGGGAGACCTGAAACAGAGGCAAATAACCATTAGGAGTACATTCTCATGTCACTGACACTACAAAAACCTCATTTGATACACTGTACCAGTCACACCTGTGAAGTGTACTGACTGGAGACAATTTTAGATTAGTAATCATGCTATCACATGAGATCCGATGCTATGACACGGACACATCAAACCTAGGACAGTCTGTCATCCATTAGAGTCTTGTGTAACGCTCACAAGTGAGCTACCATGCTATGAGATCTATGTTGTTAAAGACTCATTCACTGGCTCAGATGAGGTGGACCTTACAAACAAATGAAAACATATGGCAGTTCTACTTACGCAAACTGTAATATCTGTATTTGATTATGGGTACCCATAAGGGCCATGTAGGCAAACTTGACTTCACCCACAACAGCTGTAAGAATCACATATGATGAGGAAGCTAATGACCTACATGCAATGAAGGCACTCTGTAGCCAGTCTTTGATCTGTTAAGTTTGCATTACTATGCTAAACATGATATGCAGGTAGAAGAAATATCAACTGCAAGTGATGTTGATCCAAGCCACATAATGAGACCCTACCATTGCACAGAAATGCTGCACGGGACTAGAGATTCATGTGAAAGACCGCACTCCACTGGTGCAACACAATAAATCACATATGCATCATCCCAACATTTTCATTTCTCATGCAAAACATACATGGCATCATGTGAATCAAAACAGAACTGCTACTCACTGTGAAGTAGCAGTATTTTCAACCTGCACTGAGGTAACGACATGACAGTGACATGATATACTGAAACAAGGGGCAATGCATCCATGTAAACAGAATCACAGGAGAGTTGTCATAACATGTGGAACATACACTGGGCCATACCTACACGACATGGTTTGATGGTAATCAAACTGGACTGGCCCACAAGGTGGAGGTGAGGATCCAGTCACATTCTAATGCACACAGTGAGGCTGCAATCCCCCACAGAGTCCGTGGTTGTGACCTCTGACACAATGTCAAGCCATGGTATATGCAATGTTGCAGTGTCAATGTCTACACACATTGATGCATTCACCAGAGTCTCAAACTACAACAGATGACAGTCAGATGGGGTGACTATCCTGTCATGGGAGTGGGCATACATGTAATAAGTAACATAATGTTGTTGCATGTATGCATGGTCTCACTACATGCACATGAACATGTACCCCACGTTTCAAAACATACCAACGCTAAACAGCCTGATATGAGTCCTTACCCAAATTGACTTCTCCACATGTCCATGCATGCTCCGTTGATTTGACTGACGTTGCAATCATAATGAGCAATAGCAGGATGACCACGATGACCCCAACGGACAAAGGGCAGGGCGAGCTGTGGATGAGAATGGCACACAAGGGGTCAAGTTCTGTATTATGTCATTTTGACAATGTCCTGTTGAATATCCAGATGTTGTAGTACACCTATACATTCCAAGTACACACATAGCATGTATGTGTGTTGCATTACATCTGCACCTGTGTGACACTGCACAACAAACATCCAAGTGACCTTGCATACAGTCTGTTGCATACACAACATGCTACTCATGCAACTCTATAGTACATGTTTTACATAAAAGTTGCTATGACTCACCATTATGAAAAGAAGTTGCGGATGAGGTGACTCCGGATATCATCTTCACCCTCCTCGTCGCTGGCATCCTGGGCAAGGCCTTCATCCTCAACGGGCGGATGTTCCAGCTCATCAGGATCAAGGTTGAGTGGCACGGCCTTCTCCACTGCCATGTTGTGTAGCATGCAGCACACGGTGAAGATGTCACACACCTTGCGTGGGCTGTATTGGAGGGCTCCGCCTGTCTTGTCCAGGCACCTGAACCGGCTCTTCAGGAGTCCAAATGTTCGCTCGATCACCCGCCTGGTCTTCCCATGAGCATTGTTGTACCGCTGGTCTGCAGCTGTCCTGGGGTTGCGTAGCGGAGTCTTTACCCATGGCATGTTTGGATATCCAGCGTCTCCTGCAAATTAACATCATGGAAATGAGTGTGTAATATGATGCAGATCATGAAGTTGTGACATACTGTCATACATAGCTGACAGGGTATACTCACCAACAAGACATGCCCGGTGGTTGTGCAGCTGCAGCATCATCTGTGGTACCCTGCTATGCCTCATGATGAAAGCATCGTGGCACGATCCTGGAAAACGTGCACAAACATGTGAGATAATCATGTTGGCAAGACACACCACCAGGGCATTTATCGAGTGGTAGTGTTTCCTGTTGCGATACGCTTGCTCCTGAGCCTGTGGTGGCACCAGAGTAACATGTGTACCATCAATTGCACCAATTACATGTGGCATGCGTCCCAGGGGCATAGAATTCCCCCTTGACATCTGTCAACTGTTCTGGAGTAGGGAATGTGATGAATTCATCAAGGTGGAGCAACATAGCAGACAATACATCCGTCAATACACGGCTGAACATTGTCTGAGACATCCCTCCCACATCAGCTATGGTAAATTGGAACGTACCTGTGGCAAAGAAATGGAGGGCTGCCATCACCTTTACCTTGGGTGTCAGCGCAGTTGGATACCTGTGGCGTGGTTGTAGGTGAGCCTCCAGCCTGTCCGTCAGGTCCTTGATCAACTGTCTGTTGAAGCGATAACGATGGATGCAATTGCGTTCCCTCATGGCTTCCAAATCAGGCAACGGCCTCTCCAGAGGGGGTGCCCTGCAATACACAATTTATCGTAAATGTCTTCAACTGTCTGACTAAGACAATAACAATGTACATGGCACAAGCAACACTGCTTCAAAAAATCTAGACAATTTTGAGTGTGGCGTGGGATACACACTGATGTAACATGTGCCACCTCCCAGGAACTCCTCCGTGAAAAGTAAAAGACCTGTGATGTGTGGAATGGATATGACATGCATACAAATGATCTGATGGAAAGGTCTTAGTGAGCATGACAATGTATCATGTCAGTGACACACGCCATGTGAATGTCAGTAGGAGATTGTCTGCACATCCAGACAGCTGACAGCAATACACACACACACCACATGTGCCATCATTTGCACAGTTCTGACATAGTCATGTTGCGGTGTGAAATTTCCCTAACTATTACATGACCATCATCATACAGCATAAATGTTTGATTTGTCACAAATGGTCTGTGATGCCATCACACATATGAGCGGTTCATTAACACAAGTGGCATGGTGTGCGTACATTAGAAACACGGTCATCACGCCAAGGACACAACATAGATGCTCTTACAGCAGATGTACTGAACTGTATGAACTAGTTACTTACCTTTTGTAACAAAATATCAGTAAGGAACAGTAGTTAGTAGCATATTCCTGACTTTGAATACATACCAAGCTTTTGAAAATGTGCCTCCCTGGATGCCATAGATCTGCCCAGTGAGTCGGGGCTGTCCAGCCCACACAGGATAAAATACGGTGTCGCTGATTGCCGCTCGAAATTGTGTGGGCGGACTTTGTTACTTGGAGTGTTGCTTCGTACCAGTGCCCCAGGGAGCTGAAGGACCATCATTTTGGGTGGCGGCAGTTACAGCGGGACTGTGAGTCCCAGGATTACTAGCGGCGTGTCTCTGTGCCGCACCTGGAGACTCTTCCCCATTGACCCCACCTCCCTCCTGGGCGCTTAAAGCCACGACTCGCGGCCCCCGCTTCGCGGGAGCCGCTCGAAGTTGTGTGGGCGGACTTTGTTACTTGGAGTGTTGCTTCGTACCAGTGCGCCCAGGGAGCTGAAGGACCATCATTGTGGGCGGCGGCAGTTACAGCGGGACTGCGAGTCCCAGGATTACTAGCGGCGTGTCTCTGTGCCGCACCTGGAGACTCTTCCCCATTGACCCCGCCTCCTTCCTGAGCGCCCCGCCCGCCCACTGGCTACAAGATTACTGTCAGACACGCGCATCGTGGGACGCGCGCGGGCGGGCGCCGGGCTAAGCACGGGCAAAGGGCGGGCCGTTTGAGGCCGTTAGAGGACGGGAGAGACCGGACCGGGCCACTCCCCTAAATCTTTGCCTAGCAGACCACTGCATCTTCATACCGCCCCTGGCTCCTGCGAGGTACGGTGACGTTTAATATGGCATCGAGGGAAACAAGGAGTAAAGTGGCCACGATGGCAAAAGGTACTTTGGACAGTTTCCTCGTTAAGGCGAATACCGTAGTGAACCAAGGCCTCACAGCCCTAGAGAAATCATTAGCAGAGGGGCTGGAAAGTTCGCAGTTAGTTTCCACGGGCTCATCCATGAATGTTAGGTCTCTGGAATTGCTGGATGCTACCCACCTATCCCTTATGGATAGCATCGACCAAACGATAGAGTCAGTGCTGCAGCAGTTGAGGACACCGTCCAACTTACAAAGAGACCGAGACTCAGTACATACCACTCATGAGTCAACGTCTCCTTCGACATTCCATCTAGCCTTAACCCAGGAAGAGGGGGATGTCTCCACTGTATCACACCATAGGGGTCTTCGGGAGGGTGTGGTTCCGAAAAGGAAAAGACTAAGGCAGTCAAAAGGTGCTAAGAGGGCCAAAGTAGATTATGGTCGGGAAAACGTTGCTGATAGCACAGATGTTTCTGGAATGCTCTCTGCCGTGGTTGCCAACGACACACTGAGCCCTTCACAACCTGTTCATAACCACACGCCTCCGCACATTGGCCCGTTCATATTTGGAGAGGGAGCTTCTAACACCTCGGACCATATTATTTGCTCGTTTACTAACATCGTCAAAAACCTACTGGACCCCTTGCTGGTTAAACTCGATAGTATCGAGGCTAGACTTTTAGCCATGGAAAAATCAAGTGGGTGTAGGAATGACCAACAGGGGTTGCAATGTGGCCCAATTGGTGTGACTGGGAAAAATAGTGGGATTCCTCGTCTGTCTAGCGCTGCTACTGCTGTGATTCATACCCACCCTATTCCCTCTGCTACTGTGAATGGCCCGACGGCTACTGCACCACAACCTGTTCCAACACCCCTCCCCAGGCAAATCATTCCTGTGCCTCTTGTCAGAAGGTCGAGGTTGCCTACTTCGACTTCCACAATGAGGCAAAAACGCCAAACGTAACGGTTGACCAGCCCAACAGGACTAGTATTACCCAAATTAGGCCAAAAGTAGTTAACTTGCCTCCAGAGGCGGCGGCTTACACTATTATTTTGACCGGGGTACCTGAGCTTTCTAGCAACGTGGTGGAATCCTTTGATTCCCTACGTAATAAAGTTATTAGCTGGTTAAATGTTCATAGGCCCCTACCACCTAATCTGAGAGGAGAAGTCCTAATGGTCAGGAGGGTCCCATGGGTTGGGTATACCATCAAGAAAAGAAGGGGAGATTGTATCCTTGTCAGCTTCAGGAACTCCCAGATAGTGCCCCACATATGTAATTGGTTTGGGAGTTCAAGGAATACATCCATAGAACTGGTCCCTCTGTCATTTTTCTATCCAAATGTCGGGGATTCGTACCAGGGGGAAAGTGACGGCTGGACTAGGGTGGGATATGCCGTTGACGGGTCAAGATATAGGCCACCTCGACATGACATTCCCGCCTTTGCCAATTACGCTCATCCCAATAGATACAGCTGCCTCGACCAGGTTGACTGACTCCCGATTGTTGCTTCTGAGGGGAACAATGAAGGGGAGGTTTTTCATACAGTTTTGAAGGAAACAGGGACAGTTGTTAGTGCTAAAACCAACTTTAGCTCTGTTGGACTATCACTAGAGAGTTCATCTACTACCAATACTTTGGCCCTTTCCGTCAACCTGGCCCTTTCTGTTAACCTACCCCTGAGGCCACTTCTTGGTGAGTTAGCACCTCAAGTCTCGATTGATTTGGGATCTCATGCGGAGCGAGTATCACTAGATAGGCTCGTATCACTATCTATTGATAGCGGTGCTGAGAGGTTGAGGGGAATGGGCTCCAAGTCACTCCTGGGATCTATGAAAGTCCTCTCCTGGAATGTGGCAGGCATTGCCAACAAAATAGATTCCAACGAATGGGGCTCTCTGGTTGCTGGCAATGACATATGTCTCTTCCAGGAGACTTGGGCTAGGGAACCGTTCCCCTGGGTGGGCTATGCAACCTTTTATATCCACGCTAGGTGGAATGGCAAGGGGAGGCCATCTGGTGGCCTTGCGATCTGGGTGGCTAGTCACATTGGCTGTGGAGCAGAGATAATACCAACCTTCTCGGAGGACATTCAATGTGTCCTTCTCAAGTGGCCAAACGCCTTCAATCTGGCGATTGTCAATGTGTACTCGCGCCCAGTTAGCGTGTCGATGGAATCACCCACTTTGGATGATTTATCTTCCTTTTTGGGACAATTACCCCCCGACTGTAAGATACTGATGGGCGGTGATTTCAACTGCCACTTCGAACCTCTGAAAGGTTTGAAGGAGGGTGCCCTAACCGCAGAAGATGATTACTGGGGGATTCCTTCGTGTCAATCCCCTAACCCAAAAGCATGGTCGCCTCTAGCGGTGCAGATCACGTCTCTGACCCTGGATTTTGCTCTGAGGGCCTGCAACGGGCGTACTCCATCAGATACACCCTCGCTGTGCACCTTTAATAGGAAGGGCCATGAATCGCGCCTGGACTATATTTTTGTAGACACGGGCTTGTGGTCCAAGGTTCAGGATTTTAGGGTTATAGAAAGATCAGACAGTGATCATAATGCCCTTTGCTTAGTTATGGTACATCCTGCCCCCGAAGAACGGTCGGTGACTGTAGATCAAAGTGAAGAGACAGGGGAGCTGGTTCTAACCAATAATAGACGTAGGGTGAGATGGGGCAAACTAGTAAGTTCTACAGAGTCTGTTGCAAAAATGTATGAACTGGTACTCCCAAAGTTTGCCAAAGTGGACGAACTAATTAAGAAACCCACAAGCATTGATTTTAATCAGAAACTTGCTCAAATCAATGTAGATCTAGTGGGAAGTTTAAGAGAGGTCTTTTTCCCTGAGGTGGTGCCTAGGAAGAAGAGGACAGTCACCTCAGCATGGTATAATGGCACTTGTAAAAAGATAAAAACCGAGCTGATTTCCATGATAAAGTCCGGTGACAGTAAGGACAAGGTAGCTCTTTTAAGACACAAATATAGGGAAGCCATCGCCCAGGCAAAATCAGAATGGGATTGGGAGAGATGGCAAGACCTATCTCTGGCACTTGAAACCAGGGACTTAAGAAAATTCTGGGCTCTAGTCACTACAGGTACTGGTGAACCTAAAAGAGCAGTTGAGCCAAACATCGCTGCCTCTGACTGGGAATCGCACTTTAGTAAATTGTATCAAGACACCACTGAACCCATTCATGAGGCAGTCCCTGATACCCCACTTGAGCCTGTTGACAAACTAGAATTTACACTGGGGGAGGTATTGAATGCAATGGAGAGACTGGCGCTGGGGAAGGCCCCAGGTCTCGACAAACTCCCTGGAGATTTATTTCGATACCATTCTGAGATCTGGGGTCCGTACTTCTTAATTATATTCAACTCCATCCTGGGTGGGATGGAGATCCCCTGTACTTGGCTGGGGGCAGAGATAGTACCGATCTTTAAAAAGGGCTCTCCTCTGCTCCCAGCTAACTACAGGCCAATCAGTCTTATAGATGTACCCCAAAAGCTTTTTGCCCGCCTCCTCCTGGATCATCTCCTTGACTGGATGGAGGACAATGGGATCCTCAGTCCCCTTCAGGCTGGCTTCAGGAAAAACACGTCCACTATGGATCGGATTTTCCTCCTCGTACTTCTCTACTGGAAAACAGTGGGGATCGAGGGGGGGAGTCTGTTCATGGTGTTCGTGGACCTGAAGTCCGCTTTTGATTTGGTACCCCGTAAGAAACTGTGGATGGTCCTTAAGGAACTGGGTGTTCCTCCACATCTGTTACAGGCTATTATTAGGCGCCACAATGGCAATTTTGCCCAGGTTAGGTGTGGGAGGGATGGGGCGTTGTCCTCTAGGTTTCCAGTTTTCAGGGGGGTAAGCCAGGGGTGCGTTCTTGCGCTGACCCTGTTTTGCCTCTTTGTTAACAGTGTCATATCCCATCTTGACAACGTCAGGGACAACGACGCACCTAGTTTGGCAGGCAGGAGGGTTCCGGCTATCATGTTTGCCGATGATACCCTCCTGCTTTCCAAATCCCCGATGGGGATACAAAGGATACTGGATGGGTTTGGGGATTTCTGCAGGACCCACGGTCTGGAGATAAACGCAGAAAAAAACAAATTTATGATATTTAACCCCTTCAAAACAACCAGGCCCAATCCAACCCTGGGATCCGAAAGGCTTGAAAGGGTCAGAACGTTCCAGTATCTGGGGGTAACTTTACACGAAAATTTATCATGGGGTCCACAAATAGCTAGATCCCGTCTTAAGTTATCCCAGATGGCGGGGGCAATTCTGAAGGTCACAAATTCATCAACCTTTAAACCTATCAGCCCTGCCCTGGAGATGTACAAAACACAAGCCAGAGCAGCCTCATCCTATGGTAGCGAGCTGTGGGGTCATAAAGCTGGGTTGGATCTGGTCAAGGTAGAAAACAACTTCCTAAGATGCCTGCTGGCCCTTCCCCAAGGCACACCCCTGTTACCTCTGAGACTAGACCTGGGGCTCCCTTCAATAGGGGATGAACTGGCATTAAAACCATTGAGTTTTTGGCACAGGTTCTGGTCCACTGGTGATTAGAAAAAAGGGGACCCCTATAAGTAATCGTAGCACCTGCTATACATAGGGAACAAACAGAGTTAAGAAAAGTCTATAGCTAAGTGACACATCCCAATTGTACTTCAGTTAATACAGTCTAGATGTATGATTGAAGATAGAAAGTCCAACTGTATAATGATAGTCTCCAAATACTGAAAACTTCTGTTATGATTTTATTAGTATATATTTTTCATATCAATCACTTTTTTGGGAGAAATTACATATTTTATATTCTCTTTTGTTTTTGTTTTTTTAGGATTATATTTCAATATAACAAATAGTCAATTAAAACCATATTAGAAAAAGGACAAAACCAATAGACATAAAGCTGAATGCATTGTTGAAGGCAAAGCGGTAGATGTCACACAACGCGCGTTTCGGCTCTTGAGCCTTCCTCAGGTTACCGTCTACTGCTCTATGGATTATAAAAAACATATCTTAATATATTTACATCACAAAACCAAATTATTTACAGTGGACTTAAATATATACACATAATATATACATTCTTGTTTAGCTAAGTGTCTTCATTTGGGCAGCAAGGAAAAGACATGAATTGGATAAAATAACTTTATCTATGTGACAGAGGCAGAAGCATTATTTATCTAGCACATTTGACTCGTGTATACATCTATTGCACAAATTTCATACAATTATATCCTCAAGAGTGTTATTTCTCTTCTTAATTTTTCAAACAGTCTATACATCCGAAAAGAAAGAAAAAAGGTTACATACTTCATAACTGTAGCAGTTACGTAAGGGTCTCAAGTTCTCATATATACAGGTAACATTCTGTGATTTGATATTTGAAAAAACCTTGTCATAGAAACTATAACTATAGCGTTAGGGTCTCAATTTCTGTTATGTAACATTAACACTCTATGATTTAATAATTAGAAAAAACACTGTCATAGACACTCAAGACATCCTCAAATATGATCTATTGTCTAATTCACTGTAGAGTAAATTTTTAGTACCCACTGATGTTACAGTGGTGACATAGTTGCATAAGCATGGTATATTATTGTTGATTGGGTCTTTAATCAATATGACATATTAAACTGTTGGTATCATGTGCAAACCGCTGATCCAGATAAAGAGGCGCTTATATATTGATATCTAACTTTAGAATTCAAGTTGTTGAGAGATCTACGCTATAGCTATTTTTAACAAAACAGTACTATGCTTATGGTTGTTGCTAATAATTTTGTTCATACTTACAGAATAAAAGCGAACTCAGATCTGGTTGTTAGCTCAGATGTAATTGGTGCATCTTTATTGAAACTCTGTTATCTATAAAATTAGAGTTGTAGCGTATTCATTAGTATACTAATTATGAGACATCCAAATTGATTTTACAATGTGCACTTGGTGATTAGATACAACCTAGTCTACAAGCGGTTATAATGCCTATACTTAAATAGGAGAACATTTTATTGTAAAGAATTCCTTATACCTTGAGGAAAAAGTGGATGCCATAAAACTAGTTGATGGATAACGGTGATGGCTAGAAGTCACTAGTGTGGATCCTGTTCGTTTTATACAGTGTTTTTAGTACTCAATATAGTGTAGGTATGAACTGTCTGGATAAAAGAGAATAGAAATAAGGAGTATTTAGAAAGGCATTTACTTCAAAGCAATGGTCGAAGTAGAGATAAATATACAGCGTTTTTAAATTGTAAATAAAGCTTACTTAAGGTTCTATACCTTGATTGTAGGTTTATAGTAAACGACGATAATGATGATACACGATAAAATCAGCAAACAAGACCAGTCAAATTCTGTAATTAAAGCATATACGTAAGAGTATATTAGCAGGAGTGGTCAGACTAAGCGACATTTGTGTCTTTGTAATGCGATTTTATAATGTTGATCCAAACCATAAAATTCTTCATTTACCTGGTTTTATATAGAAAATCGATTTCCAGGAGTAAGGATCTGTCTAACTGATGACATTCATGTAGTCATATCTAAAAATGAAGATATATACATGGAGAGTTTAATGAACTACCCGTTTTAGATAATCCTGTGAAGAAAAAAGTATCTCATAATATGATGGACCGTCTAGTGTAAAGAGGGCTTCTTAATCTTTAATTGCGTAATTTTCCATTTACATAAGGTCCGGGAATTGTAGTAGCTAAATCGATATGGTATTCCCATTGTGTATCTAAGCACGATTATATTTGGATATGCCCATAGTAACATCAGGTTTAAAGTTAATAGGGCGCACCTTAGCGGGTTCAGACCAATACAACGAGTGAGAGAGATATGCGACCGTGGATGTTAAGCGTCTCCTGAGGCGAGGGGCTGGAAGTTTCTACCCCTCGATATATAGTCATGTTTTAAAGTCCTAGATAGAAAGAAGGAAGCGCACCGTGCCGTGTTCAAACCGGCATAGCGAAAATGAGAAAACTCGGCCCCTTTGAAGTAATCTCTCACCTGTGGTGAAACGCTGATAATATTCAACTCCCGGTATTTGCACAAATTGGCCGTCTGTTCGTTAGATCGCTCAAAGTTATCAGCCGCTTCATCGGAGTTGGCTGCTTTATATAGTCCAGCTGACTTCAATTGAAGGGCATAAACAGATGGATATAAAGATAGGACTAAAAACTAAGTAGCAGAAGTGGTAGATTCACTTCACTAGTATCTGGAGATGGAAATAGACATGGGACTCTAAATGACCCGAGGTAGCAGAAATGGTAGACACACTTCGCTGATATTTAGGAATATAACTATTAAAGCTATATATGACCAGAGGTTGAGGATAAATAAAAAAATGAGAGTAAAATTTGAATTAAAGTTTTTAAAAGTGGGAAAAATGAAAAAGAGTGAATAAATAAAAATGAAAAATGTATATATATATATTAGCAATGTTGTTGGTATGAGATATTTAAGGAGTAATGGATATTCCGTATTCAATATTACTTAAAGGAACCAAATATATTTTAAATAATTACTAAACCGGAATATAGAAAAAATGATAACCCACATGAGAGTGTTATATAAGAATTGGTTAAAAGATGATTAGATTACCCAGGGATAAGGTTAAAGATGTAAGGCAAACAGAGGTATGATTTCGATGCAATTGCTATTCTAGTATGTTTCTATTTATCACGAGTCCTATATTCCCAGTGTGTCTTCATGATAATTGTGAGGTATAGTTTTTGATATTTAGCTGAGCATATGCACTAATTTATTAATAGCACAGATAAAGATCTCTCAATATAGGGGCCATCATGTTCAATAAATGAATGATCCATATCTAGAATTCCATTTTATTATATGATCGCTTGATCCCAAGGGATCTCAGAGTTTAATCCATTATTCACAGTATTAAGCATGAATATATGGTAAACTTCTCGCTTTTTTCTTATTTTGTCACAGCAGAGCCCTGCTGTGGATACAATTTTTTCCAGTATATACCAACGTATATCATCTGGTGAGTGTCGTTTTTCTACATAGTGACTTACCAAAGGAGCAGTCATTTTTTGTGTGCGAATAGCTGATCTGTGCTCAGTTAATCTAGTATTCATACACCGAGAGGTTTCCCCTACATATGCCTTTTGGCATGGGCATAAGAGCACATAAATCAAATTTTTGGTTTTACAGTTTGTCATGCCCTTATTTGCAACAGTGATTCCATTGTAGCAGAAAGAACTGCTCTCTATAGCGAGTGTGCACGACTTACACATTCCACATTTAAAATTTCCACTAACTGGCTGTGAATCAGTAATGCTTCGTTGGAGGAATGGTTTGTCTTGTGGCATTCGAGATTTCACTACTATATCTTTAAGATTTCTGTTTTTGCGGTAGGCAAACATTGGTTTTTGTAAAGCTTCTGTAGTTTGTTTATTAATGTTTAGTAAGTGCCAATTAGAGCAGATAATTTGTCTTATCCTCTCATTAAGGACAGAATGTCTTGTTACAAACACCATATTTTGATCAGTGGTATTTGAGTTTCCCGCAAGTAAATGCTGCCTATCGTAAAACCGTGCTCGTTTGTATGCATGTCGAATAATGCGATGAGGGTATCCACGGTTTTTAAATTTGGTCTTCATATCTTCAGCTTGCCGATCATAATCTGAGATTTTTGTGCAATTTCTGCGCAATCTCAGAAATTGTCCAAAAGGGATTGCATTTTTTTGGGTGAGTGGGTGGAAGCTTGTATGGTGGAGAATGGTGTTACGTGCAGTAGGTTTTGTGTATAAATCTACATACAAATGTCTGTTCTCGTGTTTAATCATGATATCCAAAAACTCAATCTCTACATTACTGTGGCGAGATGTAAATTGCAGGTTATTATCGCAAAGATTGAGCCATTGTGTAAATTCTAATAGGACTGGTAGATCATCATTCCAAATAAAAATAATGTCATCGATGTACCGTGACCAAAATTGGACTGTTTCAAAGAAAGGGGCTTCCTCTTTAAAGATGTACAAGTGTTCAAAAAATGCTACATAAATGTTAGCAATAGTGGGAGCACAAGAGGCTCCCATGCTTACTCCTTTGGATTGTTTATATAGGGTCCCCCGAAATTCAAAAATGTTTTCTTTGAGTATAATAGATAAACAGTCAAGAATGAATCTGCTATCACAGTCCACTTGGTAGGTTTCTACGAACCACTCCACTGCATGGAGAGCTCCTTCATATGGTATATTCGAATATAGGCTTTCCACATCCAGGGTAACTAGCCATTGTGTTTCTGCATTGTAGGGCTTGTCTTCTAAAAGGCTAATTATTTGACTAGTATCTTTGATGTAGCCTGGTATCAGTTGTATATAGGGGCGTAAAATGGCATCCAGATATTTTGAGATTGGCTCGGTGACAGAGCCAATAGTATTAACAATAGGTCTTAGCGGAGGATTTAGCGCGTCTTTATGAACCTTAGGGGTTCCATAGATGCATGCTATTTTCGGCGATTCCACATTAAGATATTCAAATTCTTTGCGGCAGATGATATTATCATTGTATGCTTTAGTAGTGAGACGTCCAATTTTAGATTTAATAACACCAGTTGTATTTCTGGTTATTTTGGTGTAATATCGTGTATCACTAAGCATACTTTCAATTTTGTCAATATAATTGTCAGTATCTAGGATCGCTATCCCACCACCTTTATCACAACATTTCACAGTAACTTTGATGTTGTTTTTCAGTGTATCCATAGCTAAATGTTCATCATGTGTGATATTAAAAGGTGTTTTGGGAATATATTTAGTGGCCTTTATAAAGTTGTTATATACCACTTTTTCAAATATGCCCACTTCAGGTGGTACCTGATCTAGTGTAGGGGTAAAGACTGATCTTGGAGCTAGCCCTGATTTATTATTTTCCTGATCAGTGGTATGGTTATCTTGAAAAAAGAAGAACTTTAATCTCACTTTACGTAGGAATATCATAAGGTCAGTGAAAAGTTCAAATTTATTTATACCGGCATGGGGAACAAAAGATAGTCCCCTTGATAGTAAAGATATAGTAGATGGATTCAGTATACTTTTACTTAAGTTAAAGATGGGAATAGTCTCTATTGCCTCCAGTATTTTGCATTCCTTGTTTCCAGGAATTGATTGGAATTCCCTTGAGGTCCCTGGAATTGATTGGAATTCCCTTGAGGTCCCTGGAATTGATGGGGATATGATGCTTCTGGCTGGTATTGGTTGGAGCTCCCTTGAGGTCCCTGAAATTGCTGAGGATACACAATTTGTGGTTGGTATGATATTGGCTGTTGGAAGGGTTGCTGATATTGTTGTTGATTGTAACCCTGATATCGGGGCCTCCAATTGTTTCTGTAGTTGAAGCGTCTCCCTAAAAAAGGACGTCTGTTTTGTTTTCCTGTATATCTATGACCTCTAAGATCAGGGGAGAACAGACCATCATCACTTCCAGAGCTAGATGTATTGGAGAATGTTGTGAATTTTCTATTGGGGTTAGAATTCGTTTGATTAGGAATAGGATCATTGTTTTCATCTGTTTGTGTATAAAACCCATCAGCAAGATAGGGATATGCGCGTTCTTTGCTAAAATATCGGATATCTTTTTGTAGCTTGTCTGCTTTACGTTTGATCAGATAGTCGCTATATGAATTTAGTTCTTTTTCAATTTCATCCAGTGCTTTTTTGGCATCTGATAGCGCTGGAGAGGATTTAATTCTTGATTCTAGCTCTTCTATGTCTTTAAGTAACTCTAAGATAAGTTGTTTTGCCGTCTACACTGGTGAACTTTCCCATTACAGGCAAGACCTTAGGCATGTCCTGACTCTCAATCATCGCGACAGAATCCCTTGGCTGGCCTACATTAAACGAGCATTCTATCGCTTGGGACTGCCTGAGCTCTGGGAGGATCCCGAAAGAAGCTGTCTCGGGGTGGCACGCAAAAGACTTGTTAAGATTTATAAGGACAAAAGCCTAGCCTCGCTTTTATGTGCATCCAGAGTCGGTACCCTAACTGACCAATTTTTTGGACACCAAAAATTCTTTTTACTTTGAAGGTTTTATGGACATTATCTATCCTATCAAGGCAAGGAAATTGTTCATCCAATGGAAGTTGGGCACCTTGCCCCTAAAATCTTTTACCAGCCACTGGTCGTTGACGAATGAAAAAATCTGCCCTGGGTGTAGTGTGAATGAGGAGGATGAACCTTTTGCCCTGCCTACACGAGACCAAGGAAATACTGGCTATTGCCACTGTGTAGGAACATGGGCATTAGAACCTATTTGCACTCACTCAGAATCTTGAAGACAAGTACTCTTCATTATATAGTTTTTGCGGTTGCTAAGTACTTAATGGCCAAGTGGCAGATTAGGGGGAAAATATTAAATGGTTAACTTCATGCTATACATATAGGGGCACATGCATCAACCTATTTAGGAAGTGCAAACGGTGCGAATCGGTAAATTCGGCCGTTTGCACTTCCTAAATACGTTTTTGGGATGCATCAAACACCTTTTCAAAATTCGCATTTTTTTGCATTTCTTAAAAATGCGAATGCATTTAAGGAATCGCATTTGTGCGATTCCTTAAATGCAATGCATCAATTTTTTTAAAAATGCGCATTTTGAAATTGGAAGTACAAATTAACACGAGGTTGACCCTCGTGTTAATTTGCGAAAATCTTTCAAAATGCAAAAAAATGCATATTTTACACTGTCATGTTACAGACACACATGTCCTTAGGACATGTGTGTTTGAAACAGGCACTTCCAAATACATTTCAGGGGTGCAGGGGGGGGTCCTTTGGACCCCCCCTGCACCCTTGGAATGCATCAACAAATTGCGAATTCGTAAATGCCTTCCCATTGACTCCTATGGGCCTTTCGGCCCATAGGAATCAATGGGAATTGCGAAAATGCACTTAGGAATTCGCTATTTATTTGAGATTCGGTACAAATTGCGATTTTTACCAAATCACAAATAAATAGCGAAAAAAATGATGCATAGCATTTTGCAATTCTTAATTTGCGATTCGGTAATTTTCGCAAATTAAGAATCGCAAAACCTATGAATGATGCATGTGCCCCATAATGAACTGTAACAAATTATAGGCAATCCGTTTTTTTTCCCCATGTATCATCACCCCAGGAAAGTGATTTGATGTAGGTTGTACCTTGCTCAGTTTTTACTGTTTGTCTTATGTTTTTAAATGTTTTTATGAATCTTTTATGGCCTCAAACGGCCAAAATAAATAATTTTTGGATTGGATTGGATTGGCATACTACAAGTGCTTGGCCAAGTATTGCCCGTACCTACGACGCACACTCTGCCAGCAGTTACACAACCATGTCCCACAGAGAGTGTGGGTAGCGGACAAAGAGGCATGTGATGTTGGAAGACCTCAGTCCCAGACTCAGGGAGGATGATGAAATCTTTCCGTAGTGCTCATACCTATTGGATACCCTCTACAGCGGAGCTAACGGGAATGTGGTCTGTGATTTGGAGGCCTGGATGCCCATGCTCTCTGGGGTGGGTTGGGAGGACAGGGAACATGGTCAGTCCGGGGAGGGGTGTGGGAGTCTGACAACGTGCCTATCTACAGCCAAACATGCTGCGTGCCTGTACATACTGGCCAATATAGATACAGTACATTCCTCAAGATAGGCCTGCAGAGGCTCAGCGGAGCGTGACTGGAGTTTAAGGACCTCAGTGAGGAGGTTGGTCCTCACGGCGGCAACGGGGAGATGAAGGGGCAAGGCTCCGGCCGCCCAGGTAAACACAACACTGTACGTTGCCCACTCATCCAAAAACACGTTTGGAGTAGAGACATCACCAGTGTCGGGCTAAGTGTCCAGACCACTCGCATCCCCAGTCCACCTGTCCTGTCATCTTGGGACTGACACTCACATGTCAGTGGGTCTTCATGACCCTCCCAATACTCATTAACACCCATTCCCTGATATTCAGGGTTGTCATGAGCTGTGCCCGGCTCGTTGAAGTTTAACTCCCCATGCAGCATTAATAGCGGTGTTCTGCCGCACAGTTTCCACGCCGGAGCCGTACAGTGTGTGGTTTCGGGGACAGCACCACCCGAGAACGGCGCCAAGGCTGACACCTTGGGGACAGTTGCCAGTGAGGTTGTGAGGTGAACCAGCGAGGACCAGGATGAACATTCAGATCCTGTCTGTCCCAGACGTATGCGCCGCCTGCATCAGGGACAAAGCGAGTGATGGCGTCAGGGGCAATTCACCAGACGCGCTAGTGCCCCCAGACGGGTCCGCTGGGCCAGAAGCCGCCGCGTAGGCCGTTGGTGGGGTGAGGGACATCATGGACATGAGGAAGTGCACTTAGTCCTCCTGCGTCACATGCAGGGCAGGGACCGGAGGTCGTGGTGCAGGCTACGACGGCTGCAAATCTGACGGAGCCGCGTGGGCGGTGTCACCCGAATCCCATGCAGCATTGCACGTGCATTGTGGTGATTTGGAAGTGCGATGACATATCTTTGACTTATTTGGGTTACCTGACGAATTAGCCCTGGAGGACTGACGTCAAATTCAGGGGCTCTGATGTCTCAACACCCACGCCCAGGCACTCGTCCTACGTCCAGACCATGAGCTATTGTGTTGCAGGGCCAACTGCTGGAGTCTGAGCGGCTTGTGGGACCAATCACACCTGGATTCATATGTCTGGTCCCGGCAGTCGGAGCAGCTCTTGTTGTTGTGCTTGACGTGAAAACAGTGGAGACACCGACGGTGAGGGTCAGTCACCAACATGAGTCGTTCGCATTCCTCACTGGCTTTGAAACGGACATCCCTATTGGCACCGTCCTGAGTCAGACAATCCAAGTGAAATGGTCAGAAGTGATCGTACTATGATTTTGGGGCAAAAATAAGTAAGGTTACACTTATACGGGACCAGCGCTGGTGTTGTGAAAAAAGAGGACTTGACGTGTGCACGCAGAGGTGACGTATGAGTACTCAGACAACGTCATCACGGCACATACAACGCCAACGACACATGCTGAGCCGCAGGACATGCCTACCGACACACAAGTGTACTGCTGAGCGGAAATTGCCATATTCAGGATGACACGTGGGGATATTCTAAGGTGAGTAATATGATACTGACCTGTTCATTTCATATGCAAACAGCATGCACAATGTCGCACATGGCACACACATGACGTGGTCACACAGGGTCATGCTGTGCGGCTATTACACCTCTGTGACAGTGGGCATGTTGCTGTCATCATGTGCCAGTTCCCTGTACTGAATGGTGTGCCATTCCAGTGTTGATGTGCATCACAATATGTTGCAGACGTTACTCCGGTGCGAAGTGTTGAATGCATGTGATGCACATGTACAATATGATTGATGACATGTCTCACCAGCTCTTCACACATCAACTGAGGCACAAGGTCACAATCCCTGTGCTTTTTCTATGTCTACCACACCTGGGGCATGCTGATGTATGGATGCCATGCTGATGTATGCATCCACATCCTCGACATGAGTGTAGACTACATCCCTGCTATGTGATTTCCTGGAGTCACTCTCCCAATGGTGACATGAAGGAGGACAGGGACGCAGCCTACACAATCGTTCACTTGAGCATGTCTGACGCACTCTAACCCAATGGTACGTGCGTGTGTAGGCCTTGTTTCCCTATTGCATTTCAGCCATACGCGAGCCAAGCGTACCCCAATGGTACGTGCGTGTGTAGGCCTCGTTATCCTATTGCATTTCAGCCATACGCGAGCAAAGCGTACCCCAATGGTACGTGCGTGTGTAGGCCTCGTTTCCCTATTGCATTTCAGCCATACGCAAGCCAAGCGTACCCCAATGGTACGTGCGTGTGTACGCCTCGTTTCCCTATTGCATTTCAGCCATACGCGAGCAAAGCGTACCCCAATGGTATGTGCGTGTGTACGCCTCCTTTCCCTATTGTATTTCAGCCATACGCGAGCAAAGCGCACCCCAATGGTACGTGCGTGTGTAGACCTCGTTTCCCTATTGCATTTCAGCCATACGCGAGCAAAGTGTACCCCAATGGTACGTGCGTGTGTAGGCCTCGTTTCCCTATTGCATTTCAGCCATACGCAAGCCAAGCGTACCCCAATGGTACGTGCGTGTGTACGCCTCGTTTCCCTATTGCATTTCAGCCATACGCGAGCAAAGCGTACCCCAATGGTATGTGCGTGTGTACGCCTTGTTTCCCTATTGCATTTCAGCCATACGCGAGCAAAGCGTACCCCAATGGTACATGCGTGTGTAGGCCTCGTTCCCTATTGCATTTCAGCCATACGCGAGCAAAGCGTACCCCAATGGTACGTGCGTGTGTAGACCTCGTTTCCCTATTGCATTTCAGCCATACGCAAGCCAAGCGTACCCCAATGGTACGTGCGTGTGTACGCCTCGTTTCCCTATTGCATTTCAGCCATACGCGAGCAAAGCGTACCCCAATGGTACGTGCGCGTGTACGCCTCGTTACACCATTGAATGGGTTGCATTAGCAACGGCAATGTCACCGTACTTGTGTGGGTATTTGAATAAATACATAAGGAACATCTAGGGGAACATTGTACTGATCAAAATGCAACCAGGTTGTCATGGATACAGAGTTTTTTGAGCCTCCTACAGGTGTTCTAGAAAATTCAGTTTGGCAAAAGTATACAATGTTGCAAATGTTGTTGTTCAGCTCAGGCTCAGTTTTCAAACCATGCATATGTGTGTAATGGCCTTATGTGTGATGTGATTGGATGGAACATAGGATGCTAACTATGGTGGCCTATCACACACTACTCCTTGGACTCACAGACCCTTTGCAGCACAGATATAAGGCAGCATGTGGCTGTGGGAGGGCACTTGCCTGCACAACATTGGTGTGGTAACCACAGCTGCTGTCTCTGAATCCTCTGGACCCTGATTAGCTGAGCATGGAGAGGGCACCTGCATTCACTGATGGTGAGAACAAGGCCCTGCTGGATGCCCTCCTGCCCAACTACAGCAAGCTGTATGGGAGACCAGAGGATCAGGTGAGTGATGTGTGCAATACCTTGGAGTGTGCACCTGTTGTGTGTGTGACATTATAGCCACTGTGTATGTATAGTGTATAGATGCAATGTTGTTAGGAGTGAGTGCAAGGGTGTACAGTGTTGTTTCAAGAGGGTTCTTTGTTGTAGTGGGGTGTGTGACAGCGAGTCACGTGCTGCAGTGCACCCAGATGTAGCATACATTGCTCTGTGAGTGCCATGCTCTAAGAGTGTTTAGCACCCGTCATGTCATCTGTAGCCTTTCAATGGCATGTAATGCAGTAGTGTTTGCTCACAGGTCACATACTCCTGGACAATGATGCAAATGTGTGGAGCCTACGATGCCCTGTTGTCATCAAGTATTTTGTGCACATATGTGTGACTTTGGAACATGGACCAGGTGTACTGATGCTCTTTTACTTTACATTTGTGACAGGTATCTGCCTATGAGAAGGATGAAATCTGGGTGGACATCGCCAGGGCTGTCAGGAGTGAGGGGGGCCTCGCAGGAGGCTCAGAAACATCAAGAAGAGGTGGCAGGACATCCGGTGCTGGACCCGCCGCATCGCCAGAGTACAGCTGAAGCTGGAAGCTCCACGCCGGCATGGCGGCACCCGCCACCTCACGCCCCACATGCTCCGGGTCCTGGAAGTGGTGTTCCCAGACCTCCATAGGCAGTTGCAGGAGGGACAGCAGCAAGAAGGGGGTAGCTACATGTCTGTTTGTTGTCATGTGTGTCACATGCTCCCTGCAGTGCTCCAAGGCATGGTAACACTCCCATAGTTTGAGTGGTGTGGTCAGACAGGCACTCCATGCAGTGGCATTAGAATGTCCCAGTTTCTGCAGCTGCTTCTTTACATGCCTTGCCCTACTCCACATTAGCCCTGCGCTTTGGCTGATGTTTGTTTTTCACATGTACTCCTATGGTGCAATGTCTCAGTATGCATCTTCCTCTGCACATCATCATGTTGGAGGGGGGTCTGTGACACCAGTTGGTACATTACATGTAGTGTCATGTATTCCTATAGGTTCTGAATCAATCCCCCTATTCCTGACCCTATTCTGGTTAAACTAACTATCAAGTTAACTAACAGTCAGCCCATGAGGCAAGAAAAGCCCCCATGATGCAGATACCGTTATCTGACGCAGTCACACTACGGCACAGGAACGTGTTATCTAATTAGGTCATAACGCTTGAGATCTAATTAGACAAGCGACATTCCTCCAGCCCCTGATAAGGCATACGACGTTCTCATAACAAATCAAACCTATGACAACCTGGAAAATCCGTGCGGCCATTGTTTTGATTTCACAGAGAACTTCAGTAAAAGAATGTGCTAACGAGCAAGTCGTATGACATCTTTATTGACGTATCTATGTCCATCCTTACGTCAATCTCGGCACCTTTAAGGTATAAATATTGCCGATCTTGCCCTATGCAAACACACGCGTGGTGACGAGACGGAGCAGCCATACTTGCCGAAGCCCAGAAGCAGAGCAGACCCCGCTGGCAGCAGCCCCGCCTTCCTGACGCGCTGAGAGACGCGCTGCTATCTCCTACCGAGAGACCCAGCACCGGCGCTTTCGGGCAGCCCTCGCAGGCAGCCTGGAATATCGAGACCAGAGAAAGAGATACCATTCCTCATTCATCCTAACTTCCAGGTACAGAACTGAATAACCCCTCACAGAGAATTCTTTAGTTATTCACTTGGCAAAAACAAACTTAACTTAAACTGTAACTTTCTATTCCCGCCCACGCATTAGACTTAGGTCAGGTACACGGGGTAGGCGTATTTAGAAACACCAGTTGAGTACGTTTAGTCAAATGTATATGTGTATGTAAATATATTTTAATCATTTTAAACATCATATGGCTCAGAAACCATATCAATGTTTTTACAGTATTATTTTATACTATTGCTTTTAATGTATGCACTTTACTTAACTATAAGTATTGCAATAATATCGATCCATTTCTCTTGTACGAGAAAAGAGACTGATCAATAAATAACACCTTTTTATTGAACACGCCGTCTCTTCCTTTTCTCTACAATCTGATGAGACTAAGAATGCACGTACTGACTGAGTAAAATAATTGCCTTGTGCTCACACGACTCTGGAGATACACTCTTGATTAGGGGAGAGCAAAGTTGTCATGTTCTATGGTTGTCAGAAACTAAATCCCTTCTTGTCTAATCAGGGGAGTTAATTCTTTCCTGAACATTCGAGAAAGTTTCTAGCGAACTCTGAGCTACGCTGGCAAACCCAAAACTTAAGTCTAGTATCGACAGTAGTAGACCTAGTTAACGTCTGGCCTAGGCCTTTACTGCTGTAGGTATTATTCCAATGCGCAGAGCCTATTGGGAAGATAGGAACTACACTACAGTAGCACCACATGTGCACTGTGTCTGCCATTGTTAATATTTTGGCACTGATCTTGAGTCTCAACATGTGTTTTCTGCACGAGTCAGCCTCAGTGGCCTTTGTCCATGGTACTCTTTCGAATTGTCATGTGTTGGCTACAGGTGCACAATGTTCATGTGCAATAATTTGGGCTTATGCATACTCACACTTGGCAGTGCGTGTGTGCATATTCTCCAAATAAGTAGAATGTTGTCTCAAACTAATAATGATGGTCAGCCACACAATGAGGCTTTGGGTGTCAACAGCTGTGATGCCAGTGTGAGTTGATGTTACACTTGGTTCAGGTCCCAGGATGGCATCACATTTCAGTTCAGGCAGGACTTTTCCCATGTGGCACAAGGTCTAAGCAAATCAAACATGTCCAGGTCTGGGTTTGGGTGGCAGGGTGGGTAAATGAGCTGTGATGCATCATCAGCTATCCTGTTGTCAGGCAGTGGATCATCATTGTGTCTCTCATACAAGTTTTTGCCTTGCTTGTTGCTTGTATCCTAGTATACATTGAGCGTTGTGTCTCTCACAATTGGCCACAACTAGACTTATCATTGTGCAGAGTTCAGTGTCATGTGACTCATGATGCATGCCATGTTTAGAAATGAGCCCAAATGATTTGTAGCTGATATGTCTGATGTGTACAGGTGAATGATATGTTGTTATTCTTCTCCTTGCCCACAGCATCATCATCTGAATCTGGAGGAGACATAGGCGCGGACCAGGCAGAGGGACTCAGCGACAGTGCCACCTGCTTTGAGGAGTCAGAGGGAGGCAGTGGCACAGAGGGTGAGGAGAGTCTGCAGGCCGGACGACATGTGACTGACACATCTTACCATGCCGACAACTCCGAGTCAGACTCTCAGGAGGAGGGGGAATATGCAGCAATGGTCACTTCTTCATCTTTGGCTGGCCTCCCCCCTCCAGTACCATCTCCACCCTCCCAGTCGTTAGTGTCCCTAGGGTCCGTGCTAGCACCCGTGTCTCCTTTGTTCCCGGCACCGCAGCCCCTGCCCCTGTGTCCCCTGCTGCCCTCAGTGCTGAGACTGTGGACCTACTCCGGCAGATTGCAGTAGGTCAGACATCCATGCTGACTGTCCTCCATGGACATACACAATTGATTACACAGTTAGTGTCGTTCATGGAGGGCATGTCATCGGCCATGTCTGATGTACGTCGGAGTGTGGCTGCCATAGAGTCAACATGGGAAACTGCTCGGTCGTACCTTCAGCCCCCTGTCCCCAGACCTACTTTCTCTGCTTTTCACCCTGCCACATCTCAATAAATTAGTAAACTCATCACATCCATAAAGTCAGGATCCCCCTTAGACCCTTGCCCACCCTCCATATCAAACGCTATTGTGGAAGTTATCACTCCCCCTTTGACAGACATTTGCAATTCCATTTTCCAAACAGGAGTCTACCCTGAAATATGGAAGAAGGCAATAATCAAACCTTTGCTAAAAAAATCGTCCCTTGATCCGAGTGAGTCTGTCAATTACAGATCTATTGCCTGTCTTCCGTTCCCCGCTAAGATCTTTGAATCTGTGATGAACCAACAGTTGTCAGAATTCATTGACACACATCAGCTTCTTGATGACACGCAGTTTGGTTTTAGGAAGGGCCACGGAACAGAAACCGCCCTGATAAAGGCCTCGGATGACATTAGGAACATCTTAGACCACGGTGGGGCGGCGGTCCTTATACTTTTAGATCTGTCCGCCGCCTTCGACGCGGTTGATCACAACATCTTGATCAACCGTGTCGCAGCCTTGGGGGTCAACCATTTGGCCAAGGACCTGCTCACCTCTTTTTTGGCCAACCGTATGCAGGTGGTGAGGTTGGGGGAGTTTTACTCTCCCTTCTTCACCTTACCCTGCGGGGTACCCCAAGGCTCATCGTTAAGCCCTACATTATTTAATATATATGTAGCGGACTTGGCGAGAGTTATAAAAGCGCACGGACTATCCTTAACCACCTACGCCGATGATACACAGCTGGTGTTGGCGGTACATAGGGACGAACCGGCAGTTGCCTCGAGATTCCAGGAGGGGATGCTAGCCATCAGCTCCTGGATGTCGAGGAACTGCTTGAAACTTAACTCGGACAAAACCGAGGTTATGACCTTTGGCACCCTCTCACTGGATTGGTCCTCCATCTGGTGGCCCAAGCAAATGGGGCCTCCACCGATCCCGGTGACCAAGGTCAGAATCCTCGGAGTCATCTTCGATGATAGGTTGTCTTTTAAAAGTCATGTCAATTCAGTAGTCTCCTCTTCTTTTTTCCTACTGAAGAAAATAAAAAAACTACTCCCATACCTGCCGGCTTCAACTGGAAAAACTCTCATCACCACCTTGGTTTTCTCAAAAATGGACTACAGTAATGCGCTATTCCTTAATACGCAAGAACAAGTCCTAAATAAGCTGCAGACCATTCAAAATGCGGCAGCCAGAGTTCTGCTCGGCATACCCAAACACCACTCCACTTCTTTGGCAATACGTCATCTCCATTGGTTACGAGTCAGGAACAGGATGAAATTCAAGGCACTCTGTATCGCCTATGAAGCCATACATGAGACTGGGCCTCGTTTCTTGAGGAATGCATTTCAGATCTATACCCCAAAAAGACCGCTACGATCAGCCTCTACTTTCCTGTTACCCGTTCCCCGCACCAGAACTTCTACTTGGGGAGACAGACGTTTTCTGGTGGCGACCCCCAAACTCTGGAACTCCCTACCCCTGTCCATCAAAATCAGTCCCTCTCTTATCTCCTTCCGAAGAGCTTTGAAGACTTGGTTATTCGATCAATGATCTCATCCGCTGGTCCTGTCCATCAAAGATCAAAAGCGCCGAGACACCCTAGGGTATTTGTTGCGCTATACAAATTACGTAAACATAAACATAAACATAAACATAAACATTGACGGCAGCTCTGTACACCCAGCAGCATCTGTCCCCCCATCCTTCAGACCCATCCACCTCTGCCTCTCACATACCTACACAGCATACACGCAGACGCCACAGGTCAGACACACCCAGCACACACACACAGCATAAGAAGCTCAAAGCTCCATGCACCCAATCTCAAGGGGATGTAGGCACACCCACAGGGAGAGGGGAGACACCTCACACATGCATCCACACACCCAGGAGAACAGACTCACAGCCCTCTACCTCCACCCCCAATATGTCCCCGGGTTCAGGTGATAGTTTTTCCGCACTGGCTGAGGTGTGCAGCCAGGTTTTTGAAGCTACTTTCGGCGATGCACCAACCAGTGTGGATGAATCCACTACACCTGCACCCACTCCACCGGTCCTTCCCTCTCCTGTCCATGCGGTGCCGGAGGATTCCACAGATGATGCCCCCATAGTTTCCACAGCGGATTAAACGCCATGTGCAGGCAAGTTTGGGTGTGATCACACCCATGGAGGCACAAACTGTTGCTCAGACTTTTTTGAACTGGCCATTGGCCTTTAATGAGCAAGGACTCTTATTTGGATTTCTATTCTGAACCAGCTGAATAAAGCAATTCTTTTCATTTTCTGAACTTTAGTTTGTGTGATGATGTCTGTGACTGCTGTGTGCCTGGGAGCTGGTGTGATGTTCAAATATAGGTATGTTGACATGTGTCAATCTCCTGATGGGAATGTGGTTAACAATGGTATGTTTTTGATGTAAAGGCTGGGCACTGGTGGGCAGTGGTGGGGGTGTTATCCACACACACACTCTGATGCTGGGCACTGGTGGGCACTGGTGGGCAGTGGTGGGGGTGTTATCCACACACACACACTCTGATGCTGGGCACTGGTGGGCAGTGGTGGGGGTGTTATACATACACACTCTGATGCTGGGCACTGGTGGGCACTGGTGGGCAGTGGTGGAGGTGTTATCCACACACACACTCTGATGCTGGGCACTGGTGGGCAGTGGTGGGGGTGTTATCCACACACACACTCTGATGCTGGGCATTGGTGGGCAGTGGTGGGGGTATAATCCACACACACACTCTGATGCTGGGAACTGGTGGGCACTGGTGGGCAGTGATGGGGGTGTTATCCACACACACACACTCTGATGCTGGGCACTGGTGGGCACTGGTGGGGGTGTTATCCACACACACACTCTGATGCTGGGCACTGGTGGGCAGTGGTGGGGTGTTATCCACACACACACACACACTGATGCTGGGCACTGGTGGGCACTGGTGGGCAGTGGTGGGGGTGTTATCCACACACACACTCTGATGCTGGGCACTGGTGGGCAGTGGTGGGGGTATTATCCACACACACACTCTGATGCTGGGCACTGCTGGACACTGGTGGGCAGTGGTGGGGGTGTTATCCACACACACACACTCTGATGCTGGGCACTGGTGGGCAGTGGTGGGGGTGTTATCCACACACACACTCTGATGCTGGGCAGTGGTGGGCAGTGGTGGGGGTGTTATCCACACACACACTCTGATGCTGGGCACTGGTGGGCACTGGTGGGCAGTGGTGGGGGTGTTATCCACACACAGACACACTCTGAGGCTGGGCACTGGTGGGCACTGGAGGGCAGTGGTGGGGGTGTTATCCACACACACACTCTGATGCTGGGCCCTGGTGGGCAGTGGTGGGGGTGTTATCCACACACACACACTCTGATGCTGGGCACTGGTGGGCACTGGTGGGCAGTGGTGGGGGTGTTATCCACACACACACTCTGATGCTGTGCACTTGTGGGCACTGGTGGGCAGTGGTGGGGGTGTTATCCACACACACACTCTGATGCTGGCCACTGGTGGGCACTGGTGGGCAGTGGTGGGGGTGTTATCCACACACACACACACACTGATGCTGGGCACTGGTGGGCACTGGTGGGGGTGTTATCCACACACACACTCTGATGCTGGGCACTGGTGGGCAGTGGTGGGGGTATTATCCACACACACACTCTGATGCTGGGCACTGCTGGACACTGGTGGGCAGTGGTGGGGGTGTTATCCACACACACACACTCTGATGCTGGGCACTGGTGGGCACTGGTGGGCAGTGGTGGGGGTGTTATCCACACACACACTCTGATGCTGGGCAGTGGTGGGCAGTGGTGGGGGTGTTATCCACACACACACTCTGATGCTGGGCACTGGTGGGCACTGGTGGGCAGTGGTGGGGGTGTTATCCACACACACACACACTCTGAGGCTGGGCACTGGTGGGCACTGGTGGGCAGTGGTGGGGGTGTTATCCACACACACACTCTGATGCTGGGCACTGGTGGGCAGTGGTGGGGGTGTTATCCACACACACACTCTGATGCTGGGCACTGGTGGGCACTGGTGGGCAGTGGTGGGGGTGTTATCCACACACACACTCTGATGCTGGGCACTGGTTGGCAGTGGTGGGCAGTGGTGGGCAGTGGTGGGGGTGTTATCCACACACACACACTCTGATGCTGGGCAATGGTGGGCACTGGTGGGCAGTGGTGGGGGTGTTATACACACACACACACTCTGATGCTGGGCCCTGGTGGGCAGTGGTGGGGTGTTATCCACACACACACTCTGATGCTGGGCACTGGTGGGCACTGGTGGGCAGTGGTGGGGGTGTTATCCACACACACACACTCTGATGCTGGGCACTGGTGGGCAGTGGTGGGGGTGTTATCCACACACACACTCTGATGCTGGGCACTGGTGGGTGTTTTTTCTACACACCACTTACACTTACACTGACATAGCAGACGTATGTCCCACACGTCTATTACACTGGTGTTGTGCGGTGACGTACCGTACCCCGAGGTCGATGACGTCAGTGCGGCATGTCTCCGTATTACACTGGTGTTGTGCGGTGACGTACCGTACCCCGAGCTCGATGACGTACATGCGGCACGTATTACACTCGTGGAGTGCGGTGACGTACCGTACCCCGAGGTCGATGACGTCGGTGTGGCACATCTCCGTATTACACTGGTGGAGTGCGGTGACGTACTGTACCCCGAGCTCGATGACGTACATGCGGCACGTATTACACTGGTGGAGTGCGGTGACGTACCATACCCCGAGGTCGATGTCGTCGGTGCGGCACGTCTCCGTATTACACAGGTGGAGTGCGGTGACGTACCGCACCCCGAGGTCGATGACGTAGGTGCGGTACGTCTCCGTATTACACTGGTGAAGTGCGGTGACGTACTTCGATGACGTTGGTGCGGCACATCTCCGTATTACACTGGTGTTGTGCAGTGACGCACCGTACCCCGAGCTCGATGACGTACAAGCGGCACGTATTACACTGGTGGAGTGCGGTGACGTACCGTACCCCGAGGTCGAAGACGTAGGAGCGGCACGTCTCCGTATTACACTGGTGAAGTGCGGGAGTGTGTGGCGCAACGTACCCAGACATTACAGTCGTGCAATGGAGATGTGCGCGTGTGGCAACACGTACAGGTATGTTGGACTTCGTTGTGCTCACCTTCTGCGCCGTCGTCGGTTTCTAAGTACGAGGTGGTGGCCGTACAGGATAGGGATGAGACGGACGATGGCGTTCATGTCCTGCTTGTCGCGTACCGGGGTGCGGTTCGTGCCGGAGTGTGGTTTTACGGTAGTTTTGAGCTCTCGTAGAAAAAGAGCCGTACGGAGTGTGTTCTACACGGATCGTACTTCCTGGTTCGGAAGACGCGGTCTTTTTACGTTTGGACGTAGCGTGGAGCATCAGCCAACTGCAATTCGTATGGACTTTCGATTCGTACGGCGTTTTTTACGAGGCGTACGGAGTGACGCTTTAGATTGTGATCGTACTTGCAGATTCGTACGGGGACGCCTACATGTACGATTTGTACGGGGAAAAACGCTCCGAACCGCAATTCGGAGCGCTTTTTACCGGATCGGAATCGGCCCCTTACTGTTCTTACGGTGCGTTCATTTGAGATGCCCCCTCTTTCTGTCCATTTGAAATGCCTCACTTTGGTTTTTCTCACCAACTCTGAATTTGAAGTGCCCCACTCTGGTGGTGTCTGCTTTGTCTGAATTCAAAGTGTCTCACTCTGTCTTTGCTTATTATGTGTGTATCTGAAGTCTCTTACTCCTTTACTAATAGGGAGCGACCCCACTAACCAAGAGAAGGGGTACGACAGGTAAATAGAAAATGAAAAGTTCTCTTGGGAAGATCAAAATATATATAGCACCTAATTCTCTCTCTCGTGCCTCCCCGTTCACCAGCTACACACATTCAAGCAAAAGGACCCCAGACCCTATTGGCAATTATAATACATGTAATACAGAAAATGCATTAAAAGTATTTTTTATTTATTTAAAACTATTTCTTTTACCAAGTTCTTCTTGATTTCATTTGAATAATCAAATGTGTTACAATACATAAAAAATACATACAAAAACACAATATTAAACCCCCCTGGTTTACGGCAGAGACTATCTCGGCCGATACATTTTACAGTAAGGTCCGACTATAAGTGACCACAATTTGGAGTCACATTGATTTGAATAAACAAGTTCACAGATTTCCAGTTACACCATAGTGTCCCATATTGACAAGGAACTTTGGATTCCCAAAGTGTACCAAGACTGCAGAGGATACTTAAAGGCACCTCCATTACGTTTTATACAAACAGGAGGGGTGTTGCGCCCAGAATATTAGAAACTGTCAAATAGGCGTTTGGAGCCCTAAAGAGCCCCGCCCAAGACCGTAGGGGACACTTGAATGTATCTCCATCACTTTTAACACAACGGGAGGTGTGTTGCGCCCAAAATATTAGAATTTGTGTCAAACTGGCATCTGGAGCCCTAAGGAGCCCCGCCCATAATACTTGAAGGACAATAGGTTCCGATCCACCACTGGGATTGTTAAGGACTCCTCCTGGGTCTTTACACAAGAGGGACTGTTGCATAGTTACTGTCTTGATGAAGGTGGTTTACATCTGAAAAACACCACCGAAGTGCATCAACGCTCTTGGTTGTTTATGGTTGTATCCCGGGAACTTGTTCATGTCCAATAGTATATGAAGGGCTGTGGATCTTTTAACAAATAATAGAACGAATTCCATGGGGAACAACACAATTTAATGTGATTAATAGGTTGCAATCATTTGTTTTGTCTCATCATTATATGATATAATGGTATACACTCAAAATATCGAGTTTTTAATATCGATTAGCATTAATATCAAATAAAAAATATAGAATGGACACAATATTGAATGGACAGAATATAGACTACAAAAATATCGAATAGAATAGCAATAATATCGAATTCAAAATATAGAATGGACAAAATATCGAATGGACAGAATATAGACAACAAAAATATAGAATGGACAGAATATAGACAACAAAAATATCGAATTTGAGGTAAGTAAGTTAATTTCAATTTTTTAATAATATCCATTTTGTTAAAGTGATTGTTTATGTTAGTATATGTGTGAAAAGTGTATATTTATTTTATAATTTATTTTAATTAATTAATGTTATGGTATTTAATTTTTGCGTAATATAATTCTGTAGCGGGGTTGTGGGTTTATAGGGGAATAGGGTGGGAAGTAATTTAATTATAATTAATTAAATGTTTTAATTTATTTATTGGTATTTATTTTGTATTAATTGTTAATTAATTGTTAATTAGTAATTAACTAAAATATAATTGGTGATTAATTTTAATTGATTAATTAATTGATAATTATGTTAATTTTATTAATTTATTTTCTGTAGCGGGTTGTGGGTTTATAGGGGAATAGGGTGAGAAGTAATTTAATTATGATTAATTAACATTTTTTATTTATTTATTGGTATTTATTTTGAATTAATTGTTAATTAATTGTTAATTGGTAATTAATTAAAATATAATTGGTGATTAATTGTAATTGATTAATTAATTGATAATTATGTTAATTTTATTAATTTATTTTCAGTAGCAGGTTGTGGGTTTATAGGGGAATAGGGTGAGAAGTAATTTAATTATAAATAATTTAATTTTTGAATTTATTTATTGGTATTTATTTTGAATTAATTGTTATTTACATTTTTAATTGGTAATTAATTAAAATATAATTGGTAATTCATTTTAATTAATTGATTAATTGATAATTATGTTAATTGTATTAATTTATTTTCTGTTGTGAGTTGTGTGGTTATAGGGGAATAGGGTGGGAAGTAGCTTAATTGTAATTAATTAAATATTTTAATTTATTGATTTTTTTTGTTGTTCTAATTTTTAATTATTTTATAATTGTTAATTAATTGGTAATTGGTCAATAATTTGTATTAATAGGTAATAATTTTTAATGATTATTTTTATTTTTATTTTTATTTTTAATTGATTCATTATTATATTATATAAAACTGTTAATTACTTTTAATTAATTTGTAATTGGTATTAATATTTAATTTATTTTTATTTATATATGAAGTATTTATTTTCCCTACTGTTGCACTCTCTGGAGTGGGAATAGTAAGTTCTACCTCTACGCTATCCAATGCTTTCCCTACAGTTGCACTCTCTGGAGTGGGAATAGTAATTTTTACACCTACGCTATCCAACGCTTTCCCTACTGTTGCACTCTCTGGAGTTGGAATAGTAATTTTTACCCCTACGCTATCCAACGCTTTCCCTCCTGTTGCACTCTCTGGAGTGTGAATAGTAATTTTTACCCCTACGCTATCCAACGCTTTCCCTACTGTTGCACTCTCTGGAGTGGGAATAGTAGATTTTACACCTACGCTATCCAACGCTTTCCCTACTGTTGCACTCTCTGGAGTGGGAATAGTAATTTTTACCCTGCCGCTATCCAACGTTATCCCTACTGTTGCACTCTCTGGAGTTGGAATAGTAATTTTTACCCCTACGCTAGCCAACGCTTTCCCTACTGTTGCACTCTTTGGAGTGGGAATAGTAAATTTTACCCTGCCGCTATCCAATGCTTTCCCTACTGCTGCACTCACTGGAGTGGGAATAGTAATTTTTACCCCTACGCTATCCAACGCTTTCCCTACTGTTGCACTCTTTGGAGTGGGAATAGTAAATTTTACCCTGCCGCTATCCAACGTTTTCCCTACTGTTGTACTCTCTGGAGTTGGAATAGTCATTTTTACCCCTACGCTATCCAACACTTTCCCTACTGTTGCACTCTTTGGAGTGGGAATAGTAAATTTTACCCTGCCGCTATCCAATGCTTTCCCTACTGCTGCACTCACTGGAGTGGAAATAGTAAATTTTACTCTTTCCGCTATCCTACAGTAAAAATATTGTAATTTTTTTATTAATATTACGTTTATATATATATATATATATATATGTATTAACAAATCAATTTGTATGCTTTTTTACTCACATTAATTATTTATTATTTTAAGGTTATTTAAGTATTTTAAGTATCTTTAGGTTAATTATATTTATTATTTCATAATTAATTAATTTAAAGCATTTTTAAAAATTCGATATTTTGAATAACTATATTTTTTACATCGATATTTTTGATTCAATATTTTTGTACTTACCTGTTTGGAGATAGGAGGTCGATATTTTGGTATTCTATATTTTTTCCTCGATATTTTTGTAAATCGATATTCTTGACATCGATATTGTTTCAGTGATCCTGATATAATATTGTGTTTTTGCATGTATTTTTAATGTATTGTAACACATTTGATTATTCAAATGAAATCAAGAAGAACTTGGTAAAAGAAATAGTTTTTAATAAATAAAAAATACTCTTTATGCATTTTCTGTATTACATGTATATAATTGCCAATAGGGTCTGGGGTCCTTTTGCTTAAATGTGTGTAGCTGGTGAACGGGGAGGCACGAGAGAGAGAATGAGGTGCTGTATATATTTTGATCTTCCCAAGAGAACTTTTCATTTTCTATCTTACTCCTTTACTACAGTGTGACTGTATGCTAAATTGAAGTGTCTCTTTCTGGCTTTGCTTGCTACATATGTATTTGAAGTGTTTCATTGTTTCTGTATTCTATCTCGCTGCAGGAATTTTTAAATAGCTCCCTCTGCCTTCCCTTGCTGTTTGATTTTGAAGTGTCTCGCTGTTTCAGTACTCTGTATGAATTTGAAGTTTCTTCCTCTGACTTTGCTTGCTATTTCAGAATTTGAATTATCTCACTTTTGCTCTATTCGGTCACTATGCAGTATGCTCCATATAAATATATTCTTTAATAAACAATTACGAAAAAAAAAAAGAAGTTTCTAATATGAAGTATCTCACTCTGGCTCCGGTTGCTGTGTCTAAAAAGCAAGTGTCTCACTCTGGCTCCGGTTGCTGTGTTTGAAAAACAAGTGTCTCGCTCTGGCTCCGCTTGCTGTGTCTGAATGAAGTGTCTCGCTCTGGCTCCTCTTACTGTGTTTGAGTATGAAGTGTCTCACTCTGGGTCCGTTTGCTTTGTCTGAAAATGAAGTGTCATGCTCTGGCTTCGGTTACTGTGTCTGAATACGAAGTGTCTCACTCTGGCTCCGCCTGCTGTGTCTGAATATGAAGTGTCTCGCTCTGGCTCCGCTTGCTGTGTCTGAATGAAGTGTCTCGCTCTGGCTCCTCTTACTGTGTTTGAGTATGAAGTGTCTCACTCTGGGTCCGTTTGCTTTGTCTGAAAATGAAGTGTCATGCTCTGGCTTCGGTTACTGTGTCTGAATACGAAGTGTCTCACTCTGGCTCCGCCTGCTGTGTCTGAATATGAAGTGTCTCGCTCTGGCTCCGCCTGCTGTGTCTGAATATGAAGTGTCTCGCTCTGGCTCCTCTTACTGTGTTTGAGTATGAAGTGTCTCACTCTGGGTCCGTTTGCTTTGTCTGAAAATGAAGTGTCATGCACTGGCTTCGGTTACTGTGTCTGAATACGAAGTGTCTCGCTCTGGCTCCGCCTGCTGTGTCTGAATATGAAGTGTCTTGGTCTTGCTCCTTTTGATGGTTCTGACTACGAACTATCTCACGCTGGCTCAGTTCCCAGAGCCTGAATATGAAGTGTCTCACTCTGGCTCCGGTTGCTGTGTCTGAATATGAAGTGTCTCACGCTGGCTCCGGTTGCTGTGTCTGAATGTGAAGTGTCTCGCTCTGGCTCCTCTTGCTGTGTCTGAATATCACGTGTCTCGCTCTGACTCAGTTTCCTGTGTCTGAATATGAAGTGCCTCGCTCTGGTTCTGTTTCCTGTGTCTGAATGTGAAGTGTCTCCCTCTGGCTCCTCTTTGCTGTGTCTGAATATGAAGTGCCTCGCTCTGGCTCCTTGTGCTGTGTCTGAATATGAAGTGTCTCGCTCTGGCTCCGGTTGCTGTGTCTGAATGTGAAGTGTCTCGCTCTGGCTCCTCTTGCTGTGTCTGAATATCACGTGTCTCGCTCTGACTCAGTTTCCTGTGTCTGAATATGAAGTGCCTCGCTCTGGTTCTGTTTCCTGTGTCTGAATGTGAAGTGTCTCCCTCTGGCTCCTCTTTGCTGTGTCTGAATATGAAGTGCCTCGCTCTGGCTCCTTGTGCTGTGTCTGAATATGAAGTGTCTCGCTCTGGCTCTGCTTGCTGTGTCTGAATACAAAGTGTCTCGCTCTGGCTCTACTTGCTGTGTCTGAATACAAAGTGCCTCACTCTGGCTCTGCTTGCTGTGTCTGAATACAAAGGGCCTCATTTATGAAAAGTGACGCATCGCTGCATGAAAACAGCGATGCGTCACTTTTCATTGCGCACTCCTTGCGACACCAATGATGCGTCATATTTACAGTATGACGCATCATGTTGCAAGGAGTTACAGATACGTCAGTATTTCTGACGTATCTGTAGGCGCTAAAGTGACGCATTGCTGGAGTGTGTCACAAAAGTGACGCAACTCCAGTAATGTGTCCTTTCACATGGGGCAAACCCCATGTGAAAGGGCTTGTGTCAGTCTTACGCCTGCTGTGAGGCAGGCGTAAGATTTTGACGCATTTGAGTCCTAGAAGTGGCGCAGTGAAATCTCATAGATTTCACTGCGTCACTTCCTTGACCCTTTCTTGCGTCAATACGCCGCCCTTGCATACATTATACCTGGCGCAGGTATAATGTGGCGCAGGGGTTTACAAAGTGACGCATCTACCTATATTAGAATATGGCGCAACAAGGCGCATTGTTTACGCCACTGGTGCGTCACAAAAACTGACGCACAGGTGGCATAAAAGTGACGCACAGCCTCATAAATGAGGCCCAAAGTGTCTCGCTCTGGCTCTGCTTGCTATGTCTGAATACGAAGTGTCTCACTCTGGCTCCTCTTACTGTGTTTGAGTAGGAAGTGTCTTGCTCAGGCTTCGTTTGCTGTGTCTGAATATGAAGTGTCTCGGTCTGGCTCCTCTTTCTATGTCTGAATACGAAGTGCCACTCTGGCTCCTCATGCTGTGTCTGTATATGAAGTGTCTCGCTCTGGCTCCTCTTACTGTGTTTGAGTAGGACCCCCAAAGTGAATCCCCACCAGCCTTTCCATGACGGCGATGGCCTTGATTTCTACACATCCTAATATGGATGGCGGTGCATGCTAGGCACCGCCACCATATTGTGGCCCAAGTCTGCCCCGCCGGCAATCGGAACGATTGCTGACTGGTGGAAAAGCGGTGGACGCCCTTTGCGTCTGCCGCGATACCCCCACCATTATAATATCGTGGGGGGTAAATCGGGTTGTGATGGCGGGCGATCCGCCCGCCATCCTAATCAACCCGAAAGTGTCTTGCTCTGTCTCCATTTGCTGTGTCTGAATATGAAGTGTCTCACTCTGGCCTCGCATGCTGTGTCTGAACACAAAGTGTCTCATGCTGGCTCCGCTTGCTGTGTTTGAACACAACCTGTCTCACTCTGGCTCCGCTTGCTGTGTCTGAACACAACATATCTCACTCTGGCTCCGCTTGTTGTGCCTGAACACAACGTGTCTCACGCTGGCTCCGTTTGCTGTGTCAGAACACGACGTGTCTCACGTTGGCTCCGCATGCTGTGTCTGAACACAAGGTGTCTCACGGTAGCTCCGCTTGCTGTGTCTGAACACGACGTTTCTCATGCGGGCTCCGCTTGCTCTGTCTAAACACAAAGTGTCTCATGCTGGCTCCGCTTGCTGTGTTTGAACACAACATGTCTCACTCTGGCTCCGCTTGCTGTGTCTGAACACAACATATCTCACTCTGGCTCCGCTTGCTGTGTCTAAACACGACATGTTTCATGCTGGCTCTGCTTGCTGTGTCTGAACACGAAGTGTCTCACGCTGGCTCTGCCTGCTGTGTCTGAACACAAAGTGTCTCACGCTGGCTTCGCTTGCTGTGTCTGAACACAAAGTGTTTCACGCTGGCTCTGCTTGCTGTGTCTGAATCTGAAGTGTCTCACGTTTCTGCATTTGGTCCCTTTGTGTGCATTTACAAGTCCAACACACATGTGGTCACCCAAGAGAGGGGTGTTTTGTGTCCCCCCCCTTCATTAGTCGGTCCCGATAGTCATGACCGAGACTTAGGGACGTAACAATTGAAATAAAGGAACTCGGGCATTACCGGGGTAGTTCTTGCTAATTCATCAAAGTATGCCTGCGTCTTTTCTTGTCTGCTCAGGGGTTTATTAGATATCAGTGGACCTGCATCCATGGCCGGAGCTTGACCCATGGACATAACAAATTATCGAAGAGCGGGTGGACCCGCGACCTACCTCGGTGGTGCCTGTTTCAGTGCGGAGGGGCTTGCCGTCAACTGCCTCTCATGCCAGGCCAGTGGGCCCTGTCCAACATCTGGTGCCTAGCGAGGCAGTGCTGAGGAAGAGGTGAGCGAGCGACCACTCATCACCAAAGGTGGTGTCCAGCACGTCAAGAGTTGTTCCTGTGGGGTACATCACACCGTGTCTGTGGTCCCAGTGTGGCATCCGGCCACAACGGTTGTGTCGTTCCCCTGCCTGACAGCTCCATCAAGATCCTGTGGGCGTGGCCTGGCCTCCCGTTGCAGCGTAGGAGGCCTGATTAACACGTGAAATCCCGGCAGGTGGAGAGTGCAGACCGCTCCTAAACTAGTTGCAGCCTGGGACACACTGGTCCCTGTGAGTGCTCAGGACAGCGTTTTTATTCGCAAAAAAAAACAAGCATTTACAATGCAAAGGTCTCACCTTTGCAAAAGTTTGAGCTATTGGAATTGGAAATGTCAACATTTGTATTTATGTGTTGTTTTGAAAACAGATAAATAAATGGCATTGTCATTTACAATGCCAATAGTAGTAGAGAGTGAGTAGTAGATAGTAGAGTGGATAGTACAGAGTAGTAGAGAGTGAGTAGAGCGTAGTTGAGAGTAGTAAAGTGAGTGGAGAGCAGTAGAGTAGTAGAGCGTGAGTAGTAGAGAGAAGTAAAGAGTGAGTAGTAAAGAGAAATAGAGTAGTAGAGAGTGAGCAGTAAAGAAACTGAATCACAATCAATATATTAGAATACAGACGTGAACACGCTCAGCTGACATCTGGAAACACTTAGAAATACAGAGCCCCGTGCACACTTAAAACACTGACTTTCCCTCACGCTGGTCACGCCCAATAGACCCCCTAGTGCACTGTCCCTAGTAGAATACCCCTATGTACATTTAATAAAAGCCATACATCTCCATGAGGACAAACGTGTCCAGAAAATAGTTGTCGCTATTAAGAAGGGAGGCCTCATCTGACGGCCTGAACCTGCTCACATGCAGGAGTGCACAGCTCGTACCATACAAATAATTGCATGTACCAGGTTGCTGAGTTGCCAGACCACCCAACACCTTCCAGCTGGTCGCATTCAGAGTGCATCAAGAAAGTGTGGATGACTTAATGACCCAGTTTGTACCACTATTTGAAAGCATAGGCTGCTTGAAAGATCGTTTGATAAAGCTTCACATTGATGAGTCGATTCAGCCAGTGGCATTAAGAAACCGACGGGGTTTTTTTTCACCTCTGGCCGGAGGTTGAGGAGGAACTGGTCAAACTGGACCAGGCTGATATCATTGAAAGAGTGGATGGCCAGACCCCATGGGTGTCTCCAATTGTGGTGGCTGGCAAACCCAAGCAGCCTGGAGAAGTCTGAATCTGTGTAGATATCTGTCTGCTCGACCTTGCCATAAACCAAGAACGACATATCACACCTACAGTGATGATATCGTGTCCGAAGTCAGCGGTTCGAAATGGTTTTCAAAGATGGATCAACATGCCGGATATCACCAGTTGACGCTGGTTCCAGCATCCAGAGTCATCAGCACTTTTCCACTCATGTGGGGTTGAGAAGGTACAAGCACCTCATGTTTGGAATCTCGAGTGCTGCGGAGGTCTTCCAAGATACCATCAGGAGTGAACTTTCCGGCCTCGAAGGAGTGCTCAACGTCAGTGATGACATTCTATTTCAAGCCCTCACATTAGAGGAACATTAGAGGAACATTTTGACCAGGGCTTTATTTTAACAATTAATGGAAAACAGATTAACGCTCCATAAAGAAAAGTGTGACTTCCTCAAAAGGGAAATATCCTTCTTTGGCTACCATTTCTCCCCAGATTGAGTGTCACCAGACCCCCTCAAGTTTTAGGACATCCAAGCTGATCCAGCTCCCATCAATGTAACCAGAGTACGAAGTTTTCTGGGGATGGTCAATTACTGCGATTTCCTCAAAAGGGAAATATCCTTCTTTGGCTACCATTTCTCCCCAGATTGAGTGTCACCAGACCCCCTCAAGTTTTAGGACATCCAAGCTGATCCAGCTCCCATCAATGTAACCAGAGTACGAAGTTTTCTGGGGATGGTAAATTTCTGCGACCAGTTCATACGCAACCTTATCGATCTTACTGCTCTGCTGAGGGAGTTGGTCAAATCTAATACCACATGGAACTGAGGAACGGAACAGGAAAACGTGTTCCAGGCCAAGAAACGGGCCCTTTCGGCAGACACCACCCTAGCCTATTTTGACCCAGCGAAGGAATCTGAGCTGTCGATTGATGCTAGTCCCACAGGCCTTGGAGCGGTGCTGTCTCAACAGCAGGACAACGAGGAATGGGCCCCGGTAGCATACGCCAGTCGAGCGCTGACGGGGGCAGAACAGAGATACTCACACATTGAAAAAGAGGCCATTGCAATCCAATGGGGTTACTGCCATTTTCACTTATACCTTTATGGACAGCCTTTTACTGTACATACTGATCACAAACCTCTCATTATGTTGTTCATGGGGTCATCATCTAAGTCCCCACCTCAAATTGAAAAATGGATTGTTCAACTGCAAGACTATCACTTCACAGTGGTGTTCCGTCCAGGAACTCAAAACCCTGCGGACTACCTCTCTAGACATAATATTCACTGCACTCTAGAATCTCGTCCCATAATGCTTTGCAGGGCCTTTGGTTGGGATTGTATTTTTGTCCATAACTGTGCTTGGGGTGGTCCTAGAAGGATGGGACCACCACCGAATCGTTCAGCATTATGTGCTTTTTGTGTTCAAGGCATCTGCTTGGTTCTCTCCCTAGGTTAGGGAGGACCCCAAAATCATCACCTCTCTCAGTGCTTGCTATATTTTCATTTTCATTTTTGTGAGATGACTATATGCATTTTAGCATGTAAAGATAGAGTTACTTGTTTTACCAAAGGCATGTGAGGTTTCTGTTTTATTAATTGTGATCAGATGCCAGCCAGACCGTTCCTCATTTCGAGAAAATCCTGGCCACTCATGATTGTTTAAAGAACTGAGCACCGACAATGGTCCTCCTTTCTCAAGCCAAGAATTTGCAGAATATTTACGATCCTGGGGCATCCATCACCGAATGGGCACACCCCTATGGCCTCAAGCCAACGGAGAGGCGGAGCGCTTGGGGGTCGATTCCGATTCGGGGAAAACCGCTCCGAATAGCCGTTCAAAGCGTTTTTCCCATACGAATCGTACCCTGCAACGTCCCCCATACGTACGACGAAGTACGATTCGTACCAGGAGCCGTACTCCGTACAAGTCGTACAAGACACCGTACGACTCTAATCTCCGTACGATTCTCCCTCGGAACCCGCTGTACGAGACATCTGTACGGTTCGCGGCTGGTTTTTACGACCCAGCAAGTACGATACGTGTCGGGTACGCACCGTACTACCCTTTTTCTACGGGAGCTGAAAACAGCCGTAAAAGCAGAGTTCGCGTCGAAACAGGTACGGAATGGCCCCCCCGGGTACGGTGCGTACCCCCCATGATCACTGGGGTACGCACCATACGCATCGGTGTACGAGCCGTACCCCCATTGTACGATGGGTGTACGAGCCGTACCCCATGTACGATGGGTGTACGAGCCATACCCTCATCGTACATGGGGTACGGCTCGTACACCCATCGTACATGGGGTACAGCTCGTACACCCATCGTACAATGAGGGTACGGCCCGTACACCGATGGTACAATGGGGGTACGGCTCGTACACCGTTCGTACAATGGGGGTATGGCTCGTACACCGATCGTACAATGGGGGTACGGCTCGTACACCGATCGTACAATGGGGGTATGGCTCGTACACCGATCGTACAATGGGGGTACGGCTCATACACCCCATGATCGCAGGGGTACGGTGCCTACCCCTGCGATCATGGGGGGTACGGACCGTACGGTGTGTATGTGCTTGTGTGCTTTTCCGTACGACTCGCCCTTACCTGACGTGGACCGTACGAATCACGTCCTCATACCCTGGTCCGGATCGTACTCGTCGGGTCGTACGGCATGTGTACGAGTCGTATGGTATGTGTACGAATCGTACGGTTCACGGTTTCAGCCTTGCAATACATACGGATCTCGACAATTCGGACGGATTCACGGAATACGGATCGTACTTCGCGACTCAGACGGACGGGTACGATTCGTACGGAGAGGGCTCCGGATACAAATCGTACGGACTGTTTTTTTCCCGAATCGGAATCGACCCCTTAATGTGCACTCTTAACAAGACCATCAGGATTGCGTTGGCAAAAGTGCAGGTGGTGGACTGTGCTCTTTATGTGTTCCTACGGGAGTATCCCTCACACCACCACTCGAGTTAGTCCCATGTATTTGTGCATGCCCCGCCCAGTCGGAGATGATATTCTACACCTTGAAGTTGTGCCAGCCAAGCAAGAGCAGGTGGTGGAAACGCTTCAGATGCCCCAGCTGAGAAATGAACAAGTATCCAGGAGTCGTGGGGCTAGACAAAGCTACTTCAAAGTACGAGATATAGTGGTGGTGAGGAATCAATATCCTTGGGGAAAATTTAGACTGCCCTTTGAACTTGAACCCTGCACAGTACAGAGAGTGCAGGGAACCAGGATTACTGCGATGAGAGATGCACAGTACAGAGAGTGCAGGGAACCAGGATTACTGCGATGAGAGATGGAGCGACTATAACTCGGTCATTTTTCAAGGCATACCAAACTCCTGACAGCAGTCAACCGGTGGGTCCTCAGATCTCGAGTGCGTCAGAACTGACGTTGGAGGATGAGTCAGGAGCTTTCGGACATTTTGACAATCCCGAGTTTTCAAACCAGATGCCGTTGCCGTTCGGAAGGGGAAGTACCTGGTCACTGGAGGAGTCATCATTTGGGTCGGCTGAGGGAGACATGTCGCCCCGCCCCGGAAGAATCCTGAGAACACGAGGACGGTGTCTGACATTGGTGGGCAGACAGGTACCATCTTCGACATTGTCCAGCGAGATCATTTCGTTTGAAGAACTTTTTGATGTTCTGAACAGACCTCTGAAAGTGAACATGTGTTTTGAGTTATTGTTCTCATTTACTGTGTTTTTTGTGTTTTATTTTGAGTTTTGTTTTTTTGTTGGCTGAGGAGGAATGTTACGTGGGCCCTGGTGAGCCAGGCTCATGTGGTCACCCAAGAGAGGGGTGTTTTGTGCCTCCCCCTTCATGCGTCGGTCCCGATAGTCAGGACTGTAACATAGGGACGTGACAATTTAAATAAAGGAACTCGGGCATTACCGGATTAGTTCTTGCTAATTCACTGCAGCGTGCCTGCGTCTGTTCTTGTCTGCTCACTGGTTTATTAGACATCAGTGGGCCTGCATCCACGGCCAGGGCGCGGCCCATGGACATAACACCAATGATGCAACAATGAATAACTAGCCCCATTTACCTCCCCTGAACAATTCCAACCCCCCCATAAAATACAGCCCTCCTAACTAACATTCAGCATTCATGAATTTCTGTTTACGATATTGTGTCCCAGCCTGTTGACCCTTCTGCCTGGCTACAATACTTGTTTTTGCTAACCAGGCCTGCCTGCTCCTGGACCAAGCCTACCTTTCAGTTCATCTCTCCTCATTCGGCCCCTATGTTTATTTTTTATTTTTTTATTTTACAGAGTTTCATATAGCGTGAACTTGACCCGAATCGGGTATCAGAGCACTTTAAATAGCACCAGTTGCATTAAATGAGGACAAAATCATTTTTTGTAAGGCACTGGGAGATGAAGTGACTTGCCCAGAATCACAGGATGTTCAGCGTCATTGCTGAGACTCGAACCCAGTTTCCCAGATTTGAAGTTGACCGCCCTAGCCGTTAGGCCAACTCCTCTCCCCTCATGTTTGCAATGTTCTCTTTTCCTGTTGCCACAATGTCCTCCTTAGAGCCCTTGCACTTCTTGCTCCCAGCGAAAAACTCTCTTACAACTTCCCCTGTGCTCAGTCTGCTGCTGAATGCATCTGAATATACCAGGGTGGGAAGGTGGGCTCTCTCAGTGCTGGCAGATAGCCATCCTCGCTCCTACGGTGAAATGAGACCGGCGACTCTGCTGCCGCCATGTTGTTAGGTCTGCACCTCCTCCAAAGCTCCCTGGGTGGAGATGGTGATTCCCTCTGTGTGCGGGCCTGGTTTCCCCCCTAATGAGGCTATAAGGTGACTGGCGGTTGTGTCCGCCCAGAAATTGTTAACGGGCACAGGCTTTTCCACCTTTACCACTGGGATTAGTTTTCATCAATCTTATTCAGATATAACCTGTTCAGCCCACCTACCACTGTGGTCCAACGCTTTCCTCTGCTTGTGTGTAGAACGTGTGAAGATGTTACTTTGTGGGATGTATAAGTGGTGTGAAAATGATTCCCTTGTGAAAGGAAGCAGTGTCTGGTGCACAAACCAAAGCTTCCCATCAATGTGTGTTCATAGGAGTGGGTGTGGCATCCTTGCAGTAACTTCTGCCCTCTACATCTCTGCCCCTACCTTGGGGCCTAGGCTGTCAACACCAACTTTGACAGGGCTCAATTTGTATGTTCAAAGTGGGTCAACCTATTAAGTGGATAAAACCCCATAAATCCACACTGCCGTAATGATTGAATAGTTAGACAATAGGTTGTTCTCTTGTGTCATGTATTTCCAGAATTTCAGATAAGGAAGGAGTATTGGAGTCCACAAGTCATCATATTTGAAAATATATTTTATCATTCACATAATCATCAATATTTCTGCATGGTGCTACATGTGATTTACAGCCAATGCATGTTTCGCCCCTTATGGCCGCCACGTCTGGGGCTTTTTCAAGGCTGTTTATATATCCCATAAAGTGATAAACAAAAATATGATACAGAACATTCATAAATAATCAGACATTCATCATTCCCAACATAAAATGCATTTCAGATAATATCCAATGGAGAATAGACATATAAGATGAAGACAAAAGAAGAAAAAACATAAAAAAGAAACATTATTTAAATTAAATTAAACATCTGTCAACAAAGGATATTCCAATAATTTGTTCATATAAACTAATGTTGACTTGGATTAGTATTGACAAGCATAGTTAACCAGTCTCAAGGAATACATAGATAGGAAGATTAATTAAGATAGTATGTTTAACTGCTAAGTCACAGGTGAGTTGATGGAATTCAATACTCAGGTCAAGACTTAATGATATTACAAAATGGTGGCCATCTTGTACCACAGCAGATCAGCCACCTCAGAGTGGATAAGAAATGCAATTCCAAAACTAACAGAATAACTATTATGGGGCTCCCTGCAAAGTTAGCCAAAAAGGACTGCTGTTGAAGTATAATTTCTTTTTCAAAATAAACAAGTAACATCTGCAGAAAAGGTTCTCGATACTAAAATCTTTGGGTGTGGCATGATTATAACCTGAAGACAGGGCAGTGGATAGGCCAACCACTTGTGATGCACAATGAACTAATAAAAGCGAAAGAAAGAGAGAGAGAAAAGAATATGCTCGGAAGTGAAAGACATGGTAGGAAGTGATGAACATTTGGTTCTCCAGACTGAATTAATAGACAATAGGTGCATGGTTTATTATAACCAATAGTGCATTTCTGCATTCATATTCAATCCATTTTTTGTGGTGCCCAGTCTTAGTATAATTTTGCTTTCTCTTCTCCTTATGGCGAATTCTTTGCTAACACTCCCCGCCCATTCTCCACCTCCTCCCGCCGAGATGTATTTTTAATTGTTCCAGTTCATTCTTTGGTTGGACTGACACAGATGGCAATGTTCTGTTAACAAAGGACCAACCTCTGGTTTATTGATGTTACGAGAATGTTCCAAGATTCTGGTTCGTAAAGGCCTGATAGTGCTCCCGACATAGATTTTCTTACATGGGCATATTATAATGTAGATAACATAGCTGATGTTGCAGTTGGTCCATTCCTCGATCTGTAACGTAATCTCTGATGATGGAGAGAAAAATGTATCTTTATTCAGTCCAAATTTACAGGCTTCACAGTTGGAGCATGAGTAGAATCCACACGGTTTTGACAAAAAGGAAGTTGTTGTTTGTCTTCTGTCCACAAATTCTGATTTACAAAGCATTTGTTTAGGGTATTCCATGATTTCATTACAAATAGATGGGTTATTCATCAGTAGTTAGGAATACTTTTTGAGGACTTTCCAAATATGGCGATGACCTTGAATAAATATTGATGATTACATCAATTAAAAAAAAAATCACACTGAATATGACTGCTAATGGACTCCAACACTACTTTCTTATCTGAAATTGTGGAAATATATAACTCAAGGGGACAACCTATTTCCCAACTAGGAAATATAGAGTTGATTCCTGCACAGCTGAGTCACACATGAGACCAAACAAAACTGGAAGGAATTATTTTTACTGGTTTAGCAGCTCTGCCTCTGAGCTGGCTTGATGGTAGCTTACTCCATTTTGATGACTGACTAGTACCTCCCTAACATGAAGCCAGACCTGGCTTCTGCGGGCTCCCCTATTGTCCTTTGTCAGGAGCTGGCTGGAAGCTTAAGAGACCGCGATGTAACGTACCGCGATCCAAATGATTGCGTTGTAACGTCACATATTCAGCTCAGGGAATGGTGCTATATGAACTGTTAAGTTAACCCCTTCCTTGCTGGACACATTCCCCCCACTGTGCTGGGGGGAGGGGGGCGCGCGCAGCGCCCCGGTGCTCATGACGAGCTCAGCTCATCATGCAGCACAGTGCTCGTGTGCTCATGACGAGCTGTTAAATACCTTTTTACCTGGTGTTTTCCATCATTCATCAAAGACTGAAATCTTTACGACCCTGTTTATTCGCACAGCTGGAAATGTACATGGTGGCATAGCTCTATAAGTTTTTGCCCTACACCCACGGCAGGACAAAGAAACGGTCCCTGCACTGTTCTGAAGAGCGTTCACCACTGTCTTGAATTCACCATGGTAAGCTATAGCTTCTTTGACCCCTGCCTCAGTGCACATGATAATTGTGTGTGGGCTAGATGTACATTTATTACATGGATTGAGGAGCAGAACTTGGCTATATGGTCTGTGGGAGCACATTATGTACAGCCTCCTTACTGAGCATGACTATCGTCAGCTCACTGGGCTGTTGAGGACTTACAGCGATGTTAGCAACACACTTCATAGTGTCTGTCAGTTCCCTGCAACTGAGTCCTTCACATATCCATGTGGGCCACGAATGTCACAAGAGTGTACAATTTTGTGTGTGTAGAGGATGCATTTATGCAGCATGTGTGGCACTGGTGGATGATGCCACGCTAGGATCCATTTTGTATTAGCTCTATTTAAGTGGTCACTAAATTGGAGGTTAGAGAGGGCCCAGACAGCAGATGAGAAATACAGTACTCGCCCAGAACACTTCAGGGATCCTTTGTGGTGGGTCAGCTGGAGGAGAGTTAAGGAAAGGAGACCAATGGCCCTTTTGAAGCTAGTTAGTTTCCCCTCCTCTTAATTGGGCCCATTGCTCTCAGGAAATCTTTCACCCACAGGCTAAAATGCACTTAAGTGGGGTTGCTTTTATTCAATTTATGGGGTTTCTCCTGCTTGGAAACTCCTAGCTCTAAAGCAGTTTCCTCCTCACCCTCAGTGATAAAGAGCTCCTCTGGACCATGCTCTGTAAATAAGCAAAAGAGTAGAACTGTACAGAACCGGTCTCAGAAGTGACTCTTGGCTTACAGAACTACTGTTTGCAACTTCAGTATAAAGATGGGACATAAACATCCAGCCACTGTGTCATGATTGCTCCACTGGACAGCAGGGTTTCCACACCATTGGCGATGACAAACTCTTTGTGCTCCAGGACTAGGGTCTACACCGCCAATGTCCTTTGCCAGGTTTGGAACCTGAAACCAGAGATGTTTGCTTCAAAAAGCCAGGAAGGGCTGACAGAACTCTGCTTCAAAGGAGACAGCTGACCAACTGCTCAAGAGGGACATTGGAGTTGTGCTTGCACGAAGGAGAAGCTGCTCAAAAAAAGTGGGCAGTGCAGGAGCTAAGACAGGGATGAGCTGAAGACATCTGCAGAGTACTGGTGAAGGATTGCACAGCTGGGTGAGGGTGAGAACTGGAAGTGCCTGAGGGGCTGACACTGTACAGCAGGAACATGTACTGCTATTGATGACATTTACTAGGGAAGATACTGGGAACTCCGAGTTACCCTGCAAAATATGTGTGCTACAGAGCCTCTTGGTGATGGAAGACATTGGACCGCCGAAGTGCCAGAAAAGAGCTGCGTTAACGGAGGGTCAAAAACCAACTGCTCACAAGCGGTGTGGGTGGTAGGTTTTGTGTCTGGGCCAGAGGAAGATTCCATAGCTGCAAAATTCACAAATGGATGTGCAGCCCCCAGCCCCCCAAACCACATCTTTGACTGGCAATGGAGCAGCCAACGCTCACTTACACCCTGCGCCGATGCTATGAGTGCAAATTACATATGAGCTAGTCAGGTTTGGGTGAGCTCCCTGCTCACTAAATACTGGGGGCTTTTAAGGAGCATGGTCCCACCGAGGACCTGACCTAGGCAGGAGCATCCAGTGCCACCATCTTCATCACCACCATGAGCAACTCAACAATGAACAGGTACTGTGCACCACGTAGGAGCCCAAACGAGGGGATCGAAATCCGTATCACTTCAAACAGGGTGATAGCTGAAACAGACCCCTGATATGTCCGATCGCCATTCCAGGAGTTCAAAGCCCCATATGAACTAACAAAGTGAGCTCAAGAGACTAAGGATCATATGTACAAGCCCCTATGACCCCCCCAACGACACCTATATGGACGTTGTGGTGGCGATAGGGGTTGTGCCTTATGTACAAGGCAGCGTTAAGCGACTTAATGTGGCTTAACGCTGCCTTGTACATAAGGCCCCTTTTCACGCTATATTTAGCGTGAAAGGGGTGGGCAGTGGGTGTTGCAGTGGGCGTTCCACCGCCACACCCATTCATTTTGACTCTGCCCCCTATGTAAAAGGTTGGCATACATAGGAGGCAGCACCAAAATTAAGACCAAATTAACACTGGTCTTAAGATGGGGATACAAGGTGAGAAATGCATTATTTCTCTTGTTTTGGCTTTTTCCATGTGTGCTGCCTTGTGCAGCACACATGGAAAAAGCAAAATGCGATTTTTTGTTTATGTGTAGTAAGGTGTCCCTTCCTGCACATAAACTTTTTTTTAATATCCATTTTGTCACTTTTGTGTGTGCTGCTTGAAGCAGCATGCATGAAAGTGACAGGATGGCATTTCTAGGATTGTTTAGTGCAGGAAGGGACACCTTCCTACACATAAACAATCCACCCCTGCACGCAGAAACCCTGCGTTGGCGCTAAGTTGCTAAACTAAGCACCATCGCAGGGGAAACGCAAAGCTGCACCACATTCTTGTAAATATGGTGCAGCCTTATGTTTCAGAAGTAGAGGAGAGAGGTGTTAAGCCAGGAAGGCTAACGCCTCTCTCCTCCACTTCCTTGTCCATGTCCCCCTGAAAGGGAGATCGTGTAATGAAAGTATCATAGGACACTGTTTCATGGGACAAGCTGAGACTCCGTCCCACATTAATTGCTGAAAAGTAATATTACCCCTCCCCTTTTGATTTATTGCTTCTGAACCATTTATGTAAAGTATTATGTTGCATGATTTAAGTTAAATATATTTTAGCAGTGATTGACATTCCGAAATTGACTGGTGTTAGTTGGTTTATTGAATTCTGAGTATCTCATCCCACACTGCCTCCCTGAGTAAGCCTTGGACTGCTAAAGGGGTGTACCTGGTGCTCATGTATTGAGTCTAATAGTAAGATTTAGCACCAGGGCAACAGTGGTAAATGACTCTGTATCCGCCCACCGAGTCTAGGAGATCGGAGGGTTCTCTGGGAGGGTCCGAACCTTCCATCTGCTGAACGCCACGGAGCTGATCGTTCCAATGCCGGAAGACCGGGGGGACAAGGGTTCCGCAGAGCTGGGCCAGGGGCGTAACATAGGCCCATGCGGTGCGGGGGTGGCCTCTAGCTCCAAGGGGCCCCCTTGGCACTGCACTGTGGCCGGAGAGCTCCTGATTGAGCCTGGAGGGGGCCCCTCTAAGTACCGTGCAGGGAGGTCCCCTCACCTTTCGTTACGCCAGTGAGCTGGGCCCTGGACTTAGCGTTCCACCCGGGGTAGAAGAGTAGAGGAGCCGCAGGGGCCACCAAGGGCAGAGCAGCCTGGAAGGTAAGAGCTACAGAGATCGCTGCAAACCTTGCCCCCGTGACCCCGGACATTGTCCACTTCCTGCAACATTGAACTAATAGATTCAAACCCTGACACCCCCCCCCCCCCAATCCACAATGAAAAGTCGGATTCAGAGCTCACTGACATTTCCCCTGAGCCGGTGACCCAGGCAGGGTAGCCCAACCCCGTAAAGAACGAGCAAATTAAGAGACCATTGTAGCCGGGCCCTGTGAACCCCGAAGAATACAAGCCAACCCTGCATGCTGAGCACACTGGCCCCCGCCTCCTTTCTCCCTGCTGGCTTTGCAGGTGTGTTTAAAGTTCTATATAACTCAGCTATCCCGCGCCCCTTCTAGCGCCAGCAGACAAGTAGGGGCAGATTTACAAGCCCCTTGTGCCGCTTTTACACCGCCGTTGCGTCACTTTTGTGATGCAGCGGCGGCGCTAAGCCAGCGCCATGCTGCGGGGTAATTACAACGTGACACATCTGGGAGATGCATCACGTTGTAAAGCCCTGCGCCACATGTAGGCGTTCCGGCGCAGGGGGGGGGCGTTCCGGCGCAGGAATGCCTCCTAAAAGTGGCTGAGTGAAATCTATAAGATTTCACTCAGTCACTTTTAAGGCCATCCTGCATCAAAACCCTGCGCCTGCTTGAAGCAGGCGTAAGGATTGGCGCAGCATTTGAAGGATAGGGCACCCCGAGCCTTGCTGGAGCTGCGTCACGCTTCCGACGCAACTCCAGCAATACGCCGACTTTAGCATCACGCATCTGTCCATTTTTGGCCTTTGGTGCGCCGCATTTTAAATGCGGCGCATCCATGTTGGCGGAGCCGTGACGCACAATAACTGGCACATCCCTGCTGATATGCAAGGATGCGCCAGTTATTGTAAATCTGCCCCGAAATACCTTAGCTGCTTTGACCTTTGCCTTGGGGTTGGGAGGAAGGAGGAGGACTGCAACTCCCGGCCAGCATTGCTTTCAGCCGGGCACAAAAGCGTCTTGCGTCTTCCGTGGCAGGGTAGCCACTTTGACCTTCACCTTGGGGCTGAGAGGAAGGAGGAGGACTGCAACTCCCAGCCAGTACCGCTTTCAGCCACGCACAAAAATGCCTCACGTCTCCCGAGGCATGGGACACGCCCGGACCGCGCCAGGGCAAAGTCCGGGCCAAGGGCGGGCCGATCCACACCTGTCGGAGCCCGGAACGAGGTTGGGTTGGGCCTTCCCTCTTGGCTTTCTGGTCTCTGCGATTCTGCCCTCCAGGCATCACTCTCGTCAGAGTTTCTTTGGGTCCTAGTGGCGGAGTGTGGCACGTAGAGAACGGCGGTGAATGTTGGGACTCTTACTTGGTTTCTTTTGGACACACACTCAGGTGATGTGCAGGTAAGAGCCTTCTTTCCTGCTAATTGGTGAACGCTTGTTGTTAATTTCCCGCATGCCAGCCTATTTCGTATTGGAGAGGTACCCAGTGGGCACTTGCTGAGATTGGTTAGTCATTTATTCCATTGACCTGACAGCGCTTGTTTTGGGAAAACATAGACTGGCGACGGTGGCACCTCAAAAGAACCCTTGAGTACTATGTGGACGATAGATGCCTTTTTACAGCGAGCGGTAGGGGTTGTGGACAAGGAGATTGAACTGGCTACCCGTCGTCTGTCTCGATCACCCATTCTCCCTTCCTCACAGGGTTCCTCTGATCCACGAGTAGGCTCCTTAACATCAGCCCAAGATGCATGTGCCGTCATAGCACACGACCAGGCTGTGGTCACTGTGCTCTCCTTTTGTACGACCACATCCCCTGTACAGATCACAATCCAGCCACCGTTGCCCAAGGCAATTCCTGGTCTAACTCATGGAGTGGGGAAGGAATTAGGAGGAGCAAAAAGGAAACGCCCCTCGATAGGGGGGGCCCGCCAAGTACAGGAAAAGTACTGGCCTACAGTCGGCCTTAATAGCACCACAAGCAGTGTCTGTCATGGACCCCACACAATCCAATTCACTTAAATTAACCTTGCTATCAGCCTTGGATAGCAAATTAGATCCAATCCTGCTTTGTTTATCCTCACTTGAAGTAAAAATCACTGAGTTAACTGCTACATTGCATAAGAATAGTGCACTTCCTCTTACTAGACCACCTCCTTCAAGCAACATGGATAATAGGTCAAGTATTAATGGTATGGGGCCAGCACATACATCCACGAAGGAGGCCTCTATGGACCAGATAAGCCACTCAGCGACTAAAGTATGTGATGCATGCGACGCCCCAATGGACTTATTCACGAACAGGACTATCCGCGAGGCCCAACAGGATAGCGGGAATGGAAGGGACGAACTGATCCCTGGACCTCATCAAATTCGGGGACAAGGAACGGGTAGTTCCAAGAGCCTTCTTGTTGTTGGGCAGGTAGGGTTGACTACAAGGGAATTTAGCAATCCTGTGCAGAGTTTGTGTCCTGTTCACCTGCCACCAGAGTCTACCCTGCTAGTTGTGGTTTTAGCCAATGTGCCCCGTTACGATTCAGAAATTAAGGAAAACTTTGACAATTTAAAAATAAGGTGGAGCAATGGCTGAACCTCAATATTGCACCGCGTTTAGGGGTGGAAAACCAAATACTCATGGTGCGCCGGACATCATGGTTGGGCAGCACCAAGAAAACTTGGGATGGGGATTGTGTCATTATTAATTTCAACAACTCATTTATGGTTAATCGTGTCCTAAATATAGCAATCCAACTATAGGAGGTGTAATTTGTCTATTGCGGCACTCCCGCTGGAATATTTTTATAGGCCAAGGAGTCCTCACTCTTCCTTTTCTAGCTATCCACAGGGGCAGCCCTAAGACGTGGCCACCTGGAATCATTTAGTGGCAACCACAGGAGTAACCCTGGTAAATAGGTTTATGCCACTGAACTCACTAGATGGATGTGATTGACGGTGCACTGGCCCTTCGGCCATAGATATTTTACCACACCAGGGGGAGGGAAGGCCTCTAGAGTTGGGACCCAACGAGCATAAAGGGTGTAGCTTTTCATCACGGAATATTGCAGGGAAAGCGAGTAAGATTGAGGATCCTGGTTTTCCTACTCATTGTTAAACAATTTGATGTGATGTGCCTTCAGGAAGCCTGGCCCGTAGACAATTGGTATTTTTTGGAAGGTTACAAGCATTTTTGTATGCCAGCTACCCCATCTAGGTCAGGATGAGCAAAGGGGGGTTTGCTTACCTTTGTTTCAATACCAATCAAGGGTAGCTCTATCCATTTCATCCATAACTCCTTCACTTTACAAGCAAAGCTGCTCCAAAGCGATAACAGCAAGCTTCTGCTCTTTAACTTTTATAATGCGGGAGATGCCCATGGGGAAGAATGTAACATCGCCCGGTTGAGGGCTGTACTACGGAACTCAACTCTGAGAGAGCAGAGGTACCGCTACCTACTCTTAGCTGGGGATTTTTCCGTCCATATGTGCGGAGATATCAGGGAGGGGGGTGCAAGACATGGGATGTACGCGGGACGAAGGTCTGCATATGGAACACTCCACCCAGGGTAACGCTCTTAACACCTTATTGAATTAATTTGATCTAACCTCGGCAATGAACACACTGCCCCGCATAAAACTGATATTGCCCCTACATTCATTGGGAGAGGGTGTGATTCCTTTATTGATTTTATCTTCGTCTCTGCCCCCTTTTTCCATGAGCAAGGCTTTCTCAGTTACGATGAGTGTTTTTAGTAATCATAACCGTGTTTGTGGTATAAAAGAATGGCCCAGAGTTAATAAACCTATCAAGCAGGCTTCAGTGGTGCCTCTCACAGCAGTAGATGGTGGGAGGAGACTAAAGTGGAGTCCAATTGTCCAAGAGCAGCTTCTTGAATCTCTTCTACTCAGTGTTATAGGGAGTTTGCCCCTTTTCTTGACAGCGAGACGTCTCTAACTGGCATCTTGGATGCCTTTGGATGTATTTCTAACAGTATAGAGAAGTTATTACAGGCCTCAGGCGGGTGTTGCCTTATTTCTGGACCAAGATGGTTTCATTCTGAATGCTCTAGAGCCTCCAGGAATCTAACGCAGGCCCTTGGAGTAAAGTCTAATGACCTGAGTGCTGTAAAGCACCTCTGGAGAGTATACAAGACTGCCTTAGCAAAGCGAAAGTCTTTCCTGAAGGAGGAGTCCTGGTAGGAATTAGTGGAGGCTAGCACCTTGAGTAATTCCTCAGAATTTTGGAGCATCATCAATAACCCATTTATAACTGGAGAAATGGGCAACTCAATGGACACCCATATCGTAGAGGAAGATTGGATAAAACATTTTGAGGGCATCTTACAAAATGACCCTATGCCGGTAGAAGGGCATGACCGGGAAGAAGTTACATCTGAACTTGTCTTTGCAGTCCAGGAGGTCAGAGCTGGTGTCTTGGGACTGTCAAAAAAGAAGGCCCCGGGACCCAATGGTATTCCTCCACATCTATATATTACAAAAGTGGAAATGTGGGTGCCTGCATTGACAGCAGTCATTAACACCTCAGTCCAGGCTGGCTGCCCTGATTCTTGGGCTTCATCAACCATTGTTCTTGTGTTCAAAAAAGGCGATCGGGATAGCACCCTTTGCTACAGACCTTTCTCTCTTTTGGATTCTGTGGTGAAGGTAGTGGCCTGTATGGTTTTAGACCGTTTGGTAACCTGGGAGATGAGAATAATATTGTATCTGAGGTACAATGCGGTTTTCGTCCCCGGCGCTCCACTATGGAACAATGTTTAACCTTAAATTTAGTTTAACCTTGGTGCACACTGGTTTGATCCACCCAGCGTTTATGGATCTATCCTCAGCTTTCGATCAGGTAAACAGATCGAAGCTTTGGCAGTTGATGTCCTCTATGGGTATCAACGGGGATATCATCCTTTTTTAAGGGACCTCTACAGAGATACTAAAGCAGTTGTTTGCTATTCAAAAGACCATAAGGTAACCAGGAAGTTTGATATTATGAGAGGGGTGAGCCAAGGGTGCATTTTGACTCAATTTCTTTTTAATTTATATGTCAACTCCCTAGGGGAGGTCCTCTTGGAGGTACAAGATGATTGTCCAGAAGTGGGAAAGCATTGTTTACCGGTCCTCCTATATGCAGATGATGCTGTCCTCATGGTGAGGACTGCTAGGGGGTTACAGATTTGGTTAAATTCCTTTGTCCACTACATGGGAGATTTGGATCTGTTGGTCAATCACGGTAAATAATTTGTAATGCAGGTGGGCCCTTGTATACCCCAGCACTTTGCTTTTAAGATAGGAACTCTGACGATCCCAGTTGGTCCCCCCCTGATTACTAGGAAGAAGGGGGACCTGGTCAGTGCGACCTCAGCTGTTTTAAATGTTGCCTCCAGAGTGGGGGCGAAACCCATAGGGGCTCTACTGAAGATTTACAGAGCCAAGTGCATTGCAAAGGCTAGCTACGGGAGTGAGATCTGGGGTTATGCCGGGCAGGAGGCCCTGCAATGTGAAAGAAAATACTTTCCTGGGAGGGGTACTTTCTTTACCCCAAAGTGCTCCATCGTATACGGTGCACCAAGAGTTGGGGTTGGCCTTTCTGTCTGACGAACCGGAATTCCGCCTACTAGCATTGTGGTTAAAGATTTGGGCCATGAATGAAGATTTTCTTGGTAAGGATATTTTAAGGGACTGTCTGTCCCTCTACAATGTTAATCTCATACGTTGGCTAAAGTATGTAAAAGATGACCTTCATAGCTTGAGTAGGAAGAACTTATTTGACAACCCAGATGGCATATGTAAGAAGGATCTTACCTGGGCAAAGGAATGTTTTTTTTAGTAGTCGCTGCTGCGATAGAGAAGCAGCAGAGCTGAGGAAGCCAAGTGTGCGTATGTACATTGGATCAAAAACTGTACAAACCATTGAACTATAACTTTTGGGGATCAAAAGTAATCATTATCGCTTTTAATTAACCAGATTTAGATTCAATCTTTTCCATTACCGGTTGGTACAGCCTAGAGGTGCCCATAGAGGCCAGTGCCTTATGCCCTGTGGCTGCCACAATCAGTCTCCACAGGATATGATGCACTTTTTAATGTTTTGCCATTTTTACAGGGGAATATCGTTTACGACGCGGTTTTTACACCGCAGTGCCTTTACCCCGCAGCTATTACAACGCAAGTCGTTACTACGACTTACGCTGGATGGCGCTGTGGGATAAGGAATCTTGCAATTTTATATTCCAACACCTTCCCTACTGTTACGGGGACTGGTGTTGGAATATAAAATTATAAGACTCCTAAATCCACATCCTCCAACGCAAGTCGTTGTAACGACTTGCGTTGTAAGACTTGCGTGGTAAAGGCATGCGTTGTTACAACATGCTTTGTAACAACGTACATCCGTTTTTACAAGGTCCCTAAAAGGCATTTTATTATTCCCATTCTTAAAAAGGCTGGTTTTAGGAGGGTGCGACCTGCTTTCATCTTTTTGCAACTTTTATCTAACTAAACTATTTTGTATACTCTCTGGTTTTTTAAGGGCTGCCATCAGGCTGAAGAGCAAGCTGTGATTTTTTAAAATGTTTATTTTTTATTTTATTATGTCAAAAGTCATGTACAGTGCAGTGTTCCTTGACCCATGAAACATCTGCTACATCAAACATTGCAGATCATTGTCTTTGACAGTTAGTTTATACATTATTATCATCACAATTATTAAATACAATATAACGTAAACATCTCAAACCACCCCCCCCCCTTGCACTAACACACTGCTGCGTCTCGGCTGCCACCACTTCTCCTATCCCAACTAATCCAACGAATCAATCCCTTTACTACATATCCAGTCCCTTACCCTAGGGGCCCACATAACAAGGTAGATACAGATGCGTCCAAGGCTGTGATTAATTGTGTCAGTATGTGCTTTTTCGTTCTTTCTTGTTTATTATCTTACTGTAATCACTTCATTATGGTCACCTTGTCGGAATACTCTGTATATAGGTGGAGTTTTATTGATGTTTGTATGACTTTTATGGTTTTATTTGAAAGAATTGAATACAGTTTTGTTGACGGTGATGACTCTGAGTGATGTAATCTTGGCCCATTAACCAGTGACTTCCCTGAGATTCCTGAAATGGTTCCCTCCCCCTCTGTTATGACAGTGATGAATTTGGGTCTCCAAATAGGTATCCGTCTCGCCATGGTCAATTGACTCTCATCCATTCATAAAAGCTCTTTTAGGTTCAAATGGATGCCAATCTTGCCACAGTCAATTAATCTCCTTTGTCTATAGAAGCTGTGTTAGGTCTTGGTTTTGGCAGCAAAGAGGTCAAATGGGATCCCTGTTTCTAATATACTTATGGTAGACTTTGAGTCTGCCCCTACAGTCATTGGCTTTTTTGTGCTAGACTATTTCAGCCATTGGCTTAGATTTTGACAGTCACATCTTAGGTCACCCCTGTGGAGTATTTATCTCTCGCCTCGTGCTCATGGGTTTATTCTTCTGCCTCCAGTTGAATGCATACCATGTAAAGTGAGAGGAACTATTTTAAAATTGCAACCCAGCAGCCGCTATCTCTATCAGCTCATGATTATTTATTTCATGCCACTTGCCCTTCCCAATCATGTTTCCGCTCCTCTCAGTTTCCCTGAGTCACTTGCCCATTGTAGCCAACCCTCCTGTGAGAACGAAGCAAATTTTCCCCAGATATCCTCAAGCACTGCTTTGCGTTTGTCGCCTCTTGTTCAATTGTGATTATCAAAATAAAGAGGCGGGCGCTGGGTATTGGAAAGCAGGAAACGGATTTATTCTTCGAAGGAAAGCACGTCAGGTCAGACAAGCAGGGTGGCGTTTCGAGGTGCTCTAACTGCATCTCTGTGGCCTGGCTCTTTATACACAGGTTTATGTCTTTATTACAGTGTAACACATTCCTGACAGTTCTTTGATGCATTGTAAACCATCTTTGGAATCCCCGCTTCAGGCCCGTTCCCACACATATCAACAGTACTGTATCCCACCCCCGGTCTCAGTAGGTGATTGCTATCGCGCAGCTGGGCATTTCGGCAGGAGCTGAAATACGCGCAATCGGTCGGATCTCATGGGGTTGGAGCATTGATTAATTCCGGCTCCTTTGATGAGAGGCGGAATCCTATTGTACGGGGCAATAAAACTGTATCCGCAGGGGTAGGTTATGGCCTGGGATTGGATCGAACAGCCAGGTGCAGGGGAGGAGATTATCAAAGGGCCTGTTCGTGCGCGAGGGATGAAAGGGTATGTGGGCTCGGCACGGGAAGTGGCTCCGGGGCAGGGTCGTGCTGAGGATGCTTTATGACTCTAGCATGTGTGCTTGGGGGCTGCCAGCACATGGGGGATGATCGCGGGGTCGGGGAGACGTGCAGGCGATTGGCAATGTAACAAAACTGGCCACAGTATCTAAAATGGCTGCCGCTTACGCGCTCGCAAAGGCCTAAGTGGGACAAGATGGCGCCGGTAATGTTCACATCGTAATCTAATATTTAACAGTCCTTCCTTTGAACATACCACGACATCTTGTTAATCTATGTTAATGTTCATAATGTCGTGTATTTCTCCATTGTACAATGCTTTCATATTTTCAAATGTTGTGTCCAAAGTCTTAGAGCATATCGAATTCACAAAAAGAGAGCACAAGGGCGGTATGCATTGTATCCCCAGGCAGCACCCACATATTACAAAAACTGGCACCAATATTATTATCAACAGTTTCCAACCCCAGTCTTTCAAAATGTTCCAAAACCAGCCTCCAAGTGTCCAGCCTTCTTGTTCCTGGTGGATCTCCGACGATAGTTTATGAAGGTGTTCTATTGCGTTGTAGACAGAAGGGGAATAGTCTGGGACGAAGGTGCAACAGCTGGCACCGATGATGCGGCATGCTCCTCCACGATCCGCCAGTACCAGGTCGAGTACAAGGCGGTTTTGCAAAGCCACAAGGCGGACCGCCTGCAGCTCAGCTGTGTTGTTAACGAGGATGCCAGCCGTGATGTTCAAAGCTGTTTCAACTGCTTGGGTCAGATGACTCGACTGTTTGACATCGGACCCCAGAAAGGGATGAGTCCTTTTGCAGCATCGAGGAACTGTGATTATGTGGAGTCTGCTTGCTCTGTGTCCTTTGATCGTTTCTGTCTGTGATAGGCTGCTGGTGCCACATATGTTGGAGGAAGGACAAAAGCGATGTAGCATGTGCCCCCCAGCCTTTTGGGAGCCAGGTGTAGGCCTTTGTGCCGCAGACAATATACATATTTGGTGATGCAATAAATGAAGGGGGATCGGCAGTGTTCAGAGTCCTTTTGATGGGGCAGGAGCTGTGACCCACGTTTTTCGTCCCATGGCCCTCAATGCAAATAAGGCCTGAGACGTTCACCACAGATAGGGCCACAGTCAAAGTTGCAGCAGTCCGTTTTCGTAGATATGAGAAGGTGGGTCTAGCTGGGTTGTTGAAAACTTGCATTTTGATTCGTTCTTTTTCCGGAATGTTCAGTTGAAAGGTAGTGTTTGAGGTCAGAGTGCAAAAGGGAGCAGAGGTTCGTCCAGTTCTGTTCAGCCAGAACTCGTTGTAGAACTGTGTGATTGACCGTCGGATGTAGCATTGTCCTTGTAGCTCTCTTGCAGGAGCATTAGCCAGGCAAGGCAGGACCCATGAACAGAGAAGGGTGAAGGGATGAAGGGAATGGAATGTTCGGTGGCATGTGGTAGCAGCCCACATATCCAACAGTTCGTGGTATTGGCAGCAAGGTTGTGTTGATGCAGCAGTTGTACAAAGGAATTGTTCCAAAATTCTTTTCGTCTTTCTCGGAGATGGGGTGATAGTGAGACCAGATAATGTTCTTTCTTGGTGGTGGGCTGCATAGTGGGTGAAATTGTCTGGTGAACAGGAGTGCTCTCTTCTACGATCCAGACTGTGACCATTAGCAAGAGGCAGATGAGGGATGCAATGAAAAGTACAATTGTCTTTGTGCTATGCAGTTTGGCAGTCTAGGGGTCTTTGCGGTGGGTCTTCGGTCGTCCGGGATCTTCCATCACCTTCAAGAGGCTCGGTGACTGGCAGGACCACATACTTTGTCTGGCATCTCTCCTGGTAGCCTTTGTAGTGTTAGCTACCGCTCTGAGATTTTCGACTCTGTTAGTGCTCTGCTTTGTCGAGACACTCTCCTTTCGTCGCAAGTTGTACTCTTTTCTGGATGGGACAGTGGGATCGGGAAATTCTGCCAATTCAAGTATCTCTGATTCTGGGTAACAACTCAGGGCTGGTCTGTCTTTGTTCAGGAGCTCTTCTTGGGTGTCCACGTTTTCGTTCGTCGCCAGGGTCGGTGATATTCGTCTACAGTGGTGAGCGTGCAGCCAATTCTTTTTCCCTTCCACTCGAAGTGCAGTTCGGGTGGTGATCAGGACTTGCCAGGGGCCCGTCCACCTGGGTTCCAGACTCTTCGCTCTTTGGAAGTTCTTTATCAAGATGTAGTCCCCAGGTTTAATGTCGTGTCCGGGGCCCCTGGATGCGTCTGGTATGGCTTCCTGCACCTGTTGGTGGATAACAGTTAGTTCTTTGGTAAGTTATGCAAGTAGTCAGACATTAGGATGTCCGGGACATCGTGGATGGAGGTAGGCTTTGGTGCAGCCCAAATGTTCATTGGCCGGCCAAAGACAGCCTCGTACGGAGTCAAGTGGTGTCTGTCTGGTTGGGGTGGAACGCATTGATAGCAATACCAGTGGGAGGGCGTCAAGCCATTTCAGTCCTGTGGTGGCAATTATCTTTGCTAGCTTCAGCTTTAGTGTGGCGTTGTGCCTTTCTACCAGGCCTGCAGTTTGGGGGTGGAAAACTGCGTGGAACTTTTGTTTTACTCCCAACCCTTTCAATATGAGTTGGATACATTCGGCTACAAAGTGGGGGCCATTGTCGCTCCATAAAATTCGGCAGAGGCCGTAGCGTGGGAAAAACTCTTTTAACAACACTTTTGCAGTGGTGGTGGCGGTGTTGTCGCGGGTGGGGTAAGCTTCTACACATTTGCTGAATGCACATACAATAACTAGGACGTATTTCAGCCCATGGCATCTCTCTAACTGTATGTAATCCATTTGGAGGACTTCAAATGGATGGTCAGGGACTCCAAACCCTCCCCGGGGTACTACTGTCCCTTTCCCTGGATTGTGCTGTAGGCATATCATGCATTGCTGAACTAGGCGTTTCGCTGAGTCTGCTATCTTGTCATTATGCCATACTCTAGTGATCAGTTCGGTCATGGGAGCGGAACCTATGTGTGCCGGTAAGTGTGCCATAGTCAATATGGGGATCAGATAGGCATTGGGTAACAGCCATTTGTCTTTGTCTTTTGCCCTCCAGCAGCCTTCATCGTCTTTTAGTCCCACCCGAGCCCATTCAGTCAGTTCGTGTGGTGTACTCGTCAGTTGGATATCCCTAATAGTGGTCCTAGCATCTGTCCATTTCTCTGATTGTGACCTGGTCACATACATCCGTGTCGTCGTTCTGTGTTCAGCTGTGGCTCGGGCAGTAACGTCAGCTAGTGCATTTCCCTGTCCTACAATGTCTGTTACTTTCTTATGCGCTTGGCATTTAATTACTGGGGGGGAGGACTGCTTCGGTCAGGGCGGAGACTAGATCTCCGTGTAAGATCGGTGTGCCATGTGAGGTCAGGAATCCTCTCTCCCTCCAAAGGAGTCCGAAATGGTGAACTACCCCGAAGGCATACTGGCTGTCCGTGTAAATGTTTACTGTCGTCCCTGCTGCTAAGATACATGCTCGTGTGAGGGCAATCAGTTCTGCTGTCTGTGCAGATCGCTGGGCAGTTCGGGCTGTTTCAATAATGGTTCGGGCTGTGGTGACGGCATATGCGGCTGAGGTGGTGCCATCGGGGAGTTTGATGCATGAGCCATCTATCCATAGTTCTTCGTCAGGTTCTGAGAAAGCAGTGTCTCGGAGGTCTACTCTACTCTTTGTCTGTTCGTCGGTGAGGGTCTCACAGTCATGTAGGGGAGTTACATTAGGGTCGTTTTCAGGCAGTGGTAACAAGGTTGTTGGGTTCAGAGTGGTGCATCGTTTCAGAGTGATGTGCAGTGCCAATAGGGTCAGCTCATACCCGGTCAGTCGTGCACTAGTCAGGTGTTGGGTCTTGGTTTGGTTCAGGAGGGTGTCAACAGCATGGGGTACTAACACTGTATGGGGGTTGGAAAGCACAATTCCTTCACTCTGTCGTATCGAGACTGCTGCGACTGCGACAGCTCGTAGGCAAGCTGGTAATGCTCTGGCTACGGGGTCAAGAGTGGTTGAGAAACAGGCGCAAGGGCGCTTTTTAGGGCCAATCGATTGGGTTAGGACAGATAATGCACATCCCTCTTGTTTGTGTGTGAAAAGGGAGAATGGTTTGGAGTAGTTTGGGGTTCCTAGAACGGGTGCCGAACAAAGGGCGTCTCGCAATTCTTTGAACGCGGTCTGGCATTCAGGGGTCCAAGGGAGGGGGAAGGGAACATCTTTGGCTAGGAGGGAAAGTAGGGGTTTAACAATGAGACTAAAGTTCGGCAACCACTGTCGACAGAATGAGGTGAGGCCTACCAGAGAGCGGACTTGCTTCTGGTTCTTAGGGACAGGAGTATCTAGGATAGTCTGGATTCTATCAGGTGTGAGTTTCCTTCCTTCCTTTGATAGAAGATGTCCTAGATAGGTCACTTGGGGTTTACAAAACTGCAACTTCTTTCGGGAAACTTTGTGACCATTCTCTGCAAGGAAGTGTAGGAGCTGGATGGTGGCTGTGACTGCAAGTGGAGTGGTGTCAGCTGCTAAAAGGATATAATCGACATACTGTATTAACACCACTCCGTCCGGTAACTGAACTGCGTCTAACTGTCTCTTGAGTGCCTGGCTCTACATACTCGGACTTTCAGTGTACCCCTGGGGTGGTCGACAGAATCTATACAAGCGGGATCTTAGGATAAATCCGAAGAGATAGCGACTGTCTGGGTGAATGGGTATGGAGAAGAAGGCATTTTTGAGGTTAATGACAGTGAAGGCGGTGGCAGTGGACAGGATCAGGGTCAAAATGGTGGTGATGTCAGAGACTACAGGGTACTGTGGCACAACTATGTTGTTGACCTCTCATAGGTCGATAATGAAGCGGTACGCTTTCTCATCTCCCTCTTCCTGTCTTTTGATGATCGGTAGAATTGGGCTGTTGCACATGTTGCTAACTACTTCTTCTACTACTCCTGCGTCTACTAGTGACTGTATTATTTCAATTAGTGCTTTCTCGCCTTCTGGTGATATCTTGTACTGGGGTACTTTCGGAAGGGTTGCATCCTGTCGTACAGTCACATGCACTGGGTCTATCATCATTCGTCCTACGTCTGAGTCAGCTCTCGCCCATAAGTGCGATGGCAAGGTATCAAGTAGGGATGTGTCCGCGTCAGCAATGGGGTACATGCGTCGTGGAGGGCAAGATCGGAGTAGGTCAGGGTTGTCATATAGGACGACTCGGACTCCGTCAGGCGAGCATCTAATGGTTGCTCGAAAATACTTCAGTAAGTCAAGACCCATAATGGCGTCCGGGGTATTGGAGGAGAGGAGAAATGTTGTGTCAATGATATTGTCTTCAAGATCAAAAGGGATTGGTTTGGACAAGGGGTTGGTGGAGGGCGTACCATCAAATCCTATTGATGTCACATGTAAGCCAGACAAGGGTGCCCTTGGAATCAGTCGTTTGGATAATGCACTACGTGTTGCTCCTGTGTCTACCAGAAATGGAGACTTCGTGCCTAAGACGTTTGCGGTAACATAAGGGCCTTGCTGGTCAACATAGAGCTCGACTGGATCCCTCCCTTGCCCTTGGCAGTCCTATGCGTAGTCGTACGCGTTGTCGTAGTCAGACAGTTGGTACTGATTCTGTCGGGGACGGTCAAATTTATTCGTTCTCCCTGGCCTTTCGTCACTAGTGTCGTTTGTGTACCTTCGGCCACGTCCTCTATTTCTCGTTCCATTCGCTAGTTCTCTTGCTTCTTTGTTTCTATTCAGTTCTAACAGGACCGGACATTGAGACTTCCAGTGCCCGTACTCTTTAAAAAAAGCACATTGGTTCTCGCCTAAGTCTCTACGTCCAGCGTAGGGTGCGAGTGCATTGCTTCGAGGCGGTGGAGTTCTAGGGGTATTCTGTTGATAACCTCCCTTGTACTGCTCTTTCCCTATACTCATGCCTTGTAATTGGGCTATCATAACCCGTTCTTTTAAATCCTTCTTTTTCTTTTCGGAAGCTCTATCGCTTTCATTCTTTTGGTGCTCATAGTACTGAGCCATTTGGAGGATGGCCGCGGGCTTCGAGGCGGCCCAACTGCTTTCACTAGTTTGCAATTTCTGCGAAACTTCCGGTAACAGACCTTTAACATAGTTCTGTACGAACAAGTGATGTCCGGTCGCAGTGGTCATATCCTGTCCACTGTAATCGGAAAACACCGCTTCGAACCAGGAGAAGTATTCGGAGACATCTTCTTGGGGTTTTTGGCGGCAAGCTGTCACTATAGACCAGTCTACCTTTTTCTCAGGGATTAGAGTCTTTACTTTTTGCACAATTTTATCTGGGAGGTCTAATATTTCTTTTAGAGGTTTCTGTCCGGGGTTTCGTTGTTTATCTAGTTTGTCGAATTGTTCCCAAGTATGTCCAAACAGATCGGTATGGTCGACTTTCCGGAATTGCTTCCACACGTCAGCTGGCAGACATAGCCCAAAGAACAAGTCAAGATCGGCAAGGGTCATGATTGTTGATCCCAAAGCGATACCTAGTTCCGTATAGAACGCGGTGGGATTCTTTCGCAAGTCCGGCAAGGATTGGCAGAACGTCAGGATGTCCTGTCTATCCCAAGGCTGATACACCCAGTTGTATACTACTCTTCCTTTTGCGTCCTGGTGATTTATATCGTCATTAGTTCCCGATCCTCTCGGGGTAACCCAGTAGGGGGCAGCTTCTTTTATGGGCATCATGTTATCAATTCTTTCTATCAGGGGTTCAGTTATCTCAGGCGTGACGCTCTTAACTATTCGTCCCTATTCTACAAGGTGGCGGAAAACTTCTAAAGTGTAGGAGAAGAGTTCAGTTACATTACATTCACTCTCATCCCCTGTGTCCACCTTCCTAAATAGAGTCATGAGACGGTCAGGTCCTGTGTCTTTATATTTTTCTTCGTACGCTGTGAGGGTGTGATAACAAAAACGCACAACGAAATGTCGTTTGTAATTGCCAACGTACGAGCTACATGTGTCTGTGATATGCTCTTCGGTTTCCTTCCTATCGACTAAGGTTTTTACTACTCTGTCGATGCCGGTCCGCTCAGTTGTGCTCAAACGGGGGATTCTTGCCGGTTCTTTTTCTTGGGTTTCAATCTTTCCTGATGTGCCTTTTGACGAGGTGCTTAGTACGAGAGGCTCGGTATGCGCGGAGGCCGTGGGTACCGAGGCCCTGGTACTACCTTCAGTTAAGTTCTGGGGTTCTAGGTGCTGTACTAAGGGGTAGGTAGGGGCATAAGGAGGAGGCATGTAGATAATTGGGGGACCTAAGAGTAAATCATCGTCCGTCCTTTGCTTTGATGGTAGTTCAGGGTAAAGCGCTGTGGATGTTTTAACAGGGCATTGGCCTGATGTTTCTGATTCTCGCTCTTTCTTTGCGTTCCCTCTTTCCTTCACTTCCTCTTCCATCTTTTTACCAGCTAAGTGAGCTGCTTTTCGTAGTTCTTTCTCACTTTTTGCTTCGTCTCTCTTTCTACGGTGTGTTACTTCTTTGCGCCACATGCCGAGACTATCAAGCATGGTTCGCGTTGTTCTATTTTTGCGAAGGGCTATTTCTAGCGCTTCAATTTTTGTGAGGTCAAAAGATCTTATCAGTGGCCACTGACTTTCTCGATCTTTTTTTGTATTCTTATGCCATAGTTTACTGTAAGCTACGGCGACTAGTCCATATCTAACATACATGTCCTTATTAGGGATGCCTTCCAGTGGAGCTGGATGATCTACCTCTAATAAACGGTCTGGGTTGAACCAATTTCCAATCAGTGGGGAGAAGATAGGCATGACGTATATCGGACAAGTGAAGATCTCAAATAATGTTGGTCAAAGGTCCGCACTACCTATCCTTCACTACCTGCAAAGACTAGACAGAATATTTCTATTCTTCGTTATTTGCAAACAGAGAATATCTCAAGAGAACCAATAGCAACAAAGGCTAGACGAACCAATAAATATAAGTAACCAAATGCGTCGAGTATCAACGAAGGCTAAACGAACCAAATAAATATAAGTACTACTAGTATTTTCCAGACAATCAATCAATCAATCAAAACAGTCGTGCTGCACGACCTTATCCAGATCGTATGGGCTGTTTCTCGTCTTCCACTTCCAGCGCCCGATCGTCCTCTATTCTCCGATGTTGCCGCGGCACTCCTGTGGGATCCCAGTCAGGACCGTAGATCACTCGAGAGAGGTCCGTTCAGAATCAGTGAAGGTTGGATGATCGGCTGCCAGACGAGGGTCTATCGGGCAGGAGCTCTCCCGATCGTTGCGGTTGTTCACTCCGTCGTTAGGACCTCTCTCACTGGACCCACGTGTCGCTGATGGGCCCCGCGTTGGGACGACCCACGTGTCGCTGATGGGCCCCGCGTTGGGACGCCAATTGTAAGAACGAAGCAGATTTTTCCCAGATATCTTCAAGCACTGCTTGGCGTTTGTCGCCTCTAGTTCAATCATGATTATCAAAATAAAGAGGCGGGCGCTGGATATTGGAAAGCAGGAAACTGATTTATTCTTCAAAGGAAAGCACGTCAGGTCAGACAAGCAGGGTGTTGTTTCGAGGTGCTCTAACTGCATCTCTGTGGCCTGGCTCTTTATACACAGGTTTATGTCTTTATTACAGTGTAACACATTCCTGACAGTTCTTTGATGCATTGTAAACCATCTTTGGAATCCCCGCTTCAGGCCCGTTCCCACACATATCAACAGTACTGTATCCCACCCCCGGTCTCAGTAGGTGATTGCTATCACGCAGCTGGGCATTCCGGCAGGAGCTGAAATACGCGCAATCGGTCGGATCTCATGGGGTTGGGGCATTGATTAATTCCGGCTCCTTTGATGAGAGGCGGAATCCTACTGTACGGGGCAATAAAACTGTATCCGCAGTGGTAGGTTATGGCCTGGGATCAGATCGAACAGCCAGGTGCAGGGGAGGAGATTATCGAAGGGCCTGTTCGTGCGCGAGGGATGAAAGGGTATGTGGGCTCGGCACGGGAAGTGGCTCCGGGGCAGGGTCGTGCTGAGGATGCTTTATGACTCTAGCATGTGTGCTTGGGGGCTGCCAGCGCAATGGGGATGATCGCGGGGTCGGGGAGACGCGCAGGCGATCGGCAATGTTACAAAACTGGCCACGGTATCTAAAATGGCTGCCGCTTACGCGCTCGCAAAGGCCTAAGTGGGACAAGATGGCGCCGGTAATGTTCACATCGTAATCTAATATTTAACACTCCCACTCCATGTTTCCTCCCACCTCTTCCTCTTACCCCAATGTGTTACACCTCATAACTCCCGCCTGGCCCTCCTTCTCATTGCTTTCACCCATCCTCTCACCTTTCCCTGTATATCACTTCTCGTAACCCCAACCGCTTTCATAGAAACAAAAGGCTGTCTACATTGAAGACTTTGTTTAATAATATCCTCTTTTTGTTCCTATACGAAAGTCAAGGACCATGATGGCCTCAATCTTATAATCCTTCCTTACTTTCTATGTCATAGAAACAAAAGAGGGACTTTTATGAAGTCTCCCCTGCCATCCAACCATTTTTGACATAGAAACAAAAACAGGTCAATATTGAAGGCAAGAGTGTTTTGATTAGAGGCTGACAAGAGTTTCTTGAATGTGTCTGTCTTTCATGTGCTTACGCTGTTGTATGCATTAGCATATTAAACACAAACCTACTACCTTTGCATTGCTTGTTTCTGTTTGAGACTTTGGAGATGGAGCGTTGCTTATCTGAGTTTTCCACACAGTATATTAATGTTTAATGGTTTGGTACGATTGTGTTTGCACAATTTTAATTCGGCCTAATTTGAACTTTCAAAAAAGCCCTTGTGCAAGGTACAACTTATTTAGACAAACAGTGGCCAGCATTCGGTATTGTATCAAGATTCAAGACGAGTGATCCAACTGCGGCCAAAATCTTTCAATTGCATTGGCAACCACTCACAAAACGTGAGAATGTATGTCTGTGCATCATGCATAAACCCTTAAAGAGGGATTTTCGTTTTATGTTTTGGCTGGGCAGATGAATTATTATTATCCACTTCATACACTGCAATCAGTTTCCAACCACCTGTTTAGAGTCTGGAAAGCCAATTGTGCTACCATGTATGGTGGAGCTTTCAGGGTCTGTGCCCCCAGATTGTGGAACTCTAGCCCTAGTTTCTAAAATCTACTGAAAGTCAATTGTTGTTCAGGTCACGGATAACAATATTTTTGTGTGTCAGGGAATGATGGTCTTTTTGAATCAGTGACACTTGCAGTGCTTCCACCAAAGATCCTCGTTTTAGCATCAAGACTTTTCAAGGTGCACAGTTTGTACTTAACAGATGAACATTTAGGCCAATTATATGTTCAGCAAGACTTTATTTGTAAATTGTCAAGCACAGGATTCTTTTTCACAAGTATGAAAACACACACCCTTGGGTACATAAACCACAACTCTTGAGAGGGATCCTAGTTATGCTTATACTTATGCCACCCCCTTTTACAGCACGCCCCCATATACTTCCCAATTAAAACACTGGTCAGTGTTATTGATTTCAGGCAGGTACACCTTCTTTTTGCTGTTATTTGCCACAAGTGCCCCCTTAATGAGAACTGGACCTTTAAGACAGGTGGCGGCATATTTCCAACAAACGGAGAAAAAGATCGCTAAGCGCGCTTAGTGCTATTTCAGTGATCGCCGGCTAGCGCTGGAATGTATCGCCTGGATAGCGCGTTATTAACAACATGTTTCTCCAAGGCGATATAAATTCCAGCAATAGCGGCGAAATGCAGGACTATCGCTGGAAATCCAGCGATATTTCTGCAGCGATAAGGAAAACCTTGCAAATATCCCCTGGTGTTCGTAGCACGACAATCCACCCCCCTTAATAAAGATAGCTAAGTCTGAAAATGATCAGACGTTAGCTTATATCCATAACCGCGGTTGGAGAGGATTTTATTATCGCTATGTGTGTCTGGGCAATGCTTGTAAATATTGTGATGTGAAGTCAGCAATATTTTACATGTTGCTATGTGTGAAAACACCCACTTTGCATCTCATTAGAGATGCGAAGCGAGGCGTTGGTAAAAAGGCTGCAAACATGCGCTAATGGATGTTAGCACTGCTTTGTAAATAGGGCGAAAATATTATCTCCACTTTTTTGGCTTTTAAGATAAGGCCCTTCATAATATGCAGCGTAGTTTTTTGTATCTGTCTTGACTTCAGAAGTGCTGCAGGATCAGCTGAGAACAAGGTATGACCAGGAACAGGACTTTGAAAGCAGCCGATACACCTCACTCCCTCCTCCCCAACGAGGGAAGAGGCGTAGAATTGTGGCCTGCCCTGGAAGAAGAGGAAGCTTCACTGCAGGATAGTGAGGAGGAGCTCGCACCCGGTCAGGGGGGCAAGAGTGAAGTCCAGTTGACAGAAGCCTGCTTGGAGGTTTTCTTGAGCACATAACCTGCCCACGAAAAACAGGAGATATCCTGGGGCTGGGAGTGTGGTGAGCCTGCAGGGCTCTGACCCATGGTCAACTATCCATAATATTGTGTGAGCCTGTACCACACTTAGGTAGACACATAGGGGTAACTTCCTTTTGTCCAGATCGTTCTCACGCCCTCCCAACAGACCAGATTCCCAAAATCTACCTTCTAAACCAAACCTTCCTGCACACTGTGAGGCACATAGGATCTGAGGAAAGAGCTCTCATGCACAACGCTCTTTACTGTGGAACTAAACTACTATGTGAGGTCAGGAACACAACGTGCTAAAGACACTTTTGTTCCATAATCACAGTTGTTGTGCCTCAAAACCATTTAGTGAGTGACACCAGTCAGTATGTGTTTCCTCGTCCATCTTGAAGTAAACCATTCCAACTATTCACCCCCTAATACCTTCTGTGCCAGACATACCAACACACACGGTACCACTGTGTGCCACACACTGTCAGCTCACTTCACACGGCCTCCAGTCTTGAGAGGGCTTCCAGCTCGTACGTAGAGGATGTGCACATCTGATGCCCATAAGGGGAGTAGTAACCTCCCGGTACATGGATGTCAGAGCCAGAAACCACTGTAGAGGGTAGGAGGGGCTGCTCAAGGAAGAGCTGGGATTTCATGCCTGCCCTGTCCTTGGTTCCACCTCTTCCAAGGCACCTCCAGGGCTAGTTAATGGCGGAGCGAGCATTGGTGCAGCAGGTGCAGTGGCACCGGGCCCAGAACCCTGAGGGGCCCATTGATCCCTCATAATTGCTGTAGTTTACTACCCCAACAACAGTCAAAGGAGTAATTTTCCTTGCTGGCACCATGGCCCGCGACATCCTTGCTACACTGTTGGCTAGTAAAGCCAATCAAGCGCCGGGGGGACAATAAAACCCTGCCCAACTCCTTACTGTACCCTCTTCAAGGCCCCTCCTCTTCTCACACAATGGAAATATTTCAAAGATTGGTCTTTCTTCGGTACCTAACCCTTCCCCATATCTTCCCCTACCAGAAGCGCCTAGAAACTTCCTCACGTCAACACAAACATCTCACAGAAACAACAGCGAGGCAGCAAGATAAATTCGTGTTGCTTGATGAGTACGTTCCTCTGTGCATTAACCCGCCACAATGCTCCATTCCCACCAAGCACCCGACGCTGAATGCACACACACAGCATTTCACAAACAAACATTAAGTCGGTGGAGGGAGGATGTGTGGGGTGTAAGCGAGACTCTCGAAACGGCGGGGAGATTAATTGGCAGTCGGGCTCGGAGGAAATGAGAGGACCAACGTGAGAATAATGTGGGAGAACTCTGCCCCGGGGGTACATCACACCAATTAGAGCTGCGAACATTAATTACTGCCCAACGACGCCGGCCTTGTAACCCGCGCTTCAGACTTCGCTGCAGTTTATCTCCGAGTCGCCTTTGATTTATTCTGAGCGGCCTCCTCCGCCCGCGCCCTGGACCTGCGCTTCCAGGCCTCGTGGAACAGCGATCTATGGAAATGCGTCGACGGAGAAAACACTCTTTGAGAACGGCAACAAAACACCGCGCCATCTTGTAAGCATGATACGTAGTTTATTTAGCACGGCCATATTTCCATTCAGGCTTTCTTATAACATTCATGGCTGGGGTTTCCATTAGGTATGGTAGCAGCATCACAAGTCCACCTCTAGGTGGTGCCAAACTATAACAAAAGGCCCGAAAAATTGCCTTGTCATTAGCATTTGGAGAGTGCTCCAGTGGGAAAATGTTATTTGAATCAGAGCATCAAACACACTAAAAGTGATGGGACGAGTGCGTCTTAATGTTATAACCATTGGCAATCACTCAGGTAGCATTGCAAACCATGGGGCGTATCATCAAGGGCATTATTGCCACTTTAGCTGCACTTTTTGCCTCTAAAGCGGCGGTAATTTTAACGCCCTATCAACAAGGCGGCGCTAACATGCATTAGCGCATGTTAGCTGCCGAATTCCCAACGCCTGGCATCTCAGCGATAAACATCGCTAATGAGATGCAAAGTAGGCGTGGCTGGGAAAACTACATGGGAAATTATCGCTAAGGCAGCTTCGCGATATCAGCAAAGAGCCTTAGCCATAATAATCATCGCGTTAACTATGCAAATTTAACGTATATTAAATTCCTTTTTTTTATTTCAAAGTATTTTATTAATTTTATAAGCAAAGACATTATCATTTCTGTTACAAGGTTAGCCATATACGTAATTTGTAGAACATCTGTTAAATTCCTGACTAAGGCATACCTAACATGGGAGGTGGATTATGGTTATACGACCACAGGGTCGTATCACCAAGGCTATCGACGTTTTGAGTGCAACATCGCTGGTTTTCCAGCGATATTGGATTTCCCTGGATAGCGCTGGAATATTATCGCACTGGAGTAACGAGTTGTTGATAACACGCTAAATTTCAGCGATAGACGGCGATAAATATAAAAGCACGAAGCAGTTTGCAATATTTATCGCCGTCTTTTGCTGATACGACCCCATGTTTTTTTGCTCAACTTGCCACTGCAGATTAAACCCAGCCATAAACCGAAACTCGAGCAAGCCAAGGCTGGTTTGGGCCTCTTCAGTTGAGTGTATCTTGGTTACACAGGCACAGTGAGCAAGGGACCCGTGCCTGGTAATACCCTTCTCCACCTAGATCGTCACATCAAACACACTAAATTTGCAGTCACTTGGTGTAGCAGAATAACCATTGTTTTGTGCTCACTATGCCACCTCAGCCATATATATGCAAATCAGCACTGGTGCTGCTCCAATAGTAATAGTAAAGCCCAAACTGAGATTGAGTGTGTTCACTTCTGAAGGGGGGCTCTCCCGGCAGGTCAGGATGTACTCTTCCCATAAGGAGCAGGGTCAGGACTGATTTGTAGAAGGTGGGCCTATGTCTAGCATAGAGCAGGGGGTGAAGAGTGATAGGTTGAAATGCTACCCATAACCTCTGCCAGTGGTTAAGTGCAAGCATTCATCCCATCACCTTTTGTGTGGTTGATTTTAGCTGGAGCACAATGGCATTCTTTTTTAAAACTCTTTTTTATTAAATATTTGCTCAGTATAGAGTAGATTCAGTTGATGGAATGTTTATACAGAATATGCAGGTGGAAGAGCAGACCAAATTTAAATACAGGGAAGCAACAATTATCATGTGCGGGGGCTTCCCCCAATATATATGTGTTCTTACCACTCCTCACCCCCAGGTGAAATAGAAACATCAACACAGATCCATCTCCTACTCTCACACTGGTTTCCTTTTGCTTACTAGCCGCTATAAGTGTGCCAACTACCCAGACCGTATCCCATTTCTTAGGGCAACCCCTGCTTTGCTCGTTGGCATCAGTCCATATCAGTCTCCCAATTGTCAATACGGGGAGGCATGCCTGCCCTCCAGGCACACACTATGTTACGCTTCGCTACCCCTGCAGCCACCACCAGCCAAATCTTTTGGTATTGGGCCACAATAACATTCTTGCACTGTTCCTGGGTAGGGAGTCCCAACACCTAATTCTGAATGAAAGGTATTTGATTCAGCAGATCGAAGTTAAATTAACTGATTCTCTTTCAGCTTTTGTAATAAAGTACCCATCATAACTGAGCAGATTGTCTTCTCATCATGTTCTTGTCCCATTCCTTAGAACACAAGATGTGTCCACACCCTGAAGACTGGAACACAACTGGCAAAAAAACTGGCTGCCTTCCTACAAGAAAAAAAAAAACTTCTCCCCTTCCACATGCCAAACAAATCTCCTAGGCCCAGGCAGCTGGGGACACCTCTGTCAGGTGGCAGGCTCAGGTAGGTTCCCCAGGACAGCAACATTCTCCCCTGTAGGCTCCTGGGCACCCCACTCAGGTTCAGCTTCCTCCAGTGGGAGTTTCATGAGTGGGTTTCCAGAGCCTTTTGCCGGTCCATTTTTTAGCAGGCATCTGGGCCATTCTTCCAGGCTCCAGGTCCCCCTCCCTAATCTCTGGGGTGGCCATGGACCATGTGGTCAGGCACACCCTCTCAGGCAACCCTAACATCTCCAGGTGGGACCTGAGCTCTACCTCCTTCCAGGCGGTATGCTCCAGGTCATTGCCAAGCAGACAATCCACAGGCATGGACGGATTCACAGCTACCCTCAAGGAGCCTGACATCCACCTACCCCCACTCAAAGGGAACCAGAGCCACTGAATAGTGATTCTCATGGTAGGCAGCTGCAACAACTTGGTGGAATACGTTAGGGACTACCTGCTCTGAGGCCACCAGATGACATCTGACAGTTGTCATGCTGTCTCTAGTGTCTCTCAGAGCCTCCACCCTCTGCCCAATGATGGTGACCCACTGCCTGTATCTCCGAGTTTTACTAGGTATGTGAGTCCTCTGCACCATCTCTCCGTCACCCAGGGACACTAGGGTAACCTCTACTCTGTCCCCCATGCTCTCAGGGACAATCTCCTCCCCAAGCACCACACTAGCCAACCCCAGTGACTGCCTACTGGTGGGGACCTGTGCCGCCTTGGGACACTTGGCATCCCCCTTGAAGTGCCCTTCCTGTTGGCACTCATAGCACATGGGCGGGTGCTTTTCCTGAAGACTTACTGTCAGGAAACCATCTCTTCTTTTTCTTATTTGGGGGATGGGATTCCTGACCCATGGAACTAGTTTGGGGCCCTTTAGAGAACTCCTTGCTTCTATGTTTGTCCCCCTTTCCTTCTTCTGATGGGGCCCTTCCTTCCCTTGTGGTGATTCACCTAGATACCTTCTTGTGGATTCTGGTGCTGACCCAGCGGTCCGCCTCCTTATCAAGCTCAACGGGGGTCAGAAAGCTTACTTCAATCAAGCTCTGAAGCAGATCTGGAAAGCAATTACTGAACATGTGCTCTCTAGTAAACAGATCATACAGCTTTTTGAAATCATTCACTTCACTGCCCTACACCCAACCATCCAGTGCCTTGGAAAAAGTAATTCACAAAATCCTTCCAGGCCTGGTGGATCCCTGAAGTTGAGCCTATACTTTCCTGGGGTTGAGCCATACTTTCTGAAAATGGCTTTCTTCATGGGAAGATTCCTCATTCTGTTGTCCTTCTCAAGGACTAGTAGGGTGTCCCTCCCCTCGCTAGGGATATGCCTCCACAGATTAGGCCCCCAGGCCTGTTCAGAAATCTTGTGCATTTGCAAAGCAATTTCTTAAGCATTAATCCACTTGTGAATATCGTCCCCCACATCAAAGTCAGCCACCAGACCTTTAGGTATGTGGACCCCATGGTCTCCAGTAGGCGCTGAGGAAATGCTGTCACCATCACCGCTGGACTCTGCTGCCTCGATGTCCAGCTCTTTAAGGCTCCTTTCATGAGCCAAATGCTCCAAGACAATTCTTTCCTCAATAGTCAGTTTATTTTGCTGTTTTTAGGGCCCGTTTCATTTGCTCTGCCTCCGTGGCTAGCTTCTTTTCTTAAAATCAGGTGTTGGTGCAGGTCTGCAACACAAGGTGTTGTTTTTCAATTGAATTGTACCGCCCCTGATAATCCTTTACTTCACTGCCATTCACCCAAGCATCCAGGGCCTTGCAAATGGAATCAACACAATCCACCCAGGTCTCTTGGACCAGTTTCAGACTGTCCCTAAACTTCTGTCTGTACTTTTCTGGGGGTAAAACTTACGCCCTAACAAAGGCTTCTTTCATGGGGGATACCTCTTTCTGTCTCCCTTTTCTAGGTCCAGAAGGGTGTCACTCCCTTCACCAGGGATATGCCTTCACAAACTAGCCCCCCAATCATTCTCGGGAATCTTGTGCATCTACAATGCAACCTCATAAGCCTCAAACCACTTGTAAATATTGTCTGTCAAAACAAAGTCAGGCACCTGGCCTTTAGAAATAGAGACCCTCTTGCCTCCAGAGGGCACAGGAGGAATGCTGTCACCATCACCGCTGGACTCTGTCTGCCTGGCCTTGATATCCAGCTCCTTACAACTTAGTTCATGAGCCAACATCAATTTCCTCTAGTCTATGGCCAATTTATTGTGTTTTGCCTCCATGGCCAGCTGCTTTTCCTCTATCTTGAGCTTAGCCATCTCCAGCCTGTATGCCCTCTCTACAGTCCTTTCCACCAGCTCCTTTAGGGACAGGTTGCAAGAGGACACACTGCTCCCTGCAGATGAGTGGATTGTCAAACCCTGGAATAGGTTACCCCCTTCTCAACAGACAGCATTTCAAGATCCTGCTGTGGGTCCTCTTCTGATCCTTCCTCATCATCCTCTTGGTTATCTGTTGGGACTGGCAACTGGTAGGCCTATGCCCATGCTCTCAAGACTTTTTGGAACTCCACCTTCTTGATGCTCCATATTGACTAGCTCAGACTCCGTCTTTGCATGTGAGGTCACAGACACAGCCCCTAGTACAAAAGTGTCTTGATTCACAGGACGAATAGGGTACAAGTTCCCAATGTCATTTGTTCAGTGTGAGTAAGAAATAATAAGGGACATTGCCAATCAACCAGAAAACTTAAACTACAGACCTGGAGATCGAGGTGGCATATATGGGTTCTTAAGACGGCGGCTGCTGAACTCTAAACTTGCCGCTCTAGTTGTTTTCCCTATATTGGAAAACATTATGGTATTCTAGTGAGAAGTGCCAGCGCAACATTCTGATCAGCGCATTTCACCGAAGAACATCCCTCAGGAAGGGTTTTTGGCTGACGCATGAGTCGTTTCCTTAGCCATATATATATTTGCCACTGTGGGGGAACAAGAGGCCCCCATGCTTACTCCCTTTGTTTGTTTAAACAGTGAACCATTGAATTCGAAAGTATTTTCAGTCAACACTACGAGTAGGCAATCAAGGACAAATGATCTGGGGCAGTCAATATCAAATGTATTCAAACTTTAAAGCCATGCTATCTTTGAATGTCTTTTCTATTTTGTGAATGTATTCCTGTATCTAATGAATTAAGAATGTGTATATATTTTTGATTACAGTAAATACTGTGAAAACAAGAAATAAAATTATAGCACAGTGTTAAGATATGTATTAGGCAACAGAATTATAAAAAATGTAAATGTCATGCATTCTCTTTAAAATTTGAATGTATGAATTGGTATAGACATGCAGTGCTCTATATGAAGAATATAAACAATCAATAAATAATATTAAAAACATATATATTAAAAATATTTTTCGTTTATGTTGAATCTGACAGGGTGTATTCATACTATCTTTTATTGTGTATGTTGCTCATGTCCAGGAACAATATTCCACCTTCCTAAATGTGTTTTTCTTACAACTGAAAGCATTATTCTGATACATGCGTGAGGGTGCTTGTTTCTCTTTATTGAATTCCCCTCACAAAATCTTCATTGGGAACATTTCATGGCAGTAACTCAGCAAAGAACTCAGCAATTGAAATAAAGGGAGAATTAATATTTATCAATTATTTCCTCACACGATTGAAGACACCAGAGCACCATGTGGTGTTACGCTGGTCACACAAGTATCCCTGCACAGGAATAAAACATTAAGACTTTGCTATTTCGAATGCACTTATCTCATGATAATTGTTGTTAGTTTGAAAAAACAAATTCTGACGAGACAACTATTATAACTGATGCAATTGTAATAACCACACACAAAGGAGTATTTATGACAAGAGACACTATAATTTAGAAAAAAGGTTTATTTAACATCCTTTGTTATACAAAAGAGGAGAAGCAAAGACCATTAGTTATCTCATGAGTAGATTACGGATTGGTGACCATAGCTGGGTCTCCTAAATCTAGTTTAGCTCCGCTAAGAGCTACTCTGAACGCCTCTGCCAGACTAATCACAGGCGCCAGAAAGCATGATCATATTATACCTGACTTAATCCAGCTTAACTGGCATCCCATTGAAGCAAGGATCCACTTCAAGATAGCCTGTCTGACACATAAAGCTACAGATTTCAATAGCCCCGTTTACAAAATAACTTCAGCTCTCCGGATCCAGGCGAAACTTAAGAAGCTCCAATACCCTACTAATGAAGCCACTGAAATTCAACAAAAAAAGAACTAACAATCGCACATTCTCAGGGCTGGCTCCAAGAATTTGGAATGCCCTTCCAACGGATATCAGAGCCAACCCCTCGACTGCTTCATTAAAAAACATAGATCAAATGGCTACTGTTGGAAGAACTTCATCAGCAATAGCCTCTATGACATTTGCTAGACACTTACCTTTCGTGCTTGACAATCATTTTTACCTTGTGTGTCGAAATCTAAGCTTGACAATTATTTTCACTTTGTGTTTGAAATATGTGCTTGACAATCATTTTTACTCGGAGTTTAAAATGTATTTTGTCGTTCTTTGGAAGCATTTCGATGCTGAAACTGCTCGGCCCATCTAGTTGGGCTTTTACCTGTTTGTTCACTTACTTCTTCTTCTTCCCCTAGCAACCTCATTTACTTTGTGCTTCAGGTTCCTCTCATGTTGCTTTATTGTATTGTACTTATACTGTCTCTGCACGTCAACGTCAGTTTTCGTCTTTGTACAGTGCTCTGATACCCGTCTGGGTCTTGTTCGCACTTTATAGAACTTTTCAAATAAATAAATAATTGTCAGGTTAACAAGAAAGCATTATAAATGTTCAAGAAACAGAACCTGTATCATTAGGGAAGAGTAGAAAATGTGATGAGTAGCATTTGTTTGTATTACAGTTCTCTAAGACAACACGGTAAATAAGCACCAACGAAGAACCAGGCAGAGGTGATACGTAGCAGAGCCCAAGAACTAGACAAGCCAGTCTCTTCTTGTTTCTCCCCATTGCCTTTCCTCCCTTGGAGCACTCTTAATCTACATGTATATATGATGTTGGAGATTGGAAGAGGTCTGGGAGAGGCATTGGGATTCAGGCATCATTCTGCTCACATGAAGACTGGGAATCACAACTATACGTACTCTGACAAGTAGGAATGAATTTACAATACAAAGGCCAATCGGGCAGAATTTAAAACTCAAATTGGTCTTAGATATGGGATGGCATTGTACACTCAAATCACTGTATGTTACCACATACATATCAGTCCTGTCCTCACCACTGATCACCAATGTTAGAACGTGAGCTACTGGTTGACTGGAGTGTGAGCCCTGGTAAAGGAGCAACCACAGTCCTAATCAGGGTAAGGCACAAGCAAACCCCAAGTTAAGCTGTCCTCAACCCCCTGATAGCTTGGAACAGAGCAGTCAGGCTTGACTTAAAGGCAACATGTAAAGTATTTGTGCAACACTTCAACAGTGGAAATATCACACATGAAGGATCCCAAGTTAGAAAACTATAGCTTTCGTTAATAAATAAAACATGACCAAAACTACAAAAATCCAATTAGTACAACTAGAGATACTGAATTTTAAAGTTTTAGGTAACAAAAGCGCCAAAAAGCGCCAACTGTGGATATCTGGTCCCACCACACCATAACAAAGTCACAAGTTCAGGCCATCTGCAATGTAGCACAGGCATGCTACAGGGATCTAGCAAGGCCAATTGAACCAAGTACATTAAAATCCGGGTGTGAGAGCATTTTATGGATTTGTGTCGAAGATTCGTCGCACTGCTGAGGCAATGCGTCGGTTCTGAGATACGGTGTGGCTGTTGTGCGAGGTCCTGTTGTATTGACATTGAGAATCCTTTTGATGGGTCTTGCAATGCGAAGTCCGGTGTCAAGGATGTGCTACACAGTCGGACGATGCATCGATTCCGAAGAGCTGTGAGGCTTTAATGAAGAGTCCATCGTCAAAGCTGCCATCAATGAGAGTTCCGCAGGTCAGCACAGCAAGGCAGCAGTCCAGCCCAGTGGCAGTCCTTTCAGAAGTACAACATCCCTTTTTGCTGGCTGAGTATCCACAGTACCAGAAGTGTCCTGAAGTGGTGGTGTCTGAAGGCTTCTTTTTATACAAAGTTGTGCCTTTGAATTGGGAGAAGCTTCTAGAGGTACGTCTTTGTAGTGCACAGATGCCCTGCCTTCCCTACCCTGGCTTCAGACTAATTACAGGGAGTATGTAGCCCTATGTGTGAAGACAGGACACAGTCTATTCATATGTAAGGGAGGCTGGACCCAGCTCCTCCCTTCCATCCTGTCAGTGATAGCTCATCTAGTCACACCTAAGTTCTAATTATGTGTGGCTGTCTAGTAGGAATACATAAAGCCCAACTGCCAACTACACCCAGTCATCTGACTAGAGACAGGCGGTAGGCACCAAATGGCTAAGGCAAAAAAATGAATTGTAATTTAAAATACGACTTCACCGTAAATTAGGATTTTCAATTAGGATTCCAGAGACACTAAACATGAATCAGTTATCTCTTGCCATTTGGAAATCACACTTATAAAATGTAATAAGGCAACTCCTATGTTATCCTTTGGGAGCGATAGGCCTTGCAGTTGTGAAAACTAATGTAAGAGTTTTTCACCACCAAGACATGTAAAACTTAATAGTACATGTCCAACTTTATAAATACATTGCACCCTGACTTTGGAACAGTATAGGGCCTACCTCAGGGTTGACTTGTGTGTATTAAAAAGGAAGGTTTTGGTTTGGCAAAAGGGTTATTCTCCTAGGTTTACATGGCAGGTTAAATCTGCATATGCAGACTCTGCAAAGGCAAGCCAGAGACTTGTTTAGAGGGCTGCTTAAGTGGGTGGCACAAGCTGTTCTGCAGGCCCACTAGTAGCATTTAATTTACAGGTCCTGGGTACAGATAGTGCATGTTAGTAGTGACTTATAAGGCGGTACAAAAGGGGGTGGTGATGGACGTAGCATCTGTACCAATCAAACACTCACACCCAGTCAAAAGATCCATCACCGTTCTTGTGCCTCATGGGAACAGTCCAGCCCGAACTGCCAAGCCATGCCATGGCGAACAAAGCGGTACAAAAGGGGTGGTGATGGACGGAGCATCTGAACCAATCAAACACTCACACCCAGTCAAAAGATCTGGGTTTAATCCATCACCGTTCTTTAGCCCACTCTGCCACCCCAGTTCAGACATGGCCATATGCAAATCAGTCTGACCCTGTGCCTCATGGGAACAGTCCAGCCCGAACTGCCAAGCCATGCCTTCCCTGGACCGGAAACAAGCTTCCTAGGACTGGTTTCTGGCATTTTACCCGTCTTCAGCCAGGGTTGCTTGAATCCAGTGGCAAAGTGAGCAAGGGACTCACGTCTGAGCATACCCTGCCAACTTATGGCGAACAAAGTGATACAAAAGGGGGTGGTGATGGACGGAGCATCTGAACCAATCAAACACTCACACCCAGTCAACAGATCTGGGTTTAATCCATCACCGTTCTTGAGCCCACTCTGCCACACCAGTTCAGACATGGCCATATGCAAATCAGTCTGACCCTGTGCCTCATGGGAACAGTCCAGTCCGAACTGCTAAGACATCCCTTCCCTGGCCCGGAAACAGGCTTCCTAGGACCGGTTTCTGGCATTTCAGCCGTCTTCAGCCAAGCTTGCTTGAATCCAGTAGCAAAGTGAGCAAGGGGCTCACGTCTGAGCATACGCTGCCAACTTATGGCGAACAAAGCGGTACACAAGGGGGTGGTGACTTATAAGTAAATTAAATATGCCAGTTGGGTAGAAGCCAGTGTTACTATGTTTTAGGGAAAGAGCACAAGCACTTTAGTACTGGTTAGCAATGGTAAAGTGCACAGAGTCCTAAGGCCAGCAAAAACAGGAGGTATGAAGGCAAAATATTAGGGGCAAACTGCTTCAGGGTTGTCAGGTCTAACAATAAGAAAGTACCTTTGATTCTGGTAAGGCGTGATATAAAGACAGTGCAGAATCCACCAAGGATGTAAAACAGTAGGAGTGCTACAAAAATTATCCAAATTACTTCCATCATTTTAAAGCCCTATCCTCCTCAAAAACTTTTTTACCATGACCAAAGGAGCCACCATTTAAACCCCATCCTGTCATCAATAGCATGTAAATCTTCCAGGTATACTATTTTATCAATCTATTAGTTGATACCAAATTAAATGTTTGGAATGGAGGTACAACATTCAACTCATAGTATAGCACAAACATCACCCTTAGCAGCTAGCACATTCTATTGTGTAACATGTTGGCTCGCTGAGTTACAAATTGGATGGTAATTAACTCTACAGCACTTACAGTTAAATTTGTTATCTTCTCCAACACATTGGCAACTCAGCGTATTTCTCATAGATGGTGAATCCCATTGGCAGCTTGGGATCAAGATGGCAATGAATCGGGCAGTCTCTGAAATGCCTCTAGTCTGTCTTCTGCTCTGGGCAGTAGGTTGAAGGAGGGAAAACGTCTAATGATCGGCACACCATAAAACTTAAGTAGGGTAACAGGATCCAGACAAATCCCTGGCAGCCACACCTAAACTCTGTGAATTCAGGTTTGATCAGCCGTGCCACTGCAGGTGAGTAATACACCTGAGGAAAACGTAACTGGTGAGATTTCAACCGGGATAGAACCTGGAAAAAGGATTAGGGCAGTGTACTTGAGAACAGACACATTGCACTCGCTGTGTCCCATGAATATATTGCCATTTCCTTCTTCACCAATTAATCTTTGGGCAACAAGGGGGAACTCTGTTTATCAGGCAAATGTACTGTCAGGTTGACAAGAGTTCCATGGGTGGTTCAGTTATCACATTCAGGAAAAAAGTGCTTGTACAGAAGTAAGTCACCATATTGCTCCTTTCAGGTAAAGGGAACTGGGGTGATTTGTATTCCTCCACTTGAGTCAGTGGACACAGGGTGGCACCACCAACCTCAGGAATGGTTCAGATCTTGCTTTTACTAATCCAAAACCTGCACAGAAGTATTGCTTTTGCAAATTGAGTGTTTGGTCTGGAAGTGGCCAGAAAGTTCTGTGTAGATGACTTTTTCAACCCATCACCTTCCCCCTCCTGACAGAACCATCCAATGATTTAACCAAAAAAGCTTGCAGTAAAGAAGGTCAGACCAACTCATCAAGGAATCAGGTAGCCGAAAAACGTTCAACTACCAGAGTTGCAAGCCATAGCTGTGTGCAGTAGGGGGGGCTGTCATTGCAGGATGCTGCTGTTTTTGTGGCACACTTAAAGGAGCAGGGGCCATTTGGTGTGTTATGTGGTTAACATGCAGGGTGAGGTATGAATCCAGATGAGTAATACTGCTACCCTGCGCAATTGCCAGTGGCTACACATATTGCACCCATTCCTCCCATCACCTTTTGTGTGTTCGATGTACCACCCTAAGTGGCATGGGTATGCCCAGATGTGGGTCCCATTGTCACTAAGACACTGGAACCAAGCGTTTCACAGCTGATGAGCCAATAACTACGCTGAAACTGGTCTTAGGTTGCTTGTGTTCTGATTAAGGGAGGACCGGGCCTGGAAGTTCAGGCTGCACTGTTCCCATGAGGAGCAAGGTCAAAACTGATTTGCATATAGCTGGGTTCAAACTGAGGTGGCATGGTGAGCAAAAGAACGATAGGTGGGGATTTACCCAGAGTAATTGCCAGTGGTTAGACAAAATGCAGCAGCCTCCCATCATTTGTATTTCATCTACCGCTCTGAGTGGCATGGGTATGCCCAGACCTGGTCCCCATTGTCACTATGTCATTGGTACCAAGCTCTGATGAGAACATAACTAGGAAGAAACTGGTCTTGGGTTGCTTGTTTTCGGATTCAGGGAGGACCTAGCCTGGCACTACGGGCTGGACTGCTCCTGTGGGGAGCAGGGTCATGACTGATTTGCATATGGCTCGGTCCAAACAGAGGTGGCATGGTAAGCAAAAGAATAATGGGGTGGGATGCAACCCCGAGTGATTAGACAAATTGCCAAAATGTTTGACATATTTGTCATTTAATAGGCATCACATTTAGTGTGGATTATGAGTGACACAAAAAGTACCAAGTAAATGATTTCACATGCCCTTTCCCCTGACCTCTGCCTTAACCTATGTTTTTTATCTTCCTTTCTCAATAAGCCCATTCTTTACTCTTGTTTTAACCTTCCACTTTCCTTCAATGTTTATTACCCTTCCATTGCCTCTTGCTTAGGTCTTCTTCATCCTTCATCTTCTTCCTTCACTGCTGTCCTTCACTGTCAATATTACCTTTCCCACCCATCTCCCTCACTCGTCACCTCTTCCTCGCATTTCTTTGTAATCTTTTTCCCTCACCACCATACCCCAAAACTCTTCTTACTCTATCTTCTTCACTTTCCACCTCCATTTTTTCTCCTCTCATACCTTTATTCTTTCTCCCATTACTGTGTTTTTCATCTCTTGCTCCTCTTTTCTGTTTTGCCTTTTCATCCATAGTTTGTCTTTCTTTACTCCGCCCCTCATATTGTCCCTTCTGACACACGTTGACTTTATTCTGTTCATATTTCCTTCCTCTTTATTGCTCCTTTTCTCCCTACACCACCTCTCTCTTATTCTCGCCTTCTCTGCCCTTATTTTTCTTTCTCACTTCACCACAATTCCCCTTTGCTCTTTTAATTTGTACTTCTATTAATGATTGCTTCCTTAATTACCGTGAAACCATGTTTCTCTCTTTGCTTACCATCGCATGTCACACTTTGCTTATCTCCACTTGGACTTTTTTCATCCCGCTCTCTTGTGGTTCCTCTTTGAGACGATCTCTTTTCAAGGAAGCTAAAAACTCAGTTAAGTAATTCCACCATCTCTCAATTCCTTTCTTTCCTTTTAGATATTATTGCCTCTGGTCTACTCCCCTTTCATCACATATTTGTAACCCTTCTTCTTTTTCCCTCCCTAGTCCCATGTGCCTTTTCTTAGCACTCTTTCCGCCTTTGTTACTTTTGACTTCTTTAATTGCTTTCCCTTCTCTTGCCCCACCTTTATTCTTTCCCAATACTTTTCCCTACTTCCTTCGAATTTCCCTGTTCACCTATGTGATTCTTGTCCCTCCACATCATCCTTTCTCCCACCTCAAATTTTCATGGGCTTCTATGTTCTTCTCCCCATTCACGTACTAACTTCCTGTGTACTCTCCCCTCAACATCTTCTCTCCTCTGTTGATCACTGCTCTCCTGTCCTTCCACTCCACTCTCCTCTAATTTTCTCTCCTTGAGCTTTCTTTTTTCCTGCCTCCAGTTTTCACTTTTATGTGCTCATCTTTTCTGTTCAGCCCCCCCTTTACTTCTATTCTTCTCTTCCCCCTTTTCACTTCTTCTCCATTAATTGCTCACTATTTCTCCTTTCCCACTTATGTCTTTTCTATTGTCCCCCCACTTCCCTCAAAGTCGTGAACAGTGATGCGCTGCTATTTCTCATACATTTCTTTATTTCCCTCTGCCTGGTTATGGAGGTTCCGCAGTTTCATCTTGTTGAGTCAGATCCTAAGAACTGACATGATGCCAGTTCTGAATCTGAAGCTCAGATTCATAAATGTCATCTTGTCCTTGGGAGACAAAGTTACTCCAATTTACCCTGCTTAAGAGGTAAGTAACTCTGGGGCATATTACCAAGCAATAGCGATAATTATCGCTATTGCTTGGTTAGAGACAAATATTTTCCTCGGAGCTGTGGCGATTTGTATCGCAAATAAACCTTGGTATTACCAAGGTTTATCGCAAATGCGATAAAAATCGGCCGCAATGCATGAATATCGCTGAAAAGTCAGCGATATTCATGCATTACCGAGCTAATGCTCTTAGCCATGTTATCCACCTCCCATTGGATAACATGGCTAAGAACTGCTCAGGGCAGGTGTTAGCTTTTGGAGATATTCGCGCTTAGCGCGAATATCTCCATAAGTTGGTAATAGGCGATAGCGATGTTAGCGACTGTTTCCAGTCGCTAACATCTTGGCACGCCCACTTTGCATGTCATTAGTGAAAAATATCACTGACATGCAAAGTGGGGCCCAAGATGGTCGCTATCTCCTACTAGCTGTCGCTAACTGGTGTTAGCATTCGACGCTGGCTGCTGGATGAATGGGATCATTTTTACTTCATTTAACTTAACCCATCTTTAAGTTAAAATGAAGATGTAGAAACTCCAAGAGGTTAAAGATGGGTTAAGTTTAATGAAGTAAAAATTATCCCATCCATCCAGCAGCCAGCGTCAAATGCAACTGACAGTATTCAACAGCATCACCACTTCCCCAGGTTCTATCACCATGGTGCAGCTTCAAGTACACACAAGATGGATACAGAACTGTGCTGAGGTAAAACATAGGTAATTACACAATACTACACACTTTCCCCCTTTACACTAAACCAAAGGAAGGTCAAGCCAAACACAAAACATATATACATAATATAATGAAGCATTCAAAATTTAAAATGTAAAACATAACTATTGAAAACCTGCATACTACATCTGATAATCATCAAATTTCACCGGTAGTCTGGTAATTCTTTTGTCTCTAGGATTATTACTAATTTTACTTTCCTCTGCAATGTTTGTAGGAGAAACAATGCGAAGAAGAACCTCCTTCATCAACTTTCAATTTACTATTCTTAATGATGACAACTCTGGTTAAGTTCCAAATGCGTGAGTCTTCAGTTTTGATTGCATTTGTTATTACCTTGATTACTCTTTGAGGTTTTTGAAACACGTTTGAAGTCTTCCTGCCAAATGAAGCTGTGATCATAAAAACAATATGATCTATGTTTTGGGAACCACTGGGCTCAGTCTTGGTGGCTATCGATGTTTCCGTGAAGAGTAAGGCCCACAAGGTCAAGAGGGGTAATTATTTTAGGACGTAGTGAAAGAAAATGTATCCTGTGTTTTACCTTATATGTGTACCATTGTTTACTGTTTAGCACTGTTTTATTTATTTTCTTTCCACAATTGCTGTGTATATTTCATTTTGTCTCCTCTTCCATCTTATTGTAAAGCGCTCTGATATCCTTCGGGATCTTGTTCGCGCTATATAAAACTTTATAAATAAATAATAAATAAATAAACCAAGTCACCCACATTGACAGGAGTGACTTTCACAGCTTTTCTTAGATCAGAGTGAACCGTGCGTGCTTTGATTCTTTCACGCTCCTTTAACCTCCAATCATCAACAGAGACTTTCTCACCTCTTTTGGATTCAGCATCATTGATCCAGAATGGTGCAACCAATGTGCTGGCACACCTACCTTTAAGCAACTCAAAAGGAGTGCGACCTGTAATGGCATGAGGGGATATTCTGTATATTTCAACCTTTCTGACAATTTCTTCCTTCCAATCTAGGCAATTCTGTTTGGCCAAATCAGTAGTTTCCTTCAAAACACGGTTGAAGCGTTCCACCATACCAATACTTTCTGGGTGATGCAGTGCACACCTCTTATGTTTGATTGAACACCTCAATAAAAATTCCTCCATTTCATTAGAAACTAATTGCGTCCATTATCAGTTAATATGGCTCCTGGTAAGCCTTCTCTACCAAAGACCTCCCTGAGAAATCATATGACTTGTTTTGTATCAATGCCTCTTGTGATCTTAATTTTTGGCCATCTGGAGTATAAATCGACCAACACAAAGACATCATTTTCACAACCATTTCCCGAATAGGCCCCAGTATGTCAAAAGCTAACTCTTCCCATGGCTTTTTGGGACGTTCTCTAATAACCATGGGCTAAACTCGGGGCTTCTGACATCTCTCACTCATGCAACACGGTATGCAATCTCTTACAAGGCGTTCCACCTGCAAGTTCATGCCCGGCCCCCTGTAAGTAATTCTGAGCCTCTCTTTAGTTTTAGACATGCCTTGATGTCCTTCATGGGCTATCTCAAGGAGTTCATGACGAAGGGCACCTGGAGGAACTAACCTGGTGCCTCTAAAGATAAGACTATCACCCTCAGATAATTCATCCTTAACCAACCAAAACTTCTCACACACACCTTTAACTTTATTGTTCCATCCTTTCTTGAGCAATGCGGTTAACTCAAGAAATTCTTTATCAATAGAACTCTCTTCTTGCCATCTGCTCTCTTTCATCCCACTACTCTCAATTGCACAAACCCATTCTTTCAAATCATGCTCTTCTGAATTTTGGACCACCAGCCTGGAAAGTATATCAGCAATATTGTTCTTCGCACCAGGTAAATATTCAACCTTAAAATTGTATCCCTGAAGAGCTACTACCCACTTGGAAATTCTTCCAGAAATTGCATCAATTCCTTTCTTGTTGAAATGTTGACATAGTGGCTTGTGATCAGTGTAAACCTCAAATTTCAATCCCCACAGAAGATTCTTAAGTTTCTTCACAGCCCAGTGAACAGCTAAGGATTCTCTTTTGATAACAGAGTCACGCAGTTCAGCACCTCTTAAGCTACATGACAAGAATAAAATTACATTCTCGGTATCCCCATCTCTCTGTTGTAAAACCGCTTCTAGGCCCTTCGTACTGGCATCAGTAACAAGAATTGCTCTATTAGTGGGATCAAAACTTTTTAGCTTAAGAGTTTTCTTAAGCATTGCCTTAATCATGTTGAACTCCTTTTCACAATCTTCCGGCCAAATGAACTCCACACCTTTACATAACAATTTACGCATATTCAAGCACATTCCAGCAAAATGTTTCATAAATTTACTGTAATATTCTGATATTCCAAGGAATTTCATTAGCTCCTCTTTGTTGGTGGGAGACGCAAGATTTTAAATAGTACCAACCAGTTCAGTCTTGGGTTGAACACCTTGACCCGAGATGGTGTGTCCTAGATAATCTATGGATGACTTTTTTAACTTGCATTTGTCTATTCTTATTGTCCAATTGAAATCTTGAAATCTCTTAGAAACCTCTCTGATTATGGCATCATGTTCACCTTCATTCTTACCAAAGACAAGGACATCATCCTGGTAAATTTTCACCCCCACAGCACCTTCCAAGACTTTTTCTAGAGCTCTCTGAAACACAGATGCTGCTGACACCAGTCCAAACGGCAATCTGACAAATCTGTAAGTGCCTTAGGGCGTAATGAATGCTTTGGTTTAGTGTAAAGGGGGAAGGTGTGTAGTATTGTGTAATTACCTATGTTTTGTAACCATCTTGTGTGTACTTAAAGCTGCTCCATGGTGATAGAACCTGAGGAAGTGGTGATGCAGTTGAATACTGTCAGTTGCATCTGACGCTGGCTGCTGGCTGGATGGGATCATTTTTACTTCATTAAACTTAACCCATCTTTAACCTCTTGGAGTTTCTACATCTTCATTTTAACTTGAATTTTACAGATCTCTGCGGCGGCACAATTTGTGCTTCAGCCCCAGGGGACCCTCTCTAGTCCCAATCCCCTAGGTACCAGAGGTACTGTAATGATGTCACTTGTTTCCTTGCTGGAATGCTCAGCGTGGAACCATGCCCTCTCTATGTTCTGTTCCACTGTGTTCCAGATATTACAGTTGAGATGTACTGGCTGTTGGATGAGGTTGTATTAAATACCTCTTACTCTAACTACATCCTGTGTCCTCCCACTTTATTATAGGTACCTTTTCCTAGGGACTTATAGGGGTGGCTGTAGTTGTGTCAATCGTGGTAAAGTTTTAGGAAAGAGATCTGGCACAGGGACCCAGTGCACTTCTAATTCAAAATCACATCATGCACCAGGCAAAAAGTGGGGCTAACCATGTCAAAAGAGGCCCTTCCCTATAGTGTGATTTTTTAAAGGAAAGTGTGTGGTGCCTTAGTTTATTTAATTTTGACAGGTGTGTTGATCTCTATAAGACTGCAGCTGTTACTAATCGGTCTACTCAATCCCCTGTCAAGGAAATCCAACATTTTGGGGGATTTCCAGCTTTAGGTGTTACATTTATTGAGGATTAATTGATTTATTCTCCCAGCATGACTTGTTTCCTAAAAAGGAGCATCTTCAGAAAGGTTTGTTTGCCGATGAATTAGAGGAGAGAGCCATATTTGCTTTAAAGAGGGTTTTGTGACCGCTCCTGCTCTCCATCAGTCTGATCCTTCGGAAGATTTTAATATTGAGAATAATACATCAATGCGGTATTATGAGGTTTCGGTTACAAGTACAGTATGATGATAAACGGAAATATTTTCTCCTCACAATCATAGGTGACACCAGGAAGTCCTGGAGGCCTTTGTTTAACAGCTGCAGTTCCCACATACGGCATCCTAGTCTGTAGAGGGCCACTTGGGCAACGTTAGGCCCTTCCTGACAATTCACTTGTCCCCTCATTCCCCCTCTCCTCACTCTGTTCCCCAGCACTTGCCTTCTCTACATTTCCTCATTCGTCACCTTCATTTGCTGTCACCAGTGCTTAATTAAAATAAAAAAACATAAGTGGTAGTTCTCTGTCATAAGGCCACTGCAGCTTGCAACACACATTGCCCCTGCTATGCTGCCAATGATAGTGACAATACATCTACTAACCAGCACACTCCTACAAGTGTGGTAATTCGAACTACTTCAAGCCCCAAAGCTGTAAGACTGGTTTGGTCAGCAGATAAGATTAATTTTTAATGTAGATTGAATTACTAATTAACTGTTGTTGTGATCATTTTGAGATTATCCAGACAGCGCCACCTCGTGGCAGACTGTCACAAGCCCTGGTGTTGACAATTAAGTGCCAGTGCCGGACACCGGAAACCACTGGCTCAAATTAAGCACTGACTGTCACTTGCACTCATCTCCCCTTCAGTCGGCTCTTCTCTTTCCCTCATTCCACCTCTCATACCCCCACACTTCCGCTCTCTTCACTCCTGTCCCTTATCTTCCTTCCACTTTTGATTCAATTCCCATCTCCTCTCTAGTTTGTCCTCGCTTTCTCATCCTTCCCATACTTAATCCTATTGTCTTCCCCTCTTCTCTTACATCCCCAGACCACCCACGTTTCTTCTATATTTCCCATTTCCTTTCCCCTCAGTCCCTTTCCCTTCCTTGTCGCCCTCACTTGCCCCACCTTTACTCTCCCCTCCCCACATCCTTTGCCCCTTCCTCTAGAACTCGTGCCTTCTCACTGCTATCCAGGGCTCAGCTCCCTCCATCTCTGATTCCACCCTCTCTCGTTGTCTCGTGTTTTCTCTCCCCCTCACTGTTCCTTTCCCATCCTCTTCCCCTCGACCTGTATTTCCCCTCCTCTTCTGTTACTCCCCTCCAGTCTTAACCCTGCCCTAGGTCTCTCTGTAGCTATGCTTCCCTCTTCTACCATAACATGTGGTTTCTCCTCTTCCAGTCACTCCCTGCGTTCTTTCTTATTCACTCAGGGACTTAGCTACCATTGGTGCAGTGGCACCGGGGCTGGAGGCCCGTGGTGCTCGCTGAACCCCCAGAGGGGCCATTTCCCTACCCCAGGCTTAGCTCCCTCTAGCTACACTTCCCTCTTCTACACAGCACGCTGTTTCTCCTGCCCCCCTCACTCCCTACCTTTCTTCACTCTCCCTCCAGTCTTCCCTCTGCCCTCCCTCCCTCCCTCTCGCTCTGCTCGGCCCGCCGCCCCTCCTCAGCTCCCCCCCGGTGGGGCTGTTACGGCAGCGTGCAGATGCATTGTGGCAGGCGACTGGCAGGCAGCGCTGTAAATCTTCGCCGTCTTCAGGGATAATGAATATATAAAGGGAAGCGGGTCCCTCATTCATCACCCTGTTCAGTAATGAAACGCTACTCAGAGGCTAATTAACAAAGAGACTGCCGATACTCAGCCGGGTTTTACAGGCCAGGCAGGGCGCGGGGAACACCGGAAGAGGCTTCGGAGCCCGAGCCTTGGGCCAGGCAGGGAGGGAGGGAGGGACAGAGACGGAGGAAGGCCAGGAGGACTGACACCGAAGAGATACTCCACAGACCAGGGAGGTGCAAGCAGGGAAAATGACCCCCCCCTACCGCTAGTTGACTAGTGAAATACTGCAATACTCAGTAGTGAGCGACCCCTCTGGGCTTTGCGCCCTGGTGCCACTGCACCTGCTGCACTTCTGGCAGTTGCGCACCAGCCTGTACCCTGCAATGTATCTACTGACCAGGGGCGGTGGAAAGGGTGTAGGAAAGGGCACCTGATACCAATCAGGGCTTGACAGGCCACCGGTGAGAGTGAAATATAGGCAGGGCCATTGGAATTATGCTGCAGGGTAGCACCAAATTATGCAACACAGTTGACTGAATTATGCAGCAGTTAAAGGCAAATTATGCAGCCTTTTGTTTTACAGTATCACTTCATTGTTTTGTCATTGTTACACATGGTAGTAACTGCCTGGGTAAATATTTCACCTCATGGGTACCAGTTTAACAACCAAATAATGAAATAACCAATTGAAAGATGACTAGTTAGCCTTTGCGGGGCGCCTTCTGCAGCGCACAAACACGTAACCACGATTTTAATAACTTTTGATCCGTTTGAGCTACAAACTTTGTTTAAATGTCATAAATTGCGCGAAAAAAGCTGCGGCTGCTGAGTCGCGTAATTCCAGTGGGCCCGAAAACAGATAGGCCCTGCCATTACCGAGTAGAGCTCCTACAGGCTGGCGAGGAGGGGGAGGCGAGGGGGATACTGAGCCGAGCTTTTACAGGCCATGGGGGAGGGGGGGGGGGGGAGGACGTGGATGCCGATAAGGAGTAGAGCTTCCCGGGAACGAAGTGACATTAAAGGTGGCAACTTTTCTATTCTGACGTATAATACTTTTCCATGGTGCCCAATCTACAGTCTATATCCAGTCTTCCACGTGATCTTTCTTAGCTAATTTCCACAGTTTAACGATTATGTTGGTCAAAAATGCTTAGCGAGTGAAATATTCCTTCTGAATTGGAATGAATCCCTGGTTTTGAGCCGTGCCGCTGGCTCACCCTGGGACAGAGCGTGTCGCTGCTGCCCCGCTCTGCCCTTCACCCTCCCCGTTGCCGGGAAGAGCTATGGGGCCGCGGCCCGGACAGCGAGAGAGCGTGAGCGATCCTGCGCCCCGGGCTCGGCTGCCACCAGCAGCGGGGTGATTAATCAGCGCAGCCCCGCGCGAGATCATTTGGGGTGGGCAGCCGGCCCCTTCTCGGCTCCCTGTCAGTCTGAGACAGAAGAGCTGGGCGCAAGGGGGGCGACCAGAGGCTTTGAGACGGCAAGGATGGGGCGATATTGCTGGCAAGAGCGCAGTGAAACACCCTCTATAACAGCGTAAGTGGGGGTGCTGTGGTGGCAGAATAAATAGCTTTTTGGCCCTTCTTAACTTTCATCTCTGGCTCTCAAGTCAGAAATAGAAATGAATAAATGGTGCATTATTAATCTCCAATAACACAGCTGTGAGGCGTTGTGTGGCGTGTTTCGGTATGCTCTTAACACTTCGTTCAGGGTCTGTTGGACATCCTGGTGAGTTAACTCGGCCTGCTGAATTGCCTTTTTGAGCGTTCCCATGAATCGTTCCACCATGCTGTTCGCCTGTGGCCATAGCGGAGTGATTTTTTGATGCTTGAAGTTAAGATGGGTCGCGAAGGTTGTGAATTCCTGGCCATTGAATGGGGGCCCATTGTCTGTTTTTACTCGTAGGGGAATGCCCCAAGCTGCAAAGATTTCATCGAGCACTGGGATTACTGCTGTTGCTCTGGTGGATGTTATTAGGTGTGCAAATGGGAACCGGGAGTATTCGTCCATGGCAACGATGATGTATTGTCCGGACTGCAGTGGTCCAAAGAAGTCGACTGCAACTTGTTGCCATACTCCTTCCGGTAATTCTGACATCTGTAATGGTGCTGGTGGTTCCTTCCGACCGACTACTTGGCATGTCATGCAATCTTCCAGAGTTGTTTCTACCATGTGGTCAAGTGTGGGGAACCAAACACGTTCTCTCAGGGCTTTCTTGGTTGCGTTGATGCCTCTATGGCCTTCGTGTGCCAAGTTGATGACTCCTTGACGCAGTTTGTGTGGAATCACGATCCTCCCCCCTCTTAAGAGGAGGCCATTGTCACTGATGGAAAGTTCGTCACGCACGTGTTGAAAGCTGGCGAGATCTTGACGAAGTTGATCAGAGTCTTGGGGTGAGTGCTTCACGTCTCTCCAGGAGTTTGTGCGGACGCGAGTCATGACAGCCTGCACAAGTGGGTCAAGCGCAGACGCCTCCTGAATGGCTTCAATTGGAACCGTGGGTGGACACGCTGTGTCGACAACGAAATGAAGGTATTCATCAGCCACCGATAGTGCAATTCGAGCTCCGGCCAGTGGGTGGCGTGACATGAAGTCAGCTGGATTCTCGGCCTTCCCAGGTTTATGGATGATGGTGAATATGTAGTCTTGCAGGCGCAGACCCCACCGTTCAATACGCGGCGGCATTTTTGCGTTGGGGTTCCCAAAGATTGTGATGAGTGCCTGATGATCCGTGATGATAGTAAAATGTTTGCCATAGACAAACAGGTTGAAGTGTTCGCACGCCCACACCACGGCCAAACTTTCCTTCTCCGGTTGGGAGTATGCTTTTTCAGTGTCCGTGAGGCTACGGCTTGCGTATGCAATAATGTGGCGTTGATCTGAGTTGTCACGATATTGGGCCAAGATGGCGCCCAGTCCCACCGGGCTGGCGTCGACTGTGATCTCCGTTTTCTTCTTTGTGTCAAAATATGCCAGATTTATGGCGGAACCAACCGCTTGTTTGATCACGGCGAATGCATGTTGGCACGCCTCGGTCCATTCAAATGGCTGGCCCTGACGAGTGAGCTCTCGTAGGGGATAGCTGATTGTGGCGTAGTCACGAATGTAACGTGCGCAGTAGCTCGCCATTCCGAGGAAAGAACGGAGATCGCTCACGTCTCGGGGTGTTGGGGTGTCAGCAAGTGCAGCTACATTTTCTGGGTCAGGTCTCATTCCGTCTTTGGAGAAGATGTGTCCGTAGAACTTCAAAGTGTCCTTGTGAAACTCGCATTTGCTGGCGTTGAGTGTTAGATTTGCGGTCAGCAATGCATGGCAGACTCTGTCCAGGGCGGTGTCATGTTCTGTTTGATCTTTGCCAAAAACTAGCAGATCATCACTGTAGTTGAAGGCATTGGGAATGCCTTGTATAACCCGTCTGATGGCTCCCTGGAAGATCTCGGCGGCCGAGGAAATGCCAAAGTTCAGGCGTTTGTAACGGAAGAGACCTTGATGTGTGGTAAAGGTCGTGATGTATCTTGATTTGTCATGGAGCTCCAACTGGTGATAACCTTTGTTGAGGTCGAGTTTGGAGAACACGGTGGCGCCATTGAGTTTTGTGATCATGTCACTGATGTGCGGTCCCGGGTGGCGTTCCCGTTCGATGGCTGTGTTGGGCGCACGCATGTCGACACACAGTCTGACTTTGTTGTCCTGTCCCTTTTTGGGGACTACCACGACTGGTGACACCCATGGAGTGGGTCCTGACGTGCGTTCAATTATGTCTGTTTGAAGGAGATCTTGGAGCTCATGATCAACGGCTTGTTGTAGGTGGAACGGCACCTTTCTGTGGTGTTGAGCAATGGGTGCCACGTTTTCATTGATGTGGAGTTTTACCTTGAAATGGTTTAACTTCCCAAGGCCTTTGAAGAGATTCGGGAACTTCGCCACGATGTTGGGGGCGTCTTCAGTCATGTAAAGGAGTTCCACAAGTTTGAGTCTTTCTGCTGTGGGCAGGCTGAGCAGGCAGTCTGCCACATCTGGTCCTTCTACTACATGGATGTAAGCATCGATTTTCCGCTCTTTGAACTTGAGAGTGGTGTGAAACCGGCCTAGGCAAGGTAGAGGTTTGCGTGACATCCACGTGAATATGCGGACAGCTGCGGGTTCCAACTTGGGTTTTTGTTTCATGTTGTGGTATTCCAGCGCACAGATATAGTTTAGTGAGGCTCCAGAGTCCAGAACAAATTTCGCTGGATGGTCTCCTATCAGGATGTCAAGTTTTGGGTATCGTTTCAGGCGGTCCGGGTCCGATACCATGCAAATGTATTCATCGCTGTCCTGTGATGTCGGATGGTGTGACGATGAAACCATGCAGATGTATTTATCACTGTCCTGTGATGAAGTGTGTGATGATGAGTCGCTGGATGTGTCTCTGCGTGACCGGTAAGATTCTGTTGTTCGATACCTGGTGCGGTGGGTGCTCCCGGAGCGACCTCTTGATCGATGGGAGTATGCTGACTGGACACTGGAGTTGGATGAGCTGGATGAGCGTCCTTCTCTCCCCTTTAAAGCACGTGCATGGTGACGCGTGTCGTAGACCTTGGTCGACGATCTGTGGGTCAATTGCTTGGCTTGACATGCTATTTCAAAATGATTGTCTTTTCCACAGCGGTGACACCGCTGGCCAATTACCGGACATGGTCCTGAGTGTGGGTAGTCTTGTCCACATCTGTAGCAAGCGGGTGCTGACTTTGCGGACTTAGTGTGCCGCGAGCTTCTTCTGGGGGATGTCTTTCGGGTGTTGTGGGACTTATGAGGTTTTGCCATGGGCTTGGCAGTCTTGGAAGATCTGTGTGCCTGGACTCGCAGAGCGTGGTCTTTCTGGTCCGGTTTGTGGGTTCCCATCCGTTTGGCATAGTCTTCCGCTTGGTCGTTGATTCTCGTTAGCTCTTCGATTTCCTCTAGAGTATGCGGTTTCTTTAGGAGTCTACGACGGAGATTTTCAGATTGACATCCGGCGATGATGCGGAGCCTCAATGCGTCTTCCGTTTTGAAGGTGTCGAATTCACAGTATCGTGCCAATCTTCTGATTCGCATGATAAAATCGCTCATACATTCGTCCTTTTCTTGTGCAGCCAGGTGAAACGTGTGTCGCTCATAATCCACGTTGCGTTTGTGAAGGAATCGCTGATCAAGAGCACTTTTTACCTCTTCGTAGGTGGCGGTTGCTGCATTGGGTAGTTCTTTGATGATTTGCAAAATTTCTGGGCCTATCAGGTTTCTCAGCGCCACTAGTTTTTGCTTGTGGTCTTGCACCATGGATCCTACCATGTAGTCCTCGAAATCTTCACTCCAGCTCTTCCACGTCGGGCCCATACTATTGCCTGGCGTCAGTGGTAGTGGCTGTGGTTGTCGCATGAACGAGGCTCCGGTGGGTGCGTTGGCCATTGTGGGTGCGTTGACCGGAGGGGCTGGTCCTCCTGTGTTAGCTTGTGAAACCGGGTCTGCTACGCCGTTCCCTCCAGATGAGCTATCAGGATTTGTGTTTGACATCTGCGACTGATGACTCGAGGTGGCTGGTTATGTTAGCGTGAGCTTTTGTACTGATTCTGGCTCCTGGCGGTTTCCTTTCGTCTTTATGTGGCTCCCGCTCTTTCTTTGCTATTGAAAGTCATTTTCGATGGTTGTCGCCTGACCTTAAAATGGCCGCCATCAAGAATTCGTAGGTTAGCTGTGTGCTAGCGCCTGACTCAAAGATGGCCGCCACGCGGGACGTCGTGTCGCCTTTCCCAATGTGGCTGGCGCTTGGCTGCTGACTATGGTCAGACCTTTGTTCAGGTCTCGCGGGGGAGAGCTGCTGGGTTGCGACTCAACCTCACTCCTCGCTGCTCATCCGTCTTTGGATGCGTGCGCTTCTCTCTTTCACGCTTCACGGAGTTCGCGCGCTCTTTCCGGCTGCTCGCGTCTGGAGGCGCATGGGGGTGGCGCTCTGGCATATGCGCTCCTGCTCCCGTCGGCCGCTCAGTGCTCCGTGACTCGGTGAGCTTCAGGCAAGTTTGGGGATGACGGCTCCTGACGGCTCCGGAGCCGGTCTTAGCTTTCGCGCCTTTTGCGCTGTTGTTGTTTGGGCTGCAGGACTCAGTGATCGGCCACAGTAGTTGGCTGGGCGATAGCGTTGTTCGTGGGGTTTATGAAGATCCCACCCTCGTCGCCATTGTCGCGATCTCCCTGGTAATAAATACACTGAGTCGGGAACAGTTATGTTTGCTTGTTGCTTTATTCCCTGCCAGCCTCGCACTGGCTTACAGACTACTCCCTTTCCGGTTCCCCACTTCCTGTTCCTGTTTCCTGGTCACCTGCCCTGTCCTGAAGCAGGGTCAGGCGAAGCGACGTGACAGCGGGAACCAAAAGATGTTAAACAAATAATAAAATAAATTGGCTATGAAAGAGAAATTATTCGGCAAAGAAAAAAATAAGTTAAAGACAAAAGGAGTGAGGGCGCAAATGAAACAAAGTAGAATGCAAATAATGAAGGAAGGAAAGAAAAAGAAGCATGGTGGAAGGAGGGTACAAAAACCACAGGGAATGAGCAAAAAAGTTGTAAAGGAATAATGAAAAAAAAGAATGAAGGATGGAAAAAAATATGTAGGAAACGTAAGAAAAAGAAAAATGGAAGGAGAGAAAGAAGGAAGACAGAAAATATAATGAAATAACAAAAGCACATGTATTGGTAATGTACGCCCTGAATGGATATGTTATGGATGCATGAGCGTGTGTCTGTCATTTGGTTGTTGAGTTTGTTTCGCGCTTTGTCACCACACATGAACTTGAGACAAAATGGAGTGAGAGATTTGGGCATTACACAAGCACTCCATGCTATATGACCTGATAAGTCCACCCTGGGGCGGCAGAGGAGCCGCCCAAGGCGTGATCTGTGTCCACAGGCACATGGGTGTGTTTGTCCGTCCAGTGGTCCACCCAGGCATTAATGCTAATCGGTGATTCTGTGGCGGGAATGCTCTTAGGCTACTGAACAAGAGCAGGGAAGGATGCGGGTAGAATGAAGCAGGTAAAAGGTTCTGGCCCTAGTCCTAGGCCCTTAGAGGTCCTAACAGGATCCAATAGGGAAGATGCCACAGGAAGACACCTTTGACCTCTCCGCCCTTCAACTGGAAGCCCAGGTTGGAGTGGTATAATTCAGCTTGCTGGGTAAAATCTGTGTTATCAAAATGCTCTGTTTTCGCAAAATATCAAGTTGCGCCCTATTATACGTTTTTATCTGGCAATAAGGAATAACGTGCAGAAAAATTTTGTCAGTTTCCCCTATATCGCAAACCACAGCCCAGGTTATCTCCTCCAGGTATTAACTGGAGGAAAAGACGATTGTAAAAACCCAGGACCGTGTGCAATGTATGCAAAACAAGTGCCAGCACTTCTACATTACCATTTAAAGCACTGCCTATATGTGGACAGCCAAAATATAGTGAAGGTAAATAAAGGATTCCTATTGGTAACTCCTCATCTACGTATCTTGGTGATCTAAATTGTAACTTCACAGTACTGTGGGAGTGGATGTTTTGCCTGCAATACTTTTGTGTCATGATTTTAAAATTCGATATTCAGATAGTACACTTTAGCCAGGGTGAATTCCCTACTAGGCTGACCTATTGGAGGTATCACTGCTCTTTAACTCTTCAGACGTCACTTCAGCTGGCTTCCATCTTAGATTGCTCCCTGTGCTTTAGCAAAGGAACCCTGATATTGTTATTAAATGTGTGACTGCACACTCGGGCATGAAGGCTGAAGTAGCACATGCTGGGAGGGGATGGGGAGTGGTGTTGAAAGCTGAGGAGGGTGAGTGTGAGCTGTGTCATCTGAGGTATTTGTTAAAGTACTCTTTCGGAAACAATTGCTTTCTGAAATGCTTGGCTGCCTATTGTGGTATTTAGCCCTTCATAAGAATGATGATTATTGTGGTATTGCTCAATCTCAGGGCCTGATTACAAGTTGCTTGGTATATTCTGAAAAGTAAACCCTTGGTTACGCATAGGTCGGAATTACGAGCTGGTAGGTATTTAACACATCCGATAGTAATCGGTTGCGTGAAACACCTCAACTGTAAATAAATGTAGGCAGGTCTAATCTGCCAAAAATTAACAGGGGAAAATCAAACAATATTTACAGTACCATAGGTATTTTGGTGCGTTAAACACCAAAATATGCATGTTATTTCCCGCCAAATCGTAATAGCACCCGATAAATAACATGCCCTGTGGTATCGTTATTTAACAGATGCGATAAATAACACCTAAACCCGTAATCAGGTCTCTTTTGCTAAATACTGATTCAGAGTTGCTAGTTATGCCCCTTGGGGAAAATCTATCCCCTCATTTAGAGCCTGATGCTATAGGACCCGGATCCCCCCAGCATGGCCCCGCCCCCCCTAGTTGACATACTAACCCACAATTGAATCCTTCAAAGCATTGAGTGGGTTATAAAAAGGCCATGTTTAATTTCAACATATCATAAACATGACAAAAGCAAAGTAACATGCATAATCATCATCATCACAGACACTTTTAATATTCATCTTCATAACTGCAAAAATCATAAATGCAAATTCTCTCATCGCCCCCCAGCACCAAGGGGCCTTCTGGCTCGCATCTCGCACTGAGCCTACCACGCCAGGTGCACCGCGCCTGCGTCAAAGAGAAGTGGGCCCCACCCTCTGATCCTTGTCCGCCAATTCCAGGGCCCACTCCCCGACCACCGGACTGCCCAGGGACCCAGGAGGCTCGTGATCTGTCGCCCTAGCCTCCCCAGCCGGTGGTCACATCTTCCCAGCGAAGAGCTTACCGTCTCCCCCCTCAGTGCTGGCCTATGGAGTCCGTAAGGCAGTCCCTTGTGTTAGTCAATGTCACTGATCGCAGGTCTCTCTTCCGCCACAAGGGTGGCCAAGGCCCTCAGGTCTGCCACCCTCCCCACCTGCGCTCTGTATAAATGACCAAAGTCCTTTTATCCATGTGTCTGTGCCCAAGTCCGACAAATGCACCCCGTCGTTGTGGTACATAGCCTCTCCCGAGATCATCCGGTGCGGAATGTGACACAAGCGGCCCTTGACTGAGCACAACCTTGCCATCTCCCCGTTGAGTCGCCTTACTGACACGTTCAAGGACCTTGCGCGGACTCCTGGGCCCCATGTCCTGCGCGTTATCATTGCTGACCAAGCAATCCTGGCCAATGGGAAGATCTTTCCTAACCACGCAAACTATGTCAGCAACGCCTCTTTGACTGCCAATCGACCACGATCAACCATATCATTCCCCCCCAAGTGAAGGATAATCCAGTCTGGGGACTTGTGCCCTTCTTGATCTCTTAACTCCTCCACGAGCCGCCTCAGGTGACGAATTCGCATGCCCCCGATGCCTCGCCACAGGAATTCGGTCCCGCCCAAGTCTGCCGGTTTCACCACTCGCCGTTGATGTAAACGCACCGTAGCGCGACGCACGAACGAGTGCCCCAACACCCACACCAGTTTTGCGGGCATACTAATTCAGAGAAGAGAAATGGAAAAGTCAGGCACAAGTCACAGTCAATCATTGATCAATCATCACAACAGTTCAGGCCTCACATATCTGCGATAGCAATCGGACGACCAGCGCCCCACCCTTTTAATCGCATCGCTCTGCAGGCCCGCCCCTGCGGCCAAGGTAGCTGCGCCAATCCTAAATGAATGAGAAGAGTATCCTGCATCTCCCAGACCCAGTCGCGCTAGCACCAATCCCAGGACCGCCTTAAACTGAAACTGGGACAAACAGTCCCCGTTCTCATGAACAAACAAGGCCTGCCCGCTCCCTACTGGGCGCAGGGCCAGATACGCTCTCATCCGGGTTACCGGACAGGCCGAGACCCCTGGCGCAGGACCCAGACGAATGGTGACCCCTTTTCCCAATTGGTCGGTCTTAGATCTCCTCAAAGTCACCGCCAAACTACTCGGTGATAGGCAAATGTCCCTGTGTTGAAGGCCCCCTTCCTGGTCTACTCTAGAGGACCCTACCACTTCACCCAGACGGAATGCCCCATAAAAGGTTAAAGTGAAGGCCGCCCCCAACAGGGTGCCTTCGAAGGGGGAATCACAGACCAAGGGCAAAAGGTCCACCATAGCACATAAGGTCGGGATGGTCAAGGGCCTACGAGAATCCCGCCTAGGTCCCTCAAGTCTAGCCCAGCCCGCCACAGCTTTTCTGACTAAAAAAGAGCCACCCGGGTCTCGAACTCCTGCCAGTTTAGCAAAGAAGCCTATTGCTGACAAGTTAGCTTTAACGAAAGAGACAGCCCTGCCCTGATCCCTTAATGTCTGTAGGTACCCATGAATAGCATCTGGGGCAAACAATTGAGGCAACCCAGCCTCCTCCACAAAAGACCTGTAGGAATTAAAATGCCTTTGGTAAGATTTTTTGGTGCGATCGTTCATGGAAGCACCTACCAGCCCCGCTAATGCGGGGCACCAATTGTCCACAGTGATGGTGGGAACTCCGTCATTCGCTCCTCTGCCTGCGGGTGAAACCTCCGGAATTCCTGCAACTTGGAACGAGACAAAGCATCAGCAGCATTGTTGTCAACTCCCGGTATATGTGCCGCCTTGAAAGTCAAGTTCAGCCTCAAGCATACCAACACCAGTTGTTTCAGCAGTCTCAGCACATGCACACAGGAGGCCCCCTGCCTGTTGATAGCTTCCACCACAGCCATGTTGTCCGACCAGAATACTACTGCCCTGTCCCTAAAGCGGTCGGCCCAAATTGTCACAGCTACAACAATAGGAAAGAGTTCTAGGAATGCTATGTTTTTAGTCAGTCCTGTCCTGTGCCACTCTGCTGGCCACTCTGCTCCACACCAGGCAGGGCCTAAAATGGCCCCGAAACCGATGCTGCCGGCCGAATCAGTAAACAGGCCGAGTTCCGAGCTGGACACAGGAGGGGCAGGCCACACCACCCTGCCATTGAACTCGCTGAGAAAGCTGCGCCAAACCTTAAGATCTTCTTTCACCTCTGCCCTCAGCCGAACACGGTGGTGTTTGTGCGTTAACCCACCCATTGACCTGGCTATGGATCTAGAGAAAGGGCGCCCCATGGGAATGATTCTTAGGGCAAAATTGAGCTGGCCAACAAGTACCTGGAGCTGGTGAAGAGTAACCTTAGGTCCCGCCAGAGTGGCGTCAATCGCTCGGGAAAAGGCCTGAACTTTGTCCACAGGCAGCCTGCACTCCCCCGCTACCGTGTCAATTTCTATCCCCAGAAAGGACATGCACGTGGCCGGGCCCACTGTTTTTTCGGGGGCCAGGGGGACCCCGAACTCCCGGAACATCAACACCAGTTCATTGAGTGCTCTAGCGCACTCCCCTGACTCCGCCAGACCCATCACCATGAAATCATCCAGATAGTGCACCACATTGACACAACCTGTCCTGTGCGAAAAAACCCATTGCAGCATGGAACTAAAGGTCTCAAAATACTTGCAAGACACAGCACAACCCATGGGCATGCACTTATCAAAGTAGAATTGCTGCTGAAACTGGAAACCCAACAGTTTGTAATCCTCGGGATGCACCGGCAACAGACGGAAGGCAGACTCGATATCAGTTTTTGCTAACATAGCCCCCGGCCCCAGTTCCCTCACCAGCTGCACAGCAGCATCAAAGGATGAGTATGTCACAGAACACAAGGCTGGGTCAATGCAGTCATTCACAGAGAAACCTTTTGGAGCTGAGAGGTTGTGTATCATCCTAAACTGCCCAGGATCCTTTTTAGGTACTACTCCTAGGGGGGAGCAAACATAACCTGCCATTGGAGGAGCGGGGAAAGGGCCAGCCACCCTACCCAAGGCCACTTCCTTCTCTACCTTTGCTGCTACTATTGTTGGGTGCATTCTAGCTGACATGAGATTGTTGCATCGGTCAACAGGAGGAACGCCTAGGGCGGGAATGCGGAAACCTACAGAAAAACCATTGAACAAAACCTTGGCTGCTGCCCTATCTGGGTACTGATTGAGCCAATAAATCAATTTCCCTATGTCTACAGGAGAAGGAAGCCTATTGCTGGGGAGGCTTGCGTTCCTTGTTCCCAGCCCCCCCGCGTTCTTTGAACTTTTTATTACATTTAGACTCTGGATGCGAGGAGTGACCACAATAGGAGCAGACATGTCTGAATTTACACTGGCCTGTGGGATAATTGCATGACTTCCTATTGAATGCCCAGCAAGCCCCCTTCTTCTCCCCTGGGCCACCCTGTGAAGTCCGAAAAGGCTGCTTGGTGTGGTGCCCCCCACCATTAACGTTCTCAAGCCAGGCATTAATTTCCACCTGGTCCCAGCCAATACTCGGGTTCTCCTCTTTAGCCCACCGGAATTCCCTATCATAATCCAACCATGCTGTTCCCCCATGAGTCGCATGCGCTTTCACAATCTTATTTGTGTAGAAAACCAATGGAATCGCCAACTCCGGCCTTTTCTCCAACAAGACCGTCGTGTACACATGAAAGCCAAAGAGCCAATTAGTAAGAGACTCCTCAACCCTCCTCCTGTCTTTGGAGGAGCCCTCTTTTCCTTCCCTCTCCCTGAACTCCAGGTCCCTCCTAGTAGGTCTGATGAGCGCAAATATATCCACATACGCCCCTTTCCAGATTTTTTCTTTCATTTCCGTGGACACATGCGTGGCTAACATTCCAGGTTGAGATAACACATTCCCGTGACACACCCCCGCCACTAACCCTGCTTCCCCGGCCTTGGCCGCCACCTCGCATGCCTTACCTCCAATAGGCATTGTCGCTATAGCTGGTGTCGCTCCTGTAGTCGCACTGGGCTTCGCACTCCGCGCCTCAACTACAAGTGCCAATTGCCTCTGGATTTCTAACAGCGCCCCCTGTTCCACTGTCTGCCCTGGTGCCCACGGGGCTGCTGCCACTGTGCTGGGAGTCTGCCCCGCCGCCGGGGGTGCTAGTTGTCCCACTAGACTAGCTACAGATGCTAAGAGCCCCGCCATCGGGTCCTGCGCGCCTGCTGCCGCTACCACTGGCTGAGGGGGTGGTACTCCCATCACAGCCTGGTGCGGATTCACCGGGGCCAATGCTTTTAGTGCGTCCTTAATCTCTGCCAATGCTGAACTCACTGGGTCAGCTGGCGTTACTGCAGGTATTGGAGTTCCCCCCGTAGGTCCCGCTCCTAGCGGTAGGTCCCCACCTGGTAAGACTGGTATGAGGGGGGTAGGAATCAAATCTTCCAATGCAGTAGCAGGTATCTCCTCAAACGGAAGAGGGGCGGGACCGACTGGTCTCTCGCCCCCAGCTACCCTGCCATGAGACTTCTTACGTGATGCACTCCCCTTACGCTTCTGCTGAGCCCTGGGCTTCTTCACTAAGGGGGGGAAAAGCAGCCCTTGGTGGCACCCCCTCCCTACGCGGTCGCTCGCTAATGACCTCCTGCTCAGGCTCCTCCTGGGAGACATCGCTATCGCTTGCGCTCTCCTGATCCTCACCTAGCTTCGCCAGCATTAGCTTCAATAGTTGTGCAATTTCGGGGTCCTTCCCCTTTCGTTTATGGCTGACCTTCTTGGGAGGCATCGCTCTCTGCTTATCACAATGCGGGATTGCGCGGGAAACTGTGCTTCCGAGATGCCTTAGATAACTAATTTCCCCACACAGCCGCTTTCAAAACAACGCAAATTGCGCGGGAAACTGACTCCTTGAAGTGGGCGCTCCAATTAAGTCCCCCACTGCTGCCCTGCGCACCTGACCCAGCTCCCGTGCAAATACCAACCCCCGCTCCCCAGCCGAGCCGCCCACGTTGCCACAAGGTACCCGGACCCCAGGAGCCCCACCGGCAGCCACCAACCACCGGAAGTAAGCCCACCAAAAAACCCGCGAACCCCCTCCCGCAATCAGCGGCTGCAAGCAGGCCCCCCAGAACTCCCGGCCCCTTACCTGGCAATAATGGGCGTCTCTCCGTCGCAGCGCGCCGATCTCCCGCCGACTTTCTCCACAGCCGCCGAGCCTCGCCGCCGGGCTCCGGAACACCAGCGCCGCCTCCAAGCCGCTCCTCGCACTCCCTCGACAATCCAACGGGGGGTGCGAGCGCCGAAGGGACGAAGGGACAATTTAAATTTAAATTACAAGTAAAAAGGTAGGGGGTGGAAAAAGGAGTCGCCCGGCGAGGTCGTCAGCTGGGGTGGCAGAGGGCAAAGAGAGACAGAAGCCAGGGTTCCTGACCCTAAATAGGGCAAAGGTCTCCGCCCCCTGCCCCCCCAGCCGGACATACGTGTGCCTGACCCGGAAGTACTTGGGCGACCGAGTGCCGATTGGGCGACCGGTCGCCCCAGATCACGTGACCGGGGGCGTGGCCCGGGGTGCCCGGGTCCTAAGGGCGCGCTTCATGATATTCGCGCTTGGCAAATGCAGTGGTAATACCATTTCCGTGAGCCATTGCTACCATATTTAAAAGGTGGCTGGTAAAGATGAACAATAACTTGTAGCACAGCAGGTCATTACCTCAGTTCTACAGGTATGTTTTCTTAAATTGGCGACAATTATCATCAGATGAAACTGGAATTATTGTTCCAGACAATGAAGTGAAACATTCCTGTTAAATATTGTGTATGCGGCTGGGCCGGTATTAACATATACTGGCAGATATTTCTGCAGTGCTTGAAATGGCCAGAGATTAGGGTGAATAAGAGGAAAAGCAATATTTTCAAAGGTTTTACCACACATCTGCTTTGGAGGCAATAGGCTCCCAGAGGTTATTGTGACATTTAGCAGGAGGTGTAAGTAAGTAAATATTTATTGTACAAGTTAATAAAAAACCTTTACAAAAAGGAGATTGCTCAAGTAAAAACAAATTCATAAAAACAATACACTAAAAGTTCATCATTTTTGCACAAACAATAAAGATAGAAAGAGATATGGGAGGAAATGGCCTAGCCACGTTACCCTTTTCAGCTTGGATGAGCCTTACTCCAACAGGATGTCTATATCAACAAGTGTGCTTTAGTCAATCCTTAGTCCAAAAGTTGAGATATAAAAACCTGGATTAAAAGAGTTTAAGAATTGCATTTATATTTAGCAGGAGGTGTGAGGTTTTACCAACTAACCTTCTGGTAGTACCACCATGCCTACCAGCAAGTATTGGAATCAGAAACGCTATAATATGCATCTGGTGGCTTAGTGGACTAATGCGTCCACTGAAGGGACCTTCGCTCAAATGTTCAAATCCTGGCGGGTCCACTCAGCCTTTCATCCTCCTGAGGATAATAAAATGAGTACAGTTGGGTAACAAAAGAATCATGGAACTGAAATTGCTTTGATCTTGGCCACGGACTGGATTGGGCGACGAGAGGCAAGACGTGGCCTTGGTCCTTCTGGAACTGTCTGTGGCCTTTGACACCATCTCCCCTCATTGCTGACTGAGCACCTTCAACATTTAGGCATTACAGAGCAGGCATTGGCCCGCCTGTCTTTCTTCCTTATTGATCGCTTTACGAGAGTATTGCGCAATAAAATTCATTCTGATTTTTTCTCCATGACCTGTGGGGTGCCGCAGGGCTCATCTTTGAGCCCTATGCTTTTTAACTGGTACGTGTCCCCACTTGTTGCCATCATCCGTGCCTATGGGATGTACGCAATCACATATGCTGATGACAGCAGGTTATTGTGTCAATCCCTAGCAACTCCACTGCTACTGCAGGTAACTTCTCTCAGTGTTTGTCGGTGGTCGCTAACTGGATGGAGGGGAACTTCGTTAAACTGAACAGGGAGAAAACTGAGGTGCTGCTCTTTGGGATGCAAACCTCAATCTGGAATGGTAATTTGGGGCCAGACCTCCTAGACACCCGCCTGATTCCATCTGAGAATGGTAAAAATCTGATGTGATCTTAGACACTGAGCTTTGTCTGAATGGACAGGCCCATCGCAGCACAGTTGCTATCTGCTTCTGCCTTAAAAGGAAGTTAAAGAAGAGCTTTCCATTTAGCCCCTTAATGCATGAAAGCAGGTGGCTCAAGCTTTGGTCATGTCCAGACTAGATTACTGCAACTCCCTCTACGTGAATTTGAACATCAACACCCAGGCAAAACTCCAGGTGGTACAGAATGTACTCACCAGAGCCATTCTTGGCATTTGTAAGCGCCTGTCAGCGGCGGCAGGCTGGGTGAGCCGCATTGGCTCCCCATCCGGAAGCACATATTGTTCAAATCCATCTGTATTGTTCATAAGGCTCTTCATCATCCGAACCCTGCCGGGATCAAAGATATGTTTCATGGGTGTATTCCAGGTAGAAACCTTCGCTCTGTCACCCGCAACCTGGTCATAGTACCCGGGGTCCGGAGGAAGAGATGGGGAGAAGAAGCCTTCTCAGTCGCTGCCACCAAACTTTGGAACTTGCTTCCTCAGTCTCTGACATCGATTGTCGAACATCTGCCTTTCAGAAAGGCTCTTAGGACTTGGCTCTACACTAGGCAGCTTTCCCAGAATGCATTTGGGGGCAAATTTACAATAACTGGCGCATCCCCAGGGATGCGCCAGTTATTGTGCGCCGCAGCTCCGCCACCCATGGTGCGCCGCATTTACAATGCGGCGCACCATGGGGCAAAAACGGCACAGATGCGCGACGCATCTGTGCCGTAAAGGTGGCGCATTGCTGGAGTTACGTCACAAGCGCGACGCAGCTCCAGCAATGCTCTGGGGGGCCTATCTGTCCAATGCTGCGTCAAGCCTTACGCCGGCTTCAAGCAGGCGTAGGGTTTTGACGCAGCATTGGCCTAAAAGTGCCTGCGTGAAATCTTGTAGATTTCACGCAGGCAATGTTGCGAGGTGCACCTGCTCCGGAACGCCCACCCTGCGACGGAACGCCCACATGTGGCGCAGGGCTTTACAACGTGACGCATCTGCCTAGATGCGTCACATTGTAAATGGGTCGCAGGGATGCGCCACATTTACGCCGCCGTTGCGTGTCGCAACGGCGGCGTAAACGTGGCGCAAGTCCAACATAAATCAGCCCCTTGGTGTGATGGACTCTGCTCAATGTCGGGTGGGCGTGACTTCAGCGTCTTGAATTGATGCCTATGGGTAAATTAAAAATTCTAATAAAAAAAAATCTATTGTTCAGCGCGAAGATACCCTTCTGGGTGATTTTGTGCTTTACAAATACACGTTAAGTTATAATGATCAGTAAAAGAAAAAATGGCCCGTAACCCCAGTACCACATATTTTCCCTTTTCTGAAAATGCCCAAAGGTTTGTAAATTACCCCAAATTTGTAAAGGTGCAGATGCCAGAAAGGTCCGCTAAGCCTGTTCCAGGAATTTCTTTACTTCTCGGCCACGTTTATTGGAAAATAATGATTGATGTAAAAATCATAAGCAGGACACCGCCTCTTTTTAATTAAAAAAACACGACACGTTTCTAGGTGTAGATTATTGAAGTTCCCAGCGATGTGAACACCCAGTGTCTTATGTAGAGCTTAGCAGGTGTGTGTGCTTCCATTATAAGAATCCCACAAGTGGTGGATAAGGGAAAGCCTGCTAGAAACATAAGTGCAGGTGTTGGCTGGTGTCGCGCACCAGCAAACTCCTGAAGAAATTAAGCACTGAGTGGGCTGAGCACTTTCTGTAATTGAAAATGGCAGGTTGGCATTAGATGGGCTCAGCTGTGACGCAGATAAGCTTGGAAGCTGACATTTGTTTTACTTTTCCCAAAAATGCAGAACATTACTCACCAAAGTGCAATAGGGCACGATTTTTGTTAATAAAAACATCACTTCTGGCTGAACATCTCACACCTGATATATGATGACTTGAGGTCGCTGAACCATTCACGCCAGTGGCGAAACGAAATCTGCCACCTGCCCCATGCAAAGTATACATGCAAGGGTCCCCTCCCCCAAGTCAGGCAGGTGCTCTCAGGCCAGGGACCCGCTGCTCGTGCACAGCTTCGGAGGGGCCCCGCTGGTGCTCGTTGGGTCTGCGGGGGCTAATGTTACGCCACTGCGTCACGCCCGCCTTCCCTTACCGCTTCATTTTTGTTTCTCTTTATTAAATGTATTTTTTACTATACGTACAATGTTAGATCAATGTTATGCAATATTAACAGGAAAGTGGACATGAAGCATGTACAGCGCCTACGGCAGAACGATGTACATCTAGGCACTCATTGGAGATTCTCTTGAATGAATAAAATAATATCTGAAAAGAAGGGGTGTGGAACAAAAGCTTCTTTGAGCAAATGTGTGTTGTATTACTTTGCATAAATATAAGAAGTGCTTCAGTTAAGCCACTTTTAACACGGCAACATTTTGAAATTAATAGACACACATAATAACACAAGGGCTTTTTTGTGCCGGTGGTTGCAGGTGCTGGGCACCTGCACTCATTTTGGGGGACCATGGCTTATTTTCCTCCAGTGGTGTTGCGAGTGTGCCATGTGTTCTAGTGGAAGAAAGGAAATGGCCCCTGCCTGCTGTTTGAATAATAACTTACAGCAAGAAATAGGGCTCGGTGGCCCACCGAGGCTTCTAGGCCCGGGTGCCACTGCACCTGCTGCACCGAAGGAAGCTACGGCCCTGTTTTCATCCTAAAACCATCAAGAGGAAAGAAGTGAATAATAGGAAAACAGTGGTAAAGGGAAAAGTGTGATGAAAAAAAACCTGCAACAGTGAGATGAGGAGAGTGGTGGGAGAAAGAGGCGTGAGGCGGAATCAACACAAGGGGGGCGGTGGTTGAAAAAGGTAAGTTCACGGCTGTAAATGTGGTGTTTCGGTGAAATTGACTCATCTGGAATCTCCAGTGTCGAGGAATTTGATTTATCTTTCTGGTTCGGCTGCCCCTGAGCCCTGCACCTGGAGAGCGAAGTTTAAAATAAATATCCCCCGATCTATTTTTATTAGCGATCAGCGACAAGGTCATAAAATGCAGATGCCTGTCAGGGTGCAATCAAGGGAGTGTGGTGGCAAAGTCTGAGTGAGGAGAGCAAACACGGGGCTGAGTGACTGGCGCTGCTGATTGGCACTGATTGAGGGGAGTTCTCTCGGAACGGGGGCGCCGTGGGCTGAGGTGATTGATTTCAGAACTCTTTAACGACAGGAAGTGCGGACACGGGCCTCTCGGGGGGCGTAAAGAAGTGTTCAAAAATGCTCCAAGTTTACTTTAAATCAGACGCGGCCATTTGGGAGCAAAGGCGCCAAAGGTGAGTCACGAACAGGAATGGGCTTAGCTGTCAATGGTGCAGCTGGCGCAGCGGCACCCGGGCCCATAGGCATGCGTGGCCGACTAAACACGCAAATAATGTCTGCTTTTTACTGTATTGCATTGCAGCATTTATACAGCGCTTATTACCCCTCCGTGGGACACTGAGGCGCTTACATACATGGGTAGCAAGCCACACCATATAGGGTGTGAGGTTGAAAGGATGTTGTCTTTGTTTTGTGATTCTATGTGGGAAATGTTTCTATGTGGTGAGTGTGGTTATCTTGTTGTAGGGCGAGGTGTGTAGCAGTGTAGTGGATGGTGAAGGGTGAGAGACAGACACACAGTTGTATGGGTTCCAGTCAGCTGGCAGGTTAGAACAGCCATGCAGGTGGTTTTATGATTATACCCCCAGATTCATCAAAGTCCTGTTTTGCGAGTCCTTAATTGCGATTTTTAGGGAATCGCTATTAAAGACTCGCAAAACGGAATGCATGTAGAAATCAAAATATTTTTTGCGATTTCTACTGCTTCCTTATTTGCCATTCGGTAATTACTAATCGCAAATAAGGAATGGCTTTCCCATTCATTCCTATGGGCCTAAGTCATTCCTTATTTGCGATTAGCAATTAGCGAATCGCAAATAAGGAAGCGATTTCAAGGGTGCCAGGGTGTCCAAACCCTGTAGCACTCCTGAAATGGTAAGGTACACTGGTGTTGCGCAAACACATGTACAAAGGACATGTGTGTGTGTAGCATACAACTTAGAAAAATGCACTGAAGTGCATTTTTCTAAGTTTTCGCTATTTACCACGTAGTTAGACTTCGGGGTAAATAGCGACCCCGGATTGCGAATTTGCAATTTTAAAATGGTTCATGAATTGCATTTAAGGAATCTCAAATTGAGATTCCTTAAAAGCAATAATTCGCAATTTAGCGATTTCTAAAATTGCGATTTTTTCATTTGGGATGATGAATCCCAAATACAAAAATAGCGCTCGCAAAGGGCCAGATTCTCAGAATCTGGCCTTTTGCGAGCCGATTTCGGCTTGATGAATCGGGCTGATAGTCTGCTTAGCTGGTTATTGCACTGGCCTGTCATATTCAGAGGTGTGTGGAGCCATGTTCCTTGGGTGCATTAGGCCCTTTGGTGCCCTTGTTCCATCATTGTGTACTGGCCTTGTACACCCCACACACTTTGTTTTCAAGATGTGCGTTCTGTTTTACTTTGTCATGTTTACATCAAAATAAATACAGTTGTGTAGCAAACAACTGTCAACTTTCACATTTCTGACCTATTTAGCCTCTGGCATCCTCCCTGGTGTGCAAAAAAAGGCTGTGGCAGGGGCTGAGCTACCTGCCAAATGCGTGGAGCTTAAAGTCAGGTTAATGCAATAAGGAAGCAAGCAGCATAGATGAGTCTAGACTGCACTTCGCCAATAGTGTTGTATACTGACCACAAGCACAGGGGCGTAACTCAGGCTCCTGCAGCCCCTGCGGCGCAGGCCGCTCCCAAGCCTTAACCCCATCGACGCTCATGACGAGCTCAGCTCGTCATGAACCGCGGCTTTTTAAAAAAGTCAGCGCACAGCGGGAAAACCCGCAGCGCGCATGGTGTTAAGGCACCCTACCCCAACCATTCAGAGCGCCCCATTCAGCCCCAAGACAATGAATGCATGTGAGATATGGGAGACTCGGGGTCCCATTTTCAGATTCTGTAGGTGTGCCCTGTAATTTTGCGTTATGCATAGACAGTGCATGGTGAGCCAGCCAATGAGTGTCGTTAGCTTAAAGCCGGCAAAAGGCCCCAGTGCTGAGAATGCTGCATCCTGCGCAGGGCCGGACTGGGAACCAAAACAGGCCCTGGCAAAGTGCTCGGCCGGCCCCCCTGGGGGGTTTGGGTTGGAGGTGCCGCCGAGCTCTTTGCCGGTACCGGTTTTCGGCCGATTTTGGTACAGGGCCGATTTTGCAGCTATGCTGCAAAAACGTCCCTGTAACAAAAACGGCCCCCAGGGGCCCAAACCTGCCCCCACCCCTGCGACGCACCGGGGGATTGCCCAGTGCCCGCTATGGCCAGTCCGGCCCTGATTCTGCACTATCTGAAGCCTCCTCAAACACAGCGCAGCTCTGAATGTAAAGCATTGCCATTGCTCATGGCTACTGGAATTATGCAAATCTGTGGCTGCAGTGTTTTCCGCATAATTACAGATTTGCCACCATCGTCTGCTGCACGATCTGCAGATTTAATCAAAATATGTGATTCTAGCTCAAACGGATGAAAAGTTACTAAAAATGAAGCAATATGTATTGCTGTGCAGTGACAGGCCCTTCCCAATGGTTGAATGTTCACCTTTTTGTCGCTTATTTCTGTTCTTGGATTTAAAAATGGTACTAATGAGGCAAAACATTTGCCCAGAAAGTGTTATATTGTGTAGAAATGCCAAATTAATGAGGTAATACTAACACAAATGTACTGCATTACACCACATAATTTACCTTTCTTGCGGCATAATTTATGCAACCATGGGAAATAATTTGGACCTCCCGCATAATTCCAATTTCCCTGCAATAGACCAACTACGTCAACATGAAGGAGTGGGTCGATGAATTTAGAGCAGAAGAAAAGTGAACTGGACACACTGGCCATAGCAACCACAGCCTGTAAAAACCTAGCCTTTGGAACAATAACGTGCAGCCCATATTGAGGGCACAAATAATTATTTGTGCATCTCCGATAAACCAATTGACTTAAATCATTGACTAATGCAGGTTTTTTTGACAAACCCCAACCACAGCTAAGACCCAGGTTCCAAGCCTACAATTTGTACTGCACCCTCATCTGGGTTAATTTACTGCCGGTTCTGATTAGCCTGGGTGAAATTTTTATTACTCCGGTGAAAATCTGGATAGTCTGATTTGTAAAATTCATGATTTTTTTGTCAAAATTTCACATCGCGCGACTTTGCGTACCTTTTTTATACCCAATACACCTTCATAAAAAAGTCTCACAAGACACGAGCAAGAGACATTTTGTGTTCGAAGCAGGCTCCTGCCGCTATGTTGCAATACTTTTTTTTACATGAAGTAAGGGCTCAAGGAAAAATAAGTGATGCAAGATATTGGCACCCCACACCTTGTTATTAAAGCATAATTTAACAGAAATGTACATGGAAGGTTGCAAAGTTTCTCAAGCAAAAAAGCACAATATTTCACACCTCTAGTTCTGTTCCACCCAGCAAACTGCATCTAATCATCACTTTGGCACCTGGTTACCCCACTACCAACATTGCGCACTGTAATCTTTCTGCCTCTACAGCAACTATTTCTATTTGGGTACTTATGTGGACATTGTTTTGTGGATGGCCCCAGTAGTACAACAGTTTTGCATTTGTCCCTTCCCACTCTTGAAAGAGGGGTGTCTCCACGTATACCCTGTGCTCCTTATGCCAGCCTTGGCATCTGAGGGACTGGTGAAAGTGCATATTTCATCTTGAGTGAGATCTTCTGGGTGACATATCAGTGTTAGCATGTGATGCATTGAAGCCTGCAGCACCTGCCTCTGCTTCAGTGCCTTCAAGATGGCGGGCATCAGGGATATCAAAGCAAATATATGCATCATGCTTTGGAGACAATTGTGGAAGGCCCACGTGACCCCACATGTGTCTGTCTGTTTATCTGTGGGAGAGTACTCTTCTTAGGCATATCTGAGAACTGAATCTACCTATCCAGTTTTCTGATCCTCTCATGAAGCTCACAGTTATTTCATTGGTGGGTGCCCCTGAATGCTTTGCAGTGCTTACAGTAGTGTGCTGAACGTGTTGTATGCCCATCTGAAGTAGTGCGAGCACCCAGGCTCCAGCCATTCCCATTCGGTCACTTGTTCCCCAGTGTTCTTTGTTCTCAACTCGATTCTCAGCTGTGGACTGATTTGCCCAAAGTCTTTTAAGCGTTGCTTTTGATTTTATTATTGTGGAGTGACGCAGAAGTGACTAAAAAAATTGTTTTTTTGATTGAGGGGGCAAAAACCCTTTTCAAACAACAACCACAATCCTTGACAGGGTGAACCACAAAAGTCACTCAACCTGTGCCTAACCCACTGATAGCTTGACTTGCAAGCAGTCAGACTTAACTTAGAAGCACAGTGTTAAGTATTTACACAGCACACAGAAAGTAATAAAGTGAAATTACAACATGAGAAAAATCCCAAGTCAATTTAGAAAAATAGAGTAAAATGTAATGAATAAAATGAGACCAAAATTCTAAAAATCCAATTGGTAAAATTGGAGATAAGCAATTTTAAAGGTTTAAAAGCAGAAAGTTCTAACTGTGGATTCCTGGTTGCTCTAGACTGGGACAAAGTCACAAGTTCAGGTTGACTGCAATGGAGTGTAGACCAAATACATGGCCCTGGTTAGTCCCACTGAAAAGTCTACCTTCTCAAAGTTTGGCGCACAGAGTTCAACACTGAAGGATTTCACAGGAGTGGCTCAACCAATGCCAGTCAGGGTTCCAGGACCTGGGAAGGCACCTCCTGGGCATCAGGAACTCACTGATTAGAGGTCAGCAGGGCTCAGGCAGTTCCACTTGCAGGACCAGGCAGATCCAGTCCAAAGTCCAGGCAGGGCCAGTTGCAGGGAGGCCTCTGGAGCTGGCTGTGTCCCTTTAGCTCAGAGCAGGAGGTCAGCCAACTGACCCTTTTAGTCACTCTGTTAGTCCTGGGTTCAAGGAGATGGGCCTCTCGCCTTAAAGCAGCAAGGCATGTTTTAAGTATCAGGGCAGTTCTCTGAGAAACAAGTCAGGCCTCAAGAAGTAGGGCAGCCCTCTGAGAAGCAAGGCAAACCTCAAGCAGAAGGGCAGTCCTTTTTGAACAGCAGGGCTGTCCTCTGAGAAACAAGACAGATCTCAGGTAGCAGGGCTTCCTTCTGGGGGTCATCCGCAGTTTCAGCAGTGAACTGAAGAGGGAGTATGAGAGTCCTATTTTTACACCTGGTGTTATCTTTGAAGTGGAAGAAGCTCCTCCCTGCCCATGCTCCAAGGGATTTGAGTTGACAAAGGATGGTGTCAAGTGCCTTTGTGTGTGTGCTGGAGGCAGGCCTTTGAAATGTAAGTGTGGCTGGCAACAGCTCTGGCTCTCCCATCCTTGCACAATGACTCTCTTCCAGCTACACCCAGGTACTATTGATCACCGTCTGGGCCCAGTATGCATTCCTGATGGGGGAACAATTAATAGGTCCAGGCAGCTGGAAACTCCTAGAAGGCCTCAGAAACATAGGGTAGGAAAATGCCAGTATTTCTTAAAGTGTCAGTTTCAAAATTAAATTGCAATCTAAAATCTGACTTTACCAATAAAAAGGATTGCAATGCTTCGCAGTTTTTAACCTGCAAAGAGATGCATACAAGGAAACAAGCTTGTAACAGGTCTCCCCCCTCCCCACTTTGTTGGCACCCATTTAGACTACTAGCTGTTGGTTTTTCGACTCTGAGTGTGCACTGAGGCCTGCTAACCAGACCTCAGTGCCAGTGTTCTTACCCATTACAAAGTGTTTGTCAAATGGGCTATCCCCAATTGGCAAGTCCTGACTTACATTTTAAGTCCCTAGTATATGGTACCCAGAGTACCAAGGGCATGTAAGGCAGTGTCCACCCAGGGATGCAGCACTGTTTGTGCCACCCTGTGTGTGACAAAGGACAAAATGGCTCCCATTCTGCCACTGCAGGCTGGAAGGGTAGTTGTCACACTTGCAGATCGACTTTACCATTACCATTTATGGCAAAAGCCACCATTTCCCTTAATACTACATTTAAGCCCTGAGGCATGAAGCTATATAATATTAAATAGGATTTTTATTTTACATGTCTTTTAGTAGTAAAACAATTACAGTTGTCATTTTGGTGGGGAAAGTTAGTAGCCCGATTGGCTAACACAGGGTTACTGGCTGGCACCCCACCCTGGCTAACTTCTGAATGGGACTACCTAACGGGGTACTGTAAGGTATCAAATTAATTATGACATTAAACCTGATCGGATGCCCAGGCCGAATTTAATGTCACTATGAAAGTAAAGCAACTTTTAGAAAAATTCCCCTCTCTGACCCAGCGGGTCCAGTGGCCTCACACTGGCCCTGGCCCACAGACAGCTTTCTGCCTGCCTGGCGATTTGTGTAAAAGACTCCCAGGCTTGGAATCAGTATCAGCCTCTGCAGTGAGAGTTGTCACCTTCACCTAGCAGGAAGACACTCAGGGTGTTAGCCCAAAAGGCGAGATTCAAAGACAAAGCTACCATTGGTGGGCAAATAGTGATAACACTCCCAAGGGGCTGCCTTGTGTTCAGGTAGACAGACTGGAGACAGTGCCAGAGAAAAAAGACCAGAGCCCAAACAGGTTTTCCCATGGGCATGTGGCCCTCAGGTAGCCACGCCTCTAGGGTGGGCTACCAAGCTTCTCACAGTTGAGGGAAGGTTCAGATATCTTGAGAGGGGCCAGAATAGTGCACACTGGGATTGCTGTATGCCACACATCACCTGACGTTCATCACTAAGTAGAATGGGACCGGGTAACCTCTTAGCTAGTAACCCCATTGTCCCCTGAGGCCCTTTCCCGAGTTAAATATGGCACCCTTGGCACGAGGTAACTGTTACAAACTTTTGAAAAGTTTTCAAACTTTTAAAATGATCAATGCACATCAAGGATTATAAAAATTCATAGAACTATAATCTGTTTTTATAAATCGGTGTTATGTATCTTTCCTGTTGTGTGGTTTTCTTATTTCACTGTTTGGTACAGTTAAATGCTTTACACTAAGTTCCTTTGTGCAAGCTTTGCTGCTCGACGCCATAGCTACCCAGGGTTGAGCTTAAGGTTGTTCAAAATAGCCTGACCGGACCCAAGTCAGTTTTTGCAAGTGTATTCCACAGTAAGGCTGCCCAGCCATGCCATATAATACACCCAAATCCTCATATCGCTATTTAGGTTTTTTGCGAGGTATTGCAAGGTAAGGATGACTGCATGCATTTGTGCTTGTTGCAGATATTGCTTGAGGCATTATAAGAGAAATCAACAGTAAAAAACTGACCTAGACTAACTTAAAACAGGCCCACAAAAAGAAAAAGAAACAGCCTATACAATGATCTGTGAGACCAGTAGGTCGGACACTGCCAGATTACCCTATACACCAGCCTGGCCCTGGTGGTTAGGTTTTGGCAGAGAATCTGGGTAACTAGGGTGAGCGTTCTTGTGCATGGTTCAGCTCCTGGAGGGCCAATCGCATGCCAGATTTTCTGGATTGCTACATAAAATAAACTGACATACAAATGAAATCATGTATATAGTCCGTGAGTAGCCGGAAAACGTGGCAAGGAACCCCATGGACCTACAGTGCATACCCTTAAAGTTTAAAAATAAAGTTTAAAGTTCTGCTCATCCTTCTCTGATCAGGTCTCACCAAGTGACCTGGCTCTCCACTTTAGTTGTGTGGTGGAAGTTGTTCCTGCTTTTTGCATCTCAATTGCTTGTTTCAGAGACTGTCACACAGTTTCAGAACCTAATGCACCGTGATGAGACCTGTTCTTCCTGGTGACCGCCTTTCTCCTGTCCTCAAGGTTCCCTTCTTTCCGGCTGCTGCAGTTCAGCGAGACCCCCTAATAATCACAATTTTGCGTTTTCTACTAGTCAGCCAGTCACCCATTCTTGATGTTTATTTCCAGAGCTAACTGCAGGTTTCTTCACCCTAATGAGTAGCTTCTATCTGCTGTTTTGTACAACTTAGTCTAAGTATGTTTAGTGGTCCCAGCTTTTATTGCCCCCCCCATACCCGTTTTCGCTGTAAAAATTTGCTGTTACCATTTTTCTTCCTTGGTGCCAGATTCAACATATGGACAGCAGAAGCTTCCCTTACTTTAAGAACACGCACAGCACGTTCTGTCGGCCACACTTATTCACGGCAAAGTCTTTGAGAAACGGGCCCTTGATTTATGCGACTTTAATTTGGCAGGAAAGTTTTCCCTACGCCACACAATAACTTCAGTGGCATAACTGCAAGCTTCCCAACACTTCCCTGTCAATGTTCTTTAGATGAGATCAAGAGACCACCTTTGAGGATCTTTTAGGGGAGTTCATTTTTTGATCCCCTTCAATGTCCTTCAGTCAGGGCTCGAGTCGGGGTACCACGCGGGTGGACGGCGTCCCCCCACTTATTTTACCGGGTGGACGCCGTCCCCCCTGCCAAACAGCTGGACTTCACTCTTTGGCCTATCTGGGACGAGGTCGGAGCTCACAGCACGCTGCTCACGCGCTGACTTCTCAGATGCAATCGCATCTAAGGGGTGAGCGAGGGGAGGCAATGAGCCCGATTGGTGCCAGCCACCTTTCGTGACGTCACTTCCTGTCGTGACATCACTTCTTTTTTTAGGACTTGAGCCCTGCCTTCAGTGCCTTGCCTTTCTTTTGCAGGCTTACATTTAGGCTGCTGACAGTGAAGCAAATTCTCCGCGCTGCCCTTTCAGTGTGTTCTTCATAGCTGGGAGACCTCTAGGGACGTCGCAGGGAGTTAATTTTTTGAACACTTTAGAACCCCTTTTTGCCTCAGTATCACCTCTATGTCTAAGATGTGTGCGGTATTTATTAATGTAAAGCGCATTGACACCCTTACAAGGGCAAGCACTTGTAAGGTCAGATCCTATAAAGCTGGTGAGGATATCCATATGAGAAAAAGATAGGTGGATTGTTCTCAGTGTAAGGTAGAGCAATCACAAGATGGCTATATGGGCCCCAAAAGAGCGGTGCCCACGGGGGAAGGGGTTCTGTGATAGCAATGGGCGATCATAAGGTCCTGCCTCTGAAGTATGGGGGTAACAGGGCACCTTGTTTAAGGAACAAATACAGAGCCATTTAGAAAGCCCTAAAGTCTCTCCTAGACAGCCAATGAAAAGACCTTGGCGTAGCATTGATAGGATATTTCTAATTTAGATACAGAAAAGTTCTATAAGCACTTAAAGTGTTTGAGTAGAGTCTGGAAGGGTTGAATGCCAGCATACTGAGATCTATAACATCAACTGACACTAACATCACATCCACTTCATCAGCGACCATAATATCACAAGGTAAGAACAGTAACTATGGGCCACGTGTATCAAAAAAGTATTTTGTGATTACCAAATAGCAATTTTTACCAGATTGCTATTTGGTAATTGTAAAATGCTATGTATGTAAGGAATCACCAAAGATTTTGCGATTCCTTAATATTACCAAATAGTGATTCGATAAATAGGTAATCGGTGTTAGGTAATACTTCTCCATTTGGTCCTATGGGGCTAAAGGCTCATAAGCAAATGGTTGTGCATTCGCTAATTTAAGATTAATAATTGGTAATCGCAAATTAGGTAATGCAAAGCCAATCAATCAATCAATCAATCAGGTCATTTGTAGAGCGCACTACTCACCCGTAGGGTCTCAAGGCGCTGGGAGGGGGGGGGGTGCCGCTACTGCTCGAACAGCCAGGTCTTGAGCTTCTTCCTGAAGGAGAGGTGGTCTTGGGTCAGGCGCAGATTGGTGGGAAGTGAGTTCCAGGTCTTGGCGGCCAGGTAGGAGAAGGACCTTCCTCCTGTTGTCGCTCTTCGGATGCGGGGGACGGCGGCGAGGGCGTGGTTGGTTGATCTGAGGAGGCGCTTGGGAGTGTAGAAGTTGATCCGGTTGTTGAGGTAGCTCGGGCCTTGGTCGTGTAGGGCTTTGTGTGCGTGGGTGAGGAGACGGAAGGTGATTCTCTTGTTGACCGGGAGCCAGTGCAGATCTCTCAGGTGTCCGGAGATGTGGCTGCGTCGGGGGATGTCGAGGATGAGTCTCGCCGAGGCGTTCTGGATCCGCTGGAGTCTCTTCTGGAGTTTGGCAGTGGTTCCGGCGTAGAGGGCGTTGCCGTAGTCCAGTCGGCTGGTGACGAGGGCTTGGGTGACCGTCTTCCTCGTCTCGGTGGGGATCCACCGGAAGATCTTACGTAGCATGCGCAGGATGTTGAAGCATGACGAGGAGACGGCGTTGACTTGTCTGGTCATGGAGAGGGAGGAGTCCAGGATGAAGCCCAGGTTGCGTGCGTGGTCCGTCGGTTTGGGCGCGGTGCCCAGGGCGGGGGGCCACCAGGAGTCGTCCCAGGCGGAGGGCGTGGAGCCCAGGATGAGGACCTCCGTCTTGTCTGAGTTCAGTTTCAGGCGGCTGGTCGTCATCCAATCGGCTACGTCTCTCATCCCTTCGTGCAGGTTGGCTCTGGCGGTGGCGGGGTCGTTGGTCAGGGAGAGGATCAGCTGGGTGTCGTCAGCGTAGGAGATTATGTTGAGGTTGTGTTGGCGTGCGATGGCCGCGAGGGGGCTCATGTAGACGTTGAAGAGGGTGGGGCTCAGTGAGGATCCTTGAGGGACGCCGCAGATGACTTTGGTGGCCTCTGACTTGTACGGTGGTAGGCGGACTCTTTGTGTTCTTCCGTCGAGGAAGGAGGTGATCCATTCCAGTGCCTTCTCCTGGATTCCGATGTTGCTGAGGCGCTGTACTAGGGTGCGGTGGCAGACAGTGTCGAAAGCCGCGGAGAGGTCCAGGAGGATGAGGGCCGCTGTTTCTCCGTTGTCCATCAGAGTCCGAAGGTCGTCGGTGGCGGCGATGAGGGCGGTCTCGGTGCTGTGGTTCGCTCGGAAGCCGGACTGTGAGGGGTCGAGGGATCCATTCGTCTCGAGGAAGGCGGCCAGCTGTTTGTTGACGGTCTTCTCGATGACTTTGGCCGGGAACGGGAGGAGCGAGATGGGACGGTAGTTCTTGAGGTCGGTGGGGTCTGCTGTGGGTTTCTTGAGGAGAGCGCTGAGTTCGGCGTGCTTCCAGCTCTCAGGGAAGGTGGCGGAGTCGAAGGAGGTGTTGATGATGTCCCGTAGGTGGGGTGCGAGGACAGCGTCGGCTTTGTTGAAGACGTGGTGAGGGCAGGGGTCAGTCGGAGATCCGGAATGGATGGAGTTCATGGTGCGGATGGTGTCTTCGGTGCTGATCGGGGTCCAGGTGCGGAGGGTGGTGGTGGGTGGCGTCGTTGCGGTTGTGGCTTGCGTTGGTTGGTTGTTGAAGCTGTTGTGTATGTCCGTGATCTTGTTGTGGAAGTAGGACGCGAGGGAGTTGCAGAGTTCTTGCGACGGGGTGATGTCATTGTTTCCGGCGTTGGGGTTGGATAGCTCTTTCACGATGTTGAAGAGTTCCTTGCAGTTGTGTGCGTTGTTGTCCAGCCGGTCCTTGTATGCATTTTTCTTGGTGGCGCGGATCAGTTGGTGGTGCTTCCGGGTGGCGAGCTTGAGGGTGGTCATGTTGTCCGTCGTTGGGTACCTGGGAGCTTAAGGCTCCCCCGAAGGACCCCCCCAAAAAAATGTGCGCATGTAAAGCGCACGTATATATGTGTGCGCTACATGGCACTTTGAAAAATGCCTTATTGTTCTTTTAAAAAAATCTGCACATGGTTCCCATCGACTTTGAGTCAATGGTAATAGCATTTTCTAAATGCACAGGGTGATTCTCTATTTGTAGTCGCAATTTTATGTAATTACTATTTTTGCGATTATCTAAAATTGCAACTACAAAGCCTTTCATACATCTGGAATGGCTATTTTCCATTTGCAAATGGCCGAAATTATTGATTCGCACCCTTTGCGAATGCATAATTGTTTCATGTACGTGGCCCTATATGCTTAGCTTGTAATCTAGTGCCAGGCAACGTGGTGGGTGTGATATTGGCATGAAAAATAACATATTTGATATAGCGGGTATATACCGCATGGGGCCAAGCTGAGGTCTGTTTTGATAGTCTAGTAGTGAAAGAACTGGTGCAATGACAGTGGTGACCTCTAATTGAGTTTAGATTATTGATAGTTATTCCAAAGTTCTTGTGGTGAAAGGTACCTCTGTGAACCATGAGCCTCACCTAAGGCACCAAGGACATTTCGGAGTGATTGCTTACGCCAGTTATGGACACGATACACAAAGGGTGGTGAGGTGGGAGCAGTGTTGCGGGGGAGGGTGGTTTGAAATGCCTAATCTTTTTTAATGCACCTTTAGCCGCTGTAAGCCTCCAGCGTCGCATCACACTGCCTCTCCTCTTCCTGCCTGGTCCCAGCAGCCCCTGGGACACATTTCCATCCAATCCCAGTGCAGGCTAGAAAGACGCTACGCTCAGGCCAGGGAGTCTGTGAGGTTTCTCCAGCCCGACTGCTCAATGCAGCTGGGCTGGAGAAAACCTAAGTGCGCATGTGTGTTTTAGTCAGTCTGAGACGGCTGGCCAAACACACATGAGCACTTAGGGAGTGGAGTGCACATAGCACTCCTCCTCCACCCATCAATGCCTCTGCCCCACCCTTTCCTACAGTGCTGGCTCAGAGCCGGCAAATGCAAAATAAAACGATGCAAGAACATCGCTTTAGTTTTCTTTTGCTGGCTCTGAGCCAGGCAGTGTGGCAACGCTCCTCCGTCATTGCGGAAGAGCCACCACTGGTTTACGCCCAAGCTCTTTACAGAAGAGGTCGGGTTGTGCAACATTGATGAGATGTGGACCATAGAGCAGGGCTCCACATGCATTAATGTGGTCAACCTCCAGGAATGGACTGTTACTTAGGCTTGGATTGAATCCTGGATTAAACCTGCTGGTGTTGGAAGACTTAATGAAAAGTGCATTTGTGAACATATATCATCCTCTACTGTCACAGGACCATAGTCACACCAACGGGAGGAATGAGAAGGGCGCAGAAGTAGAAGGATCATTAGAAGGATCTGGGCAGTATTCCCAGCCAAGGTCAGACCTTGTCATGGTCAAGCAGGATAGAACAGGCAAAGAGAAGTTTACACCAGACAAGCTGTTCTCTGTGTAGCTCGGGCAACCCCAAATAGAGTGGTCTCCAGGAGGCCGATCCCGGATTAGCCGCTGGGCAGAGAGGGACGAGCAGTGCACTGTCATTCTCTAACCACAAGAAAGACTTCTATTTGAACTTGAGACACCATCTGAATTGCAGAACCGCAAGTACACAATCTCACATCATTATATTGTTTATTTCCAATTTTCAAACTCCCGTTCAACTCCTGGTGAGCAGGCTAACTCGAGCTTTTTCTGTTAATTAGATCTCGTCAAAGTTAGTTATTATGAAGGGAGCAAATTGTTTTATTAATTGTTAATGGCTTCAAATGATATTCATGCCGAATCACTTCAAATGTCAAGAACGGAAGAGCCACCCTAATGAGAAACAATAACAGGAATTAATAGAAGCCGCTGAGATCCCTCATGCCACTGCTAACGAGGTCTGGCCTCTCCACAACTGAGCCATATCCATCCGAAGACCGTTCCAGCGCGAGCGCCGGGGCACCTTTGGGTGAGGCATCGGTGTCAGTAAGGGCCACAGGCACAAGCGCCAACAAGGGCAAACCAACATTCCTCCTTCCAAGTAGGACAGACCGATGATCAGCTCGGAAAACTATCGTGACCTGACTAGCTATAACTACGAGATACAAACACTACATCAGTGGTACACTCACACTACTGGTGTTCATACTACAACTACTACTGCTACTCACAACACAGATACTACTGCTAGGTGCCATATACCAAGTACTGTGTTATTTTGTAGACATTTGTGAGACTAGCACTACTATTCATACTACTATTGAGACTCAACATTATCTAATACCATTACTATTACTAGTACCAGTATATTTATCTTAGTTCTAGAAGTAGTGCGTGAAGCATGCACTACTACTAGCACAGCACTATTACTAGCATCCTTAGTATCACTGCAACTGTTACCATGATTTCTACTCATTACTTCTACTGCTAACAGGTCCTACTACTGCCAATGATACTAATACTAGTCCTTCAACCACTACATATACAACTACCAGTGCTAAAGCTAGGGCTACAGCTACTACTGATAATACTAATCATGAAGCCACTATTATATCTGCGAGAGCTGTTTATGCTACTACTAGTCATACTCTAATAGTAAATCCAATGATGCCATCCAAGCCTGCAATATTCCCCAGTTACTCCCACATGATTTTCTTGTCCTCCAAATTATTTCACAAAGTCTATACATAGTTAAACATATTAGTAACTAACTCAAAGTACACTTTAGTGTATGAAATTAGGGCAACGTAAATTGGAGCCAGTGAGTCTGAACTCAACGAGTACACTGAGTGGTAAGTGGACATGTTGAAAAAGATCCTCATCCTTGATGCCCTCACAATCTCTCACAGTAGAGTTGAAACATGTCCCATTGGTGGGGAGCGGGATGAGATGTTAAGTTAAGATGCTCCATCATTGTTCGTACTTGAGGGAAAACAGGCATCTTGATTGGACCTGTGGTGTGGTCATCGTTTTCTGAGATACAATAGATATCATGATGGAAATGCCAGCTAGAATTTAATGCTTTCTGTATACTTCTGTTCGCAGGTTTGATCAAATTTGACAGTTTACAGACATGTTCGCCTTAGTGGAACCTTGATTGCTCCTTCAGTCAGCAGCTGTCGTGTCCTGAACTAACTCCAACGTTGAGGATGTTGTGGGAGGTCGAGATGCTACAATGCGCGAAAGAGAGCCAAGATGTAAGTGCTAGAGGGAGTGCAAATGAGTGAGTAAAGTTAAGACAAGATATTATAATGAGATGAAGAGGACAATAGAAGGCATAGAACAAAAAAAGCCCAGAAGACACAACGAATGGTGGTAGGAGGATAGGCACACAGGCAGTAGGAACAAATCACAAATGATAGAATGAAGTGAGGGATTCATGCAAGAGATGGAAGTGAATAATCCAAGACAGAGACAATAGTGCCTGAGTCAAGGGAGTGTGGAACGTAACATTCTTAAGCGCAATACAAGAGATTTCACGGAGTCAAAAGAGGCAAACAAGAAAGAGCAGCTGGTAATAAGAGTATGACTCAAGTAAATGAAGATAGACAAATACCTCAGAGATGGAGGCTGAAAGAAAGAGACCTAAGTAACGCAGGCTAGAAAGCCCCAAGAGAAAAACAGATGAGAAGCAAACCAAACGTGATGTAACAGAAACACTCATGAAGAGGACAGAATAGAGAAAACCAAGCAACATGGAATAGAAAGACGCAAGAGAGATAAGGAAAAGAGGGAGCCAAACATGATAGAATAAAACGAATCAAGAGAGATATGGAAAAGTGATACCTAAAATGGGTGGAATAGAAAAACCCATGAGTGGGATGGAAGGCAGGTACTAAATAAGATGGAATTGAAAGACCCAAGGAAGGTATGGAAGAGAAACACAAAACAAATATTACCCACTAAGACAAATTGATGCTCGGGCAACCAATACTTGGCTCAACAATATGATCAAGTTGCACTTTATGAAGGTAGCTCAACCCGCTGGAAAAGGCCATTGCCTCCCTGGTTTGACGATGAGCTCAGGAGGAGTATGAGACAGCGGTGCAAGAAACTTAAAATAGCTTGGCGCATGCACTATTTTCCAGTAGACAAGGAGCGCTATAAAAAGAAACAGTCTGTTAATCATAAGGAAATAAAAAAAAGCCCAGATAAACGATTTTGCCAGTAAAAATGATGAGGTCAAACAATAAACCGAAAGAGGTTTTAGCATGACAAAAAAGTTTACCATCCCGCCCGCCCTCTCTCAGAATCTGGACCCATAACTAGAACTCTGCTCTGAACTTCGGATTTTTTTAAAGATAAAATTCAGGGAATTTGTGTGACTCTGAGGGGAACAGGTCATGACTCTTAAGTCAAGGCTCCATGTCAAGAGGAGCATCAGGACTATTGTGCCTCCTGCAACTTAACAGAGTTTCTTCCTATGAAGACTCAAAGATAGCTCTCAAAGCCTGTAAATCTGTTTCTCCAGAAGATCTGTGTCTACCACAGATTCTACCCTCTAATGCTGAGTTCATTAACCATATCCCGAATCTGTTGTTAAATAAGTCCTGCAGAAGGCTATTGTTCCAAATTGTTTGAAGAGAGCAAAACGGATTCAATTACTGAAGAAACCTTTGGTGGACAAAGCGGTTCTGGCTAATTACAGACCAATCTCTTTGCTGCCTACTTTTCAAAAGTCCTAGTAAAATGGATTAACAGTCATCTTTCTAGTTATCTATGTCAATCAGCGGCTGCATTCATTACAAACCGGTTTTCGCCTGGGTTGTAGCATGGAAACAGCTCTTGTTGAGATTTCAGATATTATCAAACTGTCCGTGGATAGAGGGGAGAAGGTGGCTCTACTGCTGTTAGACCTCTCTGCGTCCTCTGACACAGTGTCCCATCCTATCATGTTGCAGTGGGGTCAGGTGAGGCTGCCTTGTCATGGCTTAGTTCCGTTTTGACAGGCGGATCACAATCGGTGTGGATGCCGCCATTTGTGTCTGCACTCAAAGTTCTGGAATTTGGGGTCCCCAAGGCTCTGCTGTAAATCCGACTTTGTTCAATGTATATCTCTTGCCTTTAGCATCCTTGGTGTAATCCTGTAGCATTCAGATAATCTCATATGCCTATGATACGCAGGTGATCCTGACGTGGGGTGGGGATAACTCATCTGTTCAGGACTGATTCAAATCTTGCCTGTCAGCAGTGTTCCAGTCCTCCAATGTTACACAAGCAAGATGGAAGTTTGGTTTTTTGCTCCCCACTACCACTGTGGGGAGGTGAGATTTGGCCCAGTTTTTCTCCTCCCCCACCATCGCCTTTGACAGTGTCTAGGAATTTGACAGTAACCTCTACTTTAAACCACAGGTGGAGAGCGTAGTTCGAATGTTGAGGAAGTTTTTGTCTGTGCTACCTACTATTTCACAGAAATTGGTGATCCATGCCCTTATAACATCACGTCTAGGTTATGCCAATGTTCTTTACTAGGGTCTCCCAGACTACCTCCTAAAGAGACTCCAGCTGGTACAGAATGCTGCAGCTCGGCTCTTGCTTAGGATTCCTCAGTACACTCTTATTCAAAGGCATGTTAAGGAATTGCACAGACTGCCCATCAAGATGAGAGCACTGGTTAAAGTACTGATGTTAGCGCACAGAGCTTACTATGGACTTGGACATAATATATATGTAAGAGGTCACCGCAATATCAGCCTTCTAGAGCTCTTCGCTACGCAGACGGTTGTACCAAAAACTAAGAAAAGAAGATGAGGTGAATCCTCTTTTGCTGTGTTGGCAACGAGGGGATGGAACTCTTTGCCCAGGCATCTTCGGGCTATCAAAGGTGCAGGGTCTTTCAAACGTAATTTTAAAACTTGGCATTTAATTCAACATTTAAGCCGTCCGACTTCCATCCGCATCTGTAGTCCTGTACCGCGGGGACACTGTTTGGTCGCCGTGCACTCTATAAATGCCGGTGATTGATTGAATGAAACGGGGAATTACTAGATAAGATCAAATAGAAAAACCTAAGAGAATAATGGAAAAGGGGAGCAAAACAAAATGGAAAACAAATACCAAAGGAAGGAAAGGAAAAGAGGGAATCAAATAGGATGTGATTTATTAGCCCAAGTAGATTATGTAAGGGAAAGACTTGAGCAAGACAAAACTAAAAAGACTTGAGCAAGACAAAACTGAAAAGGGAGTCAGGCAAACAGACAAGATGGAATAGAAACATCCAGGCAAGTGACTAAAGAGAGCGAAACAAAATATGTGGAATAGAAAGATTCAAACAAAAAAAAACTGAAGAGACAGGACCACATTAAATGGAATAGAAAGATCCTGGCAAATAAACAAAGAGCAAGAGAGTCAAACTGAGTAGAATCGAGAGACTCAGGAAAAAATAGAAGATGGCTGACCAACAAGAAGAAATAGAAAGTCCAGTAAGTGATAGTTCAGAAGAACCTACACAACGGATGGAGAAAGGGACCTGTGATAGTACAGGCATGATCCATGAGACGGAGTCATGCAGGGGGTCACAACAGCAGATTCTGCAGGATGAAAGTATTGAGGAGAGAGGTAGACCTACAGGTAAAAGGTGTGAAGCCATGCAAGTGATGGAGAAAGCCCATCTAAGCCCCCTAGAGTAGCTGCGACTTAAAACAGAGATGTAAAAAAAGCTGCAGCATATGCTAGAATAGAGAACGTTGGCTGAGAAAAAAGGTATCAACCTAGGGATGGAAGAGAGACACAATCAAGTGAAAATGAAAGGCCTACCATGGAAGAGTGAGAGTCCAAAGAAAGAAACGAAAAGACCAACATTTGAGTAAGGCCCAAGCAGTGATAGGAACGGAGAGATTCAATAGTGTCAATTCAAGATATCGAAGAAGTAGTAGGAGAGGCCAGTCTAAATAGTGCTATAGGTGATGTGGATAAATAAAAAGTTACATATCTAGTGTGTAACAATCTAAAATGAGCAACAGATAAAATGTTATATCAATGACTGTGCTACAAAGAGGCTCCAAATGCTATTTAACAGCAAAAAACAAAGTACCCTGCTGTAGTAAAAGTAGCCCTGTGAATAGACATGAACGAGGAATGTTGGACCTGGCTCTTTCTCCAGGGTCAACCCAAACGTTTTGCCTTCCTCCTCCTAGTTTTGCTGAATTCATGTTTGTTGGCTTTCAGACTTTAAGGCTGCTAACCAGTGCTCTATCTCCTCAAAACATGGTAACAACGGCTTATCCCAATTGCCATATTCAACGGACTTATAAGTCCCTAGTAAAGTGGTACTTCCTGTACCCAGGGTCTGTCATTTAAATGCTACTACTGGATCTGCAGCACAGATTATGCCACCCACTTAAGCAGCTATTTAAACATGTCTCAGGCCTACCACTGCAGAGCCTGTGTGTGTATTTTTGAACTGCCATTTCTACCTGGCAAAATAAACCTTTTGCCAGGCCCAAACCTTCCTTTTGAATATATATAAACCAGCCCTAGGATACACCCTGGACCACCCAGAGGGCAGGGTGCAGTGTATTTAAAAAGCAGGACATGTACTTTTAACTTTTACTTGTCCTGGTAGTAACAAACACTTACATTTGTTTTTCACTACTGCTCTCGCATAGGATAACATTGGAGTTGCCTCATTACATGTTATAAGTGTAAATTCCAAATGAGAAGAGATACTGGCAGGATGAGGGGTGGAGCAGAGCACAGCCCCACGGGCACCTGAATAACCTGTGCTCTTCCTTCACACAAAAGGCCCAACTCCTCTGCATTGTCACCTCAGTCAGCTTTGAGCCAGGACAGGGGAGGCAGGAAAGACATTTTCAAAGCAACTGTCTAGAAGCTTTTCCCACCTTCCAGAACGAGGTCCCCAGGGTATAAAAGAAGGTACACTTCTGGACCAGTGGATACTCTGTCAGGAAGGACTGCTCTGCTGCTACAAGGACTGCCACTCTGCTGGATTGCTTCTCTAAAGGAGCTGCTGCCCTGCTGTGCTGACCTGCTGTCCTCTTGCCTGGGAAGAAGAACTGGACCTGCAACCTAATCTTGAACCAAGGACCTCAGAGTGACTCCAAGGCCTCCTGATCTGAGCCTCAGGGACATAAAAGGCTGCCAATCGGCTCCTGGACCCATCTTCAGCAAGTTCCTGAACCCCCAAGAGGTGCCTCTCAGGTCCTGGACACTTGGTCTGACTCTCAAGATCTTGAAATCAAGCTTTTGGGCTCTTCACACCAGCGAATGGGCCCGTTCGCTCTAGAACTGTGCCACTCGCACCGAAATTCAGCACGAGGTGCCGCCAGCCCCTCTCGTCACACAGCAAGCATTGATCGCCTGCAGAGCACTTTATTCAACAGGGAGCTATAGGAGTTCAATATGGATCAGGTCAATCCCCCACTCAATAATTCAAAACACAATCTGACCTGACCCTACTTCAAGAACATATTCACTTGGATTTCATGCGTATCTATAGCTCCCACAATTTTGTGTGCTACATTAGCAGTTATTTATATACTGTCTACCACCATGAATCCCTGTTCTTTTTACTTGTTTAATATACTGTTCCCTTCATGTGCCACCCAACATGTGGTTCAACATAAATTCTAATGAATGAAAGAAAAAGAGGACTGCCAACACAAAGGTCCAGCCCACCCATCTTGACGCCCGGCCTACTCTTCGCACTACGCCAACTGCCGCCCATGATGCTATCCTTGCTCCTCGTTACCCACTCCAATGTGAAGGGAACTCTTGGCACAAAACTTGAGAAGGTAAACCTTCAGCTGGAGTAATCTAGGATTGTGTCTGCTCCCCCCCCCCGCACCATCGCTGTCGGCCTGAAGTTTTGACTTTGACCTGGTCTAGCATGGCCAGATAGCCATAGTCGGCGCTTTATGGATTTAGGTGCTATATTGCAGGTTAGTCTTTAAAAATGTATAACTCCGGTTCTATTGATTGGATTTTTGGTCTTGTTCCATTTATGGAAGTTTGCTCTATTTTTCTGAACTGGTGTAGGATACTTTTTGTATGGTATCTTCACTGTTTTATTGTTTGAAGTATTGTACAAATACTTTACACATTGCCTCTAAGTTAAACCTGACTTCTCTATGCCAAGCTACCATGGAATTGAGCACAGGGTAATGTGGGGTTTGCTTGTGTTTTTGGGATTGTAGTTTCTGCTTGACCAGAGCCCACATCGCAGTCAACCAGTAACTCAATTTCTATCAAGGAATAACTCCACTATATAGTGTATTGGTAATACCACGTTTTTAGAAAGATAGGATCAGTTTTATTCACAACAGTGACTATGGAAGATAGCAACAAACCGAAAAATACAAACAAGGCAACACATCTGAGGGGCTTAAGCGATTAACACAAAAATAATCACTAAAACAGCTTCATAGATTTAGCCCTACAGAAGAAACTAGAAGGTGTTGTGACCTAGAGGGTGCCAGAGGTGACCATGAGGCCGTTCCATGGAGCAGGACAGCTCTATGTAAATATAAAAGGGTGAATGATCAACAATGAGATACCTTATTTGAAGGTAGTGTATGTCAACAAAAGAGATAATTGACTAGAACTAAAAAAAACACATCCAGCATAAAGATTTGGAAACAATTTCCAAGTGTTACATAAGATATTTCCTAGAAACTTCCCCATTGTAAAACTTAAAAAACAACACTATATTAGAGTACTGAGTGAGTACTATTGCATGGAGCTGATTTCCCCTCATAGCAGGGGTGTTGCTTGATCTGATTGTTTTTTTACACAGCGATTTGTTTTTCCCCTCAAATTGGCAGCTCCTCTTTTAACTCATTTGCAGCTTCTCATCTGAAATGTGTTGCTTTAAAAAGATCACTTTAGAGCAGGGGTCTTCAAACTGTGGGGTGCGATCCCCAGGGGGGCCGTGGAGTGATGCAAAGGGGGTCGCGCCTTCACAGTCACACTTCTGCCAAGGCCCAAGGGCTTCAGCCCCCCTCCTCCCTCATCGTGTGTCTCAGCCCGGCTGCTGATGCAGTGAAACTGAGCTGCTGGGGGCTGGGCTGGGCAGTGTCTGGAGTCATCTCCTGCACACTGAGTTTTTCACAGGTCTTTAAAGACCATTTGCATATTTACATGTCTTTGTAAACTGGTTACAGAGGCTTCGTTTTTTTCCTGGTTCCAGTACCCCCTGGGCCCCCACTCTGCCTGTTCCTTACATTTGTATTTTACAATTACTGTTGTACTGTGAGAATGCATTTAATGAAAAGGAATATAAAGTAGGGTTGCAAAACGAAAAATGCCTGCCTGTTTTGTTTAAAGAGCCTGGAAAGACCTCCTCTTGACACTAAATAGACTTTTAAATACAAAAGTATGTATGCATTCCTTATGTGACTTTTCTGTCTTTTTTCTCTTCATCAGTCATGGATCATTGAGGCAGCCCTAGAACACAATTAAAAGTGTTTTCTATTTATATTTGCTGTTCAAAGTATGCACAGATAAATGCTGAAAATACAGCTTTAGGTGACTGCTTATTTTTTTTGTACCGACTGGGCCATCAAAATAATCTGCTGGCAACCCTAACCATAGGACTGTAAGTTTGTTGCAGGATCAGCACATTATTTATTTCCTTCACCCTCGATCCCCGATTAATGGCGCTATATTTTAACTTAGATCTTAAACCCTACACCGCCGTCAATAACATGCTGAGTTACTTCAAGTGTCTGGAATGCACCCTGCATTCAGACAACTCGCTCCTCATTCTCGCCCTTCACTTTCATGCTCACCCTGCACTCACACTGATCACCATGCATTCACACCATTCACCCACTCACCCTGCACTCACAGTGATCAGTCTGCACTCACAATGTACTTGCGCTGTTCACACTATACCTCACCCTGCATTCACACGAGTACACTACTCATCCTGCACTCATGTGACACTTCATTCACCTGTCCCCCCCACTGCTCAATATGCAACTCACTCAAACAAGCCCATCAGTAATCATACATGAAATCGTCCCATTCTGAACTTACAGTTGCACCCAAATTCCTAAATTCATACGCCACCTCACTCACCCTGCAGTCACTCCTCTTACCCTACTCTAGCACTGTTGCATCGGTCACCATGCACTCACATGGGCACTCTTGTCACCCACACAGTGTGCAGAGGGTTAATGGGCCTGCTACAAAGAACGTGTACCATGCAGATCACAGAACTGAGAGTGTGAGTAAACTATGAGTGGCGCTATAAATAAAATGAAATGTTTGTCAGAAAGGTGCTAAAGAGGGTAAACAACCTTTACAACGCAACTTTTACCACGCAGTGCCTTTACAACGCAACTTTTACAACGCAAACTATTACAACGCATTGCGCTGGGGGGCGCTCTAGGATAGGGAATAGGTTTAATGTACTATCCAACACCTTCCCTACTATCCACGGGGACTGGAGTTGGAAGAGTAAATTAAACAATTCACTATCCAGCGCCTAAAAGCACTATGCGTTGTAAAGGTATGCGTTGTAAAACTTGCGATGTAAAGGTAGGCGTTGTAAAAGTATGCGTTGTAACGTTATACATCCGCTAAAGAGAGATGAGGTGCATTGTTGGTGAGTGGCAGTGAAGGAATTCATGGAGAAGCAGGAAACAGGGGTGGGGCACCAAAAAAGACTGTTGCACGTGTGCAACCAGTGTTAGGACCAGCCCTGGCTGGGAGAGTTATTCCTCTACGAATTTCTGGTCTAGTGACTCCCCTGCTTCTGGCTATTATTATTATTTACATTTGTAGTCCGCTACTGTTACTAAAAGATGTCCTGGGGCTAATAACCATCTGCTGCCTGTAGGCAAATGAGAAACACACAGAAGGAGAAGGAGAATCAGCCAAATGAGGTAACCTACAGAGCACAGAGAAAGGTTTTTATATCTTCCCACAGGATAATAGATTCTTGGTGGAGCAAAGCAAAGGAGGGTGTAAGTTCCATAACTGCGCGGCCTGCACCAAAACAGAGAGACAGAAAACTCATGCCTTCTTGAATTAGGAACAATAAGCAGAGTGGTACAGGCCGTGAAGAGCATACGGGTCCGACCCGTATGCTTTGTGAGGAGAGATGAGAGGATGAGAGAGGACAGCAAGGGAGTGAGAGAATTCGATTGAAGAGGTCAGGGATGAGGAGAAATGTGGATTGCCGAAGAGAAGTGTGGACACGCACGAAGTGAGTGTGAGCCAAAGGTGAGGGCTTCTGTTAGAACAAAGGGGAGATGTGAAAGTTGAATGGGGGACTGGAGAGGTGTAAGATACAAATAGACAAAAATTTGAATGGAGAGACGAGGTGAAAGAGAAGTGCTGAGGGGCACAGGAGGTGACGGGACCAGAGAGGCCATGAGATAAATGCGAGAGACTGTTAGAGAGGAGGGCAGTGAAAAGAGAGAATGGCAAGAGGTGATTAAAGGTGAAGTGAGAGGTTGAATGGGAGAGTTCAGAAGTTGTAAAAAGGGGTGAAAGAAAATGGCCTGCAAAGTGAGAGAGGGATCTGGGGTTAGGAGAGGAGAGAGGGATAGAAAGGAGGGGGTGAGAGGAAAGCTGCATGGGTAAACTGCTTAACTCTGCACAAAACCGCCAGGTTTTTAAGGGACCCCTGCTTCTCCTGGCCAGGGCCAGGTAAGCTTCTAATGTGGCAGCACATATTCCTGCAGAGTGGAAGGCCCTTCTCAAAGGTTGACTAGAAATCGTTCTGATGTTAATTGCTGTATTTTGGTTAAAAATGGGGACTGATGGGGTGTACTCTTTCCTCAGTGTTACTGTGTGTAAAAAATGTCAAAATAATGAAGCAATGCTATCCCAAAATACACAGCATCACATAACATCACTTACATTTTCTTCCCACACAATTTAGTCAAGCCTGGTGCGTAATTTGGTCCTCACCTGCCTCATCATTTTAGTAGCCCTGCCCAAAGGTTTAGAAATTTTTGTCAGGAGGGGGTCCTTACGCCTCAAAATGTTGACAGGGGGGTCTCGGCATCCAAAAGTTTGAAGACCTCTGCTTTAGAGGTTTGAGATCTTTAACTGATGTGCGCCTAAACTAGGTGATGCTTAAATCTACCCATCAGCTTCAGCTGACTTAGAAAACATCTGGCTGCCCCTTTGTAGCCTGGCCGCTTCTTTGCTGATGAACAAGGCTCCTAGATAGACTTCCTTGAGACGATCCTCTGCTCTCGAAGTTGTGTCTTGAGAGGCAACAGTCATTTCTGTCCTAAAACTTTACAGCCTTTTTAGGTTTTGCCTGCAAGTGCGCACGTAGTGCGCATGCGCTAAAAAACCTTTTGAGTTGTATGTCGGATCGATGACCCGCCTCTGTCTCTCATTGGCTAGCTCCATAAATGGAAGCTAGCCATTGGGAGACAGAGGCTGTCAATCACGCTTTCTCGGGAAAACGCGATTCGGGGGCGTTTCTCGGGCTTTTTTTAAGTCCCGCCCCTCTGTGCGTTCATCTCGGCGGTGGGCGTGTTGGTTTTTTTTTTCTGTCAGGGCGTGTTTTCTCATTCCGCCGAAGATGGCGCCGGGGCCCGTCGACCACTGTTTCTCCTGCTCAATGCTCAGGTAAGCAGCATGTTTTTATCCCATTCCCCCCTCCCACTGTCCGTGTGTCCGTTCCCGCCCCCGCACCCCCCCTCCCGCTCTCCGTGTGTCCGTTCCCTCCGCAATGACTTCCTACACACCTCTGCCAAGAATCCTTTCTTGTAAACAAGCAGCCACCTGGACAGCTAGTCCCAGCTCTTTGTGACACCCATCAGTGTCCAGCGTGCCTGACCTCGCCTGTCCTAACACAGCTTCTGTACCCCTACAGATGGACAAAGGCAGGGGCCGTGGGCACTTGGGAGGGACGGTCCGTTGTGAGGGAGGGGGAGGGAGTTTTGGCCCACGACCCCAACCAAGCATCCGCGAACCTCCCCTGAGCCCCCCCATCACCAAATAACCAACCGACCCTTCCGACACCCCTCCCTGTGCACCAGTCCTCCCAGCCGAACGCTACACAGTGACAGACCATTTGCTCGTCCTGCTAACATGATGCTACAAGTGGCCGAATACCATATACCAACTGAGAATGTGTGGCGTGTTAGTGCAAATTAACTAATACAGTAATTTCACCGGGACAGCGCGTCTGGCCTTAACGGCGCTGTACCCTCTATCAGAGCTCCATTACAGCCCTTCGGAGCCGCCTCGCGCGGCACTTACGATGCCCATCACCCCTACGGTAGTCCAGGCATTTTGGGAGCAAGTCCTGCACCTGACTCTAAGCTACGCAGCGGGCTTTTAATGCTTTACGTGCAATGTAAACCGGGCGAGAGCTTTACACCTGCCCTATTGTACTCGTAAAACGCCTGCCGGACAAGCACAACCCCAGTCTGGCCCATACAAGTCTGCAGGTGCGGCCGCAGGGCACCCCACGGGCTCCGACCCAGTCCATCCAGCACCTTTTACCAAGGCCTCCGTCCCCGCTTTATGTGTCCCCTGCTGCCTGCCCCGTGTCCACACGTCCTTTCATGCCACGTGTCCCCCCCCCACCATGCACGAAGTTCGCACCCATTGCAGCGCATGGAAGCCACACCCCCGCATACGCAAGCACCTTCTTGTACAATTTGTAATGCGGAGTTTGCACTTTCTTCCCCAGGCGCCCCCGCCCTCTCTGCAGCTGCGGCCAAACAGGCTCCGCACCGGCGTTCCTCTGCTTGGCAATGCCCAGGCGACGGCGTCCCTTTGAGTGTGTCGTCTGCCCTCCCGCGCTTGTGGCGAATGCCCCTCCTTTTCCTTCTGCTGAGTCCTTGCCCCCCCAGCCTTCTCCCCTCTGCCCGCATCTCATACATCCACTATTCCATGGCATTAATTCCTCAATCTAGCCAACCCCCCTCCTTGTGCCCCGTTCCGAACTCCTAGGCCCAGCAAATCCCCGCCCCAGCCCACCTCCCCCCCAGGCCCAAGGACACCCCCAAGCCCAACCCACGCCCCCGCCCCCACAAGACTCCCCCACCACCGGAGAGCCCCCCGGCCCGGACCATGCCCACCCCCCCAGCGCGTCCCGGCAGTCCAAATGCCCAGCAACATCCCAATACCCGTGCACGGCACCCCCCCCCCGGAACCCGCACACGCCACTTCCGCCTTGTATCATAGTGTTTGCTACCTCACACATTTTGTTTGTTTTAAATACTTGCACTGGTGCCTCCATTGCCTATGTAACGTCTGTTCTTGTGATGGAGTGTCTGCCTTTTATTGCAGTATTGCACGTCTATGCGTATTTAGTACATTTTTGTAACCTGCACCCCTTTCACTTTTTTTTTTAATGCACCGATTGCTACCTCCTGTATTTTTGTTGCTCACTAGTGTCACTTTTGATCCATGCAACTTATTGTTTGCCTCCGTTTTACGCTCCTGTATATCATTATTGGTTCCCCCGCAAAGCGCCCCGACACACCCGGGCAAAGCCCGCGCCACACAAGACTGCACAAACAAACACATAAATAAATAAATAGCTCACTCACGTTAATCATTTGCCCCGCCCCCATGCCTGCTGCCGCCGGGTCCTTCAGGTGGACCGAGCGCCACCCATCCGCCCGTGGAAGACCCCCCCCCTTTCCCAGCCCAGCCAAGCCCCCACCCTGTGCTGCCGGCCCCCTCCCACTGAAACCTGCCCCCTAGACCGGCCCCATCCCACCTCCAAACCTTCCGCTGTGCCCCCAACGATCTGTAGCCAGCCCCCTACCGACGCCCACCGGCTCTCCTTGTCGTCGCCCCCTCCCCTCTGCTGCGATCACTGTTGCGTTGAGCACTGTGGCACCCCTGCCACGCGCCACTGTCCTACCAGATGTAGCCTCGACCCGCACCTAGCGTATGCAACCTTTATTACCCTTCATTGTGCGTCTGCCCCCCCTCATGCCTCCAGTCCAGGCAAAGACGGGAGCATAGCTGAGTACTCCAAGCCCACATTACCAAAACCTAAGATGCTTTCCAGCGAAGTCACTGACACAATAATTGCGTTACTTGTTTACAATACACACTATTTATTCAGGGCCGCGTTAAAACCCACCACGCAGTTATTCTTTGTGAATCATAGTGAAGTGCCGTGCCTATCTTCCTTTGCGAGAAAGTAGAAACGACTAACTAAACAAATTATTTCGATAATAGGTCTGAAAAACAGAGTAGTAACATGTCACTGATAGAGTGCCTGCTCAGAATTTTGTCATGCAATCTGAATAGACTTTAACATGTTATGCTCTATTTACCAAAAAGGACGACTGTGGGAAACAGGTAAGTGGGAAATTGTTGAAGGATGGATGCCTGACAGTAACAGTCCTGCTCGTCCTCCCTACCGCCCCCTTCTCCATGCTTGATCCTCCCTTCGCCCGCATGCCCCGCGCCCCCACACCTACCAACCCAATTAGCTATCCCCTACCATCGACTGCCCACGCCGGCCTCCTCCTCCACAAATTCCTTTGCTCTGATGGCCCCCTTTTTCTCGTCCCTAGCCCCCCTTCGCTCTCTTCCTTGGCAGCATGCGGTGCCCCCCGCCCCCACTCCATTTGGCGCCCTCAGTCTTTGTGAGGTAGCGTCGGGCTGGTCACTCAGAGCTCCCTCGCTCCTCACAGTATTCAGCAGGAGGATCCGGGCAACAGCAGGCCCGCCGCACCCTCGTTCGCTGCCCGGACAGAATTTGTCCACCTACCCTGTCACCGCAGAGCAGCACGAGCCGGGGCTCCCAGTTTCCAAGAGAGGGCTGGTACAGTGATGACGCCCACCAGTGTCCTGTGCTACGGGCGGCCGAGTGGTCAGTGCCGAGAGCTCCACACCTTAAGGAGGGGGGTCAGTACTCACAGAATTATGGCGCTATAACATGCCCCATTTTCACGGCGTCCTCAGTCCCAAGGCACAGCCCGGTAGTGTCCTGCCTGCAGTTGCCTGCTTGTGCCTCCGTGTGCCCCTGTTGCCTGCTTGTGCCTCCGTGTGCCCCTGTTGCCTGCTTGTGCCTCCGTTTTCGTGCCCCTGTCGCCTGCTTGTGCCTCCGTTTTCGTGCCCCTGTCGCCTGCTTGTGCCTCCGTTTTCGTGACCCTGTTGCCTGCTTGTGCCTCCGTGTGCCCCTGTTGCCTGCTTGTGCTGTGTAAGTGTGTGTAGAGTGCTCTGTGTGGGTGTGTGTGGGGGGCTTTGTGTGGCTGTGTGTGTGGGGGGCTCTGTGTGGCTGTGTGTGTGGGGGGCTTTGTGTGGCTGTGTGTGTGGGGGGCTTTGTGTGGCTGTGTGTGTGGGGGGCTCTGTGTGGCTGTGTGTGTGGGGGGCTCGGTGTGGCTGTGTGTGTGGGGGGCTCTGTGTGGGTGTGTGTGTGGAAGGGCTCTGTGTGTGTTAAGGGGGGGCTCTCTGTGGGTGTTTGTGGGTGTCATTTACGAGAGATAAAGCTAGTGGCATTGTAAATGACAATGCCATGTATTTATGTTAAAACAGAACATAAATAAAAATAATGTCAAGAGCAATGCCAATAGCTCTAACTTTAACAAAGGCAAAACCATTGCATTGTAAATGCTTGTTTTAACCTCTTACCCGCGGCGCAAATTTGGCAGCGGCATGGGCGGGGCTAGGGGGTGGGAGTGGCGCTCCCTTACTCATGCCGGCTCCACGCCGTCATGAGTCACGGGCGGCGTGTGCTCATGATGGTGTGGAGCAGTCATGACCCCGCCCACTCACTAATTCGCCTGTACAGGCGGGGAATTAGTGCCGCACAGGCAGAGCTTGGGCGGAGCGGCAGTTGATGACGGCTCCACGCCGTCATGAGCACACGCCGCCCGTGGCTCATGACGGCGTGGAGCCGTCATGAGCATGGAAAGGGTAAACTAACGTTTATACATCTTAGGTGTTCTCTATCAAGGATCAACACAACATCCAATCAACATTTGCTTGACAGCAGGGTCTCTGAAAGTTGCCAAATGTAACATAAACTCCAGAGTCTTGTGTTTCTTTGCATGGCAGGGAAGGAGAGAGATGACACAACACTTCTAGAAGAGGGTAAGACAGGCTAATGAAAAGAATGGTGCAGCTTAGAGCGGGCAGGTTGAGGAGACATCTCGCGAAAGAGTGAGGACCAGGGGAGATCCTTCTTGGGCAAGAGTGCGGCTGATGGATACAGGATCAGCGTTCATGGGCGACGGGAGATGCTGGGGGCATCCCTAGACAGAAACAAGAGAGCGCCGCGGAAGGTGGGGAAGAAAGATGAACATCTCACTGTTTAGTGAAGAGGAGAAGAAAACAGACCGGCAGTGACAGCTGTGACCGATTTCCTTTTTATTGGCTCCGATTTCTTGACAAACAGCCAATGGGCTGGAACTGGAAGCAAAAGAAGGGGAAGAAAGGGAGGCGCCGAAGAACAACAGACTCTGCTAGCAGGCTTCACTGGAGGCCGCGCGCAAGACAAATGAGGCCTGCTGCTTTTATTTATGAGTATACACACAGCTCGTCCGCCCGCCGCCCTGCGGGACTCTGCACCGCGAGCTGGTGCCAGGAATCCGTCCCCGAGGACCCGCGAGGTGACTGCTGGGAGCCCCCGGGAGGCCTCATCCCGGACCCCCGGTGCTCACTTCACCCCCGTGTCCCCATCCCCCTCCGGCCCTGCAGGCCTTGGTATGTATGGCCGCCTTTGGGCGGGCTGCAGGAGTGAAAAGAAACGCAGCTTCAGTGTTTGCCGCTCAGGAAGTTTTCCACTCGCTCTCGAAGCTGTGTCAACCGAGGGGACAGGAATCAGTCTATTATTGTGCATATGTTGAGCTGTTTCCCCTGAGGGGAGAGAAGACACGAGCTTCCCGTCTCGCTCCTTCAGCGCAGCGCGTGTTAGAAAGCCTGGGGGGAAGCGGTTTATCTTCCGGCTCTGTCTTTCTTATTGACAGCCCCCACTTTCCGCCTTCAGGTCCTAGCCATCTCTAATATTTTGTCTTTTGTTTTCTCTGTTACTACTTTTCTATTTCTCTGGCCTGCTGCTAAATCGGACGTCCATGTTTCCCTAGCAGCCCTCTCCCACTTTCTTCCTTTGTCATGGTTCTGTGTGCCCCCACCATTTTGTATTTGGAGAGGGTCACTTTGTTCACAGGCTCTTTCCTCCCTTTACAGTTTTCTTTTATTTCCGATTTACTGGGTCTCTCTCTCTCCTTATAATTTGATCTCCTTTACCTCAACACCCTGACATAGTTTGCTTGTCTTCAAATGCAGCTTCAGAAATTTGTACTGACAGACAATGTGATAACATTCAATGACCAATAACTTGTAGGTACTAATTTGAGGTCAGTCCATCATTTGATATTAGTGCCCAGACTGATGTGTAAAGCTTTACTAACTTATTATTCCACCACAAAGTAAAGTTATTGAAACAGAGAGTGAAAATAAACTAAGAACCAATGTGTCTGAGATAACCAGGAGGGCACCTTGATTGTGGCTCTTCCACCTGACCTGCCCCATGTTCATTGAGTTGAGGCATACTTAGTCTAATATATTCCCCCCAAATCAATATCACTGGTCCAGCAGAGAGCTTTGGGTGCTATGTTCCATAGGGAAGAGAGTGGGCTCCAAGCTTCTCATTTTCAGATCAGTCTTTCAACTGAGATTCTTGCAGTTCTGGTTCATTGAGGAAGGGTGAGGATGAAATTCTTATTTGCTTCTATGGCATGCTAAAGTCTCACTAGTCACTACCACTCATCAGTGCTTAATTTTCAAAAAATTAAGTGCCAGAACGCTCATCAGGAGGCCACTGCAGCCTGCACCAACCATTGCCCCTGCCAGCGCTGCTAATGACAGCACTAAACCAGTTACTAACCATCATGCTCCTACAAGTGTGACAGTTCAGACTATTTCAGGCCCCCAAACCTAGAAGATTCGCATGGGTTGCAGGAAATAGTCATATTGAATGCATATTAAATTAGTAAACAACTGTTGTTGTGCTCACTGTAAATCAGACAAACAGCACATCATTTGGCAAACTGTCATAAGTACAGTGCTGCCAATTAAGTGCCAGTGCCAAGCACCGGAAACCACCGGCTCAAATTAAGCACTGCCACACATACCTTCACAGAGAGAGTACATCAGCCTTCTTTAGTTTATATCCCAGGCAATCTAGCAATAAGCCCCAATCCTGTCGATAGGCTCTGAGATGCTCCTTCAGAGTCCTATCCCAACCATAACACTGCACATTCCTACAGATATGCTCTCACACATTACTTTTTATAACATCCAAGTTGTGCATTCATCCGTTTTCTCAGGGTCCACCAGATACCACCCATAGTTCAATTGAACTCTTGATGTCTCAGATTCCGCCACCTCTGGTTTCACAGACACCAGCATTACATTCAGTAGCACAGCTTGGCTATCACTGGTTCAGATTCCTTTGACGTCTCATAGAGTCTCCCTTTTGCCACCTTTACCCTCAGCATGTCAGATTGCTCCTTACCGGGTCCCACCGATTTCTGCATTTGCCTTAGTGGACCAGCTTAATTTTCTAAGCTCAGGGGTAAATAGCAGATGACATGCCAAACTGACCCAATGACCTCAGTGGCTTATTTGTGCAGTCAGTGGTTGAGATTTATTAAAAGGGTTTCACTGATTTTCTATATTTGCCTGCATTTTTCAACGTCTGCACCAACGTTGGAAGTGAAAACTATAGGAGCTTAACACATCTTCATCCTTACAGTGCATATTGGAAGATTTTCAGATTAATCAACGTTGACTTATCCATCTTATTTTTATCACAAGGTTTGGGCCACATCACACTTTGTGGCTGTACAATTTTTTCCAACTGATTTGTCCCCGTTGGAGTAGGACCAAGGCTGATTGGCATATGGCCGGGTCTAATCTGAAGTGGCATGGTGAGCAAGAAAACAATGGACGTGGCGGCGGCCCTGAGCAATTACAAGTGGCTGAGACTAATTCAAGCAATCCATCCATCACTTGTTTGTATTTTTTATTGTGGCGCCCTAAGTGCAACAGGTATGCCTAGATATGGGTCCCATGCTTACTTTACCTCTGGAACCAAGCTGCACTTGGCTAAAGAGTCTCAAACAGGCTGCCACTGGTCTTGGGTTGCCCATGTTCTGGTTTGGAGGGGACCTGGATTGCCAATTCCGGAAAAGGACCAAGGCTGATTTGCATATGGCTGGGCCTAATATGACGTGGTAGGCAAAGTAATACTGGACTGGCTGGTATTAATTCAAGTATTCCATCCATCACTCTTTCGCATTTGGAATTATACAGTTCTTCGGCACACAACTTCACAAATGCCTGCTGTAAAGATGGGTGGCACTTTCACTCTCCTGACATTTCAATTTCTGAATTTTATTCAGGTTAGCCATTCAACCAGTACCTTTCTTTGTGCAAGCTGCTCACCAAGCAATCCATCTTTGTACAAACTGAAACCCATTATTGAAGTGAGGATCAAGAGCTTGTCTTTTATCCCATAGGTACACCCTCATCAATAGATAGACAATTGTATAAATTAGGAAAGGCCAGAGTGGGCATATACAACCTGGGAGAATTGAAAATATAATCAGTTTATTTGCCTATTTCTTTACTGTTTCAGTCGAAGGAAATTAAGTCTTTCTCGTATGGTGATAGGCTCAGGGCAAATAAGGTAGTGTTAGATTTGGGGGTCTCTGGTTGGCACAGGTATGCACTTGTGACAAACAGGGACACTCTCCTCTAGTCAGGGCAAGGGACTTACTCCTTAGAATAACCCCTGCTCACCCTCTAGGTTACGTGATGCGAGCAGACAAGGCTAAACTTCAGGGCGTTAGTTAGTTAAGCATTTATGACCACACACAGCAATATAGCAATACCACAAATGGACACCAGGCGTAGTTATATAAAAATACGTGTACTTTATGTAAATATATACTTCTTAGGCAGGCTTAAAATACAAGGGTAGGGTGTTGAAATATCGATTACAAAAATATAGTTTACAAAAACATAGTTGTAAAAATATCGTTTACAAAAATATCGACACCCTATACCTAAACAGGTAAGTACATAAATATCGACTCAAAAATATCGTTGTAATAAATATAGATGTAAAAAATATCGACTTTTTAAATTAATTAAAATTACATTAAATAATAAATAAATATAAGTACCGTATTTTCCGGCGTATAAGACGACTTTTTAACCCCTTAAAAAGTTCTGGGAAGTCGGGGGTCGTCTTATACGCCGGGTGCCAAATTTGACGGTATGTTTTCATGCCTTTCTTACATAGCGCGGACTTTACTTTTAGTTCTGCCAGCTTTAATACTCCTGTACTTGACCTCACAGTGCTGAAAGGTTGAACTGCTACTCTCAGCAACCGTGACAGGGGTGGCGCTCCTCTTCTCCTGAATTGTACTGTTACTTATGACAGATTTTCCATCCAGGGGCTGCTTGCTGTTTTTCCCATCAGGTGTCAGAGCGTTTTACAGTAGGAACAGTATTGATACAAGAGGAAAAATTACAAATGAACAAATTACAAAAGCAAACGTTAAGTTACATGGATCAAAAGTGACAATAGTTAGCAACCAAAGTACATGAGGTAGCAATCGGTACATTCCTGGAGAAAAAAGTGATAAGTGTGCAGGTTACAAAACGTACAAAGTACGAGCCAACTATGCAGGACTGCGTTGGACTGCGCTGGAAGTGGGGGTAGTCTTATACGGCGAGTATAGCACGAAACCTACATTTTATCAAGCAAAGTAGGGGGTCGTCTTATACGCCGGGTCGTCTTATATGCCGGAAAATACGGTACTATTAACAAAATACATTACATTACTTTTATTTTTTGACTATTGAAAACAAATTAACTACACTTTTTCATTTTAAATTTAATAAATGTGTACATATACATATATTTAACACATTACTTTTTATAACAACAATAATACATACATATAATTAAAATATAAAATATATTATTAGTTAAAACATTTGATAGCGAAGGGGTAAAAATTACTATTCCCACTCCAGAGGGTGCAACAGTAGGGAAAACGTTGGATAGCGTAGGGGGTAACAATTACTATTCCCACTCCAGAGGGTGAAACAGTAGGGAAAGCGTTGGATAGCGTAGGGGTAAAAATTACTATTCCCACTCCAAAGGGTGCAACAGTAGGGAAAGCGTTGGATAGCGTAGGGGTAAAAATTACTATTCCCACTCCAGAGGGTGCAACAGTAGGGAAAGAGTTGGATAGCGTAGGAGTAAAAATTACTATTCCCACTCCAGAGGGTGCAACAGTAGGGAAAGCGTTGGATAGCGTAGGGGTAAAAATTACTATTCCCACTCCAGAGGGTGCAACAGTAGGGAAAGCGTTGGATAGCGTAGGGGTAAAAATTACTATTCCCACTCCAGAGGGTGCAACAGTAGGGAAAGCGTTGGATAGCGTAGGGGTAAAAATTACGATTCCCACTCCAGAGGGTGCAACAGTAGGGAAAGCGTTGGATAGCGTAGGGGTAAAAATTACTATTCCCACTCCAGAGGGTGCAACAGTAGGGAAAACGTTGGATAGCGTAGGGGTAAAAATTACTATTCCCACTCCAGAGGGTGCAACAGTAGGGAAAGCGTTGGATAGCGTAGGGGTAAAAATTACTATTCCCACTCCAGAGGGTGCAACAGTAGGGAAAGCGTTGGATAGCGTAGGAGTAAAAATTACTATTCCCACTCCAGAGGGTGCAACAGTAGGGAAAGCGTTGGATAGCGTAGGGGTAAAAATTACTATTCCCACTCCAGAGGGTGCAACAGTAGGGAAAGCGTTGGATAGCGTAGGGGTAAAAATTACTATTCCCACTCCAGAGGGTGCAACAGTAGGGAAAGCGTTGGATAGCGTAGGGGTAAAAATTACTATTCCCACTCCAGAGGTTGCAACAGTAGGGAAGGTGTTGGATAGTGTAGGGGTAAAAATTACTAAATGTATTTACATTGTTTAAAAATTAACAAATCTTTATTTTTATTTAATTAATCATTAATTAAATAATTATTCAATTAAAATGTAATTAATTCACTATTTTTTCAATTAAAAATTCCACTACACACACCTAAAATTAATTAAACAATTAACATAATTAATTTACATAATTATTAATCAGTTAACTAATTGAAATGAATTAACTATTATTTATTACACTATTTATATTCAATTAACACATTAACTAATCAATTATTTTATTATATTTAAATTACTTCCCACCCTACTCCCCTATAAACCCACAACCCGCTACGGAACTATTAACACTAAATTCAACATAAAATACATTATTAACTAATAAAATACTACAAAAAATACTACTTTGACAACCAATACTCATTAAAATTACTTATTATTATTTAAAAAACGATATTTTTGTAAACTATGTTTTTGTAAACGATATTTATTACAACTATATTAATGTTAACAATATTACTTACCTGTCTGTCGATATTCTGGTCAAACTATATTTTTGACATCGATATTTCTTCTTGTAGATATTTCTGCGGCGATATTAAGGTTAGTCGATATTTTTACGCCGATATTCCCGCTCTGCACCAAATACAAGACCACAATAACAATTTTAAAATAAGGCCACAGTACTTTGGTATTCAAGAGTTCTTTCAAAATGCTTAATTTTGGGTCCTGTGCGCTTCGCACTGGCTGTGCGACCCGTTTGTGGCAGTTTGTACGTTTTAAAGGAACTAAGCAAACGTTGCGGACCCTGCGGTCCGATGCGAATTATAGACTCAGTTCGAGTCGCACAGTACCTTTAGGATGCAAGAGTTCGTCGAGTACAGATGCGGCCACAGGCAAAGGTGTACCCGGGACGAGGTCAGCGGCTTCCTACTGGCAGTCTGGCTCGGAGGCGGCCTCGAAGTGCGAGGCGTGTGAGCGGGACTGCGGGGAGAGGTGCGGACGATCCGGGGCTCAGCATTCGTGGGGCGAGGCGTCTGTTAGGCGTACGAGGCGTCTGTTAGGCGTACGAGGCGTACTTCTTCCGTACGTGTTGTTGTTAAAGTCGTACCTTTGGGTCTGCTGGGGGGGCTGTGGTGCGATGCGGGCAGGTGCGGCACGGGGCTCCTAGTACGGACCGTACCGGAGGCTCTTCAGTGTGCGGCGTGGCCCTTCAGATGCAGGAGTGCGGAGCGGGGCGGCCTGGTACGTCTCGAACGTACGGGCCGTCCGGGCTTCAGTCAGCACTTCGAACTGATTCTGGCGGGAGGGGTGTGGTGCGCTCTGCGCCCTCCAAAGCGGGTGAGGTGAACGGAGTGTGGGCGGCCCAGTGAGGCGTAGGGAGAGCGGCGCAAACTCGAGCGGGGCTCTCACAAGGCAGAGGCAGCCAGGCACCAAACGTCACGGCCCAAGGAGGGGGCGAGGCGCACTGGAGGTCACGGCTCCGGCGAGGGGGGCACACAGCAGACCAGCAGCAGACAGCGAAGGTAGGATGAGCCCAATGGTCCTGGGGCTCAGTTCAGGGGGCAAGCTCACTTCCAAGCCCTTGGAGATAGTTTTTCTTTGAAGCACAAGTCTTTAGTAGAAAGTGGTAAGTCTTTTGAAAAGGGTTTCTTCTCCTTTGGCAGCAAGGCAACCACTGCAGGTCAGTCCTCCTTCGGCTTTCCCGGTTCCTTCTCCTCAGGCAGAGGTTCTTCTTGGTTCAAAGCAGGATTTGATTTCTTAGGAGCAGGGCTCCTACATTTATACCACAAATCCTTTGTTCTTGCAGGCCGGGGGGGCCTTTGCCTAATCCAGTCCAGGCCCTTAGCACTTTGGTTTGGGCAGCTCTGGCTTTTCTTTCAGTGAGCAGGGCAGGGACATCAGACGCTCCGCAGAAGGTGGAGCCAGCATTGTAGTGACAAGTACAATCCAGGAGTACTCTGTTGACAGTCTTCCCCTCTCTCTTTACAAGGTGCAGGGCAGAGACATCAGCCGCTCCCCAGGGTGCGGAGCCGGCATTGAGGTGGCAGAGCACAGCCCTATTCAGAGTCAAGGGGCACTCCCCCACCCATCCTGGTGTAATCCCTCTATTCACCACCTGTCAGCCCCAGCCCTGTCACTAACAGAAACCAGACAGCAGATACACATCGTAGCAGAGGCGGGCTGAAATGGTTAGGCAAGCAAATACTAACCTTCTAAAAGTAGTATTTGCAAACACAGGATATTAAAATAAACTTTACTCAAAGATGTTTTTTATTATTCTGAGTTCAGGCATACTAAACTTGACTTCCTACCATGCTCTCTGAGTCTGTTAGGATTATAGAGTGTAATAATTCCAGCAGCCCATTCTGTCCTATGGAGAGCAGGTAGCCTTATACTAGTGGAAAACGAAAATGGCTGTAATTCACTATTAGGACATGCCACACACATCAGGGCTTGTCATACCTTATACTTACAATGCACCCTGCCCTTGCGCCTACCATAGGGGTGGCTCACATGAAGTAAAGGGAAGGTTTAGGGACTGGCAAGTTGGTGCACTTACCCAGCCAGCATACCTTACCAGACTGCATGCAGGTTCTGCAATGGCAGACCTTAGACACATTTTACTAGGCCACTTCTGTGGGTGGCACAACCAGTGCTGCAGGCCCACCAGCAGCATTTGTATTTACAAGCCCTGGCACTCCTGGTGCACTTTACTCGGGACTGACAGTAAACCAAATAAGCCAATCACGGAAACCAATCAATGTATACACTTTTCATAGGGAGCACTTGCACTGTGGCACTGATTGGCAGTGGCACAGTGCCCTGAGCAGCTAACACCAGCAAAACACATGAGGCACATCAGCAAAAAGTGGAAGGGAGACTCACGCCAAGGTGCCAGGTCTAACAGGTAGCATCTACCATGGCCACCATCATTTTATTGGGAATCGGGGTGGAAGGATCAATCTCCTGTTCAGGATAACCCTATTACCACTACACAAGGTAATAGGAAGAGGAGCTTGACAAAATCCAAGGCGACTACCAGTGGTTTGTAGAGGCACAAGCTAATTTTTTATTCTTTTGCAATTGTTTTCATCACAATTGACCTTTATCTGTATCAAGGTACAGCAGGGCACATTTTAAGTTCTTAAAGAATACCCATTCTGCAAACATTATATCTCACAGGATGAAGATTTATGTATTTTGACATTTTTGCAGAGGACGTGGATAGTCATCAGTAAAAGTGTAAAGCTTATAATCTCTAGGAATCTGGATAAAAAATATGACATTTCAATAAATATTAGGGACACTTTAGAAACGATAATACACTGAACCTGACAACAAGTATGTATAATGCTATTATCTATTTGTTTTATTTACTATACGGTTTTTGAAAAACAATACACAGACTAGATCTATTAAATTTCACCAGATCTCTTTGAATAAAATGAATTAGCAGGTTAACAATGTAGGTTGCTTAAAATTATTGTACTCAAAAACCATCATCCGAAAACTTCAGCGTTGGTGCTAGAATTAAAACGAATAAGTCCTAAGAATTTGTTATGCTTCTTATTTTCTGCCTTGAAACTGCACACATGAGTTAAGTACATATCATTCTAGGTAGACTTCATCATTACCCAGATCCCAGTAAGCGCTAGTACTAATCCAGACCTCAATACTTCAGTTCGAAGTGCGCAAAGCTTTTTTTGCCCAGCTATTATCTTCACCCAACCAACGTTTTTGTAGCACATGGCACATACTTTTAAATCATATCACAACATTTTACTGTGATCAAACCCATCCAAACTGAAACAAGCACGTTTGCCTCTTGCACAGCTGCTCTGTGAACAAAAGCATTTTTGGCTGGATTTCATTTAATAAAAGTGCTTTTTTGACTATCTAACGTTTTCCTTTAACTGCCTTTTTATAAACATCTTGGCACTGTGAAGGAAAAGAGCCCTAAATGCCTTATTCCTTTACCAGTGCTTCTTTTTTTGGGGGGTTTTATTGTTGGGGAATATGCTGGTCTCTTGCTAACTTAAAGAAAAAATCTGGTTGGATGGAAATATATGTTTTGGGCCCAAAAAGCTCACATTGCCATAGGATCCCTGGCACTGAATGGAACTACTTTATTTATGAATGTGTTCTTGTGAATGAGCTGAATGCGCTCACTCACACTGAAGTTAGCCAATGGATGAAGAGGGCTGACTGACCACTTGTTATGAGTAAGCATATTATAGCTCTTATTTTAGTTAACTGTTTGGAGATCCTAAAAGGCCTCAAATATTATTATGGAACTTGTCCGATATACGAAATATTTACAACTACTACTTACTTGGTCATGTTGGTGTAAATTTAACAAACTATCCCTGTTGATTTCTGATACCACAGGTGAGGCTGATTTTGACTGGGCTGTTTTGTTGAACCCTTGTGCTACCTGCTCAGAACACACTGCTGTAGCCATACCGCTTGGGAAAGCGACTTTTTGCGTAAATTCAAGATGGTGACTCTCTGTGCTCCAAATAGAATTAAGTAGATTAAACAACTCTTTCTTCTGGAACGATGGACCACTGCATAAGATGGCCGAAAAATCGAATTCCAAAATCCCAGAAAACAATGGGAGGAGGGTGGCACAATATTCAATATAAGGTATGCATTAGTTTGGACTTCAGGCTCCCACTACTCTCACATTGTGTGGGGGTTTTCCAGATATTCCAATTCGAGCTGGAAGTTGATGGAGCGAGGTTGTGACAACATTTTTTGTATACCCCTCGTGAAGTCAGTTTCTTATAACTATAATATGTATTAATCGAGTGGATTTGAAATTAACCAACAGAAAAATAAAACACACAGAGAAAAGTACACATGGGATACTAATTTGCTTGTGTTGCAAATCATAATACATCAATCATGTGAATTTGTCATACTAACATAGGGCAATAACACTTCTAATTTAACAAAGCTATGCATGTATGCTTATTTTAGTATTAATTGTGGCAAAAACGATGGTGAATGGTAAGAAAACAACGCCTCATTGTGGCTTAAGGCTAGGTAACCATTAACAGGGTAAACTTAGAACGGTGGGAGGTAAACAGAAGGGTTTTACTTCGAAATCTAATGTTTAATTGTGTTTGTTTCTATAATTGTTCCCGTCTTGGCCCATGCGGCCTAGTAAAATATGGAGGGATTGCGAGACTCCGAGAAAGTGTAATTCTACGCATGCGCAACTGTATGCAAGAGATGCACGAGCAGCCTGTGCCTGGGCTACTGATGTCAAGGTCAGCGTGGCCTGAGAAGCAGAATGATGTAAAAATGGAATGATTGAGTTGTGAGCCTGGGAAAGTGCCGACAATGAGGAGATGAGGTGATCTTCACCACCCCTCGAATGGACCAATGAGGAAAGAGTGTGGACCCTAAAGTTTCACATTTTAGTTAGATAGTTAGGGAAAAAGGGTATAAAAGGCCGTTTGGAAGAGAGAAAAAAGCTTGCTTTTGAATTATTTCCGCACCACGACACTCTGTCGGACTGATCGATTTTCTGGGTGCAAAGACTTTGAAATTTTTCCTGACTTCAACTTTTGATGGGATTGGAGTCTTGATGGGAGGTGAACATCGAGGAAGATGGAGAGGCTGTTTTTGGGAACTTTGTTGTTTAAATCCTGTTTTTCCTCAATGACCAAGAAGATGGGTAATATGTCTTGAATTTTCTCATTTCTGAACTATTCTGCTAATAAATGTAAACTAATTGACCTCATTTTATCCCTTTACTTGAAGTGATCAGAGGAATGTTTAAACTTTTCTGAATAAAGATTAAAATTCTGAACGTAAGGTCATGCTAGAAGACTTAAAGAGAAATAAAAATTCAATGAATGGAGAATTAAGCGGGTCTTGTTGTCCATAACTAACTTTTACTAGCTAATCCATTGACCAAAACATTGGGGTGCCTTAATGCTGTTTTATAAAATGTAAATACAATGGTGATGTCCGTAGAATGCACATGTATATAATGTATAGAATTGAAACTAATAGATGAAGTAGGGTACTCCGCTATCCAGCAGCTTGTCCTCTGGTTTTTCACAGATCTCGGGAGCAGTGTGATTCGTGTGAATGAGTGACTCGGGATGCTATGGGCCCCTCCGACGAAAGAAGTATGATAGCTCCTGAGTATTCCGTGATGGTTTGAGGGTTGTTTGAGAGCAGTGCTGGATCAGTTTTCTTGGTAGCAGGAGTCTGGTTGCTATAGGCTAGCTTGGATACGCAATGTATAGATCTGACAAGGATAATGTATATAGAGTTTTGATGTACAGAAATTATGACTAACATTATATGTTGAGTCTGTATTACGTTATGTGTAGTCGGAATTTTGAGGCTTCTGGGAAGTAGGAAGCTGGTTACTCTATCTGCAGGTAGAGGGATACGTGTGGCAAGTGAAGTCGCACATTACATAGTCTGTTTTAAGTGGTAATATCATTGTGTATTACAAAGTTAGGGACATTTTACGTGTGAAAGTGGTGAATGAGTAGCGAAGGCAACCTATAAAATCTTGGGCTTAAGCACAGGAATCAATTGAGTATTCTAATTAAAACCTATCCCTGAGAGAGTAATAGAGTTCCCCCTAAGCTTGAGAGAAGGGTAAGGTAGAGGGAAGTGCTACTTTATCGGCAAAACTAAAGATTTAGTGGTAGAGAAGAGGTAAGCGCTGTCTACTGGAAATACAGAATTCTTGTGAGTTTGAGGAAACTATCACTTTGGTTTTAGCAAAACAGATGAATGGAAATGTTTTATGTAGTTACTAATCGATTTTAGTTGTATAAAAGTATAAATACAATGTGTCGATACATTTTGTAAAGGAGGGGTCAGCACAAGCTGCTGAAGCCGGAGTAGAGCTGATGTCAGAAGTGTCGCGCTGGGATAGGTTCGGCATGACTAAAACAGTTTGAGCACTGATTGGTGTGTTAGCGAGAACAGCGCAGGCATAGGTCAAAGCAACTGTGACGTATTCTGTTCTGATTGGTGCGTTAGTGTGAATCGCGCTGTGATAGGCTGGTGCCGCACAACAGTTTGAGAAAGAAATTACGATTGTTTGTAAATAAGAAACCGGCAGGAGAATGGAGTTTTATTACGGAGAAGAAAGAGAGAAACCTACATGGTTTAAGAAACTTAAGAACATGTTTAAAAAGGACAAAGAAATAGTTACCAGAGAGGGAAAATTGCTTCCTCCGCCTAAAACGCCTTCATCATACATGATGATGAAATATGGCTATCACACTTGTATTTGGTTAGAGAATTGGGAAATATATACTAAGAATGATGGAACATTGGCATTTCCAGAAGTAGGTTCATTTAGTACTGCGGTATTGCGAAATCTGAGAGAGAAGATCACAAAGCTTGAACCAAAACCTAGACCGACTCAATTTGAGGCATTGGCAGAATGGGAAGATGGGATGCATGAATTGGAACGAGAAAGATTTGAAGAGTTCAAAGAACCAAGGTGTAGACTGAGAGGGTTATGGGGAACGACTCATGAGAGTAGAATGAGAAGATGGAGAAATGCTGATATGTGGGATGGAATGCATCTGGTGAGAACAGTTGATGAAATGGTGGGACGGAAATGTACAGAAAAGAGGAATAATGTGGAGCCGGAGAGAAAGAGTTATGGGATCAGTGATACAGAGGATGAGGTGTTGGAGGAGCTTTTAAATAGAAGACCCCTCCATATCAACCGAGTTCTGTAGTAGTAACCCCAAATGCACCACCAATGGAGACTAGACCTAGTGGCACTCCAAGACGATTTCCTGAAATTAGGAGTAGTTCTGATAAAGGAGAGCAGAAACCTGAAGAAAATCCAAGTACCTCTGAATTTGTGCGATCTACAAATGAATTAACTGAATGGATACAAGAACTCACTAAAAACATAGAAGTTGTAACTGTACCTGTAACAATAGGCCCTGTAATTCCCGTATTTGAAAATAAGAGAATAAAAGAACCATCGTTAACAATCCCTTTGAACCAAAGTTTACAAAAAGTAAAAGAAAAGGTCTACCCAGATTTGTCAGAAGTCAGGAATATTAGTTGTATAACACCACCCGAATTAACCATAAATCAAAGTCCTCCGTACAAGTTTCCAATGGGTGCGGAATCAGAAGCAGTAACATCCGAGAGGAGTGTAGAGAAAATTGATTTAACCAGAACCCAGTTTGCAGAAGAGTTAAGTGAGTGGGTTAAAAGATTGCAGTTAAAAGATCAAGAACCTAAAATGTTAGATGTAGTCAAATTAAAAATAGATATGGAAGAATTAATCATTGGAACAATTGGAACAGAAAGGCTAACAACCTACTAAGGTGATGAACTAATGTTTATGTGTAAAAGCATTACATGGAGGGCTAAAAATCTGCGCAATCGATTAGAAGAAACAGCAAATGAGCTTGGAATAGAACTTGCAAAAATTAAATGCTGCAAAAACCTTATAGAGTAGACTTTACTTAGAAGGATATAGACAATTTGAATACTGCAGGAAGGTTAACTCGGACAAAAAGAATTGATTGTATTGCTGAGAAAGTGGGGAGATGTGGAACGATGGAGAAGCAAATGGGTGAAGAAAAGGGAAGAAAGCAGCGATAAAACATCATTGGCATTTCCAGTTAAAGAGAAGGAACCTGTAGTGAATGAATTCCGAATGAGAGAAATACCAGGAGGAGGTTATGTGCATGTTCCATGGACTAGGGAGGATATATTGTCATTTACAAATGATTTCCCCAGGTTAAGAAAAAAACCAGTAGAATGGTACAGACAAGTAGATCGATTTGTGAAAGTCTCGAAAGTATTTTGGGAAGGTTTGAATGGATTGTTTGACATAGTAGTACCAGCAGATTTGAGGTCTCAATGTAAAATAACAGTGAACTGGCCAAAAACAGAGTATCAGAGAGATACTAAAACAGGTGCTCCAGGACTTGAGGTAATGCGCAAATATGATCAGGTAATAACATTCTTATTTATTTATTATTTATTTTAGGCATTTGTAAAGCGCAACTATCACCATTACAGGCATCCTGGTGCTGATAAGATCAGAGGAAACGGAAGTGATCACGGGGAGTGTGAGCTTTTAGGCGGTAACCACGGGGAATAACCAGGTTTTAATCCTTCTTCTGAGAACAAAATTCCTCCAGAGGAAACAGATTGGGTAAAGTTGACAGGACAGTGCAGGAACCTAAATAATCAGTGCATGCATATTATGAGAGACTGCTCTTAGGGGTCCATTAGGAAGGCGGGCGGACTTAGTCCGCCCGCCATCCTATCGGTCATTGGGACCGCCATAAGGGCGGGGGTCTCGTGGGGGGTATTAGGATGCGCCCGCCACTCTGGCGGGCGCATCCTGAATTTTTAGTATTGAGGCGGGCTGTGCTCTCAGCACCGCCCGCCACAATGCTAAAAATGCATGAATGCATTAACAAAGCGGCAGGCACCGCGCGGTGCCTGCCGCTTTATTAATGCAAATGCAGGGGGGACCACAGGTATCCCTCATGTGCACCCCTCACCTCTCCCTTACTCCGGGAGCCCGCAGGGGGCCCCAGAAGTGAAGATCGAATGCCTTTCCGTGGCGGGGATGGCATCTGTTCTGGCCCATCCTAATATGGCTGGCGGTGTCTAATAGACACCACCACCATGTTAGACCTTTTCCGCCCCGGTCGCAAGGTGACTGGGGCGGAAAAGCGGCGGACGGTCTTTTATACTAATATGGCGGGGGGGATTTAGGTGAGGATGGCGGGTGATTGCCCCCGCCAGGCCGGCGGTGGCTACCGCCAGCCTGGCGGGGGCAATCCACCCGCCATCCTAATGGGCCCCTTAGTGTTTAAACAGTATAGTGGGTATGAAGAACTGAGTGAAAAGGATATGAGCCATTTTGTATATCGATTTTGGTTTAAGACAGGAGATAGGTGATATGATAAAGCACAACCTGATGTGTTGGCAGTCTTGTTCGGTGGACGAGGTTTTGAGACTTGCAAAATATTATAGTGATGAGCTTGAGGCTAAACAAAGAAAGCTTAAAGAAAAAGCTATGTGGGCACAAGTGAAAGTGGCAGAACAACAAGTAGCTCAGTTGGGGAACCAAAGTAATGATGGAGGTCTGGCTAAAGCAAAAGGCAACTTAAATAAAGGAAAAGGATTAGCTAATTTAGAAGAGGCAGAGAAAAAGTGGCCATGTCACAAATGCGGCAAGTTAGGGCATTGGAAGAAAGAGTGTAAGTTACCTCCAAAGGTTAACCCCGAAAATACATAATTGAATCCACAGGTGTAGCATGAGGTAAATCAACAATTGTCAACACAGCAACAGGTAGTTAACCAGCAGAGTCAGGTACCACAACCGCCACTCCCACACAGTGTAAATTTGCAGAAATACAATGCAGAGACAGGATTCTACGGAGGAGAACAGGTAACAAGACCACCCGTGTGAATGCGATTTCACAGTAATGGTTGAAGTCGGATGGAAATGAATCAGATTAAAGTTATTGACGGTGCCTAGGAAAGGAAGAGGAGTGCGTGCTTGGCGCAACTCTAGAGATAGATCAATCTGGTCCTTTTGTGAATGGAAAGGTGAATGGTGTAAATGTTACCTTCTTAGTGGACACAGATGCTACCCATTCTACCGTTAGATCAGTAGAAGTTCAGAACCTTCCTCTCTCAGGTGAGTTTATACAAGTAGTAGGAGTAGCGAATAGGCAGATTAAAACACCCCTTACTGAACAAGTTGAGGTTGAAATTGGCAATTTTAGGGAAATGCATAGTCTGTGACAGTAGTCCTGTTAAACTACTTGGAAGGGACATACTGTGCAAGATGAACTGTGCCATTTATTGTTCACCAGATGGCATTAAATTCCAAACTGCAGATGAAGATAGATTGTATAAAGCCATGTCAATGATAGATTCCGAGCAGAATGGAATGTTTCCTATATTTGATAAAGAAAAAATACCTGGTGAGCTAAACGAAACCGTGAGAGAAGACGTGTGGGACTTTACAGGAGAAGAGATTGGATTAATGAGAGGTATGTGTCCTGTGAAGATTTCTGTAAAAGGAGTACATTATCCCAATACACCTCAGTATAAATTGACAACAGAAATAATTGAAGGAATCACCCCTGTTATAGATAAAATGATCGAGCAAGGAATTGTGAAGGAAATATTGAGTAGTCCATGTAATTTACCTATAATGGGACTGAAAAAGCCAAACGGAACATTCAGAATAGTGCAGGATTTGTGAAAGGTAAACAGAATCATTATCCCGTGTTGTCCCATTTAACCGAATCCAGCAGTAATCTTATATCAGATTCCACATGATGCAGAATGGTATACAGTCATTGACTTATGTAATGTATTCTTTACAGTTCCATTGCACCCTGACAGCCAACCGATATTTGCATTCCGGTTTGGAGATCGAATTTTGGCATGGTGCCGAATTCCTCAGGGGTATACTGAGAGTCTCTCTATTTTTAATCAGTTGCTAAAAAGGTCACTGGAGAGTCTAGACATGCCAGGAAAATCTGTACTGGTTCAATACATTGATGACCTATTGGTTGCATCAAGAACCGAAGATGCATGTCTTTCAGACACAATCGCTTTGCTGAATCATTTGGCGGAAGGAGGACATAGGGTATCTCTGTCAAAATTACAATTTTGCCAGAAGGAAGTGCAGTACTTAGGTCACAACATTGCAAAGGGAACTAGACAAGTTACCTTAGAAAGAATCAGAATAATTCAAGGAATGAAGCCCCCAAAACGCAGAAACAGATGAGAATGTTCCTAGAAATGGTAGGGTACTGTTGACAATGGATCAGTGGATTTTCACTGATTGCAAAGCCCTTACAAAGACTGACTAGAGCAGATGTAAGAGACTCCATAGTGTTGAACAAAATGGAAATGGAAGCCTTTGAAAAATTGAAAACCAGTTTATGTGAAGCACCAGCACTATGTATGCCTGATTATGAGAAAAAATTTGAACTGTATTGTAGTGAACGAGAGGGATGTGCATTGTCAGTTTTGATTCAGAGACATGGAAAAAATAGAAAGCCCATTGCATATTTCTCAGCAGTGTTGGATCCAGTTGCTAAGGCATTGCCAGGATGTCTGAAAGCAGTTGCTGCTATGAGTGTGAGTTTGGAACAGAGTGAAGGTATAGTGATGGGATACCTAGTGAAGGTATATATACCACACTCGGTGGAAATTCTCCTTACCAGGACCAAGACCCAATTCCTGACAAACAACAGGATGACTAAATATGAGAAGGTAATCCTGGGTGCAGATAATGTGACAGTGACAAGATGTGTAAATGTGAATCCTTCTACATTATTACCTGACAGTTTGGATGTGGAAGTGAAAGATGAAGTTGATCACAAGTGTCTGGATGTACTTGAGTATTGTACCAAGCCAAGACCTGACAATAAGGATGAACCACTACCTGAATCTGACTATGAGATATCATATGTGCTGCATATGCTGTATGTACAGTGGCAGATGTCTTGGAAGCATCTTGTCTGAAAGGAATTTGTTCTGCTCAGGTGGTGGAGCTGATTGCTTTGATTCGAGCATGTGAACTGAGAAAGGAAATTCGAGTAACCATTGTGACTGATAGTCAATATGGCTTTGGGGTTGTCCATGATTATGGCCAACTGTGGTTCCAAAGGGGTTTTTTAACTTCTGCAGGATCCCCCATTAGAAATGCTGAATTTGTGAAGATGGTGTTTGATGCAATTCAGTTGCCTGAGAAAATTGCTGTTGTAAAGTGTGCAGCTCATAAAAAAAGAGATGACTACATTACTGGAGACAATCGTTTTGTTAACTTCATTGCTAAATATTGTGCTACAAATTTTGTATCTATAAATCGGGACAGGAAAGAAGAACATGTTTCAAGTCCTTTAATGCTAACAACAGTGGTTGAAACTTGGCAGGAAGTAAAACAAATGCAGGAAGAAGCGAGTGAGGAAGAAAAAGACATCTGGTTGAAGGCAGGTTGTAGAGAAAGAGAGGAGGATGAAATTTGGGTTTACAAAGATGAAAGACCAGTAATGTCTGTTATCATGATTTCTAACATGGCTAGATTGTATCATGGTCAAGCACACATAGGTAGGGATGCCATGATTAGAATGTTTAGACAAACCTGGTACAACCCCAAGTTTAGGATGATCGCTGAGAGCCTTTGTCAGAGGTGTTTGGTGTGCCAACAGCTAAACCCAAGAAGAAAAACAGTTGTGAGTTTGGGAACCATAGGATGGGAGGGATGTCCTTTTACTAGAATGCAATTAGACTTCATAGAGTTGCCACCCTGCAACCGACTTCGATATGTACTTGTAATCATTTGTCTATTCTCACGGTGGGTGGAGGCCTTCCCTACCAGGCGGAACGCTGGAGTGACTGTTGCAAAACTCTTGTTAAAGAAATCATTCCACTTTTCGGTTTCCCAGTAACCACTGAGTCAGATCGTGGTACACATTTCCAGAATTAACTTGTTCAAATGATTTGTGAAGCACTGGACATTCGGCAAAGATTACATTGTGCTTAAAGACCAGAGGCTTCTGGGGTAGTTGAACAAGTAAATGGAAAAATAAAGAACCAAATTGCAAAAATTTGTCTGGCAACTGGACTGAAATGGCCTAATGTTTTGCCACTTGTTTCGATGACCCTGAGGAGTACACCTGATAGAAAGACAGGATTAAGTCCTCATGAGATACTAATGGGAAGAGTAATGAGACAAGCATTAATACCAGTTGATAAACTGTTGGCTATAAATGATGATATCATAGTTGATTACTGCAAAAACCTGTCTGATGTGGTGACTTCTGTATTCCATCAGGTTGGAATTGATGCAAGCACTAAAGAAAAATATCCAGCTCATGATCTAGTCCCTGGAGATTGGGTTCGGATTAAAATGCACAGGAGAAGAAACTGTCTAGTTCCTCGCTGGGAAAAGCCGAGGCAAGTTATTTTGGTTAGCACTACTGCAGTCAAGTGTGCTGGAGTAAAGACATGGATGCACGCCAGCCACACAATTTGCTGGCCTGAACCCGAAAATCTGCAAACAGAAGAAGCAGAAAGCACTAATGACTCTGATTCTGAAGGTGAAACAGATCAAAATCCAGATACTGAAGCTCGACCTGTTCGTAGACATCTGGAAATATCAACTACTGGATGTACGTTGTTACAACGCATGCTTTTAGCACGCATGCTGTAATAACGCGGTTTTTATAACGCATTCTTTTACAACGCATAACAGAAAGGGGTGTTGGATAGTGAATATTTTAATTTACTATTCCAACACCAGTCCCCGTTGACACTAGGGAAAGTGTTGGATAGTAAGTTAAAAGTATTCCCTATCCTTGAGCGCCCCCCAGAGTCATGCGTTGTAATAGAATGCGATTTAAAAACCACGTTGTAATAGCACTGCGTGCTAAAAGTTGCATCGTAAACGACGTTCCCCATAGCTACTAGTTCAGCATCTGAAGGAGAAAGTGAAATCATTAAAGTACCTGATTCTGAAGATCGACATGGAAGTCGAGATCTGGTAAGACATAGTACCAGTTTGGACACTGATCAAAGCCAAGAAAAAACTGGTAGCCAAATAAGTTCTGAAGGACAGTTTGAAAACTCTGGAAGCAGGAACATAAATCTTGAAACTGGAGAAAAGGAAAAGACTCACGATGTGGATGAGCTTCCAGGTACCAGCTATGGAGGAGTTCCTAACAGAGTAACTGAACTGACAAAAGAAAAAAACAATTCAGTGCATGAAGCAGACATTTTAAAGTTTAAAATAAGAGGAAGTGATGAGAAATCTGAAACTGAATCTGATGACAGTGATGATGAGACAAAATTGAGGAAGAGCTCAAGAAAAAGAGCTTGGAGATTGGAACGTGGTATTGTAGAACCTGAAAGTAAGAGACCATGTAAAGGGTAAACTTAGAATGGTGGGAGGTAAACAGAAGGGCTTTACTTCGAAATCTAATGTTTAATTGGGTTTGTTTCTATAATAGTTCCCATCATGGCCCATGCGGCCTAGAAAAATATGGAGGGTTTGCGAGACTCCGAGAAAGTGTAATTCTATGCATGCGCGACTGTATTTGAGAGATGCATAAGCAGCCTGTGCCTGGGCTACTGATGCCAACGTCAGTGTGGCCTGAGAAGCAGAATGATGTCAAAATGGAATGCTCGAGTTGTGAGCCTGGGAAAGTTGACCGAAGTGTCGACATAAGGACAGAAATAAAAATGTTACAAACGTGAACAATTATGACCGTATGAGAATTATGGAAGTGACTTTGCAAAATTCGGACAATGAGGAGATGAGGTGATCTTCACCACCCCTCAAATGGACCAATGAGGAAAGAGTGAGGACCCTAAATTTTCAAATTTTAGTTAGATAAGTTTAAAAGAGGCCGTTAGCAAGAGAGAACAAGCATTTGCAATGCAATAGGTCTCGCATTAGGAAAGTTTGAGCTATTGGTATTGTAAATGACAATTTTTTTATTTATGTGTTAGTTTTGAAAATAGCGAAATTAATAGCTTTGTCATTTACAATGCCAATAGTTTTAACTTTCGCAAATGTGATACCTATAGCATTTGTAATGCAATATGTGTTGTATTTACGTGACTTAGATATATTGATATTACAAATAACAATTTCATTTTTTTAATAATACTTAAATAAAAGTTATTGTAATTTATAATGGCAATAGCTTGAACTTTTGTGAATAAATTTTGTGAAGATTATGTTCAGTGTATGGAAATTCAAGTGTGACAAAAATCCAAGAACAGCAGTGAAATATTAACATATTTTTGTGACATTTGTAATAAAGCTTGAAACATTGAGAGAACATATTTGAACCAGTTGTTGTTAAATGGTTGCACAGATTGATGCTGTGGTGGCGCTGAGTGCTGTTGTGGTGGCGACGAGTGATGCTGTGGCGTTCAGTAATGCTGTGGTAGCGCATAGTGATGTTATGGTGCCCCTGAGTGATGCTGTGGTGATGCGATAGATAGATAGAGTGAGAGCGATAGATGGATAGAGTGAGGGCGATAGATAGATAGAGTGAGGGCGATAGATAGAGTGAGGGCGATAGATAGATAGAGTGAGGGCGATAGATAGATAGAGTGAGGGCGATAGATAGATAGAGGGAGGGCGATAGATAGATAGATAGAGTGAGATTGATAGATAGATAGATAGATAGATAGATAGATAGATAGATAGATAGATAGATAGATAGATAGATAGATAGATAGATAGATAGATAGATAGATAGATAGATAGCAGTTTCACATATTGCCACAGTATTGTTTTCGGTCTTTTTTTTCTTCTTAATTTGGAACAAACCATCGTTACACAGACAATAAATACTCCTACATAACCAGCTGGTCAGGTAGCATTAATCAGAGAGTTCAGGGGTTAATCTATTTAATGCTTAATGAGACAGTGTGAGGAGCCATAGCCCGAAATATGATGTTGGTGTCATCCCGATAATCAACGGAGCTCTTTAAACTTTGAAACTTGTGCCTTTTTAGGGAGGGTTTGCTGAACATGCGAGTCCGACTTTGCATTCTCCACAGTTCACGGTGCCCAGGCTAGAGTACCATGGTCAAGTCTGTAAGCAATAGATAGGCTGCGGTCACGTGGGGTGGCGGGGGGAGGTGTACGGGGCGTATATACAGACGTTAGGAGCACAGAAGGAGCAATGGGTGAAAGGGGATAATAAATAGAAACAGGCGGGGGAGGAGGGGGAGAGAAGGAAGCACCGAGTCCTAAAATATTGTGTAAGGTATAAAACGCATAAAGTGTACGTGACCTAAGAGACATGAAGCAAGGTGATATATGTGTAAGAGAAACAAACCACGGAAATAAAGGGGCACCGAGGTCTGTATCCCACATGTAGGCGCTAGGAGCAGAGAGAGCAGGCAAGAGCCTAAGAGCGCAGCAACGGGAGTGCATGGGTTGGCGAGATTATAATAAGGGCTATATTTAATATGCTACTCCGTGGGGTAATGCTCCATTGTAATAATATTGGTATGTGTTGGACTTGGCCGTTTCCCCAAAATTTTTTCGCTTTTGACCCCCTTGTCTGAAATGTCTCCCCCATGGGATTAAACCTGTATAGGCCATGAGTGGTGTGAGACACCTTGTTAAAAATGTAATGTCAAGTAATGGTGTGAGCACTTGTAAATTTCCCCATTTTAAAAATGCACCTGACTAAAATGTACTGTTTTTAAAATGGATGCCATGGCCATGGGTTTTGCCACTGTACTGCCATAGGTCAGCAGTCTAGCTATTATTACCCAGCTACCCCTAGCATTTGGAGGGAAAGCCTGGCACCCAGGGTGCTCACCCCCTCCCCTTGAGCCAGTTTAGGCTAGTTCTGCCAACATTCTAGAAGGCTCTGGCACTGCCAGGGAGGAGGGTATAAATAAGGGGGATGTGCCACCAGAGAGTCAGTCAGCGCTGGGACAAGAAAGAGAGGGGACCTGCTACAAGGTGCTACCGCCACATGGGCCTGTGAGCTGGGCCCTGCACCCCTAAAACCCCCTACTCTACTGTCCCCCGGGCCCCTGATAAAGGAAGGGCCCCTAACCAGGACACTGACGCTGTTGGGACCTGGAACTGCGCCAGCGCAGCGCGACAGAAGCCCCAGGAGGTGAGGAGTGTGCCCCTGGGCTGCCTGAAGGAACTGTTGCCCCTTGTGAGGTACTGCCTCTCAAGCGCTGCAGAGGGAGTGTGCCCCTGAGGAGCTGTACTGGGACTGTTCCCCCCTTGGGAAGTTGTGGCCCCTGTGGAAGCGCTGGACTAGGAGGAGCTGCCCGGGGAGGATTGTGCCCCCGAGGAACTGTGTCTCTTAACCTGCCCCTGGACTGCCTACCAAGCGCTGTGGGAAGAGAAGCGCTGGGGCTGGTGTGGCCCCCGGAGTGCTGTTGGCCCTGGAAGTTGTGTGGGCCGAGGGAGGAGCGGAGCGCAGTGAATAGCGCCGTTTTCTGAGGAGACTGTGGCAGCCTGTGAATAGCGCCGTCTGAGAAGGCGCGCTTCTGCCGATATAAGTAATTAAATAGAAGGGAGCCTACCCCTTATTGTTGCCACCGTCACCGCCGCGGCCCGGCGCCACCAAGGAAACCCCCGCCGTGTTCGACATCGTTGCGGCGGCCCCCGGTGCCAGGAGAGGGCCGCCGATGTGAGGAAAGGGCCGCGCTAGGCCCTGAGGCCGCTGCCGCCCGCATCACGTGACGGGGGCCTGACCGCGTCATCGGCCCGCCCCCGCCAACGCCGCGAATGGATTGGCCTGCGCAGCCGTGCCCCTTGAAGGCCGCGCAGGGATTGGCTGCCGGCCGACAGCCAAAGAAGAGGAGCCGAGTCTAAGCCCCGGGTCCCTGTGAGGAAGGAGGGGGACCCGGGTGAAGCGACGGTGTTGCGGGGCCCCCGTGGTCAGGAGGGAGCCCCGATTGGGAGCGACCGGAGCGGGAGGCCACCCCGCCGGTCTGTGCCCCTGAGAGAGGGGCCGGTGAGCTAGGCGGGGCCGGGGCACACTGTCGGTGCCAGCCCCGCCTCCCCAAACGAAGCGACTCGACGGCGTCGCGGGGCTCCCGGGAGATCGAGGGAGCCCCGTGTGAGGTGGGAGGAAAGCCGGGCGGGCTTCCCCCACGTGTGCCAGGACACCGCGTGTGTCCCTTGAGGCCTCCCCGAGGCCGAGTTGAAACTCCGGGCCCCCGTGAGCAAGAGGGGCCCAGGTGACTCCGCCTGGAAAAGAGTGCCTCGTGTGTTGCTGCAGGAGTACAGAGGGGAGGGCCTCAAGGCACGTGGTCGGTGCCTGGCCCCCCTCCACGGCAAAGAGAGTGAGCCCTGCAAGGGAAGAGGACATCCCAAAGGGCCCGGCTATAGTCACGAGAGAGGAGGGGGCATCGAGGCACATTGTCGGTGTCTGCCCTTCCTCAGTGAAGCCCTGCGCCTGCTGAGGTCCCTAGACGAAAGAGTCCAGGAGCAGCTGGTGAGTGGGGCCACAGCTGGACTGTGTAGGGGTGGTGGGAAAGGCAACGGGGCACAGGGTCGGTGCTCGCCCCCCCCCTCTTCTTTTGGACACCGGGACTGGCCATGTTGGCTCTAAAGGTACACAGGAGACCCCTAGACTGGGCAACCTCCCCACAGTGAGGAGTGGAGGCCGGGGTTGTTTCTATAAGTAGGATTAATCCCTAGGGACTGCGAGCTTTGTTAACGCAAGTTACCCTGTGTGTTTGCCAAACTGCATGTTTAGGTCCCAGGGAGTGGTTGCCCTATGCTTAGTTCTGGGCCCCATGGGTTATTGTTTCCCTAAGGTGACCCGGGAAGAGTTGATGCCAATACACCCTGATGTTTGATACCCCTAGTTTGATGGTAGAGGGAGCCTAGCTGTTTCCTTACAGGTGTTCCTGGTCTATGAGGAGGGCCCCTACCGGATATTACTGCTGGGTGAGGTATGTTCTGCCTAATGGTGGTCAATAGGTTGGCCTGACGTGTTATTCCAGGCCCTTGGTTATGCCCCAGGTTAATGGACCAGCCGTGCTGATTTATTACAGGTGCTCCTATTTATGATGTACTGTGAAGCCCTGATGTTTTCCCCTACAGGGGTTCGGTTGGCGTTATTGCGCATGATGTATATCTATGCTAATGTGATATTTTGCAATTACAGCCCTCCCCTAAGGATGAGAGTCTGAGTTGGCCCCACCAGATTGGCCCCAGATCTAATGTTATTTTGATCCCATCCTTTTTCCTTTCAGCATGGACTCAGCCCTTACTTCCCATGTAAATAATCCCCCCTTTATACACTTGGCTCTGGCGCCAATTGGCGCCCTTTTGTGACACTACTGTTTTGCATTTTATTTTGCCTTGCAGGTTGGAAACACTACTAAACTACTTATCTTTTTCCAACTCAAACTGGTGTCCTGCCTCTTTTGTGCTGTGCCTGGTGTGTCGTCTGTGGGTACTGCGTGAGTGCTTCACATGTCCTCGAAGTTTGGCCTGCCCGCTTGGTTCCATGCTACCCCCTTGGAGATTTGGTAACCCCATTTCCTACATTGGTGGCAGCGGTGGGATAGGACTTGTGTTTGCGCAGTACCACAGCGGCCACGGGTTACACCACAAGTAGAGCTTTGAGAGTGATCATAGCCTTGTTGTGGGGATTATTGTTTGGCTGAACATTGTGACTTTGTATTGCTTCCTCCTGAAAAGTGTTGTTGTGGAATTGTGTCCCCTTGTTCCACTGGGAGGGTGTGTCCCGGGTGTACCTCGCCACGATGGGGTTGGTTTTGGACGAATTGGACCTGATGGAGTACACCGAGCAGGAAGTCATAGATTTCCTCAAGGAGAGAGAGATACCCCCAGTAGGAAACATTAGGAGAAAGTTGTTTCTCTATGAGGCCCTCAAGAGGGGAGAGCCCTTGGAGATTGGTGGGGACTTGTCTGACTACCCTCCCGAGTTTTTGAAGGGTCAGTGGGTTAGAGGCCAGAGAGAGGGCTCCCCATCCAGAACCCTGGGAAGTAGTTACCCCGATGAAGAGGAGGAAGAGTTTAACAGGGCAGAGACACCAGTAGCTGATGAGGACACCGTAGATAGGGAGTCTTGCACTACGTCCTGTCCCGGGGGCACTGCCCCATCCCTTTCCCTGTCCCCAGAAGAGTGGGTAGATAGGAGGGAAGAAAGGGAGCATCAGCTAGTGCTGGAGAAGCTCAGATTTGAGCAGGCCATGGAGTTAGCGCAGCTGACGATTCAACAGCAGAGGCTAGAGACAGACATGGTCCTAGCCCAGGAGAGGATGGCAGAGGCGGAGAGGGCCTTTGCCAGGGAGAGAGATGCTCAGGTGGGTAGGTTGTCCCCTGAGAGTGGTTTTAAGAGCCTGGATACACCGGAGAGGGTGGGATCCAGTGGTGGCAGCGAGTGTAGGTCCAGTGCAAGAAGTCCCATTCCTGAAGCCCAGGAGACCGTGCCTGATTCCCAGGAAGAGGGGGACGGGTTAGTGTTCAGGGGCAGGGGAAAACTGTCCCACCAGTCCTGGGGAGAGTTTGAGGAGGAGTGTTGGACTGCATTGGAGGATTGGGTGGTGAGGAGAGCAGTAGAGGATTGGGAAGGGCTGTGCCATGCCGTTAATCGGGAGCACATGCTGAGGAGTTGTGTCCCAAGTCTGCGTCACCATCTGTTGCAGTGTAGGTTCTCAGACCCCAGGGAACTTGCACGGGAGGCAGATCTCTGGGTAAGTGCCAGAGCGTCTGGGAAGACATTGGGGAGTGATCCAGAAAGGAGTGGTGCAGGGATCTTCCGACCCAGCGTGGCGGGAGAGGTGAGAAGCCCAGCTAGGTCCCAGGATAGTGGGCGGGTTGTAGGGCCTCACATCCCATCTATAGGAGGGAGTGAGACGGGGAGGTGTCCCGAGGTGCCCCAACTGCAGTCACAGGGCCTGGAGAGTTCTTTTAAGGAACCCCAGGTTGGGAGCCTAGGCTGTCCCGATGTGCCTTCTCATGAAGGGGATTCCCTAGTATCAGGAGAACCCGGAGTATCAGTAACCAGAGCTCCAGTGGTTCGGGGGTTTGACCAGTCACGGGGTTTAGATCCTGGACTGGGGTTCCAGGTTCAGGGGTTGCCTGTCCTGGAGGGTGGGGTACCTGTAACCAAGGTCCCTACCAGTTTGACTCCCAGGGGTACTTCTCCCGGTGGGAGGGTGCGGAACTCTGGGAGGGGGTGCAGAGGGAGCAAGGTCTCTCCTCTGTCACCGGCTCAGCCAAAGGGCGCAGATCCCGGGTTGGGTGGCCAGGTTGAGGGTTTTCCGGACCTGGCGGGTGGGACATCTGTGTTCAGAGTCCCCCCAAAGTTGACTCTCAGGGGTACTACTCCAGTTAGGAGGGTGCGGAATTCTGGGAGGGGGTGCAGGGAGAGGGAGGACTTGCCCCTGTCACCGGTGCAACCTGAGGGTTTTGACTCCAGGTTGGGGAGAGAGTGGTTGTGTGAGGGTGTCCCCAGGAGAAGGAGGTGGAGGAACCCTAGGAGGAGAAGTAGGGGGAGGAAAGCCTCGCCCCTGAGAGCTGGTCAGCTTGAGGGTGTAGACCCCAGGTGGGTGGACCAGTGGCAATTTGGAAGGAAAAGAGTGGTCCAAGAGCATTACAAGCCTGAGGCTAGAGCCTCCCACTCTAGGAAGGAACAAGGGCCAGAGACTTCTGGATGGCCTAGAGGCCAGACCTGGTCACATCCCACTAGGGAACACCAGTGGGGTGGTTTTGTTGGTGAAGGGAGGGTTGCGAGAGAGAACCATTGGGTTCCAGAGTGGAAAAGAGACTTCAGGTGCTCCTGTAGTTGCAGGCCTGAGTCCACCTTTTTCCGCCCCAAGCAGGGAAGCCCATCAAGGTATTGATCGCTCTACCCTGGCTTTTGGCTGGGGGGAGCTGTGTTGGACTTGGCCGTTTCCCCCCCAAAATTTCGCTTTTGACCCCCTTGTCTGAAATGTCTCCCCCATGGTATTAAACCTGTATAGGCCATGAGTGGTGTGAGACACCTTGTTAAAAATTTAATGTCAAGTAATGGTGTGAGCACTTGTAAATTTCCCCATTTTAAAAATGCACCTGACTAAAATGTACTGTTTTTAAAATGGATGCCATGGCCATGGGTTTTGCCACTGTACTGCCATAGGTCAGCAGTCTAGCTATTATTACCCAGCTACCCCTAGCATTTGGAGGGAAAGCCTGGCACCCAGGGTGCTCACCCCCTCCCCTTGAGCCAGTTTAGGCTAGTTCTGCCAACATTCTAGAAGGCTCTGGCACTGCCAGGGAGGAGGGTATAAATAAGGGGGATGTGCCACCAGAGAGTCAGTCAGCGCTGGGACAAGAAAGAGAGGGGACCTGCTACAAGGTGCTACCGCCACATGGGCCTGTGAGCTGGGCCCTGCACCCCTAAAACCCCCTACTCTTCTGTCCCCGGGGCCCCTGATAAAGGAAGGGCCCCTAACCAGGACACTGACGCTGTTGGGACCTGGAACTGCGCCAGCGCAGCGCGACAGAAGCCCCAGGAGGTGAGGAGTGTGCCCCTGGGCTGCCTGAAGGAACTGTTGCCCCTTGTGAGGTACTGCCTCTCAAGCGCTGCAGAGGGAGTGTGCCCCTGAGGAGCTGTACTGGGACTGTTCCCCCCCTTGGGAAGTTGTGGCCCCTGTGGAAGCGCTGGACTAGGAGGAGCTGCCCGGGGAGGATTGTGCCCCCGAGGAACTGTGTCTCTTAACCTGCCCCTGGACTGCCTACCAAGCGCTGTGGGAAGAGAAGCGCTGGGGCTGGTGTGGCCCCCGGAGTGCTGTTGGCCCTGGAAGTTGTGTGGGCCGAGGGAGGAGCGGAGCGCAGTGAATAGCGCCGTTTTCTGAGGAGACTGTGGCAGCCTGTGAATAGCGCCGTCTGAGAAGGCGCGCTTCTGCCGATATAAGTAATTAAATAGAAGGGAGCCTACCCCTTATTGTTGCCACCGTCACCGCCGCGGCCCGGCGCCACCAAGGAAACCCCCGCCGTGTTTGGCATCGTTGCGGCGGCCCCCGGTGCCAGGAGAGGGCCGCCGATGTGAGGAAAGGGCCGCGCTAGGCCCTGAGGCCGTTGCCTCCCGCATCACGTGACAGGGGCCTGACCGCGTCATCGGCCCGCCCCCGCCAACGCCGCGAATGGATTGGCCTGCGGGGCCGTGCCCCTTGAAGGCCGCGCAGGGATTGGCTGCCGGCCGACAGCCAAAGAAGAGGAGCCGAGTCTAAGCCCCGGGTCCCTGTGAGGAAGGAGGGGGACCCGGGTGAAGCGACGGTGTTGCGGGGCCCCCGTGGTCAGGAGGGAGCCCCGATTGGGAGCGACCAGAGCGGGAGGCCACCCCGCCGGTCTGTGCCCCTGAGAGAGGGGCCGGTGAGCTAGGCGGGGCCGGGGCACACTGTCGGTGCCAGCCCCGCCTCCCCAAACGGAGCGACTCGACGGCGTCGCGGGGCTCCCGGGAGATCGAGGGAGCCCCGTGTGAGGTGGGAGGAAAGCCAGGCGGGCTTCCCCCACGTGTGCCAGGACACCGCGTGTGTCCCTTGAGGCCTCCCCGAGGCCGAGTTGAAACTCCGGGCCCCCGTGAGCAAGAGGGGCCCAGGTGACTCCGCCTGGAAAAGAGTGCCTCGTGTGTTGCTGCAGGAGTACAGAGGGGAGGGCCTCAAGGCACGTGGTCGGTGCCTGGCCCCCCTCCACGGCAAAGAGAGTGAGCCCTGCAAGGGAAGAGGACATCCCAAAGGGCCCGGCTATAGTCACGAGAGAGGAGGGGGCATCGAGGCACATTGTCGGTGTCTGCCCTTCCTCAGTGAAGCCCTGTGCCTGCTGAGGTCCCTAGACGAAAGAGTCCAGGAGCAGCTGGTGAGTGGGGCCACAGCTGGACTGTGTAGGGGTGGTGGGAAAGGCAACGGGGCACAGGGTCGGTGCTCGCCCCCCCCCCTCTTCTTTTGGACACCGGGACTGGCCATGTTGGCTCTAAAGGTACACAGGAGACCCCTAGACTGGGCAACCTCCCCACAGTGAGAAGTGGAGGCCGGGGTTGTTTCTATAAGTAGGATTAATCCCTAGGGACTGCGAGCTTTGTTAACGCAAGTTACCCTGTGTGTTTGCCAAACTGCATGTTTAGGTCCCAGGGAGTGGTTGCCCTATGCTTAGTTCTGGGCCCCATGGGTTATTGTTTCCCTAAGGTGACCTGGGAAGAGTTGATGCCAATACACCCTGATGTTTGATACCCCTAGTTTGATGGTAGAGGGAGCCTAGCTGTTTCCTTACAGGTGTTCCTGGTCTATGAGGAGGGCCCCTATCGGATATTACTGCTGGGTGAGGTATGTTCTGCCTAATGGTGGTCAATAGGTTGGCCTGACGTGTTATTCCAGGCCCTTGGTTATGCCCCAGGTTAATGGACCGGCCGTGCTGATTTATTACAGGTGCTCCTATTTATGATGTACTGTGAAGCCCTGATGTTTTCCCTTACAGGGGTTGGGTTGGCGTTATTGCGCATGATGTATATCTATGCTAATGTGATATTTTGCAATTACAGCCCTCCCCTAAGGATGAGAGTCTGAGTTGGCCCCACCAGATTGGCCCCAGATCTAATGTTATTTTGATACCATCCTTTTTCCTTTCAGCATGGACTTATGGACTCAGCCCTTACTTCCCATGTAAATAATCCCCCCTTTATACACTTGGCTCTGGCGCCAATTGGCGCCCTTTTGTGACACTACTGTTTTGCATTTTATTTTGCCTTGCAGGTTGGAAACACTACTAAACTACTTATCTTTTTCCAACTCAAACTGGTGTCCTGCCTCTTTTGTGCTGTGCCTGGTGTGTCGTCTGTGGGTACTGCGTGAGTGCTTCACATGTCTTCGAAGTTTGGCCTGCCCGCTTGGTTCCATGCTACCCCCTTGGAGATTTGGTAACCCCATTTCCTACAGTATGGCACTGCTAAAAGTTTTAAAACGGCTGCTTATGTTACCACCAGCAACATATAATGGAGGGACGAGGGTCCCGACGGGCTGCATAATGGAGAGGGGGCGCGAAAGGAAAGTTAAGAGCTGAGGAGGATTGCGTGGCGGGGAGGGGGGAGGGGATGGGGGGTGCTTGTTAGCATAAAGTGTAAGTGACCTAAGAGACATGAAGGAAGGTGATATATGTGTAAGAGCAACAAACCACGGAAATAAAGGGGCACCGAGGTCTGTATCCTGCATGTAGGCGCTAGGAGCAGAGAGAGCAGGCAAGAGCCTAAGAGCACAGCAACGGGAGTGCATGGGTTGGCGAGATTATAATAAGGGCTATATTTAATACGCTACTCCGTGGGGTAATGCTCCGTTGTAATAATATTGGTATGGCACTGCTAAAAGTTTTAAGACGGCTGCCTATGTTACCAGCAGCAACATATAATGGAGGGACGAGGGTCCTGACGGGCTGCATAATGGAGCGGGGGCGCGAAAGGAAAGTGAAGAGCTGAGGAGAATTGCGTGGCGGGGGAGGGGATGGGGTGCTTGTTAGCATAAAGTGTAAGTGGCCTAAGAGACATGAAGCAAGGTGATATATGTGCAAGAGCAACAAACCACGGAAATAAAGGGGCAGCGAGGTCTGTACAGCAAATGAAGCAGCAGCCACAAGCATTTCATTAAGCCCATTCAGTAAGTAAACAGAACGCTGAGCAGTGGTCGGATGTCGAGTTGCTCTTGGCATTGCTGTGGGGGGGGGCGGGCGGGCGGGAGCGCATTGCTTTGAAGTCTGATGCGGGGGCGGGGAGTGGCAGCTTTGAAGTGTGATGGAAGGCACAGACAAATGGTTGTTTGTGACGTGGCTGGTTGACGTGGCTGGGGGGGCGGGGGAGCAGAAGATTTAAATCCTGTTTTTCCTCAATGACCAACAAGATGGGTAATATGTCTTGAATTTTCTCATTTCTGAACTATTCTGCTAATAAATGTAAACTAATTGAACTTATTTTATCCTTTTACTTAAACCGATCAGAGAAATGCTTAATCTAACTTTTCTGAATAAAGATTAAAATTCTGAATGTAAGGTCATGTTAGAAGACTTAAAGAAAAGAAAAATTTATAAATGGAGAATTAAGCGGGTCTTGTTGTCCATAACTAACTTTTACTAGCTGATCCATTTACAAAAACAGTGGGGTGCCTTAATGTTGTTTTATGAAATTTAAATACCATGGTGATGTCCATAGAATGCACAAGGGTACTCTGCTATCCAGCAGCTTGTCCTCTGGTTTTTCACTGATCTCTGGAGCAGTGTGATTTGTGTGAATGAGTGACTCGCGTTGCTATGGGCCCCAATGAGGAGTGTAGTATGATAGCTCCTGAGTATTCCGTGATGGTTTGAGGGTTGTTTGAGAGCAGCGCTGAATCAAAGTCCAGGAAATACGTCATCTGGACCGCATCGCCTGTGTGTCCTGAGGCATCCTAGGGGCTATAAAGCCTGGGGGTTCCTTAGAATTTCTCTCGCTTTCACTTTGTCTGCCCCGCAGATGCATCCAAGACCTGGCGGCTACCTTGATTGACCTAACCATACAGTCCCCCTTTAAATGCTGTCTCCCGGGGGGAGATTTTATCAATGTGCATGTTAATTATGTGCTTAGTAGTTAGTGTACTATAAAATGGATGTCATTTTCTCTTTGGTCGTAGTAGGGAGCGGTGTTAATGTTGCTCTGGTTGGTTTTTAAGACAGTTGAAGAACATCTCACAGCTTGAAACATAAAGACTTGTATGAATAATTGCATCACTATTATGGGTAAGCAGTTTTAGGCCACTGTATCCACAACCCTTAGAGCTCATTGGGGCAAGAAGGAGGGATCAGGTCCCAGATGGTTACCTGGGATCAACAGTAGAATGTGGGTGTTCAGGCACTTGAGCTTGAGGACACAGTTGTCATAGTTTATCAATTTTTAAGAATCATGAAAGTTTGTTAGACCAGTCAAGCGTGTATGCTGAGCCAATAACTGAAATTCGGTTTGGGCTGGAACACAACTGACCTTGATTATTTTCCCAGATGAAAATACATTTCTTATACAAATATTTACGTTGATTTGTCAAATTTTGTATCAATCTTAACATTTTCGTTTAAAGATAACATGTTAAGAGGTAGAATGTGGTAATGATATTTAACCTAATGTTCTGTCAATAAATGCGACCCATATTTTCTAAAAAAAAAAAGATTACTCAGGATGTCTATATCTCTTTTAGAGAGCGTTGCGGAGTCCATGACTTGCCAGTCCACAGCCTATAAACTCTCATGTCTGCTAACTTTTTCACTGATTCAAATCCTTCTGGAAGAAAGGAGTCATTTCGTCCCAAGCCATGTATGAAGCCTTTAGCCACATTTGTATTTTTGACTACCAGCATTTAGCCTCTTTCTCAGAATTGTAGGTTTATTTTAATATAAATTAAAACTACAAGTTTCTGACTCAGTGCTCCTAACAGAGCACCCTCCAAAGGTAATGTGCTGCATGAGAGAGTGTCTAGCACAGGGGTCTCCAACCTTTTCTGTGCTGAGAGCTACTTATGTTCAATGAAACACATTGACCGCTACTAATATTATTAGTGCTGTATAATTTCTATTTTTTTTTATATGTATAGTAATTCAACAAAGCAAAAGCTTTCTAATTTAATAAGCTGGGTTGCACACAGGTGAGCTACTCAGAGGTAGCTAGGGAGCCACAGTAGTTCACTAGCTACTGGTTGGAGACCCCTGTTCTAGCAGTTATGGTCCCAGAGTTTGAAGTAACTTGCCACATGACCCTTCAGGAATCCTTTAATGGTTGTATTCCCTTACTTAACCAATATATCACTAACATCCACTGCCCTTAACGGTAAGAGTTTCTATTTCTTCATCCAGCCAAGTCTGCATAGGTTCTTAGCGGCCTCAGACCTTACTCCTAGCAGCTGGACAAGGCCATGCCCTTTTTCTCAATAAAATAGGCCCCAGACCCAGTGAAAATCAGAAACAACATCTTCCTGGAATCTGCTTTTAGTGCAGGCACACATAAATCAATTTGTTGTGAGCGATACACCAAATGCTGGGGCTGGGGGACTAATCAGTCTCTCCCGAGCCTGGCATCATTTCCAAGGTGAGTTTTTCATTTCCAAGGAAAATGCCAATAATTGCAGATTTTTCTCTCTCTGTACTCCGTGCGGGCCAGCACTGGAAGCATGCGGGCGAGAGCTGAGGGGGCGCTGAGCACTCTGGAGTATTAATGATACAGCAGGGTTGAAGAGGGCCTTGTGACAATGGAGCCAAGTGTGGAATGTTGTAGATAATTATCATCAAGAGCCCAGGCTCTATCTGACTGCGAGCTCCCGGTGTAGGTGGATGCATGTGCCTGTGTCTATGTGAGTTCTTGGGCATGTGTGAGAGAGAAGGTAAGACACTCATATGGTAATTTTGAGGCAGTAAAGGACCAATACCAATGTACCTAGCTATGGCCTGTGATTCATGTACCATAATGTAATGAAATGTCTCTTTCTATATTCTCACCCCCAAGGTTTGGGACTGATGCTACTGTGTTTTTTGACTCTGAGAGTGCACTGAGGCCTGCTATCCAGTGGTCTAACCCATTATAAAATCTATGTTGAATTAGCTACCTCCCCCCCAATTGCCATAAGCAGATTTACTAATAAAGCTCCAGTATATGGTACCAAGAGTACCTAGGACATATACGTTGGAGCATCCACCCAGAGCTCCAGCAATGATTGTGCCACCCTGTGTGACAGAGTACAAAACGACTCCCAGCATTCCACTGCAGCCTGGACGAACAGTTTTAAAACTGCTAGTTTAACTGTGCCATTTAAACCAGTGGCAAAACATCCCTTAACAATATATATGTCTTCCCTAAGGAAGAGGGTTCAGACATCTTGACAGGGGGCAGAATAGTACACTCTGGAATTGCTAGATGCCACATAGCAATAAGCCGTCAAAGGGCGGGAACGGATCCTGGTAGCCCCTTTGCTAGGGACTACATTATTCCCCCATGGCACTTTCTGGGCATAAATATGACACCCCTGAACCTCAGATCATGATGGAACTAGAGAAAGAACCCAAAAAAAAAGACTGCCCTGCTGATCCTGGGACCTAGCAAAGAGAGGTTGCACAGACTGCTGGACTGCACCTGCCGCACCTTGGGTTAGCAAAGAGAGGAATGTGCATGTGGTTCCTAAAAAAGTCGCTCTTCAGACCCAGACCAAAGAAGTAACTCTAAAGGTCAGTCGACTGACCCCTTGTAACCAGCACCAGGACTATTAAAGTTTAAGTAGCACATTCCGGCAAGTCAGTAGCCACATTCTTCTAATCACTGCTGACCGCCGACGGGCAAACCAAGAGACTAACCCTCAATGGCCAAAAGTTGCCTCAGAATCTGCTGGACTCAGGAGTGCTGTCTGAGTCTGGATTGGTCACCAAAAACAGACGGGCTCTTTATGTATAAACCTAACCCCTTACGATCGATTCTGATGGTAGCTGGTTACAATATTGACGATCTTCCTTGTGTCTAACTGTTTGCCACCTCTGCCTGGATATACTTCCCTCCAGTGAACACTGCATATATCTGACGCACAGGGCTTAGCTCTGCGAAGGATGGTATCTGTCAAGTGCCGGTTCGTAACTCGCAACCGAGAGTCAGAGTCAGCACGGCGTTTATGCGCCAATCAGAATCACACCCCTTTCTGTTTATCTGGGTCACCAAGCAACGCACAATCATGTGACCGTTCACGCCCCCTGAAAACCTCTTCCGTGTATACACGGGGCACCTAGTAATGCGTAACTCTGTGACCACTAGTCTGAGCCAATCAAACGCACTGTTCGGCAACACGTCATCTGGCCACGCCCACCCGGAAGCAATTGCCGCCCCGCCGCTTTGCTTTTAAACACAGAACCGAGCCCGCGTCTACATCGTCGGGGTCCAGTTCGAGGGTGACGTAGGTGGACTACGGGTGCCGAGCGTCGAGGGCGTAAGTGGGAGTCCTCTGCTGTGAATAGAGCTAAGTACAGATCGCGCTCCGTTTTCCAAGGGGCTTTACACTATTATGACATCGTTTTTGTTTTCCCTTGTTCTGCCATACTACAGGGTGTGCCGAATACGCTTCCACCCCCCTCCTGAGACCCATGGTGTTTATTCATAACACCCAAAAAGTGAGACAATTTTAATTTGATGGCGATCTTTACATATTTTTATATTGATCGCAAGGCTGACGATCTTCTATGAAGATTTTCACTGTTTTTATCCCCTAATCACTTCTAGTTTGTACCACGAATAGTACACTACACCTCTCTTAGCTCATGCGAACCCGGGGCTAATAGGTGGTGTTAACCATAGCGCTATTCTACCACAGCTAGATTGCCTTTCACCCTTGGAGCACGTTATTCACTACAGAACCTATGACAACCTGGAATAATTCTAAATGTTTGTCTTGTTCTACTTGTATGTCTCTGTCCTCTTCTTTCCAGGTGCAGAAACGATCAGTAGAAGCCTCCTAAACCAGGAGTAATTAGGAATAATTTTCTATTCCTAATTTTTTTGCACTTTTTACACCACTTTTTAATTTTTTCACACTCACGTCCCCAGGTAAGGGTGGGCCTTAGCGTGCCCATACCGCCGGGGTTTTTTCACACCCAGTCCTGATGAATTGCCGGGTAAATTAACACCGTTTCAATGGCAAGAAACATGTCGACTACTCTGTAGGAACCCACCACTCAATTAAAGTGGACTGGTCCCTCACATTTTTTAGATCTATTGTCTTTAGTGATCATTTAATAAAGTGTTATCTCAGATACACTACTGACATTTTTAAACCTCCATCACCCACTAATTTACATTTGCACGCAACACGCCCTCTACTCACCATCCCGCTCCGCAGTAATTCTGGCGTTGCAGCACACCAAAGAGACACTCGGTCTCTTTGGTGGGGCCCGATGATGAAGCATGTCATCACTAGGTGGTGAGTGAGGGCCTTCCTTAAACATCCCAGTGTGGCTGTTTTGGTGCTCCCGTGAACGGCATAGTCCTTTCTCCATGGACACTCTTCTTTTGTTTATAGAATACTGACCGGGGAACAAGAGTGTCAGAGTACTCTCCCTACCTCTCTCCTTGTCATACACCAAAAACAGACACCAGCCTTTGCAAAGGATACAGCTGGATCTGTAGATTGGTAGCTCAACTGCAGCTGGACTTCTACTGGATCAAATCGGACGTTTAGGGCCACCGACCCCTGTGTTCAAAGTTGCCTTACCTCACCTGAGGAATAACCACAAGGATACCCCCATCAACCACACAGCACCCAGACCATCTTTCAGCATCCTCATCATTCCCAGCATCAGGACCACTCCATTGAAGTCTTTGGTGGTCTTGATGTAATGTGTGGAACTGTACTTGAGACTGCTTTGGTTACCAGGTAACTGTCCATACTCTCCTTATCCCCCCCCCCAAACAAAACAACCTCTCCCTGTTGGATTTGGTCACCCAACTTGGGCTGAAATAGCCGAACACAACTCTTTCAAACTTTTCAAAGGTTTGTAAACTTCATTGTTACCAGTGCTTGTTTGCGCTTTTGACATAAAAGCTGAGATTTACGTAATCTGTAAATAGCTATAGCTCCAGAAACCTCCAGTGGATTGTGTTCATCTTGGTGTCTACAAATTCATAAAAATATAATCTATTTCTGTTTTATAAATTGATGTTGAATTTCTTTTGTGTTGTGTGGCCTTCTTATTTAATTGTTTGGTGCTTCTAAATGCCTTACATTACTTCCTTTGTTTAAGCCTTGCTGCTCTAAGACACAGCTACCCAGTGTCTAGCTAAAGGCTTTACAAACCAGCTTAACTGGACTCAATTCAATTTTGTGTGTGTATTACACTGTAAGTTTGCACAACCATACCATATAATACACCACAATCCTCAGACATATGTTTTGGGATATTTGTACTATCACCCATTAGGTATCCTGGTGCTGAGCAGGTGTGTGTGACTAGTCCTGCCAATGGTAGGTTAGTCTCCATCGTGACCAAAATCACTTCATTGATGAGGCCCAGCTAGGTTGCAACCAATTTAGGATAGCTTGTACTGGCTTTCAGCTGGAATTTGGCCTGGTAGTTCCAGTAATACTGTTCCTAAGTCTGATTTATGCATGTTTGCCTATGTCCGGTATGGCACAGTGGGAAAAAAAGTGATAGACTGGAATGTGGCCTGAGCCTTTGCCTGTGACAGTGATGTTTGTCAGCATTTCCCCATTTATTTTTGTTGTTTGATAGAGGCACTCTAAGTGAGATGAGTTTGAACAGATGTGGGTCCCGCCTTCATTATACCAAAGAAGGCAAGTGCATCTCACTAATTATTCCCAGCAAGGCTGTAAACTGTCTGGGGTTGCTTGTATTGTGGGTCCAAGCTACAGGGGCCATTGGGGAGCACAGGCAGCACACAGGCGGGTCGCAACGCCATATGTCTGCATTCACCTTACAGCGGTTTACACCCTGGTGTGGTTGTGCCTCATCTGTGGCCTAGTAATGGAGTGCAGATGGAGGACGCTATCGGCCTCTCCATTTCCCTAGGTCGTTCCCTTCCAGAATTCCCAAGGAGGAATTCTGGGATCAAATAAAGCCTAATCCAAAATTGCTTCCCATGCATTACTATCCATTACCATTTCCCAATCCAAGATGGAATCCTTTTAATTTCCTGTTTGAGGCCTATATAAGGACATTTGTCCAGCCTATTCTTTGTGTTGCAACGCTTCATGCTCCTTGCCCTAGTGTTCATCATTCCTGAATCTACAGAGTTTCTTCTCCTGTGATTCAAGTCACTCTGCCATTTTTTCCTGTACCCTCTTCTGCGCTTATCCTTCTGGTTCTCTGTCCTATTTTCTTCCACTGGAATTTCACTATCTTCTTGGAGGTTTTTTGCCCTCAGGCTTTTTTGTCTGTTGGAATTCCTTCTGGAGGGCACTCTACTGCTTGGACGTTTCCTGGGTTGGCAGCAACGTGGCTACCAGAAGGGGCCGCCCTTACCTCTGGCACACCAACACAGTCAATACCTGGAGTTCATCAGCCCGCGACCAGAGATCCTGGACTAGGAGTCAGTTCCCCGACATGTATTTCCAATCAATGGGGCTGAACATATCCTGGTGGTTGCGACTAGACTGTTCCTATTGGAGCAGGGCCAAGGCTGATTTGTATGTGATTACTCCCTGTCTGGAGTGTTGCAGTGTTAAAAAACACAACTGTTAGAAGCATTCCACCCTTAACTTTTTGTTCTTTTAATATGAATCACCAGACCTTCTGATAGACTGTCCCACTAATGGTGACATTTAAAGAGTAACCTGTCTGAAAATACATCAAAACACATTTTCCTTGTGCTCCCACCTATTGTCAGATCCTATGATGCAAACGTCTAACAGTTTTTAGGTCTCGGCTAGCGTAGGCTGCGCACATGCACAGTCTCGCTGGTGAGATTTTATGTTTCTTAGTAGTGAGGCTTAAACCCGCCCCTCTTCTCCATTGGCTGGCTTCCTAAACAGCGGCCAGCCATTGGAGAAGAGGTTTTAGTGCTGTTAGAAGCATTCCACCCTTAACGTTTTGTTCTTTTAATTTGAATCAACAGACCTTCTGATAGACTGTCCCGCTAATGGTGACATTTAAAGAGGTAACCTGTCTGAAAATACATCAAAACACATTTTCCTTGTGCTCCCACCTATTGTCAGATCCTATGATGCAAACGTCTAACAGTTTTTAGGTCTCGGCTAGCGTAGGCTGCGCACATGCACAATCTCGCTGGCGAGATTTTATGTTTCTTAGTAGTGAGGCTTAAACCCGCCCCTCTTCTCCATTGGCTGGCTTCCTAAACGGCGGCCAGCCATTGGAGAAGAGGTTTTAGTGCTGTCATTTTTGCCAGCTAAGCCCCGTCTTTTTCGGATTGAGGGGTGTGTTTTTTTGTTTCTTTCTCATTCCTCTCCATTGGCTGAACTGTAACAACAACAGTCGAAAACACGCCCGTTGTTTACATTCCAGCCAATGGAGAAGAGGGGAGAAAGAAAAACATGCCCCCCAGTCTGATAATGACGGGCGTTTCTCAGATCCATTTCTGCTTGACCTCGGAGAAACATGGTGGTGTTCATGGCGTGGCCTGAGGTTCAGCTGAATATGATTGTCGCGGGTGCCATCCCACTTATTTTAAATAGTTGCGAGCAGGTGCCCACCCTACATTCTGGCCGTGTATTGGTTCTATGTAATTACGGGTGCCACCCCGCGTATGGGATTGTTTTTATTGCGCGGGTGTCCACCCCGGGACTTTGCCCGCATTGATATTTTTAATTTATTTATTTTATTTATTTAGAAGTTTTCTATAGCGCTAACAAGACCCGAAGGTAGCAGAGCGCTTTACAGTAAAAGGAATGAAAAGGTGAACAAAAAGGCACGTAACAAATAAAGGCGATCATCGAAAGACAATAATGGAGGAGGAAAAGTTCGTAACAGTAGGACCTATTGGTAGTGGGATACAGAGATAACACATAGTTCTGGGGATGGTCCTAGTTACCCAGGACCTAGGGAACGGATGAGGAACAAGGATTTGAGTTGGTTCTTGAATTCCGCATAGGACGGTATGGTTCTGATATGCGGGGGGATAGAGTTCCATATTTTGGGGGCATTTCCAGTGAAGGAGCAGTCCGCAGTTTTCTTCTTTCTGGTTTTTGGTAGGATGAGCAACAGGGAGTTAGAGCTTCTCAAATTTCTACTTTGGCCTGCTTTTGTGAGCTTGTTTGCCAAGTATTCTGGTTTTCCGGTGTGGAGGGCCTTGTGGGTTAGGTGCTACGCATTTCCACCGGGAGCCATTCAAGTTCTTTGAGTGCTGGGGAGATGTGGTCAGATTTTTTGCATCCTGTGATCATTCTTGCTGCCGCATGTAGTGTTGTTTTTAATGGAGCCAAGTGCGATTTGGGAATGCCTGTTAGGATTGAGTTCCCATAGTCCAGTCTAGATAGAACTAGCGATTGCGTGGCTAGTTTAAGGTCCTTGTTTGGAATAAAAGGTTTGATTTTGTTCAGAAGTCTGAGGTTAAAGAAAGCACTTTTTGACGAGTTCTTAATGTGGTTTGTCAAGGTTAGTTTGGGGTCTAGGGTGAAACCCAGAGATTTAACGGAATCAGCTAGCGTGAGAGAACCTTTAAGAGCATCGATCGACTTCAGCCACTCAATGATTTGAGGATTGTCTTCTTTGTTTGAGATGAGAAGAGTTTCGGTCTTGTCGGGATTGAGTTTCAGGTGATTCTTTGTCAGCCAATCTTGAACATCGTTTAAGACAGCATTTAGTCTGTGGATGTCGTTAAGTGAAGAGGTTTCCAGGTAGATCTGCGTGTCATCCGCGTAGAGGTGGAAGAGGATATTGGCATTCCTGAGTAGTTTGGCGAGCGGTTCCATATAGATGTTGAAAAGCTGAGGAGAAAGTACTGATCCTTGGGGGACACCCTTGTTGACTTGCTGGGTTTCGGAGGTGAAGTTCTTCATTTTTATTATTTGCGAGCGGTTGTGTAGAAAGGAAGAAAACCAATCAAGAACTACCTCGCCGAGGCCAGCTCTTGCTTGCAGAGTCTTGATGAGGAGCTTATGGTCCACCGTGTCGAAAGCTGCGGATAGATGAAGGAGTATGAGGAGGCAGCACTTGTCAGCGTCAAGAGAACCTTGAATGTCGTCTATGATGTTCAGCATCGCGGTTTCTGTGCTGCAGCCTTGTCTGAAGCCGGATTGGAGGGGGTCCAGGACATTGATGTTATCCAGATGATGAGTCAATTGCTGGAGAACGCAGCGTTCCAGTGTTTTGGCGAGTAGAGGGAGGTTAGATATCGGTCTGAAATTGTTCAAGTCAGTAGAGTCAAGACCGGGTTTTTTCAGCAAAGGGGTGACTTGTCCCATTTTTAGACAGTTGGGGACCACTCCGCTTTGTAGTGAGCTGTTTATGATTTTGCTCCAGATAGGTGCTAAGGTGAGCTTCATTTTTTTGATTAGTGAGGGAGGAATGGGGTCTGAGATGTGAGCTGAAGGTTTGGAGGTCGAGATCAGCGAGATTATCTCAGTTTCCTGCACGTGGCAAAAGCTTAGCCAAAGGAGGGGAGAGGGCCCGGAAGGGAGGGCCTGTGGGATGGCCGCATTGCTCTTCGCGAGGTATAAATTGTTGATGTCTAGAGATAGTTCGATTTTTAGGACCTTATCGTTGAAGAAACTGGCGAATCTGTCGCATAGTTCTTTGGACGCCTGCAGGGGTGAGGGCAGAGGCTTGGATGTTTGATGTCTGATTATGTTGTAGAGCTCTTTGGGTCTGTTTTTGGAGTTGGCTAGAGCCTCTCGGAAGAAGCTGGATTTCTTTTTTTTGATATGGTTGTTGTACTTCTTGCGGGCTGTTTTTAGTTGTAGGCGAAGGATGGCTGTTGGGTTGTTTCTCCACTTTCTTTCTTTGGCTCTCAAGGTTCTTCTTTCTGCGTTGAGGTCCGCATTGAACCAGGTTCTAGAAGGGGTGGGACGGCTTCTTTTGAGCTTTAGAGGAGCTAGATTATCGAGAATTTAATTCCTAAGCGGGTGCCCACCCCGCTGTTTATTTTCAATTCGGAGGGAGCCTACCCCTCATCTGCCCCGTTTTCACCGCCGCAGCCCGGGACTGCAGGGAATCACCGCCGCGGCCGGGGATCACAGGAAGTCAGGCACCGTAGTTTTCTGACGGCGTGCGGGACTTCCAATTTCCAAAGAGGAAGTCCCGCGCCCGCCGCCGGAAGAAGAAGAGAAGCTGCCGGTGCGGGGCTCCCGTGGTTAAGGAAGAACCCCGCAGACGCCCCTGGTGCAGCCCAGCGGAGGAGGGAGCGCGAGGCACATTGCCGGTGCCTGCCCCCACCGCGGGAGAAGCAAAGGAGAACGTCAGAGTCCTCTGCTCCAGCCGGTGAGTTCCAAGGGAGCTGGGGGGCAGAGAGAGAGACAGAGTTAGAGCGGCCCCGGGCGCTCAGTAGGCCACTCCAACGTTTGGGCAGGTTTTGTAAAGAGCCCCAGAGAAGGCCTAAGTATTGTTAAAGGGCCCAGAGGGGCCCGTGTCTTCCTTCCCCGGTGCCCATTTTCAGAGTTGCCCTGCAAGTGCGCAGGCAACTCCAATGTCGGGGCAAGTGTGTGGCTCTGTGTGTGTGTGTCGCTCTGTGTGTAGCTCTGAGTGTGTGTGTAGCTCTGAGTGTGTGTGTGCGGCTCTGAGTGTGTGTGTGGCTCTGAGTGTGTGTGTGTGGCTCTGTGTGTGTGTGTGGCTCTGTGTGTGTGTGTGGCTCTGTGTGTGTGTGTGGCTCTGTGTGTGTGTGGCTCTGTGTGTGGCTCTGTGTGTGTGTGTGTGTGGCTCTGTGTGTGGGGGGCTCTGTGTGTGTGTGTGTGTGTGGCTCTGTGTGTGGGGGGGCTGTGTGTGGGTGGGGGCTCTGTGTGTGTGTGGATCTGTGTGTGTGGGTCTGTGTGTTTGTGTGTGGCACCTCACTCAAAATCGATGGTGAATCTGTTGTTTCAGCACAGCTCTGACCATACCCCTCATTCATGACAAGCACAGCTTGGCCAATGCTACTTATCCTTGACCTGCAAAGCGCCACTAATTCTGCACAGCTCTGCAAAATGCATCTCGCTCGTGGCCTCCAGTGCCCCACCTGTTCCATCACAGCTATGCCTGAGCTGCACCTTACTCGTCACTTGTGGTGCACCTGCCGTTCTAGCACAGCGCAGTCAATGCCCCTCATTCATGACTTGCAGTGCACCCTGTTATTTCAGCAAAGCTCTGTCAATTCACCATATCTGTGGCCAGTTCCCTAAATCCTCACAGATCAGCAAGTAAGATCAGCACACAGCTACCCTTGCACAGCTCCTCATAGCTGCCAAGGTTTCAGATTGCCTAAGTGTGACATTTTCATATTTCAGTGTAATTATGAGTTACATTTCAATGACTATGAGTGACACGTTTTCGCGCAAGCAAATCAAGCAATGAAGACCAGGGAAGCATATATAAATATCAGAAATTACACACCTATGAGCAACGAGAAACTCTAAGACGATCTTAAAACTGCTGCAATTGACATATGGTTTTGCTGTTTCTCCCTATTGATGACTACTGTAATTTCTACGGTAATGCTCTTTGTCTATCACATATGGCCCAACACCATCGTGTAGCATTTTATCATCTATTTAATTCCTAAAACACTCTAACATCTTTCGGTCCCTCTCTAACAAATAGTTTATTTGCTTTATAGTTCTGCTCATACCAATGTAGGGTGTCTGGGCACTTCACATCAGACACACATTATACCAACACGATGACTCTTTCGTGGGTACTCCAGTCTAGCAAATGTTATTTGTAGCACAACTCCCCTGACAGCAGCTGAAGTGTTTATAGTAGTTCATCCATCAAGCAAGCAATAGTGTGGGGTCACACTGAAGTACTTTGCAGTGTTCACAAGCATGTTGTCTGGTGTACTGCAAGAAATCGAGCACAAATATATAATTACCAACTCGGGGCTCAGGTCAGCAGGATTTTCGAAATTGAAAAAAATCCTGCAGTGTCACCTGTGAGTTTGACTTTAGTAGTAACACAGTCCGGCACTGACTGCAGGTGGCAGCTGCCTGACCACACGCTGCCATTCATTGTTTAAATCACACAGGCTGGCTGGTGGCACTTACTTTGGCAGTAGTCCGGATGAGTGTGGCTCGAACTGCTTGACACTCGACGCCGTCTCTCTGGAAGGCAGTGGCTGCAGGCTCACTTAGGCCGCAAGCCACTGCGCACCGCAGTAATTTGGGTTGGCCGGCCGCCTCAATTATATTCAAATCACCCTCTAGGCAGCTGGCAGGCCAGTGAGTCCCGGGGCTGGGCCGTCCTCCAGTGACACGCAGACTCTGTCCTGGTGGCCGCGCTGCAACCCGGTGGGTCACTCACTCCTCTCAGGTCTGGCTGCATTATTGAATTGAGGGGGTTAAGTAACACGGCTGATAGCGCACGGCCGCGCTCGTGCGAGCTGTGCTTGCGGCAGGCAGCGCGACACTGTAAGCGACATATTTGGAAACATTTGGGGAGCCGCGCAAAATACAGGTAGCAGACACTTTCGTTTACAAACTTCCCCGACCGGCCTTGGCAGCAGGATGTTACGTCCTGTCCCACGCGCCTGCCTCAAGCACACAACATCATCATGATTGGCCGGCTGTTCTGCGGTGATTCAAGGTGATACATTATATCAGTGTGAATCACCCTGCAAGCAGTCTGCCTTCTAGCTCAACTGCAAGCATGGGAGAGCAGTGGGGGCACACGGCGCATGGCGCATTGCCACACTAAACTGTTTTAACAGCCTGCCAGCACTTCAGTGGCCACTGTGAGACACGTGCATTATGCGTGACAACGCATTTCAGTGCGGTGATGCGGAACACCACACTGAAATGCGTTAGCGTCACACCTGATGCGTGTTTCTTGGCAGGCCTGGCTCCTCTTCGATCTTCATCTCTCGGCCGCTAGCGCTGGGACGTCCCTTTGCCGGGAAAGCCATGCGCTTTACAATTCTCATAACATAACAGCTTCCTCAGTGCATGTCACTCATTATCTGCAGAGACCCTGTATTATGCACCTTCTTCAGGGCCTCTTCTGCCTCTGCCGTTCAGACGCCATGCAGTCAATGCACCTTATTTGCATCCTGTCCAGTCTTCATCACTCCAGCGCAGTTGATGTATCTCTCTCATGGCCCTTTGTCCTAAAACGGATTTGCCCGTGACACTAACGCACATCAGGCACAGCCACGGGGCACTCTTGTCCTGAATTTGGCACCAGATCCCCCACACGAGCCTCCAGTGCCTGGAGGGCCCGTTCATTGCGACATTTCAATGGCATTTTCCTCTTGCACCGAGGCATCCATTCGTCTACTCGATTCTGCCGCCAGACGCAGCTATTCGTCTTTCCTCGAGTAGCAATTTGAGGACTTTCATTAACGATTTTAATGTTGTGTTTTTTGCTTCGTGGTGGGAAAACAGTCTCTTTAGGCTGGGGATGGAAGGAGGCGTCAGATTCTGTAGGGGGCTGTGGCGGCGGAAAGGCAGCCCTGCGTCACTGCTGCGGCCTACTCGTAGTCCTGAGAGGGGAGAGTGACGTGGAGTGGCCGCTCTCGCCTTTGGACACGCGAGCACGGACTGAGGGGTCAGCCGGCAAATTGATTTGCACGGTGAAATAATCCGACTCCCATTTCTAACACTCAGCACCTCCATGCGGAAAAAAGGCGGGAACGCAAGCCATACTTCTCATGGCCTTGCACCGCTCTAGGCCCGAGCAGCAATCCCGCTCAGGGCCCGAGAGGCCTCACCCCTGCTTCAAGATGGAGGGTCAGTTGGCGGGAATAGAGGTCCGCACGCGTGCTCTGCGCCTCGACGCCTGGGCGTCTTATTAATGCCTTTGACGCCCGCCGCCCAAGTTTAATATTCACAGAGAATGGCGCAGCCGAACACGGCCTTAATAGCTGTTGAAGCCGTCGCCTCTTTAGTATTCCGGCGGCGCGCGAGCAGCTACCGGGTGGCACAGGAATATATCTATTCTCCCCGTGTCGGCACCGTGGGCCCGGGCTCCGCCGCGCTCCGTGCTCCCCAGTAATTACACAAACACTGCAAATGGAGATGAACATGCCGGAATTAGAGCCATTTATTTCCGATTTATAAACCACCTTTCTCTGCTAATGATGTCCTGGCCAATTTGTTCTTTCCTTCATTTCTCGTGATATTGAAGCGGCAGGATTCCTGCCCTTGGGAAGGGGAGAGACTGGGAATTCCATCACAGCCCCAAGGTTTAGGGTTGGTGTGAGTAGGGTGGGTGGTTAACACGTGTTGGCGTAGGAGTCTGCATGCCGTAGAAGACTTATAGATGTATAATAACTAATTGTGTGATGTGGTACTGCAATGCCTTCAAAGGGGTTCTTTTGTTGTGATAATGCACCAAGAAGCCAAAATGTGAGTCGTTTGTAATTGACTCTACAGGTATAGGGTCATGATGTCCTTCCAATCCCCTAACAAAGGGAATAGATAGCACATTACACTCTGCACATCAGCATGTCGTGTTTATGCCATTCTGTTTTTAGGCCTCAGATACAGACAGCTTTATGCTGTCTTTTGTCAAAGACCTTTAGTGGACAATATCCAGCGACGGCTCCTCCGTAGTGGCGGAGGAGTTTTTCCCCACTGGCTCAGAGCCGGCAGTTGAAAAATAAAACAATATTTTAATATTGTTTTAATTTTCAGCTGCTGGTCTGTGCCAGCGCCTGTAAGGAGGAGCATGGCTTGGGGTCATAGGGAAGAGTGTTTGTGCACTTGTAAGTGCGCATGTCTGTTTGGCCAGCTGTCTTAGTCCAGCTAAACAGACTTGCGCAGTTATGTTTCTCAACCCAGCTGTATTCTACAGCCAGGTGGAGAAACGGCACAGACTTCCTGTGCCTGAGCAGAGCGTCTAAGCAGATTGCTCAGGCCAATCCTAGTTCTGCTCTCAATTTATGGGACGATCGTCTGGATTGGTTGGGGAGGAGTCTGTCCCATGGACTGTCAGGACTCAGAGCAGCAGGAGAACTGCTAGGGAGCAGAAGGAGAAGCGCGAAGCGGCCGCAGGATCAGGTGTTTTTTTACTTCATTTTTTTAACTTCTCCCTCCAAGCCCCCCCCCCCCACCCCCCTGCTGCTGCCCTGCCGCCACCCGCTGCATATTGCCAGCAGCCACAACTGACAATACCAATACTTACATGGGTTTTTGGGTTAGCCCATTGTTTACAATTGGTCAGCTTTTTTGTCAAACTCATTTGATTGCATCTTATTCAATAGATTTGCTTCCTCTTTTTGAACTTGTCCTTCCCTTGGGTAGATGCTTCTTTAACTTCTTTTTGATTTGATTCTTTATACCCATGCACAGCTTTGCACCATGTAGCTACTTTTTTTCTTTTATTTCCACCACTTTGTGGAGGTGCATGTATTCTCCCCACATGCTACTTCCTCCTTACATCCGCGTCCCATGCTCTCCCCCATGGTCGTCTGTTGCTTCCCCTGCCCTCTACACTCGCTTTGTCTTTATCAGTTTAAACACAACCTTCAACCCACAATGTTACTTTGTTGATCCTGCCCACAGCGCTGCCCCAACAATAACCATTTTCTATTTGCAACCATCACATGCGCCAAATCCACCTTTGCTTCCACTCCCCCTCACATTCAGTTTTGTCTTATTAACTTTTTTTGGGAGGGCCCAGACTAAAAAAATATGCCTTAGTGCACTTTTTATGTGATTTTTAATTTACTGCTCTAAGATGGGCATTTGCTATCTTGGAACAGCAAATTAAAATGAAAACAAAAAGGTGACCATATCCTTCTATATGAGAGGGCGCCATTTTTCCTGTTTGCACCCAGCGCACCTGTTTAAAGGTGCACCGTCGTGCAAACAGGAAAATGCGACCTATCTATAATAGCGCCCCTTGTTTGCTTGTGTTATCCATCCAACAACACCCTGGAGCCTATTCACAAACTGCCTTTTGTAAGACGTTTAGTAGAATAGTATTATTCACAAACTGTAAATCTTCACCACCACTGCTCTTAACATTTTTATGAGGAAATCCTCGCACATGCAAGTTTACAAATTAGTAGTAAATGTGGGAGGGACCAAGGGGAGTGCCTGGAAAAAGGAGCATACTTGCTACTAAATGGGAGGTGTTTAGTGGAGTAAGCAGTGGTTTACGGAGGGTTAGGAAGAGGTTTACGGAAGGGCATGTACCTACACTGAAAAAAGTAAGACCATTGCTATTCACAAACTGCACTTTACAGCCTAAAACGGTAAAAAAAAAACAGCAGTAAATTACCCCAGCTCAGAGCAGAGTAAGTCCAGCACCACATCTGGCCAACCACTAGTACTATAAATAATAATTGTCTTAGAAAATAATTGCGGTAGTGACTTACAATAAAACTCCATAGGAAATAATGTTAAATTAAAAAAATTTTTTTAAATAGGTAAACATATAAATACATATTATTTAATGTTTAAAAAAATCTAAAAATAAAACATACTTATTTATTAATTAAATATTCTAACAATCTTTTTTGAATTTATCAATTTTTGCACTGATAACTTTAATAAAAATATAAGTCAGTTAGTTTTAAATAATTGTATAAACCACTTTTAATAATTATTAATATTATGGTCTTTTTTTTAAACTTTCGGCTGGAATTTATTTTTGACTTTAAAAATATTTTCACTCTTTTTTCGAGATAAGTAAACTTTTTTACTTTTCCTTAAGCTTTTCCACAGGGAAAGCTTCACAGTGAAGAGACATTTTTTTAAAGTATTTGAAACTTTATGATAAAATAGTACAAATACTTTTATGTCAAGTAATAATGTGAATTAATTTAAGATATTTAATATAAATGTAGAACAAGTTAAAAAAACATGCAACAGCACGATAACTTAATTTTGAATTAAATCCTAAAAGAACAAATATATTAAATTAAGTCAAGATTAAAAAAAATCTGAAGTTTAAGTTAAAATAAAATAATCCCACCTAAAGTAAAATAGCCCACCTTAAGTAAAAGTAAAATGTATAAAAAAATGTATTATACATTAGCAATTATTAAAACTGATGCATACACAGTTTAAAGATATTTAATTATATTTTAATAAAAATTAATATTGATCTCATTTATAAATTCAAAAATAGTTGTTCAAATAGTTTATAAATGAGTAATGTGTATGTTTTATTGTTACGTTTTAACATTACATTATATTACATTATATTTATTGATATTTTTGAAATATTTTAAATAATTTAATGTAAACATTTTCTAATGGATTGTTAAGTCCCTACCTACATTATGTTGTATGGGAAGGTGTTGTAGTATCAGTAGTTGGCCATGTGATGCTAGACTTATTACTGCCTTCTTTTTTTTAGGTAGTAACTTACACTCATGATTTTGGTCCCACTTTCTTTTTCAGGGGGTGGAGACGTGTAGACTTCACTTTTGAGTAACTTTGTACTTGGATTTTGTGAATAGCTAAAAGTAGTAAAGTTACTCAAAAGTTTTAAAATAGATTACAAATGTGAAATACTGACATATGTAAGTTGCTTTTGTAAATAGCCCTGCTTCAGTTTCGCCTAGTCAATTTGATCCTTCGCCTCTCTAAGAATTGATAGCTCTTTATAATGGTTCTTGACCTTTAACATCTCCTCTGATACTTTGTGGGCTCAGGGAGAGTTTCTATTTCCTGATTACCTCTGGCAGTGCAATGTTTCTGGACTGAATGTGTTTCTGAGGAATTGCATCGCATGTTCACCCACAAGCGTGTACTCATTATTCAAAATGTTCTCTTTTGGGTCCATAGCTGCTCTCTGGCTTGCAATCACTTGCATTTTCAAGTCCTTGAGCGTAGGCTCTGAGAGAGGCATTCCAGATAGGAGTACTTGAGGCCTTATGGGGATAGGAAGTAGACATGGGAAGAGGAGCTCAATAGCAATGCTGTCCCCTGCCTGTGAGGGCGCTCATGACTTTTCTTTGTCCTCTAGTTTTCTCCATTTCTTTGGGTGTGTCAAAATGTCTGAAATGGCCCTCATGAGTTGTTGTTACCTGGATCTATTGTTGTACCAACAAAAAGTCAGTGTACGTCTTGGTACAATTCACAGGCTTCTGTAAATGTGGAATTGTTCCATCCTGAAAATGCATCATGTTTTGCAGGAAATGGGGAAGTGGAAACAAGTATGTAGGGCTGGCAGGTGTGGCGGTGATGGACTATCATGAAAGTGATTATATAATTTCCTTTCTGAGGCTGGAGTAGGGCGAGTGTTCGGCAAGAGGCAGAGAAGCAAAAGATCAACAGAATGCCCACTGTGTCTGCCTTGGACCCCAAGCCAACCCCCTGCACAACAACAAGCACACTGCACTTTCAGTCAGTCTTACAGTCGGGCTCCTAGGCCCTCTAACTAGTCTCCGTAAAACATGGACGGCCTTGTAGACAGTCATTTGGGGTGCCCCTTTCATTTAGCGGGCAGCTGCTCCATGTATCCAGCAAACTGGCACTAGGCAGAGCGCAGCCTGGACATAGGAGAGGTAGATCATTGGTGGTCCTCACCAGGTGCTGTGCAATGGGACGGCGCCAGGACAGGTCAAAGCGACTCTCATGATTTGGCAGATAAACAAAGCATGGCTGGCTTCTTGGTTGCACTCTTCCGGGCATCCCAGGTCCCTACAGCTATGCCACCGCAAGTGGTTCCGGGCTTGAATGGTACAAGAAACGTTAAAGAAATTCAAAAACCTCCTGGCCAACACTGTAAATCTAATTTAGAAAAAAGAAGGCCTAAACTCCCTCTCCTATCCCGCAAAACCGTGATCAGATCGATGTGAGCTGTGTCCCATGGGAGTCAATTGGGGGTCGCTATGGGTCGCAGCTGCAACCCATGGCTTGCCTTTTGAGACGCCTGGTCCATCTCTTGAGACCCTCGGCACATAGACTAGGGGGCATATTACCAAGGGCCTTATCGCCGCTTTAGCGGGAATTTTTCCCGCTAAAGCGGCGATAATTTTATCGCCCTATTACCTAGCTGTCGCTAACACCAGTTAGCGACAGCTAGTAGGAGATAGCGATCATCTTGGGGCACACTTTGCATGTCAGCGATATTTATTTATGATATTTATCGCTAATGACATGCAAAGTGGGCGTGCCAAGATGTTAGCGACTGTAAACAGTCGCTAACATCGCTATCTCCTATTACCTACAAAGGTGTACTTTTGGAAATATTAGCGCTAAGCGCAAATATCTCCAAAAGCTAACACCTGCCCAGAGCAGTTCTTAGTCATGTTATCCAATGGTGGGTGGATAACATGGCTAAGAGCATTAGCTTGGTAATGCATGAATATCGCGGACTTTTCAACGATATTCAGGCATTACGGCAGATTTTTATCGCTTTTGAGATAAACCTTGATAATAGCAAGGTTTATCTGCGATAAAAATCGGCGGAGCTCGGCTATAATAATATTGCCGCTAACCGTGTTAAGCGATAAATATCGCTTCATCATGGTAATATGCCCCTAGGTTTTACCAAGAACAAACAGAAAACGTGGCTCTCCGAGAGCTGTGTTTGCATTCTGTAGTTTCCATGCCTTCCTTCTGTCTTAGCTGTACAGCAGCAGGTTAGTGGCCAATAAGGGAATTCGTTTTAAAAAAAGGGTGTCATCATTGGTTAATTTGTAAACAAATGAGTGCCAGGGCTCTCGTTAGGAGGCAGCTTGCACCAACCCATTTTTCCTGTTAGCGCCGCCGAAAACAGAAACAACTATTAACCATGAAGTTGGGAGCGGATGTGGTGTAATGACCAGAGCTGTTGACTTTGGAGCTGGGGAACCAGGTTTGAGTCTCGGAATTGGCTCAACATCCTGTAATGCTGGGCAAATTACTTAATCTCCCTGTGTCTACCATAAATGTATGTGTCCTTAACTGGTGCTGATGAAAGGTGCTGGTGCTGAGCACCGGAAACCACCAGTTCAAATTAACCACTGGGTGTACTCTTCCAGTCCCTTACTTTTCTCCCAGGCCCTCACCCGCCACCTATTGGCATTTGAAGGCCAAAATTCTGCAGCTGGCACGTGCCTTCCATCTACAATCCACTGAGCGAGACAGTTTTAAATGGTTAACCAGAGTGGCACCAAGTCTGCATGGAGTAGAGCATGTACTTCAGCCTATAAGCAAGTGCCTCTCTGGGGTCTATGGACTGTAGGTGGGCATGGTATATTAATACAGTGCTGTAAAAAGGGGGGAACTGCCATTGTTACAGCAAGCATTGCTATATGCCCTAGGCTCCATACTACCTGTAAACGTAGTACAGGAAAGACTGAAACACTAACAGCAACTGTGAAAAAATGTGAGCCTTCTCAGGTTTTCATACAGGTGCGGCGCCTCCTAGGCACATTAGGCAGTCATCATTGCCTGCGTTGGAAGTTACCCCACCATGGGGGTACATTGGCTGTACTGGCTTAAGGAAAGGAGGATTCTTCTTTTGGCATTCGCCAACGACTCCTTAACGTTTCACCTAGGCGTCCAGGGTTTGTCAGTGACTTTTGCGGTTCCCCGTCCCGCGGCCGGGCTCAGCTCCGCCCCCTGCCTTCACCGACCGGCCGGGCTTTGCTCCGCCGGTCCAGGCCTCCGGACCACAAGCCCCAGGAGCCTCAGGGGCACAACGCGCTTTTCCCACGCGCCAGGAGGCGCATAAAGACCCGCCTGCTGCGGAGTCCCTTGGCGTCCAGGGTTTGTCAGTGACTTTTGCGGTTCCCCTTCCCGCGGCCGGGCTCAGCTCCGCCCCCTGCCTTCACCGACCGGCCGGGCTTTGCTCCGCCGGTCCAGCGCTCCGGACCACAAGCCCAAGGAGCCTCAGGGGCACAACGCGCTTTTCCCACACGCCAGGAGGCGCATAAAGACCCGCCTGCTGTGGAGTCCCTTGGCGTCCAGGGTTTGTCAGTGACTTTTGCGGTTCCCCTTCCCGCGGCCGGGCTCAGCTCCACCCCCTGCCTTCACCGACCGGCCGGGCTTTGCTCCGCCGGTCCAGCGCTCCGGACCACAAGCCCCAGGAGCCTCAGGGGCACAACGCGCTTTTCCCACGCGCCAGGAGGCGCATAAAGACCCGCCTGCTGCGGAGTCCCTTGGCGTCCAGGGTTTGTCAGTGACTTTTGCGGTTCCCCTTCCCGCGGCCGGGCTCAGCTCCGCCCCCTGCCTTCACCGACCGGCCGGGCTTTGCTCCGCCGGTCCAGCGCTCCGGACCACAAGCCCCAGGAGCCTCAGGGGCACAACGCGCTTTTCCCACGCGCCAGGAGGCGCATAAAGACCCGCCTGCTGCGGAGTCCCTTGGCGTCCAGGGTTTGTCAGTGACTTTTGCGGTTCCCCTTCCCGCGGCCGGGCTCAGCTCCGCCCCCTGCCTTCACCGATCGGCCGGGCTTTGCTCCGCCGGTCCAGCGCTCCGGACCACAAGCCCCAGGAGCCTCAGGGGCACAACGCGCTTTTCCCACGCGCCAGGAGGCGCATAAAGACCCGCCTGCTCCCTCGCCCACGAGGACGCGCGCGGGATGCGCCGGGCTAAGCCCGGGCAAAGGGCGGGCCCTCTGTGGCCCTCAGAGGACCGAGGAGACTGGACTGGGCAATGGACTTTGGTTGTACAGTAAATTCCTCTTTTTCAGATTTAGGCTAGCATAAGTTTTGTTGTGTGAATCTAAAAAGGCTCAAATTTCACAGTTTCTTTGCCCTGTATTCAATTAGTGTGTCTGGCTAGTGTGCTTTTGGAGGTGTTCAATTAGGTAGCTTGTAGTTATTTAATATTGTTATTCACCTGGTTTACACTTCAATCACGTTGTGTAAATATGTCTCATTGTAAAAATACCACCAAGGGCCCTGGAGTATCCACACTTGATAACTACTTAGTAAAAGTGGTCTCCAAAATCAATAGTGATCGGAGAGCTTCACTAGGGAAATCTGGTTCCACGGGGCTTTTGCTCCCTAGCTCCCTCCCCGATACAATAGTGACCCCCCTTGAGGCTAACGCTGACTCAGGAAGCAGGGGAATGGGAGTGACAGACGTCCAGGTACACCCACCCCCAACAGATCTAATTCTTGATATTATTGCTAGCCCAGTTGGTTCACCCGGGCCAGATGAGATTCGCTCCAAAACACCGAGAGCAGTCAGGGCCTGTAGGAAAGTGCCAACCAAACGGGGTGGTGGGAAGCCAAGAAAAGCTTTAGAGAATAAGGTATCACCTCGCAAAAATAAAGGCAAACATGGGGGATCAGAATCACCGCAAACTGCTGTAGGCTGTAGTACAAACATGGAACAATTTGAACTCCTATTGGGCGCTTTCGAGACTAAACTAGAGACAAAAATGGTAGAAATCATATCCCCCCTGTTGCATAAGATAGATGCACTTACCTCAGAAGTTGCTAGACTGATGGCTCTAGATAAAACCCAGCCCTCTCCAGTAGAAGTGGATAGGTCTGCAGATAAAGCCCCTGTTGAGCATCAGGATGGAAATAGCTCTGTACCTTTATTGCAACGAGTAGGAAATCTACCTACAGAGAGGCCCACACAAATTCAGACACCTCTAGTTAAACAAGGTCCCTCTGGCTACAAAAAACCTGATCCCATTGTTACAAAGTTAAACGTGAACCAAAATTCCAGAATTGTCCTCCCCCCAGAGGCGGCGCCCTTTGTGTGTATATTATCGGGGGTTCCTGAACTTAAACAATGTACGAAGCCTATGCTTGGAGCTGTGGATGGCATGCTCCTCTAGTCTACAGGGCACAACAGGAAGGATCCTGTGGCATATAAGAAGGCGTGAGTCAGGGGATTTTGTGAGCTGCAAGATGCTGAGAGCTGTGGATTGGTAGGAACTGCATGCTGTGTGAGATCAATGATGTTGATGCTGTTGTGATGTAGTGCTGGGAGCTGTAGGAAGCTGCGAACTACAGGATGCCTGGATTGCTGTGAGGTGCTGTGGGTGTTTGTATTCGGTGAGCTGTAGCGTGCTGTGGACTGCATGTTCTGTCAGCTGTGGGATTCCGAGAGCTGTGTCTGCCGGCGCTCAGAAGGCTTTGAGCAGGTGGATGCTGCGAGCTGCAGGATGTTGACGTTCTGAGCAGCAGGATCATATGTCAGTATCCCTGTCCTTCCGTATGATCTCCCCTCTCCCCGGGCTGACACGAAATCACTTCAGACAACTCTCAAGACACCAAAGAGCAGGAGATCAGAGACACCCCTCCTCCCCTACCGGGCTGCGACACCCTGCCTCTCCCTCGGCTCAGGCATGTGTCTGATGCACACAGGGTCATGGGCAAGGTGCACCACCCCCTCTAACAGCGAATTATTAATTGTCTCCAGCCGAGCAAAATTAATCTGAAGGAATGATCGCCCACAGCGGCGCCCCTCACTGCTCTGTCTTTCTGACAGCTGATCCCCCTATCACCGTCTGTATCCTCAAACTCTGTCATAGATAACTCTGTCCACCACACATCCCTGCACTGCATCGCACCTCCACGCCAACATGGCATGGGTGCAAATTCAAGACCGTAAGGTTAAAAATTCAGGACAGAGGGTCAAAATTCAGGACAAAATGTGAATAAATGTACTTTTTCCAGACACATCATAGGAAGTTGCGCGATAGTATAAAAGTCAGACCCCCCAGGATATAGCGGCATGCATTATCTTTTGTAAAAATGCGGCAATTTCTACAAAAGTGCCGATTTCGCTGGCACTTTTGTAAAAATCGCGGCATTTTTACAAAAGTGCCGATTTCGCTGGAAACCGCGAAATAGCGAAATCCTGGAGGGTCTGACAAAGGCAGAAGAGCAGTGAGGGAATAGGAAAGAGTGAGCGAGAGAAACCGAGATGGGGATTGGAGCAGGGACACCCGAGGGGAGAGAGTAAAGTGGAGAAGCGGCAAAGGGGAAGAAGGAAACGGGGGAGAGGAGGGACAGGAGTGGGCAATATGGGCTGCAGAGGGAAGGGAGCAGAAATAAAGGATGAGATTGGGCCGAACAGCTCATAACATTAGTGAAACAAAGAAGAGAGCTAGGTCGGACTAGGAGACACAGAGAGCGAGAGCAGAGCAGGTATGGGTAATATCCAGGCCGAGCACCCCATTAGCCCATCCACTCATCAAACAAGCCTGCACTCTCCAGGACAAGTGGACCAGTGTGCCTGAGTACCGTCCACCGAGCATGTGGGACAAACACAACTGATATTCATGAATCCAGTGAGGAGGATGAACCCTTGTGGAATCCAGCAACGCGGTGGGGCAGATGAACACTCACACTTACACAGTTTGCCTGACGATCCACCCACACCTGAATGTCACCAGCAGCAAGCTCTATGTGAGCTGTACAAGGGGCTGCTTTAGAAGACGGCCGCTTTTATGCACTTTTACATTGTCTACTCGCCACTTTCTAATTTCTAAGCAGTTTCTCCACTCCAGAGCATCAAAGGGCTGGGTGAGAAGGGAGGGGGAATGCGAGGAGCAGAGGAGCCAGAATGAAAGTGACTAAAGTGAAAGTGATTGCATGCAGCGAGCGGTGTGCTTAATGAGCGTGAGGAATGCCATATGGCGCCTCTGCTCAAGCGCACGCACATGCACTGTAAGCTGTAGCCGGCGGTAGCATGAGCAGAGGAGCCAGAATGAAAGTAACGAAAGTGAAAGTGATCGCGAGCGGCGAGCGATGCGCTCAATGAGTATGAGGAATGCCATATGGCGCCTCTGCTCAAGTGCGCACCCGCGCACATGCACTGCAAGATGTAGCCGGCGGTAGCATTGTTTGAAGCCCTTACTTAAAGTCTCGCCAGATCAGCGCAAGCGCTGGGTCAGGCGAGACCTAAAAACCAGCCATTCACAAGCCAAACTGCGAGTTCTCCTGGAAACATGCAACAGTTGCACCTTTTCATGAGTACACCTGGAAGGTTTTGTTAATATCTAATTGCTTTAACGCAGTCGCCTTTTTAAGTGTATATTTGTACATAGTATTCAGCTGTGCATAGTAATGGAATCTCATCTGTGCAATTGCACTTTTTCCTACACTTTCTTTTTTCCACACGGAAAATATGTTTTTACCCTGTGGAGAACCCATGTCACAACTCTTCACCAGTTTTGGTGGTGTTACCTTACCACTTCCACTTGGAAAAGGGTGAGTATGGAGTTTTTATCGGCAAACAATTTTTTTAATAAACTTTCCAGGGCATATTGACCACACAATGCCAACCCCCACCCTTGGAGTAAGATTTCCCGTTTACCAGTGCATGTAACTACACTCTCTTGGGGTCAAGAAACACACAGGTGAATCAATTTACAAATAAAATTTCAGCTTTTGTGAAAAATGTCGTTCTCATTGCAAATGTCTTTGTGATTCATACCTACTGAAACTATTTCACATGAACGAGTTGACCAAGGCTGCAACTTTAATCTGCAGATTTCGCAGATTTCACACTGATCACTGCAACAGGTGCATTAACCATCCAAGCTATCTTAGCAGTGGAACACTGATATTTTCGAATGAGACAGTTTGACACAGGTAGTTCTTTCATGTGACCTCACAAAAGCATTCAATAGATCAATGAAAGACGGGAAGAGGACAGCGCTGACCTGTAAGATCCTGCAATTTCAAGAAGAAACTGCATGCTCTTATATCATTACCGCCATTGCATGTTCCTGGCGGAAATGATAATGACAGAAATTGTGCCTCTAGCAGAAATGGCCCAGTTTGCATATTCTTTAGCAAGGCTCCTTGTAGAGAACCAGGATTGTGCAAGCACACGCGACCTACTAAACCTAGAGCTGCTCTGGGTTCTCATCCCAAGGAGAGGCAAACAAGGTTGATTGGTTAAACAATACAACAATTTCAAACCTTTTAGGAACAATGTGAGGTGCAGTAACGTTTTTACAGGCCATAAAACTTCAGAATCTGTGGTTTACAACTGCCATATAATATATGAGTTAAGCTTTTCATTTCCAGAGTTTAAAAATGAAAAGAAATGCAAACGCCAGTTAAATATCTTTCCCTGATCTGGGAATTGTCATCTAATGCTTGGTTATTTGAATTCACTTCTAGCTGAAATTATTTATGCCACTACATTTCCATGTCGATCCTCTTGGCAAGCACAAACACACCCTAGAATAGTTCAGCACTTTGACAAGCTCAAAGTTAATTTAATTGTTGGTATAGTTCCTGTTTTTCACAAAAATGTGTTTGGGAGAATTCCCAAGCATGCTGTAAAGTTGCCTTTATGCCCCGTAATTTGCACTAAGTTCCAGGTCTTAGATGTTTCAAAGTATTCTATTTCCCACATTTTTTCATAAATGCCTTAGGAAGAGCCAATCATTTTTTGTAAAGTAATCTTAAAATCCTATCATGTTTTCTTCCGTAATGTTACAAGTGCATGCTCTTTCAGTTGTACCATTTAACACATTTTATCAGAAATTAATTGACGAGAATACCCAGACACCATGTAAACCTGCTTTCAACCCTATGCCTTTTCCATTAAGGTCACAGGAATGATCTGGCATCAAATATTATTTTTGCAAGGCTTCCTTAGTATTAATGTTGCCTCCAAATGTTTCCCCATTTAAAGCATTGTTCAGCCAAATATGCAACGAAATGTACCATTTTCACTATATGCTCCTTTAATTATTGGGCTCCAAAGAAGGAAGGGGCCCCACATGTTGTTCTTGACCCTGGTCCCACAAATAATTCCACTAGGCCTCTTAATATACAATAGACTGAAGACTTGGCTTTTCCTCTAATCGCTAAACTACCTTTGCTTGCCCATTACTAGAACAGTCAGCGCTGTGGCAGCCATCTGCTTTATAAATATTTTAACAAAGCATATCATACTGTAGCCTTATGCTGGTGGACTCATACACTCATTTGCCAATCTAGCCCAAGTACCTTTCAAAAGATCATGCAAGCAAAGTAATAATTTTGCAAGGCTCATTTATGTTTGCTTATTGTGTCACTTACAAAGACTTGCAGGGGCTACATAAGAAAAAAACGTTAATTTATTTTTGTAATTCAAGAAATACATACTTAATAAGTTAGGGAGGGTTGAGGCATTGAGTATTTTCTGCTGAAAATGAAAGCCAAGGCAGCCCTGCTGCAAAGGTTAGCCACAGTCTGGGTCCTATTAGGAAGGCTTACCACTGCTGCGGCTAATTCTGCATCTGGTTTGTGGCATGAGGGAAGCTCACAATGCTGCTGCCTTTGCTATGCCATGTTTGTACTATGAATGAAGCCTACTCTACTACAGACCATACTGTAGCTGATCAGTGTGCATGTGAGACCTTTCCAGTTCTATTTGTGTTTGGACAATTGGGGAGGTGACTGAAACTTTAGGCTGTTATTGGACTTTGCATGGAATATGGTAGTTATCCCTGGATATTGATAGCTGTACCTCTGACATATCATGGTAGAAGCCAATATGTCCGGTGATAGAAATAGACAAACTTGGTTGAGCAACTGCTTTGTTGTGTAATTAATAATTAACTTATTTTTTATTAATTTTGCACTTATTTTGTTTTGCTTTTCATTGCTGGTGTCATTTTCCATCAAAGTCAAAGATCCCATTACATCACTTCCTGGAACGCACCAAGTCGCTGTTGTGTGACATCACTTCCCGTGAAGTCATTGTGGGTCAAAGGACACGTGATGACACTTCCGCTACCCCTGAAATGTTGGCGGATTGACGTCCATGCTGTGGCCCTCACTTTTGAAGCGTTCCATTCCGCACTGCCATGTTTGTAGAAAAGTGTATCCAGCCTGGCGTTAGAATCATTGACTGGGGCGGCGGCCGTCGCACCTGCAGGGATGCTCCATGGTAGCTGAAGTGGCACTTGAGCTAACGCAATCTCATTACCTTCAGCTTTATAGGGTAGCGAGCTGCTCTCGCTATTGTGTGGTGACAAAACAAATCCCCTGCCACCTCTTGTTAACTCGAGGGCCTGCTTAGAGAGTTGCAGGCCTTCAGTTCCCCTGCTTCATTTTCTCTCCAAGGAAAAAAAAGCCCAACCGCCTCGGCCTCTATTCATAGCTCACGTCTTCGACAGCTTCAATTTATTGCGCTGTTTTTCAGATTCGTTAGTTCGGACCAAGTTGCGCGTCTCCTAAGTGTGCATCGGGTGACGTTGCAGTCAATTATATGCGCTTCCGGGCTGCGTGCCAATACGCCGGATTCATTCGGGCTTTGGACGACTCATGATCTAAAAAAAGCGAGAGGTGAGAATTGGAGTCTAAGCCCCTCGGGGAAGGATTCCAAGAAGGGAACTGTTAAAGATAATTTGTAGTTTGTCTCCAGGAGGAAAGCACAAGAGGCGCTCATTTCCCTGCAGAGGATGAGAGGGAATAATTCACGATGGGAGACCTCCGGGGCAGGTTCCGGAGGGCCGGAACGTGACGCTACTGCGGAAGTTAGTGGTTAGAGTGGTGGTGGGCGCCAGCCTGAAGCGCTGCGCTCAACTCACGCGAGTCGAAACGTGACTGTCCAAATGTATATTCTACGAAGTTATGGACTTAACGGTAAGGGTCGGAGCCATAGGCCCCCATGCCGTCAGAATGTTCACACACAGTGGCATCACTGGCGCAACGAAACTTGAGGTGGCCGAGCCCCAGGGTCGGATTGGTAACGCGGGCACACGGGCAATGCCCGAAGGGACAGTGTCCAGTTCCAGCTGTGGGCTGCTTTTTTTAGCAGTCCTGGGGGGGCCGATTTGGGTAGTTTCTGCATTGTTCGGATACCCCCAGCGTCCCAGTGGGTGCCTGAGTGGCCTTTCTAGAGCCAGATGGGCAGAGGTGTCACTCCCTTTCTCTCGCTGGGTCTGCTCATTAATGTATGCATATTGAGCAGGGGTAGGGGGCCTGAGTAGAAGTGGCATCACTTGTTTTCAGGTGTGTTTCACCAATGTAAACTAATCAGTGCATGTTTTTTACCTTTTCCCTTTTAAAATAAATGTTAGCAGTGTTTTGCAGAAAGACAATATGCAAATATGGGCCTCTTTTTTAGCGTGCCGGGCCGATTTTTAACCCCAATCCAACCCTGCCAAGCCCCCTCCATACTCCGTCAGGAGCTCTCCAGCCAAAGTACTGGACTGAGGGGGCCCACTGGAGCTAGGGTCCCCTCGCACCATAGGGCCTGCGGAAGCATGTGTTACACCACTGAGTGGCATACTATCTAGAACTAGCCCAGGGCACGGGCGCATGGCCCAGGGCCAGACTGGCCTTGCGGGCATCTGGCATTTCCCCGGTGGGCTGCCAATGTGGGGGCCGGTTTTGGGGCCCTGGGGGGGGGGGGCGTTTTTGTTACATGGCCGTTTTTGCAGCATAGCTACAATATTGCCTCCTGTAACAAAATCGGCTGAAACCGGCCCTGGCAAACAGCTCGGCCGCACCCCCAAATCCATTGGGAGGGTGGCCGAGCACTTTGCCAGGGCCGGTTTTGGTTCCCAGTCCAGCCCTGGCCCGGCCTCTTTTATTGGCAGGGTCACCTCACTAGTGACACCTGTGATTGATGGGTGCGGGGTGAGTGTGGAAGCCAGCCCTATAGCAGTGGCTGGTGGAAACACATTACTTAGAAACACTAGACCATGACCAGCCAATCACTACATCCCTCCCAAACGTTATTAAAAATGGGACAGGAGAGAACAACCTGACAAAAACAAAAACTCCACTGAGTCTATTCAGGTTGCTTGCAGGACATGATAAGTGGACAGGTGCAGCGGGGAGCACCAGGCCTTACGGCACGCCTCCATTGTTTTAACCAGACTACTCTGGGCATGCGTTGTCCCAGTCTACCTGGGCACTGTGGGTCCTGTCCCACCTGGTCTCATTGCGTGGAAGTCTATTTACAATGCTCACTGTAAGGGTGCATTTGGAGCAATAGTGAAGACGGCTGCTGATAGGTCTTTTAAGGCGCCCAGGCTCCATGGATAGCAAGCCTCCAAAGACAGATGATGTCACAGTGACTGTTAAAGAGTCTTCCGGGGGTGTCGCAGTGCTGCCCACTGGAGGAGCAACTTCAGCTTCCCTCTCTTACCAGGATTCCCTGGTGGCTGGTGCACAGGCATCTACAGGACAGTCTTGGGGGTGACCTTTTCTCCATGCGTGCTTTCGTTGCTTCCGGATACCTGTCATGGAGCGGTTGCAGAAATATCTCTTTTCGCGGGAGTCCCCTCTCACTGGAATCCCATGAGACCCTTGCCCCTGGATTGCCACAGGACTGCGTGGGCTGTGCGGGACTCTCATAGGGATCGCTAAGGGGTCACTGAAGAACATCCAACAGGGCCACGTCCAAGCATCACGTACAATCCCAAGGATGGATCATCCAATGGTCGAGATTGCTCTCACCAGCAGGCATCAGGTTCACTGCTGCACACAGCTGGTTCCTGGGCGGCCAGCCTCCCATGGCGCCATATATGCCTCATTGACCTCTGGGTGTTTTATAGGCACAGGGCTTCTCTAGATTTCCAATGTTCCTTGGATGTTCATAGGGATGTGCTCGATTGTGAAAACACTCACAGTTCTTAGTCTGTAATTTGCAGTGTTCCAGATGTCTACTACATACCATTCTCCTCTTCTTCTTTTTCTTTGCGCTCTCTAGTGCTGTGGGCCTGTGCCACACTTTTCTTCTCCTCGTCCATCTTCTTTTCTTCCCTTCTTCTCCTCTTCCTTTTCCAGATGTAGCCTTGTTCCATCTTGTCAACCCCTTCATCCTTCAGACCAGGCCTCTCCATGTGGCATGCACTTCACTTGGACTTTCCTGGTCACGTCCTACCCCTAGGACGGACTTTCTTCTCTACTTTCTCTTTCCTAACCAGGCCTCTCGCATTGATCTTCCTTTCACCCGGACCTCCATGGTCACGTCCTATCCTAACAGCAGGACTGGAAACTTCTTTGCCTCGTGGACCTCTCACAGGTCTTCCCTTCGAAGACCTCACACAAGTCTTCACTTTGTGGACCTCTCACAGGTCTCCTCTTAATGTCCCACTCACAGGTCCCCTCTTCACTTGAGGATGCACTCCTTGCGCCTCAAAGCTTTGCTGTTGTAAGGCTTGCTCCACCTCCACTCAGACAGGCTGTGAAGGGTCTGTCACACCCTGTGATGACATTGGTCCTCTTTCCTCCCAAGACTCCTGGGCTCCTGTCCGTACTGTCGGCTCTCCAGACGCGGCCCTCAACGCATCTCTGACCTCATGCTCTGTCTTACTCTTCTTGAGCACTGTCTACTGTGCTGTGTGCACCCGGTCCATTCCTTTTCGGGAACAACTTCTCTCCTTATTTCTTTCCTAGCCAATTGCCACTGTGCATAACTGGCTTCATTGAAGTCTACCCCTGGAGTACTACCCCCACTTCAAACAATGTCCTGGGTAGCCTTCTACCTTTTCTTCTGCTGTGCTCCGTGGGTGCCTCTTGTGGGGTTCATTGCATTAGAGGTGCACAGTCACTTTCTCCATCACAGTACAGGCCCGCTTGTGCTGCTACCCCTTCCGCTATGGGCAGCTGACACCTTCCTTGCACTAGATGCTGTTGCACTGTACCAGATGTGCTCTAAGACGGGGCAGTTACTGTCTGTGGCCACTAGGTGGTGCTGTAGGCACCTTACGTGGCAGTTCCTCACATGTAGGGGCCATGCTGCCTTTCCTGACCGGCTCTGTTTAAATATCTGCATCAGGTACTCTCACTATGGAAGCAGTGGGACCAATCCACGTTCTCTCCCCCCGCTGCTGCAAACACCGGCGGTACTCCAATACAGGTGCACTTCCCTCATTAACTGCATGCCGCAGCAGCCATCCCAGCAGGGTGTTCGATCTGGTTAATTTTTTTTACTGCAGGCCGCGGTGCCTCCCACGACCTCTAGGTGACGCTGCCATGGCCTCTCACTTTCGTCCGGCAGGCCATGGCCTCCGCCTAGATGGGCTGCCATCGGAGTCCTTTCCTTTACCGGTGGTAGTCGCTCATCCATTATGGGTAGGGTGACCAGAATTTTAAAGCCAAAAACCGGGACATTTCACCAAAATAGAAGAAAGTCTACAATCTTACTTCAAGCGATGAGAGCGCTCCTCAGCAGAGAATTACAGAACAGGCAGTAAGAACATACATAAAATGCAATGTTTAAACCCAGTAGCTTGCCTGTTAATTAAATTGCTTTCTTGAAACAATTGCTAACTATCCCTGCTTTCGAAAACATAAAAAAAAACTCCCTCTGGGGCATATTATCAAGGATGGCGATAGGGAATTTTCGCCGCTTTAGCGGCCGTTTTCGGCCGCTGAGCGGCGATAATTCTATCGCCCTATTAGCAAGCTGTCTCTAACAGCAGTTAGCGACAGCTTTTAGGTGATAGCGAGCGGTTTGGGGCCCGCTTTGCATGTTAGCGATATTTATCGCTAATGACATGCAAAGTGGGCGTACCCAAACTGTTAGCGACTGAAAACAGTCGCTAACATCGCTATCGCCTATTAGCAAGGCAGGCATAGCGATGGAAATATTTGCGCTAAGCGCAAATATCTCCAAATACTAACACCTGCCCAGACCAGTTCTTAGCCATGTTATCCAATGGGAGGTGGATAACATGGCTAAGAGCATTTTGTCGCTAATGCGTGAATATCTCTGTATTCTCAGCGATATTCACACATTTGGCGGCTATCGCCGGAAAATGTATTGCTTTGGAGATAAACGTTGCTAATAGCACGTTATCTCAGCGATACATTCCGGCGATGCTCAGCGATTAAAAAAACGTCGCTAAGCCTATTTAGCGATAAATATCGCTACTTGTTGGTAATATGCCCCTCTGTTTTCAGTCGACCCTCTTTAAAAACGGGGACATGAGCTACATTTGTTGAAATTTGCTGGGACAGCTGGTTAAAAAATGGGACCTTCCTGGCAAAACGGGAACACCTGGTCACCCTAATGATGGGCCACACATCATGCTGGCGCGGCCCGGGTCACAACTCATCCCTCTGCAGGCAGAGCGCTTTTCCAACTGCAAGCAGTCCAGATGGACCGCAGAATGCCTCACACCATCTCTCACCTCTGGCCCCACATGGCTCACACCTTCACAGCAACCACATAAGGCATGGCGCCTGCACCACGGCTGTGATGCAAGATTGCGGGACATGAGTTTTTTTTAAGGCGGCAGGCAGTGGGACGCCTACAGGCTCTTCTCTCCCCTGCAGGCACCTCAGCTGCCTCAATGTTTCTTCACCCGTGCAAGCACTTCAGGGATGGGGGAGGCTCCTCTCCCTGCAGTGAGGGATGGCAGCTTAAGGGCATCTCAAGCTGGCGGCAACCCCTCACCCCCTTTGCCTTTGCCTTGCTCGCGATCTCCATCTGCCGTCACTGGGTCTTACCTCATGCCCGATGAGTGAGTGGCTGCTTTGCCATGCTCTGGAACCGCCTCACTTGGGTCGCAGCAGGCAGGACACTGGTCTAGCTCGTCCCTCTATCTCTCTGGGGACACCACGCTTGGTGGGCTAGCGCAGGCTCACAGCAGTCAGTTGCTGCAGTCTCATGCCCAGGCGGGAACCATCTTCCTGGCTCTCCTCTTTCAGCTTGTTGGCAGGGGAGCCATAGCACAGGCTACACTTCCCCCACACTAACCTTCAGGGCTACTTCACGCACAGGTCCAACCCGCTTGTAATGTTGTGATGCATTCTAGTAGTTGGGAGTGGGCGGAGCTAGGGGGCCAGAGGAAGAGGAGGAGCGGAGACAGGAAAGGGACAGTTAGAGTAGGGACTAGGACGAGATAAGAGATAGTTAATAAAGCTCCATGTGTAACATACGTAGTTTCTGTCATTATTGTAATCAGGACACTACAACTGGCGACGAGGGTGGGATCGGTGTGTCTACCACCCACTGAACCCTGCAGGAGCGTCCCGTCCCGAGCAGCGTCTGAAAAAAGAGAAGTGCTGCTGTGAAGAGTGAGGCTGCCGCCTGAATCGAGAGACCAACAGCAGGTGACCCTATTCCCCAGTCAGGCGACTGTGTGGAGTCCAAGAGGAGCCGAAATAACAAGCGCCGGGGCGCTTGAGAGAGAAAGCGCTCGATCGCGCCAAAAACGCGACTCACGCCTGATGCGTGCAAGTTGGCATGCGCTGAAAGAGCAGAAGTCGGGAGCGCACTCCGACTCTGCCTGACACCCCAAGTCGTAAAGGATTGCCCCTGACAGTGGGTACTGCCCCAAGAAGGCCTGCTGACCAGTGCCATCGAGCGTGGTGGAAAACGGAGCTCGAGTGGCACATGACATCGGGTCTCACCCCCGATGCGTGAGACTCGGCAAGTTGTCGCTGACTGAGCGCGGGACCTAAAGAAGCAAGGTGGGAGCCCACCCCAACCTTACCTGAACGTGGCAGCTGTAGAAAAGGTGTGGAGATCTGGAGAGTGCTGCCCCTGAGACAGGCTGCCGGTGAGTCCTACTCGAATTGACCCTGGTGAATGAACTGTGAGGAAGTCTCGTGTGAACCGAGACTTCAATGACGGCGGCCATTTTGAAGTCAGGCGGCCATAAGGACAGGTCTCTGTGGAAAATATAGGCGGCCATTTTGAAGTCAGGCAGCACTAGAAACTGAAAGCAAGCATTGGCAAATGTTAAATAAGCATTGGTAGTCACCAAATAAGCATTGGAAACTGCAAAACAAGCATTGGGACACACAAATCAAAGCTGTGGCAGTAATCAAACAAACATTGGCAAATGTAAAACAAGCATTGGCAGAGATAAGAAGCAATCGAACAAGCATTGGTAAATGCAGAACAAGCATTGATAAATGCAAAACAAGCAGTGGCAACAGCAAGCGAACAAGCATTGGCGAAGACCAAACAAGCATTGGCAAAGACCAAGCAAGTATTGGCGAAGACCAAAAAAACAGTTGTGAAGACCAAACAAACATTAGCGAAGACAAGCAAACAAGCATTGGCAAACAGAAGAAACGTAATCAAACAAACATAAGCAAACGCAAGAGGTGCAAGAGACCAAGCACAAGTTAATGCAAGAGACAGATAAAGACAACGTTGAGCACAAACCGAAGAGTGCAATATTGCAGAAGACCCCGAAGAGGGCAGTCCTGCAGAAGACCCAAAGAGGGCAGAATTGCAGAAGACCCCGAAGAGGGCAGTCCTGCAGAAGACCCCAAAGAGGGCAGAATGGCAGAAGACCCTGAAGAGGGCAGCCCTGCAGAAGACCCCAAAGAGGGAAGAATTACAGAAGACCCAAAAGAAGACAATACCAGAATCAAGCGGAGATCGCACTGAATGTAAACAAGCAAGAGTACAAGTAACATGAAGTGAAAGGAGTAAAGAGCCAATAAACACAGCAAACACTGGCAAGTGCAAGGGATGCACTGAAAACAAGCACCAGCCCGCATAAACCTCGAATGCGACAAACACAAGCAAAGACAAGTACCAAAGTAGACTTTCAACATCACGCGAAGAGAAATGATCAATAGTAAGAGAAGCCAATAAATTAAAGTGGGGAGGAGCTTAGCGCGCACCCAAGATGGTCGCGTGAGCTCAGAGCTCCCGGACCCTCGCCACCTCCACCGACTATCCTGCACCTTATCCTGATTTGGACGACGGGCTTTTGTGGTCGTGACCCTGCTGATCATTTCCCCGTTTCCGCATTTCGCTTTGGCTTCAGGGAGCCGGAGATATGGACTTTTGAAAATTTTCGGCCTGCTCCGTGGTACTGCCCCGGGCTTGATTTTCCTGCCAGCCGGGTGATAATTGAATAACAACGGCATGTACGAGTGTCCCCTGCCCGGTCTCCAACTTTCGGTTTCGATTCTTGTGCCTCCACCTCATGGACTCTGCCTTGGTCGCCTTGGTGGTTTGCTCCCTTCTACATTGTGTGCCCTCGCTTGGCGATCCTGGTCTTCACTGCTTCTTGACTGGTGGCTGGCCTTTAACTATTCTCTGAATTGCTGAGGTGCGCTTCGAGTGTAGCCATTTTCACTAGGTCTCAGAATACCCTGCGGGGCGCACGACCTAAAATGGCCACCAAGCCCGAGGGAGAAAGACGTAAGACCAGACCGGCAGCTCGAGGAGGCTCTGTGCAGTCCAACGTCATGGATCGATATACTCTCACTAAGGGCTCTCCGGGCGGACCGACCAAACCCCCGGCCAACCTTGGGGATGATTCCCTGTTGGATGGAGATCTGTCGTTGAAAGACATCATGGGCGCCATTACTGGGATGAAGGCCACGCTAGGACAGCAATATGAGGCCCTGACCCATAAATTGGACACAGTTGCCATAGATGTTACCCTGATCAGGGCGGACCTTGCGAAGACTAACGAGAAGGTCAAATCCCTTGATCTGAAGACATCTAGCCTTATTACCGACGTCTCCGAATTACAGACTGAGGTTGGTAACCTGAGGTCCGCCCGTGACCACCTCTCTCGGCGCCTGGACGATTTCGAAGGCCGCGCTCGACGGAACAACGTCCGACTGGTCGGGGTCCCGGAGACGACAGAATCGTCATCGGTGGACCTACTGGTGGAGGACCTTGTCCTGAATCACTTAGCGCCCAAGGGCCTTAGCAAGTTTTTTGCAGTTGAACGGGCCCACCGTGTCCCGGGTGGCCCGCCTAAGCTTGGAGCTTCTCTGCGCCCCATCATTGCGCGGATCTTTAACTTTCGTGACAGAGACGTGATCCTACAGGCTTCCCGCACGTCGGGCCCTACGGCTTATGAAACCGCCGCGGTTAACTTCTACCCGGACTTCACCCAGCAGGTCCAGAAGCAGCGCCTTGGATTCCAGGGGGTGAAGAGGAGACTGCGGGACAGGGACATGAAATATGCCATGCTTTTCCCGGCTCGACTGCGTGTGGTCTACAATGATAGAACATTTTTCTTTGATCATCCTGGAGCGGCCGGTGACTGGCTGGACTCACTGCCCCCTCGAGAACAATTTGACTGTCCTGATCACTCCGGTGGTGCGGAGGGCGGCCTGGTGGAGCAGGAATGAGGGGTGAAATCGGCTCCCAGACCAACGTGTTGACTTTCGGCAGTGGTTTGATGCTCTGCTACTATTGTTGGCTCCTGTGTTGTCTGGACGGGGTGTGGGTGGGGGTCGGGTAAATCTTCCTCCTCTGGGGTTCTTTTCGTAGATTAGTTGTATACTGGGGCGACAGGCACACTGCAAGTTGGGGTGGCTTTTGAGTCTTACGCAGGGGTGCGGGGTGGGGGGTATGATAATGTTTTGGGGGGTTGAGGGGTTTCGGTTTGTGTTTCATTGTTTTCTTCAAGGCATTGTACTGATGATCTTCTGTGTTTACGTGTCGCGTTTGGAGTGGGGGGGACCTTGGGGTGGTCTGTGGGATGGGGGATAGGGGACTACGTATACTGTGTTGGAACGTCAATGGGTTGGGTGATAGCATTAAGCGGGGGGTGGTTTTGCAGTTGCTGCGACGCCTATCACCAGATGTGGTTTTGCTTCAGGAGACGCATCTGCTTGGCAATACGTGCCATGCAATGAGTAGGCGTGGCTATCGTCTCATTGCACACTCAGGTTTCACTTCTGGCTCCAGGGGGGTGGGTATTCTGGTTCGGACCTCCCTCCCTCTTGCCGTTGACGACATTATACTTGATGATAGGGGGCGATACGCCGCCATTGTGGGGCGCTGGGAGGGGAGGGTGATCACTTTGTTTTCGGTTTATATACCGCCAGGCCTCCAAACTACGACCTATGCCGATCTGGGAAGAGTGGTTCTGGGAGTCCCCGAGGGTCTGCTCGTAGTAGGGGGAGATTTCAACTCGGTAGTGTCTGGGTTGCTTGATCGTTACCCTCCCCGTGTTATCGCACAGTCTCAATCCTGGCTGGGGGACTTCCTGGAGGCGCTGGGGTTAGCCGATTGCTGGCGTTTACATAATCCTGGGCAACGGCAATATACCTTCCACTCTGGGGCCCACGGCAGCCTTTCGAGACTTGATTATGTGCTGATGCCCTCCTCTCAGGCTTCCCTTATAGGGGAGGTAAAACATCTAGCCAGGGGTATCTCAGATCATTCCCCATTGTGGTTGGTTGTGAACGCGCACCTAGGTTCGGAGGGTCGTATCGCCCCGATTAACCCATGGTACCTCCGCGATCCTCAGATCAGGACGGAACTCCTTGCAGCGATCAATCACTACTTTGCTGAAAATGTAGGCTCAGTGTCCTCTTCTGTTTCTCTATGGGAAGCGTGCAAAACTGTAATTCGAGGCCAGGCCCTCTCATCGATTGGCAATGTTAAGAGATGTAGGCGCGAGGAGGTTGTCCGTCTTGAGACTGAAATTTCCGCTCTTGAGGGGGAGTTGGACTCTGGGGTCTCCCCTGAGAGGCTGCACCTTCTGGACCTGAAACAGCTTGAATATAGAGCGCTGGTGACTGATGCGGCGAAAGAGATGGGTCGTGAACGGCAGGGGCGGTTGTATGATGTGGGAGATAAGGCTGGGAAATTGCTGGCTTGGTTGGATAGGAGAGAATGCGCGAGTCGGGTGGTTCCTGTTGTGGTTGATGTGAATGGTGTAGAAGTCACTGACCCCGCTGGGATCGTTACGCGCTTTGCTGATTATTTTCAGGTAGTGTACTCCCCTGTGTCTGACCGACCGGAGCGGGACTCCCACTTGCTTCTACGTAATATCTCGCTCCCATGCCTGTCTGATCCAGAGAGGGAGCTGTTGGAAGCTCCGCCCACGGCAGATGAAATTGCGACCGCTATCCGCTCGATTCGCTCGGGGAGGGCCTCAGGCCCTAATGGACTCCCCATTGAGCTTTATAAGCTCTGTCCGGATGTACTGGCGCCGTATCTTCGATTGATGTTCTTGGAATCACTGGAGGAGGGGTCTCTTCCTCCTGACCAGAGACTGGCCTCCATAGTAGTTATCCATAAGGAGGGTAAGCCACGTGACCGTTGTGAATCCTTCAGACCTATTTCCCTGATAAATGCTGAACCTAAGATCCTGGCCAAAGTCCTCGCCAATCGTCTGGTATCTGTTATAGGCGATCTTGTTCACCCGGACCAGTCCGGATTTATACCACACCGAAACACGGCGCTTAACCTTCGGCGACTGCATGGAGTCCTGGCGCGAGCGGGGACTCTGCGGGAGCCGGCCATCTTGGCGTCTTTAGACGCCACCATGGCGTTTGATACGCTCGAGTGGCCTTATCTGTGGGCGGTCCTCAGTAAATTCGACTTTGGACCCGCCTTTATCCGCTGGGTGCAATTGCTCTATGCTGACCCTTTAGCCCAGGTGGTGGTGAATGGGCATGCCTCGACCTCCTTCGCTCTTGGTAGGGGGACACGCCAGGGTTGTCCTCTATCCCCGCTCTTGTTTGCCCTTGCTCTGGAGCCGCTAGCGGCTTGGTTGAGATGGGAACCGTCCTTGAAGGGCATTAGATGGTCCCCGGACTTTGAAGATCGTATATCTCTGTATGCAGACGATATACTTTTGTACCTTACGTCACCTCGTAAGTCGTTGGTCGTCCTTTTTGACGTTTTGACTTCTTTTCGTAAGAATTCCGGTCTAGTTATCAACTGGTCAAAATCCTGCATTTATGTTCTCTCTGGTGATGCTCCCCTTCTGCCACGTGGCTGTCCCATCTCGGTGGTACTGGAAGGTTTTAGATACTTGGGAATCTTTATTACCCTGGACCCTGTGCTTCGATATGAACGCAATCTGCTGCCCCCTCTCCAACGCCTCCGTGCAGATGTTGGAACGTGGAGTAGGCTTCCTCTCTCTCCTCTGGGACGAGCGGCGTTGTTAAAGATGATGTCACTCCCCCGATTTCTCTATGCGCTTCAAAACACGCTTGATGTTGTACCGGCCGGCTATTTTCGGGAGATTGAAAGCCTCCAGCGGCAATTGCTATGGGGGGGCCGTTCTCGTATTGCCCTTTCGAAGCTCACGCTCCCGTGGTACGATGGCGGCATCGCTCTCCCTGACATCCGTCGCTATTATTGGGCCTCTCAGCTGGGGGCCATCAACCATGGCACCTACGCTCATCCGCCAAACCCGGCCTTTGCGATGGATAAATGGTTGCTGCCCGGTGGTGACTACAACAGGGCTCTATACGCGAAGTCGACCGTCAGGTCGCTTACGGGGCCCACTAAAACTGCCGTGCAGGTGTGGCATCGGGCCACAGCTGCCACAGGATGGGCTGACAAGCCGACCCGTGCCACGCCGCTTTATGCTTCAGATAAACTTGGCTCCCTCTGGCAGTCGAAGGGGTTCGATCGGTGGGACATGATTGGGATCAGCAGGGTTGATGATGTGTGGATCAAGGGAAGGGTCAAGTCGTTTGAGGAAATTAAAATTGAATATGGGCTGAATGATAAGGAATCCTTTAGATATGCGCAGGCCCGACATGCGGTCCGGTCTGTTTTTCCCCTGGGCTCGGACGTTCCGGAGGCGTCCCCGCTTGAAGATCGGATACTGGATGGGCATGTCCCTGATAGCACGATCTCACTCATTTATAAAAAGTTAGTCAATACCAGGATTGATCTATTGGATAGCCTTCGAGAGTTGTGGACTAGTGATGGTTTGGAGCTAGATGACGAGGACTGGCAGGCTGCGCTCTCTTCTCCTAAGGAGGTGGCTATTCCGGCGCGCCTTCGCTTTGTCCAGCTCAAAATTCTTCATAGGGTGTATATAACTGGTCCGCGTCTGGTGCACATGGGATTCTCGACGGATGGATGGTGCAGGCGTGGTTGCGGTATGGTGGCCACGTTTCTACATATCATTTGGGAATGTCCTGCTGTACTGAGCTATTGGGCTCGCGTGCATGATGTTATGAGTGAGGTCACGGGTGTGCGGTTGATGCCTGAAGCGCGGAGATGCTTGTTGAATGTTTGGGAACCGAATGATTGTATCCAGGCGCAGCTTCGATGGGTGACATTGGGTAACATGATAGCCAAGCGTGACATTGCCCAGCTGTGGGGCGCTCAGAGGCCTCCGACGGTTCTGGCATGGCAACAGAACATGGACTGGTCCATGTTTCGAGAAAAGACTGTGTATGTCTCCCGAGGCAGGCCTGGCAAATGGGGGAAAATTTGGACTCAGTGGAACACATACCGTGGAGAAATATGTACCCCCCGTTTCAAGATTTGATACCGACCTGTCTTCCTCCCAACCTGATGTTTCCTCCGCAGGAATATAGATGTATTGTCTGCTCCTGTTCTCCTTCTCTTCCCCCCCCACAGTATTTTTCAAATGCAATGATGTCTGCTTCCATATGTACCCCCCACGAACCATGTGGTGACACGTTTGTACCGTACTGCCTTGTTTTCTTTTGTTTTTCTGTTTTCTTGTTCTTTAAATTCAATAAAAAGTTTTCAAAAAAAATAAAAAATTTAAAGTGATCCAGAAGCCTGAGTAAACGAATATCAAGGAAGCCTTCTCCCAGCACTTAAGTGGCTAGATGACCTGCGCTTGGCCGAAAAGAAACGCATGAACAAGATGTCAAACGTGGCATGCATCCTCGCGGAAGAGACATAAATCACCTGCAGCCTGCATGCGACTCTAAAGGAAGCGAGCCACGAGTCACGCATAGTGTAGCTGAGTGGTGGCCATTCGGAACTCCAGAAATCCAAGTTTCACTCACTGGTGCATACTGAGATAGTTGCGAAGCTCATCAACCTCAAAGCAAATGACCAGACCAAGGATCTCGGCTGAAGAGAGTCAGCAGAGAAGACGGGAAGCAAAGTGAACAGTTCTGTGCCTGTAATAGATAAGAATCTTCCTCTCTCATGGCAGTGGGAGAAGTAACACAACGGTCCAATCCCTGCATTGAAGTGCCGCCCCAGTGACACAGACTGACACTCGGAGTTTGGGTCTCAATTGGAACCGGTGGCTGGAATCACTGGACGATTTTCTTGAAGCAATTGGTGAGCGAAGAGATAGAAAAGGACACAGAGACCTATGAAAGACTCCAAGAGAAGCTACGTGCCCATTTCCATGCACAGGTAGACGTGGATCATGCTCGCATAGCCTTCACCACAGCACAGCAGGAACCAGGAGAACCATTGCCAAAATTCATCACCCGGTTGCAAAGTTTGGTACCATGCTGCCATTTCAATACATTTACAAATGAAGAAGCAGTTCGGCTCCGGATAATCGAAGGCTGTTCAAATGCTAACACGAAGTGCAAGATCCTTCTAGGGCAGTGGTCGCTAAAGAAAATCATCAGAAAGGCAGAAGTTGGAGTGCGGGTCAAAGCAAGAGACATATCAAAAGACGTGCACTCGAATGCAAGACACAAAGATATCTGGAAAGAGACATACCTCATGTCTGGGAACAAAACCCAAGAAACAAACAAAACCAGAAAGAGGGAGGGTGAAGGCAGATCAGAGCCAAGACAAAACAAGAGACAAAGCGTCATGAAATACTCCGAGTCAACAACACAAAAGACCAGGATGAGTCAGGATTGCGATAGCGGCACTGATACAACCTCAAGGAGTTATTCAACCTCAAGGAATCAGTCAACAGATGGTGCAAACGGTTCTAAAGCAGATGAAGTGTCAAGTGGGACAGATCGCACCAATGAACCAGATGACAGTCTGCCCAACAAACGCGCAAGAAAGGCAAAATATAGAAGACTGGACCAGTCAAGTCAACACTGGAAATCGGTACACGACCACACACAAGCACCTCACTGTTTGCCAAATTCTAGAGACGAGTCCGAGGAGACATCAAACAGGAGAACACATCGCACCGGTAACACAGATGTCAGTACACCAAACAAGTGTGAAGAGGAAGTGAACTGCATAAGTTGGACTGATTCACCCAGACAACGAAAAGGGGAAGACAAACGCATTCATGACATCCAAGATAATGAAGAAACTGAGAGGAGGTCATTACCATCATGCGAGAGAGGCAGAAATTAAATACCTTGGGATCAAACTCAAGAAACAAGTACGTGGTTATCGAACAACTTCTCCAGTGAATTGACAACGAAGACACCTCGAGAAAGATACCCGGAGAAACACCCCAAAGACAACTCTGACGTGAAAAGAAGCTCGTCACGGACTACCCATTTCAGAAGTCCACCCGTTAAGACATTCTCAAAGGAACGTTCTCAAAGGAAATTGACAAAGAACTCCACTGATTCAGAAAGCATGTCGGTCCGATCCTTCGAGTCTACCGAGTCGTGGTCCCGACAACGGCGATGGCGTCAATCACCCGAACACACCAGAGAACCAAGGGACATTCTTCCCGTCAAGAGCATCATGTCTCACACCAATGTCCATGAACACTCAATCACTCCACAAGACAACCTGTTATGTCAGTCACAGCTGTATCAAGACATAAATAATACATCGTCACCCCGGATGGGGTCAGCGAGGCTGACTCAAAGGGCCTACAAAAGGAAAACAGATATAGTGGCCATTATTAACCAGATGGAAACGGATCAGCCAGTCGATCTGCAAGGGAAGCCAGACGCGTCAATAGAGGCAGGTCATCATCGGATGAGGGAGAAACATACAAATACCCAGCCGGTCCCAGGGTTCACCAGTCCCAAACGCGAGCGGGAGTGGATGAGACAACCAGAGACAGCAAATCAGTCCCCAAGCCATACCAAGATGATCTCTTCAGATATTACCCTACCGTCTGGTATCCAGGACTCTGAACAGGAGGACAGTGTTGCCTTCAACCGGACAAGACAAAAAGTAGTAAAAATACATGCGGGTGCTCGGAAGAGAACCAGAACAACATCCCCTAAGAAAAGAGATTGAGCGTCACTTGAACAAGAGTCACAAAGGAGGACAGACTGCCGATATCAAGCTGAGCCCTTCACACACACCTCAGACACTGAAGGTGAGTGGATCACCCAGAAGTTGAGTGAAAACCACCATGAATCTGAGCATACGCACATCACATGAGACTTCGTGCAAGTGCAAAGATGCACTCTTGTAATAAAGGATGCTCTCGTCAAGGCGACAGAAAGCCACACAACGCAAGCTGAGATGCGTCTCCATAGCTCAAACGACCAGCCCGCGGACCCGTGTGGCTGATCGAGGAACTCTAATTATGTTGGACGCTAAATTCATTTCGTTAACAAGGGGGGAGATGTAATGTTGTGATGCATTCTAGTAGTTGGGAGTGGGCGGAGCTAGGGGGCCAGAGGAAGAGGAGGAGCGGAGACAGGAAAGGGACAGTTAGAGTAGGGACTAGGACGAGATAAGAGATAGCTAATAAAGCTTCATGTGTAACATACGTAGTGTCTGTCATTGTTGTAATCAGGACACTACATCGCTCATCACCAATGTAAGGGTCGGGGCCCTAGGCCCCCATGCAGTTAGAATGATCACACAGACACAGTGGTATACTATCTATTACTGGCCCAGGGCACGTGCTGCCCTTTTATTGGCAGGATCACCTGACCAGTAACACCTGTGATGGATGGGTGTGGGGTGAGTGTGGAAGCCAGCGCTCTAGGAGGGGCCGGAGGAAACACATTAGTTAGAAACACTAGGACATGACCAGCCGGTCACTACAGTAACCATCTCGAGAGGTGCCACTCCACCTCCTGCCCAGGTAAAAGGTAGACTTGGAGATCATGTGCGCGGAGAGTTGGAATCCTAGCTGCATCTTTGCACGATTCCGCAATGTCCGCCTAGCCGTCCACATGTGCAATCACATTCAAGCATCTCCCCTAGCTGCCTCATTTGTATATCTCTGGTGAAAAGCACTTTTTCCTAAGTTAAACTCCAGTGGCGGCTGGCATGCCCCGAAGGTGGTGGGCACATAAAAAAATAAAAAAAGGTAAAAACGTACCTATTCTACGAGTACAATGACCTCCTTCATCCTTCTCTCCTCCAGGCAGGCAGGCTCCCGACTCCCAAGCCTATCCTGGCTCTGCTCTCATGCAGCATGAGAGCAGTGTTAGAATTGGTGGGAGCGGCCTCTGTCAGCACTCACAAGAGCACTGGAGGTCTTTGCTTTCTCTAACCCAGCCGTCTTAAGACAGCTAGGTTAGAGAGGGTTAAAATGCACATACCTGGCTGGCTGTCGCAAGATGGCTGGTCAGATAGGCATGCTCATTTTAAATTCGAGACCACAAAGCTCCCTCTTGCCACTCAGCAGCAATAGCCGTGACCAGACGCTCAGTTCAGGATGGGTTGGTTGCTAAAAAATAAAATGGTAATAAATAAACTTTAGTTCCATTTTATTTTTCAGCTCTGGTCTGGGCTTTTGTTTGTCGGGGCGGCGCTCCTCTGAACAAACAAAGGAGCCACCCCTGTTAAACTCTAGTTAGAATGGCTCTGTGTCTTTGAACCAAATATTATTCAAAAATTCTCTTCTTCTCATCCAAGACTCTTCATGGACCTCCCATGGTGCACCCATACCCAGCCTCACCTCAGAGAACTCCATTGGCTGCCGATACTCAGATGCTGCCAATTCAGACTCCTCCCACATGCTTATAAGGAACTGCACAACATACGTCTAGCTTACCTCAACTGCCGCCTCAACTTCCACCATCCCTCCAGACACCTAGGCTCTGCCTCACTCTCTCTCGCACATACCCCTTGCATCCACAAAAGCAGAAGAGGAGGCCTAGCCTTCTTCTCCCTTGCACCACAAACCTGGAACAAATGTCCTTTACACATAAGGGCCTCCTCCTCATTTCTGGAAGCTGAAGACCTGGCTCTTCAACTAACACCCATCAGAAGACCTACACACCTGCTCCAGCACATGGAGACTCATCGGGTGAAAAGCTGCTCTTTACAAATCCAAACAACATAACAACCTCATTTACAGGCTGCTGTACATGCACTAGATTTTATTAAAAAAATTCACTCCTAAGATGTTTTTCACAGGTTAACTCAACATAGGTAAGGGTGTTTCTTACCCTTGCACAAGCACGCCACTAGGAGCATGATGCCAAAGCTCACTGCCTCCCATGCCACCACCACAACTCTGCTCTGCATCTATAATGCGTTGGTCACCCCTTCTTGCACAACCTGCGTAGAGGGTGCTATTTCCGGCTCTTCTTTTATCTTGGATCCTTAGCAGCGATTATTGTAAATAATGGACATGCTTGTGCAAAACGTGTGTAATAGTGTAATATATAAGCAAAAGGTTACATGACGATCAGTCATATGTAAAACAGGGAAAAAAGTGAAGGAGCCATGGTTGAAGCAGGTAGCTTGCTGTAGTTATCAATTCCTAATGCTCCAGCATTTAGGTCCTTTTTTCACTATGTACAGGAACGCCAAGGTGACCTGAAAGCACTGCCTATATCCAATATTGTCTGCTCACCATTGATCACACCACATTAAGCGAGTGACATCTGCCATATTTGTGCCTAATTGGATGGCCAATGCATTTGTTTCTTTTAAGTAATTTAGGACCTAATTTAGGGTTTGATGGATTTACCTTTGTTGGCCTGCGTAGCTGAGGACATTCTGCATTCCACCCCGATGTGCAGAGGACCACCATTGGTGGGTCCTCTGAAGATATCCCAAGTTTGGTAATCAATAACATTTTTGATTTTCAAAAACAAGCCCCCAAAGTAGGAGCTTGTTTTTGAAAAAACTATTCATTAGTGACCCCACACATCTCGGCAGTTTATTCCTAGTTGTCGGGGTCAATAATTTACTGTTTATAACGTTTCTGTTCTTCATCAACAGTTTTTACCCAGTCAGTAACAAACAGAAAAAAAGGACAGCAGGCTGCCTGCCCTAAATAGGGTTCACGGTGTGATGTCCTTACGCTGATGGCCAGCACTCCATCAGGCTGTGGGAGTGAGCTTTCGATCAATTGAGCCAAAAGGAGCTCCACCATGAATCTGCCCAAATTACAATAGAACAGGCAGACCAAGAGTTTGACGGACAGGGTTCACAGTCTCATTTGGAACTGGGGACCATTTCCACCAACCTTCAAAACAGGTCTTTAGTGAGTGTTTTTTTTAAGCACCATGCTTTTTGGGTCTCGCTGGAAATGCATCCGTAAGGATGCATCCAGCTGGAGACCAGTAGCGATCACTCTGGGAGGAATGACGGACCGTAGGGTGCGCGAGCTTTTTCTCTCCTGCATTCGTGTGCGCGAACGCGCACGTCGCGTCCCGCGCCGTACACATCGCAGACAGACACTCGCTCACACACCCCCTCCCCCACAGTCACACACACGCACTCCAAGACACACACACACACACACGCACGCACGCACACACACACATACACAGGCCGCCTCTCCCCCCCACGCCCCCCCACGCGCGCGCGCGTACATGCTTCCCCCCCCCCGCCCGCCCGCCCGCCCGCCCGCCGCTCAGCAACGCACTCACCGGCTTCCTCTCCTCAGCTGCAAGGCCCGGCAGCAGGACTCTTCTTCCCTCCTTCGGCACCGGGGCGCAGGGTAGACTCCTGCCTGCTCCAAACACGGCTCCAATCGCGGCTCTTCCGTGGGAGGCGGGGTAGGCTCCCGCCCGCCTACTTCCTGTTTCCTGTTGTCGCGCCGGCCTGCCTGACTTCCTGGTCGCAGGCCGGCAGAGTAACGAGGATGTTTTGCGGTATTTATTTATTTATTTAATTATGCATTTTTATATAGCGCAGACTTTACCCGAAGGCGGTATTTATTTATTTATGTATTTATGCATTTTTATATAGCGCGGACTTTACCCGAAGGCGGTATTTATTTATTCATATATTTATGCATTTATATATAGCGCGGACTTTACCCGAAGGCGGTATTTATTTATTCATGTATTTATGCATTTTGAAAAACGAATCTGACTTTGTGTAATACTTCAGTAAGGATATCTCATCTAACTTTCCTGTCTAATGTTTATCATTTGGGGCAGAGACAACACTATGCTAAGTGTTTGCAGAGAGTGCGCGCCTTTTATTATTACACAATAATGTACACATTTATTTTAAGACAAAAGATGTACAATATATTTTTTATTTCGTCTATAACGACCATCCACCAAATCTACAACGGAGACAATATTTAACAAAACTGTGTGTAGATAATGCATTGTTTTTTTTCTCTGAAACCATGACTGTATGCGTGATCCCCTCCTTCGAGCCCCCGCCCCCTCAGATCCTCAGTGCATCCCAGTTGACGCACTGAGTTGGACATCCCTGTGTTCTGCATTTCATTGTGAAAGACATAACTATACAAGATCGTGTAGAAACAAAATGCTTTTCTACCATAAACTTCGGGGTGAAACTTAAAAGTTGGCATGATTTTTGTGAGTGTGTGTTTTATCTGACAGCACAGTTGTCATTTCATGCACAGTTGCATACACAGGGGCAGGAATGCTTGCTCTTAAAGCAGTGTAACCAGAACAGAAGGGCTTCAGAAACAGACGTGCGTGCACAACAGAGCTGCTCGCCTTTTAATTCACTTGCAAGAACTGGAGACATGATTTTAGTATTTTTTCCCCAGTTGTTACATAACTCCTTAATTCGTTCTGGGAAGCACTTGTAATGACGTTCGCCATTAAGAACCGGACGACGATTTCCCAGAGATCTTGCGGGGTCCAGTCCTGTTTTTTCATCCAGTCATCCCGGTTTGAGTCCATAGGTTGACTGGGTTTGCTTAACCCTGTGAAAGGTGAGGGCGAGGAAAGGTGTCCATTCACTCCCAGTACAAAGGAGCATGGAAGTCTATTCACTGGGCTCTGATAGCAGCATGTGGGTCATCCCTGACCCCTGGCCACCCTTGTTGCTGGTAGTAAAGGGCGTTGCAGTGAAAGGGACTGCGCTACACCACCCTCTCCCACTACAGATTACCCCATGAAGCAGACATCTCAAGCTCATTACATGTGGGTAATTCCTACCGGTAAAAAAATACTGCAGTATGGGAAGGGCTCTCCTACTGGGAGCTGCATCAGGAGGGAAGGTCTATGCCGTGAGCACTGCCATGTGATTGTGCACTGATTTATTTTGATTGCTCAGGCTGTATTAGTGCTGGTGCAATTTCATAATGTCATTTCTTCAATACATTGATTGCACCATTGCAACACTGCACCACTATTTCTGGTGGACATAAAGTGCACATGTGAACTAAAACAAAAATTTATCTGGGTTAAAATGATAAGACGAGCCAAATTTGCACATATATTTCTGGATTGCAGAGATTAACTTTAGTAAGATTTTTTACTTTCAACCACACTGCATTACAACATGGCACAAAAATAATAAAGCCAATAGATATTGTATAGGCAATACCTGTAGGGCTATGCCGATGATTGTTCTTTTAAAGTCTTTATAGCTGAGTGTGTGAATGGGTGATATCCTGAACCATGACATACCTCTGGTTACACTTGAGTGTGTTTGGGCTTTCCCGTGACTCTCTGTGTCTGGCTTCAGGGGTGGCAAGGATCCGTGCTGAGATAGATGGCTGTCTGTATGCTTTTAACCCCGTGCACCATCCCAATCAATAGGATTAAATGCTACCTGGAAGGGGTAAACAACCTTTACAACGAAACTTTTACAACGACCTACCATTACAACGCAAATTTTACAACGCAAACTATTACAACGCATTGCTCTGGGGGGCGCTCTAGGATAGGGAATAGGTTAATTTACTATCCAATAACCTTCACTACTATCCATGGGGACTGGAGTTGGAATAGTAAATTAAACTATTCATTATCCAGCGCCTAAAAGCATTATGCGTTGTAATGGTATGCGTTGTAAAAACCGCGTTGTAAAGGTAGGCATTCCTGCACTTATATTCGACTGACTTGAAATAGGGCGGTTAATGCCTCACTGTTCATTTGTGGGCACAGCTGTCTGTCACAGAATAAAGTCGTTCTTAGACAGCTGCTGTTCCACTTAATGTTACAAATACTATAGGTGTCACATTTGTGAAAGTTAAAACTATTGGCATTGTAAATGACAAAGCTATTACTTTAGCTATTACTATAGCTATTTTCACAACCAACACATAAATAAAAAAAATGTAATTCACAATACCAATGGCTCAAACTTTCCTAATGCGAGACCTATTGCATTGCAAATGCTTGTTTCAATAGGTCTCAGGGACTGCAGTGTAAAACATAAATTAAAAGTCAAATATCCAGGTGTTGAAAGAATGCAAAACATTAAGGGAAACATGACAAATAGATGGATTTTCTCAGAGGGGATTGTGGACAAATATTCACAAATATGTGGGATTTTTGCGGTTCGAGTGACCACCTAGGTCTAGATCATTATGGACACTGCCTCAATTCCAGGCCTTTTTATATACTAATCATTGTTTCCAGGTGAGTTTGTCTAATTAGTGTAATAGAAGAAAAGAGACTAAAACACCCAGAATGCATTTTTGGTTCACATAAAACGTTAAGGTCGAGATAAGGTCCATAATGGCCTGGAAAATGTTGTTCACTCAGTTGTAGACAAGTGTTGCCCTGTGGGCCAGCATGCATGTGATCTGAGGGAAGAATTAGTGGGAAATCTTAAAAGGTTTGAGTATGTGTGGAGGGAGTGAGGACTTTTTGAAGGAGCTGGAAGAAGAAGTTAAGAAAACTCACATGTGGCTGTTGCAATAGCCAAATCTGCTGAGGAAAAGAGCATTGATCTTGAACAGGAGGTGATTTGGAAGATGTGGTCTGAAATATTTTAAGGATTTTGGGGGCCCTGGGCCAAATATATTTTTGGGGTCCCTATCTGGACCAGCTTTAAATGTATGATCAGATTTCGGCCTTTTTATGCCCCCTTTGGTGAAGTCACTAACACTGCACAAATTCTAAATCTCTTTCCATATAATATTCATGGAAAGTGATGTGCATTTTTAATATTGCAATATAGTATCAGCTCACTAATATTATTGCAAATAATCTCTGCAACCCACTGCCATTTCTCATATGTGAGGTCCTGTTTAGATCTAAAAGGAACTTTTTTATGGCTGGTGCATGTCTTGAGAAACATAAACACAACATTTCTCTACAAAATGTCTGTATTAGACTCCCACATATTACCCTATTAAAAGTAAAGTAAAGTGGTATTTAAAAAAATCTATGTTTAAAAATCAGTCAAGGTCATCAGGGCAGGGACTGTGTAGAGAACAGAGCTGGATTTATCACGGGCCACCTGAAGTGCTGGGTCCATGGGCCAGAGCCCTACTTGCCTATGCCTTAAAACACCTCTGGTTGAGGTGAAAGCAGGACTGCAGGTGTTATCTTGGTGGGTCAAACATTTTGCCTGGTCAGCTGAGCTCACTGTAGATGTTGTACTTTGGCACTGATGCTGGTTGAGGCTGTAATACATTGAGATGTGTTGTGAAGGTGATAGGTGAGTTTGGGGAACATGGCAGCCTTTATAATGAAAGCTTTCGGCAGCCATTAAAAATACAAGCTCCATTACCAAGGAATCCAGTGCGTGCTAGCCCAATTCTTGAGTGGAGATCTCAATTGCCTCTTCGACATTGAATCCATTTCAAAGAAAAGAGTTCCCGCTCTGATCAACACCTCAGCTCTTCCGGATCCATTCTTCTCACACCATCCGCCATCCCTTGTGTCTCTTAGTCTCCGACTCACAGCCGTATTTTTGTTGCCCCAATCCTGAATGACGTTCTCTTGTGCATTGAGCCATTGGGACCTCTCCGCTCGGTGGCTTTTGCCGTCGGAAGTTTTAACAATCCTCCTGAATTATTCAAGGGCATTGGAAAACTCCAAGAGCCGCCTTCCCTGTCTTTGTACGAGGCAGTTCATGAATAAGTAACGGCGGCTGTTACATTTTAATATGCTGCCAAGAAATCTCAACTACTCTGAGTTTGAAGAAGGAGCCCTATGTATTGAGATTCCGTCCACTGGGTGCGGTTTCCCACCTTCTTGCTTCCACCATGGACAAAGGCTAGCATATGCATTGCATTGTGGGTCCTGATATGTGTCAAAGGTTCATACATGGGAGAGTAAGTCCCTCTACTCATAGGGTGAACAGTATGTCCCCTATACAGGCACAACCATTCTCGCAGGAGAAAGGCAAGATTCATATATACATGAGTGTTTACTAATAGGACAAACACTACACCTCTAGGGAGTCCCCACATCAACACTACCTCAACACTACATCCATAGGTATACAAACGCCTAATCGTGGGACAAACACTACGGTCCTAATCAAGTATCGCATCTGCTCACAGGAGAAACAGTAGGCATAAAGAAGCAAGCACACATAGAACACACAACATCCATAGAGGTGTAAGGCTTCCTCTCACAGGACACAAACCAGACAACAAAAGAGAAGCTGTGAGCCACCACTCACAAGAGACACTTCAATAGAGATACAGCAGCTTCTTAATAGACATATACATCGAATACTCTGAGGGCGCACCGTATCACAATACACACAATACTCTCTTGGCAGGCTTTACCTACTCAGGGCAATAAACATAAACAAAAATCTCAGAATGGACAGTCCTGTGGGGTAAGGAGCTTATGCCCTGATATGCAGCAGCAACCATACCCTCTTCCCTGTGTTTTTGCTGGCAGGACAGGGAGTAGCAAAGAACGCTCCCCTATGCAAGAACATTATTTTCCCTTCCTTACCCAGCTCCTACACCTTACCCCACACATAGACCATAGCATTGATTATAACACCCATAGCAAATATAGAGCAGCGAGCAACAGAGGAAGATACACAACATGCATGTAGAGAGATACAAGCTCCCTTAAGGATGCACATAGCCAAGTGCGCACTCACAGAACTCATATAAGATATATTTTTGTTTTTTTTAGGGTTTTATATAGCGTGAACAAAACCCAGTCGGGTGTCAGAGCGCTTTACAAGAACAACTAGAGGTATTTGTGGTGCACACGAAAAAGAATGTAGATTTTTTTTTTAAAGCTTAGGTAAGACCCAGTCGGATGCCTGAGGGCTTTACAAGAACATGAAAGGTAGTTATATACAAATTATATACAATAGAGGTCAACAAGGATTGTTCAAATAGGCAAAATTACATAATCAAGTAGGAGGAGGGGAGATGGGGCAAACAGTCCATGTAAGTAATGAAGTGGGCAAACTCCAATGTATGTCATGATGATCTCCAATAAGCAGGAAATAGTGACATACTTGAAGAGGGGGAGGTAAAGTTTCAAAGTGAGAAGAATCTGTTCGATAGTGGAAGTTTTAATTATTTTTTGAAGAAGGAAGTGGAAGGATTGGACCTGATCTCCAGAGGAAGAGAGTTCCAGATTTTTGTGCAAATCTGGAAAATGTGCGATTGTAGATTTTCTTTTTGTTGAATTTTTGTGGCTTAAGTAGAAAGGAGATTGTCCTTCTCAAAGATCTGTTTACACCAGATAGCAGTGACGGCTCCTCCAGTTAGGTGGAGGAGCATCGCCCCACTGCTTTTAAGCAGTGTAACTAAAGGAAAAATAAAATCATAATAACTCAGTGTTATTATCATTTTAATTGTTCCTGTTGCTTTGCAGCCACGGTGGGCTGGGCTGTTCTCCTCTCAGAGCAGGACAGGGGAGGAGTGGTTTTAACTGCCCGCTCCAAGTGCCCAAGATGCTTTGGTCGTCCCTCTTGGGCCGGCCAAACAGTCTTGCGCATTTTGCATGTTCTCCACGCAGGCTGCAATACAGCCTGGGTGGAGAGCATGCCCAGGCCCCCATTCCTCTTCTTAGTGCTGAACCACGGCACTCAGACCAATCACAACACTGCATTGCAGAATTGTGATTGGTCAGGGGAGCCTGGGTGCTTCCTGCTACTGTTCCAGCACATGGAGGAGAGACGGAGAGATACGGCTATAAGGTAAGTCTTACTTCTTGTTGTTTTTTTAACTTCTTAAGGGTGATGTTGGGCTGTGAGATCAGTAAGAATTCATTTTTTGTGCATTGAGTTTGAGATGATTATGAGACAACCAATTTTGAGTTTTGTCACTGTGCCATTTAGGATGTTGATGTCTGTGGGGGAGGCAATTTTCATGTAGAGTTCAGTATTGTCTGCGTACATGTGGTAGTAGATGTGTGAAAGTATGAAGATTTTGGTTAGGGACTCCATGTGCAGACTAAACAGCGTAGGGGATAGAGTTGAACCTTGGGGGACACCCAGCGTGACAAGGGATTGTTCGGATAAAAGGTGGTTGATTAGAATGCGCTGAGATCTGTTGTGTAGGAATGAGGAGAACCATTTTAATACATTACCAGAGAAACTCATTCTGCGTTCTAATAGGTTAAGAAGATTCTCATGATTGACAGTGTTGAATGCAGATGACAGGATAAGTAGGCACAATTTGTTCTGGGCGAGTGATCGTAAAGCATCGTCCACAATGTGTACAAGGGCAGTTTCCGTGCTATGGCCCGGTCTGAAACCAGATTGATATTTGTGGAGGGGTTGGAAATGATTGATATGATTCAAAGCTGTATGTGCACACATTTTCTCTGCAGTTTGACCAAGGTTGGGATGTTGGAGATAGGGCAGTAGATGGTGGGTGCAGACTGGTGAGAGTTGTCTTTTTAGGTTTCGACCTAAAGCATTGCTTTAGCAATGCTTGTTTGTCGAGATTTCTAGTAGGCAGTCCGAAAAGTCTGCCAAAGCGGCGGATTAGCCACAGTTCATGTGATCTATGCGCGTGCACAAACCAGCTATGTCACAAACCACCATTTGTCTGTGCCTCGCATCAGATTTCAAAGGCTGCCGCTGCCCCTCCACCGCAATGCCGAGAGCTTGTTACTTTCATGACTCTTTTCCTTTACTAATTGCTGCGAGTCTTCTGGGTTTCCACCGAGAACACTCCAATCGTACTAACAAAGAGCTGGTCACAACTTCGTACTTCGGTACACTTTAACTACTGTACGTTGAGGTAAGTGCCAATAGCATGATTCAACTCCTGGTGTTTCTCACTCTGTGGGTCCAGTACTGCCTTCATACATCTTTGATATATTACCTGAATCAGTACTAAGTCACTCTTGGCACATCGCACTGTGGAAACTTGCTCAGACTCGCATGGGCCACGTTTTAGATGTTTATTTTCATTCACTACCTCTTTGTTTCCTTTAAGACGAACCTGGCATGTTCAATCAATCAATCAATCATGCCATTTGTATAGCGCACTACTCACCCGGGAGGGTCTCAAGGCGCTTGGGGGGAGGGGTATGCTACTGCTCGAACAGCCAGGTCTTGAGTTGTTTCCTGAAGGCGAGATGGTCCTGGGTCAGCCGAAGGTGGATGGGGAGGGAGTTCCAAGTCTTGGCAGCCAGGTAAGAGAAGGATCTTCCTCCGGCGGTGGCTCTTCGGATGCGTGGTACGGCTGCGAGGGCGAGGCTGGTGGACCGTAGCTGGCGGGTGGGCGTGTAGAAGGTCAGGCGGTCGTTGAGGTACTTGGGGCCCAGGTCGTGGAGAGACTTGTGTGCGTGGGTGAGGAGCCGGAATGTGATCCTCTTGTCGACGGGGAGCCAGTGCAGGTTCCTCAGGTGGCTGGAGATGTGGCTGCGTCGGGGGACATCCAGGATGAGTCGGGCGGAGGCGTTCTGGATGCGCTGGAGTCTTTTCTGTAGCTTGGCTGTGGTTCCGGCGTAGAGGGCGTTTCCGTAGTCCAGTCGGCTGGTGACGAGTGCCTGGGTGACAGTCTTCCTGGTCTCGGTCGGGATCCAGCGGAAGATCTTGCGAAGCATATGCAGGGTGTTGAAGCACGATGAGGAGACGGCGTTGACTTGTCTGGTCATCGAGAGGGAGGGGTCCAGGATGAAGCCCAGGTTGCGTGCGTGATCGGTTGGCTTGGGTGCGGTGCCCAGGGCTGGGGGCCACCAGGAGTCATCCCAGGCGGGGGGCGAAGATCCCGGGATGAGGACTTCTGTCTTGTCCGAGTTCAGTTTCAGGCGGCTGTCCTTCATCCACTCGGCGACGTCTTTCATCCCTTCGTGTAAGCAGGTTCTGGCGGTGTCGGGGTCTCTGGTGAGGGAGAGGATCAGCTGGGTGTCGTCGGCGTAAGAGATGATCTTGAGGTTGTGCTGGCGTGCGATGGCTGCGAGAGGTTTCATGTAGATGTTGAAGAGGGTGGGGCTGAGTGAAGATCCTTGCGGGACGCCGCAGATGACTTCGGTGGCCTCAGAGCGAAACGGGGGGAGGCGGACTCTTTGTGTTCTTCCGGCGAGGAACGAGATGATCCACTCCAGTGCCTTCTCTTGGATACCGATGTTGCTGAGACGCTGGACTAGGGTGCGGTGGCAGACCGTGTCGAACGCAGCGGAGAAGTCCAGGAGGATGAGGGCCACTGTTTCCCCCTTGTCGAGCAGGGTCCGGATGTCGTCGGTGGCTGCGATGAGGGCGGTCTCGGTGCTGTGGTTGGCTCTGAAGCTGGACTGCGAGGGGTCGAGGGATCCGTTCGTCTCGAGGAAGGCGGTCAGCTGTCTGTTGACGATCTTCTCGATGACTTTAGCAGGAAAAGGGAGGAGCGAGATGGGGCGGAAGTTTTTGAGATCGGTGGGGTCCGCTGTAGGTTTTTTCAGGAGGGCGCACATTGTATTTGCACACTTGTCCTTCCACCGCGTTTTTTCACATGAACTCTGCATTTTTCATCACCGTGAGACGCGTTCCTTAGCAATTCTGAGCACATCGGTGTGTTAAAAGCCTCTGCTGCCACCTTGTGGGTTGTTGACTCCTTCCGTATGATAAAGAAATGGAACTTCATTTTTAAATGGCTGTTGTTTTTTTTTACCTCGTTTCTTTCAAACGTGCGATAACCATTTCCACAGCGCAATTCTACCTGCGCCGTTGTAGTCGTGGCGCTCTTTCATCATGGCTCTGCGATTTTCCTTAGACTATTGTTGTGATAGAGAGCAAACGTGTAACATGATATGTGCATTACGCTGGATTGTTTGGGGATACCTTTCCATAAATTGAGGAATTCCTGTACCTTGCTCAAACAAAAATGTTGTTCCTTTCGTTTCAGTTTTCCCTAGATAGGGAATATTGTTAGCTTTGGTAAGGTAAACTGATTTTTTAAAATTGCAAGATGTCTTTAATTCAGAGGCATCTATGATGCTCCACCCTCCAACTCCACCCTCCAACTCCAACTCCAACTCCACCCTCCAACTCCAACTCCAACTTCACACTCCAACTCCACCCTCCAACTCCACTCTCCAACTCCACCCTCCAACTCCAACTCCACCCTCCAACTCTAACTCCACCCTCCAACTCTAACTCCACCCTCCAACTCCAACTCCACCCTCCAACTCCAACTCCACCCTCCAACTCCACCCTCCAACTCCAACTCCACCCTCCAACTCCACCCTCCAACTCCAACTCCACCCTCCAACTCCAACTCCACCCTCCAACGTCACCCTCCAACTCCACTCTCCAACTCCAACTCCACCCTCCAACTCCAACTCCCCCCTCCAACTCCACCTCCCCCTCCAACTCCCCCCTTCAACTCCACCCTCCAACTCCACCCTCCAACTCCACCTCCACCCTCCAACTCCACCCTCCATCACTCAGGGACACCACCACATCACTCAGGGACACCACCACATCACTCTGGGAAACCACCACATCACTTGGGGACACCACCACATCACTCAGGAACATCACCACATCACTCAGGAACACCACCACATCACTCAGGGGCACCACCACATCACTCAGGGGCACCACCACATCACCCAGCCGAACCACATCATCACTCAGCACCACAACAGCACTGTCCTTGCTTGTTTCAAAATGGGAGCGACCAGGGCACTTTTTAGGCTATCTGGTATGGAGCTTTGGGTTAGTGAAGCATTGATGATCGTAGTCCATAAGGGGAGTAAGAGGTGCAAGGGCTCGTTGAGGGGTTTGGTGGGAAGAGGATTGTTGAAGTGGTTGGAGTGTTTCAGAGAGATCAGCAGTTTTGTGAAGTTACTCTTGTCGACCAGTATAAAGCTGGAACAGGCAGCATTGTTTTTAGGTTTATGAGGATGGTATGTTAGTATATCATTGTCTTTTATGCAAAAAGCCAAGCATGTGTCCAAAAAGATGCAAGTGTTCTTTAATAGGACACAAATGATGTATGCAGATAGATGAAAGCCCACTCACAGGATAAACTACTAATGCAGAGGCATATGAGCAACCACTCTCAAGCTAGACGGGCACCCACTCGTTGGACATACATGGCCCATGTATAGAGAAGTGTGAGCGCCTACTCATAGAGACCAGTACAGATATTTTAATGTCCACTAAAATGACAGACACATCACATGTATATGAGATGTGATCATCCTCAGTCATGACATATGTGATGTATGAAGAGAGCTGAGTGCCCACTCCAGAAAACAGACAGCAGGAGTAAGAGATTGAGCACTCACTCACAGAATACACACTTCACACAAAGAAAAATGCAAGCCGCCACTCACAGGATATGCAGAGCACATATATCAAGAGATCTGACCACCCAGTCATTGTTTGGGCACAACACTTGTACATAGACGCGAGCGGTGCAAGCACCTGTCTGGTGACCTGTTGTTTTTCCACCGAGAGCTCCCACGGCAGCGTCAGAGCTGCAGTCCATAAGTATCTCTGACATTAAGACTGTCCTCAGTAACACACTTGTTAATTAATGATTTTTTAACGTGCGCGTGGCCGCTTCCTCTCCACGAAGAGACGTGTCCCGCAGGTCCCATTAGGCCAGGATTAAAAGCCTCGGCCGGTCCTCATTATGTGGTCTGGGTAATAATGCTGTATAAATCACAAGCCCTTCCAGGGGCACGGATAAAACCTGCTGGGGTCAGCAGCAGCACTGTTCGAGGCTCAACGCGGAGGACCGAGTGCAGCGTGCATGGACTTCTACCAGACAAAATGGCCACCTTTACATCGCACCCCTCTCTCTTCCTTGTACGACTACTGTACTGTACCTTCCATGCTGGCTGTCTCCTTCCCAGCACCCCCAGGGCAGAAACCCCTTTATAGGCCTATCCCTGAATGGACTGCTGCCACCCTCCCTTGCTCCATGTCGTGAAGACACCATTAGCCCAGTTCTCAAAGCCATATTAGGCCCGAAACATATGTTTACTAGCTGCCATTTACTATTGCGTATTTGTGCACTAAATTGCACAATGCTAAACCTCCCCTCTCCCCCCAGCAAGAGATTGGGTGTAGCAGGATCAAGGCGTGGTTTGCCATGAGAGTTTATGAATACCTTTAAACTCATGAGCTTGTGGACTTGGCAAGCTCCTCTTGAACCCAGGGCCGGACTGGCTACCGGGCAGTTGTGTGTGCTGCCGGGCAGGGGGAGGATTTCTCCGTGGTGTGAGCTCATTTCGTTGATGGGGACCTACTTGCGCTGTGAAATAAAAAAAGCAAAACGAATTTCGTTTTGCACACACAGGTCCCCATCAACGAAATGACCCCCCTGCTCGGCAGCACACACAACTGCCCGGTAGCCAGTCCGGCCCTGCTTGAACCCTTTTCTCCAGTGGAATGGATGGAGCTTGTTGGAAAGATAGAAGGTCCACGATAAGGTTATGTTTCAGGATAAAGTTTATTCTCAGACGGATGGAACAGCTTAACAACCACCGACTGCTCACAGGCACAGTCCAGCTCCAACTGACCACAGAACTCAAATAGTTCAAACATTCTACGTTCTAAGAAGCTTGCGTGCTGAGAAGCACACAAGCAGCATACAACACACCTCCCTTTTAAGAAAGGTGCAGAACAAATTTCTTTTTTTAACACGTCAAATTGCAGTTGCTGTTCATTACCCCATGAAAACTTTGCATTTTTTTTAAGTAAAACTGGAAGAGAAGACACTTTAGAAGCATAATTTCTTACAAATTTGCTAAAATATTCAGTTAAACCTAGAAAAGAAAACAATTGATCCTTATTGATAGGAGCAGGGGCTTTTGAAATACTGGCAATATATTCGAATTTAGGTTTAATACCTTCCTTGGAAATCTCATGCCCCAAATACTCTACCTTCTCTTGTCTGAATTTGCACTTGGAAAATTTTAAAGTCAAACCTTTTGATTGTATCCCACCCAAAACAGCTTTAAGATTCTTATCATGTTGCACAACATCACTGCCAAAGACCAGAATGTCGTCTTGGAATGCAATGGCACCCTTACAGCCCTCCAACACTTACTTCATTAAGCGTTGAAAAACAGATGCGGCACTCGCAAGACCGAATGGCATACGTAAATAGCGAAACATACCCTCAGGAGTAACAAAAGCTGTTAGATTCCTAGATTCCTCATGTAGAACTACTTGGTGATATGCACTAGCAAGATCTAATGTGGAGAATACACTTGCACCAGAGAGGGTGGAAATTAGTTCAATGATTTTCGGTAAAGGATGCATGTCAGTCCATATCTCTTTATTGAGGCTGCGAAGGTCCACACATAAACGGAGCTCGCCATTGGCCTTTAAAGAAAGAACAATAGGGGAAACCCAAGGAGAAGACTCGATGGGTTCGATGATATTAGATTTAACTAAATCATCGAGAATACCTTTCAACTTGTTACGATATGCCAAAGGTACATTTCTGACCCTATGCCTTACAGGTACTGCATTGTCCTTAAGAATGATTTTGTGTTTAAATTGAGCATACTCACCTAATTTCTCATCGAATACACTGGGGAAATCTTTTTTAATGTTATCTACAAATTCATTGTCATTAGGGGTTACAATGCAAACAGGCCATGAGATATTCGGGTAAATATATACAGGAGGTGAAGCATTCGGATCTAGTTTGATGCCCATCTCTTTCTGGTGGGGCCAACCTAAAATCGACTCCCCTTTGTTAGCAATATAGATTTTAGCTTGAGTGAACCTGTCCTTAAATTCTACCTTTGCCCAAAAGAAACCAATTAATTCGATTTTATGGCCCGAATAACTACCAGGTTTGATATCAGGACACGTGAATTCTCTATTGGGCCACAATTCCTCAAAAATATCTTTCCCAATTATAGAATACCATGCACAGGAATCCACTAACATGGAAACTTCCCTTCCATCAATGTAAAACAAAGCAGATGGAAAACTTTTGCAATCATCAGAAGATATACATGAAATACAGTTGAACTCACTGAATTCTGCATCAAACTCTTCTTCGTCTAACGCAGGGGTACTCAAAGTACGGCCCGCGGGCCAGTAGCGGCCCGGCAAGCCTTCAGTGGCGGCCCGCGGAGCTTTAGACATCGCCGCACCTGTGTGTGTTTTTTTTTATCTTCAGCAAACACCTCGGTGAGCAGCAGTGCGAGTCAGAGACACTGCTCTGTGGGGGCCCGGGCGATTCCAGCCACAGTCAAGAGTGGAGCTGCAGGGGCGCTAAGAGGTGAACAAAGCCTCATTAACAAACAAATGGTCGTTTAAAGACCTGTTAAGTACTGGGGTGCCCAGGAGGCTGTGTCAGCCAGGCTGACGCACAGGGGAGAGGGGGTGGGAGGGGAGGACAGCAGGAACTGAGAGCGTGGTGAGGTGGGAGGGCAGAGCAGAGCAGGGAGTGAGAGCCAGGTGAGGGAGGTGGAGGGCAGAGCAGGAACTGAGAGCCGGGTGAGGGAGGTGGAGGGCAGAGCAGGGAGTGAGAGCCGGGTGAGGGAGGTGGAGGGCAGAGCAGGGAGTGAGAGCCGGGTGAGGGAGGTGGAGGGCAGAGCAGGGAGTGAGAGCCCGGGTGAGGAAGGTGGAGGGCAGCAGGGAGTGAGAGCCTGGATGAGGGAGGTGGAGGGCAGAGCAGGAACTGAGAGCCGGGTGAGGTGGGAGGGCAGAGCAGGGAGTGAGAGCCGGGTGAGGGAGGTGGAGGGCAGAGCAGGGAGTGAGAGCCGGGTGAGGGAGGTGGAGGGCAGAGCAGGGAGTGAGAGCCGGGTGAGGGAGGTGGAGGGCAGAGCAGGGAGTGAGAGCCCGGGTGAGGAAGGTGGTGGGCAGCAGGGAGTGAGAGCCGGGTGAGGGAGGTGGAGGGCAGAGCAGGAACTGAGAGCTGGGTGAGGTGGGAGGGCAGAGCAGGGAGTGAGAGACGGGTGAGGGAGGTGGAGGGCAGCAGGGAGTGAGAGCCCGGGTGAGGGAGGTGGAGGGCAGAGCAGGGAGTGAGAGCCCGGGTGAGGGAGATGGAGGGCAGAGCAGGGAGTGAGAGCCCGGGTGAGGGAGGTGGAGGGCAGAGTAGGGAGTGAGAGCCCGGAGGTGGAAGGCAGAGCAGGGAGTGAGAGCCCGGGTGAGGGAGGTGGAGGGCAGAGCAGGCCGGGTGACGGAGGTGGAGGGCAGAGCAGGGAGTGAGAGCCCGGGTGAGGGAGGTGGAGGGCAGAGCAGGGAGTGAGAGCCGGGTGAGGGAGGTGGAGGGCAGCAGGGAGTGAGGGCCGGGTGAGGGAGGTGGAGGGCAGAGCAGGGAGTGAGAGCCCGGGTGAGGGAGGTGGAGGGCAGAGTAGGGAGTGAGAGCCCGGTGAGGGAGGTGGAAGGCAGAGCAGGGAGTGAGAGCCCGGGTGAGGGAGGTGGAGGGCAGAGCAGGCCGGGTGACAGAGGTGGAGGGCAGAGCAGGGAGTGAGAGCCCGGGTGAGGGAGGTGGAGGGCAGAGCACGGAGTGAGAGCCCATGGGTGAGGGAGGTGGAGGGCAGCAGGGAGTGAGAGCCCTGTGAGGTGGGAGGGCAAAGCAGGGAGTGAGAGCCCTGTGAGGTGGGAGGGCAGAGCAGGGAGTGAGAGCCCGGGTGAGAGAGGTGGAGGGCAGAGCAGGGAGTGAGAGCTGGGTGAGGGAGGTGGAGGGCAGAGCAGGGGGTGAGAGCCGGGTGAGGGAGGTGAAGGGCAAAGCAGGGAGTGAGAGCCCGGGTGAGGGAGGTGGAGGGCAGCAGGGAGTGAGAGCCGGGTGAGGTGACAGAGGGCAGCAGGGAGTTAGAGCCGGGTGAGGTGGGAGGGCAGCATGGAGTGAGAGCTGGGTGAGGTGAGACAGATAGAGACAGATAAAGACATATAGAGACAGATAGAGGCAGAGACAGATAGAGACCGGGACAGACGGAGCTAGATAGGGTCAGAGACAGGGACAGCCAGAGACAGATAGAGGCAGAGACAGAAAGCGATAGAGACAGACAATGATAGAGACGGACAGCGATAAAGACAGACAGCGATAGAGACAGACATGGAGAGACAGAGGGAGACAGAGGGAGAGACGGAGACAGACATAGGAAGGGATGGAGACAGACAGAGAGACAGACAGAGGGAGACAGACAGAGGAAGAGAGGGAGACAGACAGACGGAGAGAGGGAGACAGACAGAGGGAGGGAGACAGACAGAGGGAGGGAGACAGACAGAGGGAGGGAGACAGACAGAGGGAAATAGACAGAGGGATGGAGACAGACAGAGGGAGACAGAGGGAGAGAGGGAGACAGGCAGAGGGAGTGAGACAGACAGTGGGAGGGAGACAGATAGACAGAGGGTGGGAGACAGAAAGACAGAGGGAGACGAAGGGAAGGAGACAGACAGAGGGAAGGAGGGAGGGAGACAGGGAAGGAGGGAGACAGAGGGAGACAGGGAGGCAGAGGGACAGAGGGAGACAGACAGAGGGAGATAGACAGAGGGAGGGAGACAGACAGAGGGAGGGAGACAGACAGAGGGAAATAGACAGAGGGATGGAGACAGACAGAGGGAGACAGAGGGAGAGAGGGAGACAGGCAGAGGGAGTGAGACAGACAGAGGGAGGGAGACAGATAGACAGAGGGTGGGAGACAGAAAGACAGAGGGAGACGAAGGGAAGGAGACAGACAGAGGGAAGGAGGGAGGGAGACAGGGAGGGAGGGAGACAGAGGGAGAGAGTGAGGGAGACAGAGGGAGGAAGACAGAGGGAGACAGGGAGGCAGAGGGACAGGGAGACAGACAGAGGGAGATAGACAGAGGGAGGGAGACAGAGGGAGAGATGGAGGGAGACAGAGGGAGGGAGACAGACAGAGGGAGGGAGACAGAAAGAGGGAGACAGACAGAGGGAGGGAGACAGACAGAGGGAGGGAGACAGACAGACAGAGGGAGGTAGACAGAAAGACAGAGTGAGACAGACAGAGGAAGGGAGACAGACGGAAGGAGGGAGACAGACAGAGGGAGGAAGGGAGACAGAGGGAGGGAGGGAAACAGAGGGAGGGAGGGAAACAGAGGGAGGGATGGAGACAGACCGGGAGGGAGGGAGACGGACAGAGGGAGGGAGACAGAGGGAGACAGACAGAGGGAGACTGAGACAGACAGATGGACAGAGACAGACAGACAGACAGAGGGAGGGAGACGGACAGACAGACAGAGGGAGGGAGACAGACAGACAGAGGGAGGGAGACAGAAAGACAGAGGGAGAGAGACAGAGGGAGGGAGGGAGACAGACAGAGGGAGGTAGACAGAAAGACAGAGTGAGGTAGACAGAAAGACAGAGTGAGACAGACGGAGGAAGGGAGACAGACGGAGGGAGGGAGACAGACGGAGGGAGGGAGGGAGACAGACAGAGGGAGGTAGACAAAGACAGAGTGAGACAGACAGAGGGAGGGAGAGAGACAGAGGGAGGGAGGGAGACAGACAGAGGGAGGAAGGGAGACAGGGAGGGAGGGAGGGAGGGAGACAGAGGGAGGGATGGAGACAAACAGAGGGAGGGAGGGAGACAGACAGAGGGCAGACGGAGGGAGGGAGACAGAGGGAGATGGACAGTGGGACACAGATAGAGGGAGACAGATGGAGGGAGACGGAGAGAGGGAAGGAAAGAGAGGGAGGGAGACAGAGAGAGAAAGAGAGGTAAGACAGAGAGAGACAGAGGCAGAGAGACAGAGGGAAACAGAGAGGGAAGGCGGGAGCGAGAGAGAGAGATAGAAGGAGGGAGACAGAGGGAGGGAGAGTTAGGGAGAGAGACAGAGAGAGAAAGAGAGATGTGTGTGTATGCTGGTCTGTTGGCTCAGTGGATGAACGCGTCAGCTGCAGGGGCCTGTGTTCAACTTCATGGTCACAGTTTTTTTCTTTCTAGCCCCTTCCCCCTCCCCCACTGACCCCGCCTCCACCGGTGCGGCCCTCGGCCACAAACCACACTGTAAATTTGGCCCCCGAGAGAAAGTTTGTGAGTACCCATGAATGGTCTAACGAAATACAATTTACTTTTTGAGGTGAACGACACATTTTCCCAAAATGACCAGTTTTTTTTACATTTTACGCAAATCTTATTTAAAGCAGGACAACTTTTAAAATTCCCCACATGGTCAAAACTTCCACATCTATAACATATAATAAATGTACGTCTATTATTAAATCTATTTTCTTTCATGAAACCTTCTTTTTTGAAAGTGGGAACAACAGATTTCTTTTGAAAAGCTTGACCTTTGACCACAGAAACTTCAGGTATAGACTCTTGGATTTTGACTGAAAAACCCTGACTCTGACTTCTTATTTCAGTCACGAACTTCTCTGATTGTTCGATACCCTTAGCTATGTTAACCACAGCTTTAAGCGAAGTTTCAGTTCCTAGCCACAATCTTTCTTGTATCTTCTTGCTTTTTGTTTTCATCATAATTTGGTCCCTAAGAACCTGTTCATAGTTGATAGTGTCGAAGGCACAAGATCCAGCCAAAGCACGTAACGCAGATATATAATTCTCAATAGACTCGTTTTCTTTTTGTGCTCTTGAATAAAATGTAAAACGTTCCATTACAGTGTTGACTTTTTTTCCAAATCTAATGGTAAGTTGCTTGACAGCAATTTCAAAAACATCAGTTTCAGAGTCAGAATCTTCCAAGGGAGGCAAATCTGATAACTCCTTGATGCCTTGACCACCTAAAGACAACCGTAATAAATCTAACTTCCTTTTGGACGAACAACCACCTTCCTCCAGAACACTGACGTAAGCCAGGAACATGGGATACCATAAATCCCAATCCATTTTGGGATCACCTGCCGCTGGTAGAAAATGTGGTGGAACCATAATGTTTATCATTATGGGGAGCATAAACATTATGCTCCACTCCCAGACGCAACAGCATTACAGGATATTTATCCACAGTTTTTTCTTTTTAGTTCATCGATTTTAATCCATATTTATCCATATTTTCACTCAATATTCGCGCTTCTTCATATTTTCCACATCATATCCCATTTGCCTTTTAGGAAGCTTTACATATTTTCACGTGTCCATCCAGACGTTCGTCAAAAAATACGCTCCAAGTGCAACCAAAAGTTCCGAGCAGCATAATTTTATTAAAAGCCCAATGCATTTCGGGCTGCGTCACCAGCCCTTCGTCAGGGGTCGCTACAAAGTAACCAATGAAGAAGACTATCAGTAATGGATACTACATCAAATACATGTCATCATTCATTTAGTGCGCATTTAGCATACAATTGAAATAACAGTGCAAACAAATGAATTAAAAACCAATATAAAAATTATGTGAGTTAACTTGTTCTCTACACACCAGTTCTTTACATTATTTAACTCTTCCCTGCTAACAACCAAATCACGCTAGCTTCTCCTTAAACATGCCTTTGCTCGATCACGTTTTTATCTTTAAACTCTCACCACCCTCCCAGGTGACATCATCGTTTAGCAAAATCGTTACACGTTCACAAACGTTATACAAGATACCCGTGCTCTCAGCCTTCTCAATAACTGAAAAGATCTGCCTCGTTATACAAACTAACAGGTGTTCAGAAACGCTCCTATTTAACTTTTACAGTTCTATGCTTATCGTACCTGCTCATGATGTTTTCTGTGTGCCGCGCGGCTACCGCCCTCAACGCCCGAAGTGTTCTTGTGTGTCGAGGCCCTTTCTATCTACCCTCGTTTTAAAACTAGCGTGCTCCGCCCCCTGGTGCGTCCTGCTTACTCCTCTCAAACTTGCCTCTGCACTACAACTCCCAACATTCAATTGTAACTACTGTGACATACAGCATTTCGCCATTTTCTGATGTTGTATCTTAACAATATTTTAACATGCAATGTTATCAACGCTATACCGTTGTTCGGAACTCAAGATGTGGAGTATGTTACTTAGTTCATTGTATATTCATTCATTTATCCAGGGTGCAAGATCCAACGGGGGGCATTCTACATCAGTAACAAAAGTGGGTGGTCTGCACACCGATATTCCAAATTTAATCATCGTTTTTTTCACATCGTGCTTTTTAGCGTGCAGCCTAGGTAGTGCTTGCCCTAATGCACTCATTTAAAATACATCATTATGGGGAGCATAAACATTATGCTCCACTCCCAGACGCAACAGCATTACAGGATATTTATCCACATTTTTTTCTTTTTAGTTCATCGATTTTAATCCATATTTATCCATATTTTCACTCAATATTCGCGCTTCTTCATATTTTCCACATCATATCCCATTTGCCTTTTAGGAAGCTTTACATATTTTCACGTGTCCATCCAGACGTTCGTCAAAAAATACGCTCCAAGTGCAACCACCCACTTTTGTTTTTGGAACCATAATGTTTGCCATGACTGTTGGCCAAAAATATAAATTTGTTTTAATAAGTAGAATAGTTTAATTGTTAATAAACTATTATAACTGTAATAAATCTTGAATTTCTTAAATTATATAAAAAAAAGTTTGTTTTTTTTTGAAATATTACTGGTAAAAAAAAACTAATAATCTTCTTTTTAGAAAACTATTGTTGAAACGGAGAAAATTCTAGAACAAAAAAAACGTTTCTAAGACAGAAATGTTCTTTAAAACATGCTGTTCGCCGGCTTTACAAATTCTCCCAAACTAAGATGGCCTAAAACGTGAGAAAACGTGATAGCATCACTCCCACAATGCTCTGCAACTGTGACGATCACTAAGAGAAGAATATGCCTGACGATTATGAAGCAGAGAGAATGATGAGCCTCAAACGTTCTGATTGCGCAGCAAGAAAGGCGAGGTGCTCGAGCCCATACAAGTAAGTACCGTTATTTTGAAGAGTAACGACGTTATTTTAATCCACAGTCTCCTACGTTAATATTGTATTTAAACGTTTGCCGTGGTTTGTATGTTAATTGTCTGCCGCGGGTGCCATCAAGTGCACTAATTTAATACTGCCGCAGAAACGCAGACATGCAGGAGTGTTTACACTCGAAATTACTTGAAAAACTTCCCAATTAATAGAATAATCAAAGTTTTTACAGCCGCTGGTGCTATCAAGGCACATGTACTTAAGCAGCCGCTGGTGCTAACAAGGCACAATTAACAAGTATGAAAATCTTACTTTAACTGGAGCACGAAGTGAACGCTGTTCCTCCTTGAGTATCCTGAATTCTTGTAAGGTCGCTCCCACTGTCGCCAATATGTTGGAAAGATAGAAGGTCCACGATAAGGTTATGTTTCAGGATAAAGTTTATTCTCAGACGGATGGAACAGCTTAACAACCACCGACTGCTCACAGGCACAGTCCAGCTCCAACTGACCACAGGACTCAAATAGTTCAAACATTCTACGTTCTAAGAAGCTTACGTGCTGAGAAGCACAAAAGCAGCATACAACAGAGCTCTGGTCCAGCAGAGCTTAGACCTTTTCAGGATGGGTAGGGGTACAAAACAGCCCCTTACTTTTTCAAGGCAAAAATCTTTTCCCTATGGAAAATTCACCCAAAAAAACCTGCAGAAGCATTCTCACTGAGAAAAAAGCAAATCTTAAATAACACATGAATTAGTAGATTTGGAGATCTGCAACAGTCCCAACTGTCCAGAGTATTAACGTTGAGCTATGCGAATAGGGACAATGGTGGATCTGCACCCGAAACAGGGGATAAACTTAACAGGGGCAAATGTATGATTCCCTTTGTGAATTGGGCCTCATGTTTGCAGTCCTGGGCTTTCACCTGACAATCTATTTTTCTTTTTTGAAGTTTGTGGTTAGCTTGTGGGCTTCTTCCTCTGCTGAGGAGAGCCCATTACCTCTATGTCAGTCGTCCCGGTCATTATATTTGAGGTGACCTCCCCCTCCCCCCCAAGACAGAAAAAACGCAGGAGAATTCTGTAAATGAAGCTCCTCCAACTCTTCTGGTTGTTATATGAGGGTTAGCATTCCCAGAATCCTCCTGTTCATTTTTTTTGCCTTTAGGGCGAGGACATTAGGTGCGTGAGTGGGGGTTCCCTTTTTAGGTTTCGCCTAGCGAAGGCTATGCTTGCGCAGTCTCGCTGGGAGAAAACTGATGTTTCAGAGAGTGGGTCTTGAACCCGCCCCTCTTCTCCATTGGCTGGCTTCCTAAACGGAGGCCAGCCATTGGAGGAGAGGGGCGTCACTCCGTTCAAGCCCCGTCTTTTTGGGATTCGGGGGGTGTGTTTTTTACTTTCTTTCTCTTTTCTTTCTCTCCTCTTCCCATTGGGTGGAATTTTACCTTCCAGCCAATGGGAAGAGGAGAGAAAGAAAAACACCCCCCCCGAATCCCAAAATGAGGTTGCGTTTCTCCGAGGCATTCCAGTCGTGTGGAGCGCTCCTCTCTTGCCTTTGAGAATGCAGTCTTTTTTTTAACATTGCTTGTTTCATGAATGCACAGTTGTTGCATCTCGTGTTTTCAACTTAGAAGGCCAATTTCCGACTGAAGTGTTGTAAATTTCTATCAGGCTCCGAAGTCAACAGAGGCTGTACTCCGGTATGGAACCTTACACCGTAAAGCCCTTCCGTTCCATAAATGTTACTCTGACCCTTGTGAACATAGCGGCCACGGTACAGCTAGGCAGAGGATGTAAACAAAATAATACTGAAAATGGTTCAGTTCTTGTTAGTTGTTAGCGCTGTATAGCGCTGAAAAAAAAGTTTTCGGCCGACATGCTTTCCAGTCTTTACCTTCCGGGCCGCTCCGCTCCCTTCTGTCCCCACCCACCATCCCCCTCCCCGATTTTCTGTTTACTAATAGGCGGTTTTTTTTTGTAAGGCGGAGACTTATTCATGACCCTCGATTTTAACTCCTCCTCTGTACCTTCGGATTGGCTGTTGACATTTTATGCTCCTCCCCTAAGGTGTAGGTTGCCTCTGATCGCTGGGAAGGAGGAGGTGGTTACCATGACGTCACGCCGGGTGAAATGCACAGGCGTAGTGAGCGCTCTGAAGATGGCTGCGGGTCCGCAGACAGAGGGGAGAGGGAGGTGAGGGAGGGAAAACAGGGGGAGGGGCTGAGAAGCAGAGAGAGGAGGAAAGAGTGTGTAGAGGGAGGAAAAGGAAAGGAGGGTTACAGTGAAAGGGAACAGGAGAGAAGGGCAGAGGAACCGTGAAAGGGACACACATGGGAGGGAGCGGGTCCCAGGTCCGTGTAACCCTCTATGACCCGCTTACGGCAGTGGTTCCGGGGGCAGCATGAAGTTCGCGGAGCATCTTTCGGCCCACATCACCCCCGAGTGGAGGAAACAATACATCCAATATGAGGTAAGACATGTCTATATTACCCCCTGTACAGCACCCCTCTAACATTTCTCAACTGCGCCTCTTATTTAGAGTGCTAACATACCTATGCCATCATAGCACCCTAAATCTATCGGTCCCAGGACAACCCATCCATGCCTCTACCTCACCACCCATCCATCTCTCCCTCCGCCGCACATTTCATCCATTCTTCAGTAGTCTATCCTTCCACAGCATCACCCGTCCACCCTTTCACAGCTCCAATCGTCCTTTCTTTTACAGCCCAGTCCATCCTTCCACAGCACCAGTCCCCCATGCTTCCAAAGCACCACCACTCCATCCTTCCACAGCACCACCACTCCATCCTTCCACAGCGCCACCACTCCATCCTTCCACAGCGCCACCACTCCATCCTTCACAGCACCACCGCGCCATCCTTCCACAGCACCACCGCACCGTCCTTCTACAGCACCACCGCGCCATCCTTCTACAGCACCACCGCGCCATCCTTCTACAGCACCACCGCGCCATCCTTCTACAGCACCACTGTGCCATCCTTCCACAGCACCACTGTGCCATCCTTCCACAGCACCACTCCCCCATGCTTCCACAGCACCACTCCCCCATGATTCCACAGCACCACCAATCCATGCTTCCATAGCACCACCACTCTATCCTTCCACAGCACCATCGTTCCACAGCACCACTGAGCCATCCTTCCACAGCCCCACTCCCCCATGCTTCCACAGCACCACCTCTCCATCCTTCCACAGCAACACCACTCCATCCTTCCACAGCACCACCTCTCCATCCTTCCACAGCACCACTGAGCCATCCTTCCACAGCACCACCGTGCCATCCTTCCTCAGCACCACCGTGCCATCCTTCCATAGCATCACCGTGCAATCCTTCCACAGCACCAGCGCGTCATCCTTCCACAGCACCACCGCGCCATCCTTCCACAGCACCACTGCACCATCCTACCACCACGCCATCCTACCACTGCGCCATCCTTCCACCGCGCTATCCTTACACAGCATCACCGCGCTATCCTTCAACAGCACCACCGTGCCATCCTTCCACAGCACCACTGCGCCATCCTTCCACAGCACCACCGCGCCATCCTTCCACAGCACCACCGCGCCATCCATCCACAGCACGACCGCGCCATCACTTTCTACTACTCTCTACTCACACTCTACTAATCACTCTCTACTATCTACTACTCACTATCAACAACTCTACTAACTCTATACTACTCGCTCTACTACTCTACTACTCATTCTCTACTACTCACTCTCTACTACTCTCTACTCTCAAATCACTATACTACTCGCCCTATCTACTACTAACTCTACTACAACTATTCACTACTCACATTTGTGAGAGATTAAGCTATTGTCATTGTAAAAGGCAATGCCATTTTTTTAATCTGTTTTCAAAAACAACACATAGAGAAAAATGTGTCATTTACAATGCCAACAGCTCTAACTTTTGCAAAGGCGAGACCGTTGCATTGTAAATGCTTGTTAAAAGATGAAGACTTGCGTTGCTTCAGGGTAGGGCTCTCTTGCCTGACAGGCTTGCACATCATTCATACATCATGGGACATTAGTGGAATTACCTTGTGGGGCAGCAGTTGCAAGGTCAGAACACAGGAGGCTCCTTCATTGCCAATGTGAAGGTCACCAGATGGGCTAGGCTCAAACATGTGAAGTGGATCGGAAGTGTCCATGCATGTGCAAGCCTTAGTTTGGGAACGCGAATGTGACGCAGCCCCTTTTTTACTATTTAAGCAGCGCAGAGCACTCAGGTGAGTATTATTCCTGTTACTGATGCATATTTGGGGATCTGTTTGGAGTATCTTTGTCATAGTGAAAGACTTTACTTCTCCGGCAGCAAGTTCCATCAGCGTAACCCCCTCTCACTGCCTTTGCATCCAGCTGTCCCATTCTTCATCATCAAGATCACCAGCATCTACAAAAACTTTGAGCCTCAATTGGACCATTCCACCCTCACAGACCTCCTGCCCATCTCTACCAAAACACAGCAGACCCCGCGCCCCCGACTGCCTGGCCCACCATCACCACTCAAGAAACTGCAACACTCATATAATCATGCTGCCCATTCTAGTGTCGGACTGGGACATAAAATAGGCCAGGGCACCAAAATAAAAGTGGCCACCTTTAGTGGACAATAAAAGGTGTCAACATTTGCAAATCAGACCAGTTTTGAACTTGTAATGGCACGCGGTGCAGATACACATAACATAACACACATAACATTTGCTGTTGTCCCTAAGTGGACTAGTCTGGGTTTCAGGTGGACTCAGTGGAAGCCAGCAAATCTACTATGCACTACTGCTTGGAATTGTGGACACCTTTAGCAGAGCGTGTTGATATTATAATGGGGAAGCATTCTTCATATAGGAGACAAAGGAAGGGCAAAGGTGAGAGTGTAGAAGAAAAGATAAGGAGGATTGTTTTGGAAACATTGACGAATTATAAAGGTAAAGACAATATTAAAAATGAAAAAGAAATTATCTGCCATTAATTGTCTTCATCAGATATTTCCTCGTATTCTGACAATAATTTCTCTTCTCCAGTGCAAAAGGGAAGCTATATAACTAAGGACATGTTACCAAATGTATTGAGTCATATAAGAGTCGTATTGGTTTCGATTCAGTTGAGAAAACATTTTCTTCTCAGATTCAGTTTTGTGCCGGTTTAAGAAACCAATTAACGCTGGTCTTCCAATGAATCGGTTTGTTTTTGAAGCAGTTAGGCAGAAATAGGAATAGGAAGATCCTAATAAAATTGCTTTGGCAAGATTTACGCCCAAACTATACTGTTTGGAAGAATTTGAGTAACTCTTGTCAGACAATATTCATGTTGACTCAGTGGCAGCCAGCTTGGTGGGCAGGTCTTCAATGATGGAAGAGAATATGTTGAAGGATCCTGCTGACATAAAAGTTAATTCCTCTCTCAAGAAGGTCTTTGCTGGGTCTGATGTAGCAATGAAGGCAGAGGTATTTGGAGCCTACACTACACAGTCATTAATTGTGAAACTTTATTTAAAGCAGCCCAGGAGGGCAACAAATGTTCTGACTTAGAAACAATGAAACATCAAGTGGAATTACTATTGGGTATCTCGTTTGACGTTGTGAGATCTACAGATTCAGCAAACTGAGCACACGTGTCTGCCGGATTGAATCTATATCTGAACGACTGAAACAAATATGTGGCTCTGAGATCAACTTCTTTAAAGATGTCCTTTGAGGGTTCAAGATTATTTGGCCCAGATATAGAGGATACACTGCATTGCCTATTCAAGGAGCTTACACATTCTTCTTCTTTTAAATGGGAACCTCAAAACTCATCTAAGTCCTTAAAGTGGAAATCCTTTAGACGACCTTCAAGGAAACACAGCCTTCATCATTTTACTCTTTTAAGTAACAAAAACAGAAGGTAGGATTCAACAAGCATTTACAATGCAATGGTCTCGGCATCATTAAAGGTAGAGCTATTGGCATTGCTCGTGACATTTTTTTTCTTTAAATCATAAATAAATGGAATTGTCATTTACATTGTCAATACACACCACTCTGCACTCAACTGCACTCACCTGCACTGCACTCAACTGCACTCACCAGCACTGCACTGCAGTCACCTGCACTCACCTGCACTGCACTCAACTGCACTCACCTGCACTGCACTGCACTCAACTGCACTCACCTGCACTGCACTCAATTGCACTCACCTGCACTGCACTCACCTGCACTGCACTCACCTGCACTCACCTGCACTGCACTCACCTGCACTGCACTCACCTGCACTGCACTGCACTCACCTGCACTGCACTCACCTGCACTGCACTCACCTGCACTGTACTGCACTCACCTGCACTGCACTGCACTCACCTGCACTGCACTGCACTCACCGGCACTGCACTGCACTGCACTCACCTGCACTGCACTCACCTGCACTGCACTGCACTCACCTGCACTGCACTCACCTGCACTGCACTGCACTCACCTGCACTGCACTGCACTCACCTGCACTGCACTCACCTGCACTGCACTGCACTCACCTGCCCTGCACTCACCTGCACTGCACTGCACTCACCTGCACTGCACTCACCTGCACTGCACTCACCTGCACTGCACTGCACTCACCTGCACTGCACTGCACTCACCTGCACTGCACTCACCTGCACTGCACTGCACTCACCTGCACTGCACTCACCTGCACTGCACTCACCTGCACTGCACTCACCTGCACTGCACTGCACTCACCTGCACTGCACTCACCTGCACTGCACTCACCTGCACTGCACTGCACTCGCCTGCACTGCATGCACTGCACTCGCCTGCACTGCACTCACCTGCACTGCACTGCACTGCACTCACCTGCACTGCACTCACCTGCACTGCACTCACCTGCACTGCACTGCACTCACCTGCACTGCACTCACCTGCACTGCACTCACCTGCACTGCACTCACCTGCACTGCACTCACCTGCACTGCACTGCACTCACCTGCACTGCACTCACCTGCACTGCACTGCACTCACCTGCACTGCACGCACTGCACTCACCTGCACTGCACTCACCTGCACTGCACGCACTGCACTCACCTGCACTGCAGTCACCTGCACTGCACTGCACTCACCTGCACTGCACTGCACTCACCTGTACTGCACTGCACTCACCTGCACTGCACTCACCTGCACTGCACTACACTCACCTGCACTGCACTGCACTCACCTGCACTGCACTGCACTCACCTGCACTGCACACACCTGCACTGCACTCACCTGCACTGCACTCACCTGCACTGCACTCACCTGCACTGCACTCACCTGCACTGCACTCACCTGCACTGCGCTCACCTGCACTCACCTGCACTGCACTGCACTGCACTCACCTGCACTGCACTGCACTCACCTGCACTGCACTCACCTGCACTGCACTCACCTGCACTGCACTGACCTGCACTGCACTGCACTCACCTGCACTGACCTGCACTGCACTCACCTGCACTGCACTGCACTCACCTGCACTGCACTCACCTGCACTGCACTCACCTGCACTCCACTGCACTCCACTCACCTGCACTGCACTGCACTCACCTGCACTGCACTGCACTCACCTGCACTGCACTCGCATGCACTTCACTGCACTGCACTCACCTGCACTGCACTGCACTCGCCTGCACTCCACTGCACTGCACTGCACTCACCTGCACTGCACTGCACTCACCTGCACTGCACTCACCTGCACTCACCTGCACTGCACTGCACTGCACTGCACTGCTCTGACCTGCACTGCACTCACCTGCACTGCACTCACCTGCACTGCACTGCACTGCACTCCACTGCACTCACCTGCACTCCACTGCACTCACCTGCACTGCACTCACCTGCACTGCACTCACCTGCACTGCACTCACTTGCACTGCACTCACTTGCACTGCACTCACCTGCACTGCACTCACCTGCACTGCACATACCTGCACTCACTACTCTGCACTCACTACTCTGCACTCACTACTCTGCACTCACTACTCTGCACTCTGCACTCACTACTCTGCACTCTGCACTCACTACTCTGCACTCACTACTCTGCACTCACTACTCTGCACTCTGCACTCACTACTCTGCACTCACTACTCTGCACTCACTACTCTTCACTCACTACTCTTCACTCACTACTCTGCACTCACTACTCTGCACTCTGCACTCTGCACTCACTACTCTGCACTCTGCACTCACTACTCTGCACTCTGCACTCACTACTCACTACTCTGCACTCTGCACTCACTACTCACTACTCTGCACTCACTACTCACTACTCACTACTCTGCACTCACTACTCTGCACTCACTACTCTGCACTCACTACTCTGCACTCACTACTCACTACTCTGCACTCACTACTCACTACTCTGCACTCACTACTCTGCACTCTGCACTCACTACTCTGCACTCACTACTCTGCACTCACTACTCACTACTCTGCACTCACTACTCTGCACTCACTACTCACTACTCTGCACTCACTACTCAGCACTCACTACTCTGCACTCACTACTCTGCACTCACTACTCTGCACTCACTACTCTGCACTCACTACTCACTACTCTGCACTCACTACTCACTACTCTGCACTCACTACTCTGCACTCACTACTCTGCACTCACTACTCACTACTTTGCACTCTGCACTCACTACCCTGCACTCACTACTCACTACTCTGCACTCACTACTCACTACTCTGCACTCACTACTCTGCACTCACTACTCTGCACTCACTACTCACTACTCTGCACTCACTACTCTGCACTCACTACTCTGCACTCACTACTCTGCACTCACTACTCTGCACTCACTACTCTGCGCACTCACTACTCTGCGCACTCACTACTCTGCGCACTCACTACTTTGCGCACTCACTACTCTGCACTCACTACTCTGCGCACTCACTCCTCTGCACTCACTACTCTGCGCACACACTCACTCTGCACTCACTACTCTTCACACTCACTCTGCACTCACTACTCTGCACACTCTCTGCCCACTCACTCTGCACTCACACTCTGCACTCACTACTCTGCACTCACTACTCTGCACTCACTACTCTGCACTCACTACTCTGCACTCACTACTCTGCACTCACTACTCAGCGCACTCACTACTCTGCACTCACTACTCTGCGCACTCACTACTCTGTGCACTCACTACTCTGCACTCACTACTCTGCACTCACTACTCTGCGCACTCACTACTCTGCGCACTCACTACTCTGCGCACTCACTACTCTGCGCACTCACTACTCTGCACTCACTACTCTGCGCACTCACTCCTCTGCACTCACTACTCTGCGCGCACACTCACTCTGCACTCACTACTCTGCACACTCACTCTGCACTCACTACTCTGCACACTCTCTGCCCACTCACTCTGCACTCACACTCTGCACTCACTACTCTGCACTCACTACTCTGCACTCACTACTCTGCACTCACTACTCTGCACTCACTACTCTGCACTCACTACTCAGCGCACTCACTACTCTGCACTCACTACTCTGCGCACTCACTACTCTGTGCACTCACTACTCTGCACTCACTACTCTGCACTCACTACTCTGCGCACTCACTACTCTGCGCACTCACTACTCTGCGCACTCACTACTCTGCGCACTCACTACTCTGCACTCACTACTCTGCGCACTCACTCCTCTGCACTCACTACTCTGCGCGCACACTCACTCTGCACTCACTACTCTGCACACTCACTCTGCACTCACTACTCTGCACACTCTCTGCCCACTCACTCTGCACTCACACTCTGCACTCACTACTCTGCACTCACTACTCTGCACTCACTACTCTGCACTCACTACTCTGCACTCACTACTCTGCACTCTGCACACTCACTCTGCACTGTGCACACCACTGATATCATGGAATCTTCCACCACACTTTTTAAAACTCTATAGTCCGAAGCATAATAGGCACAGAACCAAAAGAAGGGTAGACATTGCTTAAAATAATCTTATTGTATTTATGAGAAGCAAAAGCGAGACTGTGAAATGTGCTGAATATCAGTTTGTTACGAATCAACAGAGTGGAGTTAGAGAACCAAGAAATAGTAATTTAGAATCCGGGTTAGAAGGAGTAGTAATCACAAGCTGAGGATCAACGGGCGCGAAACAGCGTGGTGGGCGCGCAGGAGACGCAGCGTGAGCGTGCACATCAGCTGAAGATCGCCGGAGAAGACACCGAGCCTGCCTGCTGCCGTGACTGACCCGCTGCAGAGGAAAAGAGCCCGGTGAGTGGGGGTAGAAGGGGGGGGGCGGCAGAGAGGGAGTGGGCAGAGAGGGAGTGTGTGTGTGCGTGTGTGTGTGTGCGTGCGTGTGTCTGTCTGTGTGTGTCTGGTGTGTGCCTGCCTGCCTGCCTTTGTGTGTGCGCGTCCACAGACCCTGGTCGGCTCGTGCACCGCTCTGTACTCCCTTGCGAGTTTACTCGGCGACAATAGTTCTCGTTGCCGAGACCTAAAAACCAGCATTCCTGGCTGTACCGGGGTGACAGAGAATATGACCAACATCCAAAAGTTGGAGGTCGGAATGAGGAATTTATCTCCGCATGGCAACAAATAACTATGGACTTATGAGTTCTCAATATTGTGAAGGAATACCAGATCACATTTTATCTTTACCAGAGGTTTCAGGGACCATTCATGTGCCTGTGTCCATGAATCCTTCCAAAAAGAAGGCTCTTCTCAAAGGAATGTCAGACCTATTCTGAAAAGGTGCGATTTTCTGAGCCCCATTGCAGGAAAGGAGTATGGGAGTTCAAGCCATTCTTTTCCTTGTGAAGAAAGCTAGAGGAGGCTTTCATTTGGTAATAAACCTAAAGAATCTGTATTATTAACTCAAGACATCAAATTCAAAATCGAGACATTATAGAGGATAAACCCTATGAACCCTACCAATCATTTCATGACTACGCTAGACCTCATGGATGCATCCTTACATACTCCGATTGCCAAGGAAGATTGGATGTGTCTGGGGTTTGCAGTGGTAGAGACAACATTGTCAATTCATGGTTGTACCATTTGATCTAAAGTCTGCACTAAGAGACTTTACACAGATGATGGCACCAGTTGTTGCATATCTCCATCTCAACGGAATTCAGGTCTTCTCTTATCTGGACGATTGGTTGCTCAATGCTCTTTCTGAACAAGACACTTTACAGATACTGGACAATATAATGGTAGTGATCAATAAATTCGGTCTCCTATAGAACATTCTCAAATGCCAGCTGCTTTCTTCGAAGGACCTCAATTTCATTGAAGCAAGAGTTCACCACTGATTTGGGGAACGACTTTCTTCCAGAAATCTCTTGTCTCCAGAATGTGATCAAGCCGCTATTTATCTAGACAGAAGTGTCAGCCAAACTTTGCATGCAGATCCAGGAGCACATGGCGTCTTGTGTGTTTACGGTGCATTGGTCCCATCTTCCCCACTATCCACCATTGTGGCATCTATACAGGTTTTACTCTTAGTGTATTCAATCACTGGACACCATGATTGCCGAGGAGGAGTTGAGGTTGTTGATGAATACAGAGATCCTAACCTAAGGGGCAGAGATGCGTTCACAGCAAAAACTCATTTTGACGACAGATGCCAGCCAAACAGGATGGGGAGTTATTCTCCAATCTTGTCGATTCAAATGGTCAGTATTGAAGAGGAGGAAATCATCGACCTGAAGAGAACATTCTGTGATCTGCAGAGCCCTCATACTAGTGAACCCCCTTGATTTAGCAGGAGAATGTGTTAATAAGAACAAACAACACAGTCTCAGTAGCCTACGTCAATCGCCAAGGGAGTGATCCCTCAATCAATTAGTGAGATTGTTTACCTCCTGTGTAGCTGTTCACAACAGAAGCAAGGACAACAAGCAGGCAGGCCTGTTGAGCAGAGAATTTCCTTTGTCCAACTATCAGTCGTTTATCTCTCACAATCTTCAGGAGGATATGCAAGAGGTTCAGAACTCCATACCTTAATCTCCTTGCTTAAAAGGACAATCCCATGCCTCACAGGTGAATCTATGACATAATATCGACAGACAGAATATCTACCTACAAAAATATCGACACAAAAATATCGAAGTCAAAAATATCAGAGTTATATCTTCATAAAGGTAAGTACAAAAATATCGAAAAATTAATATCATAGTACAAAAATATAATATCGAAATTAAAAATATCGTTTTTTAAATGTATTAATAATAATGTAAATATATTTTAAAAATACATATAATTTTACAAATATTAAATAAAAACATTAAAACATATTAAAAAAATTATAACTAATACATATACATTTAAAATAAATTAAAAACTCTACATATAAATTAATATATGTACGTACTCCACATATTGCAACAGTAGGAAAATCGTTGGATAGCGTAGGGGTAAAATTTACTATTCCCACTCCAGAGGTTGCAACAGTAGGGAAAGCGTTGGATAGCGTAGGGGTAAAAATTACTATTCCCACTCCAGAGGTTGCAACAGTAGGGAAAGCGTTGGGTAGCGTAGGGATTTAAATTACTATTCCCACTCCAGAGGGTGCAACAGTAGGGTAAGCGTTGGATAGAGTAGGAGTAAAAATTACTATTCCCACTCCAGAGGGTGCAACAGTAGGGAAAGCGTTGGATAGCGTAGGGGTAAAAATTACTATTCCCACTCCAGAGGGTGCAACAGCAGGGAAAGCGTTGGATAGCGTAGGGGTAAAAATTACTATTCCCACTCCAGAGGGTGCAACAGTAGGGAAAGCGTTGGATAGCGTAGGGGTTTAAATTACTATTCCCACTCCAGAGGGTGCAACAGTAGGGAAAGCGTTGGATAGCGTAGGGGTAAAAATTACTATTCCCACTCCAGAGGTTGCAACAGTAGGGAAAGCGTTGGGTAGCGTAGGGATTTAAATTACTATTCCCACTCCAGAGGGTGCAACAGTAGGGTAAGCGTTGGATAGAGTAGGAGTAAAAATTACTATTCCCACTCCAGAGGGTGCAACAGTAGGGAAAGCGTTGGATAGCGTAGGGGTAAAAATTACTATTCCCACTCCAGAGGGTGCAACAGCAGGGAAAGCGTTGGATAGCGTAGGGGTAAAAATTACTATTCCCACTCCAGAGGGTGCAACAGTAGGGAAAGCGTTGGATAGCGTAGGGGTTTAAATTACTATTCCCACTCCAGAGGGTGCAACAGTAGGGAAAGCGTTGGATAGCGTAGGGGTAAAAATTACTATTCCCACTCCAGAGGGTGCAACAGTAGGTAAAGCATTGGATAGCGTAGGGGTAAAAATGACTATTCCCACTCCAGAGGGTGCAACAGTAGGGAAAGAGTCGATAGCGTAGGGGTAAAAATTACTATTCCCACTCCAGAGGGTGCAACAGTAGGGAAAGCGTTGGATAGTATAGGGGTACACATTACTATTCCCACTCCAGTGAGTGCAACAGTAGGGAAAGCGTTGGATTGCGTAGGGGTAAAATTTACTATTCCCACTCCAGAGGTTGCAACAGTAGGGAAAGCGTTGGATAGCGTAGGGTTAAAAATTACTATTCCCACTCCAGAGGTTGCAACAGTAGGGAAAGCGTTGGGTAGCGTAGGGATTTAAATTACTATTCCCACTCCAGAGGGTGCAACAGCAGGGAAAGCGTTGGATAGCGTAGGGGTAAAAATTACTATTCCCACTCCAGAGGGTGCAACAGTAGGGAAAGCGTTGGATAGCGTAGGGGTTTAAATTACTATTCCCACTCCAGAGGGTGCAACAGTAGGGAAAGCGTTGGATAGCGTAGGGGTAAAAATTACTATTCCCACTCCAGAGGGTGCAACAGTAGGTAAAGCGTTGGATAGCGTAGGGGTAAAAATTACTATTCCCACTCCAGAGGGTGCAACAGTAGGGAAAGAGTCGATAGCGTAGGGGTAAAAATTACTATTCCCACTCCAGAGGGTGCAACAGTAGGGAAAGCGTTGGATAGCATAGGGGTACACATTACTATTCCCACTCCAGTGAGTGCAACATTAGGGAAAGCGTTGGATTGCGTAGGGGTAAAAATTACTATTCCCACTCCAGAGGGTGCATCAGTAGGGAAAGCGTTGGATAGCGTAGGGGTAAAAATTACTATTCCCACTCCAGAGGGTGCAACAGTAGGGAAAGCGTTGGATAGCGTAGGGGTAAAATGTACTATTCCCACTCCAGCGAGTGCAACAGTAGGGAAAGCGTAGGATTGCGTAGGGGTAAAAATTACTATTCCCACTCCAGAGGGTGCAACAGTAGGGAAAGCGTTGGATAGCGTAGGGGTAAAAATTACTATTCCCACTCCAGAGGGTGCAACAGTAGGGAAAGCGTTGGATAGCGTAGGGGTAAAATGTACTATTCCCACTACAGAGGGTGCAACAGTAGGGAAAGCGTTGGATAGCGTAGGGGTTTAAATTACTATTCCCACTCCAGAGGGTGCAACAGTAGGGAAAGCGTTGGATAGCGTAGGGGTAAAAATTACTATTCCCACTCCAGAGGTTGCAACAGTAGGGAAAGCGTTGGGTAGCGTAGGGATTTAAATTACTATTCCCACTCCAGAGGGTGCAACAGTAGGGTAAGCGTTGGATAGAGTAGGAGTAAAAATTACTATTCCCACTCCAGAGGGTGCAACAGTAGGGAAAGCGTTGGATAGCGTAGGGGTAAAAATTACTATTCCCACTCCAGAGGGTGCAACAGCAGGGAAAGCGTTGGATAGCGTAGGGGTAAAAATTACTATTCCCACTCCAGAGGGTGCAACAGTAGGGAAAGCGTTGGATAGCGTAGGGGTTTAAATTACTATTCCCACTCCAGAGGGTGCAACAGTAGGGAAAGCGTTGGATAGCGTAGGGGTAAAAATTACTATTCCCACTCCAGAGGGTGCAACAGTAGGTAAAGCATTGGATAGCGTAGGGGTAAAAATTACTATTCCCACTCCAGAGGGTGCAACAGTAGGGAAAGAGTCGATAGCGTAGGGGTAAAAATTACTATTCCCACTCCAGAGGGTGCAACAGTAGGGAAAGCGTTGGATAGCATAGGGGTACACATTACTATTCCCACTCCAGTGAGTGCAACAGTAGGGAAAGCATTGGATTGCGTAGGGGTAAATTTTACTATTCCCACTCCAGAGGTTGCAACAGTAGGGAAAGCGTTGGATAGCGTAGGGGTAAAAATTACTATTCCCACTCCAGAGGTTGCAACAGTAGGGAAAGCGTTGGGTAGCGTAGGGATTTAAATTACTATTCCCACTCCAGAGGGTGCAACAGTAGGGTAAGCGTTGGATAGAGTAGGAGTAAAAATTACTATTCCCACTCCAGAGGGTGCAACAGTAGGGAAAGCGTTGGATAGCGTAGGGGTAAAAATTACTATTCCCACTCCAGAGGGTGCAACAGCAGGGAAAGCGTTGGATAGCGTAGGGGTAAAAATTACTATTCCCACTCCAGAGGGTGCAACAGTAGGGAAAGCATTGGATAGCGTAGGGGTTTAAATTACTATTCCCGCTCCAGAGGGTGCAACAGTAGGGAAAGCGTTGGATAGCGTAGGGGTAAAAATTACTATTCCCACTCCAGAGGTTGCAACAGTAGGGAAAGCGTTGGGTAGCGTAGGGATTTAAATTACTATTCCCACTCCAGAGGGTGCAACAGTAGGGTAAGCGTTGGATAGAGTAGGAGTAAAAATTACTATTCCCACTCCAGAGGGTGCAACAGTAGGGAAAGCGTTGGATAGCGTAGGGGTAAAAATTACTATTCCCACTCCAGAGGGTGCAACAGCAGGGAAAGCGTTGGATAGCGTAGGGGTAAAAATTACTATTCCCACTCCAGAGGGTGCAACAGTAGGGAAAGCATTGGATAGCGTAGGGGTTTAAATTACTATTCCCACTCCAGAGGGTGCAACAGTAGGGAAAGCGTTGGATAGCGTAGGGGTAAAAATTACTATTCCCACTCCAGAGGGTGCAACAGTAGGTAAAGCGTTGGATAGCGTAGGGGTAAAAATTACTATTCCCACTCCAGAGGGTGCAACAGTAGGGAAAGAGTCGATAGCGTAGGGGTAAAAATTACTATTCCCACTCCAGAGGGTGCAACAGTAGGGAAAGCGTTGGATAGCATAGGGGTACACATTACTATTCCCACTCCAGTGAGTGCAACATTAGGGAAAGCGTTGGATTGCGTAGGGGTAAAAATTACTATTCCCACTCCAGAGGGTGCATCAGTAGGGAAAGCGTTGGATAGCGTAGGGGTAAAAATTACTATTCCCACTCCAGAGGGTGCAACAGTAGGGAAAGCGTTGGATAGCGTAGGGGTAAAATGTACTATTCCCACTCCAGCGAGTGCAACAGTAGGGAAAGCGTAGGATTGCGTAGGGGTAAAAATTACTATTCCCACTCCAGAGGGTGCAACAGTAGGGAAAGCGTTGGATAGCGTAGGGGTAAAAATTACTATTCCCACTCCAGAGGGTGCAACAGTAGGGAAAGCGTTGGATAGCGTAGGGGTAAAATGTACTATTCCCACTCCAGAGAGTGCAACAGTAGGGAAAGCGTTGGATAGCGTAGGGGTTTAAATTACTATTCCCACTCCAGATGGTGCAACAGTAGGGAAAGCGTTGGATAGCATGGGGGTAAAAATTACTTCCCACACTACTCCCCCTTTAACACACAACACACTACACATACAAAAAACAAAATTAATATAAATTTCTATTAATCAATTAATAACAATTAATATTACTAAATTGATGTAATTATAAATGAACTAATTAACACATATTAATTACTAATTAATTAACAATAAATACCAACAAATAAATACAATCTCTTTAATTAATTACATTTAATTATATCACACCCTATCCCCCTATAAACACACAACCCACTACACATAAATAAATCACATCATTTAATCACTTAATAATTATTAATTACCAATTAATTATTAATTAACAATAGCAAAACTTTAAATATATTAGCACATTAACTCTAATTAATTTAATTAAATAATAAATATTTTTTAATTACCAATTAATTATTAATTAACAATAACAAAAAATTAAATATATCAGCACATTAACTCTAATTAATTTAATTTACTAATTAATATTATTTAATTACCAATTAATTAACAATAACAAACATTTATATATATTAAAACATTAACTCTAATTAATGTAATTAACTAATTAATATTAATTAATTACCAATTATTATTAATTTAAAATATTTACAAAAATATATTAAATAATTAACTAATTAATATTAATTAATTACCAATTAATTATTAATTAAAAATATTTACATAAATATATTAATGAATGAATTATTATTAAATTACTTCCCACCCTATTCCCCTATAAACCCACAACCCGCTCTGATACTAAAACGCAAAATGTAAACAAATTTACTAATTTTCAAACATACATTACAAAACATATTTAACAAACATATAAACAACATAATAAAATACATAACACTAAACAAAATTTCGATATTAGTAAATTTCAATATTAGTAACATACATACCTTAAAAAAACGATATTCTGTCTGTCGATATTTTGGACATCGTATTCTATACCATCGAAATTAAAACATCGATATTATTGTATATCGAAATTTTAATTTCGATATTTTGTCTCACTACCCTCACAGGTACTGTTCCTGATTCTAGGATAAGGCAGACAGGGAAGAGGCATTTAATTGATAAAGTTGCCAAAAAAGTTACTTTCTTCCTTCCCTCCATTTCCCCTAATCCAGAGTGTCCTGACCAGGTTTCAGCATGAGGAGGTAGAAGTAATCCTGGTGGTACTATTTTGGCGACTTCAGTCATGATTGCTGATGCTCAAACTCATGTCCATGAGTCCTCCTTTGATGTTTCCTCTATTCCCTTCTTCACGCAAAATGTCCTCTCTGCCTCTTCCTCTGAATCTATATTTAAATCTAAATCTATCGATTTACAGATTGAGAAGTTGAAATTAATATAGAAAAGTCTTCCTGATAGTTTAGTCTACACTTTTTTAAACTCCCAGAGACCTTCTACCCTCAAAGCGTATTCTAAACACTGTTCTCGCTTGATAAGTGGTGTTCTTTGCATCATCTTTTGGCACCATTCTGTCCTGGTTATTTAGTCTTACAGTTTTTGGTGGAAACCTTTGAACGTAATCATTCTATTTCCACATTGAAATCTTAATGGTTTGCGATTAAGACATTCAGTGAATTTCGGGATCCTTAGACCGATATTCATGCTCTAGTGTCTAGAATCTGTATGAGCTTTTCATTCTCCAGGCCTGGTCTAAATTCTTCTTCTCCTTCCTTAGTCCTCCCTTCTGTATTAAAAACTTTGCAGGGGCCTCCTTTTGAACTTTTGGAATTAGTTATTACCCTTACTTGTAGGATTGGGGAACTTTAGGCCTCACTTTGCCACCCTCCTTTCCTAACGATTGTTTGAAGATGGGGTGATTTTGAGACCTGACCGTGCCTTTTTTCCAAAGGTGAACTCCTATTTTCATACATCTCAACAGGTGTTTCTTCCTCCTTTCCTGCACCTTCTTCAGAAGATAAGCATGCATTACATGCACTGGAAGTTAGAAGAGCACTCTCTATTTATCTTAACAGGCCATAAGAGTTCAGGAAGTTTGATCATCTATGTGTATACTTTGGTGATGCGGGAAGAGGGAGAAAAGTAATAAAAATTACACTGAGCTGGTGGATTAAATCCAGGGCTCGAGTCGGGGTACCACGTGGTTGGACTGTGTCCCCCCACTTATTTTACTGGTGGGACGCCGTCCCCCCTGCCAAACAGCTGGACTTAACTCTTTGGCCTATCTGGGACGAGGAGCTTGGCACCTTTTGTGACGTCACTTCCTGTCGTGACGTCACTTCCGGTGACAGTGACCCCCCACTTCTATTTTTAGGACTTGTGCCCTGATTAAATCTATTCAGTAAAATCTGTTTGTTTATCTTCATCATCTGGAACAGGGCATCTCCAAGTGGGCCATGGTGCCATCTTAGGTGGAATTACAGAGTGCCTCCATCCATGAAGTCTGTAGAACAGCCACTAGGACCTCAGGCAATACTTTTGTGACACATTATAGACTGAATAATATATTCTTTAATCAGACCATGTTTGGTATCGGGGTTCTTAAATCAATGATGTATTAAAACTGAATCTCTTATTCTAATGTTTCATTTCACATTGAGTGTGTTTTAAAATCAAGGTTGTGCACACTTATGGCTTGGTTTCTATATTTATAGTGTCAAAAGCTTTCCTTCTTTGCAGCTGCGGCTCCTCCGTTAAGGCGGAGGAGTGTCCCCCCACTGCTCTCAGCCCTGCGAGGAGGAAAAATAAAATGATAATAAAACGATGTTGTTCTCAGCACTGAGGCAGTGTCGTGTAGGGCAGGGCAGGGCTTGGCTAGGCTCTCCTGACAGAGGAGCAGGAAGCAAGAGTGGTGGGCCCGATAAGTGCGCATGACGGTTTGACTGGCCATCTTAGAACGGGCAAACTTACATGCGCAATTAGCATTTCTCCACCTAGCTGCACAGCCGGGAAGAGTACAGACACAGCCTCCCAGGCCCTGTCTAATAGCCAACCAGACTGCTCACACCATTTCCGGCGTTTCTTTCATGCTGGTAATAGCATTACCAGCATGACAGAGTAAAGTAAAGTAAAGTCCACATTTGTAAAGCGCACAATCACCCGTAAGGGTCTCTAGGCGCTGGGGGGCCGTCGGGAAGATTAAGCGAGCTATTGCCCAGAGTCACATGGTGCTGGGCTAACCTGCCGCCGGAGCCAGGGATCGAACCGTGGTCCCCAGATTCCAGCGTCAGTCGCCCTGGCCGCGGCGCCACACCTCTTCCACGTGACAGCAGCGTCGTGATTGCCTTAGGGGAGTCTGTGAGCATGTGTGCTGCCGGGAGTCGACAGAAACAAATGAGGCAGCGGCCGGCAGGTAAGTAATCTTTTCTTTTTTGATTTACCCCGTGCTGTCTCACCACTTTGCTTCCGCAACAGCCGCCACTGCTTCTTTGGTATACCTCAAATGTAACGACTGGTACAAGGATGAGGAACGTGGAGGTAACGTCCCGATTACTTACTAGTAACCTTCATTACTTCTTGTCCCCTCGTCCTCGTCACAGTCATTACAACACCTTAGCGTTTTCATTTAGCTTGGATATTAAAGAGGATTCTGGGAATGCTACCCAACATATAGCACCCAGGAGTGTGGGTGGGGTTTTAATTTACAGAATGATGTTGAGTTTTTCCTGTCTTGGAGTTAAGGTCACCTCAAATGTAGCGATTGTGACAATAACGAGAAGGACTAGGAGTAATGAAGATTACCGGTAAGTAATCAGCACATTACGAGGGAGAGATGCCCAGATCCGCTCTATTATCGATAGCAGATGGAGCCATGTTGACACCATGGCACAGTTCTAGTGGTAGGCGTTGTTGTTTTTTTAAGTTAACAGTTATTGTGATGCGGTATGTTTGCCCATTTGGTTCAAAATAAAGACTACAACTCCCAGAATACACCGATTGGGAAAGCCAAGCGGCCGGGAACATTAAGCCCTGTCAATGTGGAGGTCAAGCAAACCTGATCATTGCTCAACAGGCCTTCGAGTGTGTTCTTCATCACACCCTAAGACAGCAAGCTTCCAGAGAGCAACAGAAAATGGCGAGCTAAAGGAACAGGGAAAGGGAAGCAGCAGACAGAGAGCGAGAAGGAGCCCGGGAGAGGCGCGGAGAGAGCGTGGGAGGGAGCAGGAGAGATCAGGGGACAAAAGAGAAGGCGGTGGAAAGTTGATAATGAGCTTAAACAGTAATAACAGATCTGACACTGGAGGAGGCAGCGAGACGAGCGTCAGAACAAGACGGGCCCTAATGAAGGCATGTGCTTTAATTGTTCTGTGCCTGCACAAGCCCCTGCTCCGCAGCGCTCACTTTTATTGTTTAATTATTATTTTGCACCTCAGATGACATCTCTCCGCGAATGTTGGCAGCGAGGAGCCTCTCTGGTTGGTAGGCGGGTGGGCAGATGCCTCCTTTGTTGTGTGGCATCTTCCTTGGCATTCACAAGGTCGGATTCTCGCTTGGCGGAGTTACTGGCTCTAGGAAATCCCAATTCGGCTTTACATCCTTCGGGGGTCGGTAAAGTGGGGATCACTAAATGTGGGAGTTTTAACAGTTCTTGTTTCCAGAGCATCGAACAGGGGATAACTGTGGAGCTGCAGCCTGCAAGAGGCGCGGGTCGCCTCCCTGCTCCAACACATATCAAACAATCATATCAGGATGTGGACAGAACCACATTTCTCACATACAAAACATTTTGTACCGAAATTGGAAAACATAATTTGAAGAAAAGCACTGCAAATTACCAAGCACTGCAAAATAAGCCATAGGTCAGACGAAACTATCTGGCAATAATGGAAAACAAGCATCGGCAAAACCAATAGCTCTCACCCTTGTGACCTCTTCATTTTGCCAAATATTTTGGGTGAGGCTGTGCAATATCAGTAAAAATAAAAATGATTTTTGCTGATGCTGTGCAGCATCTACCCAAAAAACGGGAAGAAAAAATATGTTTGACGAGGCCAGGGGTGGGGCATCACCGAGAGAAACAACGGAGAGAGGGGGGGGGGAGCAATAGGGAGCGGAATTAAAACAAGGAGGAAGCAATGGACAAGGTCAAGGAAGCAGGGGGTAACACAGAGCACGTGTGGTGGGCATGGAACACACAGCAGCACATAAAAGAGAGAGCAAGTGGGGGGCAGAGAAGACAACATGGACCCTTCGTGGAGTGTTTAAAGAAAAAAATATCCCTGTGCATGTGAGAATGGAGAGATACAAGCCGGCCAACCAAAAGGATTTCAAGGAGGCTGTGCTCTGGGAGAAGATGGGGCAAAATACAAGAAGAGGAAGAAACAAGCGAGAATGACAGTAAAGGCAGCTAATGATGAGCAATGGGTGGGTTCTAAGCCCACTGTAAATTTTTGATATTGTTCACATGAGGTCAAACTAAAAGCTGTCTGAGAGGCGAGACCTAAAAACTGCTGTACCAACATCCTGTGGTTTTAATGCCGACATTCAGTGATTAATTTGTTAAAGAATAAATGCTGGGGCCCTAAGTTTTATGCATGTATATGCACCGGTCGGGCTGGCAAGTAAGTGGTGGGTGCAGGTAAAGGCTAGTGGCAAATAATAAAAAAATAAAGTCACTTACCTTGCCTGCTGAACGCCTGACGTCCTCCTGTGTTCCTCCTATGTCGGCTCACCAGGCTCCAGCCTCCAGGAAATCCCTCTAACCAATCCTGGCGCTACTCTCAAAAGCACCAGAGCAGAGCCAGGATTGGATGGAGCGTCTTGGTTGGGTGCTCTTTCAAGCCCTTTAGGCCTGTGCTTGGTGTCCACCCAGCTGTCTAAGACAGCTGAGTGGAGAGCTGCAAAGTGCGCATGTCACTTTGGCCTGCTCAAGAAAGCTGTACAAACTGACATGCATACTTTGATGGGTTGATCTCGCTCCTCTAGTCCCCTCTGCTGCCAATCAGCAGCCAAGGACACGCCCCCCATTTATTCAACCTGGAGACTGCTGCGCGATAACCGAGAAAAAAGTGTGATTAAATCATTTAATTACCATTTTATTTTTAACGTTTAGTAGCACTGTAGTGGGCGGAGGGTGACGCCCCCTCGCCCTCATGAAGAAACTGCTGCTGGTATTGTGCAACCTCCAAGCCCAAAACTCGAGAACCCAGACCCTCCTCCATCAAGTGCACTGTTAGGGCCGAGCCACAGACTTTAGGCATGCACCCATGCCCCCTAAAATACAAAAAACAACGTCTCTAGTCCACACCTGTGCAAATTATTAATCTCCAGTAACCATAAATGTCTATGTTCAAACCCAAAAAGAAGTAATCAAGGACAACTACACTGGTACCACATAACAAATCTATGTGTGTCACGACCAAAATGGGAGACATAAACATCTGAATCAAAACATAAAGAATCACATTAACGATGGATAAAGGGTTAAACGGAAATACAGCACATTATTCCTAAAAGCAAAACATTACACTATTCTTTGATTAATTTTGGAAAAAAATCCACTATACAGTGTTGTTTTTTAACAGTTACAAAAACCTCTTCAACTAAATTACTTATATAGGGGAGGGAGGTGGTAATGAAAAAGGTTGTAGTTAATGGTGCTCACAGGTGCCAAGAGGAAGGCTTCTTAGGCCTCACAGCCCTCACCTCGCTCTGCCCTGTAGAGTCTCAATGCAGTTTTATTTACCACCTCATCATGTCCTTGTCGCAGTCCTGACGTCACAAGTTGTGTCCGCACCCTGAGACAGGCACCTCCCTCTACCGATAAGAAAAGGTGCCACCTCCTACATCTCCAGGCGTGCCTATAGAGTTCCATCTCTGATTTCTTCTGTCGCCTTTGAGAGGCTGTCTCCCTCTGCTTTTTGTCTCTGGGTAGTTCCTGCTTTTACCTTATACAGGTGCATGTTAGAAATATCATTTGATATTAATTCTGTGTTCTAGATTTAATTTACAATAATATAGTCCCATTGGGTACACACTTTCAATTGTTAACTCCAATGGGATGATATTTTTGTAAACAATATTCAGGACAGGATATTTATTTTAGACAATATTCAATACTATATAGTGGTACCATAGCCTTCGTAGATCATGTTTAGGCCTTTTCTCCTGCTTTGCCTTCAAGCTTGGGGTGCATTGAATGTGCTTGTTCTGGTGGGTACACCCTTTCTTGCTGGGCCCGTTGACTTTAGATTCTTATGGTTTCACTCCCTGTGCTTTGTGTTTGGCTAGGAACCAGACTGGCCATTGGCATGCTTTACCTACTGTTATGCACCTTATAGTTGTGGGTTGGGGCTTCCTCTCTCTGTTTCTTTGTGTTCTGGTCACAAGCCTTGCTCTGTGGGTACTGGACAGGTGTTGAGCCTGGTTGCCCTGGTGTTGTTTGGTACCTTGCTTCAAGTTCTCCTGTGCTCCTATGTCCCTACGAATTGCTTTCTGGGGGTTTTACTCTTGTCCCGCATCAACGGTGCTCTGGTGTGGGTAGGCATGTTGGTGCATTACATGCATATGAGCTTGCCTACTTCAGTGACAAGCTGAGTCTTTACATTTGTGTCCCAATACCTGGGGCGTGCTTGGGTTTTTATTTGCCATGGTGTTACTATTCCTCTGGGCTTAGTCTTCCCCTTCTGTGTGTTGGCCACTGTTCTTTTGCCTTGTGGTAACTCTTTGTCCTGCTTCTCGCTCCCCGTTTGGCTTGTCTCAGGCACCTTGCTCAGGCAGTGTGCTCTTGTGCCCTCCATTTGTGTGGAATGGTGTCTGTTTTTGATCCTTTCACTGTACTCCCAAGAGTGTTTGGTTTTGGCCCCTCAGACTCCTGCTTCAGACGTGGGCCTTCTCATGTATCATGACTGTTCAAGCCTTCCGCCACAGGGTTAGAAGTTGATGCTGGTCTCTCTTCCCTGGGCTCTTTAGACTGGGCTGAGGATTGTCTGCTTTGCTGTTGGGTCTTCTCATTGTTGCTGCTCTCTTCAGGTCTCTCAGCTCTTTGCCTGCATCCCTGGCTCTGGATTCCTCGACTGAGGTTGCCCATGGCTTCCTGGGCAGTCCTATTGACTCTTGTGGGTCCCTACTGATTGCATCCTTTTTTAGAGGCCTGCTTCTCCTGGGGCACTAGTGGTGCCTTCTGCCTTCTGCCTTCTGCCTTTCCGGACTGTAGTGGTTTCCGCCTTACCTTGACACGGGCCCTTGGAGTTTCTTTGCCCCTCTGTCCTCGCTCCTACCTTCTTTGTGTCTGGGCTTTGCCCTTTCTGGCTGGCTACCTTAGCAGGCAACTGATGCGGTCTGTGCTTGTTTTGCTTGAGCCTCATGATATTAGGACTTGATAAGGAGGTAATGCTTCGATAAATGACCGGTAATCCCATTATTCAGATTATATTTCTTTTCCCCAGTCCTTAGAAACCCTGCCTCTCTCCCCGCTGTATGCCAGGCGTCAATCACAGACCTCTGCGCTGCTTTGGTGGTTCACTCAGTGGGTATAGGGGCAGATATAGTCTTTTTAGGCACACCTGGAAAAGCAGGTTCTTTAACTTTTTCGTTTAGGTAGACAGTGAGGTGCTTGTCAGGTGTGTACACACCTCATGACGCAATGGACTGGAAGGAGGAAGTAGAATCAGTGTAGTAGGATTAATGGCAAGTAATGGAAACATTTCAGGCTACCAAGATGGGGCAATTTCGTCTGTGGCAGATCGAAAGTTGCCTGCGACATAGTAGCCGTCCGCATTTGCCAGGCCAAGCATTCTCGCACTGCTCTGTGGCACTGGCAGCAGACACATTTTTTGTCTCACTAACGATGACTTGTGCATGTCTCTGGTGGTGGATAGGTACAAGTGACACAGTAGGTGTGTCCAAGTGTGTGAGAGAGACAAGTGTAAGAGGGTGTGTGTGTTACAGAAACAGAGATACATCTTGCTGTACGGGTGTTGGTGTGTGTATGCATGTGTCACAAGGAGGCAGGTGATTCCCTTTATTTCTGTTAATATTTGCATTGGTATTTTTTGTATAGTTTCAAATATGCTACCTTTTGAAAACTTTACTGTGCTCTTGTTTCATTGAGTCAATTGAGTCACTTTTTCGCATGGTATTGAGTTTGTACATCTGGGCAAAAGAGGAAATGTCCACTCCCTGGCTTCAGTAGGCTTGGTCGCCAGTGTAGTGTAGGGGTTGTCAAATGGATCAGACTGTTTTGTAGGATGGCACAGATGGGCATTGATGCTAGTGTATTGACTCTGCTTGGTTGGCTGTCTACCTGGCAATGGTGCAGCGCTTAATTTGCAAAAGAATAAGTGCCGGGCCCAAAGGTTTGCTCAAAAGCACGCGGCCAGCATTATTAAATGTCGGCACACCAAATACTAAGGCTGCTTAGTCTTGATTCCACCTCACACTGCGGTCTATGCAACACTTCGATTTCCATTTAATTGGTTTTATGTCCATTAAAACACAAGGCATACTGTGCTACTTCATACTTTAGATGTATTCATTCGTTAACAGTAATAAGCAAGATAAAACAGTGCAGAGCGGCCACTGCTTAATTTCAGCTGGTGGTTTCTGATGCTCAGCACCGGCACTTAATTCTTAGCACTTGCACCTGTGACCGTGTGCCAGATGGTGGCGCTGCTGCTAAACAGCCATTTATTAATGTAATACTGCATTGCCAATAACTAATACGTGGCACCCAAGCCACTCTTATAGCTTTGGGTGCCTTGATTAGTAGGAAATGTCTTACTTGTCAGAGCGTGATGGTTAGTAGTTGTTTTGGTACTGAAATTGGCAGCAGTGGCAAGGGCAATGGGGGGTGCAATCTGCCGTGTCCTCCTGACGAGGACCCTGGCACTTATTGTTTTACAAATTAACCATTGGTGCAGGCTCATCTGTCACTCACTCCAACCTACCCCAGTATCTGTCTTCATGGAACCATAACACTCTCCCAACCTTCTTTCCCGGTGACCTGTGGCCTTTCCATGGAAGCTGAGAAGAACTAGGTCTTAACAATTGAACTTCACGTTGTATATTTGGAATAATGAGTCACATAGAGTATTAAAGGAAGAGAGAGGAGCAAGTGATATGTTCAGACACATGCGTAAATGGATCTTACCTAACTGGATCTTAAGCGAAAGGTGCCAGACCTCTAAAGATGTTGCTGTATTCAGTGTTCTGGCTGCGGAAGTACAACCACAATGGCTTGAAATCCTTACATTGTCATTTGGCTTATGTCCCTTGTCTGGTGTGTGAACAAGAGGAGACTTCTATGTATGGGCCAACTTATTCCCCTTCTCTTCAGCTCATATCGGACACAAGTTTTCACTTGGTGGAGTACTATTACACCTGATTGAAATGAATTCTCTGTAAGACACCCACATGGAAGGACCAGGCACCATCTGCCTGTTACATCCATTGCTCTTACATATTCCCTCATTGCCAAACCTGTCCGGCATCCTATTACAAGATCACTGGTCAGCGATATGAGAGGCAACGACCAGTCGCGAAATCCTGTGTAGCATGCTGGGGGCCTGCACACTGAAAACAAGAGTACTGTAGTGTCGTAACGGAAGAAAGACCGGATCCAGGTGGTATCTTATATGTGGTTTATTAGGTAGAAGTAAGGTAGATACACAAACCCCAACAGGAGTGCAGGGCTTGCTGCTCAGCCCTGCACTCAACTGACATTCATCCACACATACAGCACTCTATGACATCATCCAGTATACTAACATTCCACAGACATATCCAGAGGCTGAGCAGCAATATGGAGCAGATGCCACACTTCTTCCCCCTTTCCACAACAAATTTGTATTGAGTAGGTAAGCAAAATGAAAGACGTGGCTCCCCACAGTCAGGAGAACACCACCAAGCATCATGACACATTTTTATCTGTATTGCAAAGTCTATTCAATAAAAGATAAATAACAGGGCCTCCCCCCTTCTCCACCCACCAACCCCAACCACCCAACTACCCTTCTACCCACCCCTTATCCCTCCCTAACCCCTTGCACGTGAGTATACAAGACAATCAGTACTTGGTCGTATCGTGCTAGGTATGACACACTGCCTAGGCCTGTACCGCATCTTCTACCTGTATGTCTTCCTCTAGGTCCATTGGGGGGTCCAGTATCAATCCCCTATACTCCGCCCATCGCTTCCAGATTTTAAAGTGCTTCCGGGGGCATCCTCTCGCCTCAAACACCGGGCGTTCCAGTCCCATTAAATAGTCTAGTCCAACCTTCCACGCACACAGGGGGGGGGCTCGCTCTCCCTTCCATGCTCGTGCTAGGTCTCTCTTGGCAACCACAAGCCCCAACAACAATAGGTGACGTTTATACATATTTCCACCTACTCCCTCCAATACATGGAGCAGCCCTAATCGAGGATTGCGGGGAAGGTCCCATCCCAATACCTCTGACAAGCAACTCCAAACTCCCCTCCAGAATCTGACCAGTCCAGCACACGACCACACAGTATGCAGCAGCGTACCAGTTGCAGCTCCACAGCGCAGACATTCCGGAGACCCAATCAGTCCCGCCTTCCACAGTCGCTCTCGGGTATAGTATGCCCTGTGTAAATACTTGAATTGAATGAGCCTAAGCCGTATGGCGATGGCGGCCCCTCGCGGGGACGCCAGGGCCTCCCTCCAATCATCCTCGTCCAGGGGACCAACATCTCCCTCCCAGGCCTCCTTAAGGGAAAGTAGGGTGGTTGAGCAGTGAGTAACCAGTGTTTGATAGATTCGGGACACCTTCTTGTCTCCAAGGTCTCCCATGAATACTTTCGCTTCAACTGGGTTAAATTCCGGGAGTGACTCCAGGTTAGTGAGACTAGGCGCTAAGGCATGGCGAAACTGAAGGTATCGAAAGAATTGGGTCTTGGGCATGCGGAACTCCGTGCTGAGCTCCTGGAACGATTTGAGGGTGACCCCGGTCATTACATGGCCCAACGACGAGATCCCAATTGCGTCCCAGCCATCAAATCCCGTCAACGTGGCCAGCGCGGGTAGTCGCCCGTTTCTCCACAACGGAGTCTCCGCCGTTAGTCTACCCCACCAGCCCATGCGACGCAGTGCCTGTCTCCACACCTCAAAGACAACCCGCGTGGCACATGGCAGTGCCCGCCTCAGCCTAGCCGAGTATAGAATCGTATGGAGGGTGTTATTCCCCATCAGCAAGCGCTCCAGGGCATACGCCAGGTCTCCCCTGTCCCCATACCACCATTCATTGAGTACCAGTAACTGGGAGGCCTGATAATAGGATAAGAGGTCCGACGTGGCCAAACCACCACGGTACGTAGACAGGAAGCATGTCCGCAGCGCCACCCTGGCAGTACCGCCAGCCCACAGGAAGCGGCCCAGAATGGAGTTGACCTGCCGAAACCACTGGGGATTAATTGGATGTGGGTAGCTTTGCAGCTGGTATAGGAGGCGCGGGAGCGCAACCATCTTGAAGATCGCAGACCTACCGAAAATAGTTAGGGGCATCCGGGACCATGTTTTCACATCCGTCTGGACCCTCTCCCATACTGGCACTATGTTACGTTCCCAAGCAATATCTACAGATTCTGAGAGGAACACCCCCAGGTACTTCAAACCCCTGGCCGCCACCTGCAAAGCTGACGCCCAGGGACCCGCTGCAGCCCCGCCACCCAACACCCACAGAGTGGACTTGCGTGGGTTTAAACAAAGGCCCGATACTTCCCCAAAAACACGCATATTGTCCAAGACTCGGGGCCCCGATCTGTGTAAATCTGTAAGAAAGAAGAGGACGTCGTCTGTGTATAACGCAATTCTATCAGTGAGGTTCCCACCCCACTCAAAGCCCCGCATCTGTGTGTCAATGCGCACCCAAGAGGCCAGAGGCTCCATAGCTAGTGCAAATAAGTATGGGGAGAGTGGACACCCCTGTCGGGTCCCCCGGCCAATCGGAAACTCTTTCGAGACCGCCCCGGAGACACGCACCAAAGCAGTGATATCTGTATATAGTAATTTGATGTAGGAAATAAACACCGGGCCCAGATTTAGACGGGGCAGGAGCGCAAATAGGTACGTCCAGCTAACTGAGTCAAACGCTCTATCAATGTCCGCTAGTAGCAAAGCCGCCCGTTCCCCGGTGGCACCCATGGCGTCAACCGCCGCCTGCGCCCGTCGGATGTTATGCCGCGTCGCCCTATGTGGCATGAAGCCGGCCTGGTCGGGGTGGACCAGGTCCGTCACATATGGGAGCAGCCGGTTCGCCAATGCCTTGGCCAGTATTTTAGCCTCTATGTTGAGCAAAGATATCGGACGATAGGAGTTGTGCCTGTCCGGAGGCCTGCCCGGTTTCTGAAAAACGTCAACTTCGGCATGGCGCCAGTCAGGTGGCAACCTACCCCGTGTTCGTGCCGCTTCTAATGCATTCCGGTAATGGGACCCCAATTGAAGCTGGAATTTCCTGTAAAATTCGCTCGGGAAGCCACTTGGCCCAGGTGCCTTCCCGGTGTTGAGCTGTCCCAGTGCGTCACCCAGCTCCTCCGCTGTAAGGGGAAGGTCTAGTGCCGTCTTGGTCTCATCCGAGACCGCCCTCGGCGGCAAGTCGTCGATGAATTTAGCGACGTCATCCGCCGATAGACTATCCTGTGGAGCATATTGCGCCGTGAAGTAGTGGGCAAAGCTCGCTGCCAGCTCATCCGGGTCAGTAATCGCCACTCCGTCCTCAGTCGTGAGGCCCGGTAGCGTAAGCGGCAGGAAGGTACGCTGACACAGCCTATGGAGCATCGTACAGGACTTATCCCCCCATTGATATACTCTACTCCGCGTGGCCAGCCACGCCTCTCGAGCCTCATATAGCAACACAGATGCATAGGTCTGTTGTGCCTGCAGGAGCAATCTCACCGCAATCTCGTCCCCCCCTCTCCGGCACCGCAGTTCCAGGGACTCCACCAGCGTGGCCGCCTCAGCGATGGCTTCCCGGCGTCGTCTGCGGGCCGCCGCACACCACGCGATGTCAATACCCCGTATGGTGGGCTTCATTGCCTCTCAAACCACCACTGCGTCCACATCGTTCACTAGGTTTTCCTGCCAGTAATGGGCAATCGCCCCACGTAGATGCTGGACGTAGTCAGGCCGCTGAAGGTGCCACGAGGACATTCTCCACCGGAACGGCTGTCTTTTCTTAAGTAGGTCGACCCTGACTACCACTGGAGAGTGATCAGACAACCCTCTCGGCAAAATCTCGGCCTCTCGCACTCTGTTCAGGTAAACACTGGGCATAAATACATAGTCCAATCTCGAGAAGGAGCCATGCACCGCGGAAGCATACGTGTACTCTCGTACCTTAGGATGCATATGTCGCCACACATCCACCCAGCCCATCCCCTCTACCATCGCAGTCAGCCGGGAAGGGGGGGCAGCCGCTAGCGTCCCCCGCAGTCGCTGGCGGTCCATGCATACATCCATCACCTCGTTCCAATCACCCCCCAACACCGCCATGGACTCTGAGATATCCTCCCACACCGCAAACAGCCGTTCAGACAATGACCACTGCAGGGGTGGGGGCGTAGACACTACCAAAGACCACTGGTTCGGTGCCCACCATACCTTTGATAAAAATGTACCGACCCTGCGGATCTACCCATTGCCTCTCGTGGACATAGGTCAACCTGCGGTGCACCAAGACAGCAACCCCCCTAGACCCCCTAGCAAATCCGGCATGAAAGACTTGTTGGTAGCCAAACCTCTGTAAGCTGAGCACTTTTGTTCCCATCATGTGTGTTTCTTGCAATAATAACACATCCGCAGCTTCCCTCTTCCCCCATCGCAAGATCGCCCCTCGTTTAATCTTGTCGATCATCCCCCTGACATTCCAGGTTACTACACGCATAGACTCACTGGGGAGCCCCGAAGACACTTCAGCCATAATCAAGTGGGACCAACCAAATAGGCCCCCTGCGCCACACCCACGCACTTAGCACCGACATCAATACATCAGAAAAACTCACGTGCTGTCCCCCCCACCAACCCCAAGTCCCCCCTCAACAACAGACCCCCCCCACCTTGACCCTACCCAACCCCAACTCTTTCCCCCCTCCCCCCCCGTCACCCCGCGCCCCCCACCCCTATACCTCACAGAACTCTGAAGTACCTGTCGCGGCATGGGCAGCCTCGGGCCCAAAACAGAGGACCCAGGACCAACTATGCCAATGGATCCCAACCCCCTGAAAAACAGTGGAAACATCCCCCCCAGTCAACTCCCACTCTAGTAGGAGGTGGTAGCCCCTAAGAAGCAGCCACCCGAACCCCACCCCACAATCCCACACATGTCCAAGACATCATTCACAACCAGCAACAGAGGCAGTGGTTATGCATCCAAACGATGGAACCCGGCCATGCGACTCCCTTTAGCAGGAGCCCGTATCAGCAACTGAGAAGCAGAGTTCTCCCGAGGCCCTCAATGGTCCTTTCCAGAGTGAACAGAGTCCACTGTCCCACTATCTTGTGTCCCACTGACTGAAGCGGATCTCTTCCGTGATCTGGACCTCCGGTTCCTCCTGTTCCGGGCCGGCTGGTCTCCACGTTCCTGCGACGATTCTCTCGAAGGGCCTGGGTTCAATCCCGGCTGGGCATGCAACCTGATCCTCACCGTTTCGTCCGTCCACTTAAACACGTCTTCCGGGGTGTCGAAGAAGAGTGTGCGCGACTGGAAGACCACCCTCAGGCGGGCCGGATACAGCAGGGAATATTGGATTTTCAGACCTCGCAGTTTCGCCTTGGCGGCTATGAAGGAGTGGCGCTGTTGCTGCACGAGCCTGGTGTAATCAGGAAAGATCATGATCTTCTGATTCTCGAACGAAATGGAATCTCTGGTCCTTGCTTCCCGCAAGATGGCGTCCCTATCATGGTAATTCAAAAGTCTAGCTATCACTGGTCTGGGCCGCTCACCCTCTGGTGGCCTCTGTGTCAGGGCTCGATGGGCACGCTCAATGACGAAACAAGTGGAGAGAACCCCCGGGGGTAGCCAGCTCTCCAGCCACTGGGAGAGAAACTGTTCCATGTTCCCTTTCTCACATCTCTCCGGAAAGCCGATAAAGCGGAGGTTATTTCTGCGCGCGCGCCCTTCTGCATCTTCCACGCGGAGTGCTAGGCCCCTTTGAATGTTTTCCATCACCGCCATTTTCTTCTTCAGGGACCCGACGTCGTCCTCCACCACCGAAATTCTAGATTCCGCCTCCGTAATTCGTGCCACTGCGTTCCGTAGATCCTGACGCAGCAGGGTTACATCTGCACCCACCGCACCTATTTTGGCATCCAGCATGTCCATGGACTGGGTGATCGCTGCCATAAGCGCCGCATTATCCGGTCCCGCTCCATGCCCTCCTCCAGAGGGCCCGGGCCCCCCACTGGGCCCTGTAAATTTATCAATGGTCCCCTGTTTGGAGGGACCACCTCCTCCTCTGGTCATGGCAGCAGTCTACGTTTGGGCCGCTTATGATATGGGTGGCTGTACCAACGCAGACTCTTTACACCTTCAGTAGTGTCCAGTATAGGCCAACCCAGCGTTCCGTCCACCTCGGGGTGCAGGCGCGCCCGCCGTCGCTCCCACCGGTACTGGCGCGGCTCCCTGATCAGATTGAGAGTTCGCGGCGTCCCCTAGTCTGAATTAGGCCCCGGGATCAGCACCCACTTCGTCGGCGGCCTTGTGATCCCGCAGCCTCGAGGCCAACTCGCTTCTGACCGGTCCGCACCACTGCTCCGGGTGCTGCGGGCCCCTCTTGCCCCAGCGGCCTGCCTCCCAGGACCAGCCACCGATAGCACCAGTATTGGGGCCCCAGGGGAGTCACTCACGGTTTGTCGTCCGCCTCAGGGCAGCGCCAGGCACAGGCCCGATCCCCGCAGGTCCGTCCAGCCACACTCCGGTTCGCCGCCAGAGAAAGTCCAGGAGCGGAAGTCCAGTCGTCAGGGCAAGGCCACACACCAAAGGGTCTCAGCTCCCCAGGCCCAGCCGCATGCCAGCTGCGGCCGAAATCTGATGTCGATCCCAAGGGGCGGGAGCCACGAAACTCGAGGCCCCGGCTGCACCGGATCAAGTAGGCCGCTGTTCCTTTCGGGCGACTCCCCTGCTCCAATGAACACGGCCACCACCAGCGAGGCAATCGGGGGGACGCCTGCCGCCCCTCCGTCTCCAGGATGTTCCAGGCCCAGGGAAATTGGCAGTTCGGCCGGCCCTCTTCGAAGCCCTCCGGCCAGGGGGCACCAAAATTGTGGCCCCGGCTTCGCCGCCCCGCACTAGGCCGCACGTCCCTTCCGGCGACCCAGCCTCACCGAACAGCCCAGGAGCGCCGCTGTTCGCACCGGAGGACTCCCGACACCTTCGGCCACACTTGCCCCACAAGTGGTTTGTGGTTCGGGTTCGGGGGCCAGGATAATCGGTCGAATTTATATCGGGCCGGCGGGAGCTCAAGAAAGCTGCAACCGCCATCGTCGCCCGCTAAGCCATGCCCCCCCCACTTCTTCCCCCTTTAATAAAACACAAAAATTGAAAATGCAAAGAATAAGCATAATAACAACAATATAAGGAAGAAGCAAATAGTCAGAAAATAAATAACTTAAGTAACTAATGGCCAGATTCATCAAGCTTAAATCCGCTCGCAAAGGGCCAGATTCTGAAAATCGCTAATTGAGAATTCGCTAAATTGCGATTCTTTGCATTTAAGGAATCTCAAATTGAGATTCCTTAAATGCAATGCATGAAAGTGAAAAAAATAGCAAATTCGCTATTAGGGCACGCAAATTACCATGAAGTACATCTTCGTGGTAATTTGCAAAAACTTTGAAAAATGCACTAAAGTGCATTTTTCAAAGTTTCATGTTGCGCACACACATGGGCATGTGTGTGTGCAACATATGTGCACACATCAATTTCAGGGGTGCAACAGGGTGTCCTTTGGACACCCCTGCACCCTTGAAATCGCAATCTTAATTTGCGAATCGCTAATTGCGATTAGCAAATTGAGATTGTCTTCCCATTCATTCCTATGGGCCTCTAGACCCATAGGAATGAATGGGGAGATATTCCTTAATTGCGACTCGCAATTTGCGAGTCTCAATTAAAGAATTATTAGAAATCGCTATTTTTGTAGTGATTTCTTGATGCATATCATTTTGCTATTCCTTAATAACGAATCGGTATTTTTCGCTATTAAGGAATAGCAAAATGTGTTCTTGATGAATCTGGGGGTAAATGAGAACATATTGCAAATATTATGATAGAAAATTATGCAATAAAACAATGGAATTAATATGCAGATTAACAATGAGAACATAAACACTAAATAAAGGAGACGAGGACAAAGAGTATCTCGACCTGGAATAACAGGAATAACCAAATAACCCACACCCATCTTCCCCCTTTATGACATCATCCAGTATACTAACATTCCACAGACACATCCACAGGCTGAGCAGCAAGCTGGAGCAGATACCACATGTAGACTTGAAGAAATTAAGAACACAGACCACAGCAATTGTGCGGTTCCCCGCCTTTCCATTTTCCACTGCCTAATCCGAAGGCATAGCAATGACCCTTGAATTTCTTTACAGGCAATACCCCCAGTCTCTGACCTCGCGTCACAAGCTCTCGCGCTCCACTTGAAACACTTTACTTCATGCAAACGTGCAAGTTTTCTATAAGAGGTCAGACTTCAATTATTGTAACACAATGCATGTTTTTATCGTTCCCTTTACCACACACAATAAATTATGTGCACCTTTAACCCGCAAGCTATTACAGGCTCGTAACATTCACTATGTTAAAAAGCCGGTATGGTATTTCCAGCATGACTAATCGCTGACACGCTCGTCTTTTTAATGAATTGTCACAGAAAGTTCAGCGTGACTATCCGCTAGCACCGTGTGCACCAGCCCAACCTAACGTTCGTATTAAGTTATTTTGAAACGCAAGGAACGCGTGCATGTTTCTCGGAGAGCACAGCAAATAACACTTTCATTTATGAAGTTTTCCTCGAACCGCTGTATCTTCTTTAATAATCCATCTAGCACAGCCTGATGAATAGTCCAGCAGTGTTTTTCTTTAATTCGCTTTTTCTTTAATTCACTTTCCTTTTATGTCACAGACATGATGTTTTTCCTCTGCCAATGGTGTAAAAAACATTATTCTTTAATACTTTCAGAATTCAAGTCCCCTGAAGAAGGGCTTAGCCTGAAATGCATTGGGCAGAACAATGTGAATTGTCACAAGTTAAGACATACATACTATGAATGCAATAGTATGAAATTCAATCAAAATAAAATCAACTAATGACAAAATCATCTACAGGCCTCTTATAAATATTATTAAAATGTTGTTAAAGGTGTGCCATTTGGGGACGTTACTCCCACAGGAGATAACTCTTGTTCTTCTGTAGTTCCTTTACCCTCACGCCCAGGAGGGTTCACCAATAGGGCACCCACAACCAGGAGTTACCTTGATTACTTATTTACACCAGGAGTGCAACCGTCCACATTCCAATTGGATTACACTGTTTCCAGATCACCTCACTACCATTGATGTTATGTCATCAGCACTTGCTTAGTGGTCACCACCATTATTTACCCATTGTAGTAAATTCTTAACCTGAGAACTCTTTTTGTATACATCCAAGATTGTCATCAAGTGATTGAGTTTGTTGACTGTGGTGCTTCAGTGGTTTAATTTCGGTAAAGAGTTTATTTGATACCTAATTTATAAGTGTTTTGTGCAGGTTAAGATTAGCGCAAACATAAAATGAGTTTGATATTGGAAGATAGTTGATCCCCGAAGCCTCTGATGGCATGCTTCCTTAACTTTCAGGACAGTGACCTCATACTTCGGATAATAAGGCAAAAGGGTGAAATCAAACAATCCAATTCTAAAAAAATGGTGTTCCTGGACTATTCCCGGGAAGTGCAGAAACAGCGGCGATCCTTTGAATCTGTCAAAGCTAAATTGCAGACCCTTAAAACCCAATACTTGCCGCTATTACCAGCAAACCTCAAAGTCATATTCCTGGGCACATCTCACTTTTTCCAGTCTCTAGAAGAGACTCCTATAAGGCGCAGACGGCAAAGGATGGAAGCACCTTACGCAGGTTTACAGGGGAGCTATGGTTCTGGGAAATAGAGGGGAAAAGACTACGTAAATCGTCTGAGTCACGCAGGGCATATACTGGAACACTATTCTGTGCTAAAAGACTCACGCATAAGAAGACACAGATATTGGACTCAGACGAAGAAACTGCACGGGTCGAAGATAGCCGACCACACAGTAAGTCCAGAGATCACACCACCTCTGGTCCATCTGACAAATAATGCTCATCGGACGCAGATAGCGAACACATATTCCTACAGAATATCCATCAACTGGAATATCAAGACCCGTAACCTGTTACCATGGAGATACAACAGCAGCAACTATCTAAAAGCAGTGAGGAAGGTTGAAATGCTGGGGCTGGACAGCTGCGAGAGACAGTAAGACATTAGCTCAGTGCTTATAGACACTGTACTTTACGCCCACAGGGCAATTGATTTTAGTACGAACTCATAATCTTTAGTTATTGAATGGGGGCTGAGGGGGGGTGAGAGACCTCTCAAGCTTCATCTGTACTACCGTTGGCATGTTGACCAGTTGGGCAGTTGCGTGGGTAGGGGGAGAGTGTGGAGAGGGGGGTTGAATGGGGACTACTGAGATGCCAAAGATTTAATTTGGGGTTTGTTTGATCATGTTATGCAAACATCCGCAGACATACTAAGATCAGGGACAAAGCTAGAAATGACCAGAATTGAGGCAAGACACATTATAAAACCTGTGAAAAGCATAGACATATGTAAAGGGTGAGGGAAATTACTCAGTGTTGACATGAAATGTCAACGGATTAGGCAATAAAATTAAGAGGGGGCTGGTTAGTAAATACATCAAACAACTTAAACCAGACATCATTCGCCTACAAGAGACGCACTTAATGGGCTCACATTGCTCCTTTCTAGGGAGGGGTATTATAATACATTGGCTCATGAGGGCTTCTCATCAGGGTCGAGAGGAGTCGCTATAGTAATTAAGAAATCACCACCCTTCCATACATCTAGAACGTGGACAGATTCAAACAGTATGTTTGTGGCAGTACAGGGGACTTGGGGCCAGAGAGACCTTACACTGATCAGCGCATATGCCCTCCCAGGAATACAACAGCACACCCTAGACACAATCGTAAGAATACTCATAGACTTGGGTCCCTCCACTCATATTGTTGGTGGTGACTTTAATGAAGTCATAAATCCACACTTATACCGTACACATGTGGGACCTGGAACATGCTCCCCCCCCCCCCCCCATCTCGAACAGTTTCAGAACACACTTGATTTGACTGATCTCTGGCAGTGACATCGCCCGGTAGATCGCACATACTCATACTTTACGGGAGTCCAAAAGGTCTTTTCCAGATTAGACTACCTCTTTGCCCCGTTGGGAGAAGTGGAGGTAATAGAAAAGGTGGAATACCAGGCGAGGGGTATATCTGACCACTCACCTCTCTGGTTAACAGTGGGTGGGAGAACAAAGGGGAGCTGACGGGAGTGGAGGTCACAGGCTTGGGCTTTACCAGAAGATAAAGACATCGCCCATGAGATCCAAATTGATTCGGATCTTTATCATCAAGAGAACGAGGGCACAGTGTCCTCTGCAGTAACTCTATGGGAGGCATATAAAACGGTGCTACGGGACAGGGCGCAAAATATAATAGCTTATAAGAAAAGGAAACATATGCAGGAAAGTGAGACCCTGGAGATCATACACCTAGAATTAGAAAAACAAATAGATTCAAATGTCGATCAACACACGCTATGACAGACAGAGATAACACGGGGGAGTACAAAGCCCTGGTAACTCAAGAAGTGAAATCCCAACTCTTAGCCACACAACACCATCTGTATAAGGCATGGGACAGGGCAGGAAAACTGCTAGATTGGCTGAGCAAGAAAGAGCGGGAGGCACGATGGGTTGCCTCCATACATGAACAAGACACGATCCATAGTACATTCACAAATATAGCGAGCACTTTGCCCACTATTACACAGAGCTATACAAGGTCAGACAACTGTCAAACAGAGCCCAAATTGACTCTTACTTATAAGCAGTAGAGGTACCCACCCTTTCCCGAGACGCTAGAGAGGTTCTGGAGGGGGGAATCGACCCTAGAGGAAGTGATGGATGCAATTGGCAGACAAAAGTCGGGAAAGGCTCCAGGCCCGAATGGTTTCCCGACAGAATTCTTTTAACGTAACGCCAGATTATTGGCCCCACACCCCTTTAACATGTTCAGGCATCCCTAGAAGAGGGAACACTCCCACCGGACCTTCGAAATGCCACAGTAGTAGTTATACATAAACCAGGAAAGCCCCCAAAGAAATGTGGGTCCTATCGACCCATATCATTGCTGAACATAGAAACAAAAATCCTGGCCAGTATACTGGTGACACACCTCCTGACAGTAATACCATCCCTCATTCATTGGGACCAATCAGGCTTTATGCCAATGCATGCCACAAGACTTAATCTCCGCCGACTGGCCAACTGGTTGGGCACGGTAAAGAATAGATCCACTGCACAAGAGTTCCTCTCCTTGGATGCTGAGAAGGCCTTCAATACAGTACACTGGCCATTCTTGCGACAAACCCTGTCGAGATGTGGGTTTGGCCCAGTCTTTACAGCTTGAGTTGAGCTGCTAAACACCAATCCAGTGGCCAGGGTCCGAGTTAATGGGGTGACCTCGGAGGCTTTCCGGTCCAAAGGGGTACCCGACAGTGCTTCCCCCTGTCCCGTTACTGTTTCACTGGTATTTTAGTCATTGGCCTGTGTAATTAGGACAGACCCAGGGATAAGTGGTTTTAAAGAAAACGAGGAAGCCCTTCCAGATGAGCGCATATCGCTCTATGCCGACGACATCTTATTATATATCACAAACTCTGAAAGGATGCTTCCGATGGTTTTGAGTATTTTTCAGGAATATGGCCAATACAAAGGGTATAGCATTAATTGGGACAAATCTAATTTTTACTCGGTAGGGGGCCCATAGATGCGAGAAGACTCCTGGGATGCTTTTAGGTGGCTCAGGAGGGCTTCCGTTATTTCAGTTTAAACATCACCACCAATGACACGACTAACCTCAACCAGAATATTAGAGGGGTTCTCACAGAATTTCACAGAGACCTTGAGAGGTGGAGGCGACTCCCACTAACAATAATGGGCAGAGCCACATTATACAAAATGATTACGCTCCCAAAATTACTTTACGTGCTTCAAAATAAGTATTGCAGAATACCCAAGGCTATATTCACCACAATAAATACTGACCTATGTACGCTACTATGGGATGGAGCACACCTGAAGGTAGCATTACAGACACTTCAGCAAAATCAATATGACGGGGAACTCATACTACTAGACATAGGAGCCTACTATGGGGCTTTCCAACTTATAGGGATTAATACGTGGCTGATGACCACCCCACTTACGCCTCCGAACGATTGCAGTTTAAAAGCGGCACACATCTTCATTACCTATACAGAGGAAGAGGGACCTGTTGGCTATTGCCAGCAACTCAGAGGATAATAGAAGCCCGGAAAGGGGCAGAAAGGCAGATAAGGTGGGATAGCCGGATCACGAAGGAAACCCCTCTTTGGGAGGGATTGAGACTGCCAGAGATTGGTAAACTTCAAGGGCTTAAAAAGTGGGACTTAATCAGGTTCGCCAAACTATTCGACATCCTGGAAGGAGATGCTCCGGCCCCTTTTGACACGCTCCAAAGTACGTACCAACTATGTGACACCCAGAGATACTCGTAGAATATTATTCCAGACAAATTGGGACCCCCTAGGGCCAAAAGGGAAACCGCCACTGGAGGACATTGATTGGGAGGCGGCTCTAGTGTACCCAAGGAAAGTGGCTATTAAACAGCGGTTCATAGAGTATATTTAGATACAGCTAGCCTCCACACTATGGGCAGAGCAGAGACACCTCACTGCCTACGATGTAAAACAGAACAGGGTACATACATACATATGTTCTGGGATTGTAGCCAAATCCAAACATACTGGAAGCAAGTATTGGGGGAATTGAATAAAGTGTTGGGAGCACAACTAGAGCCGGAGACCAAAAATGCCCTGTTGGGCATTCCCACTGAGACAGACCTACCACGTAGCAAAGGTAGCAAAATGTTACTATACAATTTAGGGCTAATAGTTGCCAAAAGAAACATAGCCTGCCAGTGGGGAGCCCCTGATCCGCCTACAGTTATTGAGTGGAAGGTCCATATGGATCTCTACATGGCAGCAGAAAAAGTGACGTACCAGGCGAGAGGATGCCCCCAAACATTTTACAAAATCTCAACCCCTTGGTTACAATACTATGGGTTGGAGATGGGAAGGGCGGATAAGGTACATACCATAACAAGACAGGGCCCGGGGAATGGGAGGAGATAGATGGCCACTCCCTAACCACTCTTTGTCCTCACCTGCTCCTATCCTACTTCACCTTTCCTAGCCCCAGATTGTCACTATGATCAACACCGTATGTAGCCCTGAAATGACCAACTTAATTGTAACCTTACTTGTGTCAATACCACACAGTATTATTTTACTTGCAATAACGCTATGTCATGTCTGTGCCCACGAATCTCTGATTCTTGATTTTTCATTTATTGATTATATTTGTGTTAATGAAAACAGTTTAATAAAAAAGTGTGACAAATCAGAAGATTCCAGGCCCTCAAAGCTATAAGAATGGCTTGGGCGGCAGGTATGAATTATTTTTAATATATTAATTGAATTAATAAACAATTGTTGTTGTGCTCATCTCTAAATTAGACAAATAGTGCCACCATATGGTAGACTGTCATAAGTGCTGGTGTTGACAATTAAGTGCGGGTGCTGAGCACCAGAAACTACAGGCTCAAATTAAGTTCTGCTATGGCGCTTGCTGAGATGCTGCCCATTAGTAGAGAGGGTAGCTAAGAGGGTGGTATCTCCAACTAGAGTTTCAGACCTAATACAATGTCTGGCACTTATCTCTGTCTTACAACTTCGAAATGTTCGTTATCAAGTTGTCCGAGAGAGGAGGCAGCCTTGCTTAGAGTATATTTCAGAGGAGGTGAATGTTAATGCATATGTACCCAAGATACAGCTCTTGCACTATGCTTGTGTGTGTTAGAAACACTTGCACTGTGTGTGTGAAAGCGACTGATGATTTATAAATGCACTGTGGAGTGCATAAAATAATACTTCTGTAATACTCTTTTCTGCACTCTTACATGTCATTGTGAAATAGTCCTAAAACATCTAAAATGGGAATATAATAGGATTTATAAGGGAACATACATTTACAAGTAATACCAATAGAAAGGACTGTGCACTCTGCAATTTTACTAATAGGGAGTAGGATGTTTTGAGGCAGTCTGCGCTACTGAATATCGAACCACAGAATAGCGTGGCACAAGAATATTGGGGACAGATTATCGAGTGCCAAAATACAGAAAGGTTTTTTAAGTGCATATGGTATAGATTTACTACTACTTTTTTATCCAACTATGTTTTTTTTGCTTTTATAGCAGAACATAATAATATTCAACAGAGTGTATGAGATCATTGTGCTTTGTAACAAGCAAAGATTATTTTATCTTTATACCGAATAAACAACAATGATCGTTTTACGAGTCCTGATATACATAATATTGGGATGAATATGGGCAAATAAGTCACAATAATATTTAAAGATAGAAGTAAAAAAGTTACAATGTTACAGCATAATCCAATACAGAAGCAAGAAATGAATAAAGCGTGGCAACTCCAAGTCATCCTGTGGCTTAAATCATTGCCTAGACATTTTCATTTAACCACTTGGCTGCTAATGACAAGGGTAACTCGTCATGGAGTTTCCATTGATTTCAATGGAAATTACATGGAGCTCCTAGTAAACCCCTTAGCATCCAAGTGGTTAAAAGTCCAACATTTTCAGGGAACAATTAACCATACCACATGTTACTTGTGCAAGGTTACCAAAACTAAATAGCATCACTTTCAAGAGCTGGAGTGGGATCCTCCAGGGGATCCTGGGCTGCATTAACTAGATTTCCCTAAGAGGGTAGCCATATGACCCTGACCCCTGGTGGATCTGTCCTGCCTTTTGTTATATGTTCTAAATGGTGCCCGTATTTTTTCAAATGTCAGTACTCCATCTCGCATAATACCTTTTCCAGTCTCATCTCCAGATAGAAGACATGCACAGCTACCAACATAAAATCTCCAGAAGTTAGCCAGTGGTCTAATTGTGCATATCTAATGGCATTGTGTCGCAATGGCGCTCATTTCTAGACTAGCATATCCAACATAATGACATGTCTCTTTAGTAACGAATCTATGACATAATATCGACAGACAGAATATTTACATACAAAATTATCGACACAAAAATATCGACATCAAAAATATCGGAGTTATATCTTCATAAAGGTAAGTACAAAAATATCGAGAAAAAAAATATCGTAGTACAAAAATATCGAAATTAAAAATATCGTTTTTTTAAATGTATTAATAATGTAAAAATAATTTAAAAATACATATAATTTTACAAATATTAAATATAAACATTAAAACATATTTAAAAAATAATAACTAATACATATACATTTAAAATAAATTTAAAACTCTAGATATAAATTAATATATATACTTACTCCACATATTGCGACTGTAGGAAAAGAGTTGGATAGCGTAGGGGTAAAAATTACTAATCCCACTCCAGAGGGTGCAACAGTAGGGAAAACGCTGGATAGCGTAGGGGTAAAAATTACTATTCCCACTCCAGAGGGTGCAACAGTAGGGAAAGCGTTGGATAGCGTAGGGGTAATAATTACTATTCCCACTCCAGAGGGTGCAACAGTAGGGAAAGCGTTGGATAGCATAGGGGTAAAAATTACTATTCCCACTCCAGAGGGTGCAACAGTAGGGAAAACGTGGGATAGCGTAGGGGTAGCAATTACTATTCCCACTAATTACTAATCCCACTCCAGAGGGTGCAACAGTAGGGAAAACGCTGGATAGCGTAGGGGTAAAAATTACTATTCCCACTCCAGAGGGTGCAACAGTAGGGAAAGCGTTGGATAGCGTAGGGGTAATAATTACTATTCCCACTCCAGAGGGTGCAACAGTAGGGAAAGCGTTGGATAGCGTAGGGGTAAAAATTACTATTCCCACTCCAGAGGGTGCAACAGTAGGGAAAACGTTGGATAGCGTAGGGGTAGCAATTACTATTCCCACTCCAGAGAGTGCAACAGTAGGGAAAGCTTTGGATAGCGTAGGGGTAAAAATTACTATTCCCACTCCAGAGGGTGCAACAGTAGGGAAAGCGTTGGATAGCGTCGGGGTATAAATTACTATTCCCACTCCAGAGAGTGCAACAGTAGGGAAAGCGTTGGATAGCGTAGGGGTAACAATTACTATTGCCACTCCAAAGGGTGCAACAGTAGGGAAAACGTTGGATAGCGTAGGGGTAAAAATTACTATTCCCACTCCAGAGAGTGCAACAGTAGGGAAAGCGTTGGATAGCGTAGGGGTAACAATTACTATTCCCACTCCAGAGGGTGCAACAGTAGGGAAAGGGTTGGATAGCATGGGGGTAAAAATTACTTCCCACACTACTCCCCCTTTAACACACAACACACTAGACATACAAAAAACACAATTAATATAAATATCAATTAATCAATTAATAAAAATTAATATTATTAAATTGATGTAATTATAAATGAATTAATTAACACATATTAATTACCAATTAATTAACAATAAATACCAATAAATAAATACAATCTCTTTAATTAATTAAATGTAATTATATCACACCCTATTCCCCTATAAGCACACATCCCACTACACATAAATAAATGACATCATTTACTCACTTAATAATAATTAATTACAATTAATTATTAATTAACAATAACAAAAAATTTAATATATTATCACATGAACTCTAATTAATGTAATTAACTAATTAATAATAACTAATTACCAATTAATTATTAATTAACAATAACAAAAAATTAAATATATTATCACATTAACTCTAATTAATTTAATTAACTAATTAATAATAACTAATTACCAATTAATTATTAATTAACAGAAACAAAAAATAGTAAATACTACTACATTAACTCTAATTAATTCAATTAACTAGTTAATAATAATTAATTACCAATTAATTATTAATTATAAATATTTAAAACATATTAATTATTATTAAATTACTTCCCACCCTATTCCCCTATAAACCCACAACCCGCTCTGATACTAAAACGCAAAATGTAAACAAAATTACTAATTTCCAAACATACATTAAAAATAATATTTAACAAACATATAAACAACATAATAAAATACATAACACTAAACAAAATTTCGATATTAGTAAATTTCGATATTAGTAACATTCAGACCTTAAAAACGATATTCTGTCTATCGATATTTTGCACATCGATATTCTATACCATCGAAATTAAAACATCGATATTATTGTATGTCAATATTTTAATTTCGATATTTTGTCTCTCTACCTTTAGGAACATGTCTCTTAATGTGACTTTGATGTGTGGGAACCAGGTGGGAAAAACCCTATCTATGACACAGGGAGGGAAATAGGGGTCGTTCAGTATAGAAGTCACTGGTTATGTTATGTAGTTTATTTTATTTATTTATTTATTTATTTATTTATTTTTAGTGTTTTCTATAGCGCGAACATGACCCTGCACAGGGTATCAGAGCGCTTTACAATAGCATATAAACAACATTCTTAACTTTACATGTTACTAGCCATAGGTGATTACTTATTAGCAAATCCGTAAGAGCTAACATAACCAAAAAGTTCACATATAGATTTCTATAAAGTCTTTGGAACTTAAATGAGATAAAAACTAGTATAACATTTCAACCTAGTACAGTGAGTTGCTTGTGTGGAAATTCTACCAGCCAGGCAGAATGAAATAAAAGAAGTACAGTTATAAGGATTTAACACCTTAGCAGCTAGTAAACAAACCTCCCCAGTGCTGCGCTGTCCATTATCCAGTGCTGAACTGGACGTCCAGCGGTCGCACGCAGCACTGGGGAGGTAGTGCCCGTGACGACCGTTGGCCGACGGCAGCACCTAAAGGGTTAAGGGAGAAATTTCCTCATATAAAACGATTTTGCTTCCTTTTTAAATTTTTCGATGGTTGGAATTCTTCTCAACTCCGGGGGGAGGGCATTCCAAATTCTCGGTGCCGCCCCTGAGAATGCTCGGTCATAAGTTCTTTTCTTATGGAAGCGCGCCGGTTTCAGTAGTAGATCAGCATTGCTCCTGGAGGAACGGGACCCTCCCGACAACGTGAGTTTCTTGGCAAGGTAGACTGGATATTTGTTGTGAATTGCTTTGTGTGTGACACATGCCAGCTTGAACTGGATTCGTGCTTCGAAAGGAAGCCAGTTGAGAGCTTTCAAGTGGGGGGAGATATGGTCAACTTTTTTGGATCCCGCTATGAGTCTTGTGGCTGCATTAAGGCATGCTTTCAATGGGGCTGTTGAGATCTTAGGGAGCCCGGCTAAGGTTGTGCAACCGTATTCAATCCTTGAGATGACCAATGCCTGAACTGCTGTTTTGAGGTCTGCTTTGTTTAAGAAAGGCTTTAGTTTTCTTAAGTAGCTTAAGTGGAACCTGGCGTTTTTTGCCATTGTGTTGATATGTACAGACATATTAAGGTTTTTGTCCAGAGTGATACCCAGAGATTTAGTTGACTCCACAATCTTCGGAGTGCACTTTAGAGCTGTGATGAGGTTGGTCCATTCAGCAATCAATGTTTTGCTTTTTTTAGGAGTAATCAGGAGGAATTCCGTTTTTTGACGATTAAGTTTTAGGTGGTTCTTGGTTAGCCATAGAAGTGTTCTTGCTAGAGCAATGTTCATTGTCTTTAAATCATCAGTCGACGCAACCTTAATGTACAGCTGAGTGTCATCAGCATACATATGGTAAGCAATGTTAGCTTTTTGAAGTATTTCCGTAAGAGGGTCTACGTATAGATTGAAAAGTGATGGAGATAGCGTTGAGCCTTGAGGAACTCCTATAGTATTGTCAGTTGCGTTTGAAAGGGTTTGATTGACCATTATTTTTTGTGATCTATTCTCCAGAAAGGATCTGAACCAGGATAGCACTGTCCCCTCGAATCCCATCCTGTTTTTCAGTCGATCGAGGATATAGGCATGGTTCACCGTGTCGAAAGCTGACGACAGGTCCAATAAGATTAGGAGGCATGTTTTATTCTGGTCCAGAGCCAGTAAAGCGTCATCTACTATGTGCAGAATCGCAGTTTCTGTACTGTGATTTGGACGGAAACCGGATTGGCAGTCATTTAGAAGCTTGAATTTAGAGATGTGTAGGCTCAATTGATGTTGGACACATTTTTCCAGAATTTTGGCCAACATGGGAATATTGGTTACCGGTCTAAAGTTGTTCGCATCTAAAGGGTTCTCAGTCGTTTTTTTAGGAGTGGGATGACTTGTCCTGTTTTTAAGCAGGCCGGTATTTGACCTTGAGACAACGAGGCATTAATGATCTTGGACCAGGCCGGGATTAGCAGGTGATTTATGGAGGACCAGCATTTCGCCGGAAGGGGATCATTGTAATGATTGTTAGGTTTCGAGGTCGCCATGATTTTTGAAATGTCTAATTCGCTGACCTGTGTAAAATCTGACCATCTCGCACTGTTTTTGGGTTCGGCTGATTCTGGTTCATCCGGCACTTTATCTCCCCAGTCCTTCTCCAATTCAATGTCATCCGCCGCTTTTTTGAGTTCCCTCTCCAATGAGTTGGCTTTGTTTGTAAAGAAGATCGAGAAGTCTTCGCTGTTTAAGCAAGTTTTGGCAAGGACTGGAGCTATTTTGGCCGCCTTGTTTGATTGATCTTTAAGTAGATCGAATAGTTTCCTTGGTCTATTAACTGCATTGTCCAGTTCTTTCCTGAAGAATTCTTTTTTAGATTTAAGTAGTGATCTCCCTTCACCTTCAACGGATGTCAGTGGAGTTTCAGTAGTAGACAGTAATGTTCTATGGTCTCACAACCTCAGTTGGAGCCATGGAAAGATATGTAGCAGTCTGGAGGAGAAGGCCGCTTCTGGCTGCACCAACAATGTTGGACTATATGGCTTTGTGGGGTCTATCAACGGTCGCAGTTGTGTGGCTTGAACATATCTTTCAATCTCAGGAAAACCCAGACCTCCTTCATATTCCCCACAGCACAGGGCTTTTTTTTTAGGTATGAAAGAGGATTTACCCTTCCAGGTGAAGGCTAATAATTTCTCCCGTACTGATTGGAGAAATCCTGTAGGGAAGAATAGTGGTAGAGTCTGCGTGGCATATAATAATCTGGGTATAAAGTTCATTTTGGTGCAAGATATTCTCCCAAACCATTATATTTCCAATTTTACCCTTTATATAGGTATTTTAAGATAGTATCAATAAGTGGGGTTATATTGGCTTCATGCAAATTTTGATGGCGGGCTCCGATTTTGATTCTTAAGTAATCTATCAATTCTGTTGTAACTTGAATATTGGCCATTTACAATGTGTTTGCCCATGTCTCTGTAATTGTGGCATGCTCAGTGCTACAGACTTGATATAAATAATTTAAAAGCCAGAATTGTTAGAGAATCGCTCTAGGTTGCAGGTAAGAGTTGGGAACTAAAGTTCAGGATTGGTGAGAAAGCCCAGAATGTCATCAACAAATAACACTGCTTTGTATTTGGAATTGTCGACAAACATGCCCTCTATCAGTGGACTGACATTTCTTTTTTTAACCAAAGGCTCTAAACCAAGTGCAAATCTGCTAGGTGAAAGGGAGCAGCCCTGCTGTATGCTCCTACACAAGTTAATATTTTGTTATTTCTGTTGTCAATCCTGAGCATGTTTGAGGGTTGAACACAATTTTCCTTAATGAATTGTTTGATGCCAGGACTTTAATCTGTTTTGTTCAAAAGCTTAAATATATATTGCCAGTTTAGTCGGTCGAATGCTTTTTCAGCATAGAGAGAGAGGAGAAGATTCTGGCTGTTGGATTGTGTGGCTATAAAGCCTAGATTTAATGCCAGACGAATATCATAGGGTGCTTTTCTCCCATCTATAAAACCAGATTGTGCTGGATGAATTATAATTGTCCATATATTCTCCAACCGATTAGCAGCTATTTTGGCACATATTTTAGCGTTGATGTTTAGTAGGGCCATGGGACTATAAGAGCTAATTCCTGGCTCTTGTTGGGTTCAGACTCCATCATGGATTTGGTTAATTCGCCTGTGTCTAGAAAAGCGTTAAATGTGTGGGCTAACGGTTCTGTGAACAGCTCTTGGAATGATTTGTAAAAGGTGAGTGTAAAGCCATCAGTCCAGGAGCTTTATTTCATGAAACATCCTATATAGCCACTCTAGCATCTTGCCAGTTAAGGTGCTCGCCAATAACAACCCCACACACAGAGAGTAGTTTGTACACATCTTTATTCTGCTGCGTGTAAGTCAGAACTCAACATTCTAAGCCTGGTTTCAAATCATCTCTCCAATGCTTACGTCACAGATCTATGGTGTACAGTGGGAACCAAAAGAGTTCCAGTGTTCATTTTATTTACAAGTCACTACATTTCCTGTTTTGTCAAAATAAAAGTTTGAGTTTTCAAAATAGATATATAAGTACATAAATAAAGAAATACACAAAATAAATACATGAATAAATACACAGATAATCATAGAGTTACATGCAAATACAATTTGTCAATTAAGTATTGTGGCACCTGAATCACACTTCCTGATTGGGTCACTGGAAACCAGAAACTGTCAGTTGAAGCGTCAGTGATCTGGATAGGTGAGGTGGAATTATCAGCAGACACAGAGTCATCAACCATCTGTTGGCACCCACTTTCTACATTGACACTGATGTTTGGTGAGAGATGGGCCACATGTCGAAAGTGAGAGGAATCTCTCATAAGGGACTTTTCAGGACACTGGGACATCACCATGTGTCCTTTGGTGTTAGCGATTTTAAAGGGTTCAGCCTCAAAAGGAGAATCAGACTTTCTTTTTCTGTGCTGTCTGACAATCACTCAATCTCCTCTTGTAAAGGTGACATCTTTTACATGAAGCCATCTGTCAGCACATATTTTCATCTTCTGTTTGTGACCAAAGACCATAGCATGAATATCGTCCTCATTCTTCGATCTGAGAGTGGTCCATTGGGACAGCTTGGTCGTCATGGCTCTTCCAAACATAGTTGCAGGGCTTTACCCTGTCATTGAGTGAGGGGTTGAACTGTAAGCTTGGAGTGTAGTGTTCAAAACAACTTTGAGGTTGAGTTTCTCCAGAGCAGCACACTAAACAACTTTCCTAGAGTACTCATTTACCATTTTATCAGACCATTGGCCTATGGTCAAAGAGGAGTGCTTTTTGATGCTTTATATTGAGGTGATTTAGAAAGTCTTTGAACTCTCAACTATTAAAATGTGGGCTGCTGTCAGATTTTAAGATTGTAGGTACTCCCCATGTTGCAAAGATGCCATCTAACTTTTGAATAACCTTTTCATGTGTAGTGGAGGAAAGGTCTTCTACCAGTGGAAAACGGGAGAATTCATCAACAATAACTAGAAGATGATGTCCATTCTCAAAAGGATCAAAGAAATCAATAGCAATTTTCTCTCAAGAATAATGTGGCAATTCTAAAATGTTCAAAGGGTGCTGATTAATTGGGAACAAAAGACAGTTGCATATGTGACAATTCTTCAACTCTTTTTGGGCCTTTTCATCGAGATACGGAAGCAGACTCTATTACAGAGAGCTCCCTTAATAGCAACTATTCCTCGATTTCCCTCATGGGCAATGTCAATTACTTGTCGGAGACTCACTGGAATAACAATTGGTGTGCCTCATAGAATGAGGCCTTCTGAGGCACTGAAAGTTCATCTCTCACATTTTTTAACTTTGCATACTTACTAGTATTAGGGAGAGGTTTAGAATGCTGGTTCAACGATTAATGAGCAATAATGTCTTTCAAATCTAACGTTACTATCTTGGCTCATGGCATTGACAATTTGTTCTAAAGACATGACTGCTGGTGTGCTTGATTTCACAATAAATTTAAGGTAAGCAACTGCTGTATTAGTTGAGGTACCAGAGCATTGTAATAGCACTCTTGAAAAATAATCTGCTGGATTCTGATCTTTCCCTGAACGATGAAGAATCGTATTGTTATATTCTTGTAACCTCAAACCAAAGCGTTCAATTCTAGGAGGCATTTTGTCTTTGGCATTGCTGAATATTGTCAACAGTACTTGATAATCAGTCACTACTGTGAAGGGCTTTCTGTACAAAAACACATGGAAATATCTGCAGGCCCAGACCAGTGCCAAACTTTTAATTTCAAACCACGAGTAAGCACGTTCTGTTTGTGACAGACTTTTCCTGTCGTATGCCACGATATGTCTTTGGGCAATGGGCTGTCTGTTGTGCTGCAAAATGATTGCATCTAACCCGCAGGGCTAGTGTCAACTACAACCTCTGAAGTTAGAGGATCAAAGTAGGCCATTTCAGTGGCACTCTTAATAGCTTGCTTGAGCTTTAAAACCTCTTCTCACATTCTTGTGACTAATGAAAAGACACATTCTTTTTCGTTAGTTTTTCTAACGGTGCACTGACCATAGCAAAATCTTGTATGTTTCTAGAACAGTAATTGGCCATTCCAAGAAATGATTGGAGCATTGAAACGTCTCGTGGGGGATTTGCAGTGGACAGCGCTTATACTTAACCTGGATCAGGTTTCATATCCCCATCAGAAAAGACATGGCCAAAGAATTTCAAGCTTTTGTGGTTGAATTCACACGTGTCAGCATTTAGAGCTTAACCTGCATCATTCAGCAAACAACATTCATGCATAAGAGCTTTGTCATGCTCTTTCTGTGTAGCCCTGAAAACCAATATGTCATCACTTTAGTTAAATGTGTTTACTACAGGCTGTATGATACATTGAATGACGTCTTGGAAAAGTTTGGCAGCAAACGATGTACCAAAATGCAAATCGCTTATAGCAAAACAAACCAACGTATGTAGAAAAGGTTGTAATGTACCTGGAATTTTCTTAAAGCTCCAATTAGTGATATCCTTTATTTTGGTCGATCTGAGTGAAGAACTTCGCACCATTGAATTGAGTTATCATATCAGTAATGTGCAGACCAGAATGTCTTTCTTGTTCAATTGCCTTGTTGGCCTGACGCATGTCAACACATTTGTGTACAGCTCCTTCACTGTCTCTTTTAGGCACTATTACAATGGGGAAAATGAATGGTGTCAGACCAGTGGAGAGATCAATGATGTCATGTTTAGGCAACAAATTAAGTTCCTTTTCAACAGCTTATCACAACTTGTCTGTGTTTTTGAGCAACAGGACAAACATTCTCATTTATGCATAACTTTACTTTTATTGTTTTAAGTTTTCCTAATCCATGAAATAATGAGGGAAATTAACTTACATTTTCATATTCAACATTCATATTGTGGCTCACTGATATCAATCCCACATTAGCAGCATTGTTGAAACTCAGCAAAGAGGCACTTGAAGCTGTTCCTTGAAGTAAATGAATAGGCGCTTGTATCACAGTTTTATTATGTTTCATCTTGGCTACAAACGAACCCTGACTCTTTAGGGAGGTTGAGGCAGTCCATCTTAACATCGACATTGCCCAATTGTCATTGTCACTTTCACTGGAAACTGAGGAACTCTTTGTCGATGATTTATATGACTATCAACTTCGTCTGGTGTCTATTTGCCTCAGTTGGTGTGACCGCTTGGCCTTGTGGGAGCATATCGAACGTCGCTGAGGTAGCATTTGGTCAGTCATTTTGTCTTTATGCTGTGACGCACTTACTTTTCTCTTCCCCTTGCAAGTCGTCACAAAATGGTTCGCTTTACCACCGCCAATGTATAACTGTCCAATGGCGGAACATTTACATTTGAGTGGAAACGACAGTCCCCATCTGTAACACGTTTTCCTTTTCTGGGGAGATATACCCTTGTGCCCCCCAGCGTTGTACTTTGGTTTAGTTTTCATGCTCATAAATGTCACACTTTGCGCGCCTCTGGCCTCCATGCCAGTCGCTTGACGATCAGCACGCTTTTCAACTCGGGCAGTCTTAAAAACTGGTCCTAAACTCAGAGTTTTTTTCAGCATACGTCGTCGAAAGGAATCTGATAGACATCCATTGATTAATCTGAGGCAGGTAGCTTCCTCATCATGAAATTCATTGAATATACAGTGTTTCACCAGCATTTCCAATCTCTCAACAAACTCATCAATGGTTTCACCTAGTCCCTGGTGCTCTTGACGGAACATGTATCTTTCATAATTCACATTTGGCACTGGATTACATTTGAAATTGAAGGCTGTTTTGATTTGATCATTTGTCACCTCACCTTCTTATGGTATCTTTTTCATTTTTATTTTATTTATTTCATTATTATATTTGTAGAGCACGCAGCTACCCGAAGGTTTCCCGGCGCTAGGGACGTAAAGAGTGAAGGGAAAAAAAACAGGATCTGGGACATAAAAGACTATTGATTAAACAGCCAGGTTTTTAAATCATTACGGAATTTAAGGTAGTTGGGTTCCGTGTGAATGTGGAGGGGGAGAGAATTCCAAAGGGATGGAGCCAGATATGAGAAGGAACGTCCGCCCATTCTGGCTCGCTTATCCTGGGTACTTGAAACTTATGCTGATTGGAGGAGCGGAGGAGACGGGGAGGGAAATATTGGTGTACCAGGGTTTTGACGTAAAAGGGAGCAGTGCCGGAGTTGATTCTGTGCATGTAACATAGGGCTTTGAATTTAGTGCGATTTTCGACTCGGAGCCAGTGGAGATTTCGAAGGGAGGCTGAGGTGGAAGATTTATTTGGTAGTTTGCAGAGTAGCCTTGCCGCAGCGTTTTGTACCACCTGAAGTTTACGCGTAACTTCCCTGCTAGCGCCCAGGTATAGGACGTTACTGTCATCTAGTCTGGATGTTATTAGGGCTTGGATTACGTTTTTTTGTGTTGATTGAGGGAGCATCCATATGATCTTCCTGAGCCACTTTAGGATGACAAAACAAGTAGAGGCAACTTTGACCACTTGTTGCTTCATGGTCATTTGGTCATCAAGAATAATGACAAGGTTGCGGGCAGTTTTGGAAGGAGAGGGTGGGGGGCCCATCTAAAGCGGCCAGTGATGGGGGCCCCACAAAGCTGTTTCGTTGCCAAACAGGAGGAGTTTGGTCTTTCCACCGTTCAGTTTGAGTTTGTTGTCATGCATCCATTTGGCAATGTCAGTGAGTCCAGAGCAGAGTGAGGATGAATTGGAATTGGGATTCGCGGAAAGTGAGTAGATAAGCTGGGAATCATCAGCATAGGAGTAAATAGTGAGCCCAGCTTGTTCAGCAATTGTGGCTAAGGGGCTGATATACAGGTTGAAAAGTAGGTGACTCAGTATGGAGCCTTGAGGGACACCGTATTGTGATTTATGTATTTTGGAAGTGGAGGTGGGGGAAAAGACTTGAAATGTTCTGTCGGCTAAAAAACCAGAGAGCCACTGCAGTGCAGGGCCCGTGATGCCACAGGAATAAAGTGTGTTGAGGAGAATGGGGTGGGACACCGTATCAAACGCGGCACTTAGGTCTAACAGGATAAGTGCCTCATGGCTTCTTTCACCAGGCATATTCTTCTTATACTTTATAATCTTTTTATCATCTTTTTCATCTATGAAATCTTGAAAAGTCTCTATCCATGCAGTTAATCTATTGCCAATATTGTGTTTCTTGGCTGTATCAAATGCAGGTGGCTGTTTGAAGAATGCAGAAGCTGTATAAATGTTGGTGGAGTGTAGTGGTCTGTCAGGCACTTCTTGTGGAACTTGATCAGATCAGACTTGGTTAGATTTCGTTTAGTGCCTTGTGACGTGTTAGCTTCAGGGTCAGCCTTAACAACTTATGGAGTTTGGAACTCGGCCTGGCTCTCCAGCAGAGCTCTTTACTCATGACAGTCTAAAGAGTTGTCGTGGGCTCTTATGCGGCAGCTTTGGTGGTGGGGTGATTTCTTCGAGGGAACAGCTCTTCAACCCTCCTTCTGGGGCCGCTCCACAGCTCGTTGTTGTATGATGAGTTGTTAGTGGTTTCAGTAAGTAGATAAACCTTATGCACTATTAGTCTATGAAAGCAGATAACGTTATGATATTTGGCTGGCCTTTTGCTCAAATGTTTCTTCACAAACACCTGGCTAATCTGTGCGTCATAGCTCATGAATTTCAGATTGACTTGTACTAGGCTATGGCTGTGCGCTGCTTTCGTAACCTGGCTGTGTTCACCTTTGGCGTTCTTACTCTGTATAGCGCATGGCATTAATTTGCGTAATGGTGCAATACTTTTTATTTGCTGCTGTTTCATTCAGCTTCTGGCCACAGACACATAGACTTTAAATGTTGCTTTCTTTTTCTTTTAGCATTTTTATACAGGCTGACATTGCGCTGAGACATCATCGGTGCCAGCGTCGATTCTGCACTTCGACTCCGGCACACGTAGTACGGACGAGCAGATTGTTAGACCACGGCAAACTCTCTGGAAGAGTGTTTTCAGTGTAAGGGTTTCGTATTCTCTATCTCGTCGCCAGTTGTAGCATCCTGCCAGCCCAAGTACTCGGCAATAACCATACCACACATGGAGAGGAGTTTGTATATGTCTTTATTCCGCTGAGTGTAAGTCAGAACTCAACATTCTAAGCCTGCCTTCAACTCATCTCTCCAATGCTGACGTCACAGGCCTACAGTGCACAGTGGGAACCAAAAGAGTTCCAGCATTCTTTTATTTACAAGACACTACAGCCGCCAACACTTCCTGTGGTTTTCGTGGATCCTCCAATGGGTCCTGAAGAGAAGGGAGATGGTATTAGTGTAAATATGCCACTTGTTCTGATTTGAGAATGACCTCTTTAGTGTAGTGCAGAGGTTAAGAAAGTAATCATGAAATATCCAGATGATTCGTTCCAGTTCCGTTTGCGTACGTCCCTGCAGGGATTGTGGTGCTTGTATATTATTCCTACTTTGGTTCCATTTTATTTTATAGGCCAGTATGCTGTCTGCCTTTTCACCTTTTTCATAGTATAATTGTTTAATTTGTAACATTTTTTTCTGGAAGTTTCCCCAAGTATAATTTGGTCCATCTCCACTATGACTTTTTGAATTCTCTATAAATATTTAGGGAACCCTTATGTTGATGAGCCATCTTCAATGAGGCTATATGTTTCTCTAGTGTTTCTTTACATTCCCTAATCCTTCTGAAAAAAAGGCACAGTGTGAGCAGGGTCAAGTAAATATTCTTCACCCTGCCCTCTTTGCTGTCCCGGGCCTACCTTAAGAGTGACATATGTATTAAAAAGGAAGTTTTGGCCCTGGCGAAAAGGTTTACTTTGCCAGGACGAAATGGGAATTTAAACTGCGCACACACTGGCTGTAGTAGAAGTCCTGAGACATGTTTTAAGTGTTACTTAAGTGAGTGGCACAGTCAGTGCTGCAGGCCCACTAGTAGCATTTAATTTACAGGCCCTGGGCACATGTTGTGCCACCTTACTAGGGACTTACAAGTGATTTAAATATGCTAGTTGGGTATACATTTGCACCCTCCAGATACGTTTCTACAGTGTTCTACTAACTGACATGTTTCTTTACCTGTTTGTGCCATACATTTGGCTTCAATTTGCAAACAATGTGTTTTCATTCTATTTAAGTGTTTTTGATGAATTTGTTTTAGGCTAATGTACAGTGAAATACTTTTTAATCATTGATTTGTGGGAATAGGCCTGATAAGCCATGTTAGTCAGAAGGAGCGCTTCACATCCTCAACCTTGTAGTCAAAGGAACTCTTCCACTTGCCTCAATAGAATCAGAGAAGTGACAAAATCAGGCAAATTTCTAATTTCCCACAGTATTAGGCCAGCATGCTTGCTTAAGTCCAAATGATCCATGATGGGGTAGGTAGGATTTTCCTGATAACGATTAGATGAAGAAAAGTGACGACTATGTTCGGAAAATCTTGGAGGTTTCTTTACAAGTACAGCAATATCCACAGTTTTTTTCTCTCCGGAAGCTTCTCATATTATTATATGTATGTTTATATTATTTGTATTCATAAGAGTACAGAGATGCACATAACACAATCTGCTTTTTATGGAGCAACCGCACAGAAACGAACTCCTCTGCTCTAGCCTTTTTTCTTTGGATTCTCCGCGTGAAAGATCTTAAGTGAGCAAGACCTCTGAAGAGATTTGTTTTTTTGGATACTTAGGGCCTGGTTATGACTTTGGCTTGTCTTGTGGTCTTGTGGCAGCAGTCCCAAGAGTGGTGCCTTTCAAAGGCTCGTATCTGAGCCTAGAAAGGCAGCACCGTGGGACCGCCACAGGCCATTCCAGCATGGCATGGACTGTGAAGTCCGTGCTGTGCTGGAACAGGGGGTGCATCCATACAGGTGGGCACACCATGTGCCCCCCTGCATGCATCCGCTGAGGCAACAGGTCCCCCTTTGTTTCCTCACCATCATACTGTTCATGGTGGGCTCACTGCCATGAAAACTGTGGCGGTGAGGAAACTTGTAATACGCTTGGCGGTGCCACAGCAGCATCGGCAAGCATATTGCAGGCCTCAGACCGCTGTGAAACCGCCGAGGATCTGGGATCCCCAGAGGTTGCAGCTGTCCTTTGTCGGTCCGACCGCCAAACTCGTAATAGGACGGTGGCAGCATTAGTGCGGCAGTGCCCGCACCGCCACCTCGGCTATGGCTGTCCATAGGACCTCTGTAGTGTTAATTAGCCCCTAAATGTTTTGCTCACTGTTTTATCTTAATTGGTATAATCCGGGCTTTCCCACCACAAGCTTACTATGCTATCCAATATTTATGATTATTAATGAAAATCCTTTGATGGAGAAAGAAAAGTTACTTATCTGTAACCCTGGTTCTTCATCAAGTGTATCTTCATTAAATTCTAAAATAGCCATCCTGTTCCCCCAGGTGAGGACAGGACCGTGGATAATGAAATATTGATGGAGATCATTCCTCCGCCTGGCTCGTCAAGTTGAACTGGAGGATCTCTTACACTGTGGGATAATGGCAGCACCTGTGGCTTTAAAGCAACAGTACCTAATTCCTTTTTGATGAGACTGCTGTCTATGTAACCTCGTTTTCTGCATCTTCATTTTTAGAAGGAGAGCTGGGAAATGTTTTATTGAATCTAGCTGAATGTTTCATATTCTTTTAAATTCAATTTAAACACGAAAAAGACATGAAGGTAGACAATCTTAATATATTTAACATATTTTTTGTATGACAGCGATTCCTCTCTTTGAACTAAATGCTTGTTGGATTTTGCACATTCAGGAGAAAGGTGGAAGTGCCAGCCCTAAAAACTGCTCACACTGGGATGAGTTGGAAAAATAGGTATTGGTTTGGAGTGCAATCTCCTTGTGGGGCACTGGAATATTTGGTCACCTGACCTATTGAAGGGGCTAATGAGTGAAATTGTTTTAGATAGATGCCAACTATCTGCGTGTATCTTTTAATCTTTTCTATTCTTGATCAAACATTTCTGAAAGTTGTGTGTGATGCAGTAGCACTGCAAGCTGACTCAGAAGCCAGCTTAATATTTCTGTAACAAGATGGAGTATGGATTTTCCTTCCTACCACTTGTGTATTCTATATTATAAACTCTATAAATATGAGATGCTCTCATCCCCGCAAGCATGATCACATAAAACTTTTAAACATAAAAAATGTTAATGTAAAGCCTGGAAGCCTCTTCTTTCTAAGTAGCAGGCTATGGACCACATTTAGGTGGGGGGGGGGGGGGGGATCAGAGAACACAATCTCCCACCTATAACCTTCATCTCAGCTGGGTTCCTGGTGAAGCACCTACTTGGAAAGCACAATGGCAGCTCCTAAGGAAACATATTTAATGAATGTGGTAAATATAAAAACACAATCAATTCATGTCCCCAGGTTAACAAAATGTGATCTAAACAACAAGTAAAGACTTCAGGCACAGGCAAGCGGAAACTCGTAGTTGAATTGGTCAAAAGCTGACATTTATGAAGATGTACAGTTTAGCTCAACTTGTGCAGTGGTAGCAACAGCCGACATGGGTTTCGTCGAAGACCCCTTTTTCAAGGCTTTGTTCAATTCCATGAAAAGTAAAAAGGCGTTCAGGGCGAAAAAGGTTTTGTTATAAATATCTTCTTCGCAGAACAAATGCTTAAATCACAAATAGTCTTCTCAAAGTGTAAGTGGCAGCCACAGAATTAACCAAGAAGATGTTCAAATGGATTTTTTTTTCGAATTGGAATTTTTTTGGGAAGAGTATGGTCGGGCTTCTAGCGACAAATCCTGAGGGCAGCACAGAATCCTTGAGGTGAGATGGAAAACCGCTTATCCACTGCTACCATATGTAGCACTCTTGCAGCTCCAGCCCACTCCTCAGGATTCAGGGTCTTGTTGCTCTGCGGAAGGCACACACATATTGCAGCACTGACACCAGGCCTCCTCGTTCCCCACCTCTGACACCGATCCAAGTGCTAGGTTTGTCTGCAAAGTTCATGGGGGGAAACGCTAAGGGGTTAATTTAGAGCTCGCAAAATGAGTGATCTTCCTAAACTGATAGTCCACCTGTATCAATTTAAAGTAATTGAAACAATAACGTATTCATTCATTCAAAAGTTATTCATTTATAGTCCACCTGCCTCACCAAAAGTGTGGTACCCTGCCTCATTTAGATGGGGTGGGGGGGCTTTAGGGTTTCTACTGGGTAAGCCTCATGTTGGGCTTCCAGTCAGACCTATGACCCGGAGAGCCGCCCACTACAAAGACACCACGCCACCAAGTGATAGGGATGGTCAAGCCGGTGTATAAAGAGTGAGGCGACTATCACTAGATTTTTCTATAGGGACTGCCAGTTCCAAATATGGTAGTCTCAGGTATGGTGGAATTCATTGATTCCGGGGTGCAGGGAGAAACTCCAACCTTCCAGGGTCATCATATTTTTCTAGCACCCTCATTCTCGTTCTTTTTTTATTTATTTTTTAAAGCAAAAACACAGAAAGAAACAAGTCAGCAACCACTAGACAACATGCTCTGCTTTCACTGCAACCGCCACACCAGGAGGCATAAGAGCCCTCTCAGGCTGACAGGGAGCGCCTAATAGGGACGATCCTCTACCGAAGGAGCAAAGGCCGGAGACTCAGCTGACCTGGTGGGCCCTAAATTACCCCATACATGTTCTTAAACCTTTTGCCACTGGTCCTTGGATGGTCGTAGCAAAGGAAAACCCTGCGCCAGAAGTACCAGAGACATAACTATGCCACATAGCTAAAGGCAGGGCCCTCCTCGTGGAGGCATTCTAGTGTACCAGGCCCTATGCATGCTGGGAAGTGACCTGCGTCATTAACGCGACGTGCAGCCACCTTCTCTTCACACAGTTACCAAGATCTTTTGCTGACATTCCTCGCGGTTCCGCCCCGGACAGACGGCACCCACCCAGCCATGGCAGGCTCGAATTAAAACATGGGAAATGTTGGGAGGGGCGCTTCGCAAAGAGCGCGAAGAGGGCTCAACTGTACTTATCGGGGCAGCTGGAGCAGAGCCGCGCTTCGTGCCAGATGCCGAGCCCAGCTTGGCACGGGGTTGCCAGCAGAATACTGATCATGCCAGCCTGTCTCCATGTTGGGTTCGCTGGCAGCCTGGCACCTCAGAGCTGATTACCAGTGGCGTGGCGAGGATTGAACGCTCGAGCGACCTCTGGGAGCAGCGCTCTTGATCCGTGCCCCACATTCCGGCAGACTCTCTTTCTCGGGGGGCGCACCGCACGGCTGGCTCCACTTTACCCCCTGCCCAGCTGTTACCCAACCACTCGGAGGCCGCCATTTACATGAACCTCAATTATAACACATTAAACAAATTGGCTGCCATCCTCCACATCTTTAATTAGAAGATGAAGTTCTGTGTGGGTGAAGCGGGTGGTGCCCTGCTGCATGTTCTGTGCCCCGGCCTGACTCCGAAAGTGAGAACGTAAACCCTTCTTCTTCGCAACCAGCTGCTCCCAGCTCATGGGTACACCAGTGCCTCGCCATTTTCCAGCCATGGTTGGGGAGCATGCAGAGTCAGAGTGAGACGGAAAATAAACCGGGGCACCAAATTAATAGTGGCCCCATTAGCAAATCAGATAGCTAGAAAAGGGATGTATGACGTTACAACGCATACTTTTACAACGCATACCTTTAAAACGGATTTTTTACAATGCAACATTCATTACACCGCATTCCATTACAACGCATGCCATTACAACAAATTTTTAAAAACTACCTTTACAACACATTCCATTACAACGCATACTACCTTTACAACGCATACCATTACAGCGCATAACATTTCATTGCTTATAAGGTAAGTATTGGATAGTGTAGGCGTAAAAATTACTATTCTAACTCCAGGGGGTGCAACAGTAGGGTAAGTGTTGGATAGTGTAGGGGTAAAAATTACTGTTCTAACTCCAGGGGGTGCAATAGTAGGGTAAGTGTTGGATAGTGTAGGGGTAAAAATTACTATTCAAACTCCAGGGGGTGCAACAGTAGGGTAAGTGTTGGATAGTGTAAGGTTACTATGCGCTGTAATGCTATGCGTTGTAATGGCATGCGTTGTAATGACTGCGTTGTAATAACATGTATATGGGACCCCCTCTATGTCTACTTTACAGGTCAGGGAAAGAGAGGAACAGCAAAAGCAATATACAATAAACAGTATTCCCTCACGACCTATGTAATAAAAGTGAAACCACTTCTATGTTTTTACTATTATTATTTCACACAGTATATGGCAACATCAACTTTTTTTCATTTGTATTTTTTATTTTCATTTTTTTGATTATTATAAGTACAAAAATCGCATTCGTCAGTTTTTCATTTGTAGCATGTACATTTTCTATAATTCATTTAATAAGACACATAGTGATTCATTTAAGACAATAAAAATATTTTGTCACTCCGTGCAGAAAAACATATAAAGATAAACACATAAGTTTTCACAACACACAAACTCTCTCATTCATACTGCATTCACTCCTTTTTCTGCGTCTGAGGGATCGCAGATAGAGACGCGATATTATTACGCAAGTTCAACGCGTTTTGGTGGTATGAAACCACCTTCCTCAGGACCTTCTGGCAGAAAAGACAGGTATTCATAAACCAAAAATAACCACTGCACGGTATGATATCCGAGATTTTTCTAAGGTAGAGCCCTGCTTCGGTCACCCAATCTTAACATAAGCATAAGCATATAAACTTCTTTGGACGATCCACGCACTGAAAACGCCTATTTCTCATTCATGTATAGACTTCAGGTTTAACTTGGATTTTTTCTTTTTACCAGGAGCCAAGCTTTTCTTCTTAACGCACTCGTATCCACAAGGAAAGGGGCCTTCTCTTGTATCTATTATGTTCAGATGTCTCCTTTCTGTGTTATCCGCCTCTATTTTGAATTATTTGATAATAGCTCTTTTTCCGCGTTGTTTATCCTCACGATTCTCCGGTATCTCCTCGTCACCAAGCGTGGAACCGAAGCAGGGCTCTACCTTAGAAAAAAAGTTGATGTTGCCATATACTGTGTGAAATAATAATAGTAAAAACATAGAAGTGGTTTCACTTTTATTACATAGGTCGTGAGGGAATACTGTTTATTGTATATGACTGCGTTGTAATGACATGCGTTGTAGTGGTATGCGTTGTAGTGTCATGCGTTGTAATGGGTGCGTTGTAATGGGATGCGTTGTAATGGATGTTGCGTTGTAAAAGTTTTGTTTTAATGGTAGTGCGTTGTAAAAGTTGTGTTGTAAAGGTTGTTTCCCCTAGAAAAGTGGCCCACTTTTCCAAACAGAGCAGTTTTTGTAAAGGCGTGTTGTGTAGGTGTTTTGCAAGGTATGAGAGACTTCATTCATTTGTGCTTGTTGCAGGCAACGTTTGAGGTGATATCAGGGAAATCATCAGTAAAAACCGGCCCACCATACCATAAAACAGGCCCACAAACCTCCAAAAAAACGGTCCGCACACTGACCTATCAGGCCCAGCCTTTGGGCACAGGCTGATTGCCCTATACGCCAGTCTGACCCTGGATCTATAGCACAGTTTTGTGGTGATAACATAAAATGAATGTTCCTAGGATCAATCTAAACGGAAGCAATTTACATAGTCTGTCATGGCTCTGATGTTCCTGAGCCAGTGTTAGATACCAATGCCATAGATAAATCACAGGTGACTGGCCATACACTGTACAAGTGGGCAGACCTTAGAGCCTCTGACAGGAAGCAGTGACAAGAACAGGGGAAAGAAGAAGAGAGAGGGGAAATCTCATTAGGATTCAGAAACAATGGAACTCCTAAGCAGGATTTCTCAATTGCAACATTGGGCACTTCCCTGAAGATAATAATACAGCACCCTTTGTGCTGCATATGCGTGGGAGTCAGTTTGTGGCATCTCGGTCACTTTGATGCCCCATAGGTAATGGCAGAAACTAAAGTGCAAGTGTGTGAGATCAGGAGGTGAGCGTAGTTAGTTATATTCGCTCCACCCAACCAAGACATGTTTTTGCAAGGCCATGAAGGCCGAGCCACCTGATGGAATGAGGACAAGCCATGCCAGCGATGGGGTAAGAAATAGCCATACTCTTTGAGAAAGCTAATGAGATTGGTGTATAAATGTGAAACTGGATAGATAGATGCATGGGAAGATTGACAAACAGACTGCATCACGGATAGATAGGGAGATGGTTGGACAGATTGATGTTTGGATGGAAGGCCCTACAGATGGATGCACATATCATTGATTAGAGAGAGCTGCATGGATGAATGGACAAACAGATGGTTGGAGGATGCCTTCACAGATAGATGCAGAGATGGCTGGGCCACTGGGCAGATGGATGGATATATGACTGGACAGATGGGTGCATGAATGGATAAAGGTATGACTGGAGAGATAGGTTCACGGATGGATAGACCACAAGAGGGGTAAATGAATGGATGATTTTGCTTATGCATCCATAGATAGATAAACTGTTGGACAGATGCAATGATTGATAAATGAAGAGTTGGGCAGATAGATCGACGGATGGATTGACCAATGGATGGACAGATGGTTGCACAGATAGAAACACAAATGATTCGACCAACAGTTGGATTGATAGAGGGATGGTTGATCAAAGGCATGCTTTGACAGGTTGGCATATAGATGGATGGATGAAACAATGCACAGTTGGACAGATAGATCAACGAATGGAAGACAAACAAGATAGGTAGATGGAGAGATGGTTGGACAGCTAGGTGCGTGGCTAGATGGACCAGAAGACGGATGGACGGAGAGATGATTGATTAGACCAGCAGGATGGTCGGTTGGACAGCTAGAAGCTTAGAGGGGTTGATGGACAGACTGAATGACAAGTACCTGGATAAACAAATAACCATATAGATGGATGAACCAATGGATGGATACAGGGATGCATGGCTGGACAGACAGATACATCAATGGAGGGAGGGGTACACGGCTTGACTAATGCACTGGTGTGTCGATAGATGGAGTGATGGATGTACAGATGGCTAGGAGGAAGTAGGGCTGGTCGGAGGAAATGAGAGCAAGACAGACCTTCAGGCTGGATCGAAGAGCACAGACCCATGCCCTCTGCCTACTGACTGCCTGCTCTAAGACCAAGGAGCACTGACTTGTATTCTTTGTCCCCCCTCTCCAGCAGCCAGAGCCCTTGGGGCATATCCGATGATGCTGATACTCCACCTCAAGCAGAGATTTCCCTCCTTATCACTCCTCCTTCCGCCCTCAGCATGAGCCGTCCTGCTTTTGTTAAACAGCCGGCAGGAATGAGCCTGAGAAGTTCCTCCGCTCGGGTGCTGAGACCTTCCCCCTCTGCCATTCCCAGGGATGCAACATCCCGCCTGTTTTAGTACCAGGTGAGGAGCAGCTCCGCGCAGGTGCCACGAGAAATTGGACTGAGAGAGACAAGACAGAAAGCAAAATGAATGTGGAAGGGTGGTGTTCATTAGCAGATGCTGATTCAGGGATGCTGCGAGCAAGAAGGACCGCGGAGTCCAAGGTATGGCGGCTCAGTGTGGGGAAGGTGGAGGGGGGAGGTAAAGGGAGAGGCAGCTGGAGAGGGAAGGATGAGGTATTAAAAACAGAGAGCAGAAGGGTGGAGGGAAGGTGGTAAATGGAGAGAGAGGCAGCTGAGGAAGGAAGACGGATGCATACAAGCTGAGAGGATATGGCATTAAGGCCAGAGCTGCTGACTTGAACTGTGGAACCAGGTTCGAGTCTTGGCGTCGGATCAACATCCTGTGATTCTGGGCAAATCACTTAAACCCCTGTGCCTTAAAAAACTGAATGTCACTGTGTGTAATGTAACTGGTGCTCATGAATAGCGCTCCAATACCTTGGGGTCGATTTGGCGCTATGTAAAACTATAGAAAGAAAAGGTGGGAGCAGCGAGAGAGGAATGGTGATGGAAGTGATGCAAATAGAGAGGGATCAGGTGGCGAAGGAGAAAGGGAGTAAAATAGGAAGGCCTTGAAAAATAAATTAGATTGTGGGGGAGGGAAAAATGAGGCATAAGACGTGGAGGGGAGCCGGAGCAAAGGGCTAAGACTCTCCAGGAAACCTTCTTCCAGCCTTTTCTTTTGGAAACTTCTATCTTCCCATAAGCCAACAAACTGAAGGAGAAAGCAGTAGACAACGGGATCCCATAAAAAAAAAAACTTGGAAAATAGAGCTTTTGTAATACCCATGAATTCCAGTGGCGGCTCCCCCACTAAGGCGGTGGAGTGTCGCCCCACTCCTTCCCAGCAGTGAAGTGAATAAACAATCATGCGCACTTCGCATCTTGTCCATGCAGGCTGCATTACAGCCTGTGTAGATAACATGCACAGGCCCCCATTCCCTGGCTGAGCGCCGATCCGGGACGCTCAGACCAGTCACAACACTGCATTGCAGAGTTGTAATTGGCTGTCGGGAGGCTGGGAGGGTGCTTCCTGCTGCTTCCTTCATCCTGCTGCACATCCAGATACAGGAAGAAGAGGACGGAGGAGGGGTGATGACCGTCCGGCCGTCACATGTATTTTTTTTTTTAACAGTTTTTGTCCCGCCCCCACTCCCATGCCCCCATCCCATCACCTGGGTCCGGTAGCAGCCGCTACTGATGAATCCTTACCTGAAGAGAGCCTCATCAAGAAAGCTACAGCGTAGTAAATGAGGGTTACGTGTTGCTACTTTCAGTGAATAGAACCACCAGAGAGAGCTTTGGCTGACATCAGGGCAGAACTGGGAACCATATCATGCCTGCGAAAATGTCCAAACCAGCCCCACGCAACATGCGGTCACCACAAGAATGGGATCATCGGCCATGGTTGGGCTGCTCTTCTATTCTGAAAGCAGTCCCCTAGCCAGCAGCCTACCAGCAGGGCCGGCCTTTAGGATGGGCGAGCTGGCCCACGCCCAGGGTGCCAATATTCTGAGGGGAGCACTTAGCTGTATGCAATAAGGTAATGCCAACAGCAGCATCCCTGCCATCTTGCTCCAGCCTTGCAGGGTCCTTGAGTGCTCGTTTCAGTCTGAATTACCAGTGAGTGGTGTTAATCCTTCATACCATGGGCAATGTTTTCAACATGCCATTGCTTTAGCCCACCACCAGCATACAGTATGGGTCAATCTGTCAGGCCACTTGCTCCCTTCACTTTGAGTGACTGCATAAAGCCTCTACACATTGCTCACACCCACGTAAAAATAGCTCATTTCTTTTCAGTGGCGAAGCTGGTTAAAATGTGTGTTTGTTCTGTATTTGTTCTTTTTTTATAATAACTTTAAACACCGCTATTTGTTATGTTCTCTAGAGCACAGTTAGATGGTGTATTTTTTCATCTCCTTTTTTGCCATAGTTCCATTGTAGCAACCTGTGATTTCAGTGCATGGTATTTAATCTTGTCTCCTTCTCTAATAATTATCATAATAAATATTATGGCATACTGAAAGACTTATTGTTTAAAAATATCAACAGTACATTAGTCACATCAGTGAATGTTTTTTTAAATTTGAAATTGTTATTGCTACTAATGTTTAGATGGCAACTTTTACTTCTTTTAATTTTTGTGGCCTATGCATTTGATAAAAAAGAAACGTTAGCCATTTTACCAGCTTGCCAGGGACAGACCGACCTTATAGCTTTGCTAATGTTTTTCAGGTCCGCTACCACCATGCAAGCAAGGCAGACCCTGCAGGAAAAGAAAGAAATTCCCTTGCATGCAGAGAGTGAACCGCCTGTGTGCTAGGGACATTTTTCATTTGCTTTCCAGAATCAACCCCCCACTTTGGAGTGTGTTTCTGAAGAGCAAGACAGAGTGCCGAGCATACCGCATCAATATGTTGGCCCACTCTGCATTTAGTTGCGATAAAAGAACATCTGCCTCTGGGCATATATTCTGTCATCAAAGAGATTCCCACTAGGCAGCCATGGAATCTCTCAGTAAGATAGGTGGACCTCTGCTAGACCTCCTCCTTTGAAGTAATGGGCTGACATGATCCCAAAGGGATAAATGATTGCCAATGTCTTGGACTTTTCCATATTCTAAATCTTGTAGAGTAGGTTTAATTTAGGTTCTTAATCAGGCTCTTCCTTGCTCAGCACGTTTTGCACAGGAATGGTGCGAGGATTATCAGTTTTACAGACAAAATAGCATTTGGGCTGCAGGAGCATTTCCCGAATACTGAAAAAAGTAGCAGTTTTCCTGTCCATGTTGAGTTATGGAAGCCCCAACTAGGAGCAACACAATCTTCCAAACTGGAGCAGGAGGGGGCTTTGCGGAAACCTCTATCGGAGTTAAGAAGTGATATCTCCTGAAATGGTTGTATGTCAATACAACGCAGGCTTGTACCCCGCATGCCATTACAACGCGGGGATTACAACGGAAGTTGTTACAACATCTTTTGCTGGAGGGCGCTGGATAGTGGAATAGTTTAATTTTCTATTCCAACTCCAGCCAATGTTGACAGTAGGGAAGGTGTTGGATAGAAAATTAAACTATTCCCTATCCAACAGCGCCCTCCAGCGAAAGTCGTTGTAACGACTTTCGTTGTAATCCCCGCGTTGTAATGGCAGTGCTGGGTAATCCCTGCGTTGTTATCCCTGAAATGAACTCATCAACCAGTGGATGCACGGCCTGGAGAACCACCCTCCAAGCAGCTACAATCAGGGTTCACACACTGTTGTCGAAGACAATATGTAAGTATGCATGCAGTACTAGGCAAATAAGCACCACACATGCCTGTCAGTGCTCAGTTTTGTATGAAAATGGTCACTAGCTGGATTGTGAAGAACCAAAACAACCATTGAATAATGACTGGACCATTGACTATAGGACTATTATTGGAGTCTACTGAAGCTGCTGAGTCACTCACAAAATACCCACAACATGTAGACCACCACGCAGCAATACCAACTTTAAAGATGTCCTACTTGATACAGCAACCGATACCCATCTGGATCACCCAAACCTATACATTCTAGGAGACCTCAACATATGGTTAGACAAGAAGAATCTAACAACAACCACAGTTATCATAACCAACAATGAAGTCTTCAACCTGCAACAAATTGTTTTTAGCACAACTCACTGTGCAGGACACATGCTAGATGTCATATTTGCACTCTCAGGACATATCACTGTTACAGAAAAATCTCTTGTAAGCTGGAGCGTCCACAACATCATCACCGTCAGGATCTTTATACTTCTCAGTAAAAACACTTTGAAAATAACAAAAACAAACAACAACAACAAATGCAGGTATAGACAATGGGAAAAAACTAAACATCCAGCAACTCAACGCCCACCTTGAAAGAAACCAATAAACCTAGGGCTACAAGTCATACACACCTTCTACAACTAGATCTCCGCTGCACTGGACAAACCCATACCAACAAAAACCATATCCAGGATTGACCGCAAAAAGAACACCACATGGGTTAATGACAACATCAAAAGAATGAAAACACAACTGAGCATACTACAACACAATGGGGAAATAAGGAGATGAAACAGATAAAACCTCACCACAGCACTATAACAGAGCCTACAAAAGAGCCACAAGAACCATAAAAAGACACCACTACTCAGCACACATAACCAAAGCAGACTGCTGTTCTACAGAACTCCATAAAATCCTAACAGATTTCCATAATTGAGTGCTTAAATACAGACTACCACGCTCAGAAAATGACCTTTCTTAGGAAACAAAATTGAAAGAGCAACATTTACTCAAATCTCTAACTTTACCGAACATTATGGCTTGCTGTCAGACCAGCAGACCGGTTCCGGACAAGGAAGAGGCACAGAGCCAGCCATCATATCCAACTGAGATGATCTAAAATTCACAGTGCAAAAAAACGGAGTCACTGGTTTATTACTTCTGGATTTATCAGCTGCATTTTACACCGTCCACCACCACATGCTACTGCAAAGACTTCACGATATCATTATCCATTAAAATGCTTTAAAATGGATTGCTTCTTAACTCACAAAGTGTAGTCTACCTACCCCCTTTCACATCGCTTTCTGATACACAACACAGTGCCGTTCCTTAGGGGTGCATCTTATGCCATCTATTATTCCATATCTACCTAATCCTCTTACCAAATCTGATTAATCATACAGCCTCATCTGGTACAACTATACAGATGACACTCAAATCATTTAAACAATGAATAACCTCGAAGATCTCTACAATTCACAACTCACTGACTGCCTTCATGACATAAACACATAGATAATGAATAACCATCTTTAGCTCAATACTGCAAAGACAGTGATTATGACCTGTGGCCAATGGCAAAACTACCCGCCTACAGCCATATGGCCTAAGAAACTTTAAGCCATTCTAACAACGTCATGAGAAGTTAGAAACTTAAAAGGCCCCCTGGATTCAGACTTACCCGTGATATTGCATGCTAAAAGTGTCACAAAACGTGCCTTCTACACAATTAAAAAACTATGTTGCATCTTCCCATACCATGCATACCAACATAAACTGCCAGGCATCCTCACACTTGTAATCTCCAAGCTTGACCATGCCAACAGAGTATACCTTGGCACACTTGTGTTTATTACATGCAAAATACAACATATCCAAAATGCTGCCATAAGTCTTCTTCTCTGCCTTCATCCAAGAGAACACATGACTCCAGTCCCACAGTAGCTTCACTGGTTACCTATAGCTAATAAAGCAATGTTCAAGAAACTCTGCAATGTCTGCAGAGATTGCAAGAAAAAGGATTGCTATGCCTACAAGTTAGATCAAGCAATACAAATCAAACAGAACTCTGCGTTCCAGGCTTGCACCACTTATTATCATACCACATTTCCATAAGGACTCCATAGAAGGCACTGCTTTCCCAGTATAAGCCGCCAAGCTCTGGAACTCCCTACAAGCCAACATTTTAAGCATCCAGGAGCATATACAATTCTGAAGACACCTGAAAGCATGGCCACTTCCTAGATAACTGCACCACCCACATCCCAGCAACAGAGCCCAGAAAACAGCTTCACCCTCAAGTGCAATCCTCAGTTTACAATCCACAAATTAAAAACAACTCAACCAGCAAACTGCATTTGGTATGCAGATAAGCTAAGAAGGCCAATCTATGGTTCTCCGTACCATTATATAGTAATTTAATGGCAAATATAACAGTTATGGCCCACAATAATACTAAAGCCATAAACAATGGTGGCCAGCAACATATTGTTGCCTATGCCTCCTAAATACCTCCTAAATTCATAAGACATATCTGCTATGAGGGTTGTCCATCACCAACACTTTATAGCCAAAATAAAAAGCCATCACCAAATGAACAGGCATTGAATCACCGAAGAGATCTGTTGCGCATTGCTGGCCAATTTGGACTTTAATATAGTCCACCACTGCTGGTCTCAAATATTTATACAATCTGACCTCTTCTTGACATCTCACAAAGACATTCAGGTATGCATGAAAAGAATAAATTCCCATCCCAACAGATCTCTCTACTTCTCTCTCCCTGCAACCTCGGGACCACAACTATGCAACAAATCTCAGATTGGACAACCGGTGCAGTTACCAGCTAAGGCAACTATATCATGAAATAATTTAAAGGGACTTGTATATCTGTTCAAAGCTACCAGCATACTGAAAACCATAAAACTGTCCGTCAGTCTTTTACACTTTATCATCCAACACACGCTATGCTCTGCATCCCATAAAACACTAGCTGCACCTCGGTGTCATCACGCACAACACTTCCCACATCGGATCAAAACAAAGACAACATCCTTTCAACCACACACTCTACAAGGTGTAGTGTGCTACTCATGTAGGCAGTGGCCCACATAGGGGAAGTATGTGCTACATAAATGCAGCAATACAATACAATACATGGAAAAGATCCCACAGTAGATTGAAACTAGGAGTTTGGCGGCACTACACAACACTGAGGACATTAGGCTCTGGTTACATTCTTGGATCAGCTCCAAATTGCTTTCACCAAGGCTAATTGAATTGAGCCAGACCAGCCATATCCATGGAAGGCAATGAGTTTAGATGTGGATGTCGACAACTAGATCGGTGTGTGTTCCCAAGGGGCTAGCAACTGAATTTACTCATGCTGGCCACCCTGGCTAAAATTGAGGGGAAATCAAAAATCTCTCTCTAAGATGACACCAGACTTGGAATAATTTGACATGTTGACGGTTGTCCAGCCAGGGTATGGATTTCATACCTTGACGTGTTGACAAATAAGCATTGGCAAAGCCAATTTGCCTGTTGTTGGCAGCCAGCCTTTTGGCTATGTGATTGCTTGTTTTGTCATGGTTGTTGTAAACTATATTGTTGGGCAAGCTTCGGAACCCTTAACAATATAACAAAATATTGTCTGGAAGCAAATTGTTTCTTTGGTATTAAAACGAATACATTGCCTTTGTAGTCCTTGGCATGTGGATGTGCTCCTACTGAAAGGGAAAACTGCAGTCAATCATGGTGAAGTTAGCCAATGGCTAAGGTGGCCTGACCCATTAGCCCAGGCTGTATGCTACAGGGGGCAGAGGAAAATTGGCAATGACACCACAGCAGGCCAATGGATGAAGAAGGCTAGTTGAACCTCCCTATAAGTAAGTACATTATTCAACATACTATATCATATTGAAAAAAATATATTTCTTGGCTAACACTGGACTGAAAACTGAGTGGTATTGAGGGTGGGGCCTCTCTTTATGTCACCTCAAGTAGGTAGGATAAGGGCCAGGGCAGGTTTGTATCTTTTGTATTTGTGCACTGTGGTGAATAAATGCCAGCTGGGTGAGAGGGACACACCTCATGAAGTAAGGACTGGGACGAGGAAGGCAGTGTGAAGGTAATGATTTTTGGAAGGGTGAGTTGTAAGATGAAGTCAGGCAGTAGCATGCAGGAGGGCAGCGACTTTGGAGGAGGAGACCTAAAGAAAGAGAGGGAGCTGAGGCTTAAAGAATCCCATGTGGTAGGAATAAGAGAAGGAAGTAGGGAAGGTACTGAGTTTACTGGAGGAATGAGTAAGAAGTAGGAGTAGGGTGCAGAAAGCTGGAGAGCCAGAAGCTGCGGAGACTACAAAAGAGAGGTGGGAAGCAAGAAATAGGAAGACATCAAACTGAAAGAATTGGGATGGGGCTGAGAAGGAAATATGGGAACAGTAGATGGGTTGGTGGAATAGAGGCATGGGAGAAGGACCAGGGAAAGTATGGAGAACTGGTAGAAGAAAGAGGAAAATAGAAAGCTGAGCCATGGAAATGAGGAGTTACAGGCCATGGAGGAAGGCATGGGAGCCCCAGGAAGAAAGGTGAAACCAAGGGAACAGTAAGAGCCAGAGGCTAGTGTAGGGGGAAGTATGAAAGGTGTGCAGGTATAGAGTCAACTGAGTCAGCAGGAGGAACTGGAATAAGAAGGCAGCAAGGTGGAGAACTGGATGAATTTGGCAGGATCACAGATTGGTGAAAGTGAAGTCTAGAGGTGGACGAACCAACTGATTAACAGGGCCAAGCCAGAGCCAAAACCGTACCAATGGTCTGGCTGGGCCCTAAGAGCCCAGGCTCAAGCCGAGCCCTAATAATAGTTGGTATCTTTAATCATGCAACAAACATCATGTGAAAATATGATAGTCTCTTTAAAATAAAAGGTATTTCTATAACATTTCACCATAATACATCTGATTTGTTTTTGTACCGTGCATTCTACACACTTACATATTGACCGGCACCCTTATATGTGATAACAAAGAAAAAGCAGGGTCCGCAAAATAAAAGATTTGCCTCAGATCATGCAATTTGATCAAGATGGAAGCCGGAATTGGTACCAGGTTTCTTGGTTTCACATTATGCAATTCATCTTCTAGATGGCTATCTCTTGCTCTCCTTTTTAGGTCGAGCGACCTATCTCAATGCGCATGCGCATTGAGCGGAAGCTCGATATATAGGGCTTTAAACAGACTTTAAGTAACTGGCGATTTGATGCTGTGCCCGTGCGCTTTTAGGTCAATGCGCAAGCGCATTGACCTAAAATGCGCGTGCACAGCATCAAATCGTCAGCCATCTGTTGCCCAGCTTGGTGCCGCTCCACCCCCTGCGGCATCAAAGGCTTTCACGGCCGGCCGGCCGTGCTTTCAGTTTGCCGCTCCACCCCCTGCGGCATCAAAGGCTTTCACGGCCGGCCTCCGGCCGTGTAAGATAATTATTTTGTTTAGCGCTTTAACTTTCAAATTATGCCCTATAATTTTGGTTTCAGAGGATTAAACTTACCTTGTCACTTATAAAAAGTGTGTGCTTTCTCTGAGACTCTGGTTATTGTTTATTTTTTAAACTTTACCATACGTTTTAACATTTTTCTTTTGGCTACCTTGTTGACAACGCTGCTGGTTTATAACGGACTATATCCGCAGAACTTCCTCAGTACTCTTGCTGTTCAGAAATCCAAGGAAAGTAATTCGGTTAGTCAGTGCTTCATCGACCCACATTTTTAACTCTTTTGATCTACTTACTTGGGGCCTTGCTGTTAGAGTAGCATTGGTTTGGAGCACAAACAGGCATGCATGTTTCTTGTACTTCGGCCGACAGATAAGTGGAGAGCACTGCAATCGGTGGCTTATTCATTTATTCTTCAGCTTTGACCGAGAATGCCTTCCACTTCCCTACCCATTCCCTGTACACAACAGGGTTGTAACAATTACTGTTCCTCCTAAAATGTATTCTGAACTGAAGAAGACTCCACTGAATTGAAGTTCAGGACTGAAAAGTCTTTTCTATCATATCCATGCTCCTTTTGCCTAATCTTATCATGGATTAGTTTAATGAGAACATTATTTTTATAACCAAGCTTATCTAAACATACAGTGATGTATTTTTGTCACAAATTGATCCATTTTAATCGTTTCACCTTTTTTGAGTTGCACTGCATCACTTTTAGCCTAGTGTGTCCTTGATCCTTGGGTATCACTGCACCTAATACAGTTTGAAAGCGCTCCTCAACTAAAATCTGAATTTAATGCATAGTTTGCTGGAACTTTTCTCTCATTTCTTATCTTCCTTTGATATAGAAGTCCTGCCATTACTCTGCGAAAAATATTTTGAATATCTGAGTAGTATTCACACATGATATTGTTTCATGTAGAATACCCAGCTGTGTATAATGGCCAACTCTGTGACAAAACTTTAATTATTTAAAATCATTACAGTTAAGAAACACTTTGTGGTGAATAACATAAAAAAATGATACAAAAGTTAAAAACTATGATATTACACAATTATATTGAGGCAGGGAATCCCAAAATTAAGTTGACATGATTTTCCAACGACATACATTTTCTGAAAAAGGATGTGTGCTGGGGGGTACAAAAACTTCATTATTGAAAAAGGGCACGGTTCCATTAAAACACTTTGGGGAAAAAAAGGCTTCCAAAGCAACTTAGTCAACCCCACTCCCTCCATCCCCCCGTCACTGGCACTGCCACCGCATCCACCACCGCATCCACCACCGCATCCACCATCACCACATCCACCGCATCCACCACCACCACATCCACCGCATCCACCACCACATCCACCACCACATCCACCATCACCACCACATCCACCACCACATCCACCATCACCACCACATCCACCACCACATCCACCACCACATCCACCACCACCACATCCACCACATCCACCACCACCACATCCACCACATGCACCACCACCGCATCCACCACCACATCCACCACCACATCCACCACCACATCCACCACCACATCCACCACCACATCCACCACCACATCCACCACATCCACCACCACATCCACCACCACATCCAACACATCCACCACCACTTCCACCACCACCGCGTCCACCACCACCACATCCACCACCACCACATCCACCACCACATCCACCATCACCTCCACATCCACCATGACATCCACCGCCACATCCACCACCACATCCACCACATGCACCACCACCGCATCCACCACCACATCCACCACTACATCCACCACACCCACCACCACCACATCCACCACCACATCCACCACCACATCCAACACATCCACCACCACTTCCACCACCACCACCGCATGCACCACCACCACCGCATGCACCACCGCATCCACCACCACGACATCCACCAACTCATCCACCACTGCATCCACTACCACATCCACCACACCCACCACCATCACATCCAACACCACATCCACCACCACTTTCACCACATCCACCACCACCACATCCACCACATCCACCACCTCTACCACATCCACCACCACCTCCACCACATCCACCACATCCACCACCTCCACCACATCCACCACCACCTCCACCACATCCACCACCACCTCCACCACCACCACCACATCCACCACCATCACCACCACATCCACCATCACCACCACCACCACATCCACCACCACCATATCCCCCAGATCCACCACCACATCTATATGTGTGTGTGTGTGTGGCTCTGTGTGTGTAGGTGCAAATGCAATGTTCTTGGATTTTCGTCACAATAAAATACACTGAACATAATCTTCACAAAATTTATTTACAAACGTTTAAGCTATTGCCATTATAAATTACAATAAATTTTATTTAAGTATTAATTATTTACAAAATTAAAAGCCATTGTTATTTGTAATATCAATACATGTAAGTCACGTAAATACAACACACATTACATTACAAATGCTATAGGTGTCACATTTGCGAAAGTTAAAACTATTGACATTGTAACTGACAAAGCTATTAATTTTGCTAATTTCAAAACCAACACATAAATAAAAAAAGTGTCATTTACAATACCAATCGCTCAAACTTTCCTAATGCGAGACCTATTGCATTTCCAATGCTTGTTACACAAAGGTTTATGCTTTGTTTTCATTTTTTAGCCCATGTTGGCAGAGCGTAGGGGGCAGCCAGAACCACATAGCTCAGCTTGTTATGGGCTTGAGAGTGCAAAAGGACCTTGAGCTGAGCCAGAGCAGGCCCAGTACTTCATTTGAGCCGAAGGATACTCATGAGGGACACCGGTAATCTTTTAGGAGACCGACACTTATTTTTGCTCATCAGATGTTTCCTGAGCAGAAGAGGGGGGGGGGACACAAAGGGGAAGAAAGAGAATGAGAAAGATGGAAAAAACATAACAAAGGGAGTAAACAGTAACTTGCAAAAGAGAGGTAAAGGGTCAGCAATGCCAGGTAGTTGATTAAGGCATGAGGTGGATTCCAGACTAAGCAGCTTTAGTATTTGGTGCACCGTTCCGGCCAAGGGCTTTTGAGAAGAGCTTTGGGCACCAGCACTTACTTATTCTTCTACAAATAAAACACTGAGGAGGACTCTGGATTGAGTTTGGCTAGAGCCTTAAGTGGCTCTCCCAACGCTAGTGAAATCTACAGGGAGATGTGGTACTGGAAGCAGGAGGTGAGTGAAGGAAAAGAAGTCGGGTGAGGGAGGAAAGGAGACAAGAAGGACTGGAATGCGACGGGAGATTCAGGGCTGGAAATTGGAAGAAGGGGTAGACGAATTTGAGCAGGAGGAGGTTGAGGCATGAAAGCAAGGGGAGGTAGAGAAATGGAAGGAGGACAGAGATGGAGGAATTGAAGTATGAGGGAGTGGCTGAGAGTAAAAGGATGGTGGAGAACTCAAGAAATGAGGAAAGAGGTGGAGAACTGAAAACATGAGGGCAAGGGAAGGAGGAGGAAAGTGTACAGTGGAGAAATGTAAAGTCTAGAAAGCAGGGCTCAAGTCGAGGGTAGACGCGAATAGATGCCGTCTACCCACTATTTGCAGAGGGTATACAACATCTACTCTGCTGTAAAGCTGACCACTTTCAGAGGAGTGACACTTACCTTTCCTACTTCTCCCGGCTTTACAGAAATATACTTACCTCATCCCGGTGTCCTTTTCTGACAACGGGACACTTTTAACAGCGCCTGCACGTTGTTTCTTTTTGTTCCAAGCTCCAATGTGCGGGCGGGGGAGATGATTATCAGATGCAAGCTGGGCCCATAATAAAAGCCGAAGTTAAAGCCACTTTTTGTTTGAGCATCCTGGCTGGGAGCTATCAGGAGCCTCACAACTACATGCAATGGAGGGGAAACAAAGGCATCACTTCACAGATACTTAGGAGAAATGCTTTTGACTTTATTCAGTCCCTGTATATGAGAGATATATATGCATCCACTGTAAGAATGTAGGATGTGTTGGTCGCCCCAGTATTTACACAGATAACAATTTAAAGACCACTATATATTTTTTATAGCACTTTAGCACTACAGTAGTGCTAAAATGCTATAAAAGAAATAAAACAAAATAGTGGTATTTAAATTATCTGTGTAGTTATTATGTAAAGGGCTCTGACACCCTGCATTGGCTCTCGTCAGGAGGCAGCTTACACCTTTCTCCTGTTAGCACCGCCTAACCATGAAAGTGGGTACAGGATGTGGCATAATGGCCATACTGTCGCCTTCGGAGCTGGAAAGTCTCTGCCTGGGCTCAACATCCTGCAATTTTGGGCAAATCACTTAATCTTCCTGTGCCAAACATTAATGAATGTGTCCTTAACTGGTGCTCATTAAAAGTGCCGGTGTTGATGATTAAGTGACGGCGCTAAGCACCGGAAACCACCAGCTCAAATTAAGCACTGGCACTACTCATTCCAATGTAGGGTATCAGAGTGCTTTACATCACACAACTACCGATTATACATTGACAATAAATCATATGTGTGTGTACATCAATAGAAATGATGTGTTACATAAAACAGTGAGGGTTACAAGGTGCAGGAGTCATATGTCCATGCCTCACTGCTATATTAGAAGTATTACTATTACTAGGATTGCTATTTTGATTAAAAATTAGGGCTAGGCAATAGACAAATCTCTCCAGCAAATACGTTATCCTCCAAGAGTTATCTTACCAATACTATTATTCCCTGAGATTTAGCTGGCACACAAAATCTCTTCAGCAGGTGCCTTAACCCCATAAGATATTTTACAACACAGACATTGCAACCAATTAAGCAGAACAGATTTACTGCCACGTTTATTCTTGTTGCCAATTTCTTTGTGGCAGGGTTTAAAAAAATAAATGTATTTGTTGGTTGAGACCCAGATTTTGCGCCTGGGTTGTGTCAATATGTTGGCACAACCCCAATGCAAAATCTAATTTGTTAAATATTGTAATGCGCTCAAATGTACTCGTGATACACCTGCTAAACACATGTGAGGTTTTAAGATCTTGTAGTGTAGTTCCCATAGTACCCTTTCATGCAGGACCTACGCTGTTTACGGATAACATACACTGTGGGCTTGGTGGCAACCTGACTCTGTACACCCCCACCGAATATGTCAGCCTATGTTTTCACATTACCTAGCTCGCAGTGCCACTAGAATCTCCTGTTATCAGAGAGATTCGTTTTTGGCAACCTCCGAAAATAATAACCTCAGACTTGTGGAAACTATATACTACTTTTCACCCAGTCACCCCATTCACAAGCTGATGCAAACTGCAGACATCGCCAGTTTCCAGCGATAACTGTCCCCACATTTATCTCCATGGTAGACACCACCAACTAACCCTAATGAGATGAAGAGTAGGCGTTTCTGTGCAAAAACAAACGAAAAAACCACAACACCACTTTCACAACGAAATGACAGATCTGCGATGCAAATCAAAAACAGGCGATAAGCCGCAGTAGCAGCTGGGAATTAACACCTGCCTTTTGCTGGTGTTAAGCAGGACAACTACCTGCAGTATAAAAGGGAGCCCAGCCAAGATCCACACCTGAAGACACACAGATGCCATGGAGACAATGATCATGCAACGCGGATACCCATGAGGGTCACAACACCCACCACAACCAACCCAGGCCCGCCACCACCCACAGGACCTGTCCCGACTTCCCCCCGGAAACACCACAGAGGCAGCGTACACAAAGACAGCAGACCCACCTGAAACCCGCCTGCCACCCAGACCCAATGCCAGAGGAGGACATTGCCCACTACAGGCCCAAAAAAACAACCATCCCCCGCATCCTGACCCACATCCTCTACCTGCTCATGTTCCCAACCCAGCGGACAACCAACATCCCTCGCAGACAAAGCTGCCAGCTGTGCAGCATGCCGGCCTCTGGTACCATCCAACCCACAACTGCCACAGTCGGAGCAGTCACACAGCCATCCCAATCCAAGGTCATCACACCTGTCCTGGATGCCAACATCAGCCTAGTACACCAGCACCCTCACGTCACCCACACTGCGCAGGAGGAAGGCTCCTACATCATGGCTGGATTCCCTCACATGTCAGGGACAATCAACTGCACACATGTTCCCCTCGTGTCCCCTCCCCACACTGCACACAACAATCACAACAGAAAGCACATGGATACCATGAATGTGCAGGTAATAGTGGACCGCCTGGGACTCCTCAACAATGTTGTGGCCAACTCCCCAGGCAGTTTATGATACTCACGTCTCTCGACAGCCCATCATCACCCAGTGCTCCCAGGATGGCACACATGGAAATGCAGTGCCCATTGGTAAGTCAAAAATAAACACACCACACACCTCCAGCCCACAGTCATGCAACTCATGACACTGCCAATGGGCACACAGCACAACTACATCCAACATGACACACAACATGCCAACCGACCAGACACGACAACACAACTTCATTGGGAATCCGGCCTTGCCATGCCCACAACCCAGCTACGGCATGGCAACACAGACACACAATAGAAGGGTGTGAGGAGAGGCATGGAGCAGGCATGTGGGAGAGCGGCAAGTGACTAAGGAATGTGAACCTACCCAATGCCAGGTGTGGCATGGAGTTGCCGGACAGACCACAGAGTGCAAACCACGGAAATGGCCATGTGGAGATCAACTGCTGGTGCATGGAGTGGCCGGTGCAGGCTGCCATGTCCCCACAGGCTGTGCATGTTACGTCCTCCCCTGAGTGCACGTGAGTAGTGGGTTGGACCTGCGTACGCCAGGCCTGCCTGGGGGTGTGAACAAAAAGCCTGTCACACTGGTTGTGGTTCTCATTTGGAATGGACAATACGTCTACCAGGGCAGCGTCTCAGCCTACCACAAGTACTACACTGAGCGCAGCGGGGCATGCATCCCTGTGCGACTGCTGCACACCAGGCCACAAGTCCCCAGACCCGTCATGTCTACTCCAGCGCACCAACGAGACTCCGCTCACCTGCCTAAACCGCCGTGTGCCAAAGAGGGCCCACCATGTGCCGGTGCAAGCTCCAAGCACCAGTCCCGCTACCTCTCCAGCCTCCGTAGACCATCGCTGTCTCCCCCGACGCTGGCCCACATTACTCCTTTCTCATCTACATACTCCACCGGCGTCTCATCGGCCCAGTAGGTCTGACATGTGGAACTGTGTCAGGAGTCCTGAATGGCAGTGACCCCAAGTCCGTGGCAGCAGCCACAGCACCAGACTCCCTTCGATCAGTGAGGCATAATTCCATATTGCAGGCCTGCTACACGTGGTGCCACTAACCCTGTTCAATGCAAGCCTACAACACATGGTGCCATTAACCCTGCTCAATGCAAGCCGGCGACACGTGGTGCCACTAACCCTCTTCAACGCAAGCCGGCAACAAGTGGGTGAGGGCTCAGGCCTACCCTGCGGACTTGTAGGTCTCACATCCAGCTTTTAGTTGCAAAACATGAATGGCAGAGTCCACACCAGTGAACGCACGGAGAGGAGTAAGAGGAAGATGCGGCTCAGTCCCGACGAAAGCCGGATCAGAGTCACAGAGGTGATCATACACTATCAAAAACTGACCTGGTGCCATCAACCCTGTTCACTGCAAGTCAGCGGCCCGTGACGGTTGGCCTGTGTTGGACACTGTGCATCCGGGGCCACTAACTCTGTGCAGCACAAGTCATGGGGCCTTTATGGTTGAATGGTTGTGTCTTTACGATGTACACTGTATTAGATTTCTGACTGCACCAGGCAGCCCTTACCTGCTGGTGTGCGCACACCACACACACATCCAACACAGGTGTCACTCAGTATGTGTGCCTGCTAATAAATGTGGCCGTGCGCACGTAACCGTAGCCATTCACACCATCTGAGCAAGTGTGTCCATGTGGTCATTGTGTCAGCATGATGAACACAGGCTCTGCAACATCACAGTGTGCTGTCTTCAGCGGACATTACCATGTCACCTCAGCGTTGGCAGTGACCCTGGACATGTAGCTTCGCATGCACCCCCCTGCATGCACAAGTGGCGTGTGCTGGTCCGGCGTATGCCAGGTCAGTGCAGGGGTATGCTAATTTGGCAGGGGGACCAGGGCGTGGCTCGGACCCGGCCTTGGGCAGGAAATGCGGTAAGTCTCTCTCTGTGTTGGGGTGTAGTCGCAACCAGGGCCACCGTAGTCAATGTTGCAATGTAGCATGTACCAGGAGGGCAGGCCCGCATGTACTGGGTCATGTAGGAGGGCAAGACCACTCTGGGTCTTGGCACATTCATGCAAGTGTTATGTGTATCACTCCTGCGGATGCATGTGTCAGTTGCCTGGCCTCATTTGGAGTGTGATCACAGCCAACCATAGGCTGTACACCTGTGTCCGCCCTGTCAGGACCATTGGCCTACACTCACATGGCTGCACACCTTCAAAGGCCAGCGTCACGGTGTTGTGGGCCTGCTGCTGGACATCAGTGGACAGGCATTACAATGGTGTGCCGTAGGAGTGCATGTGATGAAACCTCGTAGCACACACAAGTGTGGGGGCTCGTGGGGGGAGAAGCAGCTGTGTGGCAGCATAACACACGGAGGCTGCTTATGTGCCACGTGCTGGACATATCATCCATGATTCCCAGGGTCACAAACATCCTACCACACCCACGACAGGTCTCTGTACATCTCCTGTATGCATGCAGATGGTGAAGTTACTGTATGCATTTAAGGTTCTTTGTCTGAACTATCAGGCGGTGTAGGAGAGTAGGGTCTGCTATCCTATGGTCACCCAAAATTTTTGCTTTTTGCTTCACTGGTTTTCGACTACTGAGGCTGTGGGCCTGCTGATCAGACCCCCAGCCTGCTGTTCTCTCACTAAATTAATGACACATGTGCTATAGGCACATACCAATTGGAAATGGACTCCTTGTCAGCCCCTGTAGAATGCACTATAGGTGCACAGGGCACAGGAGCCACTAAGGCCTACCAGGGGCTGCAGCATATCTTTTGCCACCCCTGGCTGGTTCTTAAATTGACACAACTGGCTGATCACTCAGCTGGGGTAAGGTGGTGTACACACCCCTTGCTTAGATATAGTATACCTATGTCTAAACCTATATCTGGACACATGTAAACCTGTGAGCCACTCCTATAGTCAGGCCTCACCAATCCTGGAGGCTGGGTGCATGGTTTTATGTGAGATGGAGCTCTAGCATGAGCTGAGCCTGTCTGCAGCCGTCGGGAACAAATCCCTAAGCTGTTTCAGGATAATGCCATACCATATACTATTAAGTGCCTTATAATCCTCGCGGTTATTTAGCAACTTTGGTTTGGCTTTATCAAAACATGTCGTGTAAGGTGTCATACGCTTTGGAATACCATCCCCTCGCCAGTTCTGGCGACGGGGATGGCATTCCACCCCTCTAGAGGGGTAAGACATGTTACTTCACTTTAATGCGGTTGATTTCTCCAAAGGCCTTAAGATCCACAAAATGGATGCCTCTGCCACAGACAAATGTCTGGACCCCTGGAGCTGACCGAAACTCAGTCAAGGGGGTCCTGGACAAAGGGTTTCCTGTCACAGGAGGGTGTCACCGCCCTCCAGACAGGAGATAGTGTATTGTAGCAGGGAGGTTTGAAAGAAACCAGACACTGCCTGGGACGCACAAGGCTGCCCCTTGCATAATCCGGCCAAACCGGTTCTGGGGCACTCCAGCCCTCGTGCCAGGGCGGCCTGGATCAAAGGAAGGGGGTGTATCCACCCACTTCCTGGGTCCCACCCATAGGAGGGGACCTAGCAGGTAATCACGCCCACCAGATTCGAATAAGAGTGGGAGCAGTGCCAATGCACATCAGATTTCCTGGAAGAAACATTTGAAACGATATTCTGGACCCTTCACCCTCCATCTCAACGTGGAAGCCCGAATAATCTCCCTTGTGGTCAAGGAGTGACCACCCTGCAGCAGCAGGCACCATCCAGCCCTCGACGTCTACTTAGTTGCAGTTCCCGCCGGAACTCGAGCGACTGAGATCGACGAGATTAAGCCTGCCCAGCTTCTAACAGCCCGATCCACAGTCCCTGCAAAGCTGAGACCCGTGGAGGCGACCGGAAGCGTGGGGCACGCCATCTTGAAGTGACCACGAGACGCTGACCGTGCAGCCCACGAGTGACCCTCGAAGCTGTGCACCGGGGTTTGAGAAGCCCCTACCCTGAGCTACTCCTGGGCCGAAGTTCAGCCCTCCACACTCGACGAGTGCTGCGTGGGGCCCTTTGGCACGATTTGGCTCAACGCGTTGGCCCGGTCACTTGCCAGCTGGCTTGTGGTCCCTGTGCCGACGAACTACCTAAGAAGACTTGTGATTCTGGTTGCTCCAGATCCACACCAGCTCCCCTGAAAAGGAGCCCCGACTCTGACCTTCCTGGTCCGAGTGAGAAGCAATCTTCCGATCCTGCGTGGATTGCTCTTACCAAGGCTTGTTTGCTCCAAACTTGAAGCCGACTGCACCGACGGTGAGAGCCTGCGTGGGACAGATCGTGACCTGCTCCTGGACGTCGCAGATGCCCCAGAGCCCACGTGACAGCGGAGAGAAGCTCCTCGACGACCACCTGATTGCGCCCGACATTGCCTGGTTCCGTCCTGGTTCCACCCTGGTCACTGCTGAGTGACCCAGACTCTGTCCCCTCTGCTTTCAGGTACTCTACAACTTGAGTCCACCCTTGGACTCCACCGGACACTTCATCTTTAACCCGCCTGCAGCCCTTTCAGCTCCAAGCACCAAGAGCCTGCGTGTCAAAACCCGACGCCACTTCGACCCTGTGCACCCACTTCCTGTGGGTGAGGTAACTTTGCTCCGCCGGTGTTCCCACACTGGTGCACACCTCTAGGGTCTGTGTGTTAAGTTTTGTTCCTCTAGGTTCAGCGGAAGTGTCCTTAAACTTTAACTCTTTGACTTTTACGCACCATTGGTTAACATTGGTGCATGCGTGCGCTTTCCGCACATCTCCCGAATCCCGAGGGCCATTCCCGACTTCAGCATTGCTTGTCCTGACTGCTCCCAGCGATTCCCTAGGCCCTAGGCCTAACCACTGCTCGAGTGGCATCTCTTATACCACTTGTTTAGTATATGGTTTGAGTGGCCACCCGCCCTCATCCATAATTGTGCAACTTGTATGTTTAAACAGTGCTTTTGATTTAACGCTTGTGCCCCTTTATTCATAAAGAATACTGGGGATTGTTTTTAGTAATAAACACATATATTTTTATAATATATACTTGTGTGGTGTCCTTTCATTTGGTATTACAGGATTGTATGTGGTAAAACAGCTCGCTTAACACGACCTCTTAAGTTAAGCCTTTAGGCTGCTTAGTCCATGCTACCCCTAGGATAGCTTGTCTAATAAGGTTGACTTACAACCAGACACCATAAGGGATTGTTTGGTCAGGTAGTAGGTGGTTCCAGAATTGGAAACATCCCCTACCAGGCCAACTTCTCACATTGGTGAGCAGCGGTGCGGATTTGAGCTTGCTGTTGTTTTACCATTGCAATCTTTATATCAAATTGAAAGATCACATCAAGTACCTCTAGGTACATATAAAATCAAAAGCTTAGCATATTAAGTTCTACTGAACTTAGTAGTTGTAGGTTGAAGGGAGTAGCACACCCCTGACTACAACTCACTAGCAAGGTCCAGTAGGAAAACACTTAGTGTAGGTAAGTGCACCACTTACACCTCACTAGTAACCATGTCTGACACAGGAAAGGCCTCAGGGTCTAGTCCTGTGACAGTTGACCCTACCCAGGCAACTTTTGGATATGACAAACTAACCCGCAGAGACTTGATTGCCTTGTGCAAAGCAAGAGGGTTAAAAAGGGGCAGAAGCCCCACCTGCCTAATCCTGGTAGAAATCCTAGAACAGGATGACTTAGAGAAGGCAAAAGCAGCTTCCCTAGACACAGGAACTGGAGGGAACCCCCCTGCAGTTGATCCCCCTGAAGAGGAGGATGATGATGACTTGGATGAGGACTCAGATGTTGAGGACTTAGAAGTACAGGATCAGGGTAGCCAGGTTCCAGTTGGTAGGCTTAGCCAGGCCAACTTGGACCTACTGGGGAATGGAGAGGGCCAGCACCTCCCCAGAACCCAACATGTGATTCTCCCAGGCAACAGAAGAGTGAGATCTTCCTCAGGGGACTCTCATCTTTCTAGTGCCTCCAGAGAATCAGAGAGAGGCATGAGTGCTTCTCAGAAAACTGAGCATAGGGCTAGAATGAGGGCTGTCAGACTCCAGATAGAGAGAGAGGAGGTAGCCCTGAGTCAAGCTAAGCTTACCTTAGCTCAAGCTAAACTTGCCTTGGCAAGAGAGCAGAAATTAAGTGGCTTAGATGTCACTGGTGGCAGCAATTTTCCAAGAGAAAAAGACAGGGCCTATGACAATAGAAACCTGACCAAGATTGTGCCCCCCTTTAAAGAAGGGGATGACATCCACAAATGGATGACTACTCTTGAGAGAGCCTGCATGGTACAGCAGGTTCCTGAGAATCAGTGGGCTGCAATTTTGTGGTACTCCTTTTCTGAGAAAGGGAGGGACAGGCTCCTCACAGTTAGACCTGAGGATGCCAAAAACTACTCTGTTTTGAAGAGTGCTCTCATTGAAGGGTATGGCCTAACCACTGAGCAATACAGGTTGTTGTTCAGAGACACCCAGAAAGCACAGACTCAAGACTGGACTGATTTTGTGGAGTGTGCCACTAAGGCTTTGGAGGGTTGGTTACAGGGAAGTAAAGTTTCAGACTATACAGGATTGTACAATCTTATGATGAGAGAACAGATCCTTAATAACTGTACAAACCAGCTGTTGCATCAATACCTTATTGACTCTGATCTGACCTCTCCCCAAGAATTGGGAAAGAAGGCAGACAAATGGGTCAGAACAAGGATTAAGCAGAAACCCCAGAACCAAGGTGGTGACCAGAAGAAAACAGACCAGAAGGGTGGTAACCAGAATCAGAAAGATAAAGAAAAAGACCAGAAGTCTTCAGGCCCCCAAACTAATAGTAAGGAGGGTGGTTCCCAAAATGGTAACAAGAAGAAGAAGAACAAAGGTCCAAAGACACCTTGGTGTAATACCTGCAAATCAGTTTCACACTGGGGCAGTGAGTGCACCAAGGCAAATCCAGTTCCCACCACTACAGCTCCTAAAGCAACTGCAACCCCAAGTACAGTAAGCAGTGGTGGAACACAGTCCAAGGGTGTAGCTGGGTTGACCCTGGGTATTGAAGTAGGATCTGGCCTAGTCAGAGTCCCTACACAGGCAGTTCTCCTGTATGATGTGGACATTGAGTTGCCCACTGCAGTAAGCCCCACTAACCTGGGCAAATACAGGCAGACTCCCTTAATTAATGAGAAACTGGCTCAAGCTTACAGGGACACATGTGCTAGTGTCACCATGGTGACCCCTGGCTTTGTGGACCCTGGACAGATTGTACTAGGAGAGAGCTACCTAGTAACCAATGCAAGCAACTCCACTACCTCCCATAGTGTGGCAGTTGTGAACTTCTCCTGGGGAGGGGTTGATGGCCTAAAGAAAGTTGTGGTGAGTGCAGACCTACCAGTAGACTGTCTGTTAGGCAATGACCTTGAAAGCTCAGCATGGTCAGAAGTGGAGTACAGGACTCATGCAGAAATGCTAGGGATTTCAGAGCATGTCCTTGCCATGACAAGGGCTCAGGCTAAGAAGTGCCTTCCTGAACCAGTGGTGGATCTTGAGACAATAGACCAGCCACAACCCAAGAGAAGGAGCAAGAGAGGAAAGGCCCAGCCTTCCACCTTGCCCCAGGTTGAGGATCAAGTTTCAGAGGAAACTGATTCTGCAGTCCAAGAGGAGACTGTCTCAGAGGAACTTGAACCTGACCAGGTTGAGTTTCTGGGGACAGGGGGACCCTCAAGGGCAGACCTGAGGCAGGCTCAATTAGATTGCCCTTCCCTTGAACCCCTCAGACAGCAAGCTGCTGCTGAGGCTGCTGGGGATGCCCAAGGTACCCATACTGTGTATTGGGATGAGGGACTCCTTTACTCAGAGGCTAGAGCCCCCAAGCCTGGCATGACCAGGAGGTTGGTGATACCTCTGCAGTTTAGGGGATTCCTTCTTACCTTGGCCCATGATATTCCCCTTGCAGGACACTTAGGCCAGAACAAGACGTGGGACAGGCTTGTTCCACACTTTCACTGGCCTCACATGTCAGAGGATGTCAAGGAGTTTTGTCGCTCCTGTGTCACTTGCCAAGCCAGTGGTAAGTCAGGTGGCACAACAAAGGCCCCCCTAATACCACTACCTGTGGTGGGGGTCCCCTTTGAGAGAGTTGGAATTGATATTGTGGGTCCAATGGACCCCCAAACAGCATCTGGGAACAGATTCATACTGGTGGTAGTGGATCATGCCACCAGGTATCCAGAGGCTATTCCCCTAAGGACCACCACAGCACCTGTGGTGGCAAAAGCCCTCATTGCAGTTTTCTCAAGAGTGGGCTTTCCTAAGGAGGTACTATCAGATAGAGGGACGAATTTTATGTCCAGCTATCTAAAAGCAATGTGGAAGGAATGTGGAGTAAACTATAAGTTTACCACCCCATATCATCCACAATGCAATGGGCTTGTGGAGAGATTTAACAAGACCCTTAAAGGCATGATAAAAGGATTACCAGAGAAGCTCAGGCGGAAATGGGACATTCTTTTACCCTGCCTGCTCTTTGCTTACAGAGAGGTCCCACAGAAGGGGGTTGGCTACAGCCCTTTTGAACTTTTGTTTGGCCACCCTGTGAGAGGTCCATTGTGTTTGGTGAAGGAAGGATGGGAGTTACCTCTCAAAAAGCCCAAACTAGACATAGTGGACTATGTACTTGGTCTCCGCTCCAGGATGGCTGAGTACATGGAAAGAGCATCCAAAAACCTGGAGGCCAGCCAAGAATTGCAGAAAGCTTGGCATGACCAAAAGGCTGTGCTGGTAGAGTTCCAACCAGGACAGAAGGTATGGGTACTGGAGCCAGTGGCTCCAGCAGCACTCCAAGACAAATGGAGTGGACCCTATCCTATTATTGAGAAGAAGGGGGAAGTCACCTACTTGGTAGACTTTGGAACACCCAGGAGCCCTCACAGGGTAATCCATGTGAATCGCTTGAAAGCATTTGTGGACAGGGAGGACATGAGCTTGCTCATGGCCACAGATGGGGAACAGGAGGAAGAGAGTGACCCTCTCCCAGACCTGCTTTCTCAGAACCCTGATGATGGTTCAGTTGATGGAGTAGCCTTGGCAGGCAGCCTCACTGACCAACAACAGAGGGACTGCAGACAAGTTTTGCAGGCTCACAGGCAAATGTTTTCACTCACACCCAGCCAAACTGACTGGTGTACCCATGTTGTGGACACTGGTGACAGTCTGCCTGTCAAGAATAAGATCTACAGGCAACCTGATCATGTCAGGGATTGCATCAAGGCTGAGGTGCAAAAGATGTTGGAACTTGGAGTGATTGAGCCATCAGAGAGCCCATGGGCCAGCCCAGTAGTCCTGGTGCCAAAACCTCATACCCAAGATGGTAAGAGAGAAATGAGGTTTTGCGTGGATTACAGGGGTCTCAATGCTGTCACTAGGACAGATGCTCACCCCATTCCAAGAGCAGATGAGCTCATTGACAGATTGGCTTCTGCCAAGTTTCTGAGCACATTTGATCTGACAGCTGGCTACTGGCAAATCAGACTAGCTGAGGAGTCAAAAGCCAAAACAGCATTCTCTACCCCTAGTGGACATTATCAGTTTGTGGTAATGCCCTTTGGTTTGAAGAATGCACCTGCCACTTTCCAAAGGTTGGTGAACCAAGTCCTTACTGGGTTGGATGACTTTTGTGCAGCTTATCTAGATGATATTGCTGTCTTTAGCTCCACCTGGGAGGATCACCTGATCCACCTGAAGAAAGTTTTGGAGGCCCTGCAAAAGGCAGGCCTAACTATCAAGGCCACAAAGTGCCAGATAGGGCAGAGTAAGGTTGTATACCTGGGCCACCTAGTAGGTGGAGGCCAGGTTCAGCCACTGGAAAGCAAAATCCAGGCCATACAGGACTGGGCTCCTCCAGTTACCCAGACACAAGTCAGAGCCTTCTTGGGCCTGACTGGGTATTACAGAAAATTTGTGAAAAACTATGGGTCTATAGTGACACCATTAAATGACTTGACATCCAAGAAGATGCCAAAAAAGGTTCAGTGGACAGTTAGCTGTCAGAAGGCATTTGAAGACCTGAAGAAGGCCATGTGCTCTGCACCTATCCTAAAGAGTCCTGACTACTCCAAACAGTTCATTGTTCAGACAGATGCTTCTGAGTTGGGGGTGGGAGCTGTGCTCTCACAACTTAATCAAGATGGTCAAGACCAGCCAATTGCTTTCATTAGCAGGAGGCTGACTCCCAGAGAGAAACGTTGGTCAGCCATTGAGAGGGAGGCCTTTGCTGTGGTTTGGGCATTAAAGAAGTTGAGGTCCTACTTGTTTGGAACTCACTTCCTGGTGCAAACAGACCATAAGCCCCTCTTGTGGCTTAATCAGATGAAGGGTGAAAATCCCAAACTGCTCAGGTGGTCCATTTCCCTACAGGGGATGGACTTTACAGTGGAGCACCGCCCAGGGACTGACCATGGTAATGCAGATGGTCTCTCCAGGTACTTCCACTTAGAACATGAAGACTTATCTGGTCAAGGTTAGTTTAATGTCCCTGCGTTTGGGGGGGGGTTGTGTAGGAGAGTAGGGTCTGCTATCCTATGGTCACCCCAAATTTTTGCTTTTTGCTTCACTGGTTTTCGACTACTGAGGCTGTGGGCCTGCTGATCAGACCCCCAGCCTGCTGTTCTCTCACTAAATTAATGACACATGTGCTATAGGCACATACCAATTGGAAATGGACTCCTTGTCAGCCCCTGTAGAATGCACTATAGGTGCACAGGGCACAGGAGCCACTAAGGCCTACCAGGGGCTGCAGCATATCTTTTGCCACCCCTGGCTGGTTCTTAAATTGACACAACTGGCTGATCACTCAGCTGGGGTAAGGTGGTGTACACACCCCTTGCTTAGATATAGTATACCTATGTCTAAACCTATATCTGGACACATGTAAACCTGTGAGCCACTCCTATAGTCAGGCCTCACCAATCCTGGAGGCTGGGTGCATGGTTTTATGTGAGATGGAGCTCTAGCATGAGCTGAGCCTGTCTGCAGCCGTCGGGAACAAATCCCTAAGCTGTTTCAGGATAATGCCATACCATATACTATTAAGTGCCTTATAATCCTCGCGGTTATTTAGCAACTTTGGTTTGGCTTTATCAAAACATGTCGTGTAAGGTGTCATACGCTTTGGAATACCATCCCCTCGCCAGTTCTGGCGACGGGGATGGCATTCCACCCCTCTAGAGGGGTAAGACATGTTACTTCACTTTAATGCGGTTGATTTCTCCAAAGGCCTTAAGATCCACAAAATGGATGCCTCTGCCACAGACAAATGTCTGGACCCCTGGAGCTGACCGAAACTCAGTCAAGGGGGTCCTGGACAAAGGGTTTCCTGTCACAGGAGGGTGTCACCGCCCTCCAGACAGGAGATAGTGTATTGTAGCAGGGAGGTTTGAAAGAAACCAGACACTGCCTGGGGCGCACAAGGCTGCCCCTTGCATAATCCGGCCAAACCGGTTCTGGGGCACTCCAGCCCTCGTGCCAGGGCGGCCTGGATCAAAGGAAGGGGGTGTATCCACCCACTTCCTGGGTCCCACCCATAGGAGGGGACCTAGCAGGTAATCACGCCCACCAGATTCGAATAAGAGTGGGAGCAGTGCCAATGCACATCAGATTTCCTGGAAGAAACATTTGAAACGATATTCTGGACCCTTCGCCCTCCATCTCAACGTGGAAGCCCGAAGAATCTCCCTTGTGGTCAAGGAGTGACCACCCTGCAGCAGCAGGCACCATCCAGCCCTCGACGTCTACTTAGTTGCAGTTCCCGCCGGAACTCGAGCGACTGAGATCGACGAGATCAAGCCTGCCCAGCTTCTAACAGCCCGATCCACAGTCCCTGCAAAGCTGAGACCCGTGGAGGCGACCGGAAGCGTGGGGCACGCCATCTTGAAGTGACCACGAGACGCTGACCGTGCAGCCCACGAGTGACCCTTGAAGCTGTGCACCGGGGTTTGAGAAGCCCCCACCCTGAGCTACTCCTGAGCCGAAGTTCAGCCCTCCACACTCGACGAGTGCTGCGTGGGGCCCTTTGGCACGATTTGGCTCAACGCGTTGGCCCGGTCACTTGCCAGCTGGCTTGTGGTCCCTGTGCAGACGAACTACCTAAGAAGACTTGTGATTCTGGTTGCTCCAGATCCACACCAGCTCCCCTGAAAAGGAGCCCCGACTCTGACCTTCCTGGTCCGAGTGAGAAGCAATCTTCCGATCCTGCGTGGATTGCTCTTACCAAGGCTTGTTTGCTCCAAACTTGAAGCCGACTGCACCGACGGTGAGAGCCTGCGTGGGACAGATCGTGACCTGCTCCTGGACGTCGCAGATGCCCCAGAGCCCACGTGACAGCGGAGAGAAGCTCCTCGACAACCACCTGATTGCGCCCGACATTGCCTGGTTCCGTCCTGGTTCCACCCTGGTCACTGCTGAGTGACCCAGACTCTGTCCCCTCTGCTTTCAGGTACTCTACAACTTGAGTCCACCCTTGGACTCCACCGGACACTTCATCTTTAACCCGCCTGCAGCCCTTTCAGCTCCAAGCACCAAGAGCCTGCGTGTCAAAACCCGACGCCACTTCGACCCTGTGCACCCACTTCCTGTGGGTGAGGTAACTTTGCTCCGCCGGTGTTCCCACACTGGTGCACACCTCTAGGGTCTGTGTGTTAAGTTTTGTTCCTCTAGGTTCAGCGGAAGTGTCCTTAAACTTTAACTCTTTGACTTTTGCGCACCATTGGTTAACATTGGTGCATGCGTGCGCTTTCCGCACATCTCCCGAATCCCGAGGGCCATTCCCGACTTCAGCATTGCTTGTCCTGACTGCTCCCAGCGATTCCCTAGGCCCTAGGCCTAACCACTGCTCGAGTGGCATCTCTTATACCACTTGTTTAGTATATGGTTTGAGTGGCCACCCGCCCTCATCCATAATTGTGCAACTTGTATGTTTAAACAGTGCTTTTGATTTAACGCTTGTGCCCCTTTATTCATAAAGAATACTGGGGATTGTTTTTAGTAATAAACACATATATTTTTATAATATATACTTGTGTGGTGTCCTTTTATTTGGTATTACAGGATTGTATGTGGTAAAACAGCTCGCTTAACACGACCTCTTAAGTTAAGCCTTTAGGCTGCTTAGTCCATGCTACCCCTAGGATAGCTTGTCTAATAAGGTTGACTTACAACCAGACACCATAAGGGATTGTTTGGTCAGGTAGTAGGTGGTTCCAGAATTGGAAACATCCCCTACCAGGCCAACTTCTCACAGGCGGTAGCACATCTTCAGCTCTGAGCAGGAACTTGCATGTGGCCAACACCCCCTGACAGATGCGATAGCATTTGCTTGCGACTCCCACACTAAGCACTGCTCAACTTGAGACCAATGTGTACACATCCCACACGCAGAAGTCGTTGGTCGTAGTTAGCGTGCGTGAAATGGCCTTCACACCTACTCCCACCCCACCCCAGGCCTGCACCCGTTGCACACACGTTCGCCATAAGTTGGCAGGGTATGCTCAGACGTGAGTCCCTTGCTCACTTTGCCACTGGATTCAAGCAAGCCTGGCTGAAGACGGCTGCAATGCCAGAAACCGGTCCTAGGAAGCTTGCTTCCGGTCCAGGGAAGGCATGGCTTGGCAGTTTGGGCTGGACTGTTCCCATGAGGCACAGGGTCAGACTGATTTGCATATGGCCATGTCTGAACTGGGGTGGCAGAGTGGGCTAAAGAACGGTGATGGATTAAACCCAGATCTGTTGACTAGGTGTGAGTGTTTGATTGGTTCAGATGCTCCATCCATCACCACCCCCTTTTGTACCGTTTTGTTTGCCATAAGTTGGCAGGGTATGCTCAGACGTGAGTCCCTTGTTCACTTTGCCACTGGATTCAGGCAAGCCTGGCTGAAGACGGCTGAAATGCCAGAAACCGGTCCTAGGAAGCTTGTTTCCGGTCCAGGGAAGGCATGGATAAGCAGTTTGGGCTGGACTGTTCCCATGAGGCACAGGGTCAGACTGATTTGCATATGGCCATGTCTGAACTGGGGTGGCAGAGTGGGTTAAAGAACGGTGATGGATTAAACCCAGATCTGTTGACTGGGTGTGAGTGTTTGATTGGTTCAGATGCTCCATCCATCACCACCCCCTTTTGTACCCCGTTGCACACAGACACTGCTCATTGCACCAAGCTGTGCCATTTCATCCACAGGACTGGTGCAGGGCAAGCCAGTGCCGCTTCAAGCAGAGCCACTGACGCAATGGCAGACCATCCCGTACACATGCTCGACTCCAGTCTCGTGGACGTGTACCGTGCACGTCTGCTGCATGTACTGGGGGCACTGCCGTTGACAATGCTGCCGATCAGTTACCGGCTAAGCTTCCGCCTTGCGGACATCACCTTTGTTCAGCCTGTGTTGCATTGTCGCTCGTGCATATTCGAGTGGTCCATGGATATCTGCCTCTCCAACTAACAGTAGCTGACCTGGATTTTGATGTCTGTGTGCGCCCCCTGTTGGCCCACGACCAGGAGTGTCTCCGTGATGCCTGTTTATGGCATGCATGGATGTTTGGCATACAGGCTGGTAACTGGACTGGGGATTTTGCACGAGTCCTCGTGTGCAGTGAGCACATTGAGCCACTACCCGATTGGGCTTTGGTGCACATTGGGTCCAGTGGGAATGTATGACGCTACAACGCATACATTTACAATACATGCCTTTACAACACAGTTTTTACATCGCAACATCCTTTACAACGCACTCCATTACATCGCATGACACTACATCGCATTTTTAGAAACTACCGTTACAACACATTCCATTACATCGCATTATACCTTTACAACGCATACCATTACAATGCATACCATTACTTTGCATTTATGGTAAGTATTGAATAGTATAGGGGTAAAAATTAGTAATCTAACTCCAGGGGGTGTAACAGTTGGGTAAGTGTTGGATAGTGTAGAGGTAAAACTTACTATTCTAACTCCAGGGGGTGCAACAGTAGGGTAAGTTTTGGATAGTGTAGGGGTACTATGCGTTGTAATAGTATGCGTTGTAATGGTATGCATTGTAATGCCTGCGTTGTAGTGACATGCGATGTAGTATCATGCGATGTAGTGTCATGCGTTGTAATGCCTGCATTGTAGTGACATGCGTTGTAAAGGATGTTTGCGATGTAATGACTGAGTTGTAAGTGTAGTGTGATGTAATGGTTGCGTTGTAAAGGATGTTTCCCGTCCAGTGGTTGGAGTCAGCACATCTGTCCGGGTCAGCTAATCGATTACATCGATGACATGTCAGATGTGGTGGACAATGATCGCTCATTGGAGATGTTGGCCTACGCTGCTGCACTCACGTTTATGGACGAGTGACAAGGTACCTGATGCCACAACTGGATGTGACCCATTGCACGTGTCCCGACACCTGGTTGTATGTTGGGAATATGGTCACATGTCCCAAGACGTCAGGACATGGCTACATTGGCCCGGACTCATGATCCAAGCACAGACAACCAACAAGAGTTGGCACTGACTTGTGTTGGTGATGGACTCCCCCGAGGTGGACATGGGCGTTTTCCTACGTTCTTCATTCAGGCATGCTGCTGCATTGGTCTCCATATTGTGGCACTTCTCTTGGCCGTACAGACACGCACTTGTTGATAAAGTTTGCGCACTTTCATTTGTCTCCGACTGTGTTGTGTCTTGATTTGTATGCCAATGTGTGTGTCACAGACTCTCTGGCTCCCTGCCATACGTGCATTGCTACCCCATTAGGACTGTGGGATTGTACTTGTGCATTATCATGTCCGTTTTGTGCTTTGCCAGATATTTATGGCCATTTACCGGCCACAGGTGGGTGCACTTGTGTCCTGTGTTCGGTTGTGCAAATGTTGGTGTTTGTGTCACATTGTGTTCGACATTGGGGTGCTCTGCTTCCTATGTGTGTGTTGCATTGTGTGTGAGATGTCCCTTCAGCTCTGATTTGGCTCACCCTTCTCCCTTTCAGGCAGTGTGGTTTTTACTTCTGTGCTTGTTCAGTGGTGTGATATTGCCGGGTTGTGTGACTTGTGCTCTTGGTTTGTGTTGTTACTCTTGGGCATCGTTTGTCTACAGTTGTGCTGTGTTTAATTGTGCATGTGTGCCATTGTGCCCATCTCCCCCAGCCCCCCAGTCCCTGCTGGTTCCTCTCCCTGTTGTGTCTGTTGTTTTGGGCAGTTTCCAGTCCCTGAGCCCTGCCACCAACTCCAGACTGATGTGGTGGACGCCATTCTCTCCATGTCATCCAGCTCCTGGTGTGGTGCTGGACTCCCACCTCCGGTGTGCATTGCTGCCTTCTTGTTGTTTGATGTTTCTGCTTGTTTGTGCGTTTCGTGTCATTACGGATGTTCTGGTTTTCTTCCATTATCCTACTCCGCTCTCAGGCTGCATTCACCTTGTCCAAGATGGCCTGACATGTACAATGTTTTGTTGCCAATGGGGATTGTGGGGTTGTATACTGGCTCGGGTTGCCTCCATTATGCTTGGCAGTTGTTTTCTGTTTGGTTCGTCTTTCTTTTTCAGGCTTTTGTTGTGCTTATTCCCGCCTGCCGTGTGTGTCGCGGGCATGGCGGTGCTTATCCCTGCTTTCCTCATCGCGAATGGGCTCATTGCACTTTTTTTGTGTTGTGGTTTGTGTTGTTATTTCTGTCGAGGTGGTTGTATCGCGGACATTGGCCGCCGTTTTGGGAGACTATCGCATGCTACCGCCTTGTTGTGAATTCCACGTTGACACAGGGTTATTTTCCCGCGATAGGCTGCGATGTGTAAAGTTGCGTTGACATTTTTTGGTGATGTTTAGCACAGGTTCTTGTGAATATACCCCTAAGTCCGCCAACGTCTCCGTTAGAGGTGTCAGACAGATGTCCAACTCGCATTCTCCTCCGGAAAACAGGTATGATGCAGTCTTCGAAGACTGGTCTGAATGACAGGAACCAAGAAGATGTCACTTCTTGCGAGGTCGTGGGTTGTGATGCCACTTCCTGTGATGCCACGTGCAATGTCATGCACCGCAATGTCACTTCCTGTGATGTAGTGCGTGGTGAGGTCACACCAATTTTGCCTAACTTGGCGAGTAACCCTACTTCTTTTTAGGTCTCGTCTAGCTATCGCGTAAGGGATCGCTATGCGAGAAATTTAGTAAGGGGCACCAGAAAATGCACCCAAAGACCTTTGGAATGCGGTTTATGGCCAGTGCATGTGAGGCTTTCAAGCGCGAAGCTGGCATCTGGCATCTGGAATCGGACTTGAAAGCAGCAGACTGCTTTCACCAGCGCGCGCTCGGCCTCACTTCCTGCTCCCCATCTTACAACAATTAACTTTCGTTATTGCTCACACCCCATATGCTCGTTCCCTCCCACCCTTCCTTTGATGTTGTTTACAAACCATTGTGTTGGTTCACTCACTCACAATTTCCGATTAGAAAACACGCACGCCCCGCATGACTGCCGTACTTCCTGTTTTCATTATTCATTCATACTGTTTGTGATTAAGAACCCGAAAAGCACTCACCCTGAGAATGGAAATCACATACTGTCTCAGCAGAGCGTGCGCGCACTGATGCGAGAGCATGCATACTCTAGTACCAAAGCACTTACACTGCTGCATGCCTTACACTGCTGCACGCCTCACACTGCTGCACGCCTCACACTGCTACACGCCTCACACTGCTGCATGCCTCACACTGCTGCACGCCTCACACTGCTGCACGCCTCACACTGCTGCACACTGCTGCATTACTCACACGGCTGCATGCTGCACACTGCCACACGCCTCACACTGCTGCACGACACACTGCTGCACGCCACACACTGCTGCACGCCACAGACTGCTGCACGCAAGACACTGCTGCATGTCTCACACTGCTGCACGCCTCACACTGCTGCATGCTGCACACTGCTGCACGACACACTGCTGCACGCCACACACTGCTGCACGCCACACACTGATGCACGCCTCACACTGCTGCACGCCTCACAAAGCTGCATGCTGCACACTGCTGTATTACTCACACTGCTCTATTCTGCACACTGCGGCACGCCTCATACTGCTGCACATCTCACACCAGTTTCTGGCATTGCAGCCGTCTTCAGCCAGGCTTGCTTGAATCCAGTGGCAAAGTGAGCAAGGGACTCACGTCTGAGCATACCCTGCCAACTTATGGCGAACAAAGCGGTACAAAAGTAGGTGGTGATGGACAGAGCATCTGAACCAATCAAACACTCACACCCAGTCAACAGATCTGGGTTTAATCCATCACCGTTCTTTAGCCCACTCTGCCACCCCAGTTCAGACATGGCCATATGCAAATCAGTCTGACCCTGTGCCTCATGAGAACAGTCCAGCCCGAACTGCAAAGCCATGCCTTCACTGGACCGGAAACAAGCTTCCTAGGACCGGTTTCTGGCATTGCAGCCGTCTTCAGTCAGGCTTGCTTGAATCCAGTGGCAAAGTGAGCAAGGGACTCACGTCTGAGCATACCCTGCCAACTTATGGCGAACAAAACGGTACAAAAGTGGGTGGTGATGGACGGAGCATCTGAACCAATCAAACACTCACACCCAGTCAACAGATCTGGGTTTAATCCATCACCGTTCTTTAGCCCACTCTGCCACCCCAGTTCAGACATGGCCATATGCAAATCAGTCTGACCCTGTGCCTCATGGGAACAGTCCAGCCCGAACTGCCAAGCCATGCCTTCCCTGGACCGGAAACAAGCTTCCTAGGAAAGGTTTCTGGCATTGCAGCCGTCTTCAGCCAGGCTTGCTTGAATCCAGTGGCAAAGTGAGCAAGGGACTCACCTCTGAGCATACCCTGCCAATTTATGGCGAACAAAGCGGTACAAAAGGGGTGGTGATGGACACTGCTGCATACCTCACACTGCTGCACGCCTCACATTGATGCACGCCTCACACTGCTGCACACTGCTGCATTACTCACACTGCTGCATGCTGCACACTGCTGCACGCCCCACACTGCTGCATGCCTCACACTGCTGCATGCTTCACACTGCTGCACGCCTCACACTGCTGCACGCCTCACACTGCTGCACACCTCACACTGCTGCACGCCACACACTGCTGCATGCCACCCACTGCTAAACGCCTCACATTGCTGCATGCTGCACACTGCTGCATTACTCACACTGCTGCATGCTGCACACTGCCACACACCTCACACTGCTGCATGGTGCACACTGCTGCAGGCCTCACCCTGCTACACACTGCTGCATGCCACACACTGCTGCATGCCGCACACCACACACTGCTGCACGTCTCACTCTGCTGCATGCCTCACACTGCTGCACGCCTCACACTGCTGCATGCCTCACACTGCTGCACGCCACACTCTTGCACTCCTCACACTGCTGCACGCCTCACACTGCTGCACGCCTCACACTGCTGCACGCCACACACTGCTGAACGCCAAACATTGCTGCACGCCACACACTGCTAAACGCCTCACACGGCTGCACACCTCACACTGCTGCACTCCTCACACTGTGCACGCCTCACACTGCTGCACGCTGCACACTGCGGCATTACTCACACTGCTGCATGCTGCACACTGCTGCACGGCTCACACTGCTGCACGCCTCACACTGCTGCACGCCTTGCACTGCTGCACACCTCACACTGCTGCACATCTCAGACTGCTGAACGCCTCACACTGCTGCACACCTCACACTGCTGCACGCCTCACACTGCTGCACGCCATGCCTCACACTGCTGCACGCCTCACACTGCTGCATTACTCACACTGCTGCACGCCTCACACTGCTGCACGCCTCACACTGCTGCATGCCTCACACTGCTGCACGCCACACACTGCTGCACGCCTCACACTGCTGCACGCCACACACTGCTGCATGCCTCACACTGCTGCACGCCACACTGCTGCACTCCTCACACTTCTGCATGTCTCACACTGCTGCACGCCTCACACTGCTGCACGCCACACACTGCTGCACGCCACACACTGCTAAACGCCTCACACTGCTAAACGCCTCACACTGCTGCACTCCTCACACTGCTGCACGCCTCACACTGCTGCACGCCTCACACTGCTGCACATCTCAGACTGCTGCACGCCTCACACTGCTGCACACCTCACACTGCTGCACGCCTCACTGCTGCACACCTCACACTGCTGCACGCCTCACACTGCTGCATGCCTCATACTGCTGCATGCCTCACACTGCTGCACGCCTCACACTGCTACACGCCACACACTGCTGCATGCCACTGTTCTGCACACCTCACTCTGCTGCACGCCTCACTGCTACATGCCTCACACTGCTGCACACTGCTGCATTACTCACACTGCTGCACGGCTCACACTGCTGCATGCCTAACACTGCTGCAGGCCACACACTGCTGCACGCCTCACACTGCTAAACACCACACACTGCTAAACGCCTCACACTGCTGCACACTTCACACTGCTGCATGCCTCACACTGCTACACGCCTCACACTGTGCACGCCTCACACTGCTGCACGCCGCACACTGCTGCATTACTCACACTGCTGCATGCTGCACACTGCTGCACGCCTCACACTGCTGCACGCCTCACACTGCTGCATTACTCACACTGCTGCATGCTGCACACTGCTGCACGCCTCACACTGTTGCACGCCTCACACGGCTGTACACCTCACACTGATGCACACCTCACACTGCTGCACGCCTCACACTGCTGCACGCCTCACACTGCTGCACGCCACACACTGCTGCACGCCACACTGCTGCACGCCTCACACTGCTGCACGCCTCGCTGCTGCATGCCTAACACTGCTGCATACTGCTGCATACTCACACTGCTGCATGCTGCACACTGCCCCACGCCTCACACTGCTGCACGCCTCACTCTGCTGCATGCTGCACACTGCTGCATGGCACACTGCTGCATGCCACACACTGCTGCACGCCTAACACTGCTGCACGCCTCACACTGCTGCACGCCACACACTGCTGCACGTCTCACACTGCTGCACGCCACACACTGCTGCAGGCCTCACATTTGGGACACTGCTGCATTACTCACACTGCTGCATGCCTCACTCTGCTGCACGCCTCACACTGCTGCACGCCTCACACTGCTGCATGCCACACACTGCTGCACGCCTCACACTGCTGCATGCCACACACTGCTGCACGCCACACACTGCTGCGCGTCACACACTGCTAAACACCTCACACTGCTGCACACCTCACACTGCTGCACGCCTCACACTGATGCATGCTGCACACTGCTGCACGGCACACTACTGCACGCCACACACTGCTGCATGCCTCACACTGCTGCACGCCTCACACTGCTGCACACTGCTGCATTACTCACACTGCTGCACGCCTCACACTGCTGCACGCCTCACACTGCTGCACGCCACACAGTGCTGCACGCCTTACATTCGGCACACTGCTGCATTACTCACACTGCTGCACGCCTCACACTGCTGCACGCCTCACACTGCTGCACGCCTCACACTGCTGCACACCACACAGTGCTGCACGCCTCACACTGCTGCACGCTACACACTGCTGCATGCCACACACTGCTGCACGCCACACACTGCTAAACACCTCACACTGCAGCACCCCTCACACTGCTGCATGCCTCACAGTGCTGCACGCCTCACACTGTGCACACCTCACACTGCTGCACGCTGCACACAGCTTCATTACTCACACTGCTGCATGCGGCACGCCTCACACTGCTGCACATCTCAGAGTGCAATATGCCTCACACTGCTGCACGCCTCACACTGCTGCATGCCTCACACTGCTGCACGCCTCACACTGCTGCACACCACACACTGCTGCACACCACACTGCTGCACGCCTCACACTGCTGCACGCCTCACTGCTGCACGCCTCACACTGCTGCACACTGCTGCATTACTCACACTGCTGCATGCTGCACACTGCTGCACGCCTCACACTGCTGCACGCCTCACACTGCTGCATGCTGCACACTGCTGCACGCCTCACACTGCTGCACGCCACACTGCTGCACGCCTCACACTGCTGCACGCCTCACACTGCTGAACGCCACACAACACCACCACATCCCTCAGGGACACCACCATATCACTCTAGGACACCACCACATCACTCTAGGACACCACCACATCACTCAGGGACACCACCACATCACTCAGGGGCACCACCACATCACTCAGGGACACCATCACATCACTCACAGACACCACCACATCACTCAGGAACACCACCACATCACTCAGGAACACCACCACATCACTCAGGAACACCACCACATCACTCTGGGACACCACCACATCACTCAAGAACACCACCACATCACTCAGTGGCACCACCACATCACTCTGGGACACCACCACATCACTCTAATACACCACCACATCACTCAGCCGAACCACATCATCACTCAGCACCACAACAGCATCACTCAGCACCACAACAGCACTGTCCTTGCTTGCTACCAACAAGCATTGTCATAGCCAATAGGACTTGCATTAGGAAAGTGTAAGCTATTGGCTTTGTGAATAACAATGCTATTAATTTATATATTTTCAAAGCCAACTCATATTTAAAAAAATTGTCATTGACAATAACAATAGCTCACACTTTCCTAATGCGAGGCCTATTGCATTGCAAATGCGTGTTTAGGACTTGAGCCCTGAGAGAGAGGAAGGGTATTTTGCTGTTCCTAAGTGTACTTGATGACTGACTGCAAGTCACCAGAAGCCCCATGTTCCAGGTCTGTCCTTCACTTTGACAAACTATTGAACTCTGGGAAATGTATTCATGCTTTAGTTCACCTGAACCCATTGCAGCAGCACACCTGAAAACAATGACTGGTAAAAGGAAAGTCCAAGACATAAATATGGTGTCCCTGATAACCTGGGTATCATCTGGTGACCACAGAGGAGTGCATGCCAGGCGCGGTGCGTCCATTGGGGCGTAGGGGCGTAGCCCCACTAAGCCCCTGGACCCACCGCGTCGTCACGAAAATACAAATACTGAAATAATCTTGCTCGCTACCTGCCGCCCGGGAATCCGGGAGACACCCGACTTTTCCGTGCGGGGGGGGCGGATGGGCCTGCTGCATCTGCGCAAGTTGATTTATGGGCAGAATCATGTTCGCGCATGCGCAGATTATTCCCTGTGCATTTCCCCTTAGAGAGAGGACCTGGGGGCGGGCCGCAGCCCCCGGGGTTAACCAGGGGGACTGGGCGAGGAGTCATGGTGCCCCCCCAGCCAATCCTGACGGTTAGCGCGGCTGACTTTGGTGCTGGGAAACCAGGTTCGAGCCTCTTATTGTAAATAATCGTGAAATGGGAGGAGAATGTATAGATTTGTGTCAGAAGAATTGGCACATATTTAAACTCGAAGTCTTATTGTTTCATCGTGAAAAGTATCATTCAATGGGATTAAAAAGGTGGTCGGCAGTGAACTGCTTCAGAGAGCAGACGCTTCAGAGAGCAAAGCAAGAAAAGAAGTTCAGGTGGAAATCAGACGTATGAATTGAGGCCGGTTATCACTGTCACGCTGTAGTCGGAAGGATGTTCACACTCTTGTCAAAGCCATTTTATTCATTCACCTTGTTACTCTTATTGGACTTTATAAGCAGGAGTCTGCCCGATTTACCAAGACAAATAGGGCTCAGTTTGAGCAAAGATTTACGCTTCAATAAATCACGGAACTTAAAATAAAACAGAAAAAGAATGTGGGTTTCTGAGGAAATAGTAGCATTTACGTCACCCATCTGTATGCGTGTAACTACACGCATACAGATGGGTGGATGCATGAATGAATGATGGATGCAGGATGGATGGATGGATGGGTGAATGGATGAATGGATGCAGGATGGATGATGGATGGGTGAATGGATGCAGGAATGGATGCAGGATGGATGATGGATGGATGGATGGATGGGTGGGTGGATGAATGAATGATGGATGCAGGATGGATGGGTGGGTGGATGGATGGGTGGATGCATGAATGAATGATGGATGCAGGATGGATGGATGGATGAATGGATGCAGGAATGGATGCAGGATGGATGGTGGATGGGTGGATGCATGAATGAATGATGGATGCAGGATGGATGGGTGGATGCATGAATGAATGATGGGTGCAGAATTGATGGATGGATGGGTGGATGCATGAATGAATGATGTATGGATGCAGGATGGGTGGGTGGATGGATGGATGGGTGGATGCATGAATGATGTATGGATGGATGCAAGGTGGTTCGGGCTCGCTCGCTGCGCTCGCTCGCTGTGCTCGCTGCGGTGCAATATGCAAATTAGTTTACGCCTCACCTCTTTCAAATGTCACCAGCCGCCCCTGGTGCATGCTAGTCATGAGGAGAGGAGGGCAGAGGAGACAGCAAGGGGCCACCCCTCCTTGATAAGGCTGTACTGAACACGAGGCCTCCGCTTGCACACTTCCTGCCCTAACGGCTGCCTGTGGCCCGCGGGTACTGTTTACATGTGGGCCACATGTTTTCCAAATTAATCTGATAGGTGTAATCCATCAAGGCCCTGGTGTGAAATCCCTTCAGACTCCGTTCTCCCCCACCCCCCTCCCACCATGCCTTCACCATGGCACTCTCCACTCGCCCTCTGGGCACCTAGGGGACGAGGCTCCGTTCCTGGGCTGTAGGGAAGCAGCGTGACGGAGACCGCGTTTTCTCTGGGCACCAAATGAGATTTTTCCCTCTGCCTGCCTTCGGACAAAGCGGGCCTGACGTTTGTAATCATGGCGGGTAGAGCGGGAAATGGCCGCGCCGCTGCCCGGCAGGGGAAGGAGACAGGGGGCCTGCCCTGCATTGATTAGCTCTTAGCTGGGCCTCCTCTGAAGCTTTTAAGGCTGGGGTAATTCCACTCAGAGCTTCCAGGGAGAATCGGGAAGGAGGGAGCAGGGCAACGAGGCAAGGAGAGAGAGAGAGCGGGAGAGATGAGAAGGAGCGACAGAGAGGAAAACAAAAGGAAGAGAGTGGGGGGCGAGCGCGAGGGGAGAGAGAAGGCGAAAGAAAGGTGAGACGGAGGGAGAGAGAGGGGGAATGAAAAGAGAGGGAGAAAATAAGAGGGGGAAGAAACGAGAGAAAGGAGAATAAGAGAAAAACGGACACGGAAAGAGGAGAGAGGTAAGAGGGAGAGAGAGAAGGAAGGAGAGAAAGCGGAGAGAGAGTGGGACATGAGAAGACGGCATGAGGCAGATGGGGAGATAGAGAAAGAGTGCGAGGCAGGCAGAGAGGCGACACCAAATACAAGAGGGGAAAGGGGTGAGAGAGAGAAGAACACGAGCAGGAGAAAAACAGAGAGGGAGAAAAGGAGGAGAGAGGGGTAGAGGAAAAGAGGGGACAAGAGGGAAGAGGGCAATAGAGAAAAGGACAAGTGGTAGTGAGAGAGATAAGAAGGAGAACGAGATGGAGGGAGAAAGGCGGACAGGAAGAGAGGGCGAGAGAGCCAAAGAGAAAAATGGCCCGAGAAAGAAGGAGCAAGAAACAGGAGGAAAACAGCGAGAGAGAAGGACAGGTAGAGGGAGATATGGATGAGAGGGAGAAGCAGGGAGGAGGGAAATGAGACAAAACAAGCGGAAAGAAAGCAGAAAGAGTGATAAAGGGGAGGAGGAGTGGTAAAAACACACGAAGACAGATTGAGAGGCAGGTATGCTGAGAGAAAGATGAAGGTGGAGGAGGAAAAGGAAACAGGGGGGCAACAACACAGAAAGGGAAATAAAACAGAACGATGAAAAGAAAGCGACTCCGGCTAAAATTCAGAGTGGTTCATCACAAGATTTGTCCTAGATGCCCCAATACTGTTGGAGACTGGAAGCATAGGTTTTTCTATTGCGCTGCTTTATATACATTTTGGGAGACAATCTTTAAGAATTTAAGCGGTGCCATGGAAATAAAGAAGCCTATTCCGTTGGATCCTAAGACCGCTTTCCTGGGCCTATATAAGGCTGAAACCGAACTTGCCCGCGGGCAAGCAGATGGGCCACTATTTACATGTTGGGATCAATGGTAGCCAGATCTCTCATAACCTAGACATGGAAGGACCCTGAGTCGCTTAGCTTTCACGGTTGGGCACGGAAGCGGAATCATATTATGTTCATGGTTGAAATATATTTTGATGGAAAGCCTTTGGGGTTAATAAATTTGAGATATGGGATATTTGGAAGCAATATGAGGATTATCGAAGGATTAAAGACGACTCGAAGGAGGATTATAGGAAATGATTCTGCAGATCAGTACCTTAGTAATGATGCTGTAGGCAAGGGGGGAATAGGGGAGGGCCGGATGATTACTGTATATTTTAAAGGCTCGCCCTTATACACCATGTTCTTCATATATTTGACAATATCAATGGGGGCGTAGGAACATCCCACGCTGAATCTTGAGGAGCGCCAATGGGCCTTGGCCTCTAGATTGTCAAACGTTACTGCAGTTTAAAGTTGAATATATCTTTATTCCAATTATATCGTCATTGTAGTATATTTGAACATCATATAATCAATTGTAGATTAGTCATTGGAATCGACATTTGCGTTACAATCCTTTGAAATTCCCGTAGTTAATCCCAATGCATTTCGGGACATGGAGTCCCTTCATCAGGGGATCTAATGAGGAGATAAACATCGTATTAGGGCGGACACAAGGATAGGGCTCATCTAACACCCGTGGTATTAAAGAAATAAGAAAGTGAGTATGTCGCGTGAACCGAATCCAGTTACTTGTTATATGGTCCATTCAAAGTCAGGGTGATGTTAACATGCAGGTGGTTTAAAACATAAAAAACATAAAAAACATGGGCTACAAGGATCTGAAGTCGGGTGAAACGAAATAAAGTTAAAGTCTAACGGAAATCTCTGTGGAAAGCTCCAGTGATCGTGAAGGTAGACACACAGTTACAAACCAGGATGGAAACCGGGTGCACGAACCCACCCAAAATCGGAACCAATATGGTGAATAAACAAGGGTGCTCAAGGCGCAACGAATTCTGACGGACCCAAAAGTCCGGTGTAAAGTGCCTGCTGGGACTCACCAAAGGGTCGGGCGTGTAGTTAGTAATCTGGCGTTTCCGCGTTCTGCGAAACTAATGGCGTGTTGTGACGGTTAATAAAGTAAAAAACGGACTAGCGAAATATAAACGGGCATGCTAAACAAAAACATAGAAAACGGACTTGGGTAGAAGTATAACGAGTGAAAAAGTGGCGGATTAGAAAACGGACCATTGGAAAAGGCTGGGACGCTTAACATAAACAAGGGACTGCGTATGAAACCACTATCGAGGAAATTGACAAATAAACATGATTAAATCTTGAATCAATGATATTAAATGATGTGGTTCAAACATTATGAAATGATATATGTGAAAAAAACAATGGGGTTAAACAGAAAATATGCGGGGTAAAGAAAGAAAGCAAGATATAAAGATGGATACGGAAAGTAGGAGGAAAAGAATAAGTGAAGATGAGCTAGATAATATAAGAAAGGACAGTATTTATAAGAAACAACTAAATTCTGTACGATCATTAAGACCAAATGGTTGACAGGAATCCAAAATTTTCATCCAAATTAATTCTCGTTGTAGAAGTCTCTTATGATTGTCAACTCCCGGTCTCATGGGGACAACCTCCAGTGCCAGGAACCTCAGCTGACTGATGTTGTGTGAGGCAGATATGAAATGGGCGGCCAGCGGGGATTTAATATTTTGAGTTCTGATGGTGCTTTTATGTTCCGTTAGACGGGTCTTTAATTTCCTCTCAGTTTTTCCAACATATGGTAACCCACATGGGCATTTCAGTAAATACACTAGGTTCATGGAGTCACATGTAGCATTAGTTTTAAGGTGTATGACTTTGCCCGTACGTGGATGGTTGATGGAGTTGCCACTGATTATATTGTGACAGTGACCACAGTTGTGGCATGGTTTCGTTCCAGCAAAGATTTCAACTCTGTGAGGTGGACTGTATTCTAACATGTTCTTTAAGTTCTTTGCTCTTTGATAGGCAAACAAGGGGGTACTGTTGAAGATTCCCTGGAAGTCAGGCTCTAGTTGTACCATAGACCAATTATGTAGAAGAATTTTCTTGATGTTGGGGCTGTTCGACGAATATTTTGACACAAATACCGGTCTCTCAAGTTTTTTTTGACGTGTGCACTGGGACAATAATTCGTCTCTAGTTTTTGTCTTTATGCGTTCTTGAGCAGCTGATAAAATCGTATCTGGGTATTTCCTGTCTCTGTATTTATGTAAGATGTTAATTTCTGATTTTTGGTAATCTTGAGTATCAGAACAAATTCTTTTAGCCCGTAGCAATTGGGAGTATGGTAAGTGTCTCTTCAGGGAAGATGGGTGACAGCTGGTGTACAGTAAGGCATTGTTGCGATCCGTTTCTTTAATGTATAGACTGGTTTTTAGTCTACCATTGTTGATGGAGACCTGAATGTCTAAAAAGGGCAAGCTGTTAGAATCAATGTTGTGAGTGAATCGTATATGATCGTCAACCTGGTTTAGGTAGGTCAAAAATTCACTTATCTCTCCTGGAGTCCCAGACCAAATTAGGAAAATGTCATCTATGTATCTCCAGTAAGTTTGGATTTTGTTGCGCCATTGAGGAATTTCAAGAATGTTGTCGATTTCTAACCGATGCATAAACAGATTAGCGTAGCTCGGCGCTGCGCAATTTCCCATGGCAGCGGGAACAATGGTAGACTAAAAACCAGTCTATACATTAAAGAAACGGATCGCAACAATGCCTTACTGTACACCAGCTGTCACCCATCTTCCCTGAAGAGACACTTACCATACTCCCAATTGCTACGGGCTAAAAGAATTTGTTCTGATACTCAAGATTACCAAAAATCAGAAATTAACATCTTACATAAATACAGAGACAGGAAATACCCAGATACGATTTTATCAGCTGCTCAAGAACGCATAAAGACAAAAACTAGAGACGAATTATTGTCCCAGTGCACACGTCAAAAAAAACTTGAGAGACCGGTATTTGTGTCAAAATATTCGTCGAACAGCCCCAACATCAAGAAAATTCTTCTACATAATTGGTCTATGGTACAACTAGAGCCTGACTTCCAGGGAATCTTCAACAGTACCCCCTTGTTTGCCTATCAAAGAGCAAAGAACTTAAAGAACATGTTAGAATACAGTCCACCTCACAGAGTTGAAATCTTTGCTGGAACGAAACCATGCCACAACTGTGGTCACTGTCACAATATAATCAGTGGCAACTCCATCAACCATCCACGTACGGGCAAAGTCATACACCTTAAAACTAATGCTACATGTGACTCCATGAACCTAGTGTATTTACTGAAATGCCCATGTGGGTTACCATATGTTGGAAAAACTGAGAGGAAATTAAAGACCCGTCTAACGGAACATAAAAGCACCATCAGAACTCAAAATATTAAATCCCCGCTGGCCGCCCATTTCATATCTGCCTCACACAACATCAGTCAGCTGAGGTTCCTGGCACTGGAGGTTGTCCCCATGAGACCGGGAGTTGACAATCATAAGAGACTTCTACAACGAGAATTAATTTGGATGAAAATTTTGGATTCCTGTCAACCATTTGGTCTTAATGATCGTACAGAATTTAGTTGTTTCTTATAAATACTGTCCTTTCTTATATTATCTAGCTCATCTTCACTTATTCTTTTCCTCCTACTTTCCGTATCCATCTTTATATCTTGCTTTCTTTCTTTACCCCGCATATTTTCTGTTTAACCCCATTGTTTTTTTCACATATATCATTTCATAATGTTTGAACCACATCATTTAATATCATTGATTCAAGATTTAATCATGTTTATTTGTCAATTTCCTCGATAGTGGTTTCATACGCAGTCCCTTGTTTATGTTAAGCGTCCCAGCCTTTTCCAATGGTCCGTTTTCTAATCCGCCACTTTTTCACTCGTTATACTTCTACCCAAGTCCGTTTTCTATGTTTTTGTTTAGCATGCCCGTTTATATTTCGCTAGTCCGTTTTTTACTTTATTAACCGTCACAACACGCCATTAGTTTCGCAGAACGCGGAAACGCCAGATTACTAACTACACGCCCGACCCTTTGGTGAGTCCCAGCAGGCACTTTACACCGGACTTTTGGGTCCGTCAGAATTCGTTGCGCCTTGAGCACCCTTGTTTATTCACCATATTGGTTCCGATTTTGGGTGGGTTCGTGCACCCGGTTTCCATCCTGGTTTGTAACTGTGTGTCTACCTTCACGATCACTGGAGCTTTCCACAGAGATTTCCGTTAGACTTTAACTTTATTTCGTTTCACCCGACTTCAGATCTTTGTAGCCCATGTTTTTTATGTTTTTTATGTTTTAAACCACCTGCATGTTAACATCACCCTGACTTTGAATGGACCATATAACAAGTAACTGGATTCGGTTCACGCGACATACTCACTTTCTTATTTCTTTAATACCACGGGTGTTAGATGAGCCCTATCCTTGTGTCCGCCCTAATACGATGTTTATCTCCTCATTAGATCCCCTGATGAAGGGACTCCATGTCCCGAAATGCATTGGGATTAACTACGGGAATTTCAAAGGATTGTAACGCAAATGTCGATTCCAATGACTAATCTACAATTGATTATATGATGTTCAAATATACTACAATGACGATATAATTGGAATAAAGATATATTCAACTTTAAACTGCAGTAACGTTTGACAATCTAGAGGCCAAGGCCCATTGGCGCTCCTCAAGATTCAGCGTGGGATGTTCCTACGCCCCCATTGATATTGTCTCCAATCTGTTCTCTCACTAGCCGGGAGAGATACATTCCTGAGGCGCCCAAAAAAGCGAAGAAAAAGCTCATCGCGTAGTACCATTGGATTACATATCAAACCCTTTGGTGTGCCACACCACCACTCTGTTCTGCTTCATATATTTGACTAATGTTAATGTTAATTCTTTTAAAGCGTGAATATGCCATAAGGCGTCTTAGCGCGGCAGTGTACCTAAGGATGCTCCAGTGGCATGATATTAGTTGGTAAATAACCAGGTTTTTAAATCCTCCCTAAACTTCAGTACATTTGACTAGGATTTCCACTTTAGAGGAAGGTTATTCCATAGTGTAGTGGTGCAGCCTATCAAAATTCTACCACCCCAGCTGGTTAGTTTGAATTTAGGGATCTTAACAGTCTTGGCAAAGGTGGACAGAAGAGTTCTGGAGGGAGCGTAACATCTGAATCCACTCCTAAAATATATGGAGCCAGCACCATGCAGGGCCTTGTGTGTCTTGAGTGACTACAGTGAAACATGGAACTGGTGAAGATTTGCAGACTGTAAAAGGAATAGAGGGCCATATTATCAAGAAAGGGCGATACATTATCGCCGTTTTTTTCGGCAGGAAACTGCCGCTAAAGCAGCGATAATGGGCTTGATAATATGCCCTTGTGAATTCCCATAGAAGCCCAGGTTAGCACCAGAACCTGGGCTTCTATGGGAATTCACAAGGGCATATTATCAAGCCCATTATCACCGCTTTAGCGGCAGTTTCCTGCCGATAAAAGCGGCTATAATGTATCGCCCTTTCTTGATAATATGGCCCAGAGTTCCATAGGATTAAATATTCTGTGGATGATGTCGATAATGCAATGTGTTTTTTTTGGAGAGTTTTGCAATTCAGAACAAAACTAAAATTATGGGGCTTGTGGCAAAGAATTAGAGAGAGGTCATGATTGGCTGGGTGGGAGAAAGAAAAAACAAATGGGAAGGAGAGAGTGATAGAAGGGAAACTGGTGAGAGTGCAAGAGCGAGGAGGGCATGGAGGTGGAAAATAGAGACTATTAGGGGAAGAGAGTAATAACTGAAGCTGGCCGGAGGGAGCACGGCAAGCAGAAAAAGAGGAGAGGGGGAGAGAGAGAGAGAGAGAGAGAGAGGGAGAGAGAGAGGAGAGAGAGGAGAGAGAGGAGAGAGAGAGGAGAGAGAGGAGAGAGAGGGGAGAGAGCGAGAGAGTGAGAGAGAATGGAAAAGAGAATGAAGGAATGGAGCAAAAGACATCCACAAGGGATAGAAGATGGAGGAAGGGGAGAGAAAGCGAGATAGACATAAGGATGAACAAGAGACCATAGGCTTATACAGAGGCAGCAGGGATATATGGTGCACAAGAGAGGGAAAGGTGTGAGATGGAGAGAGGTTTGGATAGGTGGAATAACAGAGGGCCATGAAAGACAGATCCAGCAGCAAGAAGGAAATAGAAGACAGGAAAAAAGCAGGCAAAGTGAGACAACAACGAAAGGGAGAAAGATAGAGGGGAGAAACACAGACGAGCCTGTAGGAACGGATGAGAGATGGAGACGAGGGATAGGCGGTAGAGCCAAAAGGGTGCGATAGGAGGAGACACAAAGGAAGAAGGAGGAGAAACATCGGAGAAAAGCCGAAGAAGAGTGAGAACCTATAGACAAGGCAGTGCAAAGGCATCACTTTTCTCGCCTGTAGGAGGGACGGCAAGAGATAGATTCTGGGCATTAGCAAATCACAGGTGATACACGGACTCTGTCATTTTCTTGGCTAGCCCATAGCAAACCCTGAAGGACGCATCAATACAAAAGTCTACCATGTGCTCTCTGTAATGGATCTAGGCCAGTCAGACATGACTCTTTCTAGACTGCTTGTGAGGTGGTCAGAAACAATTGCACCCAACAAAAAAGTATGTCATTCGTCCCCCATATTCATCACCACCACTCAATCAAGTGGCTAAGGGATATTACTCATAGACCCTCAATCGGTTAGCCAAGGTTAGTAGCAGGGCTGGACTGGCCGTAGCGGGCGCCGGGCGTTTCCCTGGTGGGCCGGAGGGGTGGGTCGGTTTTGTGCCCGTGCTGGCCGGTTTAGTCACTCGGGGACGGTTTTGCAGTGCTGCCATATTGGCCCCTTGTTACTAGCACCCCCCCCCCCGGCTCCCAGTAGTATCTAACATCCACTAAGTAAGGGTCTGTAACTTGTCGGTTGAACACCGTTACTCAGTCCCGTGTGAATTCCCTGCATTGTGTGTTACCATGACATTCAATTGCAGCCAAATGCAGATCAGCTTAACAGCTTTGCATATTTTCCCTTCTTGACAACATTCTGCTGAGGGGTTATCATCAATATGCAATGGGAAGACAATTACAACAGGAAGAGGCAGGAACTTCTACAATGTACAAGCAGTAGCATAGTTCTCATTTCAATATGATTTAGCACATTCCCTTGTGGTTTAAATATGTCATGCTTTAAAATGACTAAAGCTCTTACATTTTAGAGATATTGCCTATTTAAAAGCGAAACAGTTTAGCGAAACAGTTTTAGAGATGGTACATTTAATAAATACAAACGTAACACTTGCTGATTCTTTTGGTTAATAAAACTATATATGTAGTCACGAAATGTGAACATTCTTATAACATTTGTATCTCAAATATGGCTATTAATAAAGGAGCAAGTGTTCAAAGGCAAATTCTTACCTACAAAACACTTACAGGCACATGCATCAAAAGAAAAATCGGTCGCAAATGGGCAGATTCTCAGAATCTGCCTCTTTGCGACTAGTATTTTTTCATTTGGGATGCATCATCCCAAATGCAAGAATCGCGATTTAAGTAATCTCTAAATTGCGAGTACTTAAATTGCGATTACATTTAAGGAATCGCAAATTCAGAGTCCTTAAAGGCAATGCATTAAAGTAACAAAATTAGCGATTTCGCTAATAGGGGGCGCAAATTACCATGAAGTTAAACTTCATGGTAATTTGCAAAAACTTTGAAAAATGCACTAAAGTGCATTTTTCAAAGTTTCTTGTTGCGCACCCACATGCCCTTAGGGCATGTGTGTGCACAACAAATATGTGCACAGATCAATTTCAGGGGTGCAACAGGGTGTCTTTTTGACACCCTTGCACCCTGAAATTGCATGCGCAATTTGTGAGGACCTATTGGTACTCGCAAATTGCGCATGCAATTTCCCATTTATTCCTATGGGCCTGTAGGAAGCCATTCCTTATTTGCGACTCACAAATTGCGAGTCGCAAATAAGGAATGTGTAGGAATCACTATTTTTACAACGATTCCTACATGCATAGGCTTTTGCGAGTCCTTAATTGTGATTCCTTAATTATCGCAATTAAGGACTCACAAAATCCTACCTTGATACATGTGCCTGTTAACCCGAAATCAAAATCTGATAGCAGGCCTTTACATTCAGACTATAAACATTTGCGTTAATAACAGAATGACAATCATTTGAAGCCATTATTTTTCTGTTATAAGTAAGGCCACTCTGTAGGAAAGTGCTGTATTATGTATTGAGGCGAGTTAGGCTTCATCTCCCCAAATATGTGCTTTGGATTCACACTATTTGATCCCACGCTCCATCCTGGTAGTGTAGCACAAAGTAGTCAGTCAGGCTTTACTAGAGGAACATTAGTTTACCCCTTCTCTGCGGGGGTAATTCCCCCACGGTGTGTGGGGGCGTCCGCGGTGCCGCTGTGCTCGTGACGAGCTCAGCTCAACATGACTCACAGTGGAGCTATGTTCATGACGAGCTCGGCTCGTCACAGACCAGCCCACTGATTAATTCTCCTGCACAGGCGGGAAATTAGCCGCGCGTGGGAGGGCCGCGGCCGTTATGACGAGCTCAGCTCGTCATGAGCACAGCTCCACTGTGACTCATGACGAGCTGAGCTCGTCATGAGCATGGAAGGGGTTAAGCATTTCAGAGTACCGGCATGGACGATAAGTAATTGACTCGACTCAAAATAAATTCGATACCAATTTCTAAAAATAAAGCAGAGATTTATATAAATTTAGACACCATAACAAAGATAATCAGATGAGTATAACTGGAGTTATGGATTTTATCAATCAGAACATTAACTCTTGCAAAATGATTGCGGTCAATGGGAAAACACACCAGTGATACTTGGTCACTTGCAAGTCGAGTCCAGTGGAAACCACTGGGGGTTAAGGTGATATGGGTCCCAGGACCAGGCTCCGATGGTCATTTGAATTTTACCTGGCTTGTAGGGCCCGGGTGTAGAGTGATGCTGGTAGTCCCTGGTGCTGAACGTAGGAGCCGCAGGTGCTGGTGCTGGTGTTGATGCTTGGACAACGCTGCTGAGCAAAGGGTGCAAAAGCTTGACAATGGGGCAACTGGAGCATCAGGTTTAAGGTGTTGTGGAGTGCCCTCGAAGTGTAGCGTTGAGTAAAGGTAGTGGTAGCTGGACTGGCCACCAACAAGCCTTGGTTGTAGCAACCACAGATTTCGGATACTTCAATGTCCTGGAGTCCAGTGGAAAACAGTGGCATCTTGAAACATGCTGGAGGTCAGGTCTACATTATCCACAATGCACTAGACCATTTACTTTTGGGTGAGCCCTTAGCGGGCTTAATGTCTAGTGAATCTTTGGTTCCAGGAGGGCAATCCTATGGGCCCCTGAATAATTATAGTATCCTCTAATGGAAAGAGGCTACTATAGGGACACATAAGCTTACACTTATATGCCTACACCCTTAAAATAATGTACCCTGCCTTCTGGGCTCAGAAGGAATACCTTAGGGGTGACTGTCATATATTAAAAATAATGCTGTGACCTTGCCACTCCTGGTGAGGGAAAGTAGAGTTTGAGCAGTTGACATTGCTCCCTCAGTCTGCAATGGCAGGCCTGCAGTCATCTGTGTACTTGGGTCACTCAGGGTGGCACAATCAGTGCTGCAGGCCTGGCGACCCATTGAACTCTCATGCCCTGAGTATCAATGGTACCATCTACCAGGGACCTATGAGGGCATTAACATTTTAGCCAATTGGGGTTACCAATTCACATGTATCATATTTTAGGGAGAAAGCAATGGAATTGGGGCCTGGTTGCAGGCTCAAGTGCACTTTCAATGTCAGAACCATCAGTATTGACGTCCAAATGGAGGCAAAAAGCAGGGGAAAACCTTCAAAAAGCCTGTTTCCTTACACTATCCAAATCCTAACAGATTGGCTACTGATAAAGAGAATTTATTTCCTGGTGCTAACTAGTTTCTTAGCTGTTACACCTCATTTCCTTTCTTAAAGTCCAAAATAAAATGTATATGCAAAGATTTTACTACGCATCTATATAGCAAGTGAGACCTTCCATAACAAGCTGAGTACTATTGATATCATTGTCATCTAATTTTTACAATAAATGGTTGCAGAAGTAGTATCCTAATATTTTGTATTTGCAGACAGAGTAACAGGATTCTATAGAAAGTTTCTTCCACTAAAGCACATAACTTACTAGGGTAGAGACTCTTTATTTTAGACTTTCATCGCTGGCAACTCCTAGAATTGGAATTTTCATAATATGAAATGAAAAATATCAAAGAAAGGTTAACAGATTTGAATTTCTTTGAATATCTTTACAGTCGTAAGGAGACCATCAGAAAGTTTGTGTAGTAAACTGCATTCATACTATCTTACTTATATTTGTCATGCTGAAAAACATACATTTGTACTTTCTCTTTTAAAGATATCTTAAACAATACTGTTAGAAATTGAGGTTTCTGGTTGGCAGAGTATACACCCTGTCCAAGCATGAGCCACACTCCTAGTCATTGTAAGACGGATACACAACCTAAATTAACCTGTGCTCACCCTCTGGTAGCTTGGCACACAGCAGTCAGACGTAACCTAAGAGGCAACGTGTAAAGTACTTGCACACACTTCAGTTTCATTACAGTAACACACTGAAAACACCACAAAAAGACTCCACACCAGTTTAGAGAAATAGAGATTATTTATCTGAGTAAATCAAGATCACAATGACAAAAATCCAATAAGTAGATCTTTAGATATGAATTTTTAAAGAATACATCCAAAAACAGTGCTTTGAAGTCAATAGCGCTAAAAGGTTACTTGAGGTCATGCTAGACCGGGCTAAATCCAAAGTTCGGGCCAACCCCGATAGAGGGCATGCCGGATACAGGGCCCACTCAGGCCCTGCTGAAAAAGTACCTATGCATTAAGCAAGTATAGACGTCAGAGACTTGCTGCGAAATCGAGCCTCGCAGCAGTGCTTTGGATTGGTACTACTACTACTTGTGGTCAAGCCTTACAGTAGGGATCTAGGACTGCCACTGCGTCATTGTCGAACCTGGCACTCAGGTCAATACGTCATTGTCGAGCCGTGCAAGGGACTTCCTCAAATCGGCAGTACGTCGGCATCGAAGGGTACTGCATCGGTTCTGATCAGCACAGTGATCAACGCAGTGGTGAGGATGTGTCGATTTTTCTGCAGAAAAAAGCTGCAGGACCCACTTCTGGCAAGAGTAGGACACACAGATGGCAGCACCAGCAGAGTTGCAAAACATATTTTGTGACCCTGAGGCTTCAGAGAACAGGAGGCAAGTCAACCAGCCCATGGAAAAACTTGGGCTCAAGGATGAAGACAGCAGATGCAGTCCCCTCACTCCCAGGTAAGAAGCAGCAGATAGGAGGCCAACACAACAGAGCAGATAGCAAAATGTCAGTCTCTCTTACAGCACAGCAATCAGCAGGCCAAAACAGCAAAGTAGTTATCAAAGTGGCAGTTCTTCCTGCAACACAGCAGCTCTTCTTTCAGGCAGAATGTCCTTGGTTCCAGCAAAGTTCTGATTTGGTGGTGTCATGTGTACAGTACTTATAAGTATATGAGCCTTTGAAGTGAGGGAGACATCAAAGAGGCCTTTAAAGATCACAAGGTCCCTGCCTTACCTGCAGTGGCTCCAGAGTCACTACAGGGGGATATGCAAGTCTTTGTGCGGGGACAGGCACAGCCCTATTCAGGAGCAAGTGTCAAGTACTCCCTCCTACCTACCTTGGGAAGGCCCATCAGCCTGGTGAGGGGCCATCAGGATGCAAATCTCACACTCCTTCTCCCTTTGTGTGGCTGCCTAGAGGGAATGCATAATGCCCAGCTGTCACCCAACTCAGACGAGCATTCAGAGAAGGGAAGAAGCAAAGAATGGTTAAAGTAAGAAAATGGCAACTTTATAAAAGTGGCATTTTCAAACTGACAATTTAAAATCCAACTTTACCATACATTGTGATTTTAAATTGCTAGTCCAGAGACACCAAACTCCAAATGTATATCTGCTCTCAATTGGAAATTACACTTAAAAGAAGTTTAAAGCAATCCCAATCTTAGCCTATGTGAGAGATAGGCCTTGCACACACATTTAGCAGTTTTTCACTACCAGGACAGGTAAAACTTAAAAGTACATGGCCTACTTTTTAAATACACTGCACTCTGCCCATAGGGTTGCCTAGGGACTACATTAGGGGAGATTTATTTATATAAATAAAAATGTAAATGTTCGTTTGTTCAAAATCGCTAATCTCCGAAAGTTCTTCAGCAATTGCTTTGAAATTTTGACACAACGTTGGATTCGAATACGCGCATGTTTTTATATACACAATTTTGGATTCCAATACGCGCGTGTCGAATACGTGCGTGTTTTTAATCGAAAGCCCGAACAGACACATAACAATGTCAATGTTCGTTTGTTCAAAATCTGAAATCTCCCAAAATTCTTCACCGATTGCTTTGAAATTTTGACACAACGTTGGATTCAATTAAGAGTGTGTTTATATATACACAATGTTGGATTCGAATACGCGCGTGTCTAATACGCGCGTGTTTTTAATCGAAAGGTCGAACAGACCCTATCGATTTGGTTGCTGTGCAACAACTACAAAGGACGCATAGAGACAATAGTCTAAATATATTAGGATGGACAGTTGGTGTCAGGATGGCAGACCAGGAAGTGGGTGGAGGGAGGGGGGAGGAGTTGGTTAACTTTGCAACATTAAGAAAGGACGCATAGAGACAATAGTCTACATATATTAGGATGGACAGTTGGTGTCAGGATGGCAGACCGGGAAGTGGGTGGAGGGAGGGAGGAGGAGTTGGTTTGCTTTGCAACATTAGTGTGTGTTGATATATATATATATATAAACACAACGTTGGATTTGAATGCGCGAGTGTACAATACGCGTGTGTTTTTAATCGAAAGACCGAACAGACCCTATCGATTTGGTTGCTGCGCAACAACTACAAGGTAAGCAAAGAGACAATAGTCTACATATATTAGAATGGACAGTTGGTGTCAGGATGACAGACTGGGAAGTGGGTGGAGGGATGAGGAGTTGGTTCACTTTGTAGCATTAAGAAAGGACGTATAGAGACAATAGTCTACATATATTAGGATGGACAGTTGGTGTCAGGATGGCAGACCAGGAAGTGGGTGGAGGGAGCGGGGAGGAGTTGGTTCACTTTGCAACATTAGCGCGTTTTAATATATACACAATGTTGGATTCGAATAAGCGCGTGTACAATACGCGTGTGTTTTTAATCGAAAGGCTGAACAGACCCTATCGATTTGCTTGCTGCGCAACAACTACAAGGGACGCATAAAGACAATAGTGACAAAAACATATTGTGTACCCACAAGCATTGTGAAATTAAACATATTAGAAACGTGCGCTTACTATTTTCTTTCTCTTCCATTTAACCAGACTGAGCCACAGCAACGCGTGGCCGGGTACAGCTAGTATGTAATAAAAGGGAAGGTTTGGGACTGGCAAGTGGGTTAACTTGCCAGACCAAATTAAATATGCTGATTGTGGATAAGCCAATGTTACCATATTTAGAGTACAGAGCATATGCAGTTTAGCACTGTTTAGCAGTTGTAAAGTCCCCACAATCCTAAAGTCAGCAAAAATGAAGTCAGCAAAACTAGAGTTTAGAATGCAAAAAGTTAGAGGAAACCACACCAAGGATGCCAGGTCTAACAAATACATTATTAACTTTGCTATTATGTTCACAAACAATTACTATCTCTGCTCATGTGCAGGACACCGGAATATCTATCTATCTATCTATCTATCTATCTATCTATCTATCTATCTATCTATCTATCTATCTATCTGTCTGTCTGTCTGTCTGTCTGTCTGTCTGTCTGTCTGTCTGTCTGTCTGTCTGTCTGTCTGTCTGTCTGTCTGTCTGTCTGTCTGTCAGTCTGTCTGTCTGTCTGTCTGTCTGTCTGTCTGTCTGTCTGTCTGTCTGTCTGTCTGTCTGTCTGTCTATCTATCTATCTATCTATCTATCTATCTATCTATCTATTCACTGAAAAAAACACACAGGTTTCAGGAACATTATAGTTGCAAATTAGCATTTAAAAAACCTTTAATATTCACTGACAAAAACCAACGGTTTCAGGGATGTCACAGTTAATTGGACATTTCACTCATACAAAACCTGAGAATTGTGTCTGTTATAGTTAGTTGGGCTAACTATAATTCGCGCCCCTGCAATTCACTGATGATGATATCCCATATTATATCACTCATGACATAGTCAGTGACATCACTCATGACATCACTGATGACATCTCAAATGACGTCACTGATGACATAATTCACGTGAAAATCAGATACACCTCATCATACACTAGTATAACCTTTCATCACTCACTGTAAAATACAGAATACCACATTTGAATCCATTGACACACCAATACACGTTTCTAAAAACCCACTCAATGATTCCTAGATCTACACACACATCTAATCACTTACCTATAGATTCACTCATACATGCTGTCAATGATCAATAGAACACTATCAAATATACTTATACACCTATATCGACATTACACACCAGCACACAACCTATTAACTTATGCAGTCATCCTACTCACTTATGCAAACAATGGATCATACTTACATATACTCAGCTACACACTTATACAAACACTACTTCAGTTATTCATATAGATAGTAACTCATACTTAGTGTGTTATAAATTCACTAATTCAAGTATACAGTTATCCATAAAGTCACTCATACAATCACTGACTCTTATGTATACTTATTTATATACAGCAACTGTCACATACACTGTCTTTTATTTTTCTGGTTTGTTGGACATGTACCATTGAGAGATATATTTGCTCATCACCACACCCATAAAGAGATTTACTCACACAAAAAACTGTTATAACATGTAGTCTTAACGTCATAAACCTACGAAATCAACTATTCACACATCTTTGGGCAGTCACACACCCCCCACCGAACCACACACACATTCACTCTGCCATACAAATACTCAGTTAACTAATCAATAACTAATATAGACTTTCACATAGCTAGTTACCAACTGGTGCAGCAGTTTACACAACAACTGACATAGTGATACAGATATTCGTACAGTTCAGTCACTATCCAATATATTTAGCGAGAAACTATAAATTAGTCAAGTAAACAGTCAATCACACTGCTACTAAATCCTCCATCCAGATATTTATATATCCACTCATTCTTTAATGCAGATTGCTATACATATTTAAATAACGAACCAAACCACATTCAATGGATGATGTCATCAGTGATGTCATTTGAGATGTCATCAGTGATGTCATCAGAGATGTCACTGACCATGTCATGAATGATGTAATATGTGACATCAGCAGTGGATTGCGGGCGCGCGAGTTATAGTTAGTAGAACTAACCATAACGGAGGAATTTCAATGGTTTTGTACGAGTGTTTTTTTCAATAAATTTCTAAGGTTTTTTTAAAAGCTAATTCCCAACTATAACATGTCTGAAACCTAAGGTTTTTTCAGTGAATATATATATATATGTATGTATGAATGTGTGTGTATATATATATATATCTATATATATATATATATATATATATATATATATATATATATATATATATATATAGATATATATATATATATATAGATATATATATATTTATATATATCATTCACCACTGTTTCCCCTCCCAGAGACAATCTACAGACCCTCACGCCAATGATGCCACTGCATCTGTGGGGGACCGGACATTGCCAATTTAAATGCTAATCCTTACAGTATGCAATTAACTGCCAATTGGAGCACACAGGAAATTAATTTTCTGGATGTAATACTACAAGCGGTGGGGTTCTCCATTCAAACTACCGATTTCCGGAAAAAGGCCGCCTGCAATTCCATTCTGCATGGCAATAGTGACCATCTGAGCTCACTAAAATGGAGTATACCGTATAGTCAGTTACTTAGGGCACGCAGGATCTGCTCAATTGATGAATTATTCAAAATGGAAGCCAGGATCAGGATTACTCGGTTCTTTGAAAGGGGCCATCAAACATGAGTTCTCAGAGAAGCTAAGCAGAGAGTCCAAACCAAAAACAGGGAGCAGTTGCTGAACACTCAGGCTAAATTCACAACCGCAAGAGGGGTCTTGAGGGACCAGGATCAAGTGACACATTTTTTCATGGGTTACAACATGGAATATGGCTCCATCTGTTCCCTGATCAACAGGAATCAGTGCATTTTCAAGCATGAATAGCATTTGAAAGATATAATAGGTCAGCACCCCAAGATAACCTTTCGGAAGGCACCATCCTTGGGTGATATGCTAACCAGATCCATGTATCATCAAGAGCCTGATTGGTTGACCAGCAGGAATCTGGGTTTTAGAAAAATGTGCCACCTGAAAGGCCTGTTTATTTGGAATGAACTGCACAGAGTACAAGACCTTCAAGGGCAGGACATGTAGGATCAGGGAATTGATCATGTGTGAAACAGAGTTTGTGGTCTATGCACTGAAATGCGGTTGTGGTATGCTTTACGTGGGCAGCACTATTAACAGGGTAAGACTGAGGATTTTGCAGCACATCAGGGCTATCAAACATCAGGATCAAGCGTACCCCATGGCAAAGCACTTCTTGCAATGCACCAAGGCAACTTAACATCTTTGCAATATTATGGCATAAACCATATTAAAGCCCATCTACGTAGGGGCAATAGAAACCTGGGGACACAATATTGATGCTGAGCTGCATGTGCATCTATGAGTGGCAGTCATTTGTTTTTGTAACAAATGTTTATTAATTTGCAATAAGAAAGAGAAAACAGCCTGCAGGGCATATATATATATATATATATATATATATACCACTAAAACTTATAGTTTTTTCAGTGAATTTCAAAGGTTTTTTAAAAACGAATTCCTAACTATATAACTCCTGAAACCTACGGTTTTTTCAGTGAATATATATATATATATATATATATATATATATATATATATATATATATATATATATATATATATATATATATATATATATATATATATATATATATATATATTCACTGAAAAAACCGTAGGTTTCAGGAGTTATATAGTTAGGAATTCGTTTTTAAAAAACCTTTGAAATTCACTGAAAAAACTATAAGTTTTAGTGGTGTTATAGTTAGCTGGACATTTTACTCATTCAAAACCAATAAAATTGCTCCTACATAGTTAGTTGTACTAACTATATTTCGCGCACCCGCAATCCACTGCTGATGATGTCACATATTAGATCATTCATGACATGGTCAGTGACATCACTGATGACATCTCAAATGACATCACTGATGACATCACTGATGACATCATCCAGTGAATGTGGTTTGCTTCGTTATTTAAATATGCATTATATATATAGCAATTTACATTGAAGAATGAGTGGATATATATAAATAAATATTTGGATGGAGGATTTAGTAGCAGTGTAATTGACTGTTTACTTGACCAATTTATAATGTCTCACTAAATATAGTGGATAGTGTCTAAACTGTGTGAATATCTGTATCACTTTGTCAGTTGTTGTGTAAACTGATTCTACAGTTGGTTACTAGCTATGTGACAGTCTATATTAGTTATTGATTAGTTAACTGAGTATTTGTATGGGAGTGTGAAAGTGTGTGTGGTTCGGTGGGGGGTGTGTGACTGAACAAAGATGTGTGAATAGTTGATTCAGTAGATATATGAAGTTAAAACTACATGTTCTAACAGTTTGGGTGAGGGAATCTCTTTATGGGTGTGGTGATGAGCAAATATATTTCTCAAAGGTACAGGTCCAACAAACTAGAAAAATAAAAGGCAGTGTATGTGTCAGTTGTTGTATATAAATAAGTATACATAAGACACAATGATTGTGTGAGTGACTGTATGGATAACTGTATACTTGTAATAATGATTTTATAATTCACTAAGTATGACTTACTATCTAAATGAATAGAAGAAGTGGTGTTTGTATAAGTGTTTTGCTAAATAAATATGTAAGTATGATCCATTGTTTGCATAAGTGAGTAGGATGACTTCATATGTGAATAGGATGCGTGCTGTTGTTTAATGTCGATATAGATGTATAAGTATTTTTGATAGTGTTCTATTGTTCATTAACAGCATGTATGAGTGAATCCATAGGTAAGTGATTAGATGTGTGTATACATCTATGAATCACTGAGTGGATTTTTAGATACTTGTATTGCTGTGACAATGGATTTAAATATGATACTCTGTATTTTACAAACAGTAATGAAAAATTGTAATAGTGTATGAAAAGGTGTATGTGATTGTCACGTGGATGATGTCATCAGTGATGTCATTTGAGATGTCATCAGTAATGTCACTGACCATGTCATGAATGATCTAATATGCGACATCATCAGCAGTGGATTGCGGGTGCGCGAAATATAGTTAGTACAACTAACTATATAGGAGCAATTTCATTGGTTTTGTATGAGTAAAATGTCCAGCTAACTATAACAACACTAAAACATAGTTTTTTGAGTGAATTTCAAAGGTTTTTTAAAAACTAATTCCTAACTATATAACTCCTGAAACCTATGTTTTTTTCAGTGAATTTCAAAGGTTTTTTTAAATGCTAATTCCTAACTATATAAGGCCTGAAACCTATGGTTTTTTCAGTGAATTTCAAAGGGTTTTTAAATGCTGATTCCTAACTATATAAGGCCTGAAACCTATGTTTTTTCAGTGAATTTCAAAGGTTTTTTAAATGCTAATTCCTAACTATATAAGGCCTGAAACCTATGGTTTTTTCAGTGTTTTAAAAAAAAATTGATTGGTTAACTGGCTTATTAAGTGTATCTTAGTGAATACATATATTAGCGAGTAATGTCTAAATATTTAAATATATGCATGAGTGATGTAATATGTGACGTCATCAGCAGTGCATTGCAGACGTGCAAGTTATAGTGAGTCCAACTAACTATAACGTGGGAATTTCAATGGTTTTATGCGAGTAAAATTTCCAACTAACTATAACTGGTGTGAAACCTATGGTTTTTTCAGTGAATTTCAAAGGTTTTTTAAATGCTAATTCCTAACTATAACTGGTGTGTAACCTATGGTTTTTTCAGTGAATATATATATATATAAAATTTCTATGGCAAAATGAAACCCCTCATTTTGTTCCTTTTCAAATTAAATGTATTAAGTGTTACCACATTATTCCAATCAAGATGACTTCAGGTGTGCCATACTTTTGTCATAAGTAAGACTGTTAGCGTTCTAGTTGTTCTTTAGAACACTCTGGGACATTCTGTCATTTGGGCTATAGTTGGGCTACATCTGGCTGATATTTGGGCTACATTTGGGCTCTTTTGTCTCTGGTGGCCATCTTGGGAGACTGCATATCAGAATTTTTTTAATGAAATATAAGAGGATTTGAGAAGTCACTGAAAATGTGCCCTAATTTTTCTTTCTTCAGCACTAATCATAATTTCTATGGCAAAATGAACCCCCTCATTTTGTTCCTTTGCAAATTAAATGTTTTAAGTGTTAACACTTTATTCCAATCAAGATGACTTCAGGTGTGCCATACCTTTGTCATAAGTAAGACTGTTAGCGCTCTAGTTGTTCTTTAGAACACTCTGGGACATTCTGTCATTGGGCTATAGTTGGGCTACATCTGGCTGATATTTGGGCTACATTTGTTTTTTTTGTCTCTGGTGGCCATCTTTGGGCTACATTGGGCTACATTGGGCTACATTTGGGCTCTACCATATATATAGCCCAATGTAGCCCAATATATATTTTTTCAAAGTTAATTTTCGTAAAAACCACTGGAGCACATATCTTGAGACATAGCAAAGGCACATCGGGCTACCAGTCCCTACAATTTTGCCAAGTTTGGTGGAAAACCATTCAGCCGTTCGGGCTAAAAGTGAGTCCAACAGCCCTATGGAAATTAACATGGGGAAAACACGTTTTGGGACCCCCCTTTTATCTCGGCCCCCACTTGACAAATCCCCCCCAAACTTTCAGGGAAGGAGCGGAGCGCCGCGAGGCAAAGTTAAGGAAAATTTCAGGAAGGTTCCTCAACCGGCGCCAAAGTTATTCCCAATAGAATGTTGCGATTTCCCTATGGAAAACAATCGCCAGTAGGTTATATATATATATATATATATATATATATATATATATATATATTGTGTCACCTTCCGTGTATTCATTACATTCATTATAGCCACCAGACGAGAGTTGCTTCGTCAGCTTTCGACCCCACGGAAGCGGTTTGTAGTTTTTATTGTAAGAAAGGAGGTTGGCATAAACCCACTGGGGCATAATAGAAAGAACGCCAAAGAGTAATTGCCCACTGGGGCGGAATTTTGCATATTACTATCAAGTGATAAAATGTGTAAAAATTGCGCAAAACATGAGGAGTTTTGTATACATTATGTATTAATTGTGAGGAAATGTGAGATCAAATTAGTATCTGACATAAGTCAAAGGCGTTCATAATGTCAACTTCAATGTACTAACAATAACACAAACTACAGATCTTTTCACTAATGCACTATTTTTGTAGTTTTTTTTTTTTAATCACGTGTGAATTGTGTTAAAATGGTCGCAAATTTTAAATCTCCTTGTCAGTGAACAAGGGTGCAACGCACTTGAAGCGCGTTTGACGAGTGGTTACGAATAAATTGTCTTGAAACCGCACACGGCTTCATTTTCCTTCTATAAATGCAAATAGGAGGTTTGGAGTGGAATATATATATATATATATATATATATTCACTGAAAAAACCATAGGTTATAGACCATATATAGTTAGGAATTAGCATTTACAAAACCTTGAAAATTCACTGAAAAAACCATAGGTTATAGACCATATATAGTTAGGAATTAGCATTTACAAAACCTTGAAAATTCACTGAAAAAACCATAGGTTATAGACCATATAAAGGGGCCGATTAGGATGGCGGACGGACTTGCGTCCGTCCGCCATCCGAGAGGTGGAGGGACCGTCCGCATGGGCTGCGGCGGTCCCTCCGTGCAAATTAGGATGTGAACGCCACCCTGGCGGTCACATCCTGGATATTTAACATTGCGGCGGGTGCTGCTTCAAGCAGCACCCGCCGCAATGTTAAAAGTGCATGTTTTACATTTACATGCACAAAGCGGCAGGCACCGCGCGGTGCCTGCCGCTTTGTGCATGTAAATACTGGGGGGTACCATAGGTACCCCCCATGTGCACCCCCCACCCGTCCACACCCTGGGGGCCCGCAACGGGCCCCCAAAATCAAAAGTACACATGCTTTTCCACGGCGGAAAAACCGCCGCGGAAAAGCATGTTTACAAATGTTTCCTAATTTAGCTGGCGGTGTCTGATAGACACTGCCAGCCAAATGAGAGCTTTTCCGCCGCGGTTGTAATCCGACAGCGGCGGAAAAGCAGCGGACAGAAACCAAGACCCACCAGCCATCATAATGCGGCGGTGGGTCTTTGGTGACTCCGCAGAGGATTTTCCGCCTCCTCCGGGCCGGAGGTGGCTTCCGCCGGCCCGGAGGAGGCGGAAAATCCTCCATCCTAATCGGCCCCATATTAGGAATTAGCATTTAAAAAACCTTATTTTACTCACACAAAACCATTGAAATTCCATATATAGTTAGTTGCACTAACTATATATCGCGCACCCGCAATCCACTGCTGATGATGTCACATATTACATCATTCATGACATGGGCAGTGACATCACTGATGACATCACTGATGACATCTCAAATGACATCACTGATGACATCACTGATGACAACATCCAGTGACTGTATGTTTCTGTAAAGTTAAAATGTGTCTTACATATTGAAGAATGAGTGGAAGTATAAGTGTCTGGACAAAGGATTTAGTAGGTGCATGACTGAATGTATGAGTGAGTGATTAAATGTGTCTCACTGAGTGCATGGGTTAGTGACTAAACTGTCTTAATTTGTGCATCATTATGTCTGTTGTTCTGTAAACTGATGCATGTGTTGATCAGTAGCTATATGATTAACTATATGGGTTATTGATTGATTGTCCAAGTATTTGTATGGGAGACTGAGTGTGTGTGTGGCTGGCTGGGAGGTGTGTGACTCTGTGCAGATCAATGTGTACTTGTATCAATGATTGTATAAGAGAGTAAGTATGTGTTAGTATATGTTTGAAAATGTAAGGTGCTCTATGTTTAACTGTATAGACAAGAAAATGGAAGTGTGATTGATTCTTTACAGGACTGACTAGGTGTGTGAGTAACTCCATGGATGAGCGGCAGAGTGTGAGTGTCTGTATAGGTGTATGAGTGCATATGATAGTGTTGTAAAGATGAGTGATTGTATGTATGAATGATTGTATGGGTGAATGAGTGAATGTGTGTGTAGCCGTAGGAATCAGTGAGTGCGTATGTAGTAACTAGTATTGGTGTGTCAATGGTTTCAAAAATTATACTCTGTATTTAACACTGGGTGAAACAGAGGTTATATTAAAATGTGAGGAGATGCATTGTATTGGCACATGAATGATATCATCAGTGATGTGGTCATTGATGTCAAATGAGATGTCATCAGTGATGTCATCAGTGATGTCATTTGAGATGTCATCAGTGATGTCATCAGTGATGTCACTGACCATGTCATGAATGATGTAATATGTGACATCATCAGCAGTGGATTGCGGGTGCGCGATATATAGTTAGTGCAACTAACTATATATGGAATTTCAATGGTTTTGTGTGAGTAAAATAAGGTTTTTTAAATGCTAATTCCTAACTATATATGGTCTATAACCTATGGTTTTTCAGTGAATTTTCAAGGTTTTGTAAATGCTAATTCCTAACTATATATGGTCTATAACCTATGGTTTTTTCAGTGAATTTTCAAGGTTTTGTAAATGCTAATTCCTAACTATATATGGTCTATAACCTATGGTTTTTTCAGTGAATTTCAATGGTTTTTTAATAGCAAATATCATAAGCTGTCGAATGTCAAGTACGTGGTAAGTAAAAACATTTTCGTGTTTATGCACACTGATCTGCTTTGAATGCTGCCCCCCCCTCATTTCTATTAGGAGTACTCTCTCTTTGCAGATAGTGAAGGGTAGTTAACGCAGGCCTTTGCCCCCGTTGTAATCCGTCGTGCCTGCTTCTCTCTCCATTTGATTGATTGTTATCCAAGCATTTACTGTTTTAGAATTGGTTCTCTTTGGTTCATTCTCTATTTACAAACAAGCACAGAGTCGCAATACTCTGTTTAGTCTTTGCAGATAGTGAAAAATCGTGTAAAAAAACAAAAGGAATCGAGCAAAATCAGTAGGCCACTAATGGGATCTCTTTTTGACCTCGCTAAAATAGAAACATTAGGAACAACCCCTCATGAGAAATACGAAACTAGTGAGATGAACTGAGCTCCACACCATGATGGCTGCAAGACAGCTCGGCTCCGCCACCCACCCCGCCCAAAATAACGATAAACTCTATGCAAATATTACAAATATATACAACACACCAGCAAAGTAACAGGGTAAAACATTTTATTAAATAACTATTTACATAACTATTTTATACTTTTTGTTGCCCGATCCGGCTAGCTCAATCGATCGAGCTTGAAACTCATGCACTCTGATAGTTCAAAGTTTTGAGGAGTGCTTGTTAGACTGTCTGAAGCTTATTTGCACCTGCTACAGCTTCACTATTCTCAATGTAAGTGGGGGCTGTTTGAGGACGTGACTGCATTTGAAAACAATGTGATGCGGTGCCTCCCTGAACCGCTTGACGGAGGCCCCCGAGGGACGGTGTGATGGCGTGGACTCGGAGGGGGCGCTTGGCTCCGGCCCCCTCCCCAAGTCGTGTTGCCCTGGTGTGGCCTGAGATCGCCCCCGACATAGGTGGCCGGCTCCCGGGGTCAAGCGGAACTTTTTGCCTTTTGGTGACTCTTCCATTCTTGACCTTGTCCCACAATCCGTTTGACCTAAAGACACGCTGTAGTGGGGCGCCCCTTTACCGTTTCACTTGCCATTCCGCCCGCTTTTGCTACACTGTGCCTCTTCCGCCATTCAGCTGTTTACCGCCCGCCCTTGCGACTACAGCGTCTCGCTCACCATGTAGTTGAGTTGCTCCCGCTCTTGTGGTGCAGCGATAGGCGGCTGCCACAGGACTCTCAAAATGGCGGCAGGCTCTTCAGATTTGGGCGTGGTCCACTCAAATGGCCCTGCGACACCTTGGAACTCGGACGCTTGTCTGCTAGGGCTTGGGCCCCATTCTCGAAAGCGTCCCCTCAGCCTTGAAGATTCTACAAAAGTCTTGGGGGCCCCCGACTCCCGCAGGCTTCTGGTGGGGAGCGGCTGCCATGATTGCTCGTGGAATGGCCACGACGGAGCTACGAGATGGTGGTGCTCTCATGCTGACGCCAGCTTCAGTCTGAAACATCCAGAAACACTGTAGACTACCAATTCGATCAGTTCCGGTAGCGCCCCAACGTGACCCGGTAGAGAAGAACTTGCCCTCCCCTCTTTGACTGATGGTTCTTGTTGCCTGTCCCTTCTGTTGTCATTTAACAGAATTATTTAGCCTGCTGAAAGGGGTTGTGTTCCGACCGCTGGTTGGTGGAGACATTTTGACTATATTCTGGACCTGCGTTGTCGCGTAATGCGTCATATGACGCGCCGCGTTAGCGCATCCGGAAGTGCTCCGGTGCGCGAAGCGCAGCTTCCCAGAAGCGATCCGGGGCGCGGCGCGCAGCGCGTAACGTAAGCATAACAGGTCATGTGACTTGTTAATAAAACTTTTCATTGGTTCATTTTACTTTTCTTATTCTAATGATGAAAGGCTTGGTCATATGACCTAAAAATTACGCTTTTTATTACTTTCGAACATTATTTTTTCTTAAACATATATGTTATAATGTTCCAGGCTAATGTACTTTCCCGGAAAATTTACAACTGTCCTGCAAGTAAAATATATTCCTTTTTCGAGAAAAAGGGCGTTTCTTCGTCCCATGACGGAGCCGTTGAGCAAAAGAGGCTCGGCCTGCTGTCTTAGTCGCCGATACGCCTGAATATCAGATTCTTATCGATCACTTTATGTTGCAGGAGTAGAAAACACAACAGCCCTTGACCATTTATCTTTACTGCGTTCCTGCGTATTATACCTTTTACCCTTCATGTAATTGGACTGCTTTATTTCACTTGCCTTTTACTGATTCGAAAACAGTGACTATTATTAAAAACTTTACCAATGTAAATACTACTACCATGTTTTCTTTTAAAAACCTTTATTGTGAAAATGTCAGTATACAAATACGGGCCTATAACCACGTGGGCCGGCCACGGAGCAAACTGTAATCGTATATGATGAGGAGACATTTACACTGTAGAGGAACGTAACGGGCGGGCCATTAGGTTGCAAGAACTAAGGTGTCTAACAGTTGCGGAATCGGTGGACGTACATTTTATAATTAAAATACGACAGGGCCAGTTACAATAAAATTATCTAGATATACATTTGCGGGCAAGTACCATGGGTGACGTTAATTCGAACTTTCAATAGTACAGTAATCAATAACACATCAGTACTTAATATCAATAGGGATGTCGAAATATTCAATCAATTCTCGTCCCCGCCCGCCATGTGCTTCAAAACTGCATACGTATCTCGTGATATCAAGGTTGTGCAACCAGTACACAACAAGGAGTTACGAGTCCCATTTATTCCGGCGCCATTTTGGGCGAGGACGGGCAGGTCCAGGATATAGTCAAAATGTCTCCACCAACCATCGACTATGATGATGTTCATATGCTGTATTTATTAGAGTAACACTCATCTGTCCACATGAAATTAATTTGCCACAATCTAAACATGTCATTTTAATCTTTCCAAAGTTCTTCTGAATATTTGGGACCGTTTCCCTTGCCTCTGATGCTGTCAGTGCCACTTCTTTGGTGAATGTACTGGCAGGTCGGGGGTTGTCCTCCAAATCTCTCTTTTGTGCAGCACTATAATTAATCGGTGCCACCTCTCCATATGACGATGCATGGTATAATTACCATAACTATATTTTTTTTCGGTTCCTCTGGAGAGTACATCGTGGCAGATGAGGCAGGTAACGTACCGGGCATTTACCTTTTTTGCATGTAGAGGAAAGGAAAAAAAATTTGAGCGTCCGAGTTCTAAGGTGTCCCAGGGCCATTTTAGTGGACCAGGCCCAAATCCAAAGAACAGGCCGCCATTTTGAGAGTCCTGTTGCAGCCGCCTGTCGCTGTAGCAGCAAGAGCGGGCGAAACTCAGCTAGACGGCGCTCCACTGCAGATGAAGTGCCTCAACCTGGAGAGGCGGGAGAGGCTCGTTTGCGCCGCCTCCCCCCCCCCCCTTCGGGCACCCCACGCCGTCTTTCGGCGCAGCATTGTAGGATGGCCACACCAGTGCGGCAACTTGCTAGACACCACCTCGGTGCCATCCGGATCTCGGCGCCCCACTGCAGATGAAGTGCCTCCACATGGAGAAGCGGGAGAGGCTCGTTTGCGCCGCCTCTCCCCCCCCCTTCGGGCACCCCACGCCGACTTTCGGCGCAGCATTGTAGGATGGCCACACCAGTGCGGCAACTTGCTGGACACCACCTCGGTGCCAACCGAATCTCAGCGCCTTGTGGTATCTTCCATTCCGAAAATATTGTTGGCAGCATTTTGAAAGGAAAGATAAACAGCCGTTTGTGGCCCTCACTACACCGTTCTCCTAGTGAGTCTCACATTGTTACATTTAGGAAGAATGTTGAAGAGTAGTATGTTGAAAATCTGAAGCCATTGTTCTACAAACTCTCAACCAGCCTTGGATGGAAAAATCCTGAAGAATGTACAAACTGAAAACCAGTTTTTGTCTGTATAGCATCAGCAGCAACGCTTGAGTCAGCTTTGTGTGAAGCCGCCATTTTGATTCAATCAATAGCGTCCCCCTGCACACATTCAGGCACCTGGTCGTGTCTTCAGGTCAAACGGATTGTGGGACAAGATGCACAAAGGAAAAGGAAAAAAGTTCCGCCGGACCCCGGGAGGCGGCCGCCTATGTCATGGGCGATCTTAGGCCACACCAGGGCAATAGTGAAGCTGCAGCAGGTGCAAATAAGCTTCAGACAGTGTTACAAGCGCTGCTCAGAACTCTCAACTATGACACCACCTCGGTGCCATCCGGATCTTGGCGCCTTGTGCTGCCTTCGGCCTATTCGCACATCGGTCCGCTACTGACGCCACCTCACAGGCCAACGGGGCACCCCACGCCGACTTTCGGCGCAGCATTGTAGGATGGCCACACCAGTGCGGCAACTTGCTGGACACCACCTCGGTGCCATCCAGATCTCGGCGCGTTGTGCTGCCTTCGGCCTATTCGCCGCAAGTGCGCACGCAACTCAGCTGCATAGCGAGTGAAACACCAAGGGGTGCCCCACTGCAGCCCAGGAACCTCCATCTTGGGGGCGACGCACAGCATCACATTGCTTTCCAATGCAGTCAGATCCTCAAACAGCCCCCACTGACTGACGCGAACTCACAGGCCAACGGGGCGCCCCACGCCGACTTTCGGCGCAGCATTGTAGGATGGCCACACCAGTGCGGCAACTTGCTGGACACCATCTCGGTGCCATCCGGATCTTGGCGCGTTGTGCTGCCTTCGGCCTATTCGCACATCGGTCCGCTACTGACGCCGCCTCACGTGCCAACGGATTTTCTACGCTTTTTATAGCCCTATGCCGCATAACAGGTCATGTGACTTGTTTATAAAACTTTTCATTGGTTCATTTTACTTTTGGTTTCCTAATGATGGAAGGTTTGATCACATGACCTAAAAATAACACTTTTCATTGGATTAAAACATTTTTTTTTCCCAAACGATGAAAGCCCCACCTTGTTTCTGGATGTTTCAGACTGAAGCTGGCGTCAGCATGAAAGCACCACCATCTCGTAGCTCCGTCGTGGTCATTCCGCGAGCAATCATGGCAGCCGCTCCCCACCGGAAGCCTGCAGGAGTCGGGGGCCCCCAAGACTTTTGTAGAATCTTCAAGGCTGAGGGGACGCTTCCGAGAATGGGGTCCAAGACCTAGCAGACAAGCGTCCGAGTTCCAAGGTGTCCCAGGGCCATTTCAGTGGACCAGGCCCAAAAAGGAAAGAGCCTGCCGCCATTTTGAGAGTCCTGTGGCAGTCGCCTATCGCTGCACCGCAAGAGTGGGCGCAACTCAGCTGAATGGCGGATTTTGGCACAGTGTACCAAAAGCGGGCGGAATGGCAACTGAAACGGTAAAGGGGCGCCCCACTACAGCAGACGAGCCTCCACCTGGGGAGGCCCGTTCACGCCGCCTCACCCCCCCCCCCCGGGGCGCCCCACGCCGTTATTCGGAGCAGCATTGTAGGATACCAAAACCAGTGCGGCAACTTACTGGACATCACCTGGGTGCCATCCACATCTCAGCGCGTTCTGCTGCCTTGGGACTATTCGCACAACAGACCGCTACTGACGAGGCCTCCCCCCGCACCCCCCGGGACGCCCCACGCCGTTTTTCGGAGCTGCATTGTAGGATACCAAAAACCAGTGCAGCACCCAGGTAACATCACCTGGGTGCCGTCCAGAACTCAGCACGTTGTGCTGCCTTGGGACTATTCGCACAAAACACAGCTACTGACCATTGTTGCTTCTTTTTTCAAAAAAATGTTTAAATGTATTTACTGTTTTTGTTGCGTTGTATATATTTATAAGTTATTAAAGTTTTATAATCCTACTACTTTGTTGGAGTGCTATATATTTTTAATGTGACACATAATTGTAAAAACTTTGATGTACAAAGAGGCATCCCTGGAATCTTCCGCTTCAGGCTCGGTCCCCTCCCCAATCACAATACAGGATGGTTTTCAGATAGTAGGAACGCGTGTGGTGTGACGGATCTCATCGGGTGGGGGCCTTGATCTACTGTAACTCCTTTGAAGAGGGGTGATTCTTTACAGCTGGGGCCATAAACTACATCTGCAGGGCTAGGTGATAGCCTGGGACCGGCCTGGACAATCGGACACAGAGGAAGAGGAGTGTCAGAGGGTGCGGTAGTGAATAGGGCGTAAGGGAGGTGTCGGGCGGGCACAGGGTGTGATTCTCAGGGAAGAGCAGCGCAGATGGGGGGAGGTTTATTGCCCATGCATAAGACAGAGAGCGGGGGTGACCAGTGCCTGGGGGAGATGCTTGCGAGGGTGGGGAGCCATGCTAAGGATCGACAGCGTGCAGAGAGTGGGTCTGGTCAAGGCATCTAAAATGGCTGCCGTGCACGACAAAAGTGTGGCATTTGAAAAAAGGCAAGATGGCGCAGACAATGTTTATCAACACTTCCTGATTCCCTTCGAATCGAACGTTAACAGACGTTATCTCTCCCACACTACCGGTCCCCCTGGGCTTAAACGACGAGATGGTAGGGACTGCATCCCGTGGAGATAGGCCGAGACGTCACTCAGCAGAAAAAAAAAAAAAAAAAAAAAGTCTATAAACATACAATAAGTTAAAAGTCAATCATTCTTGTTTCCTTGTAGTACACTCCCCAGTCCGCTTTCCGTTACGCGTACCGGGCGCACCCAACGAAAAAAAACGATTTTTTTTTTTTTTTTGCCCCGCGGGGCCCTTTTAAAGCCTCCACATCAAACCTAGGGGGTCAGGGAGGATCTACTATGCCCCCTTATGGTCATTTGCCCCTTCGCTTTGGCCTCCTCTTGTCTCTCGATCCTACCGAGAGACAAGATGGCGGCCGCTACGGACTGTTTGGAATGTTTACAGACACCGGAGAGCCAAACAGCTTCACTTCGCAAAGCTCCGTAACGCGAAAAGTACGCGAAACGGAGCGCTACCCGGGACGCTGTCACAGATATATATCTTTTTTTGAACGTTAATTTCTCAAAATCCACTGGAGCACATATATTGAGACCTAGCAAAGGCACATCGGGCTACCGGTCCCTACAATTTTGCCAAGTTTCGTGCAAATCCATTCAGCCGTTCGGGCTAAAAGTGAGGCCAACCGCCCTATGGAAATTAACATGGGAAAAACGCGTTTTGGGACCCCCCTTTTTTCTCGGCCCCCCCTTGACGAACCCCCCCCAAATTTTCAGGGGCTGCTCAGAATCAAAATGTTCCATTTTCCTGAAAATTTCAGCCAATTCCGTCCACAAACGCCAAAGTTATTAGACATAGAATTTTCAAAAATCCCATAGAGAAAAAATCCTAACTATATATACCTACTGGCGACCGCCAGTAGGTAATATATATATATATATATTCACTGAAAAAACCATAGGTTATAGACCATATATAGTTAGGAATTAGCATTTAAAAAACCTTATTTTACTCACACAAAACCATTGAAATTCCATATATAGTTAGTTGCACTAACTATATATCGCGCACCCGCAATCCACTGCTGATGATGTCACATATTACATCATTCATGACATGGTCAGTGACATCACTGATGACATCACTGATGACATCTCAAATGACATCACTGATGACATCACTGATGACAACATCCAGTGACTGTATGTTTCTGTAAAGTTAAAATGTGTCTTACATATTGAAGAATGAGTGGAAGTATAAGTGTCTGGACAAAGGATTTAGTAGGTGCATGACTGAATGTATGAGTGAGTGATTAAATGTGTCTCACTGAGTGCATGGGTTAGTGACTAAACTGTCTTAATTTGTGCATCATTATGTCTGTTGTTCTGTAAACTGATGCATGTGTTGATCAGTAGCTATATGATTAACTATATGGGTTATTGATTGATTGTCCAAGTATTTGTATGGGAGACTTAGTGTGTGTGTGGCTGGCTGGGAGGTGTGTGACTCTGTGCAGATCAATGTGTACTTGTATCAATGATTGTATAAGAGAGTAAGTATGTGTTAGTATATGTTTGAAAATGTAAGGTGCTCTATGTTTAACTGTATAGACAAGAAAATGGAAGTGTGATTGATTCTTTACAGGACTGACTAGGTGTGTGAGTAACTCCATGGATGAGTGGCAGAGTGTGAGTGTCTGTATAGGTGTATGAGTGCATATGATAGTGTTGTAAAGATGAGTGATTGTATGTATGAATGATTGTATGGGTGAATGAGTGAATGTGTGTGTAGACGTAGGAATCAGTGAGTGCGTATGTAGTAACTAGTATTGGTGTGTCAATGGTTTCAAAAATTATACTCTGTATTTAACACTGGGTGAAACAGAGGTAATATTAAAATGTGAGGAGATGCATTGTATTGTCACATGAATGATATCATCAGTGATGTGGTCATTGATGTCAAATGAGATGTCATCAGTGATGTCATCAGTGATGTCATTTGAGATGTCATCAGTGATGTCATCAGTGATGTCACTGACCATGTCATGAATGATGTAATATGTGACATCATCAGCAGTGGATTGCGGGTGCGCGATATATAGTTAGTGCAACTAACTATATATGGAATTTCAATGGTTTTGTGTAAGTAAAATAAGGTTTTGTAAATGCTAATTCCTAACTATATATGGTCTATAACCTATGGTTTTTTCAGTGAATTTTCAAGGTTTTGTAAATGCTAATTCCTAACTATATATGGTCTATAACCTATGGTTTTTTCAGTGAATTTCAATGGTTTTTTAATAGCAAATATCATAAGCTGTCGAATGTCAAGTACGTGGTAAGTAAAAACATTTTCGTGTTTATGCACACTGATCTGCTTTGAATGCTGCCCCCCCCCTCATTTCTATTAGGAGTACTCTCTCTTTGCAGATAGTGAAGGGTAGTTAACGCAGGCCTTTGCCCCCGTTGTAATCCGTCGTGCCTGCTTCTCTCTCCATTTGATTGATTGTTATCCAAGCATTTACTGTTTTAGAATTGGTTCTCTTTGGTTCATTCTCTATTTACAAACAAGCACAGAGTCGCAATACTCTGTTTAGTCTTTGCAGATAGTGAAAAATCGTGTAAAAAAACAAAAGGAATCGAGCAAAATCAGTAGGCCACTAATGGGATCTCTTTTTGACCTCGCTAAAATAGAAACATTAGGAACAACCCCTCATGAGAAATACGAAACTAGTGAGATGAACTGAGCTCCACACCATGATGGCTGCAAGACAGCTCGGCTCCGCCACCCACCCCGCCCAAAATAACGATAAACTCTATGCAAATATTACAAATATATACAACACACCAGCAAAGTAACAGGGTAAAACATTTTATTAAATAACTATTTACATAACTATTTTATACTTTTTGTTGCCCGATCCGGCTAGCTCAATCGATCGAGCATGAAACTCATGCACTCTGATAGTTCAAAGTTTTGAGGAGTGCTTGTTAGACTGTCTGAAGCTTATTTGCACCTGCTACAGCTTCACTATTCTCAATGTAAGTGGGGGCTGTTTGAGGACGTGACTGCATTTGAAAACAATGTGATGCGGTGCCTCCCTGAACCGCTTGACGGAGGCCCCCGAGGGACGGTGTGATGGCGCGGACTCGGAGGGGGCGCTTGGCTCCGGCCCCCTCCCCAAGTCGTGTTGCCCTGGTGTGGCCTGAGATCGCCCTCGACATAGGTGGCCGGCTCCCGGGGTCAAGCGGAACTTTTTGCCTTTTGGTGACTCTTCCATTCTTGACCTTGTCCCACAATCCGTTTGACCTAAAGACACGCTGTAGTGGGGCGCCCCTTTACCGTTTCACTTGCCATTCCGCCCGCTTTTGCTACACTGTGCCTCTTCCGCCATTCAGCTGTTTACCGCCCGCTCTTGCGACTACAGCGTCTCGCTCACCATGTAGTTGAGTTGCTCCCGCTCTTGCGGTGCAGCGATAGGCGGCTGCCACAGGACTCTCAAAATGGCGGCCGGCTCTTCAGATTTGGGCGTGGTCCACTAAAATGGCCCTGCGACACCTTGGAACTCGGACGCTTGTCTGCTAGGGCTTGGGCTCCATTCTCGAAAGCGTCCCCTCAGCCTTGAAGATTCTACAAAAGTCTTGGGGGCCCCCGACTCCCGCAGGCTTCTGGTGGGGAGCGGCTGCCATGATTGCTCGTGGAATGGCCACGACGGAGCTACGAGATGGTGGTGCTCTCATGCTGACGCCAGCTTCAGTCTGAAACATCCAGAAACACTGTAGACTACCAATTCGATCAGTTCCGGTAGCGCCCCAACGTGACCCGGTAGAGAAGAACTTGCCCTCCCCTCTTTGACTGATGGTTCTTGTTGCCTGTCCCTTCTGTTGTCATTTAACAGAACTATTTAGCCTGCTGAAAGGGGTTGTGTTCCGACCGCTGGTTGGTGGAGACATTTTGACTATATTCTGGACCTGCGTTGTCGCGTAATGCGTCATATGACGCGCCGCGTTAGCGCATCCGGAAGTGCTCCGGTGTGCGAAGCGCAGCTTCCCGGAAGCGATCCGGGGCGCGGCGCGCAGCGCGTAACGTAAGCATAACAGGTCATGTGACTTGTTAATAAAACTTTTCATTGGTTCATTTTACTTTTCTCATTCTAATGATGAAAGGCTTGGTCATATGACCTAAAAATTACGCTTTTTATTACTTTCGAATATTATTTTTTCTTAAACATATATGTTATAATGTTCCAGGCTAATGTACTTTCCCGGAAAATTTACAACTGTCCTGCAAGTAAAATATATTCCTTTTTCGAGAAAAAGGGCGTTTCTTCGTCCCATGACGGAGCCGTTGAGCAAAAGAGGCTCGGCCTGCTGTCTTAGTCGCCGATACGCCTGAATATCAGATTCTTATCGATCACTTTATGTTGTAGGAGTAGAAAACACAACAGCCCTTGCCCATTTATCTTTACTGCATTCCTGCGTATTATACCTTTTACCCTTCATGTAATTGGACTGCTTTATTTCACTTGCCTTTTACTGATTCGAAAACAGTGACTATTATTAAAAACTTTACCAATGTAAATACTACTAACATGTTTTCTTTTAAAAACCTTTATTGTGAAAATGTCAGTATACAAATACGGGCCTATACCCACGTGGGCCGGCCACGGAGCAAACTGTAATCGTATATGATGAGGAGACATTTACACTGTAGAGGAACGTAACGGGCGGGCCATTAGGTTGCAAGAACTAAGGTGTCTAACAGTTTCGGAATCGGTGGACGTACATTTTATAATTAAAATACGACAGGGCCAGTTACAATAAAATTATCTAGATATACATTTGCGGGCAAGTACCATGGGTGACGTTAATTCGAACTTTCAATAGTACAGTAATCAATAACACATCAGAACTTAATATCAATAGGGATGTCGAAATATTCAATCAATTCTCGTCCCCGCCCGCCATGTGCTTCAAAACTGCATACGTATCTCGTGATATCAAGGTTGTGCAACCAGTACACAACAAGGAGTTACGAGTCCCATTTATTCCGGCGCCATTTTGGGCGAGGACGGGCAGGTCCAGGATATAGTCAAAATGTCTCCACCAACCATCGACTATGATGATGTTCATATGCTGTATTTATTAGAGTAACACTCATCTGTCCACATGAAATTAATTTGCCACAATCTAAACATGTCATTTTAATCTTTCCAAAGTTCTTCTGAATATTTGGGACCGTTTCCCTTGCCTCTGATGCTGTCAGTGCCACTTCTTTGGTGAATGTACTGGCAGGTCGGGGGTTGTCCTCCAAATCTCTCTTTTGTGCAGCACTATAATTAATCGGTGCCACCTCTCCATATGACGATGCATGGTATAATTACCATAACTATATTTTTTTTCGGTTCCTCTGGAGAGTACATCGTGGCAGATGAGGCAGGTAACGTACCGGGCATTTACCTTTTTTGCATGTAGAGGAAAGGAAAAAAAATTCGAGCGTCCGAGTTCTAAGGTGTCCCAGGGCCATTTTAGTGGGCCAGGCCAAATCCAAAGAACAGGCCGCCATTTTGAGAGTCCTGTTGCAGCCGCCTGTCGCTGTAGCAGCAAGAGCAGGCGAAACTCAGCTAGACGGCGCTCCACTGCAGATGAAGTGCCTCAACCTGGAGAGGCGGGAGAGGCTCGTTTGCGCCGCCTCCCCCCCCCCCATTCGGGCACCCCACGCCGTCTTTCGGCGCAGCATTGTAGGATGGCCACACCAGTGCGGCAACTTGCTAGACACCACCTCGGTGCCATCCGGATCTCGGCGCCCCACTGCAGATGAAGTGCCTCCACATGGAGATGCGGGAGAGGCTCGTTTGCGCCGCCTCCCCCCCCCCCTTCGGGCACCCCACGCCGACTTTCGGCGGAGCATTGTAGGATGGCCACACCAGTGCGGCAACTTGCTGGACACCACCTCGGTGCCAACCGAATCTCAGCGCCTTGTGGTATCTTCCATTCCGAAAATATTGTTGGCAGCATTTTGAAAGGAAAGATAAACAGCCGTTTGTGGCCCTCACTACACCGTTCTCCTAGTGAGTCTCACATTGTTACATTTAGGAAGAATGTTGAAGAGTAGTATGTTGAAAATCTGAAGCCATTGTTCTACAAACTCTCAACCAGCCTTGGATGGAAAAATCCTGAAGAATGTACAAACTGAAAACCAGTTTTTGTCTGTATAGCATCAGCAGCAACGCTTGAGTCAGCTTTGTGTGAAGCCGCCATTTTGATTCAATCAATAGCGTCCCTCTGCACACATTCAGGGACCTGGTCGTGTCTTCAGGTCAAACGGATTGTGGGACAAGATGCACAAAGGAAAAGGAAAAAAGTTCCGCCGGACCCCGGGAGGCGGCCGCCTATGTCATGGGCGATCTTAGGCCACACCAGGGCAATAGTGAAGCTGCAGCAGGTGCAAATAAGCTTCAGACAGTGTTACAAGCGCTGCTCAGAACTCTCAACTATGACACCACCTCGGTGCCATCCGGATCTTGGCGCCTTGTGCTGCCTTCGGCCTATTCGCACATCGGTCCGCTACTGACGCCACCTCACAGGCCAACGGGGCACCCCACGCCGACTTTCGGCGCAGCATTGTAGGATGGCCACACCAGTGCGGCAACTTGCTGGACACCACCTCGGTGCCATCCAGATCTCGGCGCGTTGTGCTGCCTTCGGCCTATTCGCCGCAAGTGCGCACGCAACTCAGCTGCATAGCGAGTGAAACACCAAGGGGTGCCCCACTGCAGCCCAGGAACCTCCATCTTGGGGGCGACGCACAGCATCACATTGCTTTCCAATGCAGTCAGATCCTCAAACAGCCCCCACTGACTGACGCGAACTCACAGGCCAACGGGGCGCCCCACGCCGACTTTCGGCGCAGCATTGTAGGATGGCCACACCAGTGCGGCAACTTGCTGGACACCACCTCGGTGCCATCCGGATCTTGGCGCGTTGTGCTGCCTTCGGCCTATTCGCACATCGGTCCGCTACTGACGCCTGCCTCACGTGCCAACGGATTTTCTACGCTTTTTATAGCCCTATGCCGCATAACAGGTCATGTGACTTGTTTATAAAACTTTTCATTGGTTCATTTTACTTTTGGTTTCCTAATGATGGAAGGTTTGATCACATGACCTAAAAATAACACTTTTCATTGGATTAAAACATTTTTTTTTCCCAAACGATGAAAGCCCCACCTTGTTTCTGGATGTTTCAGACTGAAGCTGGCGTCAGCATGAAAGCACCACCATCTCGTGGCTCCGTCGTGGTCATTCTGCGAGCAATCATGGCAGCCGCTCCCCACCGGAAGCCTGCAGGAGTCGGGGGCCCCCAAGACTTTTGTAGAATCTTCAAGGCTGAGGGGACGCTTCCGAGAATGGGGTCCAAGACCTAGCAGACAAGCGTCCGAGTTCCAAGGTGTCCCAGGGCCATTTCAGTGGACCAGGCCCAAAAAGGAAAGAGCCTGCCGCCATTTTGAGAGTCCTGTGGCAGCCGCCTATCGCTGCACCGCAAGAGTGGGCGCAACTCAACTGAATGGCGGATTTTGGCACAGTGTACCAAAAGCGGGCGGAATGGCAACTGAAACGGTAAAGGGGCGCCCCACTACAGCAGACGAGCCTCCACCTGGGGAGGCCCGTTCACGCCGCCTCACCCCCCCCCCCGGGGCGCCCCACGCCGTTATTCGGAGCAGCATTGTAGGATACCAAAACCAGTGCGGCAACTTACTGGACATCACCTGGGTGCCATCCACATCTCAGCGCGTTCTGCTGCCTTGGGACTATTCGCACAACAGACCGCTACTGACGAGACCTCCCCCCGCACCCCCGGGACGCCCCACGCCGTTTTTCGGAGCTGCATTGTAGGATACCAAAAACCAGTGCGGCACCCAGGTAACATCACCTGGGTGCCGTCCAGAACTCAGCACGTTGTGCTGCCTTGGGACTATTCGCACAAAACACAGCTACTGACCATTGTTGCTTCTTTTTTCAAATTTTTTTTTAAATGTATTTACTGTTTTTGTTGCGTTGTATATATTTATAAGTTATTAAAGTTTTATAATCCTACTACTTTGATGGAGTGCTATATATTTTTAATGTGACACATAATTGTAAAAACTTTGATGTACAAAGAGGCATCCCTGGAATCTTCCGCTTCAGGCTCGGTCCCCTCCCCAATCACAATACAGGATGGTTTTCAGATAGTAGGAACGCGTGTGGTGTGACGGATCTCATCGGGTGGGGGCCTTGATCTACTGTAACTCCTTTGAAGAGGGGTGATTCTTTACAGCTGGGGCCATAAACTACATCTGCAGGGCTAGGTGATAGCCTGGGACCGGCCTGGACAATCGGACACAGAGGAAGAGGAGTGTCAGAGGGTGCGGTAGTGAATAGGGCGTAAGGGAGGTGTCGGGCGGGCACAGGGTGTGATTCTCAGGGAAGAGCAGCGCAGATGGGGGGAGGTTTATTGCCCATGCATAAGACAGAGAGCGGGGGTGACCAGTGCCTGGGGGAGATGCTTGCGAGGTTGGGGAGCCATGCTAAGGATCGACAGCGTGCAGAGAGTGGGTCTGGTCAAGGCATCTAAAATGGCTGCCGTGCACGACAAAAGTGTGGCATTTGAAAAAAGGCAAGATGGCGCAGACAATGTTTATCAACACTTCCTGATTTCCTTCGAATCGAACGTTAACAGACGTTATCTCTCCCACACTACCGGTCCCCCTGGGCTTAAACGCCGAGATGGTAGGGACTGCATCCCGTGGAGATAGGCCGAGACGTCACTCAGCAGAAAAAAAAAAAAAAAAAAAGTCTATAAACATACAATAAGTTAAAAGTCAATCATTCTTGTTTCCTTGTAGTACGCTCCCCAGTCCGCTTTCCGTTACGCGTACCGGGCGCACCCCACGAAAAAAAACGATTTTTTTTTTTTGCCCCGCGGGGCCCTTTTAAAGCCTCCACATCAAACCTAGGGGGTCAGGGAGGATCTACTATGCCCCCTTATGGTCATTTGCCCCTTCGCTTTAGCCTCCTCTTGTCTCTCGATCCTACCGAGAGACAAGATGGCGGCCGCTACGGACTGTTTGGAATGTTTACAGACACCGGAGAGCCAATCAGCTTCGCTTCGCAAAGCTCCGTAACGCGAAAAGTACGCAAAACGGAGCGCTACCCGGGACGCTGTCACAGATATATATCTTTTTTTGAACGTTAATTTCTCAAAATCCACTGGTGCACATATATTGAGACCTAGCAAAGGCACATCGGGCTACCGGTCCCTACAATTTTGCCAAGTTTCGTGCAAATCCATTCAGCCGTTCGGGCTAAAAGTGAGGCCAACCGCCCTATGGAAATTAACATGGGAAAAACTCGTTTTGGGACCCCCCTTTTTTCTCGGCCCCCCCTTGACGAACCCCCCCCCAAATTTTCAGGGGCTGCTCAGAAACAAAATGTTCAATTTTCCTGAAAATTTCAGCCAATTCCGTCCACAAACGCCAAAGTTATTAGACATAGAATTTTCAAAAATCCCATAGAGAAAAAATCCTAACTATATATACCTACTGGCGACCGCCAGTAGGTAATATATATATATATATATATATATATGGGAGACAGTGTCCTGAGACTCTACTACAAAGCAGGGCAGTTTTCAACGTGCCATTGACTTCAACCCACTGGGGTTTTAAGACTATGTTAATTTTTCCTGCAAAGTTCGAGGCACTCACTTGAGTTTAATTTCTTCGCACTACAGGTCCCAGAAGGCTGTTGTGGCCACGCCCACTGGAGCAGGGCCCGTGAAGATAAAATAGTGCGAGGCAGCATTACGAACTTGATGCAGTTCCAAGCCATTGAGAAAGGGAACCGTTGTTCCTGAAACGCGTCTGGCAAGAGGGATAAGAGACACTTGGAAGTTCCTTGTTCACGTTGAACTTTGCTGGCAAGTCGAGCCTCTAATAAAATGGATTTATTACAACTGCCTGAGGCTTCCTTTCATCAGGGCTACCCTTCGTGTTGTTGATATATATATATATACATATTTATATATATATATATATATATATATATATATATATATATATATATATATATATATATATATATATATATATATATATATATATATACAAAAAACCACCTTCTCCAAGGACAAAGTGAAGAGGCCACACCAGGGGAACAAGTGGAAACACCTTTATTCCTTCACACAGGTAAGAAGTAGTCCCGCATCACCCGCTATCGGCGAATGCATTTCGGCGTTTTCTTTAGCCTTCATCAGCGCCAGGGGTGTGAATGAATCAGGTAGTGGGCGTGTATCCCAGATAAAGAATCTTGCCCTCTCCTGATTAGTCATGCGTAGCTCCGCCCCCAAAAGGTAAATACCTATCGCATGCATCCCTAGCAGGTCGCTCCTTGAACAGCGCCTACCAGTCCCAGCATGCAATGTTAGTGGTCTTGTCCGGTGGATGCTGCGGGGGGCGGACTAACGCTACGTAGGTAAGGAATCCTCCAAATCCAATGTTCTTGGAATGTGATGTCTCCTCCAGTCCCCAACCGTTTCAACCTGCATGCCACGGGGATCCATTAGGCGGGGGCAAGGATGGAGATCATACCTCGCCCAATGTGAAGCCAAGTGGCCTCAGCACCGCCCTCTCTCTTCCCGGGCTAGCAGGTGGGCTCTGGTGATTCCGGTAACCCAGATCCAAAAAGTCCACCGAAGTAGAGGCCAGTAGACCAGAGCCTGCTAATTGAAACAGGGGCCTCTTATGCGCGACACTGGAACTCGCGCTGTATTGCATCCAAAAAAACACCATCTCCAAGGACAAAGTGAAGAGGCCACACCAGGGGAACAAGTGGAAACACCTTTATTCCTTCACACAGGTAAGAAGTAATCCCGCATCACCCGCTATCGGCGAATGCATTTTGGCGTTTTCTTTAGCCTTCATCAGTGCCAGGGGTGTGAATGAATCAGGTAGTGGGCGTGTATCCCAGATAAAGTATCTTGCCCTCTCCTGATTAGTCGTGCGTTGCTCCGCCCCAAAAGGTAAATACCTATCGCATGCATCCCTAGCAGGTTGCTCCTTGAACTGTGCTTACCAGTCCCAGCATGCAATGTTAGTGGTCTTGTCCGGTGGATGCTGCGCGGGGCGGACTAACGCTACGTTGGTAAGGAATCCTCCAAATCAAATAATTGTCATTTTTTTTGCAAAGCAAGTGGGCCACATTATTTTCCAAACTCTTCATTTACCACTTTATAAAACAGTGGTAGGATATTGGAAGTAGCTGTGCAACCTCAGTTCATTTTTCCACTCTCAGTGAAGAGAATCCCTGAAAATTACTTTATCTGTCTATCAATCATGCATATAGCCATAAGTGTTCCCCATCTCCCAAATAGAAGAATGGATTGATGGCAAAGGCACCCCATCAATTCTTAGAAACTTGTTGTGTAAGAGTAGAGTTTCTCAAAGCTAATTATAATTCCTTTAGTGATGAAAGCTGGGAGTCTATTACTAAAAACATGTCTTGCCCTGCAATGCATTTGCCCGAATGTCCACTCATAAGGACTTTCAATTATGCGCAAGTACGATTTCATGCAAAGTTTGAAACAGAAACCCCATAGCATTAGGAATGGGGAAACTCGAGGCCTATAATTGTTATTTGGTGCAAGCACAATAGCAGAATCATTAGGTCACTAAATAATGATCGCAGGCCTTGCTGTGAGGATGTTAATTCTTGTTCTGGTCACCTGTGCCTGAGGACCAAAACTTACATTTTGTCCTTGTAAATATAGCCCTTGTATTTATTCAGGACAGACACCAGATTTGAATATTTACAACAATAGATCTTTAATTCCAACTATCTTTAGATGAGGTTTGTTTAAATCAGATGCCATAGGGGATTCGGGCCTTATATCCACTGACCTTTCCTATTACAGTTCGTAGTGTTGCCTTAGGTTCATCAAATTCCTGTAGGCACTAAAGCATACATTTCTCTGGGTAACCTTCGGTGGGGGTCCTTGCCTGCAAGAGTTAACATATGACTCTATTATTACAAAGGCTCCCGGTTTTATGGTATTTATTTTTTCAACATTTCCGTCTGCATTTATCCATATTTATTTTTGTGCCATTTTGTATGTATTTCTCCATATTTATTTTGTATTTTGTGTATAAATGAAGTTCAAAAACTACATTTCCATATTTATTTAACTGATAGGCGCACACTCATAATTTAATGTCTGTTGTGTTTTAGATATTTAAGCTGTCAAATATCACACACCAATACATCCACTGGTAAATACTAGCATTATACCATAAAGTATGTTGACATGTACCATTATTTAAAGAAATGTTATCCTGTTTTTTAATTTCTCATACTATCCATATTCTCCGCTGCTGACCTATAATTAATCAAAGACAGCACGGAGAGTCACTTGAAAAGAGCACAATTTTCTGTATTTATCCACTTTTAAAAATAAATGCAGACAGAAAACACATTGTTTTCGGTCTGTATTTATCTGTAAAAATCCGTAAAAACGGAAAACAGGGAGCCTTAATTATTACACAGCTTACATCCTTGTAAGATAGTAGTAAACCGAGATCTCAGTTTACTAATTATGACAATTAATCTTCTGTAATGCCTTACTTCACACTGCGTTATGTTATGTATTGTTTTATGGTATGTGTATTTGTAAAGCACACTGTCACCAGTGAGGGTATCCTGGCACTTGCTTTTTTAAATGGGTTCTGTGGATCATCTTCATAATAGATGCCCTTTCCCCATTTACCCTAAGGGCTTCAGAAGGCTTTTGTGTCTTGACCTGACCAATCCCTGACGGTCGTCAAAGGCTCCGCCATCTCCTGCTCCACTAACAAGAAGAAAAGAAAATGATTATAGCATGATATCACTCACAAAGTAGAAGGGACAAAGTAAGAACATATGGTGTAAGTGTAACAGTTCCCTAAAACCTCAGCAAAGCAGGCTAGAAAAAAACACATTCTCAGAAATTCAGTTCCAAAGTGTGGTACTGTCTAAAAACACAAATAATGTGTTCAACTTCAAGCTGACATTTTTGCCAAAACTATGTGTACGTTTGACAACTAAATGACACACGTATCCATTCTAGATACTAAACGAAGTTGTATGACACTACATTGAGAAATAGTGGTCTACAAAAATACCACACCATCTACACTGCCCACCACAACATCATGAAGGTAAATTATACTTACTTAACTTAGCATCCTTGTTGTGTAGAAGTTAGTTGATGTAGTGGTTACAATATTTTTGTTAAATATTGCATGCTATAAAGTGACGTCCATCATTAAACACTGACTGCAATACTCTGCATATTGAAAGGTTATTTGTGGTACAATGGTGAACTATTCACCCAGGTCAATTACTTCTGCTCATCTTTCTTTATGTAAGTAGCAACAGACATGTCTCAATAGGGGATATACTCAGAGTGGCAACGGGTATAGAAATGGTAAAGCCATGCTCTTCTCCTCTACATCATAATTTCAAACTACTGCCATCTCCATCTACTTGGGCTGCCTTCTTCGTGCAATCACTACTGTTCCTGGGGCCAGAATCACAATGATTTTTTCTGGGTAGCTGCAGTCTCTGAACACCGTAGCCACGCCCACGGGCTGTGTAGTAGCTATGTTATAGCTATGCTGGTCTTCATAGGTCCCTAAAACTCTCTCTTCCAAGGGTTCTTGCCAATGAGGCAGTTAGAAGGTCAGTATTTGCCAATCACCAGAATTCCTTGATATAGTTACAATCAGTGCTTAATTTGAGCCGGTTCCGGTGCCCAGCACCGGCACTTAATAGTCCTCACCGGAGCTCGTGAGACATGCTGTCACTAGGTGTCGCTGTCTGGCTGATTTACAGGGGACTACAACCATTAATTATTAATTCAATATCCATTAAAAATGACTATTACCTGCCGCCCAAGCAATTCTTATAGCTTTGGAGGCCTGAAATAGTCGAATTATCACACTTGTAGAAGTGTGATAGTTATTAGTTGTGTTGTTACTATTATTGGCAGTGGTGGCAGGGGCAATGTGTGGTGCAAGCTACAGTGGCATCCAGACGAGAGCCCTTTCACTTATTTATTTACAAGTTAGGCACTGGTTACAATTAAGTGAAATGTTGCCTTAATACCATACAATGGCATGAAATCAGAGATGTTTTAAGGCATGGGCAAAGTGGACAATTGCCCAAGGTCTCCACCTTCCAAGGGGACCCCTGAGAAACTGAACTTTTTTTTAATTTAACATATAATTTAGTAATGTTTGGCATGTGTACTTGAATTAGCAGGAAATGGTTAATAAAAAAAAATGTATTCCGTAGAGGGGGCCCCAAAATATATTTTGCCCGGGGCTTCTAAAATTCTTAACATGTCACTGCATGGAATCCAGGTTACCCCTGACTCTTGAACCATCAGGACGCTCTTGGAATAAATATGCTCATATGGCAAACATGAAGACGAAAATTGTCGCCTATGCAGTTACCAAAAAGAATCCTTATGCCACTTGTTGTGTGTCTGCCCCTTTGTCAACGGCGCAAGAAGGACGTTATTAAAACCGATTTTTAACAAACTTAACATTCGTACTTGTAGGCAGGCTGTAATCCGCTGGGTGGGGTGTTCCTCCAGCATTTTATTCTGTAGAGGGGTGAAATTACTCACATTGATTGGACCCTCCTTCGAAAAACGGACACTAACTAAGTAAAGAAAGGCACAAACGGGACTGTAAATGTGCACTAATTGTGTCTTTTAATTTTTGTACTTGGTAGATTATAGATTTTTATTTATTCTTTTATCTATTGTGTGCTTTATGGTTGTGAAAGACCAAATAAAGGATTCTCTGACTGACAAATCTGCACATATATTCAGGACCACTGGAATTATGCGATTCTGCAAACATAGGGGCATATTTATGAGCTCCGGCGCATCTCTGCAAATTAGCAGGGATGCGCCAGAACAAATGCGTCACGCAAAACTACCCTTGCGTCACGGCGGAAGCGCCGCATTTATAATGCGGCGCGCCGTGGCGCATGGGTAGGCCGATGCGTGACGCATTTCGTGGCGTAAGGGGGCGCATCGCTGGAGTCACATCGCAAGCGCGACGCGACTCCAGCAATGCTCGGGTGTGCCCTATACTTAACGTGCTGCGTCAGTCCTTACGCCTGCTTCAAGCAGGTGTGAGGAATTGACGTAGCAGCGTCGCACAAGTGGCTGCATGAAATCTTGTAGATTTCACGCAGGCACTTTTGCGAGGTGCACCTGCCCTGGAACGCCCACCCTGCGCCGGAACACCCACATGTGGCGCAGGGCTTTACAACGTGACGCATCTGCCTAGATGCGTCACATTGTAAATGGGCGCAGGGATGCGCCACGTTTATGCCGCCGTTGCGCCACGCAACGGCGGCTTAAACGTGGCGCAAGTGCCTTGTAAATCTGCCTCATAGTGTTTCCACCATAATTATAGATTGGCCGCATTTGCCAAATCATACATCATCTGCTACATAATTTGCAGATTTTACCTAAAAGAATACTTTCTAGCTGAAAGTAACACAAGTTACTAAAAATACAACAACAGGTGTTGCCACTCAGTTTAATGCCCTTCACAAAACTGGTCTATTCACCTTCCAATTGCTTTGAGTGTTAAACTGTTACTAACGAGGTTGAATCTTTGCCCCGACAGTGTTAACGATTTACATTTTTAAATCATGTACTTTTATGGCACTAGTGGTCCAAATAAAGTTAGTGAATGGAATGGTTAACTCTTTTTTTTTTTTTTAAAAGACTATATAATGGAGTAATACGTCACAAAACGTGCAACATAATTTGCCTTTTCTTACAGCATAATTTGGTCCTCACCATCGCATAATTCCAGAAGCCTCATTTATGAGGCCGTGCGTCACTTTTACGCCGCTGATGCGTCACTTTGTGTGACGCAACAGCAACGTAAAAAATGTGCCTTGTTGCACCAAATTTACAAAGTGACGCATCTAGGTAGATGCGTCACTTTGTAAACCCCTGCGCTACATTATACCTGCGCCAGGTATAATGTATGCAGGGGGGCGTTCTGACGCAAGAAAAGGTCATAGAAGTGACGCAGGGAAATCTATAGGATTTCACTGCGCCACTTCTAGGACGCAAATGCGTCAATTCCTTACGCCTGCCTCACAGCAGGAGTAAGACTGACGCAAGCCCTTTCACATGGGGCTTGCCCCATGTGAAAGTACACATTGCTGGAGTTGCGTCACTTTTATGACACACGCCAGCAATGTGTCACTTTTGCGCCATGCAGATATACGTCAGAAATACTGACGTATCTGTAACTCCTTGCGCGATGATGCGTCATATTGTAAATATGACGCATCATTGGTGTCGCAAGGAGGGCGCAATGAAAAGTGAGGCATCGCTGTTTTGACGCAGCGATGCTTCACTTTTCATAAATGAGGCCCCTGGTTTATACCCAATCCACGGTACTCGCTGCCATTGGAGGTCTGAGCTGGCTGCAGCGCGGGAACTGTCCCGGGTCCCACGCCCTCTCGTGTGGTGCCAAGAGAGCTCTCGTGATGGGCATTGGGTGAGAAGCGGCTGAGAGACGCTGGCGGTGCTTGGGGGGAGGGCAGCAGAGCCGAGGGAGGGAATACATTTACTCTGCTGAACAAGCAGAGCGTAACTGACCCAACTACCCCGGCGCCCCTGTTCATTACTCTGTAAACGCGCGCGGAAACGAGCTGATCCCTGACACCACTGCTATTTTTACTCGGAATCTGGAGGAAGTTGGTTTCTCGCCGCTATTTGTATCCCCGAGGCCGCGGCCCTCTCCGCTGGGCTTCAGACATGAAGTTTACTGGCAGGGGGACGGGGGATCAAATCTTCGTTTTTCTGGTACCGTGTTCAGCTCTCGTGTCAAATGCCGCCTGACCCGAAGCGGATCAATCAAGGTTCGACTCCGGGTCAGGAGGAGGCGAGTGATCTCTCGGAGCTGCTCCATATTTATTTATAATTGGGCAATTATTCCCCGGCCGCTTTTTCCATAGCATTTTCCCAGTTCGTCTCCCGATTACTCCACCGGAAGTGATCTCACTGGATGATCGACGCTATGAACGTGTCTATGTACTATTTGAATGGAGAAGGACAGTGGGAGATTAAAAACATTAAAAAAATAAAATAAAGATAATCTGGAGAACGTATTTCTCCCATTGACTTTTATTGAAGGAAAGGCAATTTCAGGTGGGAGACAGCCAAGAAAAAGACAATTTCACTTAAAAAACCGGAAGCCTCCCACCTGAATAGGGTCTGCTGGCAGCAATTGGCAGAGTGGAGATGCATGGGCTCTAAGAAGGCTCGTTAACAAGTAAATTGTCTTTTAAAGACCTGTGAAGTACTCGCTGCAACTGCAATAAGACAGACACCAGACCAGCAGCTTGTGTGCCTGGGAAGCTGTCTCAGCCCAGGCTGACACACCTGATGGGGAGTGGAGGGGGGGGGGGGATTGAAGCACTTTGAGCCTATGGGCGTTGCGCGCCTGACTGCTGGCATGTATGAACAGTATGTGAAAACTAAAGGCTATAGATATCAAAAGGCAAACATTGATAAAGGGGAAATGGGCTTTGATGGTAGCAGCAAAAACTAAACAGTTACTTCCATACGAGCCGTATTCAAATCATCATGTTATGTCATCTTGTTCTTCAATAGCACACACCGGTTCTCGGTGTGTTTTGGGTTTGTTTGGTGTTGTTTTCCTACCAGTATTTTAAATGGGCAGGTTCTCACACGTACTGAGTACCTGCACCATACATGCCAACCTTTCAAAAGAGGTAAATGGGAGATTTAAAAAAACATATTGGGGAGAATGTGTTTCTCCCATTGACTTATATTGAGGCCTGAATCGGGCCTATTGTCATGCATGGGGCTGCTGCAGAATCGGATCTGAAATGCAAAGATACATTTTTTATCTTTACCTATCAGGAGCACGGAGAAAGCACTATGGCAGACAGAGAGACATGGTAAAAATGTTTTTGAGTGGCCTACAGGAGTACGTTACTGGAAGAGCATACTCTGAGTCACACAGGACCAGTCGTCTCAACTGAAGCCCGCTGAGGAATCGAGCTTCTACATGTAGTAATCAGGAGGTGGTAGACTAGCCTTCAAATCGGAAGTCTCCCACCTGAATCAGGAGGGCTGGGATGCATGCTGCACTTCTTTAATTTGAAAGGAAAAGTACCTGTGCTTCTCAGCACTGGTACAAAACTTTTAATCGGAGAGTACCAACACTTCTTAAGAGTAATCAGGTACTCTGCAGAGAATACCAGCACTTTTGTATTTCCAAGCACTGCTTCCTACATGCACTGGTTTTAAGTACGAACAGACTCTGAATCCCCTTTTACAAGTATACCAAAAATATAGACATTTTAGTAAGATATCTTTTTGCTTTCTTTTTTAAAGATCAGCCAAAGTCGCACATTTTATTTTTAAAACATGTGTTTTTATGTAACCATATTGTTAAGGTTTTAATTAACTATATACCATAAAAAATTTACTTACTTACTTTACTTGGTTTTAAGTAGTGGTTGAAATGCCTCAAAAAGTATGGGAACTATAATGAGTGCAATAGGGGTGGGGGTGAGATAATTTGGAGGTAAGGTAATAAGAAGTATGGGAACTGCTAGTGTAAATTTAAAAAGGAATGGGAACATTGTTCCCAATAGATTCTACGTACTTGACCCACAGGTTTTAAACCTGCTTAGTGGGTTGCTGGGTGCCATGTGTAGCACTTAAGGGCATGTCCGTTGGGTATCAGAGTAGCTCATTGCTTGTCATGTCAACGCTATGCATATTACTAGGTGGAAAGTGATACATTGCCATCTGTAATATGTTTAGCAGTGTCGTTGGTCAAGAAAGTGTGATATACTTGCCTTTACAGGCATGCACAACACTTCAATTCCATCTCATAGCATAATAAAAATTGCGGCAAGGATTGGGATTGCTTGTTGGCTAACAGGTATTTATAGAGTGCAAATGTGGCAGAAGGATCCTGTAGCACAATGTATTTACAGTCAAACAGCGCTGAAAGAACAGGCTCAGTAAGCCATAAAGGGTTTGAGCAGAACATTTGACAACTTGTTTGGATCCCAGAGGTTGTGAAATCATCCATAGGGAATGTGTATAGTAGGAGATGAGTAGAAATTGCTGCGCCTAACCTGCAGCAAGTTTTTCTTGAGGATGCAAGTTTGGGTGTAAGAGTACTATGCTTCTGGTTGAGTGTGACCATGGTGCAGGGACAGGCACATCTTCGAAAATTGCAACCCAAATACTCAGTGGCACTACTATGGAAACCTGTAAGCCTCTATTATTAACATATTTAAGCAATAAAATCACATGGTTTAAAATAAAATAAAATAGCTTAAGTGCACATTCACCATGAAGAGTATCTTGGCACTGAAATACTAGATTTTATTGTTACCCAACTCAATTGTACTCATTCGATCGACCTCAGAGGGATGAAAGGCTGAGTGAACCTGCCAGGATTCAAACCTGTGACCAAGAGGTCACAGGTTTGAAATCCGCTTCTGCAGTGTTCCGGTCCCCGCACCTGGAGTCGTGTTTTCCCAGGGAGAAGGAGGGCGAGGGGTGGACAATTTGGAGTGTTTGTCCACACTTATGACTCAAGGGCAGAATCATGTGCCTAAGCATGATGGTGACATGGAGAGTAACGCTTCCACCTCCCTACTCTAGGTTAGATAGCAAAAGAGGACTGTATATTTCGTGAAAACAAAAAGAGGACTGCACTAATAACAGCCACCAACAAACATTGTGAAGAAATAGCTAATTTCTTCAACAAGAAAATAGCAATAATGGAACAATGCCTTTTCCATGTCACAGGTCTGACATCTCAGCCCTCCTGCGACACATCTATCTCCATGGTAACTCCCACTCCAGACTACCGCAGACATGAGCGCCCCACAAATAACTAAATTCAACAATGAGCTCTTCCTACTGAATTTTTTTTCAATTGGTCATAATTTAAACCGCTGACAGAAGGAGAAGTCTTCAAGATAATTGCGAAGATGAAGTCCACATCCCATACTACTGATCCTCTCCCCTCCACCATAGTACAGAACCATAACCACATCATCTCTCTGTTTTGGACCAAATTAATCAATGCCTCCATCTTGTGGGCTGTATACCTAACTCCCTCCAACTATGCCAAGACACACCCATTCTCAAAAAATCTGGGGCGGTTATTAATGACCGTAACAACTTCAGACCTGTCCCATCCTTCCTTTCCTAGCAAAAGTGGTCGAAAAGTACGTCATGCTACCACTTAGTCAACACATTGATGAATTCAACCCCCATGGCACCTTCCAATCAGGATTCAGAAAAAGGTTGTAGTATGGAAATTGCTAGGCTTAATATATCAGATGACATTCTCAGAACCTTAGATGAAAGCGATTCCTGCCTCCTAATCCTGCTTGATTTATTGGTGGCACTCGACACAGTAAACCACCAAGTTTACTTGAGACCCTCAAAAATCAGACTGGTAAATGGCACAGTCTTCAGATGTTTTGCATCCTAGCTTTAACATTGCTCTCAACAAATACAAATCATCTGTTGTCTCTCTCAACCTACACCAGTTCCATGCTAACTTCCACAAGGCTCTACTGTCTCCCCAGCCTTCTTAACCTCTTCATAGAACCCTTCACAGTTATTCTGAACCAAGCAGGTATTGAATATCACCTATATGCCAAGGACACAGAACTTTACTACAAAATAAAATTTCACAGAGACATCTACCACCTGAATACCACACTAAACAAGAGACAAACGCAGCTAGGCGCAAATCACTTAAAGCTGAACCCCAGTAAGACTGAACTTTACTCTTTTCCTCAAAGGACAAGCTTCTACCAACCCAAGAATGGCTCGAGAACCTGGACGCACTAAACTGTTCTCTTTCACTCTCTAATTCCATGAAGTCCCTGGGAATCATCCCGGATAAAAATATGTCAATGAAAGAGCACACCAACAACTCAGCCAAAGGGCGCCCTCCACCCCAAAACATCTCAAGAAAATCAAGCTGTTTATTTCTCCTGCGGACCTAAAGACTGTAGTGCAATCACTAGTCCTCTTGAAACTCGACTATGGTAACACCATCATCACTGTGGCCCCGAAAAGTCACCATGCGTCTCTAAGAGAAGCCCTTCATGCAGCCACCAGACTCATCACAGGAATCAAGCGGTTCGACCACATCTCACCTGCTCTCAAGAGTCTCAATTGGCTTCCCATAGAAAAAAGATACATCCTCAAGACAGCTAATATCACCCACAAAGCCGCCCACACTGCAAATCCCAAGTACCTTGAAAACTAACTATCGAGAGTGGGAAGAAGTCATGCCCTGAGAAGCTCCAACTCACTTCTTCTTAACCCTCCCAAACTGTAAAACCCCATCCCAGACACGCTCTTTCTCAGGAAACATTCCAAGGATTCAGAATTCACTTCCAAAGGTTCTCTGTTGTAACCCCTCTTATACTTGTTTCAAACGGAACCACAAATCTCGGTTGCTTAACAAATACTTCAACACACTTCCAACCTAACTTGCATTTTGCCCATGATCTCACTACACCAACAGGATCTTTCGATGCAGTCACTTGACCCACTCATTGACCCAAACTGTTGCTTCCGCTACTGATATATATTGTATTATTCTATATCCTCTAGAAATACTCATATAATGTATTGTTTTAATTTCATCTGTATATACTATGTTAACCCTCACAAAGCCTTGTATTAGTTCTATTGAATCTGTTCACACAACCTGCAAAGCGCTCTGATACCTTTGGGTGTAGCTAGCCCTATATTAAACTCATAAATAAAATTTATGAGGTCAAATACAGATCACAGCAGTAGATGCATTAATCCACTCTGCCATCAGCCATGGCTAAAATAGTAAAAAGAGAGAATAAACAGCTGTGTGTAATCATTTACAATCATACTTACTGGCACTGAGAAGGCTCTGCCAGGTAAAGCAGATGCTACCATGGATCTTAAAATAGGGACAAGGTATTAGTGGAAGATCACACTTCTGGAGACTTCCACCACTGGGGAGATACTGCCTTAAGAAGTTGGCACCATTGATTTTCTAAAGCACTAATCAAGGCATGACTGAAGGAATGGCATGCTGCTGGAGGGAGGGGCAATCTGATACTAACTTTTTGCAACAGAATTTTCATTCTGGTTAATGGAACTTTGAAAATATTGCTATCACGCCTCAGCTTTTGTTCCTCCGATAATCTCTAGGCACAAATCTCTCTGGCCTTTAGCCCCAGACATTTCCTAACCAAAAAGGGCCTCATACCAATAGGAGCCTTCTTGCCTTCTTTTACTATGTGCCCCAAAAAGTGCCAATAAGCCTGGTAGGTGGCTCAATCCATTGATCCCTGTGAGTGAGGGGCTTAAATATCTCCATCCACCCTTTGGCCTTACCCATGACTTCCATCAATGAACCTTAGCTGTTGAGCTTGGTGGACAAACAGACCATGAGGACAAATCAACATTCATGGCACAACCATACCAGAGTTAGCTGAATTTAAAAGTCCTATTTTATTTCTAATCAGAATGGCTACTTGAGCTGGGAGATGAGGCAGGGAGGTCTACCCAGGGTGTTTTGATTTAATAGAGTGGCCTGCAGTTTGTGGTAGGGGTCCATTTGATAGTTGCATTTTTAGGGTGTTGCTGTGGATGTTGATACACCAAAACTACGTTAACAACTGACACCAGTTTCTTTTCATGGGTACATCCTGGTCCAAAAAGAACCCTATCCCTTTGTGATTTCCCCATGGTTCCATAAAGTTCCCATCAGCTTCAACCTCTACATCTAGACACCTCGTGCTCTAGTCACAGATAACAGAATCAAGATTCACCAATATACTGACAATGCACAAGTCTAGTTGAAAGTCTCCTCTGCTTCAGACATCCAATGCCTCAAAGTCTGCTTGCATATAACCTAGCCCTGGAATTCTAGTGCTAACCCGAAGCTCAACCCAACCAAGACAGAATTCCTGTTATTTACTCCCTCCCACTTGGCCATATATGGAGGAGACCACGCGGTGGTGAGCCGTGACCCTTGACCCTGCTCGCAGGGCCGGTCGCTCCACGCACCGCACGGCTCCCCGTGTGCTTCCACCGCTGCTGCCACGTGTTTCACGCTGAACCTGTGCCCTAAGGAGTTTGTATCTTGTGTTTAGCTGTTTACTGTGCCCCTTTGCACTTGTTGCATTAATTGTCCTGCCTGTATCCTCTTGTACTGTTGCTCTGCCCGTGATTGTTTTCCCGCTTGTGCCCCCCCGCTCCCCGCTGCTGCTCCCCAGCAGCCCCGCCCCTTTTTCCTTCTGTTTTCCGCTTCCCCGACGCCCATTCGCCACCCTGCTCCCACCTCCCAGCTGCTCCTCCCTCCCACTTCGCCATATATGGAGGAGACCGCACGGAAGCGCAAGGGGGCGCGCCGATTGCGACCAAAGGTGCGCCAAAGGCAAGCCCGCCTGCGCCCGTACGCGCCTGGACCACGCCCAGCGCCAGAAACCCTGACCCCCACCAGATCCAGAGGGCACGACTGAGATACGACTCCGCGGCCCTCCACGCACTCAACACTGGACGACCACCTGCCTGCTACCAAGCCACCCCGAAGCGCACCCACGGACCCTTCACCTGTCAAACCTGCAAAGTCACCTGCCTCCGAACCCGCCCCACACCCTCCAAACCCCGCAACAACAACAACAACAACAACAACAACAACCACCTCAAGTGCATCCTCCACAACACCCGCTCCGTCCACAAGCCCGCCTGTGGGACCTCCTCGACTCAACAGCACCAGACGTCGCCTTCCTCACGGAAACCTGGATGAACGCCTCCTCGGCCCCCGACATCGCCATAGTCATCCCGGACTGCTACAAGATCACCCGGAAGGACCGCATCAATCAAACCGGAGGAGGAATCGCCATCGTCCACAGGAACACCATCGACATCACAACCACCACCGAAGACACACTCCCCGCCACCGAACAACTACACTTCCAGATTCACACCGACCCCAAGACCGCCCTCAGAGGAAGGCTCATCTACAGACCCCCGGGACCACGCCCACAATTCAGCGAAACCATCGCTGACTTCATCAGCCCCCACGCCCTAGCCTCACCAGAATACATTCTCCTAGGGGACCTGAACTTCCACCTGGAAAAAAAACAGCGACAACAACACCACCACCTTGCTCGACAACCTCACCAACCTCGGACTCAAGCAACTAGTGAACACCCCCACCGACCTCGCCGCCCACACGCTTGACCCCATCTTCTCCGCCAGCAATCACGTCTCCTTCAGCCACTCCACCAGACTACACTGGACCGACCACAGATGTATCCACCGTACCTTCAAAAAGAACACATCCCACCACCACACACGACAGATCCCCCACAGATGCTGGAGCAAAATCACCACAGACCAACTCCTCACATCACTAAGCCAGAAGCCGCCAGCCAACACCACTGACACCAACAACGCAGCCCGCAACCTCGCACAGTGGATCACCAACTGCGCCGACGACATTGCACCACTGAAGAACCCCCCAGGCCTGACCAGCAACAGGAAAACCCCATGGTTCACAGACGCACTCAAAGAATCCAAGAAATCCTGCAGAGCCCTGGAAAAAACCTGGCGCCACGAACGAACTACAGAGAACATGACAGCCCTCGAGAACGCCACCCGCGAACACCACCAGCTTATCCGCACCACCAAAAGGACATCATTCAAAGAGCGACTAGACAACAACACCCGCAACAGCAAGGAACTCTTCAACATCGTCAAAGAGCTCTCCAACCCCAACGCCAGCAACAACGACGTCACACCGTCACAAGAACTCTGCAACTCCCTCGCCACGTTCTTCCACCGCAAGATCGCAGATACACACGACAGCTTTGGACCCCAGACTCCGCCTGCAGCCACCGAACCAGCGACCCCCACCTCTACCCTCAGAACCTGGGCCCCCATCAGCACTGAAGACACCACCAATGTCTCCATCCACTCCGGCTCCCCCTCTGACCCTTGCCCCCATCATATCTTCACAAAGCCGACACCATCATCGCACCCCATCTCCGGAACGTCATAAACAGCTCGTTCACGTCAGCTGCCTTCCCCGAGAGCTGAAAACACGCAGAAATCAACGCCCTTCTGAAGAAACCCACGACGGACCCCAAAGACCTCAAGAACTTCCGGCCCATCTCTCTTCTTCCCTTTCCGGCCAAAGTCATCGAGAAGATAGTAAACAAACAGCTGACTGCCTTCCTCGAGGCAAACAACCTGTTCGACCCGTCCCAGTCCGGATTTCGAGCCAACCACAGCACCGAGACTGCCCTCATCGCAGCCACCGACGACATCAGGACCATGATGGACAACGGAGAAACAACCGCCCTCGTCCTCCTGGACCTCTCGGCAGCCTTCGATACCGCTTGCCACCGCACCCTAATAACCCGCCTCTCCAACACCGGGATCCAAGGAAAGACCCTGGACTGGATCACCTCGTTCCTCTCCGACAGGACCCAGAGAGTCTGCCTCCCTCTCTTCCGTTCAGAGGCCACCGTGATCATCTGCGGCGTACCCCAGGGCTCCTCCCCCAGCCCAACCCTCTTCAACATCTACATGAGCCCCCTCGCCGTCATTGCACGCAAACACAACATCAACATCATCTCCTAAGCCGACGACACCCATCTGATACTCTCCCTCGCCAAAGACCCAACGACCGCCAAAACCAACCTCCAGGAAGGTATGAAAGACGTCGCAGAATGGATGAAACTCAGTCGCCTGAACTTAAACTCAAACAAAACGGAGGTCCTCATCCTCGGACAATTCCCCTCTGCCTGGGACGACTCCTGGTGGCCCACAGCACTGGGCTCCGCCCCAACATCCGCTACCACGCATGCAACCTGGGATTCATCCTGGACTCATCCCTCACGATGACCAAGCAAGTCAACGCCGTCTCATCCTCCTGTTTCAACACCCTGCGCATGCTCCGAAAGATCTTCCGGTGGATCCCCACCGAAACCAGAAAGACGATCACCCAGGCCCTCGTCACCAGCTGACTGGACTACGGAAACGCCCTATACGCAGGAACCACCGCCAAACTTCAAAACCAACTACAACGCATACAAAATGCCTCCGCACGACTCATCCTCGACATCCCTCGCCACAGCCACATATCCGCCCACCTGAGAAACCTACACTGGCTCCCCGTCAACAAGAGGATCAAATTCAGACTACTCACCCACGCACACAAAGCACTCCACGACATAGGACCCGAATACCTCAACTTCCGCCTCTCGTTCTACACTCCCACCCGCCAACTCCGCTCCTCCAGCCTCGCCCTCGCCACCAGCCCACGGATTCGCAGAACCACAACCGGAGGAAGATCATTCTCCTACCTAGCAGCTAAAACATGGAACTCCTTCCCCACACACCTACGAACGACCCAGGACCATCTCACCTTCAGGAAGCACCTTAAGACCTGGCTCTTCGAGCAGTAGCAGCAGCAAGACCTGGCTCTCGAACAGTAGCAGCACCCCCCCCCCCCCCCCCCCCTTCCGCACCTTGAGACCCTCACGGGTGAGTAGCGCGCTCTACAAATGCTTTTGATTGATTGATTGATTGATTGATTGATTGATTTACAAAAAACAAAAAAGAAACAGCACACACCAGGATTAATAACATGAATATTTATGGCTTCAAACCCCTACTTTCACTGTATGGCAAGTAACTTGCATTCACACTGGGAACAAGCCTCATCCTCAAGGAACACACTGCCAAAAAACACTAAGAAGACCTGGTACTTACTAATAGCCTTTCCTATAGAAAACAGATGAACATGAGAATTCTGGTCATTCGTGACAAGGCAGCCATCTTGGGTGCAGACCTATAAATACCATGCCCAAGTCAAAAATCTATAGCTTGGCTTCCAGACTCTTGAGTGAAGACATCTCTCAAGAGAACACTTACCGGTATCCTCAGCACTAGCCAGAATCCTCATAATTCTGTCCCTCCATGTATTGTGAATTCTCTCCGCATTTCTTGCTTTGCAAAATCCATGAAACTCAAACCTGTTCATAAGAAAAAAAGGGCAGTGAGTGCATTTTAATTTCTATAATTGATAAGTCGTGAGATGCAAAAAGAGAACGACAAAGCAAAAAATAAAGTAATTTTTTTTTTTTAAACAAAGGCATTGCACTTGAACAGAATTATTTTAAAAGTTCAAAAAGACAACGAAGCCGTAGCCCTGAAGACTCAAGAGGTATGTAATTGTGAAGACTTTTGAACAGTCATAAAATTCGCAAGAAACTGTATGTTTAATCCTGACTATGTATTCATGCATTTAGAAGCCATTCTTCACCCGAAAGAAAAAATATGGGTTTTTGATCTAAAAAGTTTGCAATATGCGCAGAGGCGGCTGCCGCAAATCCAAAGTGGTAGGGAAGGTGGTAGGAGGGGGTGTTAGGGGAATAATACCAAAAAAAGATACCTGTCCTGACGCTGCCGGCCATCTTGGTGTGCCTCTCCTCCTGGCATTCATTGTGGCACAAAGCACAGGCTCTCACCCAATCCGGACGCTGCGCTCATGCTATACCAAGCATGAAAGCGGCACTGAGATTGGCCTGAGCGGGCTGGAATGACGCTTACTCAGGCACAGGGAGCCTTTCCATTTCTCCACCCAGCTGTGTACCAAAACTGGGTTGGAGACAGGTAAGTGCGCATGTCGGTTTGGCCGTCCTAAGACGGCCAGTCAAACCGACATGCGCACTTACAGTGTACAACTCTGCTCCTCCATGCCATGGCCCGGCAATGCCCCACCCTAGATTTCATGGCAGAGTCAGTCAGTGGAAAGTAAAATGATAATGTTTTTCTTTCGTTTTATTTTTTGCTGACTGACCAGGGCGGTGGCGCTCCTCCACCATTATGGAGGAGCCGCCCCTGACTAGGGAACTTTGCACGAACAGAAAAATAGCAATTGTACTGGCAAAGACAATAACAGTTTGCAACTTATGTATGGTAACAAGTACAGTGAATGCAAACACAAGGTGAGCAGGGTAGAGGTATCCAAAGAGAATTATTGGTAGTATGTCAATGATTATGATAGATACTGGGCTCTTCACTGAGCATCATACCTTTTGTGTGTACTATGTGAAACCAACCCAGTTAGCCTCCTAAAATCCCTCTAACTCATGAGAGCCGTTAGATAAGAATCCACTTATGGGACCCAACCTGAAGAGGAAGTCCGAATCAAGGTTGTCTCTCTTTCTGTCTTTCCCAAACCCTTTGCCCTGGGGAACATTTCCCAGCACACATCCTTTCAGGGTCAACAGAGGAGTTTATTTCTAGTGGTGTTGGAGGAAACGCATTGCTCGCGCAGAACAGCTGGATTTCTGGTGAGTTGTGCCTGACACTAAAACCCTCCTCCATGACCTCCCAGACTTCACACTGGTAGCCCATAAGGGCATCCTATATGCTACACACATCTCAACCGGGCCCTATAAAATTATCATCACACCCATCCTGATGTAACTCCTTTATTTACCCTTGCTGGCCTGCACCATCTTCAAAACCAGCTGCAACAAAGCCACCAGTACCAGACCATCACTGATCCTACTGACAAGCTCACAGTCTCAAGTAGTTCTCAGCACATCTATAGTCAGGACACTATCAGACCCAGCTACTTCTCCTTTACATTAATTGACTTTACGCTTGCCTTTGACCCGAAAGACTGCTCCGCTGTCTTTTGCCTAGGGTCATGCTTTAGAAGTATCTCATACATACATACTGAAATAATCCCAGTTCAAAGGGGCCCTTAAGCCTCTGGACTCAGGGGCACTACACATTTGGTTACTACAACTGAGACTAGGTGGCTGCTGAGCGGATAGGTGACAGATACAGGCTGGGTGGTCCCCTTCATTTCTGCCATTATTAGATTGTCAGAAGCCTTCTATTTTCCCTTGAAGGGGAAAGTGAGAGAAAAGGGTTGAAAATGACATCATGTAAACACAGCTCTCCAAGGAGACCTATGAGCCAGGGGTTGCAAAGGCAATGCCAGGGGTCGCAGCAGCCACCCACCAGCGACATCCATGCGTGGTTCTAGGGGCATTGACGTAGCCAGTGTGTCATTGGCCCTAGTGCAAGGAAGGAAAGAAGCCTCCTCGCTGCAGTTTGAACTGTGAAATACAGCAGTGGGTTCAGTGTGCCCCTGAGTTCCCTGGGCCCAGTGACACTACACCTGCTGCACCAAACAACACTTCGCTCCTTGCTAGGGGTAGGTGCAAGTGGGCTGATGGGCGGGGTGAAGTCTTTGTCTTTTTCCTTCACCCTGCCCATCTGAGGGCTGGTTAAGTTATTCCTGACCAGCAAAGGAGGTTAGAGCGATGACCATAGGGGTGACATATCTATTGAAAAGAAGGTATATGCCTGGCAAAATGTTTACTTTGCCAAGTGGAAATTGAAGTTGCAAACTGCACACACAGGCTGCAAGGTCAAGCCTGAGACATGTTTAAAAGGCTACTTAAGTGGGTGTCAAATTCAGTACTGCAGGCCCAATCGTAGCATTACATTTACAGGCCCTGGTATACATGTAGTGCCACTCTATTAGGGGCTTGCAAGTACATTTTGTCCATTGGATGTCAATGTTAGCATGTTTTGAGGTGAGAGCGTGGACAGAGTCAAAGCCATCAAAAATGAAGTCGACAAAAGGAGGGGGTTGGAAGGCAATAAATTGAGGGAAAAACACACAAAGGATGTCACGTGTAACGAGCACCCAACCCCCAAGAAGAAGAAAAGTACAAAAAGAGACAATGGAAGGGCATAGGCAAAGCAAGTGAGGCTACCTGCCTCAAACCATGTAAAAGGAACCCGTAGGACCCGTTGTAGGTGGACAAGGATGACAGAGAGAACCATAAGGTGCAAAATCTGATTGCGGTGCTAGTGAAGAAGAGTGGTTGGCTATGGGAGGCAAAGTAGCTAGACAGATGGTGGTCATAGGTATGGGTGTAGAGATGGGAGAAGAGGGGAGAGGTCGAGGAATGGTGGAAAAAGATAGACAAAAAAAAGGAGTCAACTAACAGGAGAGTTGGGAAAAAGATAATATAACAGAATGGCAAGGAATCTTAAGGGTTGGACGGGAAGGAAGAAGACTGGCAATGCTCCCCTTAACAAGGGATGCAACTTGCAAAACCAGAAAGAGCTCACCTGTGGGCAGCAATATTAGAAAATAAGAAAAAATATGGGAAGGGGAGTTTGTGAATGCCTTTAAGCTGTTACGTAGGGAATTCACAACTAAAGAAGAGCAGTCGGAGCTAGCTAAAAGCCAAGGGTATCGGTCACCATTGACAACTATGCATCTCCATTTTTATCCTGGGTTAGAGCTTAATGCTAACCTGCGCGCAGCGGACGCTTGCAGCGGGCGCGCCGAAGGCGTTCCAAAGGCAAGCCCGTTTGCGCCCGTCCGCTCACCGGCCGCGCTCAGCGCCAGCTACTATGCTGGATTACACCGCACAGATGCAGAGACTCCCAGATATAGATATACTAGGGAACAGCTGTGCGGTATAGGTAAGTAGATAAACGGTCTCAGCGCATCAGCTCTGGATCTCTTAGAGGGGACACATTTGCACATCTCACATACCGGGGGGAAATGAAGTGTGGTCTCCTTAAAGTAAGGTCACTCCCCAGCAGCAGCAGCTTGCCGACGTGATCAGCAACATGGCCCTTACTCACCACAGACTGCTGATACTGGGTGATTTCAACCTTTGGCCCAATGGGAGGATGGACACCGCCTATAACAATCTCATTAATTCCTGAGCTAACCTGAACCTTCTACAATGAGTCCCAGATGCGACCCATATAGAGGGACATGTTTTCGACCTGGTATTTGCCGGTGAAAATTCAATAATAATGGACAGAGTCCTACCAGTGGGCTGGTCAGATCACCATCTGGTTGAATTTAGAATCATCCAAGCTATAAGGCCCAGACCCCAATTTATAGAGGAAATGTGCTTCCTAGACAGGGATTGGAAGACCCTTCTAAGGAGGGCCAAAATGGCTTGGGTACTTCATTTAGAGTCCCTTTTTGACCCTGGGAAGCCAGTAACTGAGAACTATTCTGCTCCTTGCGATGATTTAACTAGTATGATTGATCAGCTTGCCCATCTGAAGAATATCAGGATGCGGGGAAACCATCCGCTCAGTGGTATACTGATGAATTGAGGATGCTCAAGCTTGATGTAAATGTGCCGAAAGGCAATGGCGAAGTCTGTACGCCAGCGAGGCCAAAGCCATGTGGAGGGAACACTTAGCTGGGTACAAAAAAGAGATAGTCACTACCAAGGCTGCATATTTTGCAGACCTTATTCTCAAGTCCTCCAACATTTCTAAATGTGTCTTCAACATACTGAGAGAGCTGACCAACCCTGAGTGCACAAGTAATAAGATTGTGCCCTCACAAGAGCTATGTAACGGTTTGGCAGCTTTCTTTCAGGAAAAGATAGACAGGATTGTTGAAGGCCTAAAACCTGATATTCCTTCGGTCACCACCGAAAGGGACGAATCAGGAACATTCAACCCAAATGAAACCAGGGATACTGGGGCTGAGTCACAGAGGCAGGAAATAACCCTTGACCATTGGGAACTGCCTTCGGAAGAAGAATTTGTCAAGGTGGCAATGGGGGTCTCCTCTGGCTCACCACTGGACCCAATACCCCAAAAACTCTGTAAAGAGCTGGGTCCTGAGGTTTTCCCACTGCTTCACCAGCTATGTAGCCAATTAGTTAGCAGTGGAGTGGTTCCTCCCTGTTGGAAGGTGGTGGTGGTCTCACCCCTCCTGAAAAAACCTTCATTGGATCCCAACTGTCTTAAGAACTCCAGGCCAATCTCCCTATTGCCATATCCAGTGAAGATAATTGAGCGCTTGGTCAGCCGAGCACTCTCGGGCTTTCTTGAAGGCAATAATAAGTTGGGGGATGAACAGTTTGGTTTCCGCCCAGGTCATGGGACCGAGACAGCACTGGTTACCGTGTTGGACAATCTTTGGATGCGGGTGGACAGGGGACAATCCGCGACTTTGATCCTGTTGGATCTGTCCACCGGGTTCAACATGGTAAACCACGTCACCCTGTTGACGAGACTGGAGGATGTGGGGGTGACTAACACGGCTATGCGATGGTTCCAGTCTTACTTGGCAGATAGACGGCAGGCCGTTGCCCTACCCCCCTTCCAGTCAGACTTTATTAACAACAAGCATGGGGTACCGCAGGGGTCGTCAATCAGCCCGATTTAATTTAATGTGTATATGCGGCCGCTTATGGATGTCATCAAAGCCCACAATATTAGTGTGGTTAACTATGCCGATGACACCCAATTGATAGTGTCCCTGGATGGTGATCAGGCGGACCCCAAGATACTTTTCACATGTGTATGTGGGAAATGGTGCTGTGGAGACAATGCATTGCAATTTAACAGCGACAAAACAGAGATTCTGTACTGTGGGTTAGGCAGAGTGCCATCAGTTCTGTCATCGGACTTCTGGCCTTTCCCCAAGGATGGCCCTGTGGTACCTGTGAGCATGGTGTGTAATTTGGGGGTCAGCTTTAATGATAAGCTTAACCTGGAATCGCAGGTCAATAAAGTAGTCAGGAACTGTTATATGCTCATTAAAGGACTTCAGAAGGTACTACCACTGTTACCTCCTCAGACCAGAGACACAGTGGTCAGGAGTGTCATCCTTAGCCGCCTGGATTACTGTAATGCTCTGTTGCTGGAATCCCCAAGGTATCTGATATCGCGGCCCCAGAGTATCCAAGCGGTAGCAACAAAGCTGGTCTTAAAGAGAACGCGCGGATCATCAACTTCCCAGGCATTAGCTGAGTTACACTGGCTCCCGGTGAGCCAAAGGATACTGTTCTAGTCGCTGTGTATCGCCTTTAAGACGCTTTACGGTACCGGGCCCAAGCCACTTCAGGGTAGGTTTGGCAGGTATGCCCCTGCACGAAACTTGGGATCCTCAGGAGATAGTGTGGCAACCATCCCGAGGTTCAAGTGAACCACAATGGGTGGAAGAGCGTTTGGAGTGGCAGCTGCCCGTTTGTGGAATAGTCTCCCCTTGGAATTGAGGCAAACACAGGAGCTGCTGTTGTTTCGGAAGAAAGTTAAGACCTGGCTTTTCCCCAGAGTGTAGTCGGCAGTCAGCTTTTGTAGATGATCTCAACTTTACTGTGTCTTAGCGCCAGGATGCCCGTAGGATTGCAGTGCGCTTTATAAATGTGTTATACATACATTTCAGTGGGTGTTTGCCGGTGCTCAGCAGGGGCCCTTAATTCTTGTCACCGGCATTATGACAGTCCACAACATGGTGGCGCTCTTTGTCTAATTTTGAAGTGGACACATCAAGCAAGTATTTCACAGTTCAATATACATTAAAAACTAATGTTACCAGCTGTCCTGGCCATTTTTAAGACTTTCGTGGCCTGGAATAGCCAGACTGTCACACTTGTAGGAATGTGATGGGTAGTAGTTGTGTTAGTACTGGTAATGTAGTGCTGGCAGGGGCAAAGGTGCAGCTGTAGTAGCCTTTTGATAGGAGCGCCGGTGTTTACATTTTTACAAATTGAACACTTTTGCAAATACTATCAACAACAGGATATCACTCTTTTTATGTATATACACGTAATATGGTAAGCATATGTAAATTTCAGCGCCACAGTTAGGGTGCCTTTTAATGAGGAATTCTGTGCAAGAATGGGAGAAGACCAGATGGTAAAATGAAGAGAACTTGATATGGATCACTGGCTGCAGTGGATGGAGCTAACGAGGGCAATACACAGTACACTTGCAGAAAGCAGATTTCCAGGTCATGATCAGCCCTTTCAGTGGTGTCCCATTTAATTATGGAACGGTAGGATTGGCAATTGGACTGCCCTTGCAGGTCGAGCAGGCTGGATCTTCAACAGCGACCATTGCATCATGGCATTTTGTATGTTTAGCCACAAGTGTTTAAATTGCATAGCAAAGCACCCCACTGCACCGCGCTTCGGGCTGATGGGTGATATAAAGGGACAACAGGTACAGGGAGGGAATATGGGAGAGGGCTGATATGCCAATTAATTAGAGAAGGTGTGCACCCTGAACATTAACCACAGAATATTGATGGGACACATTATTGAGGTCAAAATATCATAGAAAATATATCAAAAGGTGAGTCTAGTTTTTCTATACCTAACTCCACATATATGTACCCAATATATATATATATATATATATATATATATATATATATATATATATATATATATATATATGTATCTTCAAGATACATAGATGTGGAGTTAGAAATCCAAAATCTATACTTCCCTATATTGTTGATTATAATGCCCATAGCTCAAACTCTTGTAAATGTGAGACCTACTGCATTGCAAACGTTTGTTTTGTTTGCAGTGAACACCGACAGGTGATGTGGAGAAGGCAATGATGACACTGTAGCTTTGGGAGCTAGGAAGATGAGGGCTTTCCAATTGATAGAGGAATCCCGGGTACGATATACAAGTGAGATATACAAGCAGATGGGAAGGGAATTTTTGTGAGTAGAGGTAAGAGGAGGGTCAGGGACAAGAGATGCAGTAACTATGAGAAAAGATGGGATACAATACATAATAACATTATTGGGAGAAAACTCTTTGGCTATTATCAAGGGCAGTATCGCCGCTTTAGCGGCACTTTTTGCCGCTAAAGCGGCGATATTCTTATCGCCCTATTAACAAGGTGACCCTAACATGCATTAGCGCATGTTAGCAGCCAAATTGCTAACGCTATGCATTTTAGCGATATACATCGCTAATGAGATGCAAAGTAGGCATGCCATCCTGAAACAACATGAGAAAGGTTGGTAACACAACATGGCGGTATCTACAACGCAGCCCAGCAACCGCGTAGTGATGAAAAAAGCTAACCGTGGTTTTCGCCGGATTTTAACACCTCAAAAAAATCTGACTTAGCCATCGTGTCAATGGGAGGTGGATTGTCAGGCTAAGTCCACCATGGCGTATTATCAAGGATTTCCCTATCGCCAAGGTTTTATCGCTGGATTTCCAGCGATATTCATGCATTTCCCCGCTATCGCTGGATTTTTTTATCGCCTTGGCGATAAGCATTGATGATAACGCACTAACTCGGCGATGGAATCCAGCGATAAGTAAAACCGCGCTGGGCGCGCTTTACGATATTTATCGCAATTTCTTGATAATATTCCCCTCATCTTGTGTAATCGTAAGGAAGAGAGGGTAGAGTTGAATGCTCCCTGGCAGGAGGTGGAAAGCAAAGACACATTCTAGGGAGAGGCCTTTTCACTGTCCTTCACACAAACCTGTTTGCAGCGACACTGTCTAGGAGAGGGTACTAAGGAAGGGGTATGGGTGACCTTTGCACTTAAAGGGAAATCGCCCTGCCCTTCAGCTAATGGGTACCAGTTTACTTGAAAGGCCAGAATGTGGAATTCCACAGAATAACCTAAGGAGGCCCATCTCCATCCTCCATCCTGTGATTCACCCTCACACAGGAGTTCAAAAATGGATTCCTCTTCCCATCCAGTGAAGCACGGCACACATTTCATGCTTCCCTACCACATGCATGCAGAGTAAATGTACTCCCCAACCATGTCCACACGGAAGGAGCAAAGGACCAGGGTAAGGGTGGATGGGCAGATGTATCCTAGGAAAGGCCACTTGGCATCTCTACAGTGAAGACGAAAGGCAAAAAGGGCCTTTTCCTCCTACCATAATCTCAGAATCCAAGCAGAGGACATTTCTGTCCCAACAGGAAGTGACAGAGGCACCCAGGATTAGGCTTTCAGAAATACAGGTCAGTGGTATTGAGAAGTGGAGCTCAAACGGTAGCTGGAGATACATGATAGAAAGAAAGGACCATCTGGGTGCAGCTGGGATATGGAGTGCAAAGTGTTCAGCTGCAGTGGTGGTGTTAGTGGAGATGCATTGGTGGCAACTGAGTTAATGAAAGGGCAAGCAGATTTGTCAGTAATTCACTCGGGGCGAATGGCCAAGTAGAGATGATGGGGGCGATGTTGCTGAAGGAAATAAAAAGGGCTTTTAGGGACCATACTGTAGACAGAATTAGTTCCTGTATTAGTGTCTTGAGGGGCTCTCAGGTTGGCTGCGATGCAAGAGATGTGAGAGAGCACAAATCTGAAAAAAATGTATAAGTACACCATATTTACAAGCACGTAGTGTTAGTTTAAATTTTATTGCACACGAGTGTCATATTCATAGAGTGAACTTATATAAGAGTGTTTAGCTAGCATAGAGGTACTTATAGCAGTATGGAAACTAATGTACAAATGTTAGAATGATGTGAAACTTCACGTTTCTCATGTTAAGTGATTGTGTGTAAAGGAAATGAAACCTAGCAAACCAATGAGAATGTGTAGGCCGCAGGGCAATTCACAGTAAAGATAAAGTGCTGCTGAACTGATGTGAGACGTGGTTAACATTGTTTTTAGAAGTATTTAATCATAGAATTGAAATATATGTTTTATATAGATGTGTTGCATTATACTATAGTAATACGTGTTAGTTAAAATACTGTTTAAACCAAAGAAAGGAAATGTTTTAGAAGGCAGAGACCCGCTTTATGTAAATCAACTAGGCCTGAAAAGACCAAGTCATTCTCTTTGATCTAAAATGTGCTCGTTAGGGGAAAGTTGTGCTAGGCACTAACTGAGAATCCTTACACATGTTTTATGGTCCGAGATATGCTGGAGGTTGGAATTTGAGGCCCACAGTGTATGTGTCTGTCGCAGGTGCGAGGAGCCCTAATCAGTACTATGATGAACGGTTCCTTTGTTCAAGAGAGCCAGGCGCAGGCCTGGAGGAGTCTTCAGGAATTTTAGGGGGTACTGTCTCGCTGAAGAAGAAGCCTGGGAAGCAAGGTCAATTTTAATGAAGAGTCCCGAGGAGCACCAGTACGGAGTTTGCCGCTCAAAACTGCACCACGTGAGAGGCGTCTACAGGGGCGTTCCTATTGGAAATGTGATTTTGTATTAGGGATAGCACCCCGGGGTGGAGTTAGGGCAGATGATCTGAGAAGCCTTAGAGAGCGGATGGGTAGGCAGATAGAGAACTGAAAGAAACCAACTTGGTTCAGAGACTAGGAGAAGTGTGTGATCTTCTTTGGAAGTCACCACTGCTGACACCTTTTTAGGTAAAGATCTTGTTAAGTAGGGAGGTCACTTAGTCTAGTGTAGGGACAGACTAACTTATATTTTTCTTTTCTGTATATGACTCTCAAGTTGCAACTCACAGCGATTCTTGCAACACTCATGTTCTTTGAGATATTTTTGATAATTTCCTTTTGCCGATTGAGAATATTCAGAGAGTACCTTTTTGTACTAATACCTGTATACCTTTTGAATCTTATTCTGAGATGTTTGTATCTCCAGATACTTTTGACTTTGAATTAAAACTTTTTAACCTTTCCCAGTGGTAAGTGGTTCTTTAGAGTGGTTTAAGTTCCTAATTGACTAACCTAGTAGTAGATTGTCTTTTGCTCAATGACAGGTACCAACGATTCAGTCGACAGGATTAGGGATCTGGTAAGGTAACTAGAGACCAGAAACCCCGCGTTAACAGTTGGTAGCAGTGTAGGATGGTTATCTTCTTGAGGAAGGTAATCTAGACTAGGTTAGCTTACCCCAAGGCCCCTAGAGCTAGACATCGAGAGATGAGCAGCGGAAGAATCGCGTGCAGAAGAGGGTGCTGACGGTGCGAGAAAAGCAGCAGTATCGGAGGAGAGTGAGTATAACAAGGGTCATGCGTGAACAGATTGCGGTGTTTTGTGTTGTATTTGTATTGTAATGTCTTGCGGAGTTGAATGCCTGTAGCGTGATTGTGAGAAGGTTGTGAGCGTGCGCAACCTGGTAAAATCTTAAGTTCGGGGTAGAGCTTAAGTGGTTCGGGTGTATCGAACATCCAGAGTAATTGTCGACCAGAGTAAGGAGGTCATGAGGTACCATTGACCGCCGCAGAACCGAGATAGGGGGAGTGCAAGAGTGAGTGTGTGAGTAACGGACGCTGGTCGAAAGTTACTGTGTGTAAGTAACCTATCAGAGAAGGCGATTGTCTGGACGTAAACGGAAAGACATTTCGCCAGTTAAGGTGACAATTACAGATTGACTGTGGGCGTACAGTCAAAGAAAAGTGATCGCTTGGACGGAAGTAATCATTTTTTTTCGAAGTATGAATGAGACGCATGCATAAACGCGGAGACGAGCTGAAAAAGGAGGGGAACTGCTGCGAAGGGGGACGAGTGACGTCGGCAAGAGCCGCGCTGAGATAGGGTGGATAGTGAAGAGCCGCAACGGGATTGGGCGGCTGGTGTGACGTCAGTGAGAAGTCGCGCTCTGATAGGCCAGTTAGCGAAGAACAGTGCTGAGATTGGTGGATTGTCATCAGGAAGTAAACAAACCGGAGAAAACAGAAACTAGTAGATTGAAAATGAAGTGTTTTAAATGTTTGAAGGATATTTTTAAAAGAAAAAGGAGAGAGTCTTTTTACGGGCAAGAGGCACCGCCAGAGGGTACACCAGCTCATTATATGGCAGCGAATGTTGGGCTGCACACTATATTATGGATTGGGGATTGGAACAAGCTTACGGAAGGGAATGAGGAAATGTCGTTCCCAAAGTATGGGACGTTTAAGTTAGAGGTGTTACATCGGCTAAAAGCAACCATGTCCGCATTGAAACCCCCGCCTAGACCGACCCAGTTTGAGGCCCTTAACGCATGGATTAGGGCGGCGCACGACAGGAATCTGAATTGGCGTCAAGAAAGGCTGACGCGATCGGTAAGAGCAGTGCGAGATTCCAAACGGGATGAGGACGCCAAGAGATGGAGGGTACAGGCTATTGAGGTGGATAAGTTGTACCCAGTGAGAGAGGTGGCAGGTGAAAAGACACTCATGGAAGAAGATGAGGAGAGCGACTCGGAGGACAACTTGATAAATAGATTACTGATGGATAGACCGCCTCCGAGAGTTGGGGAGATTGAAAGTAGAGGACTCGCAAGGGAAGATGGGGCTGCCATAGAGGGGTATGTACCACTTCCTATATCGGAATGGACACCTATCAAAGGTGGGGAGACACCTCAACATAGTACAGCACAGAGTGTAGTCGGAAGGTTTGTGGTACAGAAAACGCCAACCGCAGAGAGGGCTGAACCTTGTAGATTGCCAGATGCTCTCCAAGTACCCGTTACCATAGGACCCATAGTATCGATTTACAACCCAGAGAATGGGAGAGAGGAAGAACAGATACGGTTAGACAGAGAAAGGGTTGAGATGGAAAGGAGGAATAACACGACAAATGCCTGGAAGCAATTGCCAGGACCGGTAACGTGGAACACCCCATTCGAACCAACAGTGAGCCCCGCAACAGAGCAGGGGGGTCAAAGAGGACCGATGGACCTAAGGGGACCACATCCGAAATCCTTTAAAGAGTTAAGAGTTGACTTGAGAGAATGGGATGGGTCCGCAGAAACGCAGAGCAATAGGTCAAGAGCAGAAGCTGAGTGGGGAAATCGAGGCAATGGGACAGTATCTCACTGCGGGGCTAGAAAAGTAGTCAGGGACGTGAGGGTCAAAGCCAGGAGAACAGAGGAGTAATACGTCCTAATGATGGGAGGGACCAGCAGGAGCGAGATGGTAGAAGCATGGAGTGTGAAGAGATGTCTCGGCTCTTTGAAAAGGGTGGAGACCAAATGGTACTAGCATACAGAGATAGGTTTAGGTGCACTCATCACGCGCCAGGGGAGAATGTGCAACACTGGAATAGGGGGAACAATGAAAGATCTTGCCATACATCGGGTGATCAGAGGTCACAGACCAATTGTGAAGAAAGGGGGAGTAATGGAATGTCTTACCATGAACCCAGAGAATCCAGGCATGAAGGGGAAGGTGGGACTATGAGGCACAATGGAGTGTTTCATCATCCACCCAGAGAGGACGGAACAGCATGGGATCTGGAGGGGTGGGAGCATGGGAGGACTCCACGTAACTCACCTGAGCCCAGATGTAGGACTCGGAGCTGGGATGGGAAAGATGGAAATGGACCCCCTAGAGAAGGTATACTGAAAGCTACAATAAGGACAAAAAGACTTGATGTCACCAGTTTAAAATCTGATTTGGATGAGATCATAGATGGTACGTTGGCCTTAGAAAGGATCGACTTGTATGAACAAGATGAGTTGCTGTTCATAGCGAAAGATGTTACTCGAAAGGCGAGAGCGACTCATGAGAAACTGTCTGAACTGGCAGACAGGTACATGGTAGATTTGTCCAGAACAAAGACCCTACAGAGTAACCATAGGTTACAATACTCAGATCAAGACTTATGTTAGACGGGGACCGGGAGGGCCGGCCGAGCACAGTGATCGCACAGACAGGTAACTTCCCCCCCACAGATGGACACCACACAAAGATTAGGGTAACACCTTTTATAGGCACTTCGGGTAGTAGTGTGGTACGATACAAGGCGATCAGGACACGAGGATCCTCTCAATTCTAGTCTCTAGTAAGGGAAGGGGGTAGCGGGACAGTCTTGGTACCCACGGGTACGGGTGTGTAACGGTGATAGCTCACAATCCTCGAGCTCGGTGTTCGGATGGGTCAGACCGCGGCAGCGCCGGCAGGTCCCGAAGAGGTCGTAGGTGGCAACGGGCCGCGGCAGCGCCAGCAGGTCCCAACGAGGATGAAGGTTACAACGGGTCGCGGCAGCGCCAGCAGTTCCCACGAGAATGCAGGTTGCAACGGGCCGCGGCAGCGCCAGCAGGTCCCAACGAGGATGGAGGATACAACGGGCCGCGGCAGCGCCAGCAGGTCCCACGAGGATGCAGGTTGCAACGGGCCGCGGCAGCGCCAGCAGGTCCCAACGAAGATGAAGGTTACAACGGGCCGCGGCAGCGCCAGCAGGTCCCACGAGGAGGAAGGTTACAACGGGCCGCGGCAGCGCCAGCAGGCCCCACGAGGATGAAGGTTACAGAGGGCCGCGGCAGCGCCAGCAGGCAGGACAATAGTTCACAAGGCAGGGCTGTGGCAGCGCCAACAGTCCGTCAAGGATGAGTTCGTCGCGGTGTCTCTCGACTCCAGGATACAACTGCCTTCCTGTCCTGGGGCTGCCCCAGTTATAGGTCTGGCGCCCTTTGATGTCCGGACCCTCGCTCTTGGAGGTCGGGAGGTCCGGGATGAGGGAGTCCAGACACCCAGCAGGGGGGCGGAGCCAGCGCCCGAGGAGGCTGGGGGTGCTCGGCACCTGGCGGGGGAGAGCCATCGACACTTCGTACTCCCATTGACCTGCCAAGTGGGCCGTTCACCTCCTGGGTGGAGGGTGGTGCCGGGATGTCGGGGCCTGGCCAGGCCCAGGGTTGGGGTCGGGCTGAGGCCGCGCGGCCGCGTGGTGCCGTGTCCAAGATGGCGGCTGGGCCGGGCAATGGTGCTGACGGTGGCCCGGGCCCTGTCCTGCGGGGAGGGAGCGAGCCCTTCATGTGGCCTGTCCAACATGCGTCCCCCCCAGCTGAAGGCGGGGAGAGTCACCCATCTTCTTGGGGACTTTCCTCGTCGAGGCGGAAAAAGCGGGACAGGCCATCCGCGTTGGCGTGGTCTTGGCCAGGGCGATGTTCCACAGTGAAGTCCATCCCCTGCAGGGAGATGGACCATCGCAATAGTTTGGGGTTCTCCCCCCGCATCTGCATGAGCCATTGCAGGGGCCGATGGTCCGTCTGTACCCGGAAATGGGTTCCGAAGAGGTACGGCCGGAGCTTCTTGAGGGCCCATACCACCGCGAAGGCCTCTCGCTCAATGGTGCTCCAGCGCTGTTCTCGGGGCAGTAGGCGTCTGCTGATGAAGGCCACTGGTTGGTCCACTCCCTCGGGGTTCAGTTGGGAGAGGACGGCCCCAATACCCTGGTCGGAGGCATCGGTCTGCACGATGAACTCGCGGCTGTAGTCGGGGGCCTGGAGCACAGGAGCGGTGCACATGGCGGCCTTCAGCGTCTCGAAGGCTGCTTGACAGTCGGGAGTCCAGTTGACTCTTTTTGGGTGGTTCTTAGACGTGAGCTCCGTGAGGGGCCCCACAATGCTGCCATAGTCCCTTACAAACCGCCGGTAGTATCCGGTGAGCCCCAGGAAGGCTCGGACCTCGGTTTGTGTCTCGGGGGGTTGCCAGGACTGAATGGCAGCTACCTTGAGTTGGAGGGGGGCCACCAGACCGCTCCCCACTTGGTGTCCGAGGTAGGTCACGGACCCCTGGCCGATTTGGCACTTGCTGGCCTTTATGGTGAGGCCGGCCTGTTGGAGGGCCTGCAGGACCTCTCTGAGGTGGTGGAGGTGATCCGTCCAGTGGCGGCTGTATACCGCGATGTCGTCCAGGTAGGCGGCGCTGAATTCTTCGAGGCCTGCCAATACTTGGTTCACCAGTCTTTGAAAAGTGGCTGGAGCGTTCTTCATGCCGAAGGGCATCACTCTGAAATGGTAGTGCCCATCCGGGGTGGAGAAAGCGGAACGTTCTTGGGCTCTGGGGGTGAGGCCGATCTGCCAGTAGCCCGCTGTCAGGTCGAAGATGCTTAGGTAGCGGGCTGCCCCCATGCGGTCGACTAGTTCATCTGCTCGGGGGATAGGGTGAGCGTCGGTTCGGGTGACCGCGTTCAGACCCCGATAGTCAATGCAGAACCGGAGTTCAGGGGTGGTGCCCGGGGCCGCGGCCTTGGGGACCAGGACGACCGGGCTGGCCCAGGTACTGTCCGAAGGTTCGATGACTCCGAGGGCGAGCATCTTGGAGACTTCTTCTTGGATGCATGTACGTACCCGATCCGGTACTCGGTACGCCCGGTGTCGAACAGGAGGACTGTCCCCCGTGTCCACGTCGTGCAGACACCAGGAGGTGACTCCGGGTGCGAGAGAGAACAGGTTTGCGAACGGCAGCAGGAGGGCCCGGCAATCTTGACGCTGCTCTGGGGTCAGGGCCTCAGAGAGTCGGACCCCGTCCACCGAACCATCTCTTTCCCGGGTCCTCAGTAGGTCAGGGAGGGGCTCAGAGTCTCCTTCTGCGCCACTGTCGGTAGCCATCAGCAGGCTGAGCTCTGAGCGCACGAAGTGGGGTTTGAGTCGGTTGGCGTGGAGGACCCGGAGGGGGTTCCGGGGGGACTCCAGGTCGATGAGATAGGTGACGGGGCTCCTGCGCTCGATCACCTTGAAGGGCCCCGTCCATTTGTCCTGCAAGGCACATGGTTCGATGGGGGACATCACCCATACCTGTTGACCCGGTTCAAACTCGATGGAGGAGGCATGTTGGTCGTACCACTTCTTCATGTCCTCTTGACTGGCCTCCAGATTGGCTTTAGCGATCTCCCTGAATTTCCGGGTCTGATTACGGAGGGTCAGGAGGTATTTGTAGACGTCCGGAGGGGTCTTTAGGGGGGCCATTTCCCATTCCTCCTTCACTAGGCTGAGAGGCCCGCGAACGGGGTGTCCGTACAGGAGTTCGAAGGGGCTGAAGCCGAGGGACTTCTGGGGGACTTCTCGGTAGGCGAAGAGGAGGCACGGTAGTAGCACGTCCCACTGGCGGCGTAGGGGTTCTTCCAGCCCCATGATCATCCCCTTGAGAGTGCGGTTGAACCGCTCGACCAGTCCGTTCCCCTGGGGGTGATAGGGGGTGGTGAATCGGTAAGTGACTCCGCACTGCTGCCAGAGGGATTTCATATACTTTGAAATAAAGTTCGTACCCCTGTCGCTGACGACTTCCCGGGGGAAGCCCACTCGAGAGAAGATCCCCATCAAGGCTCGACCCACTACTGGGGCTGTTATCGTACGAAGGGGGACCGCCTCAGGATAGCGGGTAGCGTGATCCACCAGGACCAGGATGAAGCGATGTCCCTGTGCTGTTCGGGGGTCCAGGGGCCCCACAATGTCTATTCCCACCCTTTCGAACGGGGTGGTCACCACGGGGAATGGTTGTAGGGGTGCCTTGAGTTTGCGGCCGCTCTTCCCACTGGCCTGGCAGGTCGGGCAGGACCGGCAATGGTTGGATACGTCATTTCTCATTTTGGGCCAAAAAAAGTGAGTCACCAGGCGGTGGTAGGTCTTGTCTTGGCCCAGGTGCCCGGCCAGGGGGACATCATGGGCTAGGTTCAACAGGAAGTCTCTGAAGTGGAGGGGCACCACCAGCACTCGCCCGGCCCCCAGTTCTGCGATTTTCTGTTCGCTGTACAAGAGATCATTGTCCCAATAAACCCAGTGGGCCCCGGTGGTGTCTCCTTGGCTCTGGGCGAGCGCTTGCTGTCGCAATCCCTCGAGGGAGGGGCAGGTCTTTTGCTCCTGCCGGAATTGTTCCTGGGTGGGCCCCCCTTCTTGACGCCACTGAGCCAGGTCGGGAAGCTCGGGGGGCTGTGTGGACCCCTCTGGGGTGGGGTCCGGGTGGTCGGTCTGGAGGAAGTCTTCTTCTGGAGTGATCGAGGGCGGAGGTGCTGCCCATTCTGGTTCTTCTGGTCTAGGGATGGTGCGGGTGGCCATGGACCGGGTGGTTACGCACGCCCAGTCCGGGAGACCCAGCATCCCCAGATGCTCTCTTCTTTCCACAGCGGCCCACGGGGAGCTCTCGAGATCGTTCCCCAGGAGGCAGTCTACGGGGGCATCGTCACGGACAGTTACTTTCAGCATGCCGGACACTCCTCCCCATTCGAAGGGGACGCAGGCCATCCGACACAGGCTCTCCGAGTTATCTGCCGATCGGACGGGGCAAAGTACGTTTGGTAGGATTTGTTCTGGGGTCACCAGGTGACAGCGGACGGCCGTCACACTGGCCCCGGTGTCACGCAGGGCCTCGGCCTTGCGCCCATTGATGCTCACCCATTGGCTGTACTTCCGAGTGTTGGCGGGCAGGGGAGTCCGCGGGACCATGTCTCTTCCTCCTAGGCATGCCAGGGTCATGGCGGCGGGTTCCCACTCGAACTGCTCCGACTCATAGGTCTCCGTGTCTTCGGAGACTTGTTCTTCTCCCAGGGCGGCAGCCGCCATCTGGCGGGGCCCGGGGGCCTGGTTCTTCGGGCAGGTCGGGTCACTGGCATAGTGGCCGACTCGCTGGCATCGATGACACGTCACGTTAGCTCGGAACCCCGGGCGCATCGGGGGGTTTCCCCGGCCTGCTGGGGCCGGGGTGGCGTTAGTGGGTGCGGCCGGGGCGGCGTCTCTGCCCCGGCCCGGGCCTCCTCCTCCTCCTCGGGGACGATGGTGACCTTGGTTGGTTCTGTTCTGCTCATTCGGCCCACTCCGGGCCACTCGGGTGCTCTCCCACCGGTCAGCCTCGGTGGCGAGCTGCCGGGGTTCAGTCAATTTACTGTCGAGGAGGTGCTGCCTGAGCTCGACAAAGCAGTTGTTGGAGAGGTGCTCCCACACAATGAGATTGAAGAGTTGTTCGTAAGTGGTTACGTTGTTACCCTTGATCCACCCCTCGAAGGCTCGGCTGAAATAGTTCACGTATTCCAACCACGTCGTACCTGGGATCCGGGTGCAGTTGCGGAACCTCTGGCGGTACATTTCGGGTGTAAGTCCATATCGACTGAGGAGGGCGGCCTTCATGTGGTCATAGGACGTCATTTGATGGTCCGGAAGCTGCAGCAGGGCATCACGACCCTCGTTGACGAATCTCCCCCATAGACCGGCTCCCCAGTCACTTCGAGCGACCCGGTGGGCGGTCATGGCAATCTCATAGGCCTTGAACCACTGCTGTATGTCGTCGTTCCGGTGATATTCTCGGACCACATCCTTGGGGATGTGGACCTTCTGCTCGGTAGGACCCGGGGAGTGCGGTTGCTCGGGCACCCCTAGGTTTTTGTTCAGTTTGCGTATTTCTATCTCCGCTAGTTTGCACTCGTGCTCGTATGCCAGTCTTTTTTCTTCGAGGTCTCTCTGTCTCTGTTTTTCCTCTCGCTCTTCTCTGAGCCGTAAGTGTTCTAAGTTTATTTTTTGTTCCGCCAGTTTCAATTCTCCGTCTAATCTGAGTCGTGCCAAGTCTAACTCGTGTAATCTATTTTTTTCCCGCTCTTGGATCTCTTCATGGGAGGGGCCTGTTCTCCGTTCCTCCGTCCGGGTGGTGTTGACTTCCGGGGCTGCGGGGTCCCGGGGGGTTGCGGTATTTGTCTCTGTCCAGGCCTCTAGGGCGTTTTTGAAGTCTTCTTTTGTGCTTAGCCCGGTGGTAGCAATGCCTAAGTCCATGCAAAATTGTTTGAGCTCTCGGTGGTTGTATTCTTCCAGCTTTTCCATCTGGAACTTCTCCGCCGATCCGCTCTCTTTGGTCGTCATTGTGGTTTTAGTCGTAGGGTGAGTTACTGTCTGTACGGTACGCGTTGGTTCGGATCGCGCCGCTAGCCACCAATGTTAGACGGGGACTGGGAGGGCCGGCCGAGCACAGTGATCGCACAGACAGGTAACTTCCCCCCCACAGATGGACACCACACAAAGATTAGGGTAACACCTTTTATAGGCACTTCGGGTAGTAGTGTGGTACGATACAAGGCGATCAGGACACGAGGATCCTCTCAATTCTAGTCTCTAGTAAGGGAAGGGGGTAGCGGGACAGTCTTGGTACCCACGGGTACGGGTGTGTAACAGTGATAGCTCACAATCCTCGAGCTCGGTGTTCGGATGGGTCAGACCGCGGCAGCGCCGGCAGGTCCCGAAGAGGTCGTAGGTGGCAACGGGCCGCGGCAGCGCCAGCAGGTCCCAATGAGGATGAAGGTTACAACGGGTCGCGGCAGCGCCAGCAGGTCCCACGAGAATGCAGGTTGCAACGGGCCGCGGCAGCGCCAGCAGGTCCCAACGAGGATGGAGGTTACAACGGGCCGCGGCAGCGCCAGCAGGTCCCACGAGGATGCAGGTTGCAACGGGCCGCGGCAGCGCCAGCAGGTCCCAACGAAGATGAAGGTTACAACGGGCCGCGGCAGCGCCAGCAGGTCCCACGAGGAGGAAGGTTACAACGGGCCGCGGCAGCGCCAGCAGGCCCCACGAGGATGAAGGTTACAGAGGGCCGCGGCAGCGCCAGCAGGCAGGACAATAGTTCACAAGGCAGGGCTGTGGCAGCGCCAACAGTCCGTCAAGGATGAGTTCGTCGCGGTGTCTCTCGACTCCAGGATACAACTGCCTTCCTGTCCTGGGGCTGCCCCAGTTATAGGTCTGGCGCCCTTTGATGTCCGGACCCTCGCTCTTGGAGGTCGGGAGGTCCGGGATGAGGGAGTCCAGACACCCAGCAGGGGGGCGGAGCCAGCGCCCGAGGAGGCTGGGGGTGCTCGGCACCTGGCGGGGGAGAGCCATCGACACTTCGTACTCCCATTGACCTGCCAAGTGGGCCGTTCACCTCCTGGGTGGAGGGTGGTGCCGGGATGTCGGGGCCTGGCCAGGCCCAGGGTTGGGGTCGGGCTGAGGCCGCGCGGCCGCGTGGGGCCGTGTCCAAGATGGCGGCTGGGCCGGGCAATGGTGCTGACGGTGGCCCGGGCCCTGTCCTGTGGGGAGGGAGCGAGCCCTTCATGTGGCCTGTCCAACAACTTAGATGAGAAAAGAACTACAGGATTAAAGACACACATAAGGGAACTAATAGCAGGAATAAGAGCGTGGAGGGATCTGGACAAATGGGAGGAGAGATGGTCCAAAAGGGGAACTGTTAGGCGGTGTGCGAATGGGACGTCTCCTGAGGGAAGGTTGATGCAGATGGAGGCATTCCCTTTGAGAGAAATATCAAATGGGAATTATGTACATGTGCCCTGGAGTAGAGGAGATTTAGCTGCATTTACCAACTCATTTCCGAAGTTAAGGGACAATCCAGTAGAGTGGTATAAGCAGGTAGAAAGGTTTGTAAAGATCTCGAAAGTATTGTGGATTGATTTGAACACTTTGTTTGACATTGTGGTCCCATCTGACTTGTGGACATCGTGCAAGACTAGTGTTGAATGGCCAACTACTGAACCAGTGAGGGATGCTCAGACAAATGGACCGTCTGAAATTGTCATGCAAAAGTATGAAAGGGTAATAGCTTGGCTGAAAGATAAGGTACCACCCCAGGACATAGATTGGGTAAAAATAGACCGAACAAGACAAGAACCAAAGGAGACAGTTCATGAGTTCTATGAAAGGTTGTTGAAAACATTCAAACAATACAGTGGACTCGATGTAATGGATCCCAAAGATATAGGACAGTTTGTGTCAAAGTTTGTTTTGGGGTTGAGACCTGATATTTGTTTGATGATTCAGCAACATTTAATTTGTTGGCAGAACAAACCACTAGATGAAATTTTAAGGTATGCCAGATACTGTAGCGATGAGATAGATTCCAAGACAAAGAAAATGAAGGAGAAGCTGATGGTGGTACAGATGCAGTCAGCCGGAAAGGGCGGACAGCAGAAACAGGGAACGGGGACAATGGGACGGAAGTCGAATGGTCAGAACAAGGATAGTGAAGAAAGTCAGGGACCTAGAATAGATTTTGCCACTTTAAAGAAAACGACAAAGTGCCACCAGTGTCACCAAGTGGGACATTGGAGACGCGAGTGTCCCTTTAACCCTGAAAGTGGAGAACTAGAATTAGAACAGGAAGTTCAGGAGGTTCCAGTTCAAAGGGCGACAGTCCCAGGAAGCAAGGTGGTCAAAGGGGGGACTTCGGCTCCACGAGCTCAGTTTCCACAGCCACCAAAGATCGCGACAGGGGGAAAAGTCTATAAACAAATGCCTCTTTTTATTGAAGAAGAAAAATGTTATTACATTGACCCAATGACCGGTCAACGTGTGAACAGAGAAGAGGACTGTACCCTCGGGGCAGTTCTAGAAGTAGATCAGAGAGGGCCATTTGTTGAGGCAGAGGTAGCAGGGTGCCCGATGACATTCTTGGTGGATACTGGAGCTACTCGATCAACTCTGAGATCAGCAGTGGTTCCTGACCTACCAATGTCGGGGGAAACAATTCAGGTGGTTGGAGTCGCAAATAGAAGAATGACTAGTCCTTTGACAGAACCAGTGTCAGTGAAAATAGGGAATTACACAAATGAACATCAGTTTGTGGTATGTGATTCTAGTCCTGTATGTCTGTTAGGGAGGGATTTGTTGTGCAAATTGAATTGCACCATATACTGCACCCCTCAGGGTGTGGAGGTACAGACCGCAGATGATGATGCTACCTTTAAGATTGCCAATGAGAGAACATGTATAGAACTGTATCCTACTCTTACCGTGGAAGACCTTCCTTGTGACCTAAGAGATGCTGTCTCAGCTGAAGTATGGGATTTTACTGGGGAAGAGATAGGACTGATCAAAGGGGTGGAACCAGTGAAGATCATGATAAAACCAAACGCTGAATTTCCAAGAACGCCTCAGTATAAACTGTCCCAGGAAACGATTGCAGGAATAAAACCTGTGATTGATTCAATGATTCAGCAGGGAATACTGAAAGAAATCGTGGGTAGTCCATGTAACTCCCCGATTATGGGTTTGCAGAAACCTAGTGGGAAGTTCAGAATAGTTCAGGACCTTCGAAAGATTAACAACATTGTGGTTTCATGTTGTCCAGTGGTACCGAATCCATCAGTGATACTGTTTCAAATACCATTCCAAGCTGAGTGGTTTACAGTGATAGACCTTTGTCAAGCCTTCTTTTCCATCCCATTGGATGAGGACAGTCAGTATCTTTTCGCATTTAAAATGGAAGATCGCGCCTTAACATGGTGTCGAATCCCACAAGGGTTCACAGATAGCCCTTCGATCTTCAGTCAGCTGTTGAAGAAGAACCTTGAAAGTCTGGTATTGCCACAGAACTCGGTTCTGGTCCAGTACATAGATGACCTACTTGTTGCGTCAGAAACAGAGGAAGCTTGTAAGGAAGACACCATTGCTTTACTGAATCATTTAGCTGAGAATGGACATAAGGTATCTCCGAACAAATTACAGTACTGTCTGACAGAAGTACAGTATCTGGGTCACCGAATAGAGAAGGGGAAGCGCAAGGTGTCTCCAGACAGGATAGAGGCCATCATGAAAATGAATGCACCAACGACACAGAGAGAAGTTAGGATGTTCTTAGGAATGGTTGGTTACTGCCGACAGTGGATAGCTAACTTTTTACTGAAAGCAAAACCTTTACAGAAACTGACGCACAAGGAGGTGAGTGATCCGGTACCATGGGACAACGAGTACCTAATGGCGTTCCTACAACTGAGAGAGGATTTGTGTCGTGCTCCGGCTTTGGGAATGCCAGATTATGAGAAGACTTTCTCATTATACTGCTGTGAAAGAGAAGGATGTGCGTTATCAGTGTTGGTGCAAGTACACGGAAATGCCCGTAGACCAGTTGCATATTTTTCGGCTACATTAGATCCGGTAGCCGCAGCGTTGCCCAGATGTCTCAAATCCGTTGCTGCAACAGGTGTCAGCATTGAGAGGTGTGAGAACATAGTAATGGGACATCAATTAGTGGTGTATGTACCGCATTCGGTAGAATTGTTAATGACAAGGACCAAGACGCAGCACTTGACCAATAGTAGGCTCACGCGCTATGAGCAAGTTATTCTTGCTGCAGAGAACGTGACCCTTAAGAGGTGCTCGGTCTTGAATCCTGCTACATTGATGCCACTTCCTAATGATATAGAAGGCGAAGAATGTGAAGATCACGATTGCCTAGATGTGACTGAACTATGCACGAAGCCCAGACCAGATATTGTGGATGAGCCATTGATCGACCCTGATGAAATTTACTTTGTTGATGGCTCATGCTTAAGAGACGATACTGGTCGGTTGACAGCAGCTTATGCTGTTTGCACCATTACTGGAGTTGTGGAAGCCGCTTGCCTGGAAGGAGTACACTCCGCTCAGGTAGCAGAAATCATTGCATTGACACGTGCCTGTATAGCAGGTAGCAAAAAGAGAGTCACCATCTATACCGATAGCCAATATGGTTTCGGTGTAGTTCATGATTTCGGGAAATTGTGGTCTCAGAGGGGTTACATGACCTCCTCTGGTTCGCCAATCAGAAATGGGGAATTTGTACGACTGCTGTTAGAAGCATTGCAAGGTCTAGCTGAAATTGCAGTGGTCAAGTGTATAGCTCACACTAAAAATACAGATTTTGTGTCACAAGGAAACAGATATGCAGATGAAGTTGCCCGCTATTGTGCGGAGCAAGGGTATACTTTCACGGAGGTGGAAGTAGGCGGGGCAAAGGAAAAAACAGAAGTCAATATGATGTTAGAGACCGTAGATACATGGGAAGATCTGAAACAAATGCAAGAAAATGCACCTGAGTCAGAGAAAAGGTCCTGGGAAGCAGCAGGTTGTGTGAGAAGTGAAATGGATATTTGGGTTTCAGCAGATGGAAGAGCAGTGTTACCAGAGGAATTAGTGAGTCCAATGGCACGACAAATACATGGTCCAACACACTTAGGAAGGGATGCCATGCTGAGAGTATTTAGGCAAACTTGGTATTGCCCAAAGTTCAGGATTGCAGCAGAAGCAGTCTGTAGGAGATGTGTCACATGTCAGCAACTGAATGTAGGGAAAAGAACACCAGTTACCATGAGTCACATTGGGAGGTCTGGGGGGCCTTTCAACAGAATGCAATTAGATTTCATTGAAATGCCTAGAGTCAACCGCCTTAGGTATGTGTTGGTGGTCGTATGCATATTTTCCAGGTGGGTCGAGGCATACCCTACACGTAGGTGCGATACACTCACCGTAGCAAAACTGTTACTTAGAGAATTGATCCCGCGCTACGGGGTGCCAGGCTCTCTGGAATCTGATCGAGGAACACATTTTAACAGTGAAATTGTGAAGATGCTCTGTGCCGCATTGAACATTGATCAGAAGTTGCACTGTAGCTATCGACCAGAGGCTTCAGGAATTGTGGAGCAGATAAATGGGACACTAAAGTGTCGAATTGCCAAAGTGTGTTCTTCAACTTCCTTGAGTTGGCCAGATGCTTTGCCTTTAGTGTTGATGAGCATGCGCAGCACACCCGACCGGAGGACAGGTCTCTCTCCACACGAGGTGCTGATGGGGAGGGCAATGAGGCTTCCTTCTGTACCAACTGCGACACTATTAAACATTACAGATGACCTGATCCTGGATTACTGCAAAGGGCTGTCTGACGCCATTCATTCTGTGTCCTTCCAGGTGCAGGCTGCTGAGGTCCCATCTTCAAGAGAGTTGTGTCATGACCTGTGCCCAGGAGAGTGGGTGCTGGTGAAGAAACACGTCCGGAAAAACTGCCTAGACGTGCGCTGGAGAGGACCTTTTCAGGTCATACTGACCACGAATACGGCTGTCAAGTGTGGAGGCCTGCCGAATTGGATACACGCTTCCCACACCCGAAGAGTTCCAGCACCCCTGGAAGAAACAGCTCCTCTCACGGATGAGAATCCAGCTGAAGATGGTGAACCATTAGAGGGGATCAGTCAAGCCGTGGGGGTGTCTGAAGAAGTTGGGAGCGTTGCAGATCCAGAAGAAGAAGGGCAAGGCGGTAGCGAAACTGAAGCTGCAACAGAAGGAGAGAGCAGTTGTGAATGTGATTTGGAAACAGATCAGGAACAGAGTGATCAGGAACCGAGCAGGAGGGAAAGGAATAGGAGGAAAAGAAGTGGGGCAGCTACTTGGCCTGAAAGAAGAAGGAGGCCGAGCCTGAAGCTAGCTCGAGAAGAAACTCTTGCTCCTATATCCGAAGATTCGGATCTGGAAGAAGGTGTATCGGACCAAGAGCAGGAGGGTCTAAGGAGATCAAGTAGAGTACGAGTGCCTAGCAGAAGATACTCTACACCTGAGTGGACCTACCTCGCTGCAGATGTCCGAGGGACGCAGAGCTGGGAGGGTGAGGGAAGTGACCCTGACCAGAACTGACCCAATCATCACAGTGGAAGTAAGATTCCTGTTGCCAGGATTGGAGGTCGAAAGACTGCTGACACTCAACATCGTCTATCCTCCTCTCCTGAGCGGAATAAGAACATTGATATTTGAGACTGTTGAGTTTCCGTGTTGCTGTTCAAGGTGTCCAATACTGGAGGGAGTCCTTCTCCGTATGGAAATATTTGAGCTAGTGGTGGAACTTCTGGGAACACGCATAGTTTCAGATTGCTAAAAAGACTTTGATAAAGAACATTTGTTAATACAGATCAAAAGGATAACCTAGTGCCAAATGTAAGAAGACAGAAACTATGGACTTCCATTTTAGTGGATGGAGAAGGGCTAGAGTTGTCTATTGCTACAGAACTTAATGACTGTTCTTGCGGGAGAGAATTGTCAGCTTCCAAGTGTGGTTCAAAGAAAGACATTGTGGTTCAAATGAAGGGAGTCTTTGTGCAAAGCAAAAAGGACATTGAGAAGAAGTAAGGGACTTTGCTGAGAACGACAAACAGAGCTACACTGTTTGAGATCATGGAGACTGGCAACCCGAACCGCAGGGCAAAATGCATAGTAGGCACACTTTTAGTGGTAGTGATTTCTCTTATAGTTTTAGTAGTTACTATATCATATATAGTGGGACATGAGAACGAAACAAAGACAAGATCAGAAACAAAGAAAGCATCAACACAAAAGCCTACCACTGTTGCTGGGGTAAAAGGAGAAAACACTGAGAAAGAAAAGGCTTTGCTAGATGCTGAGATCAAAAGATTACATGTTGACGAATCACAGGGGAACTTTAGGTCAAATGCTTATGCCAAGTTGCTCTACGAATACATTGATGTCATGGAGGCGAAGAATTGCTACGTTTGTATGCAATTACCAGCTTCTGTGGAGGAGGGTATCAGATACCATCATCTTCCATTGACGTATGGAATCACATGTAGTTTGTTGTTGAGCATATTCTATGGACGAGATGGGTTTGAGTATTATTTCTCAAATTTTGACTCGACATTGCCAGAGGTCCCAAATTATAAGCATCTGAATAAGTGGGACTATTACAAGTGCGAAGACAGGTTACAGAAATTTTTCATTCCATGGAAAACGTTAGATACCTCACATGCCCGAAGAAATAATCTGACTTGTCAAGTGTCAGAAATTGAGAAAAAGTTTATAGGGCAGGTGGATACTAGATATAGGAGGCAAAAGATTCTAAAAGCTTCAGGACAATGGGAAACAGACTGGACCAAGGAAGAAAGGATACATCAAAGAAAGGGTAGCCTTGGTCCAATTCCTTTAGACAAGGAGAAACGGGGGAAACTGTGCATCCACAGAAGTTACTCATATTATGAGAATATGTTTGTAGGTCAAGTCAGTTGTGAACATGCTTTCCAATTGGAGTACTACTCCAAAGACTTTTTGAAGGAGATGCAAGCAATTCCAAATGTATATTTTGTATGTGGAAGAAATGCATATGTGAAGTTACCAGATAATTGGTACGGATCATGCTATTTAGCAATTGTCTTCCCCAAAATATACCATGTTGAGAATTTAGAAACGACAAAGAGAGGAATACCAACAAGAGGGAGAAGAGATCTAGGTGCTGAAGAGGTAGTTGGGGATGTATTCGGTGCTGCATTCCCTCTCTTGGGATTGATACTGAATGACATAAAAATTAGAAGATTGGCTACAGTCGTAGATAGGTTATCTGCCAGTACTGCTAGATCCTTAATGCTGGTGGAGGGAGAGATGCAATCGATAAGAGCAATGGTTCTTCAGAACCGACTTGCTTTAGATGTTCTGTTAGCCAAGGAGGGCGGAGTCTGTAAGGCTTTGAAGGTCCAGGAATGTTACACTTACATTCCAGACAATTCAAAACCTTTAGAGAAGTACATACGAAATATTACTGCGATTCATCATGAGATAGAGGATCTGACAAAGATAAATGTATGGGAAAAAGTAGGTCAAGGAATGGGTAAAGTTGGAGGCTGGTTTTCCAATTTAGGAAAGGGTATCATTTGGTACATATTAAAACCCATCATCATAATTGTGATTTGTGTAATCACTTTGTGGGGATTGGTGCGACTGTACCAATGGTATAGAGCAAGCAGGTTGCAGAGATCCATGAGGGAACAGGAGAAAAGACTGACTGCGATGCAGGATACACAATATAAGAGTCTGAAGGCTCTAGAGACAATGAAACGAGGGGGTATTGCAACAACTTCAGTCTGAAAGATCCTACATTTTAGAGATGGTGTTTTGATGGTGATGACTCCTGAAAGTCATCAAAGGGGGGACTGAGAGAGCAGAAATCTGAAAAAAATGTATAAGTACACCATATTTACAAGCACGTAGTGTTAGTTTAAATTTTATTGCACACGAGTGTCATATTCATAGAGTGAACTTATATAAGAGTGTTTAGCTAGCATAGAGGTACTTATAGCAGTATGGAAACTAATGTAGAAATGTTAGAATGATGTGAAACTTCACGTTTCTCATGTTAAGTGATTGTGTGTAAAGGAAATGAAACCTAGCAAACCAATGAGAATGTGTAGGCCGCAGGGCAATTCACAGTAAAGATAAAGTGCTGCTGAACTGATGTGAGACGTGGTTAACATTGTTTTTAGAAGTATTTAATCATAGAATTGAAATATATGTTTTATATAGATGTGTTGCATTATACTATAGTAATACGTGTTAGTTAAAATACTGTTTAAACCAAAGAAAGGAAATGTTTTAGAAGGCAGAGACCCGCTTTATGTAAATCAACTAGGCCTGAAAAGACCAAGTCATTCTCTTTGATCTAAAATGTGCTCGTTAGGGGGAAGTTGTGCTAGGCACTAACTGAGAATCCTTACACATGTTTTATGGTCCGAGATATGCTGGAGGTTGGAATTTGAGGCCCACAGTGTATGTGTCTGTCGCAGGTGCGAGGAGCCCTAATCAGTACTATGATGAACGGTTCCTTTGTTCAAGAGAGCCAGGCGCAGGCCTGGAGGAGTCTTCAGGAATTTTAGGGGGTACTGTCTCGCTGAAGAAGAAGCCTGGGAAGCAAGGTCAACTTTAATGAAGAGTCCCGAGGAGCACCAGTACGGAGTTTGCCGCTCAAAACTGCACCACGTGAGAGGCGTCTACAGGGGCGTTCCTATTGGAAATGTGATTTTGTATTAGGGATAGCACCCCGGGTGGAGTTAGGGCAGATGATCTGAGAAGCCTTAGAGAGCGGATGGGTAGGCAGATAGAGAACTGAAAGAAACCAACTTGGTTCAGAGACTAGGAGAAGTGTGTGATCTTCTTTGGAAGTCACCACTGCTGACACCTTTTTAGGTAAAGATCTTGTTAAGTAGGGAGGTCACTTAGTCTAGTGTAGGGACAGACTAACTTAAATTTTTCTTTTCTGTAAATGACTCTCAAGTTGCAACTCACAGCGATTCTTGCAACACTCATGTTCTTTGAGATATTTTTGATAATTTCCTTTTGCCGATTGAGAATATTCAGAGAGTACCTTTTTGTACTAATACCTGTATACCTTTTGAATCTTATTCTGAGATGTTTGTATCTCCAGATACTTTTGACTTTGAATTAAAACTTTTTAACCTTTCCCAGTGGTAAGTGGTTCTTTAGAGTGGTTTAAGTTCCTAATTGACTAACCTAGTAGTAGATTGTCTTTTACTCAATGACAGGTACCAACGATTCAGTCGACAGGATTAGGGATCTGGTAAGGTAACTAGAGACCAGAAACCCCGCGTTAACAGATGCCTGCACGCTTTTTGCAGGCTTGAGACAAGTCAGGTGGGCGGGCGTAGGGTTGGCTCGGAGATTCGAGACCAATCCAAACAAAATGGAGTATCAGGGGGTATACAGTAAGGCCGCCACCCACTCAGAGAAACACACTACAAAATGGAGCCTTACCAAATCAAACACCTAACTATATGACCTCCGGGGGCTTTCTATATATATAAAGTGGGGACCCCGTGGGTGTGTAAACTAAACATTACTCCTCTAGGTCAAGGTGTATTTATTTATAAAATATATATGCGTTGTAACAGGCCAAAAACCTCACCAATAAAAATGTTGTGAGTAGAGAGAGAGTGCCTCACGGTAGTAACACCCGAGGGGGTTCCTGGTTAACAATCACCAGTTTACCCACTTCTCATCATCGGTCACTCTCTCTCTGTTATGAAGTGTGAAAAAGAAACGAGCAAAGAAGCTCAGTGTTAAATGAAGAACCAAAAACCTTGTGCTAATAGTGAATAATAACTCATGTATGTGCTTATCACCACACCTAAACAGCTAGAACCCCAAAGGATACGGACCTATGTATTCGGTCCATAAGTGAATAAAAATGTGAGAATTGGTAAGGTTTGCTGGCTTTCCAATCTTTATTCCAATGCTGCAAACCTCCCGGATAAAAATGGTTAGTTATGTACCATGTTTACTTAAATGCCGTGCCAACATGTTTCGTTGCTCAACATTCCAGCAACTTCATCAGGGCAATCAAGGGGTTTCTCAAATGTAAATCTTCACACTCAGAGTACCTTGTGGTTGCTAAGGTCAAGCATACCAGCAATCATCCATTAAAAATGGACCCCGTGTCTGATGATCACGAGTCCCCAGAGGCTCGGTCTCTCTCTAGCCACTGTCACCGCGTCCCTCCGGCTCTTTAGAGATCGAGACACAAATCAGCCAGGATGGCAACAGTGTGCGTAAATGTCCGGTAAAAAGGGAGAAGAATTTAAAGGGGCAAGAAAGGAAAGTTATGGGAAAACTTGTACAATGCCTCAGTGGGCGTGAGACATATTAGGGTGGCTAGGTGGGATGGTTTAAGTGTAGATCGGTTGTTACTTCTGGGATGAGCTGGTTAGGTCTCGCGACCTATCGATGCGCGCATGCGCATCGAGCGGAGCGAGAATTCATGTCGGCAAAATCCTCTTCAAACTAAGGGCTTTCAGCCCGGCGTTTTCTTGCAGTTCACGTGAACATGCACGAGCATTCACCAGGGCTTCTCCTCCCCTAGCAGCACTCCTCCCACACCAGCAACTCCCCCCTCCCACACCAGCACCTCCCCTCTCTCTCCCCGCAAACACAGCCTTGCCGTAGCAGCACTCCTCCCACACCAGCACCTCCCCCCTCCCACACCAGCACCTCCCCTCTCTCTCCCCGCAAACACAGCCTTTCCTTTCATTTCTCCTCCCCCTCCCCAGCCCGTAGCAGTTGCCGTAGCAGCACTCCTCCCACACCTCCCCCCCATCAGAATGACTAATACATCTCGCTCACGACAAGCCATCTGACACGATCCTGGCCTGCCTTTAGTCTACAGTACCCTTCAGCCACGCATATTTTGTGTAAAGCTAGGTTTAGAGAGCCAGTCACGGCCCATTCACGCATCACTCTTCTTTTCCTTCCATCTAACTGAAACCAAACAAAGGCTCCGCAGAACATGACTTGTGAACATGGCAGCGGGGTTACCTCATCCGACAGGAATCCACTTTGCTGCACTTCCAATAAACACGGCTACTTTCCCTTGCCCAGACTTCTATTCTCTAACAAGAGCTAACACATGTCTGCTGTGGGGCCGGTTATCTCATGTTTTTTTCCATTGTCACACACGCTTCCCGAAATGTTTTAACAAAGCTTTGTTTTCTAGTGATAATGTAGAGTTTGTGCGTGTTTAAAATGTTTTTATTTCATGTAATTGTTGAAATAAGCGTTGTGTTTGACTTTTCTTTTCTGTTTTTAACTTAAGTGTGCTCACACTGACTTATCTATACGAAAGAAAGCTTTTCAAATGCTTCGAAAACTCGTCATGAAGGGCTTCCTTTTCCTGCTCTTCTTGACTATTCTTGGAAGTGTGGCTTTTGCCTTCAGGCCCGTCGAGTCCCGTACACGGCCCTTTCTCATCACACTTGAGGTCGGGCGGGCGGGCTGGAGTCTTAGATCTTCCTCCAAGTCTTGGTGCCAGCCCCGGCTCTTCAGATGGAAGCACACATATTAGACGGAGCTCACCCCTGCGCCCAAGACGCTGCAGGCTGCACCGCACGCTTTTCAAACCACACCGCATGGCGCGGAGAATACACATTTATTCAATGTATTCATTTAGTAATGCTCTGCAGTATACCGAAAATCAGCTCCAGCGGGTGACTGGGCGTCCTGGATTTTTGCCAGTTCATGATAGGACGTTGCCAGTTTCATAATGCATTTCATATGTAGCACTTCATGCCCCGTTTATGCCGTTTCTAGGCGCTGCACATCTCAGCAGCAATTATCTTGTTACAATTCCAAAATGGCAGCAAAGCAGCAAATGGTCTCACACAGTCCTACTCAAAGTAAGGCACAGGAGCCCTATGCAGCTCTCCTGACCTTTGCTTGCAGCCCCCAGCAGAACCACTGCACTGGGCTGCTGTTCACTTGACCAAGTAATACCATTCAGGAAGATGTGCAATAAACAGGCCAGTATTTATTTGCACTAACTGGAGTAACAAGCATTGGCATAGCCAATAGGTCTCGCTTGTGGGACCTTATAAGTATTTAGTTACAAGGATATTGTGCTGCAAAACAAAATACTTATAAGGTCCCACAAGCGAGACCTATTGGCTATGCCAATGCTTGTTTAAGATGTAATCTGTTGCCTGCATTTACTTTTTCTCAGCACAGGCCTGTTCCACTTTAGGAGCCATTTTCCATGACATTGGCCTCTGTCATGGTTGCGCCGTCTCATCCTGTACATTTTCTCATGGCGCCCTATCATTCTCCTAGGCACAACATTTCTAAGGCGCTTATTTACCTGACACGCTCGTTGTGAGTGCCTTTATTCTCTTGCCACCTCTTCTGATGCGCTGAAATCCTTATGGATTCCTTCTCCGGGCGCGTAGGAGGGCGCGGGGAAGGGCAGTGATGTCTGCTGGCGTTAGGCTGACGGGCCTTGCTTCTGCTGGTGCAGGGTTTTGATGGCCGTTCTGTCTCCTGGTCCCGCTTCAGCTGCTGACAGCAGTATCAGTTTCCTTATAGAACCTGCTATTAACATATCTTTTTATGCTGCTACGTGGTACTGCCCACTGGGAGATTACATTTTCAGAAGTTAATAATAAACATGTTGCTAGGCATGCGGACAAACAGCAATTTATTTTTTGTGCTTCGCGTAGCATCGAAATGATGTCTTTGGACCACTCGAAGCCCTCTGCGAGCCCGGAGAGGGTGGAGAAGAAAAGGGGAAACGGGGAAAGCAAGGAAGGGGAGCACAGAAGAGTAGGGGGTGTTGCAGTACGAGAAAAGGTGGGGGCGGGGGGCATTCCTTGGCGCCCATCACCCTGGGGGAACGGAAGAACTAGAATGGAGGGGAAAGAAAACTGAAAAGGTGATTTGATGGGAAAAGATGGAGATGGTGAAGGGGGTGGCACAGGGCCGGCGCTGGGCATGGGCAGTGTGGGCCGCTGCCCAGGGACCCGCAGGCAGCCCTCCAACTTGGGGCCTCGCACTTACGCGACACAGTCAGGCCACAAACGACATGAAAGGTGCCACCGTGCAAGTGCTCCACCTTAGGGGGGCCCCCTGCTGTGGCCTCACTTCTATAGTGTAGGGAGGCGAACTGGGGTTGTGGGGGTGGGAGGACAGTCCAAGTTGCCAGACGGCACATTCCTCAGTTTTGTCCTGCAATTAGGCCTCCTCCCCCCACCAACGCATAAGCACAGGGAGAGGGCTATTGCCAGGTTATTTAGCTCCCTGGCAGTCTTAAACCTCTCTGAAGGCAAGCAACCCTCACACCTTCAGCCCTTTATGAGCTGTTAAGAGGTGCCTGTAGGTGGCTGAGAGGGAGGGGCTGCAGCTTCAGGAGCAGGGGCATCTTTTGAGATGCAGACAGCCGTGAAGGGCCAAGTCTGTGCAAATTAGAGGGGCCTTGCACATTCATTGTGGTCATCTCAGACAGCGCCACCTTGTGGCAGACTATCACAAGCTCAGGTGTTGACAATTAAGTGCCAGTGCCAAGCACCGGAAACCACCGGCTCAAATTAAGCACTGGATGTAAGCCCTCTCAATCAATCAATCAATCAAAGCATTTGTATAGCGCGCTACTCACCCGGAGGGTCTCAAGGCGCTTGGGGAGGGGGGGTCCGCTACTGCTCGAACAGCCAGGTCTTGAGCTGTTTCCTGAAGGCGAGGTGGTCCTGGGTCAGGCGGAGGTGGGTCGGGAGGGAGTTCCAGGTCTTGGCGGTGAGGTAGGTGAAGGACCTTCCCCCTGTGGTAGCTCTTCGGATGCGGGGGACGGCGGCGAGGGCGTGGCCGGTCGATCGAAGCTGGCGTTTGGGAGCGTAGAAATTGAGGCGGCTGTTGAGGTATCCTGGTCCTTGGTTGTGCAGGGCTTTGTGTGCGTGGGTGAGGAGACGGAAGGTGATTCTCTTGTTGACCGGGAGCCAGTGCAGGTCTCGCAGGTGTCCGGAGATGTGGTTGCGACGGGGGATGTCCAGGATGAGTCTTGCTGAGGCGTTCTGGATCCGCTGGAGTCTCTTCTGGAGTTTGGCGGTGATTCCGGCGTAGAGGGAGTTGCCGTAGTCCAGTCGGCTGGTGACGAGGGCCTGGGTGACCGTCTTCCTGGTCTCGGTGGGGATCCACCGGAAGATCTTGCGTAGCATGCGTAGGATGTTGAAGCACGACGAGGAGACGGCGTTGACTTGACTGGTCATGGAGAGGGATGAGTCCAGGATGAAGCCCAGGTTGCGTGCGTGGTCTGTTGGTTTGGGTGCGCTGCCGAGGGCGGGGGGCCACCAGGCGTCGTCCCAGGCGGAGGGTGAGGATCCCAGGATGAGGACTTCCGTCTTGTCCGAGTTCAGTTTCAGGCGGCGGTTCTTCATCCAATCGGCTACCTCCTTCATCCTTTCGTGTAGGTTGGCTCTGGTGGTGGCGGGGTCGTTGGTGAGGGAGAGGATCAGCTGGGTGTCGTCAGCATAGGAGATGATGTTGAGGTTGTGCTGTCGTGCGATGGCTGCGAGGGGACTCATGTAGACGTTGAAGAGGGTTGGGCTGAGCGAGGAGCCTTGAGGCACGCCGCAGATGACTTCGGTGGCTTCTGATTTGAACGGGGGGAGGCGGACTCTCTGTGTCCTTCCGTCAAGGAAGGAGATGGTCCACTGCAGCGCCTTCTCCCGGATTCCGACTTTGCTGAGGCGCTGTACTAGGGTACGGTGGCAGACGGTGTCGAAGGCCGCGGAGAGGTCTAGGAGGATGAGGGCCGCTGTTTCTCTGTTGTCGAGCAGAGCTCGGATGTCATCGGTGGCTGCGATCAGGGCGGTCTCGGTGCTGTGGTTGGCCCTGAAGCCAGACTGCGAGAGGTCGAGGGATCAATTCGTCTCGAGGAAGGTGGCCAGCTGCTTGTTGACGGTCTTCTCGATGACTTTAGCGGGGAACGGGAGCAGCGAGATGGGTCGGTAGTTCTTGAGGTCGGAGGGGTCGGCTGATGGCTTCTTTAGTAGGGCGCTGAGTTCGGCGTGCTTCCAGTTCTCCGGGAAGGTGGCGGTGTCGAAGGAGGAGTTGATGATGTCCCGCAGGTGGGTTGCGATGACAGCGTCGGCCTTGTTGAAGACGTGGTGAGGGCAAGGGTCGGTCGAAGATCCGGAGTGGATGGTATTCATCGTGCGGATGGTGTCTTCGGTGCTGATCGGGGTCCAGGCGCGGAGGGTGGTGGTGGGGGGCGGTGGTTCGGTCGTGGCGTGCGTTGGTTGAGTGCTGAAGCTGTTGTGTATGTCCGCGATCTTGTTGTGGAAGTAGGAGGCAAGGGAGTTTCAGAGGTCTTGCGAAGGGGTGATGTTGTTGTTTCCGGCATTGGGGTTGGAGAGCTCTTTAACGATGTTGAACAGTTCCTTGCTGTTGTGTGCGTTGTTGTCCAGTCGTTCCTTGAAAGCAGTTTTCTTAGTGGCGTGGATCAGTTGGCGGTGTTTTCGGGTGGCGAGCTTGAGGGCAGTCATGTTGTCCGGTGTTGGGTCTCTGCGCCAGGCTTTCTCGAGGGCTCTGCAGTTCTTCTTCGAGTTCTTGAGTTCGTCGGTGAACCATGGGGCTTTCTTGCTGCCGGGTCTGCTAGGCGGGGTCCTCATAGGGGCGAGGTCGTCTGCGCAGCCGCTGATCCACTTCGTGAGGTTGGTGGCCGCTTGGCTGGGGTTTGTTAAGCATGGGCGGATTTTGCGGATTGGCAATCCGCGAACTTGCGTATTTACGGATTCGCAATCCGCGAAGATACGCGAACTCTAGCGGACTTGCGGATTTTTCCGTTTTTTGTGTTGGCGCGTGTTCGCGCCGATTTTGGGACAAGTTCGCAATTGCGAACTTACTTTTCGGCTTGCAACGGCCGCGACTATGTTGTTTCTACGTCTGGTTTATCATCACAGGTTCACAGCACCCTCTGTTTCACCACTGCCACCCTCTGGGACACCCATGCCACCCTCTAGTACATCCTCACAGGCACCTATTAGGTTTATTTATTACTGTAGATTATGGTGGTTGAAAAAAGCTAGCACACCTGCCCTTCTTCAACTGCCATCAATTAATTTGTGTTTCATTAATGTGTCAGTAATTTTGAAAGTTCCAGTCTGGCTGGCACCTGCTTCCTTCCTTATCTGTAATTTGCTATTTGTTGCAGTGATTTTTTTTTTTTACAGGACCTTTATGGTGCTATTCTATGAGCCTGCTGTTTGGGTCATAGCAGGGTCATAGAATTGTTGCAAACTCTGGAGGGGCCCATCAGGAAGCACTACCTTGAATGTTACTAATGTTAAGTTTGAACTTTTGCACCTGCTCATTGCTTTCATTTTAGCTAAAATCGTTTTTTTTGCAATTTCGCGCGTTATTTGGGGCGCGAATCCGTGCGAGATCGATTTCGGAAGCCGCGAATACGTGCGAATACAAAATTGTTTTTGTTGCGACGTGTATGTTCGCGTGATCTTGCGCGTGTTCGCGAGGCGCTTCTAGCTATTCGTTTGCCAAGTTACCCTATCGGTCGTACACGGGCGCGGCCATCTTGTTGGCGTGACGTAATTCCGTTTCCGCCCGCTATGTGTAATCTCGCAAAGTGTGCTGCTCGCGAGTACAAGTTCGCGCGTACTCGCAAGGAAAATCTCGCGCGAACTTACCCACGCGGTCGTGAACGGGCGCGGCCATCTTGTTTCTCATTCATTGCTATGGTTCTGGGCATGCTTTCTCTATCCTCTCTCAATCTCTGCCATCCTTTGCTTGTTTGAAGTTTTTTTGATCTAATTTTACTTATTATCTAACCCTCTATTTTTCTAGCTCTATATTTTTGTGTTTTCTGCAGCTTTTAGTTACTTTTAAACTACTTTTTTAAACTCTTTTATTTTCTTCTTCACTATTCTATTTCTTCTTTATCATTTAAGTTTATTTCTGCCCAGACCATGGTAAAGGGAGCCGGGAAGCACCCTGAGAAGGGGAAGGGTCCCGCACCCCGTGCCCGGCTCCCGTGCGGGCGTTTAAGGGGGGAGCAAGTGGTCCCGAGGGAGATCTTTAGCGCGGAGGAAGTGGCGGCACTGATCTTCCATGTCCAGCGCCGCCTCCCCAAGACGATCCTGGGAGGCGGCAAGATCGCGACCGGCTATGGCATCCGGGAGCGCCGCCAGCGGTGGGAGAAGGTGTGCCGGGCCATGTACAAGATCTCTGGGGTCCGGCGCACGTATAACCAGGCCACCCACCGCTGGACCGATGTCATGGACCGGGAGCGGGACTTGCTGGACGCGCTCGGCGTAGAGGTCCCCGGGCTTGGTGAGTAGTAGTAGTAGTACATTTACTACTCTGTTTTATCCGGCTCTGTTATTTGCAAATCTTTGTTCTTTACCAAGAGCAATAATGCTGCCGATTACATTGAGGTAAATTATATTTCAAAATCTTCTATGCATTTCATTTTCAGGTGCACTGCTCTCCTTCTCAGTAGCCTTGCTTGCTACTATGCTTCTTTGTTTTGTATGTTGTGTTCAGAAGCATTTCATTGGCCTGAGAAATTATGTATCAGTGTACTGTAAAGAAAAGAACTGCGTAATGCTAGACAGTAAGGGTCATATTTTCAATTACCGGCGCATCCCTGCAAAGTAGCAGGGATGCGGCAGTAATTGTGTGCCATGCCACCACCACCCATTGGCCCAAAACGTCACAGAAGCCTTACGCATCTGTGCCGTAAAGGCAGCGCATTGCTGGAGTTGCGTGCCAACGATGGCGCAGCTCCAGCAATGCTCTGGGGTACCCTATCTCCCCAATGCTGCATCAAGCCGTACGTCGGCTTCAAGCGCGCAGGGTTTGAGTCATGCATCATTGTCATAAAAATGACTGATTGACATCTTGTAGATTTCCCTCAGCCACTTTTAGGATTCGTTCCTGCGCAGGTACGCCCTCCCTTGCGCCGGAACGCCCCCTGATGGCGCAGGGCTTTACAACGTGATGCATCGCCCATATGCCCATATGTGTTTTTTTTTTAATATATACGCCGCACCAACACCATGGCGAGTCTTTTGTTCTGCCGCTGCGTCAGAAAAGGCACGCAACAATGGAGGAAAATCAGCCGCAACTTCCGCAAGGGACTTATAAATCAGCCCCAACAGACTGAAGTCCAGTGTCCTTCCTTTAGACAGTCACATGGCTATCAGAAGAAATAGTGGCGGTGGTGGCGGGTGGATTGATAGTTTGAGTATTCACTGATCTGCAAGCAGGATGGACTTTGTCTGTCACGTGTTGTGCACTACTGCCTGCAGTGCCAGGCCTAGGCAAACCTCTTTAGTAGTCTGTTTATTGAGTTACATAGGAACTTTCTAAGTCAACGTTCCGCAAATCAGGCAATACGAATAACGTAGTATACCACATGAGATAGATCCCGTGGAATAGTTGTCTATCTATTTGCTATTTTTCCAAAATATGTTGTTATTGTTCTTTTGAAATGTTTGATTTGGTTGAAAAATCTCATCCATGTTTTATGGTTTTTCTTTCTTTCATGTTGTACATCAGCTCCCCCCAAGGGCAAGAGGACACAGGAGGAGGGTGCTGAGGATGCAGGCCAGGATCGGGCAGGCGAGGGCTCCTTTGCTGGCCCCAGTAAGTTTACATTTTACTAAACAGTACCTATTTTTTCCTAGCGTTCCTCATTCGATTTTTTCTAAATCGTCTTTGATCTTCTTGTAGACTGAATATAAATTCTTATCCTGCCTCGAATATGATGACTCCCTGTGGTATTACTAGACTATTTTTATTAGTCTGTCTGTGTAGCTAACTAAGATTGGACATTTGGCAATTCCATTGGACTCCCATTATATTCAGCAATACCTCTATGCACTGTCTCCTTACTGACTAGATAGTGTGGCAGAGTCATTCAGCTCCCGAAGTCACCGATTATAGATCCCCAATGATCTCTAGATTATCGTACGCAGGACAAGAGAGTAGTACGGAGTCACAGCACAGTCAAGAAGTGTCAGAGGCACTCATGCTTGCAAAAATTCCAAAACCTTTAGCTCATCCACTCTAGTCTAGAGGAACAAAAACCACAGAGTCTATTTAAGTGTAAAAGCTTTATTAAAAGTAAACACATTTATTGAAATCTACTTTGTCATAAAACTATTTAACTGTAAACGGAAAAGTGGTTAGTGCTGACGATTAATTGGACACATTTCTTGTGGTCGAGCCGAACTCTCACCTACTTTGAACTTGATCCTGGTCGTGTTCTTAGGACTCAGGAGTCAAGCTTCTGTCTGTTAGGAGAAAAAGTGGTGCGTGTTAAAAATCAAAAGCAAGCATTCATCAGTTGTGCATAAAAGTGCAGCAAGACAACAGCCTTCCCTGGAAAATGGGACATTTTTACTATGGAGTAGACAGTCACAAATTATTACATTGTATTCTGTTTTTTTAACATTTCTCCTAGACCAAATATTATATAGTAGTGAGTGGTGTATTCTAACTTTCTTAAATGTACTTTGTAGGTGTAACATCTGGTGACGGGGCCAGCGCGGAGGTGGCTGATGTGTTGGACTTGGACTCGGAGGCCTCTGGGGAGGATGCGGCGGTAGAAGAGCTGGTGGCCGTTCCTGTGGGGGATCAAACGGTGGTGGCGGAAACAGGTAAGCTATATATTCCTTACTTATTGAGATTGAAGACTGCATAGTGTGCTTTCTGCACGGGTGTATTACAATTACAAATCAACCAGGTAGTAGCCTCCTCGAAATGTACTTCGACTTAGCTGTGAAGTTTTTGGTGAGAAGAATCCCAATAAGTTCTTAGACGAACGTGATGGATGGGATGAACGAAAAGCGAAAGAAGGGTGTAAGTAAGTGGGACGCGAACTTGTATGATGGCTGGCAAAGAAGAACGATATGTGTTTGCTTGGACCCAGAGGTGGCTGGGAAGGAAAGAATATGGTATGGTGCATGGCTGGGTCAATGATGAAGCAAGGATGGGTGGAAGGACAGCAGCCTGGGTGGGTGAAACAGAAACTGTATGTGTGCGTATACTTTGAATGAATGGATGCCTGGAGCATGGTATTCTCTGACTCTTACATAGCAAATGTGTATCTAGAGAGAGTAGATGGTCGCCAGGTGAAGTAAGTGTTACCTTGAAGAGCATGTACCACCGCACCCGCACGTCCGTCCCAGTGCAGGGAAGGCAAGGAAAAGAAATTGTAAATGTGTCCAATACTTCCATGAATAGTAGCAGTACTTTGTATTGCGTTTGCATTCACAGCATATATCTGGTTATTACGGTGGACACTCCGTACCTCTCTTAATAACTTTAGTTTACTTGTAGTACGTCATTCATGTGTGGGTGTATCACTGTGTTCACTCAATATTAAGCAAAGCACCTAAAGTCATCTCATCTGTCATTAAATACGTCCCATGTGAAGTGATAGATAATCAAATTAGTTAGCTTCTTCAGTTTCCTTTTCTAGTACTCATTTGCACTGTAGGGTGAAAGGTAAATTAATTAAGCAGTAGCCCTTGTAACAGAGTATTCTCAGTGCCACCCGTAATAGAAAAGTAATAGCTTCACCACCTGCATGTACTGGACCGGTACAGTAACGCAAGTCTGTCTCCATCATCATGGTGTGCAACTTTTTTTCTCGGGTGCAACTTCACTGTGCTGTGTCCATGTCATTCTGCCGGCTTGCATAAGATAACGTACCCATTTCCCTAAACAAGAGAGAAGAAGAAGAATAAGACTGGTGTACTGTCATAGTCGACTGTAATGGAAGTCCATAGTGGTCGTAGAATTAGTTCATTAAACTACCACTACTGTTAGAGCAAGGATGCAGAAGTGGGAGGGTTACATAGATACTGTCCTCAATAGTTATGTACTGTGCTTTCAATTTGCTACTTGTACTCTGTGACCCAACTTTCGGCTCAATCACTTTGTGTTATTAATAAGGAGCATTGGTTACAGACTATGTCTTTCTTTCTTCATATAGTTGCTCCTTCTTCCAAATCAACAACAAGGAGGGAGCAGGCTAGATTGGCCCGGCAACGGAGGCTGGAGGCCACAGTCGCCGAGTATCGGCGGCTGGTGGCCCTGGAGGAGGAGGAGGACACGCAGTCGAGCGGGGCAACATCTTCGACTGCATCCTCCTCCGTGACTAAACCAGCGGGACCGAGCCGGGCTAAGAAAGCCGACCGCCACCGCCAAGCACCGGAAACACCAGCTGCCCCCCACAGGAGCTGCAAGGAACGCCAACACCGCCTCCGAGTCCGCATGTCCAACCTGGAGCAGGAGGTCCTGAGGTATAAGACCTTGGTTAAGGGCCTCCGCTCCGAGCTTGCCACCCTCCGCAAGGAGTATGATGCCCATGCCGCATCATGCACCAGCACCAGCACCCTCCAGTAGTGGAGTGTCCCTTGCCCTTTTTTTATAGACTTTTGGGGGGTGGGATTTGGGAGTTGGGATCGTTTTGGGACGTTTCAGAGACAATCGTTGGGGTTAGGGTGGGTGAGGGAGATTATTTTGTTAGGGATAAATAAATATATTTTTCAACTACTTTATCTGACCATACCTGTTTTTTACTGCTTTTCAGTCTGGTGGGTGGGGGGCGGGGGTGTAACAGTAACTTTGTTTTCCTGAACAGTCGTAGGACTTTAGTAGTACAACCGTCAAACTCTTGTCTACTCCGAAATAATACTCCATTATACTACCTCCCACCAAACGCTTATCTTACCTGTAATTTGTGTTAGAAATTAGGGCTAGGCCCAGGGCTGGCTCCAGGTGAAATGGGGATTAACGTTGTCATTCCTGGGCGGGTGACATTTCCTCATTGCGGTGTTACTAGTGGTGTGACACAGTGGCAGTTGCATGCCTATGGAAAAAAAGAAAACGAAACCTTGTTTGTACTCCTTACTGTAGCATTACAACGGTTACGGTACGATCGAGAAAATAGCAGGTGACAGTACACTAGAACAGTGCCATAATGTAGCCTAACAAATGGTAAAGTATTGCAAGTATAACTAGTACTTGCGTTGAATTTATTTGACATTGGCTACTACTACTAGAAGATATAGTACTGAAGCTGAGTAAGTCTAGAAGATATCCTCGTATTCCTTCACCAGCCTGTTGCTGCTATCACCTTATCCTCCCCAGCAAGTGTGTGGAATTATTGATGTCATTTTAGTCAGACATCAAGCAAAACAACACAGCCCGGGGGAAGAGGGTTAGGGTTTGTAAAATGGATGGGAATGGGGGTTTCTTTTTGGGTAGGTTTTGTTGAGAGAAGAAAAAAAAAGCAGAGCATGGACAAACAATAATTGAAGATACAGAGTTTACAGACAATCTTTGGTTACAAAGTAAAGGTAAGCACATGCAGTCACACTCATAGAATAAAAGACAACAATGGATACTGTATCTGTATTGCGTATGTTGTTGGAGTTGTCCTGTTGAAATTGGTAAGTAAGTTGCATGCAGCAAACAATTCCTCTTATTGGCGGCACTCCTCCATTCCAGCTGACGCTTCGTCCATCAATGTGGTGGTGACCACTGACAGAAGAGACACCCTGTCCACTGCCTGCCTGGCGGATGTTGACTGAAACCCGGCCTGTAATTATTGAACGGAAAACAGGAAGTGCTATTACAATACCACTGATAAATAAATAAAAGGTATGTACGCTGTGTGGTTCAAAAAGTCACACTTTGATGATGCCTAGCAGAAAAATGGTTACAAAACGTACTTTGAAAGTAACAGTAGACCCAAATACAGACCGTGGATTGTATTCAAACCACTTGCCTGCAAGCAAAAGTATCCATAGCCAGCATCGCTCCAACAGTGCTCTACAACAACAGAACCGCGTTGCAATAGAACCCCCCTAAACACATGCAATCCTGCTGCTAGGGCTAACCCTAACGAACCCTAACTTACAAAGTGCCAAAACTGGTGTTTCCTTATGGATTTTGTCCAACTAACTTCTAGCCGGTATTAGACCTTCCCAGGAATGCCCCAGGCAAGACCCGCCAACCCACCCGCAAAAAAACACCCGACACAACACCACCAAACAGCGAAAAAGCTAAATCTCATACTTACAATGTCTCTCGGCCTTCGGTCCAAACGCGGCGCTGTGCAGCTAGGTCGTCATCATCATCAATCATCATAACTCCTGTTTTCCACCACGGATTTCCTGAAAAGCAAATGCAATCAAGATTAGACTGTCGCAGCAGTGCTTCGACAGAGACCCCGGCCGCAACCCACCCACGAACAGCAGGAAGCCCCCCAAAATGCTACATTGAGCAAGATGTCTGAAGAAATGGCAAAAAAAAGGCTGTTCCTTATGGATTTTGTCCAAAACACTTGTATCCGGTATTAGACCTTCCCAGGAAAGCCCCAGGCAAGACCCGCCGGCGCCAACCCACCCGCAAAAAAACACGCGACACAACACCACCAAACAGCGAAAAAGCTAAATCTCATACTTACAATGTCTCTCGGCCTTCGGTCCAAACGCGGCGCTGTGCAGCTAGGTCGTCATCATCATCAATCATCATAACTCCTGTTTTCCACCACGGATTTCCTGAAAAGCAAATGCAATCAAGATTAGACTGTCGCAGCAGTGCTTCGACAGAGACCCCGGCCGCAACCCACCCACGAACAGCAGGAAGCCCCCCAAAATGCTACATTGAGCAAGATGTCTGAAGAAATGGCAAAAAAAAGGCTGTTCCTTATGGATTTTGTCCAAAACACTTGTATCCGGTATTAGACCTTCCCAGGAAAGCCCCAGGCAAGACCCGCCGGCGCCAACCCACCCGCAAAAAAACACGCGACACAACACCACCAAACAGCGAAAAAGCTAAATCTCATACTTACAATGTCTCTCGGCCTTCGGTCCAAACGCGGCGCTGTGCAGCTAGGTCGTCATCATCATCAATCATCATAACTCCTGTTTTCCACCACGGATTTCCTGAAAAGCAAATGCAATCAAGATTAGACTGTCGCAGCAGTGCTTCGACAGAGACCCCGGCCGCAACCCACCCACGAACAGCAGGAAGCCCCCCAAAATGCTACATTGAGCAAGATGTCTGAAGAAATGGCAAAAAAAAGGCTGTTCCTTATGGATTTTGTCCAAAACACTTGTATCCGGTATTAGACCTTCCCAGGAATGCCCCAGGCAAGACCCGCCGGCGCCAACCCACCCGCAAAAAAACACCCGACAACACCCCCAAACAGCGAAAAAGCTAAATCTCATACTTACAATATCTCTCGGCCTTCGGTCCAAAGTAACGCGCTGTGCAGCTAGGTCATCATCAATCATCATAACTCCTGTTTTCCACCACGGATTTCCTGAAAAGCAAATGCAATCAAGATTAGACTGTCGCAGCAGTGCTTCGACAGACACCAAAAATTACACACAAACCCCCGGAACCCCGCCAAAGAGCACCTCAAAGGCAAGCAAGTCAGCAAAAACGGCAAGAAATTTTCACCTCATATTTGGTCCAAAACACTTTTGTCCATTATTAGAGCTTCACAGCAATGGGCCCAAAACCGTCAACTCACCCGCAAAGAAGTACAACACCCCCACAAGTGCTGAGTCTTTCTTCATTGTGCGTAATCCAGCACTCTGCTTGGAGGGAAATCGCAGTCTGGAGGAGGAGGATAGAGGAGCATGTTCTTCAGAACTTGTGAACCTGAGGAATGTAGACTGCGGCACCTTCAAATCAATAAGCAAACAAGTGAAGACAGTACTGATGATGGTCTTCTTTTTGGGATTAGGTGATTAAAGTTTGAATTAAATTAACTGTGCAAAACAAAGAAAGAGAGACACAAAGCACACAGGAATAAAAGTGAATAAGGACGAAAAAGAAAGTTCTTGATTGATTGTCTCATTTTCAGGGCTCGGTGTCAGGGAATAAGAACAAGATTTCGTCATCATACTCTGCGAATTCAGGCTGGATGAGGTCAGTGGCACCGAACAGAGAAAAAATCCCCTCATCTACGTTGCTGTCCTCATCGTCTTCATGTGGCGTGCTTTCTCGCACTTTGTAATCTGGTGGTATGAGGTGCTGATTCATCTTGATCATTGTCAGCCGCTCCACATTTTTGGGCGATAGGCGGCTCCGTTTGGCAGTTACAATGCCACCAGCAGCACTGAAAACACGTTCAGAAGACACACTTGCGAGTGGGCAAGACAAATAGTTTATAGCCAGGTTGTAGAGCTGTGGCCACAATTGTTTTTTGCCATGCCAATACTGCAATGGCTCCTCATTAAGAAAGACCACTGTTGAGTCATTCAGATAGTCCTGCACCATCGACTCAAGGTCATCAACTGTTCCTCCACTTTGCTTACTTTTTGCTGTGCCTGTGACATTTTTTAGAGAACCATACCCCATCAAACTTAGCCAATCCTCCTCCCCAGCCACTGTTAGTGTTGTCATTGTGTGTGGTGCAGATGATCCAGTTGCCGGTGTCTTTAACGGCTGAGAGGTCACTTGTGCCCCAGCCACAGGTGCAGAAGTGGATTCTTGTGACTGCGGATGGCCTGCTGATGCTGATGCTGATGTACTGGCTTCTCCTTCAATAACCTGCCGTTCTTTTTCAAACCTCTTGGCTGACCAGGCTAACCAATGTTTGTACTTTTGAACATCTGCATCAGCGAAAGGAAAGAATGCGTTGTCTGCCAGCGCCTTTTTGTAGCGTGGATCCAGAATAGTAGCACAAATGTAATGCTGATCTGAGTTGATGTTTTTAAGACGTTCATCACCACGTAGGCGATGTAATAATTTCTCAGACAAAATGAAATGGTTTTTTTTTTTTTCATCTTTTTCAAACTCAGAAGAAACCGCCATCAGTTGGTGCTCCAGTATGCACAACAATGGGATAGCTTTTCCCAAATTACAGTCCTCCTGGCTGACTGCACGCGTGAAGAACTCAAAAGGACGAAGCATGTCTGTCAGGCTTTTAACTATGGCCCATTGCGCCTTACTCATCCGCAGGTCCTCCTTCTGAGATGTAGCCTCTGTCAAGAAATAGTGATCGAGTACCGTATACTGCTCATGCAGACGCTCAAGCATGTAGAAGGTTGAGTTCCAACGTGTTGCCACCTCCTGGATGAGTGCTTTCACTGGCATTCCACGTTGAAGTAGCAGTCTCCGCAGATGCTTCCGGGCCTTAAAAGAATGGCTGAAATGGTTGCACATTTTGCGGCAGGTGGCCATTACCTCGAACGCTGGACTCTCTTTATCACTCAAGAATTTTTGAACTACCAGGTTGATACAGTGCGCCAAACACGGCACTCTAACATGGTGACCCTGTGACATGGCCTTAACTACATTGGCGCCATTATCCGTGGAAACATAACCAATCTTGCGTTTTAGGGGGGATAGCATTGACAACACCTTTTTGTCAAACTCTTCCAAAAGGTTTTCTGCTGTGTGACTTTTCTCCAAGGCAAACATGGCTAGTGTTGCATGTTTCCGAGCAGCTTTGAAAACTTGGTCCGGGTCAACACCTGCGTTTAGCTTTGCTATAACACCTGAAAAAGAGACCCAGTGTGCAGTGATGCACATGTAATCATCGCCTGGGCCACTGGTCCACATGTCTGTTGTCAGATGTATTGTGTGAACAGCACTCTTCTGCAAAGCTGCCCCAATCGCCTGCAGCACATCTTCATGTAGTGCTGGAACCGCAACTCTGGCAAAATAGAACCGGCTCGGAACCTTCCATTTAGGGCAGAGCGTTGCAACTAATTCAAGAAAACCTACCGCTTCTACAAAAGAAAAAGGTAGAAGGTCCACAGCTAGCATTTTAGCCAGCTTAGTGTTATACAGACGCGTCAGTGGGTGGTTGCGTTCATATGGCACGTCTGAAGTAAGCATTGTTCTAATGTTGCCCTGGACCAAGCATTTACGGGCTGATAATGACTTCGTTGACCCAATTTTGCTCGCTGGTGAACTTTTGTGCGTTGGTGTCTCACTCGCTCCAACACTCTTAGTGTGCCTCACATTGGGTGTGCTGCTGACAGGGGTACTGGGTGTAAGGGAAGTGTTTGACACGTCTTCTTCCTGCTCGTCATCATCAGATGAAACATCAACGTTTCCTTGAATTTGGCCTTTCTTGATCGCATCTAGGTGCGCAAACCATTTGACAGTGTGCTGTCTCCTAAGATGACCTCTCTGGCCTCCGGTACCATAGTTGGTACCTGGCTTACCACGACTAACTGCTTGCTTACAAATGGTACAAATGGCAAACTTTGGATTTTTTGGACAAACAGTAAAGAAGTCCCAAACGGGGGACTTGAAGTGTCTGTGGGACATGGAGGAGGCGGCGATACTGGTGGTGGTGGTCATGAAGCTAATGCCAGATGAAGTGGAGGATCTGGATTGCCCAACTTTTGTACGTTTTGCACTTTCACCGCCACTAATTAAGGTCGAGGTTGACGGAGGTCTCTTCTTGCCAGAAAGAAATATGGAAGCGGGACGAGTTGGTGTACTACTTAACTCCAATGATTGTGGTGTTTCCACTGCCTCCTCATCGACAACATCATCATCATCATCACGCTCAGCAGCTCTTCGGGCTAGGGTCAAAATGTCTGTTTGCTGCATGCCCGCTGGGGCTGCAGTGACCTTTATGATGACTGGGTCGTCGTTGGCAGAGTCTTCATCAGCAGCAGTATCCGCCACTTCTTGTTGAGCCTCATCACACTCCATAAGTCTGAGACTTTGGACGAGCTTCCTTTTACGCTTAAGTACCTTTGTTGGATCATGGTGTGCCTCACTCTCAGACGGCTGTGGTGCTGGTTCCCAAGTTTGATCCGTATCATCAGAAGGAGGTGTGCTTGAAGAGGATGTAGACACCACCCTTGATCTCTTCCTTGCTAGGGTTGTGGAAGACAATGAAGGATCATCAGGAGGAGTGGCTTCCTCAAATGATACCTCGCCTTGATTGTCGATTTCCTGATGTGCCCCTACTTCGGGAGGAACAACTATTGTGGGCACTTGTTGTGACCCTCCATGCACCTCTGCATGCGCATCTCCTTGCGCTGCCTCTCCTTCCACATGTACTTGGGCTTGTACTTGCACATGTGATTGTTGTTGCCGCTGTGGTTGTTCAACACTCGTCAGATGAGCTACAACAACCTGTGTTGATTGAGGGACATTGCTGCTGCTTTCTTGCGATGAGCCAACATCACTGGTCGATGGTGATTGAAGAAGTATACTGGCTGCCTCTGCAGCACTCAAGGGCTTGGACTTAAGTTGGCGTGGTGGTGGTGGTGGCACTGAGCCCAATGGAGCGGGGGTGCTGCTGCCAGCTTGGTCCCCAGCAGATCCCGCTGCAGCTGCTGCAGGCATACTTTTTTTTTTACTCACAAAAAAAGGGGCGGGCGGCACACCAGTGTCCTTGGTAACTTGCTTCTTCTGCTCCTTACTGGCACCTTTCTTGCTAGAGGAGCTACGGGTTACTTTTTTTGGGGCCATCTTCTTCAGAGCAGGTCAGCAGGCAGCAGTTGCACGAGTTGCAGAGGGTTCTGTGTCCAGACGTGACGTCGCGTGACGTTATGCTGCACACACCGCTGCAGGACTTCTTCCTGGCACTGGTGGTTCTATTGAGTCTTCTTGTGCACCTAAAAGCAATGGAAGACAGAGGAACATCAGTTCAGTTATACACCCCAAAAAATCGACAAAACACAGAAAAATGAGCACAATCCCATGCCATCCATGATGTTTACATTGAAGACACCCCACAGAAAGACTAGGGACATGCAAGTATGCAACACTCACTACCCCTGGGCATAAGGGATGAAAAGTAGGCAAAATAAGTGCAGGCCTCAGACACTGCCTCTCCTCAAAATGGCCCCCTTACACCCCAAGCACATGTTGCTGCCTGTACCAGCCAGCACTCAAGATGGCCACCACCACCACCCACATGGCCAGTCCACATCAACAGTACACCCCCCAAAAACAGAAAAACAGCCAGAAATCACCACAATCCAATGCCATCCATGATGTTTACATCAAAAAGAGTGAGACAACACCACAGGCACACTCAGTCCATGCACCACCACCACCCCTGGGCAAGCAAAAGGCCACACCAGCAGCCCCCCAAAAACGACAAAAAACAATAAAATAAGCACAATCCCAGCCCATCCATGGCCTCAATTATGTTTAAATTCAAGAAGACACCCCACAGAAAGACTAGGCCCATGCAACACTCACCACCCCTGGGCAAAGGGCCACACCAGCAGGCCCAAAAAAACGACAAAAAACAATAAAATCTGCACAATCCCAGCCCATCCATGGCCTCAATGGTGTTTAAATTCAAGAAGACACCCCTCAGAAACACTAGGCCCATGCAACACTCACTACCCCTGGGCATAAGGGATGAAAAGTAGGCAAAATAAGTGCAGGCCTCAGACACTGCCTCTCCTCAAAATGGCCCCCTTACACCCCAAGCACATGTTGCTGCCTGTACCAGCCAGCACTCAAGATGGCCACCACCACCACCCACATGGCCAGTCCACATCAACAGTACACCCCCAAAAAACAGAAAAACAGCCAGAAATCACCACAATCCAATGCCATCCATGATGTTTACATCAAAAAGAGTGAGACAACACCACAGGCACACTCAGTCCATGCACCACCACCACCCCTGGGCAAGCAAAAGGCCACACCAGCAGCCCCCCAAAAACGACAAAAAACAATAAAATAAGCACAATCCCAGCCCATCCATGGCCTCAATTATGTTTAAATTCAAGAAGACACCCCACAGAAAGACTAGGCCCATGCAACACTCACCACCCCTGGGCAAAGGGCCACACCAGCAGGCCCAAAAAAACGACAAAAAACAATAAAATCTGCACAATCCCAGCCCATCCATGGCCTCAATGGTGTTTAAATTCAAGAAGACACCCCTCAGAAACACTAGGCCCATGCAACACTCACTACCCCTGGGCATAAGGGATGAAAAGTAGGCAAAATAAGTGCAGGCCTCAGACACTGCCTCTCCTCAAAATGGCCCCCTTACACCCCAAGCACATGTTGCTGCCTGTACCAGCCAGCACTCAAGATGGCCACCACCACCACCCACATGGCCAGTCCACATCAACAGTACACCCCCAAAAAACAGAAAAACAGCCAGAAATCACCACAATCCAATGCCATCCATGATGTTTACATCAAAAAGAGTGAGACAACACCACAGGCACACTCAGTCCATGCACCACCACCACCCCTGGGCAAGCAAAAGGCCACACCAGCAGCCCCCCAAAAACGACAAAAAACAATAAAATAAGCACAATCCCAGCCCATCCATGGCCTCAATTATGTTTAAATTCAAGAAGACACCCCACAGAAAGACTAGGCCCATGCAACACTCACCACCCCTGGGCAAAGGGCCACACCAGCAGGCCCAAAAAAACGACAAAAAACAATAAAATCTGCACAATCCCAGCCCATCCATGGCCTCAATGGTGTTTAAATTCAAGAAGACACCCCACAGAAAGACTAGGCCCATGCAACACTCACCACCCCTGGGCAAAGGGCCACACCAGCAGGCCCAAAAAAACGACAAAAAACAATAAAATCTGCACAATCCCAGCCCATCCATGGCCTCAATGGTGTTTAAATTCAAGAAGACACCCCTCAGAAACACTAGGCACATGCAACACTCACTACCCCTGGGCATAAGGGATGAAAAGTAGGCAAAATAAGTGCAGGCCTCAGACACTGCCTCTCCTCAAAATGGCCCCCTTACACCCCAAGCACATGTTGCCTGTACCAGCCAGCACTCAAGATGGCCACCACCACCACCCACATGGCCAGTCCACATCAACAGTACACCCCCAAAAAACAGAAAAACAGCCAGAAATCACCACAATCCAATGCCATCCATGATGTTTACATCAAAGAGAGTGAGACAACACCACAGGCACACTCAGTCCATGCACCACCACCACCCCTGGGCAAGCAAAAGGCCACACCAGCAGCCCCCCAAAAACGACAAAAAACAATAAAATAAGCACAATCCCAGCCCATCCATGGCCTCAATTATGTTTAAATTCAAGAAGACACCCCACAGAAACACTAGGCCCATGCAACACTCACTACCCCTGGGCATAAGGGATGAAAAGTAGGCAAAATAAGTGCAGGCCTCAGACACTGCCTCTCCTCAAAATGGCCCCCTTACACCCCAAGCACATGTTGCCTGTACCAGCCAGCACTCAAGATGGCCACCACCACCACCCACATGGCCAGACCACATCAACAGTACACCCCCAAAAAACAGAAAAACAGCCAGAAATCACCACAATCCAATGCCATCCATGATGTTTACATCAAAGAGAGTGAGACAACACCACAGGCACACTCAGTCCATGCACCACCACCACCCCTGGGCAAGCAAAAGGCCACACCAGCAGCCCCCCAAAAACGACAAAAAACAATAAAATAAGCACAATCCCAGCCCATCCATGGCCTCAATTATGTTTAAATTCAAGAAGACACCCCACAGAAAGACTAGGCCCATGCAACACTCACCACCCCTGGGCAAAGGGCCACACCAGCAGGCCCAAAAAAACGACAAAAAACAATAAAATCTGCACAATCCCAGCCCATCCATGGCCTCAATGGTGTTTAAATTCAACAAAACAGTTGTATCATGCACCCATAACCAACCCTGGTCCTACTGGATACTGTGGCTACCCACAATATAATTTATTTAATTTTCTGAAAAAGTTCCAAAATTGTACTTGCAGCAACTGTAATGCCCCAAACAAACTTACTTGTGAAAGTTGATTTCTAATCCAAAAGTGATCCAAAGACAGTCAAAAAGGCCTCAAATCCAAATATCCAGCAGCACCCACAAAAAGTAATCCTTCCAGCTCCAGATCCAAATGAAAGTGACCAGGAGATGGACAAAGCACTGGGAGGAGCCTGCTGGACAGGAACAGGAAGTTGGAGACTGTGGGGCACTTCCTTCCTCCCCCCCCCCCCAAAATGGACTCCTTGCAAAAAAAAAGGCCATGCAAATGTCAACCTGAGGAGTGATTCTGATAAAAATCATAATTTTCTGAAGGTTTATCCTGTTTGCTGGTGATTTTCTTGTGCGAAATTGCAAAATCTCTATTTCGCAAGTGCGAGATTGTTCCTTTCCGCCGCAACTACATGTTCGCAATTGCGAACTCTCGCGAGGTGTGCTGTGCAAGGTGGCAAGCCGCGAGTACGTATTCGCGGGCGACAAACTCCCGCGGGAACACGCAGCAAGATCTAAAATGGCGCGTCACTCGCAAAGAAAAACAACTCGGCAAACGCTAAAATGACGGAAAGTGAACGCCGTGCACCACGCCGCGCGCCGCAACCAAGCAAAAAATCCGCCGCGAGCGGATTCACGGATTTTCGACAAATTCGCGAGCGTTCGCGGATTGCGGATTTGCCGAAAATCCGAAAAATCCGCGAGCGGAGCGGATTTTACGCCCATGCGTTTGATGCGCTGGTGGGTGGGTTCTTGTTCAGGGAAGTTGCGAGCTGGTCGGCTGTGATCTTGTTCCAGCTTCTGCGTGCAACCTGTTGCTGGTGGTGGTGGATCGTGGTCCTTTTGAAGCTGAAGTGGACGCAGCTGTGGTCCGTCCAGTGGAGTCCGGTGGCGTGGCTGAAGGCGATGTCCTTGCTGGAGGAGAAGACGGGGTCGAGGGTGTGTCCGGCGTAGTGGGTGGGGGTGGTCACCAGTTGCTTGAGTCCGAGGTTGGCGAGGTTGTCCAGCAGGGTGGTGGTGTTGCGGTCGTTGTTGTTCTCCAGGTGGAAGTTGAGGTCCCCGAGGAGGATGTAGTCAGCGGAGGGGAGGGCATGCGGGCTGACGAAGTCGGCGATGTCCTCGCTGAATTGTGTGCGTGGTCCCGGGGGTCTGTAGACGAGGGTGCCTCTGAGGGTGGTCCTGGGGTTGATGTGGATCTGGAAGTGCAGGTGCTCGGCGGGTGCGAGGGTGTCGTCGGTGTTGGTCGTGATGCGGATGGTGTTCCTGTGGATGATGGCGATGCCTCCCCCTGTTTGGTTGATGCCTCTCCGTCTCCCCATCCTCCTGCACAAAACGCACCGCACGTTCTTTCGCGCCTCTAGTGCAAAGGTCATCACCCCGTGATCCGCGACAGAATATGTGCAGCTCCCACTAAATGAGCGCGCTGATGGCGGTGTCGGTGATATTTGCTTGCGGCTTCCAGGGGGGAGGGTGGAAGTCAGTCGTACCTACAGATTAGCATTTGTGATGAGATTTTTGCATGCTTGATTTGTCCGAGAGCACTTGGAGCTGCAGAGAGTGTTTAGAAAATCTGAAGCCGGCGGAGAGATTGCTAGTATTGAGCTACAGGGAATTCCACAAAATGTATCCACCGATCTCCCTTCCGCCTTTTCTGCAGAGTTGGGTCCTCATCCATGCGGCTTCACACCAGCGAGCCCCATCACACAGTGGCTGTGAAGAATATCTGTGTGGCTTCTAGCTTTGAAACGGGACCTGTGGTGCCCTCTAAGGACCTATTTTTGAGCTTCCCTGTCTTTTCCTCTCATGGTCTTTTCGGTGCTCTCTCAAATAAAACCAAAGGCTGCTCCAACAACAACACAAGAGGCCTGGGCGATGCACACTCTTACACAATCAACACCACCCCCCCTCCACACACACACACACACACAATTTCAAACCATAACCATCATCCCATTTTAATCGTGATTGTGCATTTGTCCAAGACAAGAAAAACATATATTTATTCTATTATAAGGTTATTGTTAATGCACTGCTGATGTCAAGCGTTGAACACATTCTTCAAAACACAATTGAAAACCTGATGGCAGGTTCTTCTGCCTTGCTCTCAAAGATTGTCACAACTGCAACTTCTTGTCAGTGTAGCTCACCAGTTAGCCCCCTGAAGTACAAAGCAGAAGTTATTTCTGAGCTCCCTCTTTGCTGCCCACTCATGACTCACTCCTGCTCTCCCTCTTTAGTGCCCACTCATGACTCACTCCTGATCTCCCTCTTCAGTGTCCTCTCATGACGCACTCCTGCGCTCCCTCTACAGTGCCCACTCATGACTCACTCCTGATCTCCCTCTTCAGTGCCCACTCATGAAGCACTCCTGATCTCCCTCTTCAGTGCCCACTCATGACTCACTCCTGCGCTCCCTCTTCAGTGCCCACTCATGACTCACTCCTGATCTCCCTCTTCAGTGCCCACTCATGACTCACTCCTGCGCTCCCTCTTCAGTGCCCACTCATGACTCACTCCTGATCTCCCTCTTCAGTGTCCTCTCATGACGCACTCCTGCGCTCCCTCTTCAGTGCCCACTCATGACTCACTCCTGATCTCCCTCTTCAGTGCCCGCTCATGACGCACTCCTGCGCTCCCTCTTCAGTGCCCACTCATGACTCACTCCTGATCTCCCTCTTCAGTGCCCACTCATGACGCACTCCTGCGCTCCCTCTTCAGTGCCCACTCATGACTCACTCCTGATCTCCCTCTTCAGTGCCCACTCATGACTCACTCCTGCGCTCCCTCTTCAGTGCCAACTCAGGACGCACTCCTGCGCTCCCTCTTCAGTGCCCACTCATGACTCACTCCTGATCTCCCTCTTCAGTGCCAACTCATGACGCACTCCTGCGCTCCCTCTTCAGTGCCAACTCATGACGCACTCCTGCGCTCCCTCTTCAGTGCCCACTCATGACTCACTCCTGATCTCCCTTTTCAGTGCCCAGTGCCCACTCATGACTCACTCCTGATCTCCCTCTTCAGTGCCCACTCATGACTCACTCCTGTGCTCCCTCTTCAGTGCCAACTCATGACGCACTCCTGCGCTCCCTCTTCAGTGCCCACTCATGACTCACTCCTGATCTCCCTTTTCAGTGCCCAGTGCCCACTCATGACTCACTCCTGATCTCCCTCTTCAGTGCCCACTCATGACTCACTCCTGCGCTCCCTCTTCAGTGCCCACTCATGACTCACTCTTGTGCTCCCTCTTCAGGGCCCACTCATGACTCACTCCTGATCTCCCTCTTCAGTGCCCACTCATGACGCACTCCTGCGCTCCCTCTTCAGTGCCCACTCATGACTCACTCCTGCGCTCCCTCTTCAGTGCCCACTCATAACGCACTCCTGCGCTCCCTCTTCAGTGCCCACTCATGACTCACTCCTGATCTCCCTCTTCAGTGCCCGCTCATGACGCACTCCTGCGCTCCCTCTTCAGTGCCCACTCATGACTCACTCCTGATCTCCCTCTTCAGTGCCCACTCATGACACACTCCTGCGCTCCCTCTTCAGTGCCCGCTCATGACTCACTCCTGCGCTCCCTCTTCAGTGCCCACTCATGACTCACTCCTGCGCTCCCTCTTCAGTGCCCTCTCATGACTCACTCCTGATCTCCCTCTTCAGTGCCCGCTCATGACGCACTCCTGCGCTCCCTCTTCAGTGCCCACTCATGACTCACTCCTGATCTCCCTCTTCAGTGCCCACTCATGACTCACTCCTGCGCTCCCTCTTCAGTGCCCGCTCATGACTCACTCCTGCGCTCCCTCTTCAGTGCCCACTCATGACTCACTCCTGCGCTCCCTCTTCAGTGCCCTCTCATGACTCACTCCTGATCTCCCTCTTCAGTGCCCGCTCATGACGCACTCCTGCGCTCCCTCTTCAGTGCCCACTCATGACTCACTCCTGATCTCCCTCTTCAGTGCCCGCTCATGACGCACTCCTGCGCTCCCTCTTCAGTGCCCACTCATGACTCACTCCTGATCTCCCTCTTCAGTGCCCACTCATGACTCACTCCTGCGCTCCCTCTTCAGTGCCCACTCATAACGCACTCCTGCGCTCCCTCTTCAGTGCCCACTCATGACTCACTCCTGATCTCCCTCTTCAGTGCCCGCTCATGACGCACTCCTGCGCTCCCTCTTCAGTGCCCACTCATGACTCACTCCTGATCTCCCTCTTCAGTGCCCACTCATGACTCACTCCTGCGCTCCCTCTTCAGTGCCCTCTCATGACTCACTCCTGATCTCCCTCTTCAGTGCCCACTCATGACTCACTCCTGATCTCCCTCTTCAGTGCCCACTCATGAAGCACTCCTGATCTCCCTCTTCAGTGCCCACTCATGACTCACTCCTGTGCTCCCTCTTCAGTGCCCACTCATGACTCACTCCTGATCTCCCTCTTCAGTGTCCTCTCATGACGCACTCCTGCGCTCCCTCTTCAGTGCCCACTCATGGCTCACTCCTGATCTCCCTCTTCAGTGCCCACTCATGACTCACTCCTGCGCTCCCTCTTCAGTGCCCTCTCATGACTCACTCCTGATCTCCCTCTTCAGTGCCCGCTCATGACGCACTACTGCACTCCCTCTTCAGTGCCCACTCATGACTCACTCCTGATCTCCCTCTTCAGTGCCCACTCATGACGCACTCCTGCGCTCCCTCTTCAGTGCCCACTCATGACTCACTCCTGATCTCCCTCTTCAGTGCCCACTCATGACTCACTCCTGCGCTCCCTCTTCAGTGCCAACTCAGGACGCACTCCTGCGCTCCCTCTTCAGTGCCCACTCATGACTCACTCCTGATCTCCCTCTTCAGTGCCCACTCATGACTCACTCCTGCGCTCCCTCTTCAGTGCCAACTCATGACGCACTCCTGCGCTCCCTCTTCAGTGCCCACTCATGACTCACTCCTGATCTCCCTTTTCAGTGCCCAGTGCCCACTCATGACTCACTCCTGATCTCCCTCTTCAGTGCCCACTCATGACTCACTCCTGCGCTCCCTCTTCAGTGCCAACTCATGACGCACTCCTGCGCTCCCTCTTCAGTGCCCACTCATGACTCACTCCTGATCTCCCTTTTCAGTGCCCAGTGCCCACTCATGACTCACTCCTGATCTCCCTCTTCAGTGCCCACTCATGACTCACTCCTGCGCTCCCTCTTCAGTGCCCACTCATGACTCACTCTTGTGCTCCCTCTTCAGTGCCCACTCATGACTCACTCCTGATCTCCCTCTTCAGTGCCCACTCATGACGCACTCCTGCGCTCCCTCTTCAGTGCCCACTCATGACTCACTCCTGCGCTCCCTCTTCAGTGCCCACTCATAACGCACTCCTGCGCTCCCTCTTCAGTGCCCACTCATGACTCACTCCTGATCTCCCTCTTCAGTGCCCGCTCATGACGCACTCCTGCGCTCCCTCTTCAGTGCCCGCTCATGACTCACTCCTGATCTCCCTCTTCAGTGCCCACTCATGACACACTCCTGCGCTCCCTCTTCAGTGCCCGCTGATGACTCACTCCTGCGCTCCCTCTTCAGTGCCCACTCATGACTCACTCCTGCGCTCCCTCTTCAGTGCCCACTCATGACGCACTCCTGCGCTCCCTCTTCAGTGCCCACTCATGACTCACTCCTGATCTCCCTCTTCAGTGCCCGCTCATGATGCACTCCTGCGCGCCCTCTTCAGTGCCTACTCATGACTCACTCCTGATCTCCCTCTTCAGTGCCCACTCATGACTCACTCCTGCGCTCCCTCTTCAGTGCCCTCTCATGACTCACTCCTGATCTCCCTCTTCAGTGCCCGCTCATGACGCACTCCTGCGCTCCCTCTTCAGTGCCCACTCATGACTCACTCCTGATCTCCCTCTTCAGTGCCCGCTCATGACGCACTCCTGCGCTCCCTCTTCAGTGCCCACTCATGACTCACTCCTGATCTCCCTCTTCAGTGCCCACTCATGACTCACTCCTGCGCTCCCTCTTCAGTGCCCACTCATAACGCACTCCTGCGCTCCCTCTTCAGTGCCCACTCATGACTCACTCCTGATCTCCCTCTTCAGTGCCCGCTCATGACGCACTCCTGCGCTCCCTCTTCAGTGCCCACTCATGACTCACTCCTGATCTCCCTCTTCAGTGCCCACTCATGACTCACTCCTGCGCTCCCTCTTCAGTGCCCTCTCATGACTCACTCCTGATCTCCCTCTTCAGTGCCCACTCATGACTCACTCCTGATCTCCCTCTTCAGTGCCCACTCATGAAGCACTCCTGATCTCCCTCTTCAGTGCCCACTCATGACTCACTCCTGCGCTCCCTCTTCAGTGCCCACTCATGACTCACTCCTGATCTCCCTCTTCAGTGTCCTCTCATGACGCACTCCTGCGCTCCCTCTTCAGTGCCCACTCATGGCTCACTCCTGATCTCCCTCTTCAGTGCCCACTCATGACTCACTCCTGCGCTCCCTCTTCAGTGCCCTCTCATGACTCACTCCTGATCTCCCTCTTCAGTGCCCGCTCATGACGCACTCCTGCACTCCCTCTTCAGTGCCCACTCATGACTCACTCCTGATCTCCCTCTTCAGTGCCCACTCATGACGCACTCCTGCGCTCCCTCTTCAGTGCCCACTCATGACTCACTCCTGATCTCCCTCTTCAGTGCCCACTCATGACTCACTCCTGCGCTCCCTCTTCAGTGCCAACTCAGGACGCACTCCTGCGCTCCCTCTTCAGTGCCCACTCATGACTCACTCCTGATCTCCCTCTTCAGTGCCCACTCATGACTCACTCCTGCGCTCCCTCTTCAGTGCCAACTCATGACGCACTCCTGCGCTCCCTCTTCAGTGCCCACTCATGACTCACTCCTGATCTCCCTTTTCAGTGCCCAGTGCCCACTCATGACTCACTCCTGATCTCCCTCTTCAGTGCCCACTCATGACTCACTCCTGCGCTCCCTCTTCAGTGCCAACTCATGACGCACTCCTGCGCTCCCTCTTCAGTGCCAACTCATGACGCACTCCTGCGCTCCCTCTTCAGTGCCCACTCATGACTCACTCCTGATCTCCCTTTTCAGTGCCCAGTGCCCACTCATGACTCACTCCTGATCTCCCTCTTCAGTGCCCACTCATGACTCACTCCTGCGCTCCCTCTTCAGTGCCCACTCATGACTCACTCTTGTGCTCCCTCTTCAGTGCCCACTCATGACTCACTCCTGATCTCCCTCTTCAGTGCCCACTCATGACGCACTCCTGCGCTCCCTCTTCAGTGCCCACTCATGACTCACTCCTGCGCTCCCTCTTCAGTGCCCACTCATAACGCACTCCTGCGCTCCCTCTTCAGTGCCCACTCATGACTCACTCCTGATCTCCCTCTTCAGTGCCCGCTCATGACGCACTCCTGCGCTCCCTCTTCAGTGCCCACTCATGACTCACTCCTGATCTCCCTCTTCAGTGCCCACTCATGACACACTCCTGCGCTCCCTCTTCAGTGCCCGCTCATGACTCACTCCTGCGCTCCCTCTTCAGTGCCCACTCATGACTCACTCCTGCGCTCCCTCTTCAGTGCCCACTCATGACGCACTCCTGCGCTCCCTCTTCAGTGCCCACTCATGACTCACTCCTGATCTCCCTCTTCAGTGCCCGCTCATGATGCACTCCTGCGCGCCCTCTTCAGTGCCTACTCATGACTCACTCCTGATCTCCCTCTTCAGTGCCCACTCATGACTCACTCCTGCGCTCCCTCTTCAGTGCCCTCTCATGACTCACTCCTGATCTCCCTCTTCAGTGCCCGCTCATGACGCACTCCTGCGCTCCCTCTTCAGTGCCCACTCATGACTCACTCCTGATCTCCCTCTTCAGTGCCCGCTCATGACGCACTCCTGCGCTCCCTCTTCAGTGCCCACTCATGACTCACTCCTGATCTCCCTCTTCAGTGCCCACTCATGACTCACTCCTGCGCTCCCTCTTCAGTGCCCACTCATAACGCACTCCTGCGCTCCCTCTTCAGTGCCCACTCATGACTCACTCCTGATCTCCCTCTTCAGTGCCCGCTCATGACGCACTCCTGCGCTCCCTCTTCAGTGCCCACTCATGACTCACTCCTGATCTCCCTCTTCAGTGCCCACTCATGACTCACTCCTGCGCTCCCTCTTCAGTGCCCTCTCATGACTCACTCCTGATCTCCCTCTTCAGTGCCCACTCATGACTCACTCCTGATCTCCCTCTTCAGTGCCCACTCATGAAGCACTCCTGATCTCCCTCTTCAGTGCCCACTCATGACTCACTCCTGCGCTCCCTCTTCAGTGCCCACTCATGACTCACTCCTGATCTCCCTCTTCAGTGTCCTCTCATGACGCACTCCTGCGCTCCCTCTTCAGTGCCCACTCATGGCTCACTCCTGATCTCCCTCTTCAGTGCCCACTCATGACTCACTCCTGCGCTCCCTCTTCAGTGCCCTCTCATGACTCACTCCTGATCTCCCTCTTCAGTGCCCGCTCATGACGCACTCCTGCACTCCCTCTTCAGTGCCCACTCATGACTCACTCCTGATCTCCCTCTTCAGTGCCCACTCATGACGCACTCCTGCGCTCCCTCTTCAGTGCCCACTCATGACTCACTCCTGATCTCCCTCTTCAGTGCCCACTCATGACTCACTCCTGCGCTCCCTCTTCAGTGCCAACTCAGGACGCACTCCTGCGCTCCCTCTTCAGTGCCCACTCATGACTCACTCCTGATCTCCCTCTTCAGTGCCCACTCATGACTCACTCCTGCGCTCCCTCTTCAGTGCCAACTCATGACGCACTCCTGCGCTCCCTCTTCAGTGCCGACTCATGACTCACTCCTGATCTCCCTTTTCAGTGCCCAGTGCCCACTCATGACTCACTCCTGATCTCCCTCTTCAGTGCCCACTCATGACTCACTCCTGCGCTCCCTCTTCAGTGCCAACTCATGACGCACTCCTGCGCTCCCTCTTCAGTGCCCACTCATGACTCACTCCTGATCTCCCTTTTCAGTGCCCAGTGCCCACTCATGACTCACTCCTGATCTCCCTCTTCAGTGCCCACTCATGACTCACTCCTGCGCTCCCTCTTCAGTGCCCACTCATGACTCACTCTTGTGCTCCCTCTTCAGTGCCCACTCATGACTCACTCCTGATCTCCCTCTTCAGTGCCCACTCATGACGCACTCCTGCGCTCCCTCTTCAGTGCCCACTCATGACTCACTCCTGCGCTCCCTCTTCAGTGCCCACTCATAACGCACTCCTGCGCTCCCTCTTCAGTGCCCACTCATGACTCACTCCTGATCTCCCTCTTCAGTGCCCGCTCATGACGCACTCCTGCGCTCCCTCTTCAGTGCCCACTCATGACTCACTCCTGATCTCCCTCTTCAGTGCCCACTCATGACACACTCCTGCGCTCCCTCTTCAGTGCCCGCTCATGACTCACTCCTGCGCTCCCTCTTCAGTGCCCACTCATGACTCACTCCTGCGCTCCCTCTTCAGTGCCCACTCATGACGCACTCCTGCGCTCCCTCTTCAGTGCCCACTCATGACTCACTCCTGATCTCCCTCTTCAGTGCCCGCTCATGATGCACTCCTGCGCGCCCTCTTCAGTGCCTACTCATGACTCACTCCTGATCTCCCTCTTCAGTGCCCACTCATGACGCACTCCTGCGCTCCCTCTTCAGTGCCCACTCATGACTCACTCCTGATCTCCCTCTTCAGTGCCCACTCATGATGCCCTCCTCCGCTCCCTCTTCAGTGCCCACTCATGACTCACTCCTGATCTCCCTCTTCAGTGCCCACTCATGACGCCCTCCTGCGCTCCCTCTTCAGTGCCAACTCATGACTCACTCCTGCGCTCCCTCTTCAGTGCCCACTCATGACTCACTCCTGATCTCCCTCTTCAGTGCCCACTCATGACTCACTCCTGCGCTCCCTCTTCAGTGCCCACTCATGACTCACTCCTGCGCTCCTTCTTCAGTGCCCACTCATGAGGCACTCCTGCGCTCCCTCTTCAGTGCCCACTCATGACTCACTCCTGATCTCCCTCTTCAGTGCCCACTCATGACTCACTCCTGCGCTCCCTCTTCAGTGCCCACTAATGACTCACTCTTGCGCTCCCTCTTCAGTGCCCACTCATGACTCACTCCTGCGCTCCCTCTTCAGTGCCCACTCATGACGCACTCCTGCGCTCCCTCTTCAGTGCCCACTCATGACGCACTCTTGCGCTCCCTCTTCAGTGCCCACTCATGACTCACTCCTGCGCTCCCTCTTCAGTGCACACTCATGACTCACTCCTGTGCTCCCTCTCTTTGTAGTGCCTACTCATGACTCACTCCTGCGCTCCCTTTGTAGTGTCTACTTACGATGCACTCCTGAGCTTCCTCCCTTTATAATGTCTTTGTAGTGCCTACTCATGACTCACTCCTGCGCTTCCTTTGTAGTGTCTACTCACAATGCACTCTTGAGCTTCCTCCCTTTATAATGTCTTTGTAGTGTCTACTCATGACTCACTCCTACACTCCCTTTGTAGTGACTCACTCCTGCACTCCCTTTGTAGTGTCTACTCATAACTCACTCCTACACTCCCTTTATAGTGACTCACTCCTGCACTCCCTTTGTAGTGTCTACTCATGACTCACTCCTACACTCCCTTTGTAGTGACTCACTCCTGCACTCCCTTTGTAGTGTCTACTCATGACTCACTCCTGCACTCCCTTTGTAGTGAGTCACTCCTACACTCCCTTTGTAGTGTCTATTTACGACTCACTCCTGTGCTCCCTCCCTTTGTAGTGTCTACTCATGACTCACTCTTGCACTCCCTTTGTAGTGAGTCACTCAGGCACTACCTTTGTAGTGTCTACTCACGACTCACTCCTGTGCTCCCTCCCTTTGTAGTGTCTACTCATGACTCACTCTTGCACTCCCTTTGTAGTGAGTCACTCAGGCACTACCTTTGTAGTGTCTACTTACGACTCACTCCTGTGCTCCCTCCCTTTGTAGTGTCTACTCATGACTCACTCCTGCACTCCCTTTGTAGTGAGTCATTCCTGCACTCCCTTTGTAGTGTCTACTCACGACTCACTCCTGTGCTCCCTCCCTTTGTAGTGTCTACTCATTACTCACCACTGCACTCTCTTCCTTTGTAGTGTATACTTATGACTCGCTCCTGTACTTCCTCCCTTTGTAGTGTCTACTCATGGCTCACTCCTGCGGTACCTTTGTAGTGTCTACTACTGACTCACTCCTAGGCTCCCTTTGTAGTGTCTACTCATGACTCACTCCTGGGCTCCTCGTTGCTCCTGTCACTCTGTCAAAACCAGTCGTGACTGATAGCTAAACTCTCTCCGTCGTATCCAATCAATTCGGATCTCACCCTGTCCACTCCTGAATGAAGTGTTGCTTGGCTAGCATCCACTCACGACTCATGGCTACGCTTTCTGGTACTGAACATTCTTGAGACATTTCTGTGCTCCGCTGCAGTGTCCACTCGTACCTCAGCACACAGTGTGGTCTTGCTTCAGGACTTAATGCCATGCAGTCATCAGAGCCCTTAACCCAGCTCTCTGCACACTGAAGAGGCGCACGGGAAACAACCTTTACAACGCAACTTTTACAACGCACTTCCATTAGAACGAAACTTTTACAACGCAACAACCATTACAACGCATGTCATTACAACGCAACCATTACAACGCATGACACTACAACGCATACCATTACAATGCATACCATTACAACGCATACCATTACAACGCATAGTACCCATACACTATCCAACACTTGCCTACAGTTGCACCCCCTGGAGTTAGAATAGTAATTTTTACCCCTACACTATCCAACACTTACCCAACTGTTGCACTCCCTGGAGTTAGAATAATAATTTATACCCCTACACTATCCAATACTTACCCCACTGTGGCACCCCCTGGAGTTAGAAAAGTAATATTTACCCCTATACTATCCAACACCTACCCTACTGTTGCACCCCCTGGAGTTAGAATAGCAATTTATACCCCTACACTATCCAACACTTACCCTACTGTTGCACCCCCTGGAGTTAGAGTAGTAATTTTTACCCCGATACTATCCAATACTTACCAAATATGCATTGTAATGGTATGCGTTGTAATGGTATGCGTTGTAAAGGTAGTATGCGGTGTAATGGAATGCGTTGTAATGGTAGTTTAAGGAAATTTGTTGTAATGGTATGCGTTGTAATGGAATGCGTTGTAATGGATGTTGCGTTGTAAAAAATGCGTTGTAAAGGCATGCTTTGTAAAAGTATGCATTGTAACGTCATACATCCGAGACGCACAGAGGCTGGCTGTTGTTGCTCTGTAAAGGGCCACTGTCCTGCTTTCAAGTGACACCTCTTGAATCATGCATTACAGTGTGCAGGTATTCACAGTCACACTTGGAATGTACAACTGCAGAAAATCCACAAGGTAACCTGGTTGTTCCCTGACACAATTTCACAAGAGGGGAGGACATTGGGATTTACAGGTGGGTATCAAGGGTTCGTCACTTGGAAGTTGGAAAGACCCACATAGTTGTAACTTTGTGTAATGTACACCCAAAGAAATTACTCAGCCCAATCATCTTTGTAACAAAAACACAAGGCATATGACTGTAATTACAGTGGAAACGTTCTTCAAACTATGTCACTCCTTGCAACAAGGACACCTTATTTCCAGCCTTAGGGCCTTATTACGAGTTTGGTGGTCCGCGAACCACTGTACCCGTGGTCTGACCACCGCGAGCTCGGCGGCCCGACCGCCGTATTATGAGATGGTCAGATTGCTATTTCAAAGACCACAGCCGAACTGCAGAGACTGCAAGTCATCTGCAGACCACTGCAGCTGCGGTCGGGGTAAACAGCTGCCATAGGGCGGCATGGAGTACTTTCATCGTGGTCTGTATTAAGAGTTGGCTTTCCAACAAGCCAACTGCGCAGGTGGGCCCCCCAGCTTCAAGTCGGCGGAAACGAAGGATTGGGGTGCATACTCACCCCTTTCCTATTTTTTTTTAGCAGTTCCTCTTTTCAGGTCCCCCTTCACAGCAGCATCTTCACCCTGAGGGTTACAACCCTGTTTACTGAGAAATACAGGTAAGTCCCTTTTGTACCATATACCCATTGCCTGGACTGCTCACATATTGGTCAGACTCCTGCAATGGGGAAGTGGTAATTTTCCACATGTATTATGCATATGTGGGCACTCGATACATATGCAGTCGAAATGTCCACACAGGCATCTATACATATGGAAAACTAATCACCATTGCCTCAAGATCTCTGCAACCAAACTGCGCGCACCGTGGTAAAATCGTAATACGTTGGTGTGAAGTCTGCTGGCACTGCGGTCTTCCACCAGCCACGGTGTTCCGGCAGTCGGACTGCTGAAGTAGTTACCAGGCCTTTAGACTGCTAAGTATTACATTAATGCATTCTGGAAGAGGTAGGTTTTATTTCAGTTGAACCCATTGGAATGTCAAGTCTGAAAGCAATGACTTATAAAATGAATTCAAGAATCAGGATAGTGGTGACACTAACCCTGGGCGAACCACTACGCTACGCTCACGGAGTTTGCGAAGTTTTTGCAACTTCGCACTACGCGAGCTGCACGTAGCACAGTGCGAACATGCGTAGTGCAGCGTAGCGTAGTGCAGCGGTCATTTTTTGCTTGTTCGCGGTCCTGAACGTCATGTTCGCGACCGCGAGCAATCAAAATGACATCCCGGCAAGATTCTCAACGCGAGGAGGTCAGGTTTCTCATTGTGAGTGGTTGCACATGCTCGCGACCGCTCTCAATGAGAAACTACCTGTTCGCGTTGAGAAAGCTGCCGCTCGAGTAATAATCTACTCGAGCAGCATAAAACTACAGCTCGCACTGTGCAAGATGCCGTTTTCAATGCTTGCACAGTGCCGGATGCTTGTCCGCACTGTGCAATCATTGAAAACGCATCTTGCACAGTGCGAACATGCTACTACGCAGCTCGCGTAGTGCTACGTGAAGTTCGTGTAGTGCGAAGTGCACTTCGCGTAGCTTCGCGTAGCGCTACTTCGCGAACTAGGCCCACCCTTAGGTGACACCCAGATTTGGAGTTTGGAGCATACCATACTCAAACGCCCCACATTTTCTAGGAATATAGTGGAAGGAATTTCTCTTCATGCAAAAGTGTTTTCCATGGGAGGAAGAAAGGGAAGAAAATATATGCAGAACAACTTTTACCATAACCCACCACATGTGGATCATTCAAAAGCAACGACTGCGACTAGGGGAAGTAAGAGTAAGCCTGAGTGACACCTAAATGCTAACCTAGCTTTTCATTAGTCAGTCACAGCTTAGTAGCAGCCTACCTTTTGATTGTTATTTCCTAGTCATGTACTCAGCTGCCTCCTCATTGTTCTTTCAAGATTCTGTAGTCAGAAGCTCTATGGTTGTTTCCTGTGCGTAGGTGAAAATTTGTGGTTGGTTCCTGGCTCTGTACTGAGCTGTCATTTGCTGTATGTTCATGGCTCTTAACTGAGAGGCCTTTTCATTGTCTCTGGCTCAGTACTAGCACCTTAAGCCTTTTTGCCCATTGTTCATGTCTCTGTAGTGATTGAACTGTCCTTTTCTTGAATTTGGCACTTCCTTTTCTTGCTCGATCATGGATCTTCGCTGTTGGACTCGGCCTCGTGGCGTGGTCCTACCCCTCCCGCATGGCGGGCCTGGGACGACATCGGCCCTCCGTCGACCCGCTGTCGACCCCCCTGAACACGAACCCTCGACGAGAGCAGCTCCCCAGGCAACCCACGGCTCTCCCCCCCTGGGACCCCGGCGGACCCTGCTCGCCAACACCGCCGGTCTGGCGACCAGGCCAGGCCACCATTTCCGGCCCGACTCCATCTTGGGCCCATCACGTCCCGAGCACGTGGCCGCAGCCATCCCTGGCCCTGGCCTCAGCGAAGCCCCGACATCGAGGCACCAAGATCCTCCCAGGGGTTAGAGTGGGCACTTGGCGGAGCCCGGAAGAGGGGAGTTTCGATGGCCCTCCAGCCGTCCCCGGACGCCTGCTATCGATCGCCCTTCAGCCTCCCTGGGCGCTGGTTCCACCCCCCTGCTGGGTGTCTGGACACCTTCATCCCGGCCCCTCTGAACCCCAGGCGCGAGGGTCCGGACATTAAAGGACTCCAGTCCTATATCTGGGCCAGCCCTGGATTAGGACTCCAGTTGTATCTAGGAGTCGAAGCCCTGCTGACCTTGTCGCGGCTGATCCGGATCCGAACCCTTGCCCCTGGAACCTTCGAGGCCCTGCTGACGCTGTCGCGGCCTGACCAAGCTGAACCACCTTCGAGGCCCTGCTGACGCTGTCGCGGCCTGACCGAACTGAACCATCTTCGAGGCCCTGCTGACGCTGTCGCGGCCTGACCGAACTGAACATCTTCGAGGCCCTGCTGACGCTGTCGCGGCCTGACCAAGCTGAACCACCTTCGAGGCCCTGCTGACGCTGTCGCGGCCTGACCGAACTGAACCATCTTCGAGTCCCTGCTGACGCTGTCGCGGCCTGACCGAACTGAACCATCTTCGAGGCCCTGCTGACGCTGTCGCGGCCTGACCGAACTGAACCATCTTCGAGGCCCTGCTGACGCTGTCGCGGCCTGACCGAGCTGAACCATCTTCGAGGCCCTGCTGACGCTGTCGCGGCCTGCCCCCTTGAACTATCCACGCACCAGTTGGTGCCAAGACTGTCCCGCTACCCCCTATCCCCGAAACCAAGACTTTACGGATCCCTCGATCCTTGCCTGCTAACCTGGAAAGGACTTGCCTTAATTGCTTATATAAAGATTCTTGTGGATTTTCCTACTGTGTGGTGTCCATCTGTAAGTAGTGTGATTGCTCAGCTGGTACGATTGTAGGAGAGGAGCCTCGCCAAGGAGGCCTCCCTACGGCGCTCGGCCTATTCCATACGGAGAGGTGGGTCTCGGGGCGGACAGTCAGACACCTTCTGTCTCCCATGGCCCTCCAGCCGTCCCCGGACGCCTGCTATCGATCGCCCTTCAGCCTCCCTGGGCGCTGGTTCCACCCCCCTGCTGGGTGTCTGGACACCTTCATCCCGGCCCCTCTGAACCCCAGGCGCGAGGGTCCGGACATTAAAGGACTCCAGTCCTATATCTGGGCCAGCCCTGGATTAGGACTCCAGTTGTATCTAGGAGTCGAAGCCCTGCTGACCTTGTCGCGGCTGATCCGGATCCGAACCCTTGCCCCTGGAACCTTCGAGGCCCTGCTGACGCTGTCGCGGCCTGACCAAGCTGAACCACCTTCGAGGCCCTGCTGACGCTGTCGCGGCCTGACCGAACTGAACCATCTTCGAGGCCCTGCTGACGCTGTCGCGGCCTGACCGAACTGAACATCTTCGAGGCCCTGCTGACGCTGTCGCGGCCTGACCAAGCTGAACCACCTTCGAGGCCCTGCTGACGCTGTCGCGGCCTGACCGAACTGAACCATCTTCGAGTCCCTGCTGACGCTGTCGCGGCCTGACCGAACTGAACCATCTTCGAGGCCCTGCTGACGCTGTCGCGGCCTGACCGAACTGAACCATCTTCGAGGCCCTGCTGACGCTGTCGCGGCCTGACCGAGCTGAACCATCTTCGAGGCCCTGCTGACGCTGTCGCGGCCTGCCCCCTTGAACTATCCACGCACCAGTTGGTGCCAAGACTGTCCCGCTACCCCCTATCCCCGAAACCAAGACTTTACGGATCCCTCGATCCTTGCCTGCTAACCTGGAAAGGACTTGCCTTAATTGCTTATATAAAGATTCTTGTGGATTTTCCTACTGTGTGGTGTCCATCTGTAAGTAGTGTGATTGCTCAGCTGGTACGATTGTAGGAGAGGAGCCTCGCCAAGGAGGCCTCCCTACGGCGCTCGGCCTATTCCATACGGAGAGGTGGGTCTCGGGGCGGACAGTCAGACACCTTCTGTCTCCCCTGGGGTCGCCTTTCCAACATTGGTGGCAAGCGACGGGATCCGAGCCCGCGCAAATCGTACAGCGAGTAACTCGCCACTACTAACAGAGACCCACGACCACGATGACTACTAAAGAAGCCGGAACAACCGCAGAATTCCAGAAAGAACTATTAGAGGAGTACACCCATAAAGAACTCAAACAATTCTGCAAAGCCCTAGGTATCGCTACCACCGGACTAAGCACAAAAAACGATTTTAAAGACGCATTACAAACATGGGTGGAGACCGGAGCGACCCCACCCCAAGCCAACGAGGACATTGTCCTAGAAGTACCCCTGAGTACAGTCATAGCCCCAGTGGAAGAAAGAACCGCCAACAAAGAACCGGGCCTCTCCCACGAAGATGCCCGGGAGCGAGAGAGGAGTCGGCTCCATGAACTAGAGCTCGCCCGACTCCGGCTGGATGGAGAGCTTCAATTAGCAGCAAAGAAAATGGCCATTGAACAACTACGATTAGAGGGAGATCTGCAAGAGAGGCGGAGGCAAAGAGAATTGGATGAAAAAAAGCTCACGTACGAACACGAGCGTGGCCTCAAAGAACTAGAGATCAAAGCCAAGATCGAAGAGGCTGGCGCCGCGGTAATCCGGAACGCTCCACCTCCTGCCGGCCCGAAGGTCCACATTCCCAAGGATATCGTCAAGGAATACTACAAAAATGACGATATCCAGCAATGGTTCAAGGTGTATGAAGTTGCCATGACCCCGCACCGCATCCCGCGAAAAGATTGGGGTGCCGGCTTGTGGGGAAGATTCGTCAGCGAAGGAAGAGACACCCTGCTAGAGCTGGCCGAGGACGTGATGTCTTCCTATGACCACATGAAGGACGCCCTGCTCACCCGGTATGGCCTCACCCCCGAGATGTACCGACAGAGGTTCAGAGACTGCAAAAAGATTCCCGGTACCACGTGGGTGGAGTACGTAAACTTTTATAGCCGGGCCCTGGAAGGATGGACAAAGGGCAGCAAAGTGTCCACCTACGAGCAGCTGTTCGACCTCATCGTTTGGGAGCACCTCTCCAACAACTGCTTTGTCGAGCTCAGGCAGCATCTCCTCGACAGTAAGCTGACCGAGCCCCGAAAACTCGCCGTCGAGGCTGATCGATGGGTAAGCACCCGGGTCCCCCGGACCCCGATAGGAGAAACGGGACGGAACGGCCAGGGGCACCCCCGCCAGCGTGGCGGCGGAGGAGGCCAGAACAGGAGCCGAGACTTCCCGTCGGCCCCGGGCCGGAGTCCGCCTCGGGGGTCCCCCCAGAAGAATACTTCGCCAGCCCTGACCAGAAGAGGGCCCCCACCAGCACGGCCGGGGCCCCACCCGAACATTACGTGCCACAGATGCCAGCGGACCGGTCACTATGCCAGTGACCCCCTCTGCCCCATGAACCAGCGCCCCGGCACCACCGGGCCTCCGACCCACCAGTTCGCTGCTGCAGCCCTGGGGGAAGGGGGAGAAGAAGACGAAGAGGTCTACAGCGAAGATCAGACCGAGTATGAGCCGGCCGCCATGGCCCTAGCCTGCCTGGGCGAAAGAGACATGGTTCCCCAGGCCCCGCTACCGAGGAACACTCAAAAGTACCGTCAGTGGGTCCACATCAATGGACGACGGACCGAAGCCCTCCGAGACATGGGAGCCAGTGTGACGGCTGTCCGCTGCCACTTGGTGATCCCAGAACAGATCATACCAAACGTGCGATGCCCGTGAGGGCCGCCGACAACTCCGAAACTCTGTGTCAGATGGCCCGAATCCCCTTCGAGTGGGGGGGGGGTGTCGGACACCCTCAAAGTGACCGTCCGGGATGACGCCCCCGTGGACTGCCTCCTTGGAAACGACCTTGAGAGCTCTCCCTGGGCCCAAGTCGAACGGAGAGAGCATCTAGGAATGATGGGACTACCAGAGTGGGTCTGCGCGACGACCCGATCCATGACCGCCCGGGCCCTGGCGGCACCCGAGGCCACCCCGACTAAAGAGCCGGAGTGGCCCGTGCCCCCACCGCCCGTAGTCAATGAAGAATCCGACCCCGAGCCCGAGCCATCGGAGCGTGACCAAGAAGGCAGCGCCAAAATCAGCGACATCCCCGAACTAGCCCAATGGCGCCAAGAGGGTGGTCCCACCCGAGAACAATTCCGGCAGGAACAGAAGGCCTGCCCCTCCCTCGAGGGGACCCGACAGCAAGCCACCGCCCAAGCTGCCGGGGACACCTCGGGGTCCCACTGGGTCTACTGGGACCACGGCCTCCTATACAGTGAACAGAAAATTGCAGAGCTAGGGGCCAGCCGAGTGTTGGTGGTCCCCCTACGATTCAGAGACTTCCTTTTGAACCTGGCACACGATGTGCCCCTCGCCGGGCACCTGGGGCAGGACAAAACTTACAGCCGCCTGGTGACCCATTTCTACTGGCCGAAGATGTGCAACGATGTGCATAACCACTGCCGCACCTGCCCGACATGCCAAGCCAGCGGAAAGAGCGGAGGGAAGGTGAAGGCCCCGCTCCAACCCTTTCCAGTAGTGACCACTCCCTTCGAACGAGGGGGGATAGACATCGTGGGGCCCCTGGACCCCCGAACCTCGCAAGGGCATCGCTTCATCCTCGTCCTGGTGGACCATGCCACCCGCTATCCCGAAGCCATCCCCCTACGAACCATAACGGCTCCCGTGGTGGGCCGAGCACTGATGGAGATCTTCTCCAGAGTGGGGTTCCCCCGAGAAGTCGTGAGCGATCGGGGCACAAACTTTATATCAAAGTATATGCGGTCCCTGTGGCAACAGTGCGGGGTCACATATAAATTCACCACCCCGTATCACCCCCAAGGGAATGGACTTGTGGAGCGGTTTAACCGGACCCTCAAGGGGATGATCCAGGGCCTAGAAGAGCCCCTCCGCCGCAAATGGGACGTCCTGCTGCCCTGCCTCTTGTTCGCCTATCGGGAGGTACCACAGAAATCCCTGGGCTTCAGCCCCTTTGAACTCTTGTACGGGCACCCTGTCCGAGGTCCCCTCAGCCTGGTCAAAGAAGGCTGGGAAACTACAGTCCAAGACGCACCGCCGGATGTCTACCGGTACCTCCTGACCCTACGAAGCCAGACTCGGAAGTTCCGGGCCCTTGCCGAGGTCAATCTTGAGGCCAGCCAGGAGGACATGAAACGCTGGTATGACCAGAACTCTTCATCCATCGAGTTCTAGCCGGGCCAGCGGGTCTGGGTCATGTCCCCAGTCGAACCTTGTGCCCTCCAGGACAAATGGTCGGGCCCCTTCAAAGTGATCGAGCGCAAGAGCCCTGTCAACTATCTCGTGGACATGGAGTCCCCCCCGAAACCCCCTACGGGTTCTGCACGCCAACCGGCTCAAGCCTCATTTTGCCCACACAGAACTGAGCCTGCTGCTAGCTACCGACGATGGGGCCGAAGACGACTCCGAGCCCCTGCCCGACCTCCTAAAGTGCGCTGAGAAGGACGGCTCCATCGAGGGGATCTCTCTCTCCTCCGACCTGACCCCAGCGCAACGCCGAGACTGCCAAGAACTGTTGGGGCGATTTAGGACCTGTTCTCCCTCACCCCCGGGGTGACCCAGTGGTGTGTCCACGATGTCGACACCGGGGACAGCCAGCCAGTGCGACACCAGGCCTACCGAATTCCCGACTGAGTTCGGGCCTGCATCCAGACAGAAGTTACCAAGATGCTGGCCCTGGGGGTGGTCGAACCCTCCGACAGTCCCTGGGCCAGCCCAGTGGTCCTGGTCCCAAAAGCCGCCGCACCTGGCACCCCTCCAGAACTCAGGTTTTGTTTCGACTACCGGGGACTGAATGCTGTTACCAGAACCGACGCACATCCCATCCCCCGGGCCGATGAACTAATCGACCGCCTGGGAGCCGCCAAGTACCTCAGTACCTTCGACCTCACAGCCGGGTACTGGCAGATCGGCTTCACTCCAGGCGCCCAGGAGCGGTCGGCATTCTCCACACCCGATGGCCACTTCCAATTCAAGGTGATGCCCTTCGGCATGAAAAATGCCCCAGCCACCTTCCAGAGACTGGTGAACAAGGTGCTGGCGGGGCTAGAAGAATTCAGCGCCGCCTATCTAGACGACATTGCAGTGTACAGCCTCCACTGGGCCGAGCACCTGACGCACCTCTGGGAGGTCCTGACGGCCCTCCGCCGGGCCGGACTAACTGTGAAAGCCAGCAAGTGCCAGATAGGTCAAGGATCCGTGACCTACCTGGGACACCAAGTGGGGAGCAGCCACGTGGCTCCCCTCCAACCCAAGATTGACGCCATCGTGGCCTGGGAGCCCCCGGTCACCCAGACAGCCGTCCGGGCCTTCCTGGGGCTCACTGGATATTATCGGCGATTCATCAAGAACTATGGGAGCATTGTGGGGCCCCTCACTGAACTGACCTCAAAGAACCGGCCACAAAAAGTACAATGGACACCCACGTGTCAGGTGGCCTTCGAGACTTTGAAAACAGCCATGTGCACCGCCCCTGTGCTCCAAGCCCCTGACTACAGCCGGGAGTTTGTAGTCCAGACCGACGCCTCGGAGCACAGCATCGGGGCGGTCCTATCCCAGATTGACCCCGAGGGGATTGACCATCCTGTGGTCTTCATCAGCCGGCGGCTGCTGGCCAGAGAGCAGCGATGGAGCACCATTGAAAGAGAGGCCTTCGCCGTCGTATGGGCCCTCAAGAAACTCAGGCCCTACCTCTTCGGCACCCACTTCCGGGTCCAGACTGACCACCGGCCCCTGCGGTGGCTGATGCAGAAGCGTGGCGAAAACCCAAAGCTGCTGCGCTGGTCCATCTCCCTCCAAGGGATAGACTTCACGGTGGCGCATCGCCCTGGCGACGACCACGCCAATGCTGACGGCCTGTCCCGATTCTTCCGCCTCGACGAGGAGAATCCCCAGGAAGATGGGTGACTCTCCCCGCCTTCAGATGGAGGGGACGTGTGTTGGACTCGGCCTCGTGGCGTGGTCCTACCCCTCCCGCATGGCGGGCCTGGGACGACATCGGCCCTCCGTCGACCCGCTGTCGACCCCCCTGAACACGAACCCTCGACTAGAGCAGCCCCCCTGGCAACCCATGGCTCTCCCCCCCGGCGGACCCTGCTCGCCAACACCGCCGGTCTGGCGACCAGGCCAGGCCACCATTTCCGGCCCGACTCCATCTTGGGCCCATCACGTCCCGAGAACGTGGCCGCAGCCATCCCTGGCCCCGGCCTCAACGCAGCCCCGACATCGAGACACCAAGATCCTCCCAGGTGGTAGAGTGGGCACTTGGCGGAGCCCGGAAGAGGGGAGTTTCGATGGCCCTCCTGCCGTCCCCGGACGCCTGGTATCGATCGCCCTTCAGCCTCCCTGGGCGCTGGCTCCACCCCCTTGCTGGGTGTCTGGACACCTTCATCCTGGCCCCTCTGAACCCCAGGCGCGAGGGTCCGGACATCAAAGGACTCCAGTCCTATATCTGGGCCAGCCCTGGATTAGGACTCCAGTTGTATCTAGGAGTCGAAGCCCTGCTGACCTTGTCGCGGCTGATCCGGATCTGAACCCTTGCCCCTGGAACCTTCGAGGCCCTGCTGACGCTGTCGCGGCCTGACCAAGCTGAACCACCTTCGAGGCCCTGCTGACGCTGTCGCGGCCTGACCGAACTGAACCATCTTCGAGGCCCTGCTGACGCTGTCGCGGCTTGACCGAACTGAACCATCTTTGAGGCCCTGCTGACGCTGTCGCGGCCTGACCAAGCTGAACCACCTTCGAGGCCCTGCTGACGCTGTCGCGGCCTGACCGAACTGAACCATTTTCGAGGCCCTGCTGACGCTGTCGCGGCCTGACCGAACTGAACCATCTTCGAGGCCCTGCTGACGCTGTCGCGGCCTGACCGAACTGAACCATCTTCGAGGCCCTGCTGACGCTGTCGCGGCCTGACCGAACTGAATCATCTTCGAGGCCCTGCTGACGCTGTCGCGGCCTGACCCCTTGAACTATCCACGCACCAGTTGGTGCCAAGACTGTCCCGCTACCCTCTATCCCCGAAACCAAGACTTTACGGATCCCTCGATCCTTGCCTGCTAACCTGCAAAGGACTTGCCTTAATTGCTTATATAAAGATTCTTGTGGATTTTCCTCCTGTGTGGTGTCCATCTGTAAGTAGTGTGATTGCTCAGCTGGTACGATTGTAGGAGAGGAGCCTCGCCAAGGAGGCCTCCCTACGGTGCTCGGCCTATTCCTATACGGAGAGGTGGGTCTCGGGGCGGACAGTCAGACACCTTCTGTCTCCCCTGGGGTCGCCTTTCCAACATTCGCTAACCTACCCTTTTGTTTTTTACGGCTCTACACTTAGCTGCCATTTTTTAGGTCGGCCTCTGCCAATGCGCTTGCGCATTGCAGGTGTCGATCTAATGTAGGCGAAACAAACTCTTGAAACCAGCGAGGATTGTCCCCAATGCATGTGAGGTACTCAAGCGCGACGATTTCCAAGCCCGCGCTTGGCCTCACTTCTCAATCACACCCCACATGGTTGTTCCCTCCCACTCGCTCGCACATCAAAGGATGCTGCTCCCCCCCCACCACTCCCCCCCCCACAGCAATACCGAGCGCTTGTTGGTTTTCTTTTCATGGCGCTCCTTAATCTTGAAGGGGGTGGGGGCTTCCCTGCTTCCTACTCGTCATATTTTTTCGGTGCCCACCTTGGTTTCTCCCA